>NC_091291.1:56674613-57882738 GCF_032444005.1 Ranitomeya imitator
TGCCATATATAATGCTCTGCACCGTTCATTATGGCCCCATAGATGCTCCTTATAAAGCTGTGCCCCATATATAATGCTCTGCACCGTTCATTATGGCCCCATAGATGCTCCTTATAAAGCTGTGCTATATATAATGCTCTGCACCGTTCATTATGACCCCATAGATGCTCCTTATAAAGCTGTGTCCCATATATAATGCTCTGCACCGTTCATTATGGCCCCATAGGTGCTCCTTATAAATCTCTGCCATATATAATGCTCTGCACCGTTGATTATGGCCCCATAGATGCTCCACATAAAGCTGTGCCATATAGAATGCTCTGCATTGTTGATTATGACCCCATAGATGCTCCTTATAAAGCTGTGTCCCATATATAATGCTCTGCACCGTTCATTATGGCCCCATAGGTGCTCCTTATAAAGCTGTGCCATTGCTGCTGCTGCTGCAATACAAAAAAAATACACATACTCACCTCTCTTGCTTGCAGCTCCTTAGCGTCCCGTCTCGGCGTCTCTCCGCACTGACTGTTCAGGCAGAGGGCGGCGCACACTAGTACGTCATCGCGCCCTCTAACCTGAACAGTCAGAGCAAGAGGACGCGAAAAAGGAGCGGCGCCCGGCGGGTGGAACGTGGACAGGTGAATATAAAATACTCACCTAGTCCTGGCGCTCCTGACGCTCCCCCTGCCTGTGACACTGTCTTTGGGTGCCGCAGCTCTTCCTGTCAGCGGTCACTGGCACCGCTCATTGAATGAATATGCGGCTCCACCCCTATGGGAGTGGAGTCCATATTTATAAGTTTAATGAGCGGTCTTACGTGACCGCTGTACAGGGGAAGAGCTGTGGCACCCGAAGACAGTGTGACAGGCAGGGGGAGCGTCAGGAGCGCCAGGACTAGGTGAGTATGCGACAATCCTCTCTACCCCTCACCCGCTGACCTTGCCACAGACCGTGACTCGAGTATAAGCCGAGAGGGGCACTTTCAGCCCAAAAATTTGGGCTGAAAATCTCGGCTTATACTCGAGTATATACGGTAACCTTAGCCTTTAAATCCTTATACTGCTATGCTTTGTTACGATGCCCTTACTACTTTTGGAATATGTCATTAAGACCTAGATCATGTTGGGTTATACAGTGCCTTGCAAAAGTATTCAGCCCCCTGGAAGTTTTCAACCTTTTCCCACATATCATGCTTCAAACATAAAGATACCAAATGTAAATTTTTGGTGAAGAATCAACAATAAGTGGAGCACAATTGTGAAGTTGAACAAAATTTATTGGTTATTTTTAAATTTTTGTGGAAATTCAAAAACTGAAAAGTGGAGCGTTCAATATTATTCACCCTCTTTACTTTCAGTGCAGCAAACTCACTCCAGAAGTTCATTGTGGATCTCTGAATGTTCCAATGTTGTCCTAAATGCATAATGATGATAAAAATAATCCACCTGTGTGTAATCAAGTCTTCGTATAAATGCACCTGCTCTGTGATAGTCTCAGGGTTCTGTTTGAAGCACAGAGAGCATCATGAAGACCAAGGAAAACAACAGGCAGGTCCGTGATACTGTTGTGGAGAAGTTTAAAGCCGGATTTGGATACAAAATAATTTCCAAAACTTTAAACATCCCAAGGAGCACTGTGCAAGTGATCATATTGAAACGGAAGGAGTATCATACCACTGCAAATCTACCAAGACCCAGCCGTCTCTCTAAACTTTCATCTCAAACAAGGAGAAGACTGATCAGAGATGCAGCCAAGAGGCCCATGATCACTCTGGATGAACTGCAGAGATCTACAGCTGAGGTCGGACAGTCTGTCCGTAGGACAACAATCAGTCGTACACTGCACAAATCTGGCCTTTATGGAAGAGCAGCAACAAGAAAGCCATTTCTCAAAGATATTCATAAAAAATGTTGTTTAAAGTTTGCAACAAGCCACCTGGGAGCTGGTGGTGGCAGCATCACGGTTTGGGCCTGCTTTTCTTCAGCAGGGACGACAGGGAAGAGGGTTAAAATTGATGGGAAAATGGATGGAGCCAAATACAGGACAATTCTTGAAGAAAATCTGTTTGAGTCTGCAAAAGATCTGAGACTGGAATGGAGATTTGAATTCCAACAAGACAATGATCGCAAACATCAAGCAAAATCTTCAATGGAATGGTTCACAAATAAACGTATCCAGGTGTTAGAATGGCCATGTCAAAGTCCAGACCTCAATCCAAGCGAGAATCTGTGGAAAGAGCTGAAATCTGCTGTTCACAAACGATCTCCATCAAACCTCACTGAGCACGAGCTGTTTGCCAAGGAAGAATAGGCAAGAATTTCAGTCTCTTGATGTACAGTACAGACCAAAAGTTTGGACACACCTTCTCATTTAAAGATTTTTCTGTATTTTCATGACTATGAAAATTGTACATTCACACTGATGGCATCAAAACTATGAATTAACACATGTGGAATTATATACTTAACAAAAAAAGTGTGTAACCACTGAAATTATGTCTTATATTCTAGGTTCTTCAAAGTAGCCACCTTTTGTTTTGATGACAGCTTTGCACACTCTTGGCATTCTCTTGATGAGCTTCAAGAAGTAGTCACTGGGAATGGTTTTCACTTCACTGGTGTGCCCTGTCAGGTTTAATAAATGGGACTTCTTCCCTTATAAATGGGGTTGGGACCATCAGTTGTGTTGTGCAGAAGTCTGGTGGATACACAGATGATAGTCCTACTGAATAGACTGTTAGAATTTGCATTATGGCAAGAAAAAAGCAGCTAAGTAAAGAAAAATGAGTCGCCATCATTACTGTAAGAAATGAAGGTCAGTATTGGAAAAACTTTGAAAGTGTCCCAAGTGCAGTGGCAAAAACCATCAAGTGCTACAAAGAAGCTGGCTCACATGAGGACGGCCCCAGGAAAGGAAGACCAAGAGTCACCTCTGCTTCTGAGGATAAGTTTATCTGAGTCATGAGCCTCAGAAATTGCAAATTAACAGCAGCTCAGATTTGAGACCAAGTCAGTGCCACACAGAGTTCTAGCAGCAGACACATCTCTACAACAACTGTTAAGAGGAGACTTTGTGCAGCAGGCCTTCATTGTAAAATAGCTGCTAGGAAACCACTGCTAAGGACAGGCAACAAGCAGAAGAGAATTGCTTGGGCTAAAGAACACAAGGAATGGACATTTGACCAGTGGAAATCTGTGCTTTGGTCTGATGAGTCCAAATTTGAGATCTTTGGTTGCAACCACCGTGTCTTTGTGCGATGCAGAAAAGGTGAACGGATGGACTCTACATGCCTGGTTCCCACTGTGAAGCATGGAGGAGGAGGTGTGATGGTGTGGGGGTGCTTTGCTGGTGACACTGATGGGGATTTATTCAAAATTGAAGGCATACTGAACCAGCATGTCTACCACAGCATCTTGCAGCTATTCCATCTGGTTTGCGTTTAGTTGGACCATCATTTATTTTTCAACAGGATAGTGACCCCAAAAACACCTCCAGGCTGTGTAAGGGCTATTTGACCATGAAGGAGAGTGATGGGGTGCTACACCAGATGACCTGACCTCCACAGTCTCCCGACCTGAACCCAATCGAGATGGTTTGGGGTGAGCTGGACCGCAGAGTGAAGGCAAAAGGGCCAACAAGTGCTAAGCCTCTCTGGGAACTCCTTCAAGATTGTTGGAAGACCATTCCCAGTGACTACCTCTTGTAGCTCGTCTAGAGAATGCCAAGAGTTTGCAAAGCAGTCATCAAAGCAAAAGGTAGCTACTTTGAAGAACCTACAATATGAGACATAATTTCAGTTGTTTCACACTTTTTTGTTAAGTATATAATTCCACATGTGTTAATTCATAGTTTTGATGCCTTCAGTGTGAATGTACAATTTTCATAGTCATGAAAATACAGAAAAATCTTTACATGAGAAGGTGTGTCCAAACTTTTGGTCTGTACTGAACAAAACTGATAGAGGCATACCCCAAGCGTCTTGCAGCTGTAATCTAAGCAAAAAGTGGTGCAACAGAGTATTTTAGTTAAAGGGGCCGAATAATATTGCACGCTCCACATTTCAGTTTTTGAATTTCCGCAAAAATTTAAAATAACCAATAAATTTCGCTCAACTTCACAATTGTGTTCCACTTGTTGATTCTTCAACAAAAATTTACATTTGGCTTCTTTATGTTTGAAGCATGATATGTGGGAAAAGGTTGAAAAGTTCCAGGGGGCTGATTACTTTCGCAAGGCACTGTATATGCCTTGCATTTAATCTCTGTACTTTGCATGTATTTTGAAATGTATACGTTATGGTTTACCACTGCTCATCAGTCTAGAATATTTTCTGTCCTGTATGTTTGCTCTAATTTTTAATTATTATTAAAATAAAACTTACATTTTTAATATATATTTTTTGCCTTGCTCTTTTTTCTATCGGTTTTATAGCATATTAGTAGAGTGCACTCCCGGACATTTAACTTGTGTATCCTAGTGGAGTTGATCCTGAGATATATATTTATATTGTTTGCATTATTCTATTTGTTAACAAATACTCCTCTGGATCACAACGGATTTCAAAGCCAGTGATTTCATAGCCTAATGTAAAAAAAAGAATGTGATATTTTTAAACAATGCTCATCTTTGGTTTAAATGACACCTGAGTCACAAGTTGATGAGCAAATGTAAAAACTTACGGCATAGAGGAAAAAAATATATGGTGGACTAGAGTCTCGTTAGCTTATCAGGAGATTATATGTTTAAAAAAAATAGTCCCATGAGGTCCAACTTTGGTTTATAAGCTGAAGTTATGAAAATGAGATGGGGAAGCTACATTACGATTTTCATTTGCATATATGCAAATTAGAATGGAAATTAACAGAATCCATTGCAGGAACAAATGGAAAAAGAAATCCAGGCCAACAATGAACCACAATTTCATGCAGACCTAGAGAAGGACTATGAAATCTGGGAAAGATAAATTAGCCATATAAAAAACAAAAGTCCAAGTAGATGTTATAGATTATGAGAGTGACAAAATATTCACTGGCATTGGAAAACCTTAGGAAGTTCCTTAGTGACCTCTATTTTCTAAAACTCACAATAATATCTCAATAAGTAACTAAGAACATAGGAGCAAACAAATTTTGAGAAACAATCCTGGAAGGTAAAGCAACATCAGGATACCCCCGTCATGATGTTCAAAAGAAGGCAAGATGATGAGTTGAAGATAATTAATGTGTCTCACCACCAACTCTCTAGAGCCTAAATAATTATTTTGTCAAGCGTGTTAATATTTCTCCTACTTATTGTTCTGATTCCTTTACATCCTTTATGTTCAAAAAATATATTCACCTCTTTGCAGAAATTATAATAATAATAATAATAATATTTTTTTTAAATGGAAACAATGATGCTAATGCTGACTTTTTAAGTTATTCCAAAACACCACAAGAACTCACAAAACCCACGTTGGAGACCAATAGTAGCATATAATGGAGTACTCTACGGCCTAGTATGTCAGGTACTTAACTTCTGTTTGAAACCGCTGGTATCTTCATTACTTTTGTACATTAAATGGTTAGTCTGGTACCTAAAATGAATTTTCTGTCTTTACACCCTGACCACTTTTGTAATGTTCTTTATTACACAATAGCCTACACTTCTGTCTATCTACCTAATCTCTAAATCTGCTTTAAAAAATGTCACTTCCTGTGACATTTCATTAGAGAGCAGCATCAATTTCTTCTTCTGCAACAGGATGTTATCAGGGGACTGCGCTGCAGTTGCGTACTGGTTCCTTGCATCGCCAACTCTTCTGAAGACATCCTGAGAGATGGACACTAGGCATAAAGTGGTTTCCATGCCAGCTCCCTGCTTCTGTCTTCTATCGGAGTTACAGGCAGAGAGTGGCACCAGTGCTGTCCCACAGCTTGTAGCACCGCCTTCAAACTAGTCATCATCAGGGAGCGATGATAGAAGCAGTAAGTGATATCAGCATCATCCTCTGTTGATGACTCATTTGAGGACAGAGCTACAAGCTGTAAGGTGGTGCTGATGTCACTCTAGGCTTTGATCTCCGACCCCTGACAACATGAAGCTACAATGATGACAGAATCAGAGATCCAGCGCTGCATTCAGATCTCCAACAGCGTCTATCATCCAGGATTCAGAAATTTTTCATTGGGGTCAGTAACTGCAGTGCTGCCAATGTGACATCCTGTTCCAGGAGGGGCAATGGGCTCTACGTGGAGTGAGTGCAGGACAAGCCTCCTGTGATGTCCTGTTTGAGACTCCTCTCAAATGAAACATCACTGGAACTACAGTAAGAAAACATTTAGCGACTGGTTACATAGGGAGTAGTGTAGGGTATTGTGTAATTAAAGGGAACCTGTCACCAAATTTTGAGCCTATGAACAAATGCCATCACCTTTAACTGCTCCTGTGCTGCAATCCACAAGCATGTCTGTCGGCTCCTGACTCCCTGTGTATGCCTCCCAAAATACCATTTGATATGCTCCTGCACTGTATGTAAATAAGAGTGGTCTGGTCCGATGGGCGTCTTTGCTGCGGCATACGTCCCTTCTCTCTGCTCCTAATCGCATCCTCCTGCATTGATCGATGTAATGCATCATCCACATAGCAAACCTAGAGCTCACGCCTGCGCAGTAGCCTCACAGGACTGCACATGCGCACTCTGCTCTGCCCTACTGTGAGCATAGCATTAAACAGCACTGCGCAAGCACATAGTTGTGATTCATGTGAATGGCAAACCGAGATCTTGCGCCTCTGCAGTAGCCTCATTCAAATGATATTGCAATGCACTTGCGCAGTGCTGTTTATTGCTCTGCTCACAGTAGGGCAGAGCAGAGTGTGCCTGTGCAGTTATGTGAGGGTACTGCGTAGGTGCGATCTCTGGGTTTGCTATGTGGTTGATGTATCACATCAATCAAAGCAGGAGGATGTGATTAGAAGCAGAGAGAAGGGACGTACAGAGCAGCAAAGACGTCCATTGGACCAGACCAATCTTATTCAGATACAGCGTGGGAGCATATCAAATTGTATTTTTGGGGGCATACACAGGGAGTCAGGAGCTGACAGACACATTTGTGGAATGCAGCACAGGAGCAGTTAAAGGTGGGAGCATTTGCTCATAGGCTCAAAAACTGGTGACAGGTTCCCTTTAAGCAAATTACAAAAGTGGTTAGGGTGCAATTATAGATAACAAGAAAATACATTTTAGGTATCAGACCACCTGTTTAAAGACACCACAAAGCCCTAGAAAGATTAGTTAGATTCCGACCAGGGAACATATATTATGAGGGTAATTTCCCAATTCAACTGCCTCAATTTTTTTAATTTGTGGGGACTGAAGAATTTCAGAAAATTTAACTACGGGTTTATCCACAGCAGATCAATTTTCTCATGTCTACCCATAGCAATCACTATCTTTGCACTCTTTTTTTATAATATAGTTGTTGGTTTACATAGTTACATATTTACATAGTTATTAAGGTTGAAGGAAGAGTTTAAGTCCATCTAGTTCAACCCATAGCCTAACCTAACATGCCCTAACATGTTGATCCAGAGGAAGGCAAAGAGTAAGCTCCACACTGGGGAAAAAAATTCCTTCCCGACTCCACATACGGCAGTCAGACTAGTTCACTGGATCAACGCCCTATCAAAGAATCTAGTGTATATACCCTGTAACATTATACTTTTCCAGAAAGGTATCCAGTCCCCTCTTAAATTTAAGTAACGAATCGCTCATTACAACATCATACGGCAGAGAGTTCCATAGTCTCACTGCTCTTACAGTAAAGAATCCGCGTCTGTTATTATGCTTAAACCGTCTTTCCTCCAGACGTAGAGGATGCCCCCTTGTCCCTGTCTCAGGTCTATGATTAAAAAGATCATCAGAAAGGTCTTTGTACTGTCCCCTCATATATTTATACATTAAAATAAGATCACCTCTTAGTCTTCGTTTTTCCAAACTAAATAGCCCCAAGTGTAATAACCTATCTTGGTATTGTAGACCCCCCAGTCCTCTAATAACCTTGGTCGCTCTTCTCTGCACCCGCTCCAGTTCAGCTATGTCTTTCTTATACACCGGAGACCAGAACTGTGCACAGTATTCTAAGTGTGGTCGAACAAGTGACTTGTATAGAGGTAAAATGATGTTCTCCTCATGAGCATCTATGCCTCTTTTAATGCATCCCATTATTTTATTTGCCTTTGTAGCAGCTGCCTGACACTGGCCACTGAATATGAGTTTGTCATCCACCCATACACCCAGGTCTTTTTCATTGACGGTTTTGCCCAGAGTTTTAGAATTAAGCACATAGTTATACATCTTATTACTTCTACCCAAGTGCATGACCTTACATTTATCCCCATTAAAGCTCATTTGCCATTTATCAGCCCAAGCTTCTAATTTACATAAATCATCCTGTAATATAAACTTGTCCTCCCCTGTATTGATTACCCTGCAGAGTTTAGTGTCATCTGCAAATATTGAAATTCTACTCTGAATGCCCCCTACAAGGTCATTAATAAATATGTTAAAAAGAAGAGGGCCCAATACTGACCCCTGTGGTACCCCACCGCTAACCGCGACCCAGTCCAAGTGTGATCCATTAATAACCATCCTTTGTTTCCTATCCCTGAGCCAGCTCTCAACTCACTTACACATATTTTCCCCTATCCCCATTATTCTCATTTTATGTATCAACCTTTTGTATGGCACCGTATCAAAAGCTTTTGAAAAGTCCATATACACTACATCCACTGGTTCCCTGGGTCCAGTCCGGAACTTACCTTTTCATAGAAGCTGATCAAA
Organism: Ranitomeya imitator; assembly: GCF_032444005.1. Classification (NCBI taxonomy): domain Eukaryota; kingdom Metazoa; phylum Chordata; class Amphibia; order Anura; family Dendrobatidae; genus Ranitomeya; species Ranitomeya imitator. The sequence continues at coordinate 56,683,435 of NC_091291.1, forward strand.
TTAGTCTGACATGAACGGTCCCTAGTAAACCTGTGCTGATACTGGGTCATGAGGTTATTCCTCCTCAGATACTCCAGTATAGCATCCCTTAGAATGCCCTCCAGGATTTTACCCACAGTAGAGGTTAAGCTTACTGGCCTATAATTTCCGAGCTCAGTTTTTGTCCCCTTTTTGAATATTGGCACCACATTTGCTATACGCCAGTCCTGTGGTACAGACCCTGTTATTATGGACTCTTTGAAGATTAAAAATAATGGTCTATCAATGACTGTACTTAATTCCTGCAGTACTCGAGGGTGTATCCCATCCGGGCCTGGAGATTTGTCAATTTTAGTGATTTTTAGACGCCGCCGTACTTCCTGCTGGGTTAAGCAGGTGACACTTAATGTGGAATTTTTATCACTAGTCATTTTGTCTGCCATGGGATTTTCTTTTGTAAATACTGATGAAAAAAAGTAATTTAGCATATTGGCTTTTTCCTCATCCTCATCCACCATTTCACCCAGACTATTTTTAAGGGGGCCAACACTATCATTTTTCAGTTTCTTACTATTTACGTAGTTAAAGAATATTTAGCTTTATATTAATTTTAACATCTGTTGCCACAACTTTAGATAGCACAGCACTCATGATGAAGCAATAGGTGTTATAGCAGTCTACTACTACAGAGCTCACAGAAAAAAAAACCAAAATTAAAAATTAACCTTTATTAATATAATATGATAAAAAACAACCATATAAGTGCACTACTTAACCATCACCAAGATAGCAGCATACTACAGTAAAGGCCAGGATGGTGCCAGGCCCTACACTAAACTAAAAGACACCCTACCTACCAGCGGAGGTTGGCACCCTATTGACCTGCGCAATGGCGCCCCCGCTCCTCGTCGACTCTCCCTGCTACCCCTAATGGGCCCTGCTGGGATGGGGGAAGAAAAAATCACACAAGCAGTGCCCCTCTGGAAAGATAATGAGTCAACAATGATGACTTGGTGGATCTATCTCACTACCTATACTTTTCCCTTCCTGTCAGCGGGGGTTGGCACCCTAATAAAAACGCAAATGGCACCCCCACTCCACGACGACTGTCCACTAATCTGACCCTATATAAGAGATATAGAAGGTAGGTTAGGGTGCTTATAGAGCTATAAATGTGTCAGGAAGATTACAATCCTCAGTTGTTACTTTATATAAAGGGTGTCCTTAAGGGTACTATTTTTGCATGTGTAAATATTCACTTAATGTGCTGGTCATTCAAACTCCACACATCACATAGTTTCCAGATGAATATGTAAATGAGGACAGATACAAAACACAATAAATGAAGATACTATATCCTCATTACTCAAATCATAAACATAGAACTAGTGGTTCAGAGCATTATTAAATATCCCAGAGACACATCCCCCTTGACCCTTTCTGACACATAACAACACCAGGTCATAATCCGATGTATTACCTCATGAGTCAAAATGCTTCCCTTTCTAACTCAACGCATTTCCCCTCCTCATATTTCAGGAGGTTCATCAGGAGTCAATAGATATAAAAGGGTTACTTAGCTTCCTCCATAAATGGTGCATGTAAGCAATGTAGTCCGTACCACCATCGGGCCGATCCCCTATAGATATGGTGCTTCCGGACATGTGCCATGAATTGTGCGTTTTAAAGGCCATTCATTATCCCAGATGGAATCACCTGATTATCCGGCATGCGTTCATACCTCAATTACTTCCGGTTCTCAACCTGAGGTCGCCGCATCATATGACGCCTCCTGTATGGAGCGAACCCCATTCCCCAATGCGCCGGCGCAGAAACTACGTTCATGCCCAGTAACCATAAATAAAGCACATCATTAGCCGCATCTGCGCAAAAGTGCGCAGGAGCAGCAAGGTATATCATAGCGCAGTTATTACCTTGAGGTCGCCGCGCGTCATTCACGTCTCCTTCATGGAGCGCCCCATTTCACTAGTGCGCAGGCGCAAAGAATAGGCGCATGCCCAGTGCACAATTGGCCAATGTAGTGAGAGACATACAGAATGCTGCAAGTGTGAAAAGTCGTGCACGCGCCGTACAAGGAAGCATAACACTGCACAGCGCAGAAGCACTAGCGCACGCGCAATCATCAGACCATTAAAAATGTCCATTCTGGGTCCTGATTATGCGATAAACAGCTTAAATATTAATATACTCGCGAGGAAATACATCCATATAAGGGCATACTGTGTATAATTCATGTTCCATACCAACATGACACAAAGATGCCACATTAATAGAGACAACCTGTCAGCCCTAGATAATAAAAGGATATTTTTCTTTCCTTTCAAAGAGGGGACCTTATAAAGTGGACGCTAGGTTTGATGACACATGCTGTAGCATTAAGATACATCATAGTCTTAGAATGAACTAGAAAAATTCTGTTCTATAGCCCCAAAAACGCACACAATAACAAGTTACTTCTGCAGAAAAATTATTTTCCACAGGCATAGACAGCTATTATGTCCAAAGAATAAGGACAGATAAAGGCTAAATCTAACACATTAGGGTCAGTAACACAGATCATCTCATTGCTGGATTATTATCAACCGATAGCAGAGTCATAGGTAACAGCCAAAGTTCATTTGCTCGTTCAATCCTTTTGGGAAGACTGTGTCCAGTCTATGAATCCATTTAAGTTCTTTTTGCAGAATCTTTCGATCCCAGTCACCACACCTAATAGATGGAACCACCACCTCAATGGCACAGAAAGTGAAGGATTTAAGGTCACCCTGATGTAGAGTCAGAACATGTCTGGATATTGGGGTATCCCTGGCATGTCTAATATCGCCTAGATGATCCCCAATCCTTCTCCTCAGCTCCCTTGTTTTTCCCACATAATTTATCGGGCAAGTGCATCTGAACAGATATGTAACACCGCTTGTTTTGCAATTTTCAAAGTGTCTGCTCTCAAAAATCTGTCCTGTGCTGACACTGGAGAAACAATTCCCCGTGCCTAAATATCCACAGAAGAAGCAAGTGCCACAACGAAAGGTACCAAATTGTCTCTTATCTAACCACGTTCCACTTTTTTGGGGGGGGACAAAAACGCTATGCACAAGTTGGTCCTTTAGAGATCTCCCCTTCCTGTAGGTGATCATGGGTGCCTCAGACAGGCAGTCTTTTATGTCCATGTCTGCCAACAATATAGCCCAATGTTTATTGATGATGTTCCTCACCTCTTGGGAACAGTCATCAAACATACCTATGAGTCTCAAAGGGGGATCCACGTCATCCTTATTATTAGGATGTATAGGGCTGGTTCTGGAAACTGGTCCGGCCTGCTTAAATGTGTCCCGAAGTACTCTCATAGGATAACCTCTCTATTTTTCAGATCTCGTGTCTCAGCATAAAAAAAAGCATCAGACGAACAGTTTCTTCTCGCTCTCATATATTGCCCTTTAAGTATTCCCCTTTTGAGCCCATATGGATGATGACTGTTCCAACTCAACAGATTATTTGTAGAGGTAAGTTTTCTATAGATGGTAGTCGCGAGATGACCATCCCCATCCTTGCTGATTGTGACATCCAAAAAGTTAATCATGTTGCTATTAATTTCAGAGGTAAACCTGAGGCCTATGTTATTACTATTCAAACCCTGGACAAAAGTATTGAAAGAGGCTACGTCTCCTGCCCATAGAATTAGGACGTCATCAATGTAACGCCCCCAGAAAACTTTCTGGGTGCCCCACTATGACAGACTCTCCTCTCCGAAAACAACCGTGCCCTCCCACCAGCCCAGGAGCAAATTAGCATAGGTAGGGGCACATAGCTGTGCCCCTGAGCTGGTGGTAGAACTTCCCCTCAAACAAAAAATAGTTATGAGTCAATATGAAATGGAGGAGGCGATTGATGAATCGGCTGTGCTCGGTGAATTGGACCCCTCTGGATCTACGAAAGAAATCAATAGCTTGTAGGCCAGCTTCATGAGGTATACTGCTGTATAACGCCTCTACATCTATTGATGCCAACAGGGCATCAGCTCCCACAGTGACATCTTCTATTTTTAACAATAAGTCAGATGTATCACGTATATAGGATGGTAGGGCCGTTACAAACTCCCTCAGAACTTTATCAATATATATACCACAATTTTGTGTGATGGACTCTTTCCCCGAGACTATCGGTCGTCCCTTCAGGGGTTTTAACCCTTTATGCACCTTTGGAAGGGCATAAAACACCGGTATAGTAGGTGTCTTTTGTGTCATAAAGTTCTTTTCACTTTTAGATATCAGCCCAACCTAGTAACATAGTAACATAGTAACATAGTTAGTAAGGCCGAAAAAAGACATTTGTCCATCCAGTTCAGCCTATATTCCATCATAATAAATCCCCAGATCTACGTCCTTCTACAGAACCTAATAATTGTATGATACAATATTGTTCTGCTCCAGGAAGACATCCAGGCCTCTCTTGAACCCCTCGACTGAGTTCGCCATCACCACCTCCTCAGGCAAGCAATTCCAGATTCTCACTGCCCTAACAGTAAAGAATCCTCTTCTATGTTGGTGGAAAAACCTTCTCTCCTCCAGACGCAAAGAATGCCCCCTTGTGCCCGTCACCTTCCTTGGTATAAACAGATCCTCAGCGAGATATTTGTATTGTCCCCTTATATACTTATACATGGTTATTAGATCGCCCCTCAGTCGTCTTTTTTCTAGACTAAATAATCCTAATTTCGCTAATCTATCTGGGTATTGTAGTTCTCCCATCCCCTTTATTAATTTTGTTGCCCTCCTTTGTACTCTCTCTAGTTCCATTATATCCTTCCTGAGCACCGGTGCCCAAAACTGGACACAGTACTCCATGTGCGGTCTAACTAGGGATTTGTACAGAGGCAGTATAATGCTCTCATCATGTGTATCCAGACCTCTTTTAATGCACCCCATGATCCTGTTTGCCTTGGCAGCTGCTGCCTGGCACTGGCTGCTCCAGGTAAGTTTATCATTAACTAGGATCCCCAAGTCCTTCTCCCTGTCAGATTTACCCAGTGGTTTCCCGTTCAGTGTGTAATGGTGATATTGATTCCTTCCTCATAAACCTCATAAACCTCATGCAACAGATGACCCAGCTCGGAGTTAAATACCTCCGTGGGGTCTTTTCGTAATAGCCCATACGTTGACTCATCTTTCAGTATCCTCAGACACATGTCCCTATATTTATCACAATCAAGGATGACAAGGTTACCACCTTTGTCCGATTGTTTAAACACCAGTTCCTTTTTCTCGGATAGAGTATCCAATGCCCTCCTTTCATTAGGGGATAGATTTGACATTATCTTTTTTTCTTTTGTATTCAATTTCTTCAAATCAGCCAATACCAATTGCGTGAATATATCAATACTAGTGTCGTGAACAAAGGTGGCATCCTTGTACTGTTCGGTTTTAATTTTGTAAATGGACCCACACCCAATGGTCTAGAGCTCTCTTCCAGCATATCAGTAATAATTCTCACATCTGATAACTCATTCATGTCTATACCCAAGGTCAAACACTCAGCCTGATCATGGTTCTTAAAAATTTTTCTCCATTTTAATTTACGAGCAAAGAGATTAACGTCTTTGACCCATTCAAATTCATTGAACCTGTTTGTTGGTACAAACCCCAAACCCCTCTCTAGGACTGTCCTCTCCACATCTGAGAGGTGATGGGATGGCTATTTTACTATCCTATTGCCCTTCAATAGTGAGGGGCTCCTAGGCACTCCCTCAATTGGTAAGGGAATGTCCGTCTTTCTAAAAAAGAGGAGGAAGATGAAGAAGAGGACGCAGCTGAAGACCCAGAGGTGGCCATATCACGTGCAAAAGATGTTTGATTATTTCCTCCACCCCTTGACAGGGTATATCTCCTTCTTCCTGATTTTCCCCATCTCTCTCTGCGAGGTCTAAAGGCTGAGTTAGTGTTAGGATTTCTAAAGGGATCCCCCCTCTCACTGTCTGATGTTTCAGCCTCAGATGATGAAAAACTAGGGGCTTCTCCTTTTTGAGATAGATACTCCTCAGAAAGAAAACCAAATACTCTGTTCTCTTTGAAGTCCCAGCTATCACGACTAAATTGTTTGTGCGTCCTCTCCTTTATGTCAGCCTGAAATCTCTCAATATTCATCTGCAGTGTTGATTCCCTCCTATTGAAGTCCGTGTCGCTCTTATTTTTACTGATGTTGTCAATTAGCTCAGTAAGCGTCCTGCTTGTTCTATCAAACATATTTTTCTCTTCTTGTAAAAGAATCTGCATAAATCTTATTGAGCTTTCTATCAGCTCATTTCTCCAGTTATGTAACAATTCAGGTGTCCTTGCTCTACGTGCCGGAATAATGTTTAATCTCAATCCCTTGGGTATGATTTTGGTCTTAATATAATTCTGCAATGATTGTACCTCCCACCAGGAATTGATATTGTCCCTATAGCAACCCGTTAACTCATGGAAGAGATCCTTTAAGTCTGGTGTTTTAGCCGGATCACTCGTCCCTTTGGGATCACTAAAAATGTCCCTGGCATCAAATGCCCATGACTCTCTGTTGATTGGCCCTGAGAGAAAACCTGCCATATAAGCGAAATAAGAATTTCACAGAAAAAAAAAAAAATATGACCTTGGCGATATATTTTAGAGCTCACAGAAAAAAAAAATTAAAAATTAACCTTTATTAACATAATATGATAAAACACAACCATATAAGTGCACTACTTAACCATCACCAAGATAGCAGCATACTACTACATCACCAAGATAGCAGTCTACTACTACAGTAGAATAGAACCATTTCAGCACAGTAGCACTTTGGTAGCAGCATTGTAATAACATATTTCCTTGATACTTATCATATACAGTAGTTGTCACATGTAAAGTAAATGGTTTTCTATTAGCACCTTAAAATCGCCCTAAGCTAGATTTTGGGACACATGTATATTGAACTTAATTTATTCATGACCCAGTTAAGGCTTAAAATCACATAATAAATGAAAACACTCTTTCAGCATATACAGTACTTATGTCTACCAGCATTTAAGATGACATTTTACATACATTTTATGATGAGTTATGTTGTGTGCTAAGCTTTTTAGTAATGATATCTATTTGTTAATCCATTTATTCTAGTAGTTTAAATGGAGTCTGTCAGCCCAAACTGACAGTAAAAATTAAGCATATAACCTTACAGTAGAAATACAGCTGAAACCAAAAGTTTACGTACACTATATAAAAAGACACATATGCATGTTCTTCTCAATATCTGACACGAAATCAGAATAAATCTTTCCCGTTATAGGTCAATTAGGATTACCATAATTATTAATATTTGCAAAATGCCAGAATAATGAGAGCGAGAGAAAGCTTTAAGGCATTTTTATTACTTACTGCAAAGCCAAAAGTTTGCATACATTTCATTAGTATTTGGTACCATTGCCCATAAACTGAATGACATGCATCAACTGTTTGGGATATCCTTTCATAAGCTTCTCACAATAGTCTGTCTGCATTTGGGCCCATTCCTCCTGAAAAACTGGTGTAACTGATCCAGGTTGATAGGCCGCCTTGCTCACACTTGCCTTTTCAGCTTTGCCCATAAATTTTCAATAGGTTTAAGATCAGGGCTTTGTGATGGCCACTCCAAAACATTGACTTTGTGATCCTTAAATCACTTTGTTACCATTTTGGCAGTATGCTTCGGGTCATTGTTTGTTTGGAAGATCCTTTTCTGCCCAAGCTTTAACTTTCTGGCTGATGTCCTGAGATGTTGCTTCAGTATTACCACGTAATCTTCTTTTCTCAAGATGCCATCTATTTTGTGAAGTTCATTGGTCCCTCTTGCAGCAAAGCAACCCCACAACATAATGCTGCCACCCACATGTCTCACGGTTGGGATGGTGTTCTTAGGCTTCCAAGCTTCCCCCTCGTTCCTACAAAAGTAACAATGGTGATTATGCCCAAAATGTTCAATTTTAGCTTCATCAGACCACGGGACATGTCTCCAAAAATTAAGGTCTTTGTTCCTGTGTGTGCATTTGGAAACATTAATCTGCTTTTTTTATGTTTCTTTTGGAGTAATGGCCTCTTCCTGACAGTACTGTTATGACCTGGTGGTTAGGACAATAATGGACCTAGTGGTAAAGAGCACACGGAATGACCTGATAGTTACTAATAATACAGGACAAGCTCTGAGACGTGGGAACTCTGCTGACCGCAATCCCTAATCCTATCACACACACTAGAAATAGCCGTGGATTGCTCCTAACGCTCCCTATGCAACTCGTCACAGCCTAAGAAACTAGCTAGCCCTACAGATAGAAAAATAAAGCCTACCTTGCCTCAGAGAAATTCCCCAAAGGAAGAGGCAGCCCCCCACATATAATGACTGTGAAAATTACAGACGAAAATTAAAGATGAAAATTACAAACACAGAGATGAAATAGATATAGCAAAGAGAGGCCCGACTTACTGAACAGACAGAGGATAGGAAAGGTAACTTTGCGGTCAGCACAAAAACCTACAAAAAGACCATGCAGAGGGTGCAAAAAGACCCTCCGCACCGACTCACGGTGTGGAGGCGCTCCCTCTGCGTCCCAGAGCTTCCAGCAAGCAAGACAAAAATCAATAGCAAGCTGGACAGAAAAATAGCAAACAAGAGAAAAACAAGCAGGAACTTAGCTTCTGCTGGGAAGACAGGTCACAAGAACGATCCAGGAGCGAACTAGACCAATACTGGAACATTGACAGGTGGCATGGAGCAATGATCTAAGTGGAGTTAAATAGAGCAGCCAGCTAACGTATTAACCTCGTCACCTGTGGTAGGAAACTCAGAAGCCGCAGCCCCATTCACAACCACCAGAGGAAGCCCATGGACAGAACCAGCCGAAGTACCATTCATGACCACAGGAGGGAACTTGACAACAGAATTCACAACAGTACCCCCCCCCCTTGAGGAGGGGTCACCGAACCCTCACCAGTGCCCCCAGGCCGACCAGGACGAGCCAAATGAAAGGCACGAACCAGATCGGCAGCATGAACATCAGAGGCAAAGACCCAGGAATTATCTTCCTGACCATAACCCTTCCACTTGACCAGGTACTGGAGTTTCCGTCTCGAAATACGAGAATCCAAAATCTTCTCCACCACATACTCCAACTCCCCCTCAACCAACACCAGGGCAGGAGGATCAACGGATGGAACCACAGGCGCCACGTATCTCCGCAACAACGACCTATGGAATACATTATGGATGGCAAAAGAAGCTGGAAGGGTCAAACGAAAAGACACAGGATTGAGAACCTCAGAAATCTTAAACGGACCAATGAAACGAGGCTTAAACTTAGGAGAGGAAACCTTCATAGGAACATAACGAGACGACAACCAAACCAAATCCCCAACACGAAGTCGGGGATCCACACAGCGTCGGCGGTTAGCGAAACGTTGAGCCTTCTCCTGGGACAATGTCAAATTGTCCACCACATGAGTCCAAATCTGCTGCAACCTATCCACCACAGTATCTACACCAGGACAGTCCGAAGACTCAACCTGCCCTGAAGAGAAACGAGGATGGAAACCAGAATTGCAGAAAAACGGCGAAACCAAAGTAGCCGAGCTGGCCCGATTATTAAGAGCGAACTCAGCCAAAGGCAAAAAGGACACCCAATCATCCTGATCAGCAGAAACAAAGCATCTCAGATATGTTTCCAAAGTCTGATTAGTTCGTTCGGCTTGGCCATTTGTCTGAGGATGGAAAGCCGAGGAAAAAGACAAATCAATGCCCATCCTAGCACAAAAGGATCGCCAAAACCTCGAAACAAACTGGGAACCTCTGTCCGAAACGATGTTTTCCGGAATGCCATGTAAACGAACCACATGCTGGAAAAACAATGGCACCAAATCAAAGGAGGAAGGCAATTTAGACAAGGGTACCAAATGGACCATCTTAGAGAAGCGATCACAGACCACCCAAATGACCGACATCTTTTGAGAGACAGGGAGATCCAAAATAAAATCCATAGAAATATGCTTCCAGGGCCTCTTCGGGACCGGCAAGGGCAAAAGCAACCTACTGGCACGAGAACAGCAGGGCTTAGCCCGAGCACAAGTCCCACAGGACTGCACAAAAGAACGCACATCCCGTGACAAAGACGGCCACCAAAAGGATCTAGCCACCAAATCTCTGGTACCAAAGATTCCAGGATGACCAGCCAACACCGAACAATGAACCTCAGAGATAACTCTACTAGTCCATTTATCAGGGACAAACAGTTTCTCCGCAGGGCAATGGTCATGTCTATCAGCCTGAAATTTTTGCAGCACCCGCCGCAAATCAGGGGAGATGGCAGACAAAATTACCCCCTCTTTGAGAATACCCGCTGGCTCAGGAACACCCGGAGAGTTGGGCACAAAACTCCTTGACAGGGCATCAGCCTTCACATTCTTAGAGCCCGGAAGGTACGAAACCACAAAATCAAAACGGGAGAAAAATAGCGACCATCGAGCCTGTCTAGGATTCAACTGTTTGGCAGACTCGAGATAAGTCAAATTCTTGTGATCCGTCAAGACCACCACGCGATGCTTGGCTCCTTCAAGCCAATAACGCCACTCCTCGAATGCCCACTTCATGGCCAACAACTCTCGATTGCCAACATCATAATTGCGCTCAGCAGGCGAAAACTTTCTAGAAAAGAAGGCACATGGTTTCATCACCGAGCCATCAGAACTTCTTTGCGACAAAACAGCCCCTGCTCCAATCTCAGAAGCATCAACCTCGACCTGAAACGGGAGCGAAACATCTGGCTGGCACAACACAGGGGCAGAAGAAAAACGACGCTTCAACTCCTGAAAAGCTTCCACAGCCGCAGAAGACCAATTGACCACATCAGCACCCTTCTTGGTCAAATCAGTCAACGGTTTATCACCACTAGAAAAATTACTGATGAAGCGACGATAAAAATTAGCAAAGCCCAGGAACTTTTGGAGACTCTTCACAGATGTCGGCTGAGTCCAATCATAAATGGCCTGGACTTTAACAGGGTCCATCTCGATAGTAGAAGGGGAAAAAATGAAACCCAAAAATGAAACCTTCTGAACTCCAAAGAGACACTTTGACCCCTTCACAAACAAAGAATTCGCACGAAGGACCTGGAACACCATTCTGTCCTGCTTCACGTGAGACTCTCAATCATCCGAGAAGACCAAAATATCATCCAAATATACAATCAGGAATGTATCCAGGTACTCTCAGAAGATGTCATGCATAAAGGACTGAAATACTGATGGAGCATTGGAAAGCCCGAATGGCATAACCAGGTACTCAAAATGGCCCTCGGGCGTATTAAATGCTGTTTTCCATTCATCGCCCTGTTTAATACGCACAAGATTATACACACCACGAAGATCTATCTTGGTGAACCAACTAGCCCCCTTAATCCGAGCAAATAAATCAGACAGCAGCGGCAAAGGGTACTGAAATTTGACTGTGATCTTATTAAGAAGGCGGTAATCAATAAAAGGTCTCAAAGAACCATCCTTCTTGGCCACAAAAAAGAACCCTGCTCCCAATGGTGACGACGACGGGCGAATATGACCCTTCTCCAAGGATTCCTTTATATAACTCTGCATAGCGGCGTGTTCTGGCACAGATAAATTGAACAATCGGCCCTTAGGAAACTTACTACCAGGAATCAAACTAATAGCACAATCGCAATCCCTATGAGGAGGTAGGGCACTGGATTTGGGCTCATCAAATACATCCCGGTAATCCGACAAAAACTCCGGGACTTCAGAAGGGGTGGATGACGAAATAGACAAAAATGGAGCATCACCATGTACCCCCTGACAACCCCAGCTGGACACAGACATAGATTTCCAATCCAATACTGGATTATGGACCTGTAGCCATGGCAACCCCAAAACGACCACATCATGCAGATTATGCAACACCAAAAAGCGAATATCCTCCTGATGTGCAGGAGTTATGCACATGGTCAATTGGGTCCAGTACTGAGGCTTATTCTTGGCCAAAGGCGTAGCATCAATTCCTCTCAATGGAATAGGATACCGCAAGGGCTCCAAGAAAAAACCACAGCGCCTAGCAAACTCCAAGTCCATCAAATTCAGGGCAGCGCCTGAATCCACAAATGCCATAACAGAATAGGATGACAAAGAGCAAATCAGAGTAACGGACAAAAGAAATTTCGACTGTACCGTACCTATGGTGGCAGACCTAGCGAAACGCTTAGTGCGCTTAGGACAATCGGAGATAGCATGAGTGGAATCACCACAGTAAAAACACAGCCCATTCCGACGTCTGTGTTCTTGCTGTTCAGCTCTGGTCAAAGTCCTATCATATTGCATAGGCTCAGGTCTATGCTCAGATAATACCACCAAATGGTGCACAGCTTTACGCTCACGCAAGCGTCGATCGATCTGAATGGCCAAAGACATAGACTCATTCAGACCGGCAGGCATGGGAAATCCAACCATGACATCCTTAAGGGCTTCAGAGAGACCCTTTCTGAAAATTGCTGCCAGGGCACATTCATTCCACTGAGTGAGCACATACCACTTCCTAAACTTCTGACAATATATCTCTACCTCATCCTGACCCTGACACAGAGCCAGCAAGATTTTTTCTGCCTGATCCACTGAATTTGGTTCATCATAAAGCAATCCAAGCGCCAGAAAAAACGCATCAACATCACGCAATGTCGGATCTCCTGGTGCACGGGAAAATGCCCAGTCTTGAGGGTCGCCACGTAACAAAGAAATAATGATTTTCACTTGTTGAACAGGGTCACCTGAGGAGCGAGGTTTCAAAGCAAGAAACAATTTACAATTATTTTTGAAATTCAGAAACTTAGATTTATCCCCAAAAAACAAATCAGGAATTGGAATCCTAGGCTCTGACCTCGGATTCTGAACCACAAAATCTTGAATGTTTTGTACCCTTGCAGTGAGATTATCCATCCAAGAGGACAGACCTTGAATGTCCATATCTACACCTGTATCCTGAACCACCCAGAGGTAAAGGGGAAAAGAGAGACAAAACACACTGCAAAGAAAAAAAATGGTCTCAGAACTTCTCTTATCCCTCTATTGAGATGCATTAATACTTTGGGCCACCTGTACTGTTATGACCTGGTGGTTAGGACAATAATGGACCTGGTGGTTAAGAGCACACGGAATGACCTGATAGTTACTAATAATACAGGACAAGCTCTGAGACGTGGGAACTCTGCTGACCGCAATCCCTAATCCTATCACACACACTAGAAATAGCCTAAGAAACTAGCTAGCCCTAAAGATAGTAAAATAAAGCCTACCTTGCCTCAGAGAAATTCCCCAAAGGAAAAGGCAGCCCCCCACATATAATGACTGTAAGTTAAGATGAAAATTACAAACACAGAGATGAAATAGATATAGCAAAGAGAGGCCCGACTTACTGAACAGACAGAGGATAGGAAAGGTAACTTTGCGGTCAGCACAAAAACCTACAAAAAGACCACGCAGAGGGCGCAAAAAAGACAGAACCCAACTCCTTCCTGAGGGGTATGATGGCTGAACATTCCCATCTTATTTGTACTTGTGTAGAATTGTTTGTACAAATGAACGAGGTACCTTCAGGTATCTTGAAATTGTAGCCAAGGATGAACCAGACTTGTGCAACTCCACACTTCTCTTCCTGATATCTTGGCTGATTTCTTGGGACTTGACCATGATGCTACACAAAGAAGCAGTGTGTTTCAGGTGTGCATTACATCCACAGGTGTATCTCTAATTAGCTCAGATGTTGCCAAAATAATTATGAGAATCTTCTAAACACAGGACATCATCATATGTGCAGTCTAGAATTGTTTAAAGGCATCATAATCTTAGTGTATAATGTAAACTTTTGACTTTTCAATAACTAATAAAAATGACTTAAAACATTCTCTTTCTCTCATTATTCTGGCATTTGGCAAATATTAATAATTATGGTAATCCTAATTGATCTAAAACAGGAAAGCTTTATCCTGATTTCATGTCAGATATTGAGAAAAACATGAACGAACAGGGAATTCAGAAAATATCAGGCAAACAAATATGCACTCACATATAACAGAGGAATGCACTGGGGAGTAGGGGATGGGGTAAAACCAAAGTAAGAGAAAAAAGGGAATTATCAAACTCACTAAACTAAGCAACAGTCATAGTTAATGCCACCAAAGGCCTACTGTTATAACCACCAACTACTATCCTCCCAGCCAGGCATCATAAACTATCTCTGATGATGTGTGTCAGTCAGGACCAAGATTATATAGGAAATAGAAGTGGCTAACCGTGCTCAGCTAAGAGCCCTTGCTTCCAGAGCTCTCAACATGACCGATTAATTCCTGTACTGCCAAAGGAAATTTACACCATTTAAAAAGGTGAAGTGCTTCAATTCAGCGCAGGACTAGGAGCAATCAGATGCTGCAGTTTTCTGGCTCCTCTCTTGTGCGGTAACCCCGTGACATGACCCCTGGGGTTGATGTCAGTGGCCATAAGACAGCTGACATCAACCACAACCCTATTACCCCATTTGCCACCGAACCAGGCCAACTGGGAAGAGCGAGGCTAAGTGCCAGATTTGGTGCATCTTATGGATGCACCATTTCTGGGGTGACTGTGGGTTGGTGTTCTTAGTCTGGGAGGGGATCAATATCCAAAACCCTTTCCTAGTTTATTAATATCAGTTGCAGCTGTCTGCCTAGCCATTACTTGTTATTAATGATAGGGGGACCCCACATCATTTTTTTGGGAGGGGGCCCCAATTTGAATAACCATTTTCAAGAGCTAAGTGGACAGCTGTGTGTTGATATTAATAGCCTTGTAAGCTCCATGTTTTTTAAACCCCTTCACAGGCTATAAACATCAGCCCTGAGCTGTTGGTTTTCCTTCAACTCATTAAGAAAAAATAGGGTGACCCCACACCACTTTTTTCTTTAATTTTTTAAATTATATATACTCGAGTATAAGCCGAGATTTTCAGCCCATTTTTTTGGGCTGAAAGTCCCCCTCTCGGCTTATACTCGAGTCATATACCGGGAGGTCGGCAGGTGAGGTGGAGCGGGGGCTGTGTAGTTATACTTACCATCTCCTGTTGCGGTCCCTGCAGTTCCTGGCTTCCCCGGCGCTGCAGATTCTTCCTGTACTGAGTGGTCACATGGCACCGCTCATTACAGAAATGAATAGGCGGCTCCACCTCCCATAGAGGAGGAGCCGCATATTCATTGCTGTAAATGATTGGTAACTGTGACCGCAGGAAGAAGCTGCAGCGCCGGGGAAGCCAGGGATTGCAGGGACCGCGCCAGGAGCAGGTAATTATACGGGGAGCGCAGCGCTGCGCGATATTTACCTGCTCCTCGCTCCGGTGCGGCTCAGTCTGCAGCGTCTCATGGCTGTGACGCTCAGGTTAGAGGGCGCGGTGACGTAGTCAGTGCGCGCCCTCTGCTGAGCGTCAGTGCTGGAGATGGAGCCGCACGAGGAGCAGGTAATTATTGAAAGCGCCGGCACCCTGAGCGAAGAGAGGTGAGTATGTGATTTTTTTTTTATTGCAGCACCAGCAGCATTCTATATGGCACAGCTTTATAAGGAGCATCTATGGGGCCATAATGAACGGTGCAGAGCAATAAATATATGGGGCACAGCTTTATAAGGAGCATCTATGGGGCCATAATCAACGGTGCAGAGCAATATATATGGGGCACAGCTTTATAAGGAGCATTTATCGGGCCATAATCAACGGTGCAGAGCAATAGATATGGGGCACAGCTTTATAAGGAGCATCTATGGGGCCATAATCAACGATGCAGAGCAATATATATGGGGCACAGCTTTATAAGGAGCATCTATTGGGTCATAATGAACACTGCAGAGTATTCTATATGGCACAGCTTTATAAGGAGCATCTATGGGGCCATAATCAACGGTGCAGAGCAATAGATATATGGGGCACAGCTTTCTATGGAGCATCTATGGGGTCATAATGAACGGTGCAGAGCATTATATATGGGGCACAGCTTTATAAGGAGCATCTATGGGGCCATAATGAACGGTGCAGAGCATTTATATATGGGGCACAGCTTTCTATGGAGCATCTATGGGGTCATAATGAACGGTGCAGAGCATTCTATATAGCACAGTTGTATATGGAGCATCTATGGGGCAATCATGAACGGTATGGAGCATCTATTTTTATTTTTGAAATTTACCAGTAGCTGCTGCATTTCCTACCCTAGGCTTATACTCGAGTCAATAAGCTTTCCCAGTTTTTTGTGGCAAAATTAGGGGGGTCGTCTTATACTCGGGTCGGCTTATACTCGAGTATATACGGTAGCTAAAAATGTACACTACAGTGCACATAGCCTGCTCTGATTATTATATTTCAATGCCATCTATCAAATTGTCTATCTATGCCATATCTATCTATTCATATATGTATCTAAGAATGTTTTATTAGTTAGTAAACTAGCTGGAAATGACAGAGAGTACCTGTATGCAAAAACCTGATGTTAAAAGCAAATTGCATATGGATTGCATACGTATGTCATACAAATGTCATGTGGATACTAGGTGAGAAAAATCGCATTGTACTTTGATGAAACTTGTCCGACTTTTCTGGACCAACATCGGACTGATTTTATAAACATAGATGTATTAGCCCTTTGTCAGAGCACACATCTCTGCAATGAATACAGGAATAGAAAGCTCTAAAATATACACCAAATAATCCAGACAGTAATATGTTGACTAATGCAGCAGTGAAGAAGAATAAATTATCAGTCTGTGAATATTAGAGATAGAGGGGATATGGATAAGAGAGATGCTAGCAGCAGTGACTAGGGTTGAGCGAAACGGGTCAGCCATTTTCAGAAGTCGCCGACTTTTGGCAAAGTCGGGTTTCATGAAACCCGACCCGACCCCTGTGTGGGGTCGGCCATGAAGTCGGCGATCTTCTGAATCTGGTATCAGAATTCCGATACCGAGTTCCGATATGTTTGCAATATCGGAAATAGGTATCGGAATTCATATTTAAGTGTAAAATAAAGAATTAAAATAAAAAATATCGCTATACTTACCCTCTGACGCGCCCTGGTACTAACCGGGAACCTTCCTTCCTTCGAATCAGCGCTTGCAGGACCTTGCGGTGACGTTGCAGTGACGTCGCGGCTTGTGATTGGTCGCGCGACCGCCCATGTGACCGGTCGTGCGACCAATCACAAGCCGCGACATCACCGCAAGGTCCTGCAAGCGCTGATTCTTAGGAAAGAAGGCTGCCGGAAAGAAGCAGGGCGTGTCCGAGGGTGAGTATATTCCTATTAGGAATTTTAGTTTCATGAAACCCGACCCGACCCCTGTGTGGGGTCGGCCATGAAGTCGGCGATCTTCTGAATCTGGTATCGGAATTCCGATACCGAGTTCCGATATGTTTGCAATATCGGAAATCGGTATCGGAATTCATATTTAAGTGTAAAATAAAGAATTAAAATAAAAAATATCGCTATACTCACCCTCTGACGCGCCCTGGTACTAACCGGCAGCCTTTCTTCCTTCGAATCAGCGTATAGCGATCCGAGAGGAACAAGAGTGGACCCTCTGGACCGTGGGGAGACCGTGGGGAGATTTCCATCTGCGAGGGAAACTCTGGAAGTGCCCATCAGACCGGCCTGTCTCTCATAGCCCTGTTAAACGTGCTCTGGATTGAGGATCCTGAAGTCATCAGTAAAGAGGTAAAGAGACTGCAACCTTGTGTCCTCGTTATTGCCTGCACCTCACACAAGGACACAGGACAGCGGTTGAGTCAACTTTAATCCATGTCAACTGGCTGCAAGTGTGATTTAGTTATTGCCAACACCTGTTAGGTGCCACAGGTAAGTTACAGGTGCTGTTAATTACACAAATTAGAGAAGCATCACATGATTTTTCAAATGGTGCTAATACCTATGTCCACCCCCTTTTTTATGTTTGGTGTGGAATTATATCCAATTTGGCTTTAGGACAATTCTTTTTGTGTTTTTTCATTTAAGACAAATTAAATGAGTATGAGTATTATCTGACAGAATTGCAGGGGTGTTAATACTTTTGGCCATGACTGTACCTCACTCACGTGATGTTGCCATATAATACCATTAGCTTAATATCCCATTCGTTGATGTAGGCTCCTAGGATTTTGAGCAACTTCGTAAGACACTGTAATGTTTCTTCTTCCACCAACTGTTCACTTTCCCTGACACAGTTCTCCATGCAACAGTTGTTTAGGCAATCCACTGTCTGGCATTCTGACCACATGTCCAGCCCACCAGATTTGGACTTTCAGCAGGAGAGTGTAGATGCTGCAGAGTGCAGATTGCTCCAGGATTATTGTGTTGGGGACATTGTCTTGCCAACTGATGTTGGAAGTCTGCAAAGACAGCTCATGTGAAAATGATTGAGCTTTTCAGCATGCCATCTGTAAACAGGTCCAGCTGGGATAGAGAAGTGTGGTATAGACCACCTTGCAGTAGACTTTCAGTTTATGGGTAAGGCTAAGTCCCCTCTGCTCCCAGATGTTCTTACTGAGCCTCCAGAAGGCAGAGTTGGCTTTGGCAATTCGAATTTTGACCTCAGGGTCTATGTTCACTACACAGGAGAGTGTGCTGCCCAGATTGGTGAAGTTGTCAACTGCTTTGAGGTTGTGCTTCTTGACAAAAATTGCTTCCATTCTTAAGGTGCTAAATTGCATTCAGCTTATATAATAAGATAAAAATACTTTAGAAGTAGTCCAGTCCCTGTGTATGTATTATCTCGGGTGGCGTAATTAATTTTATAGAAGCCATGATTTGGATAACTCAAGCAACACTCTAGAAATTCACTAGAGTATCTATAGCATGATCTATGAAGTGAAAACTAAAAAGTGAAACTTCTTAAGGTTATTCTTTTTCAATAACCAATGTTAAAGTTTGCTTTCTCTGTTAGGCTGTATTGGATGTAATAATATGCGAACATTATATTATACATGTGAATTTTTTAGTACATATGCAGATGCCTTAGCAACAAAAACATCTATTACTTACATAGCTGGAAGTTAAAAAGTCTACTACAATTTGACAACTCTGCTTAGGAATTATTAATTCATGTTTTGTTTACACGGAATCAAACACTTTTAGCAGGTTTGATTTTACTATTTCAAAGATCAATAATTTTTGGCAAGAAAATGCTGAAATCTTTAGTAAAGATAAGCATCCAATACTTTATAAAATAAATACATTGACTATAGAAGCATGTAACCTATGTTTGTATTGCACATACTTTTACCGTGAGCTGGTCCCTTTGTGTTATATGTATAATGTAACTTTGTAGATTGATTTTTGCCTTATAACAACTAGTAGCTGTAAGCTCATATTTATATCTTGGCTTAAGGACCCTTCACATATCATGCTAAATATTTCAAGGAGCAAAGAGTATGCCTGAAAGCACAGTGAATATAAGTAACGATTATAGTTTTAAAAATACTTAGGCAAGCTAGCATCTTCTTCACCTTCTAGCCTCTGTTCCCTTGTCTGCCTTGCAGACTCTCATTGAATATTTCAGGGGTAAAGATTCTCCTTGTGGAGATTGTATCTTCAGAAAGGAAGAAGACTAGAGCTCTAGTGTCACCTATGGGAAGTAGAATTCCTAACAGTCAATATCGACTCTCTAACAAGCATTGTCATATGATGTATGATAAAAGCCAAAACCAAAAATCAAAATCTCAATTTGCAGACACTGTGATTCGGGGGAACTGCCCCTCATCAGTGCAAAGTATGGGATCTGGTTTGGCTGTGTGAGAGGCATTTGACCACAATCCAAGAGGTAATTTCACAAGGAGGAACGCGCCTTCCTCTTCGCAAGGAGTCTGGTCAGGCGTCTCTCATCCAGCCAAACCAGATTATAAACTTTGCACTGACAAGGGGCTGTACCCCGAAACACATTGTCTGCAAACTGAGATTTTAGTTTTTGCTTTTATCATATGTCATGTATCAAAGCTCATTAGAGAGTTGATATTGACTGTTTGGATTGCTACTTCCTATATGTGAAACTAGAGTTCTAGTCATTTTCCTCTCTGAATAGACAATTTTCAGATTTCCCAGAGGGGCATTGTGGTTTTAAAGACTCCTCAGGCTTGATTTGTCTCTCTCTCTTCAAGGAAGAATATTATCCCTTGGTTCCTTGTGGAGAGTGACATACTGGTCCTGTCATGTCAATGCAAGGAGGCTTATTCACCATGCAATGCTCCTCTGGGAAATTAAATATGCAAATGTACTCCTCAACGCCACCTAACGCAATTGTGCCTATCCTAAGTCATATTGCAAGGCTCACTAAAAGGATGATAGTGACTTATCGGATTGCTGCTTCCAACTGGTGGTGATATAGAGTTCTAGTCCTCTTCCTCTCTAAAGAGGTAATTTTCATATTTGATTAATTTTTGCAGAGGAGCATTGCATGGCAAATAAGCCTCCTTACATTGGCATGCCAAGGCAGGTATGTCACTCTCCACAAAGAGAAATTTTACCCCTTAGACCTCAGCGAAAAGCCTCTCATCTAGCCAAATTAATTATCATACTTTGCACTGATGAGGGGCAATTCCCCAAAACACATGTCTGCAAATTGAGATTCAGATTTGGCTTTTATCTTAAGTCAAATTGCAAGGCTTGTTAAAAGGTCGATAGTGACTTACAGGATTGCTTCTTCCACCAGGTGGTGCTATAGCATTCTAATCCTCTTTCTCTATGAAGAGGCAATTTGCAGAATAAATTTCCCAGAGAAGCATTGCATGTCGAATAAGCCTCCTTACAGTGACATTCTAGAGCTGGCATGTCACTCTCCACAAGAAGAAACATTACCCTTTACACATCAGTCAAGAGCCTCTCACCTAGTCAAATCATTTCACATACTTTGCACTGATGAGGGACAACACACCGAAACAGAGTGTCAGCAAATTGAAATTCTGATTTGGCTTTTATCCCAATATTGCCAGGCCAATTAAAGGGTCGATAGTGAATTACAGTATTGCTGCTTCCAACAGGTGGCACTTTACAGTTCTTCTCCTCTACCGTCTATATTTTTTAAATGTTTTTAAAAATATGAAAAAATATAAAAGTTTAAATCACCCCCCTTTTGCCCCATTCAAAATAAAACAATTAAAATAAGATCAAACATACACATATTTGGTCTTGCCGAGTTCAGAATCGCACGATCTATCAATAAAAGCAAAGGATTAACCTGATCATTAAATGGCATAGCAAGAAAGAAAGTCAAAAAGCCAGAATTACGATTTTTTGCTCACCTCGACATTGCACTAAAATTTGTCATATGATCCCAGTCGTCCACTTTTTTGTGCCAACCCTCCCGTGGTTATTTTGCTGTTGTAGATGGTGCCTTGTGTTAGGTCTCGAGTTCCCGCTTCTGCACAGGGGGAATCTCGAGCCATCTCCGCTGCGTTCTCCCATTCTTATCCAGCCGCAGTGGAGTCTGCTCAGCAGGGACGTCAGTCCCAGCGTCTTGCTCAGTCTCACTCTGTACAGAGAGTTACTGCTGCTTCTCCAGTCTCTGCCATTAAAGTCAGTGCTGGTCAGCAGCGAGCGGACTTCTCTGGGACTAAGTCCTTGTCTGCACACACTGAGCATGCCCAGGGTAAGATCTCCCGTTGGAGATCGAGGGTCATGTGCTCAGGCTCTGCAGCGCATTCCATTGGTCCTCTTGGCAGGTCTTGGAAGGGCAAAGTTTCTGTGGCCACTTCCTGTGCTGCAACTATATAAACTGCGCATGACCGCACGGCCATGCGCTAGTGTACAATTGTTAATGTGTGTATGTTGTGAGTGCAAGTCGTCCTTGGATACCCCTACCCTATTGAATGTCTGTTCGCGGAAGGTGTATGGTTGCTATCTAGCGCCCGACTTAGCCTACAGCACGAATCGCACAGTACAGCGTCCAGTTGCTGTGACCGCCAGTACGGCGCCGTGCACTTCCTCTGTGCTTTTCTTACCCAAGCCTGGGTGGTTAGTGGCGTTCGTCAGTGCGGCACCGAATGCACTCTTGTGCCCTAATATTTAGCTTCTTTACACACCCAGTTGCGGTGTTTTACCAGCAAGGGTCTAATCGGACTTCAATCCTAGTTGGGCTTGAGTTCGCTGACTACTTGCTCGCGCTCTATGTGCGGTACCGCGATCCTGTGACGCAACAGGATCGCTTCCTTCACGCTGGGTGAAGTTTAACCCACGTGTGTATACTTATGAGTACCGCCATATAGTCCGTCATTACTTGGCAGCAGGTTCCATCTCTGCACGGTGGACCCCGGGCTGCGAACGCACCATACTCTATCTGTCCTATTATTTGGTGCGTTCCGCTAGCCCTAACACCTTGCCACCTTTTGGAGCTGACTGCTTTTTTATAAATAATTGCATGCTCTCAGTTTCATTGGAAGATACCCAGTGTCCATTATTTCTTCCAGAATGTTGTGTCCATGTTGTGCAGAAGAATGCATCCTCCCTTTCAACTTGCTCTTGAGCACCAAAAAAATCTGCATCATAAACACCTGGAGTACCAACTATTGATAGGGACAATAAATGAGTTTTACAATACAGTGGGTAAATGTTTTGGAAGTGATGTAGCACTGCAAGCAGGAAAGGTGATAAAGCCTTTTTGACTGAGACCAACATCTATTTCTACTGCCAAACAGGAATCATCTGTCTCCTCCTATACCTACCACTGCATGGTTCAAATCAGACATGACCCCGTCTTCAACTGCAGCCCCACTGCAGGGTAGGATAATTTGAGATCTACCATTGGCAACTGAAGAGAGATGTATGCTACCTACTAAAGTCATTCAAATAGGCTGCTGCATTTGTTAGTAAGGGCAACCGTGCCTTAAATCAGGGCCGGACTAGGACTAAAATTCAGCCCTGGCATTTGAAGTTACACAGGCCCACTTGTCGCATGGTGACTGTATAATATCTTTGTACACTTGTAGCTTACAAGAAGTGAGGGGAGTGTAACACGACTATATGACATAATTACAGCTGTATCCAGCATTACAGCACAGCCCCCATAGAATGTAATAGAGCACAGCCCCCATAGAATGTAATAGAGCACAGCCCCCATAGAATGTAATACAGCACAGCCCCCATAGAATGTAATACAGCACAGCCCCCATAGAATGTAATACAGCACAGCCCCCATAGAATGTAATACAGCACAGCCCCCATAGAATGTAATACAGCACAGCCCCAATAGAATGTAATACAGCACAGCCCCAATAGAATGTAATACAGCACAGCCCCTATAGAATGTAATGCAGCACAGCCTCCATAGAATGTAATACAGCACAGACCCCATAGAATGTAATACAGCACAGCCCCCATAGAATGTAATACAGCCAGCCCCCATAGAATGTAATACAGCACAGCCTCCATAGAATGTAATGCAACACAGCCCCCATAGAATGTAATACAGCCAGCCCCCATAGAATGTAATACAGCACAGCCTCCATAGAATGTAATGCAACACAGCCCCCATAGAATGTAATACAGCACAGCCCCCATAGAATGTAATACAGCACAGCCCCCATAGAATGTAATACATCACAGCCCTCATAGAATGTAATACAGCACAGCCCCATAGAATATAATGCAGCCAGCACCCATAGAATGTAATACAGCCAGCCCCCATAGAATGTAATGCAGCACAGCCCCCATAGAATGTAATACAGCACAGCCCCATAGAATGTAATACAGCCAGCCCCCATAGAATGTAATCCAGCACAGCCCTCATAGAATGTAATACAGCACAGCCCCCATAGAATGTAATAAATCCCCCCATAGAATGTAATACAGCACAGCCCCCATAGAATGTAATACAGCACAGCCCCATAGAATGTAATACAGCCAGCCACCCATAGAATGTAATACAGCACAGCCTCATAGAATGTAATGCAGCACAGCCCCCATAGAATGTAATACAGCACAGCCCCCATAGAATGTAATGCAGCCAGCCCCCATAGAATGTAATGCAGCACAGCCCCCATAGAATGTAATGCAGCCAGCCCCCATAGAATGTAATACAGCACAGCCCTCATAGAATGTAATACAGCACAGCCCCCATAGAATGTAATAAATCCCCCCATAGAATGTAATACAGCACAGCCCGCATAGAATGTAATACAGCACAGCCCCATAGAATGTAATACAGCCAGCCACCCATAGAATGTAATACAGCACAGCCCCATAGAATGTAATACAGCACAGCCCCCATAGAATGTAATGCAGCCAGCCCCCATAGAATGTAATACAGCACAGCCCCCATAGAATGTAATGCAGCCAGCCCCCATAGAATGTAATACAGCACAGACCTCATAGAATGTAATACAGCACAGCCCCCATAGAATGTAATACAGCACAGCCCCATAGAATGTAATGCAGCCAGCCCCCATAGAATGTAATACAGCCAGCCCCCATAGAATGTAATCCAGCACATCCCCCATAGAATGTAATACAGCACAGCCCCCATAGAATGTAATACAGCACAGCCCCCATAGAATGTAATGCAGCACAGCCCCCATAGAATGTAATACAGCACAGCCCAATAGAATGTAATGCAGCACAGCCCCCATAGAATGTAATACAGCACAGCCCTCATAGAATGTAATACAGCACAGCCCCCATAGAATGTAATGCAACACAGCCCCCATAGAATGTAATACAGCCAGCCCCCATAGAATGTAATGCAGCACAGCCCCCATAGAATGTAATACAGCACAGCCCCCATAGAATGTAATACAGCACAGCCCCCATAGAATGTAATACAGCCAGCCCCCATAGAATGTAATGCAGCACAGCCCCCATAGAATGTAATACAGCACAGCCCCATAGAATGTAATACAGCACAGCCCTCATAGAATGTAATACAGCACAACCCCCATAGAATTTAATACAGCACAGCCCCATAGAATGTAATGCAGCCAGCCCCCATAGAATGTAATACAGCACAGCCCTCATAGAATGTAATACAGCACAGCCCCCATAGAATGTAATAAATCCCCCCATAGAATGTAATACAGCACAGCCCCCATAGAATGTAATACAGCACAGCCCCATAGAATGTAATACAGCCAGCCACCCATAGAATGTAATGCAGCACAGCCCCCATAGAATGTAATACAGCACAGCCCCATAGAATGTAATGCAGCATAGACCTCATAGAATGTAATACAGCACAGCCCCCATAGAATGTAATACAGCACAGCCCCATAGAATGTAATGCAGCCAGCCCCCATAGAATGTAATACAGCCAGCCCCCATAGAATGTAATACAGCACAGCCCCATAGAATGTAATGCAGCACAGCCCCCATAGAATGTAATACAGCACAGCCCCATAGAATGTAATGCAGCACAGCCCCTATAGAATGTAATACAGCACAGCCCCTATAGAATGTAATACAGCACAGCCCCTATAGAATGTAATACAGCACAGCCCCCATAGAATGTAATACAGCACAGACCCCATAGAATGCAATTCAGCCAGCCCCCATAGAATGTAATACAGCCAGCCCCCATAGAATGTAATGCAGCACAGCCCCCATAGAATGTAATACAGCACAGCCCACATAGAATGTAATACAGCACAGCCCCCATAGAATGTAATGCAGCACAGCCCCATAGAATGTAATGCAGCACAGCCCCCATTGAATGTAATGCAGCACAGCCCCATAGAATGTAATGCAGCACAGCCCCCATAGAATGTAATGCAGCACAGCCCCCATAGAATGTAATACAGCACAGCCCCCATAGAATGTAATGCAGCACAGCCCCATAGAATGTAATGCAGCACAGCCCCCATAGAATGTAATGCAGCACAGCCCCCATAGAATGTAATGCAGCACAGCCCCCATAGAATGTAATACAGGACAGCCCCCATAGAATGTAATGCAGCACAGCCCACATAGAATATAATACAGCACAGCCCCCATAGAATGTAATGCAGCACAGACCTCATAGAATGTAATGCAGCACAGCCCCCATAGAATGTAATACAGCACAGCCCTCATAGAATGTAATACAGCACAGCCCCATAGAATGCAATACAGCCAGCCCCCATAGAATGTAATGCAGCACAGCCCCCATAGAATGTAATACAGCACAGCCCCATAGAATGTAATGCAGCACAGCCCCATAGAATGTAATGCAGCACAGCCCCCATAGAATGTAATGCAGCACAGCCCCCATAGAATGTAATGCAGCACAGCCCCCATAGAATGTAATACAGGACAGCCCCCATAGAATGTAATGCAGCACAGCCCACATAGAATATAATACAGCACAGTCCCCATAGAATGTAATGCAGCACAGCCCCCATAGAATGTAATGCAGCACAGCCCCCATAGAATGTAATACAGGACAGCCCCCATAGAATGTAATGCAGCACAGCCCCCATAGAATGTAATACAGCACAGCCCCCATAGAATGTAATACAGCACAGCCCCCATAGAATGTAATGCAGCACAGCCCCCATAGAATGTAATGCAGCACAGCCCCCATAGAATGTAATACAGGACAGCCCCCATAGAATGTAATGCAGCACAGCCCCCATAGAATGTAATGCAGCCACCCCCATAGAATGTAATACAGCACAGCTCCCACAGAATGTAATGCAGCCAGCCCCCATAGAATGTAATACAGCACAGCCCCCATAGAATGTAATCCAGCACATCCCCCATAGAATGTAATACAGCACAGCCCCCATAGAATGTAATACAGCACAGCCCCCATAGAATGTAATGCAGCACAGCCCCCATAGAATGTAATACAGCACAGCCCCATATAATGTAATGCAGCACAGCCCCCATAGAATGTAATACAGCACAGCCCTCATAGAATGTAATACAGCACAGCCCCCATAGAATGTAACGCAACACAGCCCCCATAGAATGTAATACAGCCAGCCCCCATAGAATGTAATGCAGCACAGCCCCCATAGAATGTAATACAGCACAGCCCCCATAGAATGTAATACAGCACAGCCCCCATAGAATGTAATACAGCACAGCCCCCATAGAATGTAATACAGCACAGCCCCCATAGAATGTAATGCAGCACAGCCCCATAGAATGTAATACAGCCAGCCCCCATAGAATGTAATGCAGCACAGCCCCCATAGAATGTAATACAGCACAGCCCCCATAGAATGTAATACAGCACAGCCCCCATAGAATGTAATACAGCCAGCCCCCATAGAATGTAATGCAGCACAGCCCCCATAGAATGTAATACAGCACAGCCCCATAGAATGTAATGCAACACAGCCCCCATAGAATGTAATACAGCCAGCCCCCATAGAATGTAATGCAGCACAGCCCCCATAGAATGTAATACAGCACAGCCCCCATAGAATGTAATACAGCACAGCCCCCATAGAATGTAATACAGCCAGCCCCCATAGAATGTAATGCAGCACAGCCCCCATAGAATGTAATACAGCACAGCCCCATAGAATGTAATACAGCACAGCCCTCATAGAATGTAATACAGCACAACCCCCATAGAATGTAATACAGCACAGCCCCCATAGAATGTAATACAGGACAGCCCCCATAGAATGTAATGCAGCACAGCCCCCATAGAATGGAATACAGCACAGTCCCCATAGAATGTAATGCAGCACAGCCCCCATAGAATGTAATACAGGACAGCCCCCATAGAATGTAATGCAGCACAGCCACCCATAGAATGTAATACAGCCAGCCCCCATAGAATGTAATACAGCCAGCCCCCATAGAATGTAATGCAGCACAGCCCCCATAGAATGTAATACAGCACAGCCCACATAGAATGTAATACAGCACAGCCCCCATAGAATGTAATGCAGCACAGCCCCATAGAATGTAATGCAGCACAGCCCCCATAGAATGTAATGCAGCACAGCCCCATAGAATGTAATGCAGCACAGCCCCCATAGAATGTAATGCAGCACAGCCCCCATAGAATGTAATACAGCACAGCCCCCATAGAATGTAATGCAGCACAGCCCCATAGAATGTAATGCAGCACAGCCCCCATAGAATGTAATGCAGCACAGCCCCCATAGAATGTAATGCAGCACAGCCCCCATAGAATGTAATACAGGACAGCCCCCATAGAATGTAATGCAGCACAGCCCACATAGAATATAATACAGCACAGCCCCCATAGAATGTAATGCAGCACAGACCTCATAGAATGTAATGCAGCACAGCCCCCATAGAATGTAATACAGCACAGCCCTCATAGAATGTAATACAGCACAGCCCCATAGAATGCAATACAGCCAGCCCCCATAGAATGTAATGCAGCACAGCCCCCATAGAATGTAATACAGCACAGCCCCATAGAATGTAATGCAGCACAGCCCCATAGAATGTAATGCAGCACAGCCCCCATAGAATGTAATGCAGCACAGTCCCCATAGAATGTAATACAGGACAGCCCCCATAGAATGTAATGCAGCACAGCCCCCATAGAATGTAATGCAGCACAGTCCCCATAGAATGTAATACAGGACAGCCCCCATAGAATGTAATGCAGCACAGCCCACATAGAATATAATACAGCACAGTCCCCATAGAATGTAATGCAGCACAGCCCCCATAGAATGTAATGCAGCACAGCCCCCATAGAATGTAATACAGGACAGCCCCCATAGAATGTAATGCAGCACAGCCCCCATAGAATGTAATACAGCACAGCCCCCATAGAATGTAATACAGCACAGCCCCCATAGAATTTAATGCAGCACAGCCCCCATAGAATGTAATGCAGCACAGCCCCCATAGAATGTAATACAGGACAGCCCCCATAGAATGTAATGCAGCACAGCCCCCATAGAATGTAATACAGCACAGGCCCCATAGAATGTAATACAGCCAGCCCCCATAGAATGTAATGCAGCACAGCCCCCATAGAATGTAATACAGCACAGCCTCATAGAATGTAATGCAGCACAGCCCCATAGAATGTAATACAGGACAGCCCCCATAGAATGTAATGCAGCACAGCCACCCATAGAATGTAATACAGCACAGGCCCCATAGAATGTAATACAGCCAGCCCCCATAGAATGTAATGCAGCACAGCCCCCATAGAATGTAATACAGCACAGCCTCATAGAATGTAATGCAGCACAGCCCCATAGAATGTAATGCAGCACAGCCCCCATAGAATGTAATGCAGCACAGCCCCCATAGAATGTAATGCAGCACAGCCCCCATAGAATGTAATACAGGACAGCCCCCATAGAATGTAATGCAGCACAGCCCACATAGAATGTAATACATCACAGCCCCCATAGAATGTAATACAGCACAGCCCCCATAGAATGTAATGCAGCACAGCCCACATAGAATATAATACAGCACAGTCCCCATAGAATGTAATGCAGCACAGCCCCCATAGAATGTAATGCAGCACAGCCCCCATAGAATGTAATACAGGACAGCCCCCATAGAATGTAATGCAGCACAGCCCCCATAGAATGTAATACAGGACAGCCCCCATAGAATGTAATGCAGCACAGCCACCCATAGAATGTAATACAGCACAGGCCCCATAGAATGTAATACAGCCAGCCCCCATAGAATATAATACAGCACAGTCCCCATAGAATGTAATGCAGCACAGCCCCCATAGAATGTAATGCAGCACAGCCCCCATAGAATGTAATACAGGACAGCCCCCATAGAATGTAATACAGCACAGCCCCCATAGAATGTAATACAGCACAGCCCCCATAGAATGTAATGCAGCACAGCCCCCATAGAATGTAATGCAGCACAGCCCCCATAGAATGTAATGCAGCACAGCCCCCATAGAATGTAATGCAGCACAGCCCCCATAGAATGTAATGCAGCACAGCCCCCATAGAATGTAATACAGCACAGCCCCCATAGAATGTAATACAGCACAGCCCCCATAGAATGTAATACAGCCAGCCCCCATAGAATATAATACAGCACAGTCCCCATAGAATGTAATGCAGCACAGCCCCCATAGAATGTAATGCAGCACAGCCCCCATAGAATGTAATACAGGACAGCCCCCATAGAATGTAATACAGCACAGCCCCCATAGAATGTAATACAGCACAGCCCCCATAGAATGTAATGCAGCACAGCCCCATAGAATGTAATACAGCACAGCCCACATAGAATATAATACAGCACAGCCCCCATAGAATGTAATGCAGCACAGACCTCATAAAATGTAATGCAGCACAGCCCCCATAGAATGTAATGCAGCACAGCCCTCATAGAATGTAATGCAGCCCCACCCTTAGCCCCACACAGCAGGTGTGCGATGATATGACGTTATCACGCACCCGCAGTGTCAGAGGCAGAGTGAGGAATGATGGGAGAGAAA
Organism: Ranitomeya imitator; assembly: GCF_032444005.1. NCBI lineage: Eukaryota > Metazoa > Chordata > Amphibia > Anura > Dendrobatidae > Ranitomeya > Ranitomeya imitator. Next base: position 56,713,860 of record NC_091291.1, read on the forward strand.
GCGACAGCAGACGCTCTCTCCTCCATCGTTGCATTCAAATGTAGTTGAATGCGGGGTGCCGGGGAGTGTGCCGACAGCGGGGGGAGTGTGCCAAGAGCGGGGGGAGTGTGCCGAGAGGGGGGGAGTTTGCCAACAACGGGGGGAGTGTGCCAACAGTGGGGGGAGTGTGCTGAGAGCGGGGGGAGTGTGCCAACAGTGGGGGGAGTGTGCTGAGAGCGGGGGGAGTGTGCCATCAGTGGGGGGAGTGTGCCGACAGTGGAGGGAGTGTGCCAACAGCAGGGGGAGTGTGCCGACAGCGGCACACTCGAGCGGCCCACTACTGCCACCGGCCCTTCAGGCATTTGCCAGAACTGCCCGATGGCCAGTCTGGCCCTGCCTTAAATTATGTCATTACCCTTATATTCTTCTTGGAAAAACACTCTACAGGATCCATCTTTGGATGGAAAAAGAACACTGGTCCACGGTGAATTCAATAGGATGTGATAAGGGCATAGAGGAGCATCTGCAGAAGGTGAAGGGAACATTGAGTTATTCCAGGATCAGGCAAAGGGTGAGGCTAACAGTCAGAAGGTCAATGATGATGACAGAACATCTCATGATGAACAACCATCAATGCAGAGTGCAGAAAGGGAGGCAACCAACCCTTGGTAGTGTGGGAAGTATGGCAAGCTGTATGCTGGAATTTTTGTGGTATGAAAGGCATTTCATTATCTTGAAGCAAATGTATGACTATCATAACTATGCTTTTAGACCCTAGCTGTTAATATAGTAATGTAGCAACTCACTTGGGTAAATAGGTAACACACAAAAAATTGCAACTGACTCTGCCTGTTCCTGTACAGACTCAAAATTCTGATCTCGCAGTCCCTAGTGGTTCCTGCATGAGCTGAAATAGTCCTAACCACAGACTAGACAATGGCAACTGGGACCTATGCTGCATGAAAGGCTGTTGAGCATTTCACGTTCCTCCTAAAGAATTGGGGGTCAGAGCAGAATGCAAATTACTTACAAAAGGGAAAGTGTGCTGAAATATAGAGAGATTCCAGAGAGATTAAAGTAAACCTTGAAATGCAAAATAAAGATTAAGTGTGTATTGTTAGAGAATATGCCACTTACTTCCTAAAAAGAAACAGAAGATAGGTGCAGGGTAAATAACATAAACAGCAGAGAGCTAAACTCTAGCTGACTGGCTTACACCACAGCAGTATTAAGACAATCACTAGCCGGAAATAACAGAAAGGGAAAAGTATATAAAGCTGCACCTGAAAGGTGATAGAGCAGACAAATGAGTACATTAAAAAAAACTGTTTCCCTGAAAAGACTAAAGAATGGATGACAGAAATTAAACACTTGGAGAAAAATGTGTATCTGCTGTGGCTCAGCAGGCAGAGAAGCCGGCTAAAAAGAAAATGCTCAAGGGCTCAAACCCAGATGCATGACAGCTGTAAAGCAAACTGAGGACATTTTTCTCAGCTTTCAAAAAAAGATTCCAAATTGGCTCAGAGATCCCATCTCAGTGAAACCTCTGCTAAACAGACACCAGCGGAATTTATGGCTGACCAAGAGACCAGTCTCCATTGTATGGGACAGCAGTTTATATTTGACATGCTTCAATGTGTAACCCACTTCTTCAGGAAATAAAAAGCCAGATACATACTGTATAATATATTGAAGGGTTTATATAGAGATGAGCTCTGAAATAGGGTGCCAAAAAATGTCACATGGCAGTGTGTGATGTGTCACAGTTTATAGGGTATAAGATATCTTTGTGTGGAAACTTCCTGTAGAAGAAGCCATGAGCTTCGAAACGTGTTGAATAAACCACCTGAACACCTTACAATTATATCTGGATCCATTATTTGTCGCAGCAGTGCGGATTTAATCCACATTTCATCTATTTTAACAGTTTATAGGGTAGGCACATCATGGGGTTCAAGTTGAGAAAAAAATATTTTTTGAATATAATCAAAAAACAAATAATTGAAAAACTGCATACACAAATGTATAAAAACAATAAACAGAACATATCCAAAGGTGTAAACTTCATATGATAAATATACTGTTAATAAAAACGTGTCTTTCCTGTCTTGTATTTGTGAAAAGAAAATATATTTTTAATATCTAGTTTGTCTGGACTTGATCACTTAGGTGTGTGTGTGTGAAGAAACACATTGATGAAGGTCATTGGTTCATGACGCTACTATTGGTGTGGAAAAAAGATGGGGATGTGAAAGATAAGAGAAAAACAAACAAGAAGAAAAAAGGAAAAAAATGATATGTGTGCATATAGTTATGTATGTTACGTATGCAATTAAAGCAAATGCGGGAAATTACATGGATATGTTCCATTTGGCATTAAACATCACATTAGCACATGAGGGCAAAAATATATGATATATAATATAAAATATGAATATACAGTGGGTACGGAAAATATTGAGACTCCTTTAAATTTTACTCTGTTTCATTGCAGCCATTTGGCAAATTCAAAAAAGTTCATTTTTTTCTCATTAATGTACACTCTGCACCCCATCTTGACTGAAAAAAAACAGAAATGTAGAAATTTTTGCAAATGTTTTAAAAAAAGAAAAACTAAACTATCGGAAGTATTCAGACCCTTTGCTCAGTATTGAGTAGAAGCACTTTTTTGAGCTAATACAGCCATGAGTCTTCTTGGCAATGATCTAACACGTTGTTCACACCCGGATTTGGTTATCCTCTTCCATTCTTCTTTGCAGATCCTCTTCAGTTCCATCAGGTTGTATGGTGAATGTTGGTGGACAGCCATTTTCAGGTCTCTCCAGAGATACACAATTGGGTTTAGGTAAGGCTAGCTTCACACTAGCATTCAGCAGGGTTGTGGACGAAAGTCTTCTTCCTTCGTGAAGCCTCGCCCACTGCTGCACCTCTTCCTTCAGCTCCACCTACGTCTGCATGCGTCCTGCGTACCCTATCTCTAACATTAGGTATGCCTGCCATGCGGATGTATGCAGATGCCTCCGCGTCAAACGCAACATGTGCATTTTGTTGTGGTCGGCGCAGCGTCAAGACGATGGATGCGGAGGCATCCTCATACATCCGTATGGCCTGCGTACCCAATGTTAAAGATAGGGTACGCAGGACGCATGTAGACGTAGGCAGAGCTAAAGGAAGAGGCACGGCAGTGGGTGGGGCTTCACTGGGGAAGAAGGCATTCGTCCGCAGCCCTGCCGAACGCTAGTGTGAAACTGGCCTAAGGGCTCTGGCTGGGCCAGTCGAGATTGGTCACAGAGTTGTTCTGAAGCCACTCCTTTGTTCTTTTAGCTGTGTACTTAGGGTCATTGTCTTGTTGGAAGGTGAACCTTTGGCCAAGTCTGAGGTCCAGAGCACTCTGGAAGAGGTTTTCATCCAGGATATCTCTGTACTTGGCCTCATTCATGTTTCCTTCAATTGCAACCAGTTGTCCTGTCCCTGCAGTTGAAAAACACCCCAATACCATGATGCTGCCACCACCATGTTTCACTGTTTGGATCGTATTAGGCAGGTGATGAGCAGTGCCTGGTTTTCTCAACACATACTGCTTCGAGTTATCACCAAAAGTTCTATCTTCAAACTAGAGAATTTTATTTCTCATAGTCTGGGAGTCCTTCTTGAGTTTTTTAGCAAACTATGCGGGCTTTCATATGACTTGCAACTGAGGAGAGGCTTCCATTGGGCCACTCTGCCATAAAGTGCTGACTGTCGGAGGGCTGAATTAATAGTTGACTTTGTGGAGCTTTCTCCCATCTCCCTACTGCATCTGAAGAGCTTAGCCATGGTGATCTTGGGGTTCATCTTTACCTTTCTCACCAAGGCTCTTCTCCCACGATTGCTCAGTTTGGCTGGATGGCCAGGTCTAGGAAGACTTCTGGTGGTCCCAAAACTTCTTCCATTTAAGGATTATGAAGGCCACTGTGCTCTTATGAACCTTGAGTACTGCAGAAATTCTTTTGTAACCTTGGCCAGATCTGTGCCATGCCACAATTCTGTCTCTGAGCTCCTTGGCCCATTCCTTTGACCTCATGATTCTCATTTGGTCTAACATGCACTGCGAGCTGTGAGGATTTATATAGACGGATGTGTGCCTTTCCAAATCAAGTCCTATCAGTTTAATTTAATTCAGCTGGACTGAAATGAAGGAGTAGAATGGACAGCATGTGACTTAAATATGAGTGTCTGAGAAAAGGGTTAGAATACTTTACCATGTGACATTTTGTTTTTTCTCTTTTAATAAATTTGCAAAAATGTCTACATTTCTGTTTTTTTTAGTCAAGATGGGATGCAGAGTGCACATTAATGAGACAAAAAATGAACTTTTTTGAATTTACCAAATTGCTGCAATGAAACAGAGTGAAAATTTTAAAGGGTTCTGAATACTTTCCGTACCCACTGTATAATATAATAAAAAGGTTATGCTGTTTAATTGAATGAATCAAATGAACAGATAAAATGCTGAAATAATAGAATAAATTACATAAAATTACATTTAGTGCACAATAAATGTTTAAAATTTATTGCGCTATTTTTATAAATAAATGTATATTTATATAAAAATGTGGAGGACACAGAATATGATCCTTCCTTCATTGTCTCTAAGTGCAGACAATCGTGGTGGACTCTGTGATCAAGTTGTCAGAGAAGATAAAACAGCATTGTTTGTAGCCACTGAGTATGCAACCGCTGATAGAGAGGGCGCATAGAAAAAGAATTTCTAATGTACATGTGTTAGAGAAATAGCCATTATGGGATGGTTGCATGTGACCGCCACGCGACCAATCAGAAGCCGCGACGTCATTCCTCAGATAAATTCCTAGAATGAGCGCCTTTAGGACCTGAGGAATGACGTCGCGGCTTCTGATTGGTCGCGTGCCGCCCATGTGACCGCCACACGACCAATCAGAAGCCGCGACGTCATTCCGCAGGTCCTAAAGGCGCTCATTTTGAACAAAGAAGCCTGCTGGACGCCGGTTCCTCGCGGAGATGTTCCAGGGGCCGCCGGAGAGGTGAATATAACAATATTTTTTATTTTAATTCTTTATTTTACACATTAATATGGATCCCAGGGCCTGAAGGAGAGTTTCCTCTCCTTCAGACCCTGGGATCCATCAGGATACCTTCCGATACTTGGTGTCCCATTGACTTGTATTGGTATCGGATATCGGTATCGGCGATATCCGATACTTTTCGGGTATCGGCCGATACTATCTGATGCCGATACTTTCAAGTATCGGACGGTATCGCTCAACACTAGTGGAGAGCACACAGAGTGGCTTTTTGATGCAGTACTACCACAGGCAGAGAAATGTGTACACAGAGCAGCTTTTTGGCACCATACTTCCATGGGTATGGGTGCAGAGTACACACAGCTGCTTTTTTGCTTAGTAGTCTCCCAGGCGGGGTTGCAGAGCACACACTGTGGCTTTTTGACACAGTTCTCCCACTTAGAGACTTGCAGAGTACACACAGCAGCGTTTCGCAGACTGTCCAACCTAACACTGCCCCTCACTTCAGTTGCATCCTGTCACTACACTAATCACAGCAGAATCACTGTGGCACTCATGATCCGGCTTTTATACATGCTGAATCACATGCTGCGCCAGCCAATCACAGCCATTCCAAAACTTGACATGGTTGGGATGGCTCAGAAAGTGCCCACAGTCTAATAGCTTGTTGATTGTTTGTGCTGCAGCCTATCAACAAATTGTATTAGACATTTGAACCCGAACAGAATTCCAGATACACTGTTGAAAGTCCGTGTTCAGGGTTCAACACTGGACACTAGGTGATCGATATGGACCTCAAAATTTACAGTTCGGGTTAGAACATCAATACAAGGGACCACTAAAATACATTTTACATTTTGTTCCCCTTCACATAACAATTACTTGTATATTTTGAATATTTTTTTTATTCTGTGATGGTGGGGCTAGCGCTGTCTATGCACCAAATAGGAAGGCAAAGATGGTAATCTTTGCCTTCTCTGTGGGAATTTCAGCTTTGTGTGGCAGTTGTCTCCTTGCTCCCATAGCTGTATGATCATGTGCAGCTGTTATTCCATACTGCAATGTGTTGGATTGTCAATGCAGAATAGAATGCAGATCGTCAAGACATTTATCATCTATGGTAGGTCCTGAATTACTTAAGCAGGTCTACCAGACCTGCTGAGCCTATTGCACTTACTTTGATAATGTACGTATCGGAAAAAAAACTGCATACATTATTAAACAGGTCTTTTTGAGGCTGTTGTGGTCACCTTGATAATCTACTGTATAACAGAATGTTCCTTTCTGAAATGTTAAGTTCAATCTCCAGCCATACAGTACAGTCTAGTTGGAAAAATATCCAAATATGTTGAGATTATCTTATAAACACATATTCTTTACTATTTTGCTTTTACTGAGATCATATTGCAGTAAAAACAATGTAACAACATGATTCTCAAGGCTAGTAGGATTACAACAATACCAAACTTGTCCAGCTTTTTGGTGACAAAAAAATCTAAAATATAAAAAAAAAAAACTTTCTTTGTGTCACCATTGTTTTAAACTTGTATTTTTTTAAATTTTCTATTGATGGAGCTGGGTGAGGGCTTGTTTTTTTTAGGTGATGTTTCTACTGATACTGTTTTGGGTACATATGACATTTTAATTGCTTTTTATTGCATTTTCAGGTAAATATGGCAAACAAAAAATGGCAATTGTGATAAATCGGCCATTTTCAGACACTATGTTGGTAAATATCGTTATTTCTTTATAATTTTTTTATATCTTTAAATTTGATGGAGGAAAAAACGAGGGCAAAGAGGTTAAATTTTTTTATATATATTTTACTTTTTTAATTGTTTATTAATTTTTACTTCATTGACCATGGTAACCCATTGGTTCTCCACAGTCATGTATTTTCAAAGCCACTATCAGAGTTTGAGAGCAGCAGTTAAGTTGTTAAACTACAGCAGTAAGAGCTTGCTCCAGCCCCTGTAGTTTCAACTCCTAAGCAGGCACTATTCTTTTCTTAATGACTGATGATGGAAATGTATGAGACAGGACATCGACTAGTTGAGCATAGTTATAGAGATGCCTTTGTTGTAGTCCAGGCACGTTTTGTTTCCCTATGCCACCAGTATTTGATGAGTTTTTTTTACCTCAGTATGTGTAAGCCAAAACAAGAAGTGGGTGATAAATTCAGAAGTGGTGACGTGTTTCCATTGTATTTTTCTTATGATTGTTCCTCTCTTGGTTTTGGCTTACAAATACTGAGGTAAAATACTGACCAAATACAGAACTTGTGCACTTGGCCTTATGCCTTCCTGGTTTGGTCAACCTGACATTTATTGTTTTTCTAAACAATTTATTAAAAGACTTTTTGCAGCCAATATTTTATACAGACAAAAACCATAATGAGCCTTAAAAGATACAGGTTTATTGATATGAAGATATTAGTAGCATTTACTGGGAACAGTAAAATGATGATAACAAGCATCATAATAGTCTGTAACGGCTAAGTAATTGAGTTTCTTTTACTGATTGGATCAACCTCTCCCCCCCAAGAAATGTAGACTCTAATATCTTCGGAACCCAAATTTAGGAGAATGGTAACATAGTAACATAGTTAGCAAGACCGAAAAAAGACATTTGTCCATCCAGTTCAGCCTATATTCCATCATAATAAATCCCCAGATCTACGTCCTTCTACAGAACCTAATAATTGTATGTTACAATATTGTTCTGCTCCAGGAAGACATCCAGGCCTCTCTTGAACCCCTCGACTGAGTTCGCCATCACCACCTCCTCAGGCAAGCAATTCCAGATTCTCACCGCCCTAACAGTAAAGAATCCTCTTCTATGTTGGTGGAAAAACCTTTTATCCTCCAGATGCAAAGAATTCTCCCTTGTGCCCGTCACCTTCCTTGGTATGGTGGTGATCTTTACCGGAATCCCACCCCACTCTGAAGTCCAAATGACTTCAACCTATCTAGATAGGAGAAAGCAGATGATAGCGGGTTGTAACCAAGAGTGACATTCAGATTCATATCTATAGAACATATATATATATATATATATATATATATATATGTAAAAAAGAGAACAGCACAGCTTTAAACTTATCTGCGGGTGCAAAGCCTTTGGGGAGCCCGTCCACCGGCTATCCTCAGTCCATAGATTCAAACAGAAAATAGGCAGCACTCCATAGTTTTGAATATCTTGTGCAGTTTATTCAGACCCACATGTCTTAATCGCAACGTTTCGGCTCTGACTGAGCCTTTCTCAAGCAGTGAGTGAACCATTTGTGTGCGTATAAATACATTCCAAACCATAACCAGCCTTAATTAGCCATTAATGGACAGTACATGTGCTTTTACATTTCTTATAAAAATACCAATTGGTATCATAAAGTGCTACAGTGCATACCTTCTGTGCAAGTGTTGCTGTGTAAACTGTATCAGCGATAGCGTTGACGTCCCGGCATACACACTATACCGAAGTTAGAGGTAGTAGACCACTGCTATATAGTATTTTAACTGCTTTATTTATTGATCCATGGTCCAACACAGTATGGGACAAAAAAACAATAATATTCCAATCCAAATATATAACTATATGTCCTCCATGCCCGCAAGCATTTCTCCACTGGTCTTCCGCTACACTAGAGGCATCAGACGAAATCTAAAATTAGAAAAATACAGTTACGTGAATTTCACAATATTCTCTAAAATTAAAAACAAAAAGTCACATTACTGACTCATAGGGACTCTATATAATATACAGCGGAGTTCATACACGTTATTAGATGATTGCATGCATTTTAAAATCGGCGTTAAGTCCTCCCGGTCTCAAGGTTTTAAGTTCATAAATCCACATAAGTTCCTTTTTCTTTAATATCAGCTCCCTATCACCAGCTCTTCTCTGTATCGGAACAGCATCTATGATTTTACATCTAAGGTCCTTTTCTGTATGTTTGCAGTCAGCAAAATGTTTTGCGACAGGAAGATCCAATCTGTTCTTTCTTATACTGAATCTGTGCTGGTTCATTCTTGTTTTAAACTCGCATGTTGTTTCACCAACGTACCAGAGATTACATGGGCACATGAGCACATATATAACGTGGTCTGAGCTACATGTGAGGAATTGATTGATATTATAAATCTTTCCCGTTTTCGGATGTACAAATGTCGGTCCCTTAAGCATATATGTGCAATTAACACAGTTCAAACAAGGGAAACATCCTTTTCTTTTACTCCCTGTAAGGTATCTCTGTGTATCTTTTCTTTTGGGACCGATATCCGATTGTATGACCATATCTTTGATATTCTTATTCCTCTTATATGAGTATAATGGTGGCATTTTGAATTCAGATATTTTTGGCAAGCATCTCCCTAGCATAGTCCAGTGTTTATTTATAATCTTAGCTACTTCCCTGCTTTCCTCAGTATAGGTAGACACAAAGGGAACTCTATTCTGGGTGTTTTTACGTCTACCACATGGTTCTCCACGTATTAACTGCAATCTCTCTTTTTCCATAACCCTATTTTTTGTTTGTTCTAGTAATCTCTTGGGGTAGCCTCTATTCAAGAATTTCTTAATTAACTGATCTATTGTTTTATCAGCTATGTCCTCTTCCTTCACTTCCTTCCTACGCCTAAGGGTACCGTCACACTATAACATTTTGATCGCTACGACGGTACGATTCGTGACGTTCCAGCGATATCGTTACGATATCGCTGTGTCTGACACGCAGCAGCGATCAGGGATCCTGCTGAGAATCGTATGTCGTAGCAGATCGTTTAGAACTTTCTTTCATCGCTGGATCTCCCGCTGTCATCGCTAGATCGGTGTGTGTGACACCGATCTAGCGATCTAGCGATGCGATCCAGCGATGCGTTCGCTTGTAACCAGGGTAAACATCGGGTAACTAAGCGCAGGACCGCGCTTAGTTACCCGATATTTACCCTGGTTACAAGCCTTAAACTAAAAAAAAACAAACAGCACATACTTACATTCTGGTGTCCGTCAGGTCCCTTGCCGTCTGCTTCCCGCACTGTGACTGCCGGCCGTAAAGTGAAAGCAGAGCACAGCGGCTGTGCTTTCACTTTCACTTTACGGCCGGCAGTCACTGAGTGCAGGAACCAGACTGCAAGGGACCTGACGGACACCAGAATGTAAGTATGTGCTGTTTGTTTTTTTTTAGTTTAACGCTTGTAACCAGGGTAAACATCGGGTAACTAAGCGCGGTCCTGCGCTTAGTTACCCGATGTTTACCCTGGTTACCCAGGGACCTCGGGATCGTTGGTCGCTGGAGAGCTGTCTGTGTGACAGCTCCCCAGCGACCACACTACGATTTACCTACGATCACGGCCAGGTCATATCGCTCGTCGTGATCGTAGGTAAATCGTATAGTGTGACGGTACCCTAACTCTGAGTAGTTGGCTAACTGGGATTGATCTTTTCATTGAGCAAGGGTGTTGACTATCATATAGGAGCAAGTTGTTCCTATCTGTGTTTTTCACATATAGTGTTGTAATAAGTTGGTCATTTTTTTGCTCAACCAATACATCTAGGAATTGGATTTCAGTCCAAGATTTTACTACCGTGAATTTAATTGTATGGTCAACAGTGCCCTTCAGTTCCCTTACTTAAAGATAAGGGTACTGAAGAGTTCAGACGTCCTAACATCACCAGGGAAGAAATTGAAGCATTGCAGGAGCTCGTCCATGACGACGACATTATTATTAAAACCGCTGATAAAGGGGGTGCGGTCGTCGTCATGGACAGGCAAGCCTACGTCAGAGAAGTCATGAGACAGTTGAGCGATGTACATGTATATGATAAATTGGAGAGGAACCCTAAACTCAGTATACAGGAGGAAATAAAAAAATGGCTAGATGGAGCATTACATGCATGTGTTATAGACCAAGAACTATACAACTACCTATGGGAAGACAACCCACGCACCCCAGTGCTATACATTACACCAAAAATACACAAAACTTTGGTCGACCCTCCTGGGCGACCCATAGTTTCAGGGGTTGGATCTGTCTTTAATAAAATGGGTACATTTTTGGATAAAATACTGAACCCTATAGCAAAAAAATGTAAATCATACATAAAAGACACGACAGACTTCCTCAATAAAATAGAATCCATACAGCTGAGTAATAGAGTGTTACTTGCATCATTTGATGTGGTATCACTCTATACCTCCATAAATCATGAGAGAGGCCTTAAAGCCATTGATAAAATGTTGGATGTTGGGCAATATACACCTGAAGGGAAGATTTTCTTACTAGGGATGTTGGAGATAATACTGAGACGCAACTATTTTATGTTTGGAGATGCGTTTTACACGCAAAAACAGGGAAGGGCTATGGGGGCCAATATGGCCCCCTCATACGCTAACCTGGTTATGGAAACCCTGGAGGAGGGCCTTATCTATGTGTCCCACCACTTCCGGCATGTGCTGGAGTAGTGGAGATACATAGATGATGTCTTCCTCCTGTGGACAGGTACCGAGGAGGAGTTGGATGAATTCCACGCTAATCTCAACACTGTTGACCATACAATTAAATTCACGGTAGTAAAATCTTGGACTGAAATCCAATTCCTAGATGTATTGGTTGAGCAAAAAAATGACCAACTTATTACAACACTATATGTGAAAAACACAGATAGGAACAACTTGCTCCTATATGATAGTCAACACCCTTGCTCAATGAAAAGATCAATCCCAGTTAGCCAACTACTCAGAGTTAGGCGTATAGTGAAGGAAGAGGACATAGCTGATAAAACAATAGATCAGTTAATTAAGAAATTCTTGAATAGAGGCTACCCCAAGAGATTACTAGAACAAACAAAAAATAGGGTTATGGAAAAAGAGAGATTGCAGTTAATACGTGGAGAACCATGTGGTAGACGTAAAAACACCCAGAATAGAGTTCCCTTTGTGTCTACCTATACTGAGGAAAGCAGGGAAGTAGCTAAGATTATAAATAAACACTGGACTATGCTAGGGAGATGCTTGCCAAAAATATCTGAATTCAAAATGCCACCATTATACTCATATAAGAGGAATAAGAATATCAAAGATATGGTCATACAATCGGATATCGGTCCCAAAAGAAAAGATACACAGAGATACCTTACAGGGAGTAAAAGAAAAGGATGTTTCCCTTGTTTGAACTGTGTTAATTGCACATATATGCTTAAGGGACCGACATTTGTACATCCGAAAACGGGAAAGATTTATAATATCAATCAATTCCTCACATGTAGCTCAGACTACGTTATATATGTGCTCATATGTCCATGTAACCTCTGGTACGTTGGTGAAACAACATGCGAGTTCAAAACAAGAATGAACCAGCACAGATTCAGTATAAGAAAGAACAGATTGGATCTTCCTGTCGCAAAACATTTTGCTGACTGCAAACATACAGAAAAGGACCTTAGATGTAAAATCATAGATGCTGTTCCGATACAGAGAAGAGGTGGTGATAGGGAGCTGATATTAAAGAAAAAGGAACTTATGTGGATTTATGAACTTAAAACCTTGAGACCGGGAGGACTTAACGCCGATTTTAAAATGCATGCAATCATCTAATAACGTGTATGAACTCCGCTGTATATTATATAGAGTCCCTATGAGTCAGTAATGTGACTTTTTGTTTTTAATTTTAGAGAATATTGTGAAATTCACGTAACTGCATTTTTCTAATTTTAGATTTCGTCTGATGCCTCTAGTGTAGCGGAAGACCAGTGGAGAAATGCTTGCGGGCATGGAGGACATATAGTTATATATTTGGATTGGAATATTATTTTTTTTTTGTCCCATACTGTGTTGGACCATGGATCAATAAATAAAGCAGTTAAAATACTATATAGCAGTGGTCTACTACCTCTAACTTCGGTATAGTGTGTATGCCGGGACGTCAACACTATCGCTGATACAGTCTAAGCCTGGGGTGGGCTGACCTGAGAGGGTTGACCTAATGCTAGGCATGTGAGTGTATGACCTACGGACATCAGCTAATATATGGTTGAGCCCGTAGTGTCAGGGCGAGGTTTAGCGTCAGAATGTCCATAGGGCACGAACTAATAAAAGCATTGTTATGCGTGGTGAAGTTTGTGAGGACCACAGCCTCATACTTAATATGGTCCCGCAGTAGTTGGAACTTTCGCCGGCAATTGAAGGGTGATGTTGGTGCTGAGTAGCGCTGTATGCGCAGGCGCTGTTATCCGACTGAGGAATTGACCTCCCTGTATTAGATGCCACTACCAATATGGCGATACATAGCGCTACTGCGCAGGCGCCGTCGGCGCTGATTGGTCCGCGGTCTAACACAGAGCTGTGACGTAGCGGACATGCGCAGTTGCGCATAGAGAACGCCGAGATGTGTGTAGATGTCCTCCATTGCCGGTAAGCAGCTCCACAAGTAAAGTAATATATAGTTTACACAGCACCACTTGCACAGAAGGTATGCACTGTAGCACTTTATGATACCAATTGGTATTTTTATAAGAAATGTAAAAGCACATGTACTGTCCATTAATGGCTAATTAAGGCTGGTTATGGTTTGGAATGTATTTATACGCACACAAATGGTTCACTCACTGCTTGAGAAAGGCTCAGTCAGAGCCGAAACGTTGCGATTAAGACATGTGGGTCTGAATAAACTGCACAAGATATTCAAGACTATGGAGTGCTGCCTATTTTCTGTTTGAATATATATATATATATATATATATATATATTTATATATATATATATATATATATATATATATATATATAAACCGCATGTACGAAAAAACACAAAAATGTACTTGATCAAGAGCAGGGGTGCATTGCCTCATCTTGGATCTAGTAATAATGTGCGCATCTTTAATTGGAAAATCTAGTGTCAAATTTCAAGATGTTGTCCACTACTCAGACATCTTCTCAATTGCTTTACTCCACTGTGTAGATTAAGAAAAGCCTATATTTAATGTCAGCGCCATTCCAGTGACATTGGCATTTGGTATTCCGATGCTCTTGAAACTTTTTTATGCCTTGAGATCTTAGTAGCCAATCAACAGCATTTTTGATTGATGTTGTTACTCTTTTTTAGGCTGTACGTGTGCCTCTCTTATGTCAAATTACACAATCAATAATGCAGGCACAATGGCATAAATACGCAGGTACATTTCATAGTTACATTTTTATTAAGGTTGAAGGAAGACTATAAGTACATCTAGTTCAACCCATAGCCTAACCTAACATGTCCTAACATGTTGATCCAGAGGAAGGCAAAAAAAAACCATGTGGCAAAGAGTAAACACCACATTGGGGAAAAAAATTGCTTCCCGACTCCACATACGGCAATCAGACTAGTTCCCTGGATCAACGCCCTATCAAGGAATCTAGTGTATATACCCTGTAACATTATACTTTTCCAGAAAGGTATCCAGTCCCCTCTTAAATTTAAGTAATGAATCACTCATTACAACATCATAAGGCAGAGAGTTCCATAGTCTCACTGCTCTTACAGTAAAGAATCCGCATCTGTTATTATGCTTAAACCTTTTTTCCTCCAAACGCAGAGGATGCCCCCTTGTCCCTGTCTTAGGTCTATGATTAAAAAGATCATCAGAAAGGTCTTTGTACTGTCCCCTCATATATTTATACATTAACATAAGATCACCCCTTAGCCTTCGTTTTTCCAAACTAAATAGCCCCAAGTGTAATAACCTATCTTGGTATTGCAGATCCCCCAGTCCTCTAATAACCTTGGTCGCTCTTCTCTGCACCTGCTCTAGTTCAGCTATGTCTTTCTTATACACCGGAGACCAGAACTGTGCACAGTATTCTAAGTGTGGTCGAACTAGTGACTTGTATAGAGGTAAAATTATGTTCTCCTCATGAGCATATATGCCTCTTTTAATGCATCCCATTATTTTATTTGCCTTTGTAGCAGCTGCCTGACACTGGCCACTGAATATGAGTTTGTCATCCACCCATACACCCAGGTCTTTTTCATTGACGGTTTTGCCTAGAGTTTTAGAATTAAAGGGAACCTGTCACCTGAATTTGGCGGGACCAGTTTTGGGTCATATGGGAGGGGTTTTTGGGTGTTTGATTCACCCTTTCCTTACCCGCTGGCTGCATGCTGGCCGCAATATTGGATTGAAGTTCATTCTCTGTCCTCCGAAGTACACGCCAGCGCAAGGCAATATTGCCTTGCGCAGGCATGTACTCCGGAGGACAGAGAATGAATTTCAATCCAATATTGCGGCCAGCATGCAGCCAGCGGGTAATGAAAGGGTGAATCAAACACCCAAAAACCCCGCCCATATGACCCAAAACTGGTCCCGCCAAATTCAGGTGACAGGTTCCCATTAAGCACATAATTATACATCTTATTTCTTCTACCCAAGTGCATGACCTTACATTTATCCCCATTAAAGCTCATTTGCCATTTATCAGCCCAAGCTTCTAGTTTACATAAATCATCCTGTAATATAAAATTGTCCTCCTCTGTATTGATTACCCTGCAGAGTTTAGTGTCATCTGCAAATATTGAAATTCTACTCTGAATGCCCCCTACAAGGTCATTAATAAATATGTTAAAAAGAAGAGGGCCCAATACTGACCCCTGTGGTACCCCACTGCTAACCGCTACCCAGTCCGAGTGTGCTCCATTAATAACCACACTTTGTTTCCTATCCCTGATTTCAATATGTTTGCACGAATAACACTACTTAAGGAGTATATTAAGTAGTCTTATTCCAATAAAATAATATTATTATTACACTGAGTTATGAAAAATATATTTTCCATAATGCTATATTTCTTGCGCAGTGCAATTATTTCTCACGGCTGTTCGCACTCGTTTTCTACGTAGGGATTATTAAGGTGACAATTCTTACATACTTATTACTGTAGAAAGCAGGCAGAACAAAATAACTAATTATACGGCCAAAAAGGTGTATAGAATTCATGTTATAGATTTCAGATTTTTACCATTAGAGGATGAAGAATGAACGTGCAAAGAGATGGATAGCACCAATTGATGGGTGGCAGGCTGACTGCGTAAGATCACTTTCCATCTACTGAAACCAATCATGTATAATGTCCTAATCAATAACAATTAAATGCCCTAATCTTCTAAAAGAGATGCAATTCTGAAAGCTCCCATGAGTTAGAGACTAAACAAGACAATAGATATCTAGTCAAAGTGTCCAGCCTCCAATTATTTTGTATATGAATGCAATAGACGTGTTCACTCTCTGGAATAATAAACAAATTAGTTAAAGATGACCAATTAAACACTTTCTACTCACTAACTAATTTATAATATAGCTAAATAGGATGTCCTTTTTTGTTAGGCTACTTTCACACTTGCGTCGGTACGGGGCCGTTGCAATGCGTCGGCCTGACTTAGCGACGCACGTTGTGAAAATTGTGCACAACGTGGGCAGCGGATGCAGTTTTTCAACGCATCCGCTGCCCAGTCTATGTTCCGTCTTTTTTTGTGATGACGGTCTGCCAAAACACAACAGATCCAGTGCACGATGGACATGACGTGTGGCCATCTGTCGTGATCCGTCGGCAATACAAGTCTATGGGCAAAAAATGCATCCTGCGGGCACATTTGCAGGATCCATTTTTTGCCCAAAATGACGGATTGCGACGGATTGCTAAAAACGCAAGTGTGAAAGTAGCCTTAGGAGCATAAATTTTGCTGTCACATTTGTAACTAAGACAAAAGCTAAGCTACATCTTTCAACTACATTGGTGTCCTGTAATAATTTGCTTATTGACTGATCAGAGGTCACTTTTTCTGAATGGGTCACCAATTCAATGAGGAAACTCTAACTTTGGCACTATTTAGGTCAATTTAGATTATGGTAAGATATAAATTGAAAAATTGTTAGGCTTGGACCATACTGCATCTGTGCCCATGGTCAGGGGCGTACGCTCAGCAGTGTAGATGAGCGAATCAAGGGAAATTAGAATTTGATGTTTTCAGGAAACTCAATTCATGGAGAAATTATTCCTCTCGAATTCAGTGTCCCTTATTACATTCTAAGGACTCTCTAGTTCCCAGAGCATAATAAGCGTAATATGTAAAAAATAAATGTAAAAAATAAAATTCATTATTCACCAACACCCGTTTAGTCCTTGACGCAACTTCCGATTCCCCACCTTTTGTGTTGAAATGCTTGGTCCTCTTGCACTGTGCCAAATTTCCAGGAGTCACTACGTCTAGGAGCATTCTGCTAAGATTATACATTAAAACAACAATTGCTAACTATCATCAGTAGTAAAGTATATTGATGTCAAAGTTTATCCTCATATTCCAGAACGTGTTTGACTATTGGGAAAGTGAGGTTATCTGATTGGCATTAGACATTAGGAGAGCAAAGTAGACATGGAATCTCTGCTATTGCAGATCATTGATTTGTAACCTATGATATATATACATAGTAACATGGTAACATAGTTAATAAGGCCGAAAAAAGACATTTGTCCATCCAGTTCAGCCTATATTCCATCATAATAAATCCCCAGATCTACGTCCTTCTACAGAACATAATAATTGTATGATACAATATTGTTCTGCTCCAGGAAGACATCCAGGCCTCTCTTGAACCCCTCGACTGAGTTCGCCATCACCACCTCCTCAGGCACGGAATTCCAGATTCTCACCGCCCTAACAGTAAAGAATCCTCTTCTATGTTGGTGGAAAAACCTTCTCTCCTCCAGACGCAAAGAATGCCCCCTTGTGCCCGTCACCTTCCTTGGTATAAACAGATCCTCAGCGAGATATTTGTATTGTCCCCTTATATACTTATACATGGTTATTAGATCGCCCCTCAGTCGTCTTTTTTCTAGATAGGTTATGTTTTCTTAAGTTCATATAAAATAATTTAGAATTCAGAGTCCTCAGTGGTTGATACCTTTTAATGGGTTAACTAAAAAGATGGTAACAAATTGCAAGCTTTCGAAACTACTCAGGTCCCTTCATCAGGCGTAGACTAATAGACATTCTGAAGAATCACATATTTATGCACAACATAGCACAGAAATAATGCCATAGATAAGACAGGTGACGTGAAGCAGAACTACCATTATGTGAGTGATAAACAGCTATGTCCATAAATATTGGAACAGTTCATAGATAAGGAGTGTGAATGTTTTATTGTCCTCTGATTGGAGTCTGGTTCTATGTTATGATGCCCCCACAGGATTTATATATTTCCTATAAGTTCATATAGAAATTTGTTTTATATTATAGTTCACAGACCACATTGATGGGTCAAGGACAGTAATGAGAAAAAGCAGGAAGAAATTTGTTATTTTGCTCTGCTTCCTATAGTCACGCTATTGCTTGATAGCAGAAGAAAATAAAGGAGTTATATAAGAAACAATGCACATTTCAATCCATATAAGCTCACATTCTTTATTCTAAGACTGTATTATTCTGCTCTGGAAAGGCATTGAACCATATTAAATGAGGTAGGTCTGTATTTTTTCATGTCTTAATTTTTTTTTTCCTTTTTGACATATAGCTCTCAGAGGAAAGGACAGGAGATCAGTGGTGGATGCAGTGGAAGAAAATGACAAAATAAGCCTGGGAAGTAGGTGTAAAAGCCCTTTGGGCAATAAGTAAGAAGCAATAGATTTACTACGAGTGAAGGATGTATTCTTAGTGAGAAGAAACCAAAGGAAATTTGAAAAAGAATGTGAGAATCTAGTGGTCTTTTGGGTGAAGGACAGAGTCAAGAGAAGAGGAAATATTCATCAGAAAACAAACAGCGCTTATGTAGTGTCCAAGGATTGCGATCTGTAGACCAATGTTTTCTGACATTTCTGCTGTCTGCAGCATTTTCTTACAGAACCAACCCATAGACAATCAAAGAGGGTAAGTCATTAGATTTCACAGGAGAATCTGCACATATAATAAAATATATTTATTTCTCATGATGAAGCTGGTGTCTTTACTTTGAAAATCTGTCAGAATGGCTGGTTAGAGAGTAAAAGATCTCATGAACCCAAGTGTATTTGTAAGCAGAGGCAAATTTCCATCCACCTTACTTAAGGAAGAAGTTGCCATTTGTATTAATCAGTGTGATATCTGAGCAATAGCAGCAGGTGTGAAGGACTCTGAGGAGTTAGTAAGGCAGGAATTTTTATAAGCATGGATTTTCAAAGCAAATACACAGACTCATCAGGTCTGAGAGATCTAGCAACTTTTCTAGTGTGCGTGTGTCTTTGTGTGTCTGTGTGCGTTTTTTTGTGTGTGTGGCCTGTGTGAGTGTGGTCTGTGTCTCTGCATGCGTATGTGTCTGGGTGTTGTTTGTCTGTGTGCATGTGTGCTCTTGTGTCTGTGTGTGGTTTGTGTGTGTCTGTGTGCGTGTGTCTTTGTGTGTAACATAGTAACATAGTAACATAGTTAGTAAGGCCGAAAAAAGACATTTGTCCATCCAGTTCAGCCTATATTCCATCATAATAAATACCCAGATCTACGTCCTTCTACAGAACCTAATAATTGTATGATACAATATTGTTCTGCTCCAGGAAGACATCCAGGCCTCTCTTGAACCCCTCGACTGAGTTCGCCATCACCACCTCCTCAGGCAAGCAATTCCAGATTCTCACTGCCCTAACAGTAAAGAATCCTCTTCTATGTTGGTGGAAAAACCTTCTCTCCTCCAGACGCAAAGAATGCCCCCTTGTGCCCGTCACCTTCCTTGGTATAAACAGATCCTCAGCGAGATATTTGTATTGTCCCCTTATATACTTATACATGGTTATTAGATCGCCCCTCAGTCGTCTTTTTTCTAGACTAAATAATCCTAATTTCGCTAATCTATCTGGGTATTGTAGTTCTCCCATCCCCTTTATTAATTTTGTTGCCCTCCTTTGTACTCTCTCTAGTTCCATTATATCCTTCCTGAGCACCGGTGCCCAAAACTGGACACAGTACTCCATGTGCGGTCTAACTAGGGATTTGTACAGAGGCAGTATAATGCTCTCATCATGTGTATCCAGACCTCTTTTAATGCACCCCATGATCCTGTTTGCCTTGGCAGCTGCTGCCTGGCACTGGCTGCTCCAGGTAAGTTTATCATTAACTAGGATCCCCAAGTCCTTCTCCCTGTCAGATTTACCCAGTGGTTTCCCGTTCAGTGTGTAATGGTGACATTGATTCCCTCTTCCCATGTGTATAACCTTACATTTATCATTGTTAAACCTCATCTGCCACCTTTCAGCCCAAGTTTCCAACTTATCCAGATCCATCTGTAGCAGAATACTATCTTCTCTTGTATTAACTGCTTTACATAGTTTTGTATCATCTGCAAATATCGATATTTTACTGTGTAAACCTTCTACCAGATCATTAATGAATATGTTGAAGAGAACAGGTCCCAATACTGACCCCTGCGGTACCCCACTGGTCACAGCGACCCAGTTAGAGACTATATCATTTATAACCACCCTCTGCTTTCTATCACTAAGCCAGTTACTAACCCATTTACACACATTTTCCCCCAGACCAAGCATTCTCATTTTGTGTACCAACCTCTTGTGCGGCACGGTATCAAACGCTTTGGAAAAATCGAGATATACCACGTCCAATGACTCACCGTTGTCCAACCTATAGCTTACCTCTTCATAAAAACTGATTAGATTGGTTTGACAGGAGCGATTTCTCATAAACCCATGCTGATATGGAGTTAAACAGTTATTCTCATTGAGATAATCCAGAATAACATCCCTCAGAAACCCTTCAAATATTTTACCAACAATAGAGGTTAGACTTACTGGCCTATAATTTCCAGGTTCACTTTTAGAGCCCTTTTTGAATATTGGCACCACATTTGCTATGCGCCAGTCCTGCGGAACAGACCCTGTCGCTATAGAGTCCCTAAAAATAAGAAATAATGGTTTATCTATTACATTACTTAGTTCTCTTAGTACTCGTGGGTGTATGCCATCCGGACCCGGAGATTTATCTATTTTAATCTTATTTAGCTGGTTTCGCACCTCTTCTTGGGTTAGATTGGTGTATGTGTGTGTTTTTTCGTGTGTGTGGCCTGTGTGAGTGTGGTCTGTGTCTCTGCATGCGTATGTGTCTGGGTGTTGTTTGTCTGTGTGCATGTGTGCTCTTGTGTCTGTGTGTGGCTTGCATGGTCTGTGTGCGTGTGGTTTGTGTGTGTCTGTGTGGTCATTGTGTGCGTGTGTCTGCGTATGTGCGTCTGTGTGTGTGTCAGTGTAAGGGATCATACTCACATGCCAGAAATGCGGATGAGTCTCGCACATCAATACCCGGCACTCAGATCGGAGCGTGCGGCCGCATAGCTCCGGAGTGCCGGCGGCAGTGTCGGGCATTGACGTGCGAGACTCATCTCGCATGTGAGAATGAGCCCTAATAATGAGACCTTATTTTTTTCAACTTTATATGTCAAACTTCAGTTTGAAATGTGAAAAATTAGATTTCTTCATGAGAATTTTGTCAAGCCCTTCTTTTGTATTGTAAGCTCTCAGAGGCCAGCTACTCTTTTCCTTCTCTATGTTCCTTATGTCGCTCATTTTGTTTATTGTACTAGTTTGATATTTTGTACTCATGTATCTACTGTACCCTTATTTTATGTACAACACCCTGTAATATTAACAATAATCATCAACATCATCATCATACTATTAACCCTTCTTCCTTTTCGCATCTGTGCTTTGCAGATTAATATGAATTTCTTATATTCATCCCAATGTGTGAGCATGAACGATTTATGCAGTCTTTCGAGCATTGGATTGACAGGTCTTATTTTACCAAGTGCATTCTGTTAGGTCAACACCTTTCTTAATCTATACAATATTGAGACTTCAAGCTTTGCAAACAATAAAGGTAGAGGACAGCTAGACAGACATTATCTAGATTCTCTATGAGGAGCTTTTTGACATCTGAGAAACCACAGGTGTTGGAGGATCACGATAATATCCTGTATCTGGGTGCAGTCAACTAAAGAAATCTTACATGGTCTGAATCTCTTTCGCATAGTCACAATGAGGTAATGATACTTCTTCATTCTTCATCGGTTAAGTCTATTAAATAATCAAAGTTCACAAGCACTAACCTATTAAAAGTACAAAAAGTAACTTAAATTTGATGTCACCTTATAGATCTGTTAATTAAAGACATAAAAAAAACTTGGACAAAATAAACTATTTACTGGCAACAGCCATTCAAAGGAAACTTTCACAACTTTGTCTCAACAGCTATTTAATTTCTTGAGATAACATTTTACGCTTGTTCAGTGTTTTTTTTTTTGTTTTATTCTGCAAAATTAAGTGCTTGACTTATTTTCATACTCCATGTAAATAAATATCATACACATATAAAAAAAAACATTGTAATCATAGCTTAACTCAGACATTTACCACTTTCTCCACTCTTTCACCTCCTTTGGAAAATATATTTTGGATATAGAAAAATATATTGATAAAAGGTAGATAGGCACAGACACAGGCTTTGCTGCTGTTTTTTATTGTTAAGTTTTATTCCAGGGCTGGTCTCACAGCTACACTGCTCAGTACTGCTGTTTGAAATACTGGTTGTTACTTTTTATTATGGGCTACATAAAGAACTGGAAAACAGGAATCTCTCATATCTCTGTTTACTGTGTATGAGAGAAATCATAGCAGCTAATCTCTAGTCATTAGGTTTGATTATCCTCTTTAAATGTAGAACCACTCAAAAGAATTATATTTAAGCTACAACCAGAGGGTTATTCAGTAAATAAGTGTAATAGTAGGCTTATGATTTATGGTATATATGGCTCTCTTGTTGTCAACTATTTATAAAAGTGTTATAAACCATTTTCAGATAAAGCAAGCATATACAAAAAATAAAAAGCAGATAAAGCATTAAAAGGTGTCTTATCTAATAGAATAAAGCAGAAACCAGAAACCAGAGAGATAACACTTCCACAATGGAGTCAGAATCTATGAAAATGAAGGTACATACAAACGGTAGGTAAAAGTAGTAGTCTTTCTGTCTTATTGCCAAAAACTAATTAAAAATCTGGCACAAAACAAAATTTAATGTTTAAAGGGAACTTGTCTGCAGGTTTGTCCCATGTGAGATAAGACCACCTTTCAGTCCTCATATACAGCAGTCTCTAATGCTGTATGTATGCCCCCAACCTGAGCTGCAAGGCGTAGAAGTCATTTTATTATACTTAACTGCAGGGCGGTCGGGTCCAATGGGCATCACTCTTTAGGTTCCGGTGCCTCCCCTCTTCTATCGATGCTGTCCTCCTTCTTGCTTCATGCGGATGATGTATGTGTCGCTAAGTCGAAAGAAGAAGGGAGGAACCAGGCCAGGCCCAGCAACATCCATTCCATCCTACCGCCCTGCAGTTGAATATAATAAAAAGGTTTTTTGTCTTGCAAGTCAGGTTGGTGGCATATATGCAGCATTATAGAATGCTATATATGAGAGCTGAAAGTTGGTAGTCTTATCTCTTATGGGTCAAACCTGGTGACAGGTTCGCTTTAAGAGAAAGCTCCAGAGACTCCAAGTTAGGTTTGCTGAGTGATGTAGGGCTGCATTAAAGGAGCATATAAGTGCACACTTAAACACAAAATCATTGTTCAATAGAAGGGCGTAGGAAACTAGAGTTTGATGTTTTCTTTATATTTTTTTCATAGTTTTTCGGCTATTATTTGTGAAGGTGAAGAAGATTCAACTTCAATATTGTCATAAGAAGTGTTGGCTTGAGTTTGCAAGCAAGTACGAAAAGTGGATATTTAAAGATTTGAAATGGGTGATTTGGAGCAATGACACAAAAGTCAATAGACTAGGCTCTGAAAGGTGCAAATGGGTCTGAAAGAAAGAAGGGAAGAATGGGCTAATGGACCGAGAAAGTGAAGGAAATGTCAAGTTCAGTGAAGGAAGCCTGACGATATGGGGTTGTATCACAGCCAAAGGCATTGAATACGTGGCCAGGATCGATGGTGGTCTCAATGCTGAGCTATATGTGAGTATCCTACAAGATATTCATATATATTGGCGACGAAATGGTTCAATGACAAAGAAATAGAGATGCTGGAATGGTCCCTACAGTCCCCAACCCTCAACCCAATCAAACACTTGTGGTTAGAATTGAAGAAAAAACTGTCGGCAGCACGATGGTTCAGTGGTTAGCACTGCAGCCTTGCAGCGCTGAAGTCCTGGGTTCAAATCCCACAAAGGACAACATCTGTAGGAGTTTGTATGTTCTCTCCGTGTTTTTGTTTGGGTTTTCTCTGGGTACTCCGGTTTCCTCCCACATTAAAATATATTTTACTACAATACAGTAGAAAGATTATACGCAGGATCAGATTACCGTTGAAAACTCCAGTGGGCCCACCCACCCGGGACCCACTCACTCAGGACGCACCCATCAACCGCACTTCTGATTTGCCAAAGTGCATCTTTCACATTGACTGCGCCTGCCTCTGTATTTTGTTCACATGCACAACTGCTTAGAGGGCAATGAGTTCTTAATTCTGTAACCATCAGCACTGCTCAAGTGCAGCTCCTTCACGTGGCCTGCCAGCTTCAATACTGGCCATTATTGGGCTCCTCATAGAGCAGTGAGCGCTTACTGTGCTGTTTGGAATGCTTCTTCAGATGTTGTGTGTCTGTCTGCGGCTCTTCCCTGGGGCTTAACAAGCATTGACAGTGGTGCTGACTGCTAACATAGATTGGTTGCAGTGCAGCCAATCAGCATTAGGTTTCCTTGTGTGACCTCAACAGCACAGCACAGACAAGTAGCTGTGCTGTTATTGGTCAAGCACCAGCCTCAGGACGACAGTATGATTTTATGATGGAGAAGTAGACAGAGAGAGATAGAGGGCTTCCTGCTATACCATGCACTGGAGTTTGCCTGTGTAAGTAAATTTGTCCTAATTCTGCAGCCTCAGCATTCTCGTTTCATTAAGTGTTTCATGCAGATAGGGATGGAGGCCTTCAAGCTATTAGAGTTAACACAGTGGAGAAGGAGATCCTCAGAGTATTAGGGGTGACAGAGTATGCAAGGTGGCCCTCAGGTAAATAAAGGTACCACATTGGGGAAGAAGGCCCTCAGAGTATTAGGGGGTGACACAGTGGGGAAGGGGGCCTCTTGGTAATTAGGGCCACAGTGTGTGAGGGGCCCCTTTAGGTAAAAACACTGGAGTAGTATTTTAAAAAACACATCTTTGTATAACTTTTAATAAATACTGACAACTTTCAGGATCAAAAATATAAAACTGAATAGCCCAGTTCCTCTTGCTCTCTGAACTGCAGCCCTGAAGCCAAACGCTACCTTGTAATGGGTGTCCAATCGGCCTGTATAACTATTGATGGTGGCAGCTATTGGCTCCTTTTTGTTCTTGTGGAGTTGGCAGTGAAAGTACCGGGGTATAAATATATTCCATGTGTTGGAATCAGAGATGTACAGTGGGTGCGAAAAGTATTCAGACCCCTGTAAATTTTTCACTTTTTGTTTCATTGCAGCCATTTGGTAAATTCAAAAAAGTTCATTTTTTCACATTAATGTACACTCTGCATCCTGACTTGACTGAAAAAAACAGAAATGTAGAAAATTTTGTAGATTTAAAAAAAAAGAAAAACTGAAATATCACATGGTCATAAGTTTTCAGACCCTTTGCTCAGTATTGAGTAGAAGCACCCTTTTGAGCTACTACAGCCATGAGTCTTCTTGAGAATAGTGCACCAAATTTTTCACACCTGGATTTAGGGATCCCTTGCCATTCTTCCTTGCAGATCCTCTCCAGTTCGGTCAGGTTGGATGGTGAAAGTTGGTGGACAGCCATTTTCAGGCCTCTCCATAGATGCTCAATTGGGTTTAGGTCAGGGCTCTGGCTGGGCCAGTCAAAAATTGTCACAGAGTTGTTGTGAAGCCACTCCTTTGTTGTTTTAGCTGTGTGCTTAGGGTCACTGTCTTGTTGGAACCTTTGGCCAAGTCTGAGGTCCATTGCACTCTAAGAGGTTTTCATCCAGGCTATCTCTGTACTTGGTCGCATTCATGTTTCCTTCAATGGCAACCAGTCGTCCTGTCCCTGCAGCTAAAAACACCCCAATAGCATGATGCTGCCACCACCATGTTTCACTGTTGGGATTGTATTGGGCAGGTGATGAGCAGTGCCTGGTTTTCTCCACACACACTGCTTAGAATTATCACCAAAAAGGTCTATCTTTGTCTCATCAGACCAGAGAATCTTATTTCTCATAGTCTGGGAGTCCTTCATGTGTTTTTTTTTTTAGCAAACTCTATGCGGGCTTTCATATGTCTTGCACTGAGGAGATGCTTCCGTTGGGCCACTCTGCCATAAAGGCCCGACTGGTGGAGGGCTGCAGTGATAGAGTTGACTTTGTGGAATTTTCTCCCATCTCCCTACTGCATCTTTGAAGCTCAACCACAGTGATCTTGGGTTTTTTCTTTACCTCTCTCACCAAGGCTCTTCTCAGTTTGGCTGGACGGCCAGGTCTAGGAAGAATTCCAGTGGTCCCAAACTTCTATTTAAGGATTATGGAGGCCACGGTGCTCTTAGGAACCTTGAGTACTGCAGAAATTCCTTTCTAACCTTGGCCAGATCTGTGCCCTGCCACAATTCTGTTTCTGAGCTTCTTGGCCAGTTCCTTTGACCTCATGATTCTCATTTGGTCTGACATGCACTGTGAGCTGTGAGGTCTTATATAGATGTGAGGTGTGCGCCTTTTCAAATCAAGTCCTATCAGTTTAATTAAAACACATCTGGACCCCAATGAAGGTGTAGAACCATCTCAAGGAGGATCACAAGGAAATGGACAGCATGTGACTTAAATATGAGTGTCTGAGCAAAGGGTCTGAATACTTTTGACCATGTGATAGCTTAGTTTTTCTTTTTTAGTACATTTGCAAAAAATTCTACATTTCTGGATTTTTTCAGTCAAGGTGGCGTGCAGAGTGTATATTAATGAGAAAAAATATAACTTTTTTGAATTTACCAAATTGCTGCAATGAAACAAAGAGTGAAAAATTTCAAAGGACTCTGAATACTTTCCGTACCCACTGTATATTAGGGTGATGGTTCAAATTTTTGTTAAATATATTTTTAGATCTCAACTCTGGGAATAATTCCCTTTGGTGTGCTTGTACATACACAACATTTTGCAACTGGTGGCTCCGTTATCACAAAACTAACAATTACTTGTCATAAATGTCTTACAGTGAAGTAAATTTACAATTTAACTATAGTTTCATAGTCTCACTTTTTTTTAACGAAACACGCTTTATTTGGTTCAGGATAGTCATGGCGATGTTTCTTCACACACTTGAGAACCATCTGTTTCTAGTCTTCTTGAGCGCTCAGTGATGAAGTGAATGTACTCATGAATAAAATGGAGCGTTTGTCAGCATCATTCATGATTTTCAATCCGTCGACTTTTGAGGATGCATCGATGTAAATTGTATTAGTGAGTCACAGACAAGGATATTGATAAAGAAAATATTGGTTTATTTCCAGTGCAAGGAACAGGTTTTTTTGTGTTGGATGACATGAAGTAATGAAGCTCCTTGTTTGACACAAGGTCTTTGGCAATCTGCACGCGAGTTGATTAGACATTGTTGCTTTCCCTCTGCAGAGCTAATACCATCTCAACCTTTTCTGCAGTTGGAGCCTCACTGTTAAAAAAGCAAGACCCACCATAGTCTCTCTGAGATATCACTAGTGTCTGTTGAAAGTTTTTATTGCTGCTTCGGCAACAGGTGCTTTGATTCCTTTTGCGGTGATGTGCCTAGGATCTCACAAGGGTACAAAGCCTTTAAGTATAAGCAGACAGAAAAATGGCAAAATTGACAAAGATTTTGTAACTCTGTCGAAGTTAAACAAAATTGGTGACAAAAAAATGAAGATTTTCATAGCATATGTCTCTTTGGCCATCCATCGGGCCCAATGATAGGTGCTTAGTGTATTGATGTGTACATCTGGGTTTGCCGGCAAACCAGGAAACAGGAGTGCCTTGTAATCATCTCTTGGATGGCATTGTGCAAGCTGGTTTGTACAAAATTCAACTAGACACCTATGTCATCTTACAGTCCAGCCAAAAAGATGGTTTTATCCAGTTGATTCAAGGCAGCCGAATATCTCGCAAAAAATGTTATTTTTGGACCTGTTGATGGCGGCCACAATTTATCAAATTCACTTGCAATAATTCGCTTGTGAATGTGATCCATACACAGCAAAGTGCAAAGTCAGTAGTTCTTTCTGCAGATTCTGTTTCAAGAGGGCGCACACACCAGCCTTTGTACCACTGTTACTACTGGTCGTGTCGAATGACATAAACTTCTCTTTATATAAGAGCTGCCAATCCTGCAGGACCTCGACTACAGCCTTAGCTTGAGCTGCTCCTGTGTTGTTAGGTATTTCTGGGACTGACAACAACTTCTCAGTTCCTCCTGCTGAAACTAGTACTGACAGTCGCTCAACAGTTTTATTGTGAGTCTGGCCTTTATTGCAGCTCTATATTAAAACAACCCAAATCCTATTTTAATGGCTATTAAATGACCAAGGGCAGACATTGTGTCATCTTTTAAGCACATTCAAAAGAAACAATTCTTTAAAGGATATTACAGATTATTATGTGTAACAATTATAGGGGGTGAGACTTTGAATAAAATTATTTTTTTTTCGGTAGAACACATTGTCACAATAGTGTATATACCAAATGCTCACTGGTAGTTTCCCAATAACTTGCCTAGTGGTGTTAGGAGCTGGGGTCTCATCCGTCACTCATCAGTCAATTGCATATTTTCCTGATGACTGGAGGCAGCATATTTATGTCCCCTGTCAAACTGGTGACAGCGTTGGGATCTGCACAACTCACCCTGCTGCTATCCTTGACAAACTGATGACAGCTGTTTGATCTGCATGATTCCCTATGCTATTATCCTTGCAAATACAAAAAAGAAAAAGTCTGTTATGAGTAAAAATTGTCATTTAAAAAGATATGTGAGAATAGATGTGACATTTATTACAATCCAAAATAGTCCAATGGATTGTTATGACATTTTAGTCAAACATGCGCTTCCATTAGAAAGGCGGACTGTGTCTGTGGGGCGGGGATCAAACGTGTAGTGCTAAAGTATACTGCCCGTGTCCACTTTGAACAGAGACTCCATCATTATACTTTAACGCTATATGAATCCCGTCCCACAAATATAGTCCACCTTTATGGTGAAGGCCCACATTGGACTGAAACGTCATAGCTATTCATTGGACTGTTTTGGATTGTAACAAAGATCATGTCTGTTGTCACATCAGCTTGAGGGATGAATTTTACTCATAGCATATACTACAGATTGGAATCCTACTCTAGAACATTTCCTACAGTTTTGGAGTGCCATATATTACTAGTGACTGAAAAAGAAAATGTCTGACAGCATTTGCCTCATAAAAAATGATTGTAGCTATATTTTTTATACAGGATAAAGAGAAAGCAGGGATATTAACCCTGCTATTGTCTTCGGTCTGGGGAGACCGATTTTGAACTTTGGTATTTTTTGGGCTGTTCAAGATGCGGTTCTGAAACTTGTGGTTGATTGACTTAAATGAGGATGGGTCAGTCAACCACGGGTTTCAGAGCCACATCTTGAATATTTTAAAGAATATTGAAGTTCAAGGTCGGTCGTTTTTGACCGAAGACAACAGCATGGTTAAATATGTACATTTCATCAGTATTCACCATGATTGCCTACTCCAGATATCATTCAATA
Organism: Ranitomeya imitator; assembly: GCF_032444005.1. Taxonomy (NCBI): domain Eukaryota; kingdom Metazoa; phylum Chordata; class Amphibia; order Anura; family Dendrobatidae; genus Ranitomeya; species Ranitomeya imitator. The sequence goes on from NC_091291.1 coordinate 56,743,657, forward strand.
AGACAGAAAACAAAGTGCACTACCCAATTTTACTAAATTGCCACTAGAAGAAGTATGGCTGCGGATGAGCAAATTATATATTGCCTAAGCACCCGTGCCATATGGCATTCATCGACCAAAATTGAAGGAGTTGAGAATAGTAATTCACAGACCATTGCATCTCATCTTCTTAGACAGGTTTGGCGCCACATGATTGGAGGATGTTGACATGGTACCGATGTTTGAAAAATGTAAGATGAATTCTGGAAATAAACGTCCGGTAAGCCGGATACCACTAGTGTGCGATTTTTTGAGGACATTATAAGAGATGACCTACAGAAAGATATTGCAGAGAATAATAGAAATAACTGACAACCAGCATGGATTCATGAAAAATAAGTTGTGGCTAACCAACATGTTAGGTTTCTATGAGGTGAGTGCAAATCTGGATGTTGGTAATGCTACTGATGTGATTTATCTGGACTTTGCAAAAGGATTGGAGACTGAACCATGTAACAGTCTTGTACTGAAGCTCCAGAAACAGGGACAAGGCGACACTATATGTAAAAACTGGTTAAAGAGCAGAAAATAAAAAGTCATTGTAAATGGTACAATCTCTAACTCTTATAAATTCAGCAGTAGGGAGCCACAAGGATCTGTGCGAGGTAAAAATTCTATTTATTCTTTTTATGAATAACCTTGTGAATGGGATTGAAAGTAAAGTGCCAGTATTTGCTGATGACACAAAACTATGTAGGAAAATGAAAACTTAGAGAGGTGGTATAAAGTTACAAAATTATTTGGATAAGGCAAACACTTGGCAGATAAGGTTTACTATTGATAAATGTAGAGTAATAAACCGCTTTGGGAGAAATCAAATTGCTGCATATACTTTTAATGGATATATACTCGGGACTATAGAACAGGAGAAGGACTTGGGTATTCTCATTACAAGTAAGCTGAACAGCGGCAGTACTCAATGTCAAGCAGCAGCTGCAAAAACAGACAATATTATAAAAAGAGAGATAAAATACTGTGATCATAATTTATCCTTACCCATAGTATTTATCACAGGTGAGGCCACATCTAGAATATGGGATCCAGTTTTGGGCTCCACATTTTAAAAAGGATATTCAGAAGTTAGAGTCAGTTCAAAGATGGGCAACTAGATTACTACAAGGGATGGAAGGCCGCTGATATGAGGAAAGGTTGGAAAAGTTGGGCTTATTTAGTTTAGAAAAAAGACGCCTCAGAGGGGATCGCATTACATGTTTAAACATATGAAAATCATATAGAAAGGCAAAAACCACAACAACCAAATATAATAAAAATTACAAAATTTTATTAAGTATATTTAAAAGATAAAAACCAAAAAAAAAAAACAACAACAAGGGATGTGACAGGATAAGCCAGAAGCAGGTGGCACCATAGACAGAGACAGGTAAATTCAGGTACAGGGAAATACTATGTAATTGCTCAAAGCTAAACTAATCAGTAATATGCAAAGACCGCATTCAAACCGAGTGCACCAAGAGAGGCTGTATACCACACTTGGAATATGAGCAAGAGAGGTCTAATAAAATGATCGAATAGCAGAAGTAAATTACCTGAATGAACACTGGAGTTCTGAGGTGCCACCGTCCCCAACGCGCGTTTCGGCGCTTTTGCCTTCCAAAAGGTTGTAAAGGCAGTTACAGAATTTAAAAAATGGGCTGGAATATTTTCTCTCAACAAATGGCATTGTGGGTAATACATAATCTAACAATAGAGAATGTATAAATTGTGGAGAAAGGTTGAACTTGATGGACTTAGGTCTTTTTTTCAGCATATACTGTAATTAATTATACAACTATTGCCATATGCTGTGTTTAACTTTAAAATTTAAGCTATCAAAACAACTCTTTTTCAGATCTACTGTATTTTCATGGCATTCCTTATTTCTGCACTGGTTGTTAATTCTCCTTTAGAACTGTACAGATTACACATGATTACGGCCGGTCATAGATATACACAATGACATTACACGGATTTTCTTTTACTTCTTCAGTATAATACTTCTACTTATTGTAGCTTAGCATTTAACATTTTTAAAAGTCTGTATTATAAAGGACACATTAGTACTTCCTGAAAGTGTAATATTTGAACTATGAAAGCTAGGATTTGCCCTTGAAATATTTAATCCTTGAAATCAGAAAATCGAAAGAAAGTGAAACATGAATCTGGAGTACCTTCTATGTGGGTCAACTTGTATTGATTACCCTTAAAGTAAATGAATGTGTTCAGTGGACACTCAGCAGACTTCAAACACATTTAGAACGAGGTTTAATTCTTCTTGCAAATGCGTCGCTCAGTGCAAAAATAATGTTTATTCATTATCAAACATAGATTAGGTATAGAACTAAAGATGTCTCCACCTGTGAGAGACAGATAAACATTATTAAGTGGTAAAAATGAAAATGTTTTAATATGAAAAAAATAAACATTTTCAATTTATTATTCATACAATCAACATGTTTAAAATCAGGTAACACAATATTGATTTTATTGTGGTTATACAAATTATTAAGTTGTGTTTATAGTTGGGCTGTTCTGTTTGGATTTCACCAGGTTTTAAATAATCAATTTGTGTTAAAGATTTAGCCTTTTAATACGCTAATTTAATCATGAATCATAGTTTGATAATATTACATTGGATCTAATACGCTATGTGCATATGACCATATCATTGCTTTTATGTAGATTTTCCAAATCTAAGGTGAGTAAACTTGACCCTTATTGGATGAAGCAGATCAGGTTTTTTGCATATGGTCAATGAGGGGTGCGAGGTCTTAGGTTACAACATCCTTTATCAAGGTGCACAGAATTATTAGGCAGCTTGGTTTCCTCGCGCAAAATGGGCCAAAAAGAGATTTAACTGACTTTGAAATATCAAAAATTGATAAAAGTCTTACAGAGTATGCAGCACTTCTGAAAATGCTAAGATTTTGGGATGTTATCACAGTATTATCAAAAGTTTTGTTGCAAATAATCAACAGAGTCACAAATAAAATGTGTTAATGCACAATAACTACCAAAGATTTGAGAAAATCAAACCTGAAATAACCAAGAACACATTATCCTCCAGTGCTGTCAACTCCCTGGTGGCCCAGAAATACAAGGTTCAGAACCGTGGCCGATGTGAGGAAGCTTGAAACCCTACTACCATTGAATAAACATATAACATGAAATGTCCAGACTGGAAATTCCTGAAGACAGATTTTCAAATGTTTTATGGAATGATGACATGAGTGACTCTTCGCGGACCAGATGAATGGGCCCATGGATGGACCAGTGATGTACACAAACCTCCACTTTGACTCACACACCAGCAAGGTGGCTCGAATAATTCAGGTTGAGATAGATGGACCGCCAAAAAAACAACAAATAGTATACACAATAAAACTTAACATTTAATAACTTTCTATAAAAATTCACACCACATACGACCTTGGACTAATGTCAGTTGTTTGACAAAAAGATACAGGGTGCACTGTATCCCTGATCTGTAAACTATCTATCTGCGGAGGTTGGCACCCTATATCCTGTGCAATGGCACCCTCGCTCAACGCAGGCTCTCCCTGAATCACCCTAATTGGGCCCTTACATGCAGTAAAGTAAAACCAAACAACAGACCATTCATTCTAGATAAATAATCATAAATGATAATTGATAACATGTGTCCAAGTATATTGCACATGCCCCGGTGCACTGGTGTGCGCTTCAGATATATATGGCACACTTTTTATATATTGCACCTATTCCAAAAGGAAGAACTATGGGAAACCTATATATTGTACCTAGGTACCTCTACCTGTCTGCGGGGGTTGGGACCCTATAGTCCTGCGCAATTGCACCCTCACTCAACGTAGTCTCTCCCTAATTGCACCCTATGCTACTTGCAGGGGGAATATTATCAAAAAAATACTCTTGATCAGAGTGAGCAATTGTATATCAAAAGCAGGCCTCAACAGGTAAAAAGTGCTTGAAAAACATCACACCAGGGTGAATTACCAGGTTATAATCTAAATATTAAAGTATGTAATTCTCGACGTGATTCCCTGAAATCAGTTCATCAGGAGACATACTTATAACTATCCGAAAAACTTATCTGAATCATGATTCAGGAGGATAGGAGTCACACTACATTCCAACAAGTGCACCCTCAAAGAAAGCAGTGGGGAACAATGTCCATCCAAAACCGCAGGGGGTTGAACACGATGACCCAGGAGGTCCCTTCCAACTCTAACATTCAATGATTGGCCCCGTTGTGTAGCAACAAGCGCATGTACTTGGTTTAAACAGTCATTCTATGCTGGCAGAGTCCCTTTGACAAGGGGTTTCATTTAAATGGACAGAGTTGCTGAGCTCAATGACCTCATCAGCAGAATCAGATACTCAGCAGTGGACCCGGAGATGATCAGTAAAGCATAGTTTGCTTTTTCACAACAAACTGTTCCCTGGAGACTGGAATTTTTGGAAAGAGGACAACCCTTTTAAGGTGCAGTATTTTACAAATCAATCAATTCACAGTCATAAAGGCTCTGCAGATCCAGTACCTCCCTACCACTTGTATCTATGTAGTAAAATACACAGTCTGAGATTACCACTCTTATTTTCAAAATTCTTTAGTGCTGCCGTTTTACAACATATTATATTCACAATGACATGCCAAAAATGATGTCACCCATCACATCGTGGGTTATGTACTACTGTGTTCAACAACTTATCACTTATGGTGATCAAATGACAATAAGGAAGAAATCCCCAAGTAGTACTTATGTGTAAAACCACTTTTATTAATAAATCTTCAAAAACAGAAAATGACATTAAAACAAGGGTGCTTGATCCTATGATGAGGGACTTTATTGCCATAGGGTATTCCTAACTATTGGCTGCATAAAGAATGACAAATATATTCCTATATGTTTGAGCAGAAAATCCCTTTTTCACATGGGGTATGTACAAGTGCCTCAAATGAACCTCCTTGGCATTCCAATATGGAAGGACATAACTGTACTAATACCCCTGTGCCTATGTGTACTCAATAGTAGTGTTGAGCGATTGAGTGTTGAGCGATCCAAAGACATACTGATAGGAATTCTAGATTGTGAGCCCAATCGGGGACAGTGATGATAATGTGATGTAAAGCGCTGCGGAATATGTTAGCGCTATATAAAAATAAAGATTATTATTATTATTATTATTATTACCGTTCAATACTTGAAAGTATCGGTATCGGATAGTATCGGCCGATACCCGAAAAATATCGGATATCGCCGATACCGATATCCGATACCAATACAAGTCAATGGGACATCAAGTATCGGAAGGTATTCTCATGGTTCCCAGGGTCTGAAGGAGAGGAAACTCTCCTTCAGGCCCTGGGATCCATAGGGATGTGTAAAATAAAGAATTAAAATAAAAAATATTGATATATTTACCTCTCCGGCGGCCCCTGAACTCAGCGCGGGTAACCGGCATGCTTCGTTGTTCAAAATCAGCGCTTTTAGGACCTGAGAATCACGTCCCGGCTTCTGATTGGTCGCGGGCCGCCCATGTGACCGCCACGCGACCAATCACAAGCCGCGACGTCACCGCAAGCTATTAACGCGCTCATTTTTAAATATGAGCGCGTTAATGACTTTCAAAGATGTAGCGGCTTGTGATTGGTCGCGGCCACGCGACCAATCACAAGCCGCGACGTCACCGCAAGCTATTAACGCGCTCATTTTTAAAAATGAGCGCGGTAATGACTTGGCCGCGACCAATCACAAGCCGCTACATCTTTGAAAGTCATTACCGCGCTCATTTTTAAAAATGAGCGCGTTAATAGCTTGCGGTGACGTCGCGGCTTGTGATTGGTCGCGTGGCCGCGACCAATCACAAGCCGCTACGTCTTTGAAAGCCATTAACGCGCTCATTTTTAAAAATGAGCGCGTTAATAACTTGCGGTGACGTGGCGGCTTGTGATTGGTCGCGTGGCGGTCACATGGGCGGCCCGCGACCAATCAGAAGCCGGGACGTGATTCTCAGGTCCTAAAAGCGCTGATTTTGAACAACGAAGCCTGCCTGTTACCCGCGCTGAGTCCAGGGGCCGCCGGAGAGGTAAATATATCAATATTTTTTATTTTAATTCTTTATTTTACACATCTCTATGTATCCGATACCGATACCCGATACCACAAAAGTATCGGATCTCGGTATCGGAATTCCGATACCGCAAGTATCGGCCGATACCCGATACTTGCGGTATCGGAATGCTCAACACTACTCAATAGTGCAATGACTAGTGTTGAGCATTCCGATACCGCAAGTATCGGGTATCGGCCGATACTTGCGGTATCGGAATTCCGATACCGAGATCCGATACTTTTGTGGTATCGGGTATCGGTATCGGATCCATAGGGATGTGTAAAATAAAGAATTAAAATAAAAAATATTGATATATTCACCTCTCCGGCGGCCCCTGGACATCACGCTGGTAACCGGCCGGCTTCTTTGTTTAAAATGAGCGCCTTTAGGACCTGAGAATGACGTCGCGGCTTCTGATTGGTCGCGTGCCGCCCATGTGACCGCCACGTGACCAATCAGAAGCCACAACGTCATTCTCATTCACTAAATTCCTAATTCTAGGAATTGAGGACCTGCGAATGACGTCGCGGCTTCTGATTGGTCGCGTGGCGGTCACATGAGCGGCACGCGACCAATCAGAAGCCACAACGTCATTCGCAGGTCCTAAAGGCGCTCATTTTAAACAAAGAAGCCGGCCGGTTACCAGCGTGATGTCCAGGGGCCGCCGGAGAGGTGAGCATATTAATATTTTTTATTTTAATTCTTTATTTTACACCTCACTATGGATCCCAGGGCCTGAAGGAGAGTTTCCTCTCCTTCAGACCCTGGGAACCATCAGGATACATTCCGATACTTGATGTCCCATTGACTTGTATTGGTATCGGATATCGGTATCGGCGATATCCGATATTTTTCGGGTATCGGCCGATACTATCCGATACCGATACTTTCAAGTATCGGACGGTATCGCTCAACAATAGCAATGACAGAGCTCAAACAGTAATACATTTTAAGGTGTATAAATTTTAAGGTGTTTTACACTGCTTCTTCGGAAGGCGTGTCAGGCAGGGGGCATGCCAGTTTAAATAGTAAGTTATGTGATGTTGATTTGCTCTTGTGGGATTACATCGGAGGATATGTATCAGTTGTGTCATGTTTGTACATTACTACGCATGTAATCCCACAATAGCAAATCAACATCGCAGAACTTACTATTTAAACTGGCATGCCCCTGCCCTGACACGCCTCCCGAAGAAGCAGTGCAAAACGCACGTCGGGGCAGAGGGACGCCGGGAGGTTTCCACATGGCTGCACATCAGGTACTGATACACCTTACAATTTATTACTGTTTGAGCTTTGTCATTGCACTATTGAGTACCCATAGGTACATGGGTATTAGTACTGTTATGTCCTTCATGTTGGAATGCCAAGGAGGTTCATTGTGCACATATCCACACCAGTGCAAGGCCTGCAGGCACTGTATGTGAGTATATAGATCTCACTGCATTCCTCCATCCTCCATTCCTGACAGCTGCTGCGTATTTTATAATTATACGCAGCTGCAGGTATACGTGGCAATTTTTTTTTTTGCAGCTTATACCTGCTAAATGCTAATTTTATTAGAAAGCAATCCACAGCCCCCTTTTTTCTACATTTATTTGCTTGGTCACATTGCAGACTACAGCCAAAAAAGTGCTGGGTGGACTACTAGTATCTACTCCGGTAGTCCCGACATTCTATATTCTCCCCAAGGTCCACAAAGATCCGGTCAATCCTCCTGGCTGCCCAATTGTCTCTGGCATAGGGGGGTTTATGCGATCCAATCTGTAAATTCATTGAAAACTATCTGCATCCACAGGTGGAGACGCTTCCCTCCTATGTCAGAGACACCAATGACATCTTGAGACGCCTGGACGGTCTTTTTGTGGACGCGGATATGGTGTTTGTCATGGCGGATGTCGAATCACTTTATACCAGCATCCGCCACGAGGACGGCTTGAGGGCATCCAGATTTTTTATTGAAAATAGCAATTTGGACGCAGACATACGTGAGTTGGTGTTGGAGCTGTTGGAATTCATCCTGACTCACAATTTTTTTATTTTTAAGGATCAATTTTTTCTGCAGAAGCAGGGGACTGCCATGGGGATGGCCTGTGCGCCAGCCTATGCTAATTTATTTTCGGGGTTTTGGGAAAGGGAGATATTTTCAGATGGCGCACATGCCGCCCCCCAGATCATGGGATGGTAGAGGTACATCGACGATGTCCTGTCTATATGGCAGGGCCCCAGAGCGGATCTGCAGAGATTCATGTCGGGACTGAATTGCAACGGCTCCAACATCTATCTCACCTACGTCTTTGATCAACATGAAATTACATTTTTGGACATCACACTTAGGGTCCAACCCAATGGCCTGATACACACCGATCTATATCGGAAGGAGACTTCTGTGAATTCCCTCTTGCATGCGTCCTCGTCACATCCGTGTTCCACGATCATATCTATACCAGTAGGGCAATTTCATCGTGCCAGGAGGATATGTACTACGGATATAGCCTTTGAGAAGCAGGCTGTGGACCTTGGGGAGAGATTTGTCCAAAGAGGCTATAGTAAGAGAAATGTCAAGAGAGGTTATCTGAGAGCTAAGGGAGTACAGAGATATGAGCTATTGGTACAGAGAAAAGAGGGAGTATTATCGAAAAATGAGGGAGAGCTTAGGTTTATTTCCACATTCAATCATAGGTGGGACACTATGAGATCCATATTAAACCGTCATTGGTCGGTACTGAAAACAGATCCCATCCTACAGGGATGCCTACCACAATGACCGCTGATGACTGCACGAAGAAGTAGGAACCTCAAAGACATCATAGTAAAAAGCCATTATGTGCAGAAAAAATCTAACATTTTTGGAGTCGGCAATCCAAGGACGGGCTTTTACCCTTGCATGTAAAAATTTGAGATGTGCCACATCCTTCATGTCATCAGATGGCCATAAGGGATATACAGTCAGGGACCATATTAGCTGCAGTACTACCAACGTGGTGTACTATGCAGTATGTCCCTGTAACTTGATCTACATAGGTTTCACATCGAGAGAATTACGTGTTCATATACGCGAACATCTATGGGACATAAGGGCCGCACGTGGCATGGAGGATGTGGCTGTGTTGAAGCCAATTCTGAAACATTTCCGTCTCAAACGTAATAGTGAGCCAGATGGCTTTAAAGCTTGGGGGGTTGACAAAATTTGTGTGGGCATCAGGGGGGGCTACACCAAGTGTTTTTTGGCTCAAAGGGAGTGTCGGTGGATCACGGTATTAAATACCGTGACACCGGCAGGCCTGAATGAGCAATTGAGCTTCAGTTCATTTTTGTAGTTTTGAAGTGCGATATCCCAGTCTTGGTTTTTAAATTTCTCTTGTGTTTTGTGTTTTATGTGTGTTATGTTTCATGATATTAATTTTATTGATTTTTATTTTTAGTATTGATGTTTATTTATATTACCCCCTTGATGTGTGAATTGGCATAACTAACTTGGGTCAGAGAGTTATGTTGGAATTAATATCTTGGCAGCGCCTCTCTATGAATTGGAAACTTGAAGGACAAGCTGGATTTTATCACGTCATGTCTAATGTCACTATTTTAGTAGTAGTATTATTAACTATTATGCACTGTCATTTATTTATTTAGTATTAATTAATTAATTATATTGTTGTATTGTGTTATTATTTATTATTATACTAGCACTGTCCATGATTTTTGGTATTTAATTAATTAAATATATGCATTCATTATATATATAATCTATGAATTATATTATGTCTATTATATTTATATATATATATATATATATATATATATATATTGTATTTATTTGTATATGAGTACATTCACTATTAATATGAATTTGTTTATGGTAGCACCCGTTTGTCCCCCAATTCCGTAATTGTTCCAGCATTCCTTATTTTCGCACCGGGTCCTGTTGTGCGCATGTCATCTGTGGCACAGTCCGGGGCATCACTGATGGCGACTACGGATGACACTTGCGTTCCAATGACGTCATTTGGACATTGATGCTGACACGCAGTGTTACTCCGCCCGCCGGAAGTGATGCTAGTTACGGCGTGCAGGTCAGGAGACATGCGCCGGTTACACAGCTTCCGCTGCGAGTGGGTATTTAATCCCGGCCCTTACACATTATATCACTGCACCTTGAGAAAGAGCAGCGAAATGCGCGTCGGTGGCGGCGAGACACGGGTCCGGCACTATACAACCAGATGGGTAAGATCTCCTGACAATCACCGCCATATATTAATATGCCGCAATTATGCAGTGAATTTGACTTCAGCTAGGCATATTCTGATGGGTGATAATGTGGATGCTTCCCATAGGAACTATGAGCAATAGGCACTTTATGTTTTTGCGATATTCTGCCGGTACACTTGTGACTGACCTAACCCTTTATATGTAGTTGTTGTTATATTTGTTTGGTACATGAATAATTGATGTAATAAATTGATATGGATTTTTTACAAATTTTGGACGGAGTACTCCGTTTTCTTTCTGGGTTCTATTGTGATTAGGAGCGTCCACTCGAAAGAGACTGCCTGAGACACAGGGTCTTATTGACGTGTCTCATGGGCTTCATATTATCAAGAGTGTTCTATTTGGTTTGGCTTTATATTCCTATGTGGGCTGCGGGATCTGGCAATGAAGGCTGGTTCCGTAGTGCCAATAGGACAAGCTCCCCCTGTAGGACTGTGGGTTTTGGTAACTCCGGCCGGCTCGAGGCCTTGCAACTTTTTTTTCATGTGTAAATTCTGCTGCCTACCTGAGTTCCACTACCATTAGCTGGTTCTTTGGAAGTCAATCTTGAATATGTCGCCCTGGGTTCCAGTGGCATCAGCTGGTTCCAGGCAGAGCCTTTGGCTTAGGTGCTTCCTTCTCGGTATCCGAGTTCCACCAATATCTGCTGGTCCTTGGTAGTGCTTTCTGGCACGGGTACCTCCTGCTTAGTAACTGGGTTCCAGTACAATCAGTTGGTCCTCGGTAGTTCCATTGGCTCTTGTATCGTCTGCTACCCATCAGGGTTCCAGTACCGTCAGCTGGTTCTCGGCAGTGTCTTTGGCTCTTGTACCTTCTGCAACCCATCCCGGATTCAGTACCGTCAGCTGGTTCTCGACAGTGTCTTTGGCACGGGTACTCCCTCCTGCAGAGCCTGGTTCCAGCACGTCAGCTGTTTCCGGGTAGTACTTTGTCTCCAATTCGCTGTCCTTTCCGATTACGGTCGGGTTAGCTGACTTTATAGTGCCTGCAGTTTAGGTGCTTCCTCTGTTTGCTGTGGGATCTGGCAATGGAGACTGGTTCCGGATTGCCAATAGGACAAGCTCCCCTGTAGGACGACGACCCTGGAGACAACGACCCTGAAGGCAACCCCGAAGAAGACAACGACACCAAAAATGACGACCCTGGAGATGACGACCCTGAAGACCACCCCGAAGAAGACGGCCACCCCGAAGATGACGACCCTGAAGACCACCCCGAAGAAGACCAAGAAGATGACCATGAAGAGGATGATGAAGGAGAAAGTGTGGGAGAAGTAAAAAAGAAGGTGAAGAGCATGGAAGTAGTGAAACATACATGTAAATATCTGGCAAAATATAAAAAAGCTTAACATAGTCAATATCTTTGTAACTCCGAACGTCTTAAAAAAAATATTAATTCCTGCTATTCCATTTGATTGGGCTAAACCTCTATGCCTTTAATGTCTCCTCCACCTCTCCCAATACATTCTACATTATTCTTAGTTGTGTTCCTTCATGTAGAATTAACCAACAAGGAAAGAAAGGGTTTATTTTCATTCCGATATTTGTGTCCCATTGACTTGCATTGGTTTCCGGTATCGGAATCGGCGATATCCGATATTTTTTGGGTATCGGTCCGATCCAATCCATAGTAACATAGTAACATAGTAACATAGTTAGTAAGGCCGAAAAAAGACATTTGTCCATCCAGTTCAGCCTATAATCCGATCCGATATTTCCCGATATCGGAAGGTATCGCTCAACACTACTTATTGGAGTGCATTGATAGCAGGGTAGGCATTGCTGTTAACACATAAGAAAACAGTATGGCAGGACCAACTGATAATGTGAAGTGGGTATTCCTGTGGCCTTCCAGTACCTGGGTTCAAAGGCTTATTGGGGTGCATATGACTTGGAAGCAGCAAAGGCATTGCAGTCAATACATAACAAAACAGTATGGGATTACAAAATGACTAATGTGAAGTGGATTTTCCTGTGGCCATCCAGTACCTGGGTTCAGAAGATTCTTGGGGTGCACATGACTTGATAGGGCAGGCTTTGCATTCAATGCAATATTTTTTCAGGAAGCCCTCCTGTACCTCTCATGAAAGGGGTATTGGGGTGCGTCGTAATTCTTGGCTGCCCAACCACTCACTGTATAGGCAATAACAGCATTGGAGAATCACTGTTTAATAATGGCCCATTAAGAATATTAATGCCACCTGATGCCCCTCTAAAAATAGTCTTTGTGACTTTAAGAGTCCCTCCTTCATAAGTGAAACAAGATGTGTCTCCTTATGTGTCACACAACACATGGCCAGCTAGGGTTGTTAAATGTTTCAATGACATTTCCCAGTGAATGCACTTGTATTGGTTGAAAGCAATGTTAAAGTTGAAAAAGGCATAAAAAGCGCTGCGTGTGAACATATCCCAAGTGGTGGAGGAACATTTTCGTCTGGGGTTAATTATTTCGCCTTATATAAAAGTTATTACCCTGGAAAGGATTACCTTAACATATTTCCCAGCAAAATCCATTTTGATTTCGTTATTGTATTTTTTTTGGTGCACCTGTAAAAATGGCGTGAAGCTCTGACAACATTGCTTACAGTTGTGACCTAGGAGTCAGAAATGCTTCCAGGGGCGATCCACATGATGTTCCAATGTCATTTGAGCAGTGTTTCCATAATTTTAAGACATGTTTAGACCTTTAAATGACTCCCATGGGGGATCGCGGTAAAAATACTCAGGTTTCCCATAGACTTACATTGGGCTTATTTTTAGTACTTTCCCATCACTAATTTTTACGTATATGATAGATATGAGGAAACCACTTTAGAACTATAAACAATAGAAATAGAATAATGAATATGGAAAAATTAATTTACTGCTCAACAATAATAAATTGAATATGCAGGATCCAAAAAAATCACCCTATTAGGCCAGTCTCACACGTCCAGATAATTCCGGTACCGGAGTTATCCGTGTCCGTGTGTCCGTGTGCTCACGTGGCACATCTGTGTGGCACACGTGCGGCAGCCGTGTGCCGCCCATGTGCCCCTGAGGACCACACTGACCGTGCAGGAGATACAGCGCTACAGTAAGCGCTGTCCCCAGCATGAGGAGCTGAAGGCGGCATTCATCTCTTGTCCCCTGCAGCGCTCGCAAGAGAGAAGAGATGAAAAATCTTTTTTTTTGTTAAAAATAAAGTTTGGGGGTCACCTCCCGCCTCCCACCCCTCTTGTGCCCGGTCGCTTGCAGAGAAATACTCACCCAGCTCACGCAATGCCTCCTCTTAGCAGTATTTACTTTAATGGGTCCGTGTGATCCGTGCGCTCCCACGAACACTGACATGTCTCTGTGTTTTGCAAACGGACACATGGTCTGTGAAAACACGCTGACATGTGCAGAGACACATTGATTTCAATGTGTCTACGTGAGTCAGTGTCTCCGGTACATGAGCAAAAAGTCACACACGTACCGGAGCCACTGACGTGTGAAACCGGCCTTAGAAACTGACCATTACAGGACTGAAATCTTAGTTTACAATGGTCTATGAAACAGAGTTATTAATTTATTTCATTTCTAGAAAGCTGCTTTTAATGTGATCATATTTCTTTTTCCTTTCAGACAATTAACTTTCATTTATTTCATGTTTTTTCTTATACTAGGCAAAAAAAATATTTATAGCTCTAGGTTTTTCATTTTTGCATTCGGAGCAGAAAAATTATTATGATATTTTATTGCTCCTGATGACTGTATAAATGTATACTTGGAGCCTTTTTACTGTAATGAATCTAGTGTGCGTGCAATGTTTGGGGGATTTTTCTCCGAAAGGCTTTAACTCACATTCCTGAGATACAGTATTTGCAGTAAAACTGCACAGATTAGAGATCATGGCTTATTTTTGTGGAATTGACATGAAACTTCCATTAGATCTGTCCATATTTGGCCGACATCACACTAGGCGTATGAAAGTACGGTCCGTTTTTTACGGCCGCAGTATGCAGAAATGTTCCCAAAATAGTGATCCGTATGTCGTCCGTAGGCAAGGGTGTGGCAGCGTATTTTGCACATGTCATCCTCCGTATGTAATCTGTATGGCATCCGTACAGCGAGATTTTCTCACCGTCTTGCAAAACGGACATATAATGGATCCATGGGCTCAAATATTCATTAAAACATATATACAGTCTATATATATATATATATATATATCTATAATATAACACTGGGAGCGTCACTCTGTCCGAAGCCTTTATAGACTGCGCAAGCGCCGGCGCAGTCTGGGCCTCACAGAGTGACGCTCCCAGGAGATCGCGGTATGCGTAAACACTGAACGCACACCGCGATCTCCAACAGAGAAGCAGGGACCGCCAGGAGGGTAAGTATCGGCTATATTCGCCTGTCCTCCGTTCCACCGCTGCGCGCCGCCATCTTCCCGGTCCTCGGCCTGTGACCTTCAGTTCAGAGGGCGCGATGACGCGCTTAATGCGCGCCGGCGCCGCCCTCTGACTGACCAGTCACAGCCAGAGGACTGGGAAGATGGCGGCGCCCACCGTTGGAGCCGAGGACAGGTGAATATAGTAAGTGCTGGGGGGCCTGAGCTGGCGGCGATACCGGCACCTGACCCCCACAGCACGCCGGTGTCCCCACCTGCTCAGGCCCCCCAGCACTCGGTGCCGAGCGGGTCAGAGGCAGCGGGGCCGAGCGGGTCAGAGGCAGCGGGGCCGAGCGGGTCAGAGGCAGTGGGGCCGAGCGGAGCAGAGCAGAGTGTGGCAGATGTAGCAGAGCAGAGTGTGGCAGATGTAGTAGAGCAGAATGTGGCAGATGTAGCAGAGCTGAGTGTGGCAAACGTAGCAGAGTGTGGCAGATGTAGCAGAGCAGAATGTGGCAGATGTAGCAGAGCTGAGTGTGGCAGATGTAGCAGAGCTGAGTGTGGCAGAAGTAGTAGAGCAGAGTGTGGCAGATGTAGTAGAGCAAAGTGTGGCAGATGTAGTAGAGCAGAGTGTGGCAGATGTAGCAGAGCTGAGTGTGGCAGGATGGGAGCAGCCCATGTCAGAAAGGGGACGCAGGATGGGAGCAGCACATGACAGGATGGGGATGCAGGATGGGAGCAGCACATGACAGGATGGGGACACAGGATGGGAGCAGCACATGACAGGATGGGGACGCAGGATGGGAGCAGCACATGACAGGATGGGGACGCAAGATGGGAGCAGCGCATGACAGGATGGGGACGCAGGATGGGAGCAGCGCATGACAGGATGGGAACGCAGGATGGAGCAGCACATGACAGGATGGGGACGCAGGATGGGAGCAGCGCATGACAGGATGGGGACGCAGGATGGGAACAGCGCATGAAAGGATGGGGATGCAGGATGGGAGCAGCACATGACAGGATGGGGACGCAGGATGGGAGCAGCACATGACAGGATGGGGGCGCAGGATGGAGCAGCACATACCAGGATGGAGACCATATACCAATATAAATGCCCGCCACCCGGGCGTAGAACGGGTTCAATAGCTAGTATATATATATATATGTCAGTGAGACATATATATATATATATATATAGATAGATATTTCATAGAGCGCTAGATAGCAGAAAAGCCGGTACTTCAATTGCCGGCTTTTGCTATCTCCTTCCCAAACCCGACAGGATATGAGACATGGTTTACATACAGTCAACCATTTCATATCCCTTATTTTTTTACATATTCCTCATTAGTAATGTTACAAGTGTATGTGTGTAAAATTTGGGGGCTCTAGCTATTAAAATAAAGGGTTAAATCACGGAAAAATTTGGTGTGGGCTCCCACGCAATTTTCTCCGCCAGAGTGGGAAAGCCAGTGACTGAGGACAGATATTAATAGCCTGGAGAGGGTCCATGGTTATAGGCCCCCCCCACCCCGGCTAAAAACATCTGCCCCCAGCCACCCCAGAAAAGGCACATCTGGAATATGCGCCTATTCTGGCACTTAGCCTCTCTCTTCCCACTCCCCTGTAGCCCTGGGATATGGGGTAATAAAGGGTTAATGTCACCTTGCTATTGTAAGGTGACATTAACCCTTTATTACCCCATATCCAACCGATACAGGGGAATGGGAAGATAGTGGCTAGGTGCCAGAATATGCGCATCTTACAGGTGTGCCTTTTCTGGGGTGGCTCGGAGCAGTTGTTTTTAGCCTATAACTATGGCCCCTCTCTAGGCTATTAATATCTGCCCTCAGTCAATGTCTTTCTCACTCTGGCGGAGAAAATTGCGTGGGAGCCCACGCCAATTTTTTCCGTGATTTAACCCTTTATTTTAATGGCTAGAGCCCCCAAATTTTACACACATACACTTGTAACATTACTAATGAGGAGTATGTAAAAAAATAAGGGATATGAAATGGTTGACTGTATGTAAACCATGTCTCATATCCTGTCGGGTTTGGGAAGGAGATAGCAAAAGCCGTCAATTGAATTACCGGCTTTTCTGCTATCTAGCGCTCTATGAAATATAAATATATATATATATATGTCTCACTGACATATATATATATATATATATATATATATATATACCTCTATACTATGTGTAGACATATATTCTATCTATTCTAATAAAACCTGTGAGTGTGATTTTACTGTACACCGCACTGAATTGCCGGCTTTTCTATAGATCACCGCTGCGTATTTCTCGCAAGTCACACTGTTGGTCCGTGTGTAATCCGTATTTTTCTCGCCCCCATTGGCTTTCATTGGCGGATTTTTTGCGCAATACGCTGACAACGCAGCATGCTGCGATTTTCAATGGCCGTACAAAACCGTATAAAACGGTTGCATAAAATACGGCAGATAGGAGCTGCCCCGTAGAAAATCATTGGTTCATGTGCAATGCGCATTTTCTGCGCCTCTTATATGTCCGTAAAACTCGCTAGTGTGACGCCGGCCTTATAAAGCTATTAAAACATAAAGT
Source organism: Ranitomeya imitator (assembly GCF_032444005.1). Lineage (NCBI taxonomy): Eukaryota > Metazoa > Chordata > Amphibia > Anura > Dendrobatidae > Ranitomeya > Ranitomeya imitator. The sequence continues at coordinate 56,761,016 of NC_091291.1, forward strand.
ACATTTTTTCTGTATTCGGGAATGTACATAGTTATTTGTCTACAGATGCATGTTTTCTACAGAGTAAAGTATTAGACAACATTTGCACAACCGTAATTTTGGTCCAAGTAAAAATTGACATCAGCCTGACCAATGTTATTCAACTGAGTTTTTCAGATGAGCTCTTCTTTTTTTTCAATGGACAGTGGACTCTTCCAAAGAAGTCTCTGTGCAAAAAACCCAAACCTGTATGGATTATCCGTTTAGTATCCAAATTTTATGGCTTAGTTGTACAATGAACTAGGAACTTTAACTTCTAAACATAGGAGTTTCACCTCCTGTGACGTCAAAGTCTCTTGGCAAGAGCTAGCAATTAAGACTACTTGGAACATGCCTGGATTAATCATCATTGACATGTTAATTGTTCTTGTTCAGCAGAGGCCAGAGCTGTGGAACAGCAGGTATTCTGCTTACATGGTCCATCAAAAATAAGAAGCTTCTGGTGACTACTTTTGAAAGCAACTGTTTCCACAGTATAAGAGCAGCTCACCTAATGTGAAACTCTCAATTACTAAGTGAAATATTTATTTGGACATTTTTTTTTTCGTTATGAATGTGCACTTTTTCTTATGCTGCAATATGCACTCTCTTTCTCGCTCTCACTGCTTTTATTCAGTGTCCAGCCTGGTCCTCTGTTGCATCTCCCAGGCTCTGCAAAATTCTGATATTTTGTGGGTAATAAGCACCCATGGCTGGGTGCAGAAAAGAAGTTCAGCTCACATGCCAGACATTCTAATTCAGGATTTTTTTGGTAGACAGCAGAATTCATGGTTGTATTTACCACAGCAAGCTTTCCAGGTCCTGAAGCAGTAAACAGCCCCAAATCATCACACTGGTTACATAATAGTTTAATGTTGGTATGATGTTCCTTTTCTTAAATGCTGTGTTACCTCTACGCCAGATGTAATGAGACATACATCTTCCAATAAGTTCAACTTTTGTCTCATCAGTCCTCAATGTATTCTCCCAAAAGTCTTGGGGGATCATCAAGATGTTTTCTGGCAAAACTGAAATGGGCCTTTATGTTCTTATTGCTCAGCAGAGGTTTTTGTCTTGGCACTCTGCCGTGCAAGCCATTTTTGCTCAGTCTTTTTCTTATGATGGAGACATGAACACACACCCTAGTGTTAGGCCTGCAGGCCTTAGGCAAGTAAGGCTTGCAGCTTTTTGGATGTGGTTGTGGGGTCTTTTGTCACATCTTGTATGAGTCGTTGCTGCACTCGAGGTAATTTTGTTCAGCCAGCCACTCCTGGGAAGGTTCACCACTGTTACATGTTTTCGCCATTTGAGGATATTGACTCTCGCTGTGGTTCGTTGGACTCCCCAAAGTTTTAGAAATTGCTTTCTAACCTTTTCCAGACTGATAGATCTTTATTAGTTTGGTTCTCATTTGTTACAGAATTTCTTTGGATAGCGGCATGATGTCTAGTGTTTGTGAAGCTTTTGGTATTCTTCAGTTTGCCAGGAAGGTCCTAATTAAGTGATTTCTTGATTGAGAACAGTTGGGGGTGTAGTCAGGGAATTTTAACTCAGCTTCCTAAAGATGTGATAAACTACATTTCATTTATGCTTTAAGGGGGGGCAATCACTATTTTTCACACAGGGTCCCGTAGGTTTGGGTTTCTTTTTCTCTTAAAAATAAAAAAAACTTCATTTAAAGACTGCATTTCATGGTTACTTGTGTTATCTTTGTCTAATATTTACATTTGTTTGGTGTTCTAAAACATTTAAGTGTGACAAGCTTGCAAAAGAATAGGAAATCAGGAAACATTTTTTCACATCATTATATATATATATATATATATATACATATACACACACACATATATATATATATATATATATAAACATATATATATATATATATATATATATATATATATATATATATGTGTGTCCTCTATCCTGGAATATATGTGTTCCCCTTCATTGCCCCATTCTAGTTTATATATATAGTGGGTTTCCTCCGGGTACTCCGGTTTCCTCCCACATTCCAAAGACATACTGATAGGGAATTTAGATTGTGAGCCTCATCGGGGACAGTGATGATAATGTGTGCAAAAATGTAAAGTGCTGCGGAATATGTTAGCACTATATAAAAATAAAGATTATTATTATTATATATCCCTCATGCCTATATCTATCATATTTTTTGGATTATAAGACTCTTTTTTTTTCTCCAAAATTTGTGAGGAAAATGGGGGTGCATCTTATAATGCAGATATACCTTACCGGCTGCGGTGGAGCAGGGTCCCAGGGTTACTACTGGAGGAGGCAAGAGTGGAGCATTGCTGCAGGTTGAGATGATGGGGTGTTCGGATGTGCGCCGCTGCAGGTGTTCAGTGGTGTGGGAGCTCCGACATTTTGTGAAAGCCAAGAGCCCCTACACTTGCATGATTTACTATGCGGTGGACTCTGGGAAAATGGCTTCCGGGGGTAGCGCATGTGCAGATGGAGATCTCAGCAGCGACCCTGGGACCAGGCTTCACTGCAGCCACCCCCGGTAAGCAATAAGACGCATGGATTATAAGAAGCACCATCAGGTTTTTTTCCTATTTTTCTCCTCAAAATTTGGGGTGCGTCTTATGATCCGCAAAATACAGTATGTCTCTTATCCTGGGCCTCCTTCCTGTTAGCTATATCCCTTATGTTGGTGTATAGGTCCCTTATCCTGGGCAACATCCTGGTATATATATCCTACATCCTGATATATACAGTATGTTGGGAAAGATCATGCAACAGTATGTGACAGATACAATCTACTACAATGTGTAAGATGGTGACAACTGTTTTTGAACAATTTGTATAAATAGAAATTCATATTGCTTAAATAAAATCAGCATGTGGAATTCAGGAAATTCGACACAAATTTGATTCACATCGCATTGATTGAATCACTTTACTGTGAACTCTTTCCTGAATTTTGTCGTTCTAGTAGCATATGTCATCTGCTGGAGTCTGGATCCTGCTTTCTTAAAAAAATAAGTCTTTAGAAAATGTGTCTTTGGTTTATTAACATTATTTTAGACTAATATATTTGCATTTGCTCATTACTTTCCAGTGGATGATGTATCAAAAAGCTGGAAAAGCAGAGATAGATGCCAAATGCAAAGAGTGGTTCTCCTGCTTGCAAAAAAAGAGACCACCAAGGAAAAATTACACATTAAGAATGGGTGAAGGTCAAATGTAAAATTTCCAAAGCTTTATCCAAAATCAAGACAAAGAAGCAGAATTTAGAATTGTGTTTACTATTATAGTAAAAATTAGGCTTAGGCCACTCGTGATCATACTGAGGCTGTTTTTTTAGATTTGGTATCACGAGGCCCTTTAATTTCAAAAGATACAAAGTAGCAGATAAGATAAATGGATGTGATACACATTAAAAAAGTATACATATGGATGCTGTATGGATGACATACAAACCACCATACGGATGAAAATTTCCTGCTTTTTCAAAATCAAAAATATATTTTAGATGAGTTTATGTGAACTTAGCCTTGTAAAGTCAAAAACCGGACAATAGAGATGAGCAGTTTTTTTTCATATTTGAATTTTTTATCGTGTTTAACTCCTTTGAGCTCTTTAATGCAAACCCTTTCTTATTAAAGTGACCACAACCTATGCAGTCAGAAGAAAACAGCTGATAACTGTTGGATCTATATTTCGGTAATTTGTATAGGTCTAATATAGGACTGTTACAAAAAATGAAGTATAACTAATTATTTTTTTGCAACACTCTCTGTGTAATGCAGACAGTTGTGTTTATGTTTTTGAAATGTTGAGATATATATTCTGATTTAACAAAGAGATGCTTTGCCTGTCTCTCAAACTAAAGAGCACACAATATCAACCCTTTAATGACCTAAGCCATATTGGAAGGCTCATTAAAGGGTCAATATTGACTTAAAGGATTGCTACTTCCAATAGGTTGCACTAAAGTTCAAGTTCTCTTACTCACTGAAGAGACAATTTTCATATTTAATTTCCTAGTGGATCATGAAAGACATTTATGGCTCCTTATACTGGCATGCCAGACATTACCCATTAGATCCCAGTCTTAGCCTTTCACCTAGACAAATCAGATCTCATATTTTGTAGTAACGATGGGCAATACCCAAAAACACATTGCCTGCAAATTGAGATTCTGATTTGGCTTTTATCCTAAGTTATATTGCAAGATTTGTAAAAGGGTCGATATTGACTTGCAGGATTGCTACTTCCAATAGGTGATGGAGTGCCTGCCAGGGCCGTGGGGTACTTAGGCCTGGTCCGACAGATCTTAAAGGGGTGGTCACAGCAGAAGTGTGGTCTGTGGTCTGTGGCCCTGGTTGTCCAATAAAAGTCAATATTAAAGAGGAAGTAAAGTTTATGGGAAGATTGTTTGTGATGCCACCCATGGTATTCGGAAATGATAATATGGCCGATGCTGCAGTTCAGATCCACTGCGCAGTTGGTGATGATGCAGAGTTGGTACAGCTCTACACGGGTAGAGCTAGGCCCCAGGGCAAATGTGGTGTTAAAGGTGATGGTGGATGTTGTGGTGTAGGGCAGGTGGGGCAGAAATAATTCAGAGGACACAGCAGGATGCAATTTCCACACTTTATTCACAGTTCAAATGTTACTCCCCAGCTGGGGTGCTGTGTCCTCCAGGTCAGTGGTCCAGCCAGCTCTCAGGTAGTTTTGGTTGCACTCCACCAGAACCACGTTATTATGTTCCTTCTCTGGCCATCCCTCTGTGTGGGCTCTCTCCTCTCTTGCCCTGCCTTTTCACACAGTGTCCCAAGCCAGCAGCTTCGGATCTTGTTGGGCGACGTACTATAAGTCCCCTTGATCCTATCCAGCTGCGTTTTCAGCGAATGTGTTGGATCATGGAATAAATGGTGCTATATCAATAAATAATAATAATAATATTAATAATAATGTGGCTGCAGCACATGCAGATACTGCATCCTCCGGTCAGCTAGCTGAGTCCCTAGTCTCTCCATTAGGCTGGGGGCTGGTTCCCCCACTGCGACCTGGTCCCTCCACCCGATTATGCTTGGCATAGTTGTGAGCCCCACGGGTGGATTTCTCACTACCCGTTCCCTTAGGACCCCTTCTTCCTCCGCTGAAACCTTTCTTTCTCAATCCTTCTTCCTTTCTATCACTTCTCTGTTTGATTGGGGACGAGCTTGTGGCTCCTAACTGTCCCCTCATACGACTCCCTTCGTACTCTCCTTTCTTCCTCACCACTCTCTCTGGCTTCTCCCCTTCTCTCAGAAGCTTCTTTCTGTCCTCCTCACTCTCTCTCTCGTGCTCTGGTGCTGGGACGAGCTCCTTATTGCTCAAGTCTCAAGCTCCAACTGTCTCTCACATCTTCTCTGCTCCACTGCTCCTCACAGACTCACTAACTTTCTAGACCTTTCCTGACTCCTCCTACTGTTTCCTTGACAACTCCTCTAACTGTCACTCTCTCCACTTCCTCCACCCACACCCTTTACCTAGCTCCTCCTGGGCCCTGAGAGGTCTGGTGTATGGATGTAAGTGTATGGGTTCTGGATCATGCCCCCTCCTTACCTGAGAGCGGAGCACCACACCTCCAACTGAGGTGAGGCACCTTTGTGGCGACTGGACCTCAGGGGCGCCCCAGTGGCAGTACAGTTCAAGTCCTCTTCCTCTATGATAATAGTTTGCAAACCCAAAAAAATGCTCCAAGGCTATCAAAGACTTGGGTTGCACCCATTCTTTAATGGCTTTGACCTTAGAGGGGACAATGTGGAATTTTTTAGCAGACAAAATATACCCCAGGAAATTTACTTCTTTAAAAAAAAATCTCTGAGTATTTGGAGTCTCTGAGTACTTGGAGTAAAGCATGTACGGACATGTGTTCTAATATCAGGTGAATGAACTAAGATGTCATCCAAATAGACAACCACATATGGACCACTGATCTCTCTGAATTTGTAATTAGCAAAATTTTGAGAGACAGCTGGCACATTACTCAGCCCAAATGGCATCACAGGATACTCATAGTGACCATCTGGTGAGTTAAATACCATCTTCCACACATCTCTTTCTCTTAAATGGATCAGGTTATAAGAACCTCTGTGATCAAATTTGCTGAACCAACAAACTCCCAGTAGCTGTTTGTAGAGATCAGGGATGAGTGAAGGTCTTCATTTTTTATCAACAAAAAAGATACAGGCACATCCTGGTGAACCCTTTTGCAGACTGTTATATCATCTTTCGAGGCCTGATGTTCTGCACCAGATAATACATTTTGCCTTTGTGGAGACAGGAATTAGGTACCAGGTGTGTGGGACAATCGTAACCTCTGTGTGGGGGCAGTTTTACAGATGTGGATACAAAATATATCAGCTAAATTTCTGAATACATGAGTTAAGCGATTGGGTATTCCTTTAGACAGATTCACAGAAAAGGACTACATTTCTGTTGATACTCAGGGCTCCAGCACACAATATAACCCCCGTGTCAGCCAATGACTGAGTATGTTTATGTAACCAAGGCATGCCCAATACTACAGCCATGGCCAAGTTCTCAAGGACAAAAAAGACACAGATTCAAAATGTAATGTACCACCTCCTTAGGGACATATCTAGGATAGCCAGAAATATGGCAGTAGAAAGAGGGTCAAGAGAATTTGACAGAATCAACATATCCTTAACTTGGTCACAGAGCCCGGAAAGAAACTGGCAGCAAAGGGCCTTGTCATCCACTGGGAGTCTGTAGCCAAAATTATATACAATAATCCTCAGCAGGACGTCACTCCTGATGGAGTTGTTAATTTACGCTCAGTTATTCAGTCAGAGTCATCCTTTTACCATACAGAAATCCAGGATTCTCTGCTTCTCGTAGTCTAATTTTCCTTTAACTCTAGTATAGGAGGAGGAAGGACATTTCTGACTGGCTGAATAGGGAAGCGATATACAGTAGCTTGAGTAGGGATTTGTGAAATACATTAGGTAATTTAAAAGATGAGCCTGCAGTCCAAAGTTTCTGGTTCTGACATTTCTATAACCATCATCAGCAGAGTGAATATGGTGGCGCCTGGTGACAGAAGCTGAAGTCTCGGGAGCAGTTTCTGGTGGAGATGTGACAGTGCTTCAGCAGTGCACCACTACACCAGGTTTAGATCTTTTTCGATTACTCTGTGTAAACAGCTGCTCTCTGACCTCTTATCTCTAGCTTGTAAAATCCTAAAATGGCGCTGCCTGTCCGGCCATCATCTTTTATAGTGGCTGTTATAGTTTTTCCTGATAGGTTGTGTTAGATCGATAATGTGTGCAAAACTGTAAAGCGCTGCGGAATATGTTAGCGCTATATAAAAATAAAGATTATTATTATTATTATTATATGATGGGATAGCTGCAAGACATTATGGGAACGGCCGCACTTGATGTTAAAAGCCCACTCTCTGGCTGCTAAAGTCTGTAGCAATGTGTGAAATGTTAATGAGTATTATTTCTGCTCTCCTTGCAGATCAAATAGGACTGCAACTTTCAGAAATTTGTCTTAAAAATTATCAGCAGCAGATCAATATGATCAGACAACAATTCATACATTTTTTCTTTTGCCAAATTGGTTTCCACCAGCTTTATATAATGCCATCAGTTAGAATGTTCTTACTTATGGTCTGTTTGTGAGATCGTTTTGTGCACACTGGCAGTTACTCATCTATAACTGATGACATGACTATATGCAGAACTCAGTCGCACAGCGGTGGACATATCATATTTGTTACCTGTGCAGTAGTAATTGGGTTCTGTAGGCAAGTGGGTCAACTGCTATGTTACGAATAATGTAATTGTTTTTTATTGTCTGTTAAATTCCCTTCTATAGCTCACAGTTACTGGTTGATTCATTTAATAATGAAGCATTTTTTAGAGAGTAATGAATGATGTGGTCTGTTACTAGCCAACGACTGTCCTCATATTAACAATTGTAAATGACAATCTTCTGCAGTTTTTTATGCCTTTGAGTAAGCTATTAAGATACAAGAGTGATGAAGTCAGGACTGCATGTGTGATATAATGTGACATAAAAGTCTGCATGTTAATTAGGCTGCTGTGTCATCAATGTACTTCGGTTATGTGAGCCGGTCTAACATCACAATTTTGTGTTTCCAAGTTTAAAAAAAAGTCACCCTTGACTAAACCAGTAATTACAGTAAGTCTTGCCTCCCATAAGGCCATTAGTTCAATACAGGCCATAGTTATTCTAGCATTGTACTAAACGTACTGTACATTCATGTTTATAATATCCAGCCCACAAAAGATATAAAAAAAAATAATAAACATAAAAAAGAAAATAATTTACAATTTGAATGCTTAATTTTTTTTTTACAAAATTATAATAGATATATTTGGGCTTCTCAACAATATGTGAGATTGATGATGGCTGTTAAGCTGGCCATGCATGTGTAATAGTTGTAGGTCGAACATTTGTTTTTCAGATGGCTCTCTCTAGTGGCTCTCGCATGCATTCGAGCTCACCATGGCTGAGCGGTTCATATGTTTCCAACAGGAAGAGAAAATAGAGACACCGGGCTTAGTATAGGCACAACTATTCAACCATTTACCATAGTGTACGCCAGAATACTGCTGTACATTGTCACCAAAATCTATACAGCCATGAGCAGACATTTCTATTTCTAGTGCACAGTCCAGAGATTCACCAAACTCAATGTGAAGTGTGCACCTCTTAACATATTTCATGCACTTTACTCCAGCGCACTGTGGTATAGGTCTTGATAAATTCTTCATTTTGTGTTTGTGGCTTTTTTGGAATAATTTAACAAATACGTAATTTTAATCAAACCAAACTGAAATAAACAACTGAAAACAGTCAGAAAAAAGAATACTTGCCTTTTTGCATTCATTTAAGACAAAAAAAAAACAAATTGATGTGAATGAAGGAAACCTAAAATAATGTCCTATTTATACTTGTAGGCTGGGCACCAGCCCTGTCTGCCTTTGTTTTAAGGGCTTAGTCTATAGGGAACTGGAAAACTTTATATGAATATATTTAAAGAGTTTATCCTACAAAGTGCATATTATTTAATGGATCTGGGAATAATAATGAGTTCTACGATAATCTTATAAATGTGCCGCTGCTGTGTAATGTGTGATGGTTGTGTCTGACCGTACAGGAACATGGTCTGATCATACCACAGCTCCTGGGCAGGAGGAAGCAAAAGAGTAAACAGACAGGACAGCAAGGGATCACAGCTGATTCTTTTGGTTAGGTGAAACATTTCCCTGCAGTAAGGACAATCCCGATGCCTTATCATGATGGGATGGTTTTTACATTCTTGATTTTAAAAAAATGCTAACTAGGACTCTATACTTTTTACATGCTCCTTTTTATTTGCTCTAGGGTTTACATGCATTGCTTTTATTCTCAATGATGTTTGTTTGTTAGCCACAGCGTGTTAGCGGTCGGGTTCCCGCCTCTGCACAGGGGCAGTCTCGAACCATCTCCGCTGCGCTCTCCCATTCTTCTACAGCCACAGTGGAGCCTGCTCTGCAGAAACATCGGTCTCAGCATCTGGCTCAGCCTGATACTGTGCAGATGGTTACTGCTGCCTTTCCAGGCTCAGCCATTGTAGCCAGTACTGGTCAGTGGCGAGCAGATGTCTCTGGGACTAAGTTCTGCTTTTCCCCTTCTGAGCATTCCCAAGGTAAGACCTCTCATTGGAGGTCAGGGGTCACATGCTCAGGTACTGTGGCAGCCCCCATTGGTCCTCTAGGAGGTCCTGAAGTTGATGCAGCTATAAAAGGTTTACATGGCCGCACGGCCATACGCTAGGATCAGCTTATGTCATGAGCTTTTGCTATTCAGTGGTCTTGCCTGCTTGTGGTCAGGGTCCAGCTGAAATTAGCCACTAAAATACCGGCACCTCCGGTGAGGAGTTTTGTATGGTGAATTCAGAGCTGGCGTAAAGCCTTTGGAATTCCGGCTCCACCGGAGAGGAGGTGTTTGTGTGCTTGCTGCTCCCTGACCACTGATTGCTTTTGCTCTGTTAGGCAGCTATGTTCACCTGTGATGCTAACAGGGCACAGCCTTTTCCCTTCTATGCGACTCTGTGAAGTAACAGAGTTCGCTTATACTGCCATATTGTGCCGCCATTTGCTAGCAGCAGGTTCGTATCCTGCATGGTGGACCCCGGGCTGCGAAATCACCAATAATTATATCTAAATATACTCTGTGCGCTCCGCCAGACCTAACACAGCATTTGTGCACCTATACATTACACTTAGGCTACTTTCACACTTGCGTCGTTTTAGATCCGTCGCAATGCGTCGTTTTGGGAAAAAAACGCATCCTGCAAATGTGCCCGCAGGATGTGTTTTTTTCCCATAGATTTGTATTGCTGACGGATCAGGACGTATGGCCATACATCACGTCCATCGTGCACTTGATGCGCCGTGTTTTGGCGGACCGTCATCACGAAAAAAACATTCAATGTAACGTTTTTTTGTACGTCGCATCCGTCATTTCCTACCGCGCATTTGCGGATGAAACTCGGCCCCCTCCTCCCTGGGACTTTACAATGGACCACTGATGCGTTGAAAACTGCATCCGCTGCCCACATTGTGCCAAATTTGCACAACGTCCGTCGGTACATCCCGCCAACGCTTAGCGACGGCTGCGTACCGAAGCAAGTGTGAAAGTAGCCTTATTCTCATACAAGTATCTATAATATAACGCTGGGAGCGTCACTCTGTCCGAAGCCTTTATAGACTGTGCCGGCGCAAGCGCCGGCGCAGTCTGGGCCTCACAGAGTGACGCTCCCGGGAGATCGTGGTGTGCGTTCACACTGAACACACATCGTGATCTCCAACAGAGAAGCAGGGACCGCCAGGAGGGTAAGTATCGGCCATATTCACCTGTCCTGCGTTCCATCGCTGAGCGCCGCACATACCAGGATGGGGGCGCAGGATGGGGTCGCAGCACATACCAGGATGGGGACGCAGGATGGGTGCAGCACATGACAGGATGGGGACGCAGGATGGGTGCAGCACATGACAGGATGGGGACGCAGGATGGGGACGCAGGATGGGAGCAGCACATCACAGGATGGGGACGCAGGATGGGAGCAGCGCATCACAGGATGGGGACGCAGGATGGGGATGCAGCACATACCAGGATGGGGATGCAGGATGGGTGCAGCACATGACAGGATGGGGATGCAGGATGAGTGAAGCACATGACAGGATGGGGACGCAGGACGGGGACGCAGGATGGGTGCAGCACATGACAGAATGGGGGCGCAGGATGGAGCAGTACATGACAGAACGGGGGCGCAGGATGGGAGCAGCACATGACAGGATGGGGACGCAGGATGGGTGCAGCACATACCAGGATGGGGACGCAGGATGGGAGCAGCGCATGACAGGATGGGTGCAGCACATACCAGGATGGGGACGCAGGATGGGTGCAGCATATGACAGGATGGGTGCAGCACATACCAGGATGGGGACGCAGGATGGGTGCAGCACATGACAGGATGGGGACGCAGGATGGGGATGCAGGATGGGTGCAGCACATGACAGGATGGGGACGCAGGATGGAGCAGCACATACAAGGATGGAGACCATATACCAATATAAATGCTCGCCACCCGGGCGTAGAATGGGTTCAATAGCTAGTCTTTTATATTCACCCAAGCACTTTCAATTTATCTGAAAGGGTTAATCCTGGAAGAATTAATAGCACTATGTCAGTCATTCAGTGAGTATTAGACTTTGTATTATTTGTGCCCTCACTAGCTTCATGGTTTTGGTTTTGCTTCCATTTCAAGTACTCTGTATATTTTGGTGTGTGGCCGTCTCCTTGGTCTGTGCACCCTGTATATTTGGCTTTCCACAGACAGGTGTAAACCACAGTCAGGCCCAGGCCCAGCTTTTCCTCTGACGTTTCTGAGGCCTACTGGTAGATAGTTACGTGGTAAGGTGAGTTCCTGGTGTAGGAACCATCCCGACTTGTCAGAGTAGGATGGCTTTTACTCTTTTTTTTTACTAAAAAAAGTGAACTAAGCAGACAATGTTTTTTACATGTGTTACTATTTACTTACTTTACGATTTCTATGCTTTGTTTTTACTCTAGACTATATTTGTTACAATGTATACAGTATGTGTACCTACAAATTTCCACTATACTAGCAGGGTATATACAAAGCCAATGCTTTTGGTTATGCTTTAATATAACTTTATAGCACAAAGCATGCTTGTTAACAGAAATACCTTTAAAATTAATTACAATCACATTAATCTATACAAATTCCCGTAAATTCCTAAAATATTAAGGACATATTGAAATATTTTTTATGGACACTGGAAACAAGTGCCCTACTTTCGTTGACTGCCCGGGAGTTTGCTGGTCGTTGGCAGCCCTGATGGAGTATTGCATTATGTATATTTAGCTGTGTGTATCGGAGAAGATTGTAATCTTCCAGCCTTGTATCGCTGCTATCGCAGTCATTTTGCTTTATTGTTAAACTCCTTATTACATAAGCACTGGAGTATAATTTGCAGTTATGTGAAAACAAGCAGGAAAGCAGTCGGGAATTAGAAAACACGGGAAAGAAAAGAGAAAGGAAACATTTTGCTTCTTCCCTTTTGTTTGTTAAGACACATTAGACATTTCCAGCTGATGTCCATAATGTTATTGTCGTCCCCTTGAGAAGTGATGGCTTTTACAGTGGTGTCTTATTTATAGGAGGCTGTGTATTTTATGGTTGTTTTTATGTCCTTGACATCTTTTTGCTTATCCCCGAGCAGAAGGCTGAGCCTTTAGACTGGAGTTTTAATAATGTATTGGCCATACTTTCCCTGGTACTTGCAGTTTCTACCGCTTTATTTTTCATGTATAGCTACGAAATGTTAACATTTTTGGTAATTACCCATCCCACATATGATCAGACATATGTGACTCTCGCAAGTTTGTTTAACCCTTTGCACAAGAAGAAAATACCATGATAGCGAATCATTGTTAGTCCCTTAAGCAATAAATTGGTTGTAATGTGTTTCTTTTCCAGCTTTACCGCTCTACTCCCATCTGTTTGGTCTTATTATTTTTCTTTCCGTTTTTGCACATTCTGTCTTTCTTTTGTTCCCTATTATTTCACGTTCTCATCATCTTCCGTGACAGTTGCAAAATTGTTAAAATCCATCACTCACACAACCTTCTCCAGCTGTCATAAAACAGTCACTCATTTGTCAGTCTGAGGAGAATATTTAGTCGTAGGATATGTTTTTCAACATTCATTTTTACAGCGCATATGTGAATTTTTGAGACGGAAGGATTTCCCTATTATACATATATTATAATTGAAATAACGTTTTGAGTACTTAGAGAATTACATGATTTAATGTAAAACATCATGTAGGGTTCATCAAAGTGGCTACACAGCACTTTCTATGCATGTGAAAGGGTTAAGCCTGGAAGAATTGATGGCTCTATCAGTCCGTCAGTGATTAGTAGACTCTGAGTTATTTATCTTTCACTAGTTTCAAGGTAAATGGCAGAATTTGATGTCAGACACTTAAACTGAGATCTTAAGAGGTCAGCATTTACTTAATAATCTAACCAAAAACAAGAACTACAGCTTAAAGTGAACCAGTCACGTTCAAAAATGCAGATTAACAGCAGATACAAGGGAACGCTTTTCTGGAAAAATTAAGATTAAATCATGTCCGGCAGTGCAACTGAAATAGCAGCTACAGGGAGAAGAGAAGTCATATTCTCCCTGCAGCCACTCACTTGCTGTCATCAAGGCAGTGCAAGGAGCGGATATTCCCACCACTTACTACACAGTGAGGGTGCAATAATAATTTCTCAGGGCAAGGGTAAATGACTTTGCATGTGCAGAACATGCTGTCAATCACTGTGTTAGGGTAAAATTACAGCGCACTTACATTAAAGTAAGCGGTGTCTCTAAGGCATGTTCAGTATTTTACATCAGTATTTTACATCAGTGTTTGTTAGGCAAAACCGGGAAAGGAAGAATCAGAAGGAAAGTATAATAGAAACATGTCACCACTTCTGTATTCTTCACCCACTCCTGGTTTTGGCTTATAAATAGTGAGTTAAAAAACTCACCATATGCACGCGGCCTAACAGTTTCTGCACTGCCGTGATGAGTGGAATTGATTGGACACAGGGAAAAAATGAATTAATTTTCTCCCTGTAGCTACTGCTCCAGCCTGATATAATTTAAAAGCTACTTACTTAACAATAACAATAAATCTGCAGGTAAACAGTAATTTTAGATGTGACATGTTCTCTTTGAATGTTCAACAATACCCCTTATTATGTCCAATTTTTCTCTACGAGGGTCCCAATACAGGGTTTGTTTAAACGCTTTAAAAATGCAATTAGTTGCTTTTAAAAGAGCTGTCTCACCCAAGGCAATACCTTCAAATCTTGGGTCCACCGATTTGTCTTTGAAGACTCCTGGCAAATAGCTGGTCTGGCTGTTGGCTAACAGTGTCCTATTTTTTTTTTCAATAGGAGCTACAGTACCCAAAATCAGCTACTATACATGGAATAAAGCTGTGCAATGCAGATGTGCTCAAAGTGTTTGCGTTCAGCAGTCACCGGATTAACTAACAGCTGATCTATGCTGCCGCTGAGTGCCGGACCCCCTATCTGATACTAAAGATCTATCTTATGGGTAGGTCATCAATATGTTATGACCAGACAACCTTTTAGGCTGCCGTCACACTAGCAGTATTTGGTCAGTATTTTACATCAGTATTTGTAAGCCAAAACCAGGAGAGGACCAAATAGAGGAAAAGTATAACAGAAACATATGCACCACTTCTCTATTATCACCCACTCCTGGTTTTGGCTTACAAATACTGATGGAAAATACTGACCAAATCCTGCTAGTGTGATGGCAGCCTTACTCTTACCAGAAGGTGACATCACAGAAGGGCCACTTTCAATGTTACCAGTCAAATGCAAAGTGTCTGTATATGTCATTATATCAATGTCACCTCTAGAAGAGTAGCCCCGGAAGGCACAGTCTCAAAGTCCCTCAATCGCTGTTACAATTCCTTGGTTCAACATCTGTTGAAACAAGGGAAATTGTAATACAGAATTTCTGGGGTGTGTTGCCATCTGGAGAAGTTTTCTAAACCTTCCTTTTTTACCTTATTACTTATTAATGATTTATGAGTAAAAGAAAAGACTGCTGCTTTTTAGTGTCACTGACACTAGGGAACGATGCATATATTGTGTCAGAGGGTAGGCGTGAAGAGCAGTTCTTTTAGAATTTTGTAAAGTCTTTGTAAAAGAAAATGATGAATGATTGTTGTTCTTTTTCAGTTTTGCTGATATTTGACACATAATTACTAAATAAGCTTCAAAAATAGCTGAAATAAAAATGTTTAAGGAGGTTTCCGCTAACAAATCTCAATAGTGGTAGAAAAACTCAGCACTCAGTAGGAAGCTTTGCAACGATCGCGGACATGAACAGTCCGTGAAAAACGGGTAAATATGTTTTGGTCGGAAATGGACCCTCAACAGATATTCAGGGACTGTGTTCATTAAGAAGATATCCGTCATCTGCGCTGAAGAATGATGAAGAGAAGCGCTTCTCCTACCAGTAACCAGGTCACTACTCTTCAGCAACTGAAATATCATAAGCTGTTTTTCACGGACTGTTCCTGTTTGCAAATAAAATCCATGTTCTTTTGCAAATCATCCTATTTATTAAGTGCTGAGTTTTTCTACTATTCTTCTCAAGGATTGGAGCCCTACACTGGCACCTCATTAACTTGCCATATATTATTCATTTAACAAATCTCAATCGACATTTAATTATATTAACCCCTTCCTGATGGGGCGATTTTCTGTTTTTGTATTTTCTTTTTCCAAGATCTATAACTTTATTACTTTTCCATCCACATAGCTATCAGAGGGCTTGTTTTTTTTGTGTGACAAGTTGTAATAAAAAATTCTGAAATTTGTAAGAAATGTTTTTTTTTACTTGTGTTGCTATTTTCCAAGACCTGTAATGTTTTCAATTTTTTCTCAATGGGGCTGTGTGAGGTCTTATTTTTTGCAACCTAAGCAGACATTTTTATTGATACCATTTTGAGATATATGTTGTTTTTATCTCCTATTATTTCATTTTAATGCAGTGTTGCATTGTCCAAAAAAACGTAATTCTGGGGGTTTGATTTTTTCTTTCGTTACACCATTTACCGACTGAATTAATGTATTTAAAGTTTTAATAGATCGGACTTTTACAAATGCAATGATACCAAATATCTGTATTTTTTTTTAATGGAGTAAAAGGTGAGTGATTTGAACTTATTTTCTTTTATTTTTTTTCACCTTTTATAAAACATCTTTCAACTTTATTTGTTAGCCCACTTTAAGAAACTAAATGGCATCGTCTGATAGCTTCTGGTATATATAACAATGCCACAGTATTGCTTTGTATGAGCAAAAATCATATGGCAAAAATCACGGTCTCTTGTGAACGCCAGCTACATCTTGGCATTCACAGAAGTACAATCATGGCAGGCACAGTGGTTTTCAGCAGAACCTCGGCCATCATGAAAAAACGCATCGGCGGCCCACGATCATGTCACGGGCATGTCAATGGGCATGTGGAAAGAAGTGCTCACTTGCTGGCAGCATTAAATGCCACAAGTCACAGACTGACAGCGGAAATTTACAGGATAAAAGCAGTGGGCGGAACTGTTTTCTACCTGTAGATATTAAAGGCAAATGTTGGTCATTGCTGTGTGAGAAAGTTCCCACGCAGCAATTGCCATAAAGTGAGACCAGTGAACTACAGTAACCTCTCAGTGATGCACTGCAGGAACCATTGTCTCCTGTCAGTGTGTCACTGGAGGTCCTATAGAGCAGTGACATCACCAGATGTCACTGTTCTATAGGGGAGATCGTCGTGGGACACTCGTTATTAATTAGACTGCGTCGGACAGGGAGTATACGGTTTATTATTTTATGTTTTTTGCAGGCACTGAAATATGGTTAAATTAATAATAAAATACTTTTTTATGGCTGTGTCTTTATTTTGTTTTTAACTTTTTCACTACTCTAGGATTAATAATGGATAGGTGTCTTATTGACGCCTCTCCATTATTAACCCGGCTTAATGTCACCTTACAATAGCACCTTATTACCCCATATCCCTTGTAGTCTTGTAGTCCCTTGTAGTCCCATCGGACGATGCCTGTACACAGACACAAAGACCCCAGAGAGGCCTGTACAGACCCCCGAGAGGCCCGTATAGACCCCCAGCAGGCCTGCACAGACCCTCAAGAGGCCTGTACAGACCCCCGGCAGGCCCGCACATACCCCCCACGGTCCGGCACAGACCCCGCCCGCACACACAGACACACAGTCTCCGCCCATGCACCGTCCACCCTCCATTATAGTGCATCGTGACATCATTTCAGCAGCCATTCATAGCCATGCGATTAGTTAACATGCAATCATACTGGCTCATTGCATTATGGGAACTTCCGATTCCGGTTTTCGATATTGTAAAAGTATCGGAACTCAGTATCAAAACTCTGATACAGCGAATATCGGCCAATACACAATATTG
Source organism: Ranitomeya imitator (assembly GCF_032444005.1). NCBI lineage: Eukaryota > Metazoa > Chordata > Amphibia > Anura > Dendrobatidae > Ranitomeya > Ranitomeya imitator. The sequence goes on from NC_091291.1 coordinate 56,778,648, forward strand.
CAGTATCGGAATGCTCAACACTAATTGCTAACCATGGAAGGTAAGGTAAGAGTGATCAATTATATGTTTGTGGTTAAATATATATTTGAAGAGAGCACCAGGAGGGGGAACTTTACTACAGGAAGAAGGCCAGGACATTATTACAGGATGGGGCCAAGGCAGATGATATCGTTACAAGACAGGGTAAAGATGTGGTACATTATTACAGGATAGGGGACATTATTAGAGGACAGGGGCCATTCTGTAAAGATTGAATATGGAGCAAGAATGGGGCATTATTAAAGAGCCAAGGACAAGGGTCAGTATTACAGAATAGGGCCCAGGACTGGGAACATTATTACAGCAAGAGGCCAGAGCTGAGGAAATTATTGCAGGAAATGGCCCAAGACTATGGAAATTATTACAGGAAGAGGCTCAGGACTGGGGAAATTATTACAGGAAGGAGCCCAGAACTGGAGAAATTATTACGGGAAGGGGCCCAGGACTTGAGACATTGTAACAGAACATGGACCATAATTAAAAGATGGGGATAATTCGACAGGATGGGTGCCAGGATGAGTGACCTTATTATAGGAAGGAGAACCTTATTACAGGATACAGGATATTATTGCAGGATGCGGTACATTATTACAGGACGGTAGCAATTATTAAAGGATGAAGGATAGGGTGGATGACTGTATTATTTAAAGGGCTGAGGATGAGGGCCCATTTCACAGCATGGAGGAAATTACTATTATTACAGAAGGAAAACATTTTTAAAGGATAGGGCCTAAGATGGGGAACATTATTCAGAAAAGGGACCAGGACGGAGCAAATTATTCGGCAGAATGGGGGACATTTTTACAGGTTGTAATACATTATTACAGGATAGAGCACAATATTACAGGACTGAGAACATTATACAAGATAGAACCTGTTGGAAAGGCATTATTACAGGGGCTTATAAATCTGACCAGCATACTAGTAACATGGTAACATAGTTAACAAGGCCGAAAAAAGACATTTGTCCATCCAGTTCAGCCTATATTCCGTCAGAATAAATCCCCAGATCTACGTCCTTCTAAAGAACCTAATAACTGTAAGATACAATATTGTTACGCTCCAGGATGACATCCAGGCCTCTGTTAAACCCCTCGACTGAGTTTGCCCTCATCACCTCCTCAGGCAAGCAATTCCAGATTCTCACTGCCCTAACAGTAAAGAATCCTCTTCTATGTTGGTGGAAAAACCTTCTCTCCTCCAGACAAAGAGAATGCTCCCTTGTGACGATCACCTACCCTGGTATAAACAGATCCTCGGAGAGATATTTGTATTGTCCCATTATATACTTATACGTGGTTATTAGATCGACCCTCAGTCGTCTTTTTTCTAGACTAAATAATCCTAGGAGGGTTCATCCTCCCAATAGATTCATGTTAAGTGTAAACTCATAAGCCAATAAAGAATGCAGCTACAAGATTTTTTTATAAGACTTTGGAACAGTGGCATTACTAAAATCCTACGAGCCCCGATTCAAAATTAAGTCCAGGGCCCCACTAGGGTAAAACTAGGTAAATCTGAAATGGAGAAGGACTTGGTAATACTAGTGAAAGATAAATTTACCTGGAGCAGCCAGTGCCAAGCAGCAGCTGCCAAGGCAAACAGGATCATGGGGTGCATTAAAAGAGGTCTGGATACACATGATGAGAGCATTATACTGCCTCTGTACAAATCTCTGGTTAGACCGCACATGGAGTACTGTGTACAGTTTTGGGCACCAATGCTCAGGAAGGATATAATGGAACTAGAGCAAGTGCAAAGGAGGACAAAATAAATAATAAAGGGGATGGGGGAACTACAATACCCAGAGAGATTAGTAAAACTAGGTTGTCTACATGGACATACAAGTCATATGAAGCACAATTAAATGATATAATCTGATTTGTTATTCCAGAGAAATCAATGTTTTTCTTATACAGTAAGTAAATTACCTCTTCCAGACTATTGAGAGGATGTTGCCTGGAAGATAACTCTGCCTCCATAGCTTATTTTAAGCGTGAGACAAGTAACTAACAAAAAAGTGGAGAAATGTTTTTGTCTTCTTGCAAACAAATTTTTTGCATCATTAGCTCTGCTAAGGCATCTGATATGAGACATACATTTATCAATGTTCTCATCATTCTATAACCTTTATGCCCATATTAATAGTTTAGATAGGTCAAATATGGTGGCTAGAGATGAGCGAGCACTAAAATGCTTGGATGCTCATTATTCGAATCGAGCAAATGCTAATGCTCAGGTGCTCGTTTCAAGTAATGAGTGTAACGGGAGTCAATGGGAAATCCGATCATTTTTTTAGCAGATGCTACAAGGAGGTCTGGGGGCACTGAAAATGTTAAACTGGATGAAAAAAGTACTGAATGGAAGAAGAACAGCATGAGTACATGAAAGTGTCTGTGACTCCCAGATTGCTGCTGAGAACAATGGTGTCAAACTTTTAATTCGATTTTAGGACTGACAATAAAACATTCCAAATCAAAGTGAAACTGAAGTTTAGAGGAAAAAAAAGGGAAGCTAAGAAACATTTTTCCTTGTGTAATTACTTGTATATAAGACAAATCTTAAAAAGAATTAAAAAAAAATTGTAATTTAAGTAAACTAACATTGAATTTTTAATTTACAAAGGTGAAATTTCAGTATAATTTATAAAGGAAACAAGAAGTTCCAAAACTTAGGGACTTACAGGGACTCAGATACACCATTTTTTTAGACATAAAGGAGGGGCTCATACACATTCTGTTCAAATTGTAATGTGGTGGTACTATTAGACTAAGTGCAAATCCTGCCAAGAATTACAAGCATGGTGATCCCTGCACCTTTGAAGGCACCAACTGGAGTGTCTCATAAAAAAATTAAGAAATTTTAGTTGTTGTACTTTTAGACTCATAAAGACCTTGCACAAAGTGCAAACACTGGGAAAAATATAAGTAAGGTCATCCAGTCATCCCTAGACCCTAGAAGGCAACAACAGGTAGGCCTCTTTCAAATATTGAACATTAAAAGCACTTTATGTGCTGCCATCATGTGGTGGTATGGAAAAGTGAGGTCTAATCCAGGTTTTATTAATTGTTAAGAGAGTGAGCCTGTCAGCACTTTATGTTCACAGACAAAAGCGCACGTCTGATACGACACCCCCTCAGTCACTAAAATCTCGCTCATACAAGATGCAAGCAGCAGGGCAGCACAATACCTTCAAGGCATAGAGGAACAGCTCAAGTCAGATGTCCAGCTTTGAGACCTAATATCTGAAGGTCGCAGAGAAATTAGGGAGTACGATGGATTTGTCGGCCAGGTATTGCTTGACCAGGCTTTAAAACTTTTCCCTTCTTGTCAAGAACACCCAGTAATCAGGGCATGAATGCTGGGTTGATGTCAAGAAATTGCCCCAGGACTTTGACAGTATACCCCTGCCTTTGCTGTACCTTATGCGTGTCTCCCTCGCCTCTCCTCATTGGTTGGGCAAGGAAGTTTGCCCCCTGCTGGTTGCATTGACTGTAGGGAATTTTTTCAACATATTTTCCAAAATGGCCTTCTTGTACAGCACCATTTTAGAAGACCTCTCTGCCTCAGGAAGAAGAGATGCAAAGTTCTCTTGTAGCATTGGTCTAGCAGGGTTAACAACCAGTAATCTTTTTTGGCCAAGATGATTGTAACGCGAGGTTTACAAGAGAGGCAGCAGTACATAAAGTCTGCCAAATGTAACAAGCTCCCTACAGCCAAGACTTCCCTTTCTCCACCATGATGACTACTCCCCATCTTCTCCTCCTCCAACCATTCATCTTCATTCCCTTCCTCAGCCCATCCAAGTAGGAGAGACAGGAATAGGCTTGTGTGGGTACTAGCCTCTTTTGCGTTATCAGCCAGCTCCTCTTCCTCCTCCGCTTTCTCAGCCTCCACCTCCTCATTGTTACACAATCCATGCTAAGCAGATGAGATGAGGCTGGCCTGGGAAGTATCTCACTGCCTCATGTCTTCCTTCGACTCCACTTGGTCCATATGTAGAGATTCATGTTTAATTGTCCAGCAGGCACAATTTAATTAGGCAAAGAAGCAGGGACTTTGCGCTGATGATGGCATCATTGCTGTCCACTATCTTTGTGGAGTTCTCAAAGTCTTGGAAAACCGTACAAATTTCAGACATTCATGCCCACTCTTAAGTTTTTATGTATTAAGCTTGTATTCCACAAATGGCCTCTGCTGCTCACAAAGCCTTGCCAGCAAGTGCAGTGTAGAGCTCCAGTGCAAGGTCACATCACACATTAGTCAGTGAGCTGGCGCTTGCATGCGCTACTGCAGCACTGCTAGAGAGGAGTAAACTATAATTAACTTGTGGAAATGGGTGCTGACACAGCATACCTTGACCAGAAGCTCTTTCAAGTACGCGTAGGTTTTCAGAAACTGTTGAAGTACCAAGTTAAGCATGTGGGCCAAGCATGATAAGCGTGAGAGCTTGCCAAGCTTCACAGCCAACACCAGATTAATCCCATTATCATACATGACCAAGCCTTGTTGGAGGTCTAGTGGTGAAAGCTACAGAGCTGTCTGATCTTTTGTTCCTTTCAATAACTCTCATGTGGTGTGCGGTTTGGCTCCTAGTAAACTTAGCTTCAGCATAGCCTGTTGCTGCTTCACTGTGGCAGTGCTGCAGAGCTTGCAGCTTCTGGTTGATATGGATGACATGCTCTGAGATAGCACATCAGAGATAGAGGATGAGGAGGAGCAGGAGGGTTGCAGGAACTGGTGTAGGAGGCAAAGGAAACCCTGATGGAAGTGGGACCAGCAATCCTCGGCATTGGTAGCTCTCTTGCCATGCCAGAATGGGGCCCGCCTCAGCTTCCACAATATTTACCCAGTTTAGTGTGCCGTCAGGGAAATGTAGCATTGCTCGCCACAAACAATTGTACACGTGTTGGTCATTAAATGGACAATCCCAGTAACCGTGTTGGTAAGGGCAAAAGTGCTGTTCCTGGACATATGCTGGTACAAGGCAGGGACAACCACAAAGGGAGAAATAGTGGTGGCTAAGAACAGTCTACCGAGGGACCAAATTTGTACACCTGTAGTGGGAAAATTTAAGTTTTTTACTTCAAAACAAAACTTCACACAAACCAAGTTTAACAGTATATTTGACAATTGTCACTTTTTTAACAACCAAATTTCTACACCAGTAGAAGACTAACTTAGGTTATTACATTTTTAAATTTCACAGAAACCAAATTCTAGATTATATATGACAATAGTAAATTTTTGAGTAGCCACATTTCTACACCCATAGCATGCCAATTTAGTTTTTTTTTAATCCAATCAAATTTCTCATAAGTAGTGTTGAGCGATACCGTCCGATACTTGAAAGTATCGGTATCGGATAGTATCGGCCGATACCCGAAAAGTATCGGATATCGCCGATACCGATACCCGATACCAATACAAGTCAATGGGACACCAAGTATCGGAAGGTATCCTGATGGTTCCCAGGGTCTGAAGGAGAGGAAACTCTCCTCCAGGCCCTGGGATCCATATTAATGTGTAAAATAAAGAATTAAAATAAAAAATCTTGATATACTTACCTCTCCGGAGGCCCCTGGACATCACCGCTGGTAACCGGCAGCCTTCTGTGCTTAAAATGAGCGCGTTTAGGACCTGAGAATGACGTCGTGGCTTCTGATTGGTCGCGTGCCGCTCATGTGACCGCCACGCGACCAATCACAAGCCGCGACGTCATTCTCAGGTCCTAAATTCCTAGAATGAGGAGTTAAGGGCCTGAGAATGACGTCGCGGCTTGTGATTGGTTGCGTGGCGGTCACATGAGCGGCACGCGACCAATCAGAAGCCGTGATGTCATGGAAGTCCCTAAACACGCATTTTAAGCAAATAAAGCTGCCGGTTACCAGCGGTGATGTCCAGGGGCCTCCGGAGAGGTGAATATATCAATATTTTTTATTTTAATTCTTTATTTTACACATTAATATGGATCCGATACCGATTCCCGATACCACAAAAGTATCGGAACTCGGTATCGGAATGCTCAACACTACTCATAAGCTAAGTTCTAGAGTACATACAGTAGGGAAATAAGTATTTAATCCCTTGCTGATTTTGTAAGTTTGCCCACTGAAAAGTCATGAACAGTCTATAATTTTATGGGTAGGTTAATTTTAACATTCAGAGATAGAATATCAAAATTAAAATCCAGAAAATCACATTGTACAAATTATATAAATTTATTTGCATTTTGCAGTGAGATATAAGTATTGGCTCCCCTGCCGGCCATTAAGAGTTCTGGCTCCTACAGACCAGTTAGATGCTCCTAATCAACCCATTATATGCATTAATCCCCTCCCGACCTGTGACACAGTGTATGCGTCATGAAAGTCGGTGCCAATCCGACCTGTGACGCATATGCTGTGTCATAGAATGATCATGTTCGTGCTGATCGGGTGAAAGGGTTAACTCCAATTTTACCCGACCTGCAGGGACAGGGGGACTTATACTTTAGCCCAGGGGGTAGCTTTGCCCCCCTTGGCTATGATCGCTCTGGTGACCCTGTTTTTACCACCCCCAGATCTGTTTGGAGCTAGCGTCCATGTGACACTAGCTCTCCATTCAGATGTGGGGGGCGGAGTAAGCGATGGCTGCCTCACTGTCCAGCTTCATGGTGGCTGAACAGCGAGATGCCTGCTGGTTTCCCTGCCACATATTCACCTCGATCGCCATCATCACCACCTCCGCCCCCCCCAGGTACTCCCATCTCCTACCCCTGCCATCCAATTCCACGCCCCCTACCTCTGCTCCCTCCCCCCGACCTCCACTCTTTCTCCCCCCACCTCTGCTCCCCTGACCTCCACTCCCTCCCCCCCACCTCCGCTCCCTCTCTCCATCCTCCACTCCCTCCCCCTGTGCCGGTGATCAACCACTGACTGATCACTGCTGCTGCTGGCTCCATCTCCTCCTCCATATCCTCAGCCCCCCTGTACCTGACAGCTCCCTCCTGCCCCTGGTAATCACCCCCCACCACAGTGATCAACACCCACCCCCTGATCTCCCCCCTGCAACACTGATCTGCCCCCTGATCTCACCCCTGTGACCCTGATCTCCCCCCGCCCTGCTGATCCCCCCTGCACCAGTTTTCCCATTAGGGTTAGGGATAGGGTTGGGATTAGGGGTAGGGTTAGGGGTAGCGTTAGGGTTGGTATTAGGGGTAGGGTTAGGGGTAGGGTTGGTACTAGGGGTAGAGTTGGGATTAGGAGCAGTGTTAGGGTTGGTATTAGGGTTAGGATTAGGGTTGGGATTGGATTAGGGGTTGGATTAGGATTAGGGGTAGGGTAAGGGTTGGGATTAGAATTAGTGGTAGGGTTAGGGTTTGGATTAGGGTTAAGATTAGGGGTAGGGTAAGGGTTGGGATTAGAATTAGGGGTAGGGTTAGGGTTGACATTACGGTTAGGGGTAGGGTTAGGATTAGGGCTAGGGTTGGGATTAGGGGTAGGTTTAGGGTTGGGATTAGGGATATGGTTAGGGTTGGGATAAGGGGTAGGGTTAGGGGTGTGTTGGGGTTAGATTGGGAGTTAGATATGGGGGGTTTCCACTGTTTAGTCACATCAGGGGGTCTCCAAACCCAACATGATTCTCGCAGACATTCCATCAAAGTCTGCAATCCAAAACATCACTACTTCCCTTCCGAGCTCTGCCATGCACCCAAACAGTGGTTCTAAACCCACATGTGGGGTACCAACTTACTCAGGACAAACTGGACACCAACTTTTGAGGTCCAATTTCTCCTGTTACTTTTGTGAAAATAAAAAACTGCAGGCTAAAAAAATAATTTTTGAGAAAAAAAAGATTTTTTATTTTCACGGCTCTGCGTTATAAACTTCTGTGAAGCACATGGGGGTAAGAAGTGGTCACCACACATCTAGATAAGTTCCTTTGGGGGTCTAGTTTCTAAAATGGGGTCACTTGTGGGGGTTTCTACTGTTTAGGCACAACAGAGGCTCTGCAAATGCGACATGACGCCCACAGACCATCACATCAAAGTCTGCATTCCAAAACATCTCTACTTCCCTTCCGAGCTCTACCATGAGCTCAAGTAGTGGTTTACCCCCACATATGGGGTACAAGCGTACTCAGGACAAACTGGACAACAACTATGGGGGTCTAATTTTTCCTGTTAACCTTGTGAAAATAAAAAAATTGCAGGCTAAAAATTATTTTTGAGGAAAAAAATATATTTTATTTTCACGGCTCTGCGTTATAAACTTCTGTGAAGCACTTGAAGGTTCAAAGTGCTCACCACACATCTAGATAAGTTCCTTGGTGGCTCTAGTTTCCAAAATGGAGTCACTTGTGAGGTGCTCTAATTTTTAGGCACACAGGGGCTCTCCAAACTTGACATGGTGTCCGCTAATAATTGGAGCTAATTTTCCATTCAAAAAGTAAAATGGCGCTCCTTCCCTTCCGAGCCTTGCCGTGTGCCCAAACGGTAGTTTACCCCCACATATGAGGCATTGTTGTACTCAGGAGAAATTGCCCAACAAATTTTAGGATCCATTTTATCCTGTTGACCATGTGAAAATGAAAACATTTAGGCTAAAATAAAATTTTTGAGACAAAAAAGTACTTTTTCATTTTTACGGATCATCTTGTGAAGCACCTGTGGGTTCAAAGTGCTCACTATGCATCTAGATAAGTTCTTTGGGGGGTCTAGTTTCCAAAATGGGGTCACTTGTGAGGTGCTCTAATTTTTAGGCACACAGGGGCTCTCCAAACGTGACATGGTGTCCGCTAATAATTGGAGCTAATTTTCCATTCAAAAAGTAAAATGGCGCTCCTTCCCTTCCGAGCCTTGCCGTGTGCCCAAACAGTAGTTTACCCCCACATATGAGGCATTGTTGTACTCAGGAGAAATTGCCCAACAAATTTTAGGATCCATTTTATCCTGTTGACCATGTGAAAATGAAATTTTTTTGGCTAAAATAAAATTTTTGAGACAAAAAAGTACTTTTTCATTTTTACGGATCATCTTGTAAAGCACCTGTGGGTTCAAAGTGCTTACTATGCATCTAGATAAGTTCTTTGGGTGGTCTAGTTTCCAAGATGGGGTCACTTGTGGGGGAGCTCCAATGTTTAGGCACACAGTAGTTCTCCAAACGCGACATGGTGTCCGCTAACAATTGGAGCTAATTTTCCATTCAAAAAGTCAAATGGCGCTCCTTCCCTTCCGAGCCCCACCGCGCGCCCTAACAGTGGTCCCCCCACACATATCAGATTTCAGAATGCTCAAGACAAATTGGCCAACAACTTTTGATGTTTCTCCTTTTACTCTTGTGAAAATTAAAAAATTGTTGCTAAAAGATCATTTTTGTGACTAAAAAGTTAAATTAAGTTAATTTTTTCCTTCCATGTTGCTCCTGGTGCTGTGAAACACCTGAAGGGTTAATAAAGTTCTTGAATGTGGTTTTGAGCACATTTAAGGGTGCAGTTTTTAGAATGGTGTCACTTTTGGGTATTTTCAGCCATATAGACCCCTCAAACTGACTTCAAATGTGAGGTGGTCCCTTAAAAAAAAGGTTTTGTCAATTTTGTTGTAAAAATGAGAAATCACTGGTCAAATTTTAACCCTTATAGTTTCGTAACAAAAAAAATTTGTTTCCAAAATTGTGCTGATGTAAAGTAGACATGAGGGTAATGTTATGTATTAACTATTTTGTGTCACATAACTCTCTGGTTTAACAGAATAAACATTCAAAATTTGAAAATTGAAAATTTTTTTCACAAATAAACGCAAAAATTATTGACTTAATTTTACCACTAGCATGAAGCCCAATGTGTCATGAAAAAACAATCTCAGAATCGCTAGGATTCGTTGAAGTGTTCCTGAGTTATTACCTCATAAAGGGACACTGGTCAGAATTGCAAAAAATGGCCAGGTCATTAAGGTCAAAATAGGCTGGGTCATCAAGGGATTAAAGACAGCTGTCTTGCGTAGTCATCTTTATAAAAGACTCCTGTCCACAGACTCAATTAATCAGTATTACTCTAACTTCTACAACATGGGCAAAACCAATGAGCTTCATGAGAATGTCAGGGCCAAGATCATAGACCTGCACAAAGCTGAAATGGCTACAAATCCATAAGTAAGGGTCAGAAGGAGACACTGTTGGTACAATAGTAAGAAAATGGAAGAAATACAAAATTACTTTCAATCAACATCATTCTGGAGCACCATGCAAAATCTCATCACATGGGGTATCCTTGATCATCAGGAAGGTGAGAAATCAGCCTAAAACTACATGGAGGGAACTCAAATGATCTCAAAACAGATTGGACCACAGTCACCAAGAAAACCATTGATAACACATTACGCCGTAAAGGTTTAAAATTAGTGTTGAGCGATACCGTCCGATACTTGAAAGTATCGGTATCGGATAGTATCGGCCGATACCCGAAAAGTATCGGATATCGCCGATACCGATATCCGATACCAATACAAGTCAATGGGACACAAAGTATCGGAAGGTATCCTGATGGTTCCCAGGGTCTGAAGGAGAGGAAACTCTCCTTCAGGCCCTGGGATCCATATTAATGTGTAAAATAAAGAATTAAAATAAAAAATATTGATATATTCACCTCTCCGGCGGCCCCTGGACATCACCGCGGGTAACCGGCAGGCTTCTTTGTTTAAAATGAGCGCGTTTAGGACCTGAGAAATGACGTCGCGGCTTCTGATTGGTCGCGTGCCGCCCATGTGACCGTTACGCGACCAATCAGAAGCCGCGACGTCATTCCTCAGGTCCTAAATTCCTAGAATGCTCCGAGTTGTCAAGCGACAGCCTCAAAATCTTAATGATACAGAGATTATCTGCAAAGAGAAGTGGACCAAAAATTCTCCTGACATGCGCGCAAACTTCATCATCAACTACAAAAAACCTCTGACTGCTGCACTTGCCAGCAAGGGTTTTGTCACCAAGTATTAAGTCTTGTTTGCCAGAGGGATCAAATACTTATTTCTCACTGCAAAATGCAAATAGTAACATAGTAACATAGTAACATAGTTAGTAAGGCCGAAAAAAGACATTTGTCCATCCAGTTCAGCCTATATTCCATCATAATAAATACCCAGATCTACGTCCTTCTACAGAACCTAATAATTGTATGATACAATATTGTTCTGCTCCAGGAAGACATCCAGGCCTCTCTTGAACCCCTCGACTGAGTTCGCCATCACCACCTCCTCAGGCAAGCAATTCCAGATTCTCACTGCCCTAACAGTAAAGAATCCTCTTCTATGTTGGTGGAAAAACCTTCTCTCCTCCAGACGCAAAGAATGCCCCCTTGTGCCCGTCACCTTCCTTAGTATAAACAGATCCTCAGCGAGATATTTGTATTGTCCCCTTATATACTTATACATGGTTATTAGATCGCCCCTCAGTCGTCTTTTTTCTAGACTAAATAATCCTAATTTCGCTAATCTATCTGGGTATTGTAGTTCTCCCATCCCCTTTATTAATTTTGTTGCCCTCCTTTGTACTCTCTCTAGTTCCATTATATCCTTCCTGAGCACCGGTGCCCAAAACTGGACACAGTACTCCATGTGCGGTCTAACTAGGGATTTGTACAGAGGCAGTATAATGCTCTCATCATGTGTATCCAGACCTCTTTTAATGCACCCCATGATCCTGTTTGCCTTGGCAGCTGCTGCCTGGCACTGGCTGCTCCAGGTAAGTTTATCATTAACTAGGATCCCCAAGTCCTTCTCCCTGTCAGATTTACCCAGTGGTTTCCCGTTCAGTGTGTAATGGTGATATTGATTCCCTCTTCCCATGTGTATAACCTTACATTTATCATTGTTAAACCTCATCTGCCACCTTTCAGCCCAAGTTTCCAACTTATCCAGATCCATCTGTAGCAGAATACTATCTTCTCTTGTATTAACTGCTTTACATAGTTTTGTATCATCTGCAAATATCGATATTTTACTGTGTAAACCTTCTACCAGATCATTAATGAATATGTTGAAGAGAACAGGTCCCAATACTGACCCCTGCGGTACCCCACTGGTCACAGCGACCCAGTTAGAGACTATACCATTTATAACCACCCTCTGCTTTCTATCACTAAGCCAGTTACTAACCCATTTACACACATTTTCCCCCAGACCAAGCATTCTCATTTTGTGTACCAACCTCTTGTGCGGCACGGTATCAAACGCTTTGGCAAAATCGAGATATACCACGTCCAATGACTCACCGTGGTTCAGTCTATAGCTTACCTCTTCATAAAAACTGATTAGATTGGTTTGACAGGAGCGATTTCTCATAAACCCATGCTGATATGGAGTTAAACAGTTATTCTCATTGAGATAATCCAGAATAACATCCCTCAGAAACCCTTCAAATATTTTACCAACAATAGAGGTTAGACTTACTGGCCTATAATTTCCAGGTTCACTTTTAGAGCCCTTTTTGAATATTGGCACCACATTTGCTATGCGCCAGTCCTGCGGAACAGACCCTGTCGCTATAGAGTCACTAAAAATAAGAAATAATGGTTTATCTATTACATTACTTAGTTCTCTTAGTACTCGTGGGTGTATGCCATCCGGACCCGGAGATTTATCTATTTTAATCTTATTTAGCCGGTTTCGCACCTCTTCTTGGGTTAGATTGGTGACCCTTAATATAGGGTTTTCATTGTTTCTTGGGATTTCACCTAGCATTTCATTTTCCACCGTGAATACCGTGGAGAAGAAGGTGTTTAATATGTTAGCTTTTTCCTCGTCATCTACAACCATTCTTTCCTCACTATTTTTTAAGGGGCCTACATTTTCAGTTTTTATTCTTTTACTATTGATATAGTTGAAGAACAGTTTGGGATTAGTTTTACTCTCCTTAGCAATGTGCTTCTCTGTTTCCTTTTTGGCAGCTTTAATTAGTTTTTTAGATAAAGTATTTTTCTCCCTATAGTTTTTTAGAGCTTCAATGGTGCCATCCTGCTTTAGTAGTGCAAATGCTTTCTTTTTACTGTTAATTGCCTGTCTTACTTCTTTGTTTAGCCACATTGGGTTTTTCCTATTTCTAGTCCTTTTATTCCCACAAGGTATAAACCGCTTACACTGCCTATTTAGGATGTTCTTAAACATTTCCCATTTATTATCTGTATTCTCATTTCTGAGGATATTGTCCCAGTCTACCAGATTAAGGGCATCTCTAAGCTGTTCAAACTTTGCCTTCCTAAAGTTCAATGTTTTTGTGACTCCCTGACAAGTCCCCCTAGTGAAAGACAGGTGAAACTGCACAATATTGTGGTCGCTATTTCCTAAATGCCCAACCACCTGCAGATTTGTTATTCTGTCAGGTCTATTAGATAGTATTAGGTCTAAAAGTGCTGCTCCTCTGGTTGGATTCTGCACCAATTGTGAAAGATAATTTTTCTTGGTTATTAGCAGAAACCTGTTGCCTTTATGGGTTTCACAGGTTTCTGTTTCCCAGTTAATATCCGGGTAGTTAAAGTCCCCCATAACCAGGACCTCATTATGGGTTGCAGCTTCATCTATCTGCTTTAGAAGTAGACTTTCCATGCTTTCTGTTATATTATATAAATACATTTATATAATTTTTACAATGTGATTTTCTGGATTTTAATTTTGATATTTTATCTCTCAATGTTAAAATTAACCTACCCATAAAATTATAGACTGCTCATGCCTTTGTCAGTGGGCAAACTTACAAAATCAGCAAGGGATCAAATACTTATTTCCTTCACTGTGAATTTATATAGAATTTTAAACAGTTATGATTTTGTGTATTATAATAAAATATATTATTATACAAATAAATAAAGGTATTGTATTTATTTCAGTAGGCTCTGTGTTTCCTTTTTGTTGTTTACCTTGGTGCCAATGATTCCTGTGTAGACTGTAAAAGTGTAAGGAGAACTTATTTATCTGCCGCTGTGAAATTCTGGAGACACTTTCCCATCAACCCCTTGTACTGCAGAGCTGTCTGAATATTTTATAATTAGGAGGACGCCAGAGGAACAAGATTTAAGGAGCTGTTAATCTCATTCCCAACTCTTGAGCATTAGCACGCGAATCATGAATCTCAGAATCCACAGCATGTTATTGGTAGTGTTTGTGTTAGGATGGAATAATGCATCCTTTAGAATGAAACATTTCCAATGAAGCCTTTTTTTATTTTAAGCTTTCACAGAGGAAAGTAAGAGATATTGATGTTTCTCAGCATTACACGATCCTGTAGATGCTGCTGATGCAGTGGTCAACTGAGCTGTGATGAGAGCTGACTGATGTTTCTAGGACACATCCAGGTTGTTACAAAAGCCTAAATGTACGGTTTTTACAACAGAAGAGAAATCACATTGAAGTGTATGAGAACGGAATAGTATTATAGGAACCAAAGCAACATGGTCATAAGCAGAAAATCTAAATTAAGAACTTGACCCCTCCCTTATGATCATGCATATCAAAAAAAGACACAATTGTATTTACTTTAGAATTACAATAAACTTATAGATATCTATGAAGGTCATGGACATCTTTGGCATGTAAACGTTGTTAAATTGGTTAATTAAATGATTCTATACAGTCAAAGCAGGTTTATTAACATAATCATGATATTTAACAACATTAACTTTTTCATGAGAGTACAACACGGTCAAGTGCTATGTAATAAAACATCCCATAGCACTCAGCACAGGGTTATCTCATCTGAGAGTCCCATACAAATCTAAGAGTTTGTGTGAAATATCAGACTGCACTCAGATGTCATCCCAGTGTAGTCAGATTACGCGGAAGTCAGCAATGGAGAGATGGAGAAATTACTTTGTTTGTCTCATCCTCTGTGCTGTGATCGGAGCTCAGTGCACTCACTCTCGGCTCAAACTCTGACCGATTCTGTGGCACAAGACAACATACGCTTGTGTGACCCCAGACTTTTCCTTGTAGGTGTGTCCCACCCAATAATATTGTACATACATATGGGGTCTGTGTGTTCATGATGCTGCTGTTTTCTCTAGCTCTCATATTTCAGCAGTTTGTCATCCTGTTCGCTTTTCCCCATCATGCGCTTTCCTGCTAACTACACCCTGTTTCCTTTGACCTCCTTGAAGACATTGATGCTTTTCCCATTCTCCATTCACTGATCTGCTATGTACATCCCCTTACCTGCTGCTGTTTTTAAAAAATTAATATAACCTAAATGCTTGTGTGGCGCCCCTGAGGGTTCAGTCGCCACAGGGGTACTGCACCTCATCCAGAGGTGTGGTACCCCACTCTCAGGTAAGGAGGGGACACTGCCTGGTACCCACACTTTAGTATTCAACACCACACCATTCCAGGGGATCTGGGCAGACCCTATTGAGGGAGGGCCCCATCTCAGGCTGGAGGAGGGACTAGGTAGAGGGTGTGGTTAGAGAGAGTGACAGTTAGAAGTGAAGAATCCACCTGTGGTGCCCGAGGGACCTGGTTGCAATGGGGGACCGTCTCCAGACAAGTGGAGAGACTGTAAGAATCGAAAATGGGAGGCTGTGGTGTCAGTATGTGCCACAGCCAAATCTACACATACGTGCTGAAAAGGCAGCCACATAGGGTCAAGATTCCTGGGTCACCATCGGCCCCAGTGGACCTGAACCGCAGCGTTGGCAATACCTTCCCGATTACCACGAGTGGTGTCGCTAATCAACACCATATAAACTTTCCCCCCTTTGCGTCAGTTTTATTGCATGCCTTGGGCCAAGGAGTCGGGTCACGGCCCCGTGACTTCCCCAAAAGAACTGCCCGACCTGATTCCGAGTACTCTACGGCCCTGGTGGGTGTCACAACTTGACATCATGAACCAGATGGACCGACCCGGTAAACCCGCATTTCTTGTGCCTATCGTGGGCCGGATTATTGAACGGCGTGAAAACCACTATAAAGACTTGAATGAGAAAGGACTTATCCATTAGCGAGAGGGATTTGCCTCCTAGTGTGGCTGGCAGGAAAAGAAGAAGGATCCACCCATGAAGGGTAAACAATGGGAGGAGCATGAGTGGATGCATGAGAAAGAATGCTGCAAGAGACTCAGCAAGGAACCAAGTGAGCACCATGGCCAGCGGTGAATGGAGAGCTCCGGAGCATGGGGTGGAAGCGGTGGACTCCCCCAGCCAACAGAAGGACTTAGACCAGCTGTCCACAGTGGACCCGGAGTTCCTTGGAGCAGAGATGAAGGAGCTAAGTCACCAGCTTTTGAAGACGCAGCTTACTGCGGTAGTGAGGTGGAAAGAGGTCCTGCTGAAAAAGATGTCCGAGCTGGGGGTGGCCTCATGACCAGCAGTGGAGAAGGATGAGGAGTTTGGCACCGGAGAGGCAAGGGACAAAGGTGCAATGCCAGAAATGAGACCAGCAGCTTTGACCCTGGACGCTGCACCAGTCCCTGCAGATTAAGCAAAAACAGCAGTGTGGACACAGGCCACTCAGACCTTGTCTGCAGTATCTGAACAGTTTGTGTCACCCAGCGTGATGCCTGTAAAAGAACTTTCCCGGTCAGGAGGTTGCAGGCACCAAGAATTGCCTTGGAAAAGGAGGTAGAAAGTGACTACTAAGGAAAGTTAGAGTGTTTGTGCAGTTTAGAGATAATGTGGTCAAGGACATTGAATAGCCAGAACTTTTCTTTAATATAGTTAGCACTTAAGGTGCTCCTTGATGGTTTTACAGCAAACTTTGAGAGTGCAAGTGGGACACTCTATATTTTACAGTAGACCAAAGAATAAAACCTATCTGGTGTGGCCGATAAGTGGTCCAACAAGAAGAAAAGCTATGCCCTGTAGCCACGCCCAGGGCCTACTTTGAGGGTTTGAAACGGGTTCCCTCATACTGCACCAAGAATGGTGAGAAGAACACCCGGTTTGGTATCTCACTGCAATCTAGTGAACTTAATTGAGAACGTTTTTATTGAGATTAATGCTCTATTTTATGTTTTTTTATATTTGTATGCAACGTGTAAGTAAGGAAAAACCACCCATTAAGGGAATAAAGAATTACATGTTTAACTGTTTGATTTGTTGAAATGCATTTCAGAATATTATTTGCATGTTGTAACATCTGTTTACTCTGTTCCAGCCTTTGGATGTGCTGTGTTTAACAGGGGGATATGTGGTGCCCCTGAGGACCCAGTCACCACAGGCGTACTGCACCTCATCCAGAGGTGTGGTACCCCACTTTTGGGTATGGAGGGGACACTGTCTGGTACCCACACTTTAGCACTCAACACCACTCCACTCCAGGGGATCTGGGAGGGCCCCATCTCAGGCTGGAGGAAGAACCAGGTAGAGGGTGTGGGTGGAGAGAGTGACAGTAGTGAGAAGTTGTCATAGAGACAGGAGGGAGGTGGAGTTAGTTGGTGAGAGGAGAGAGTCTGAGGAGAGCGGAGAAGACAGGAGCTCCTGAGAGAGAAGGGGGTCCTAGGAGCCAGGGAAGTGAAGAATCCACCCGTGGCACCCAAGGGACCTGGTTATTGTGGGGGACTGGCCCCAGACTAGTGGAGAGACTGTAGGACTCAGAAAGCAAACCTGAGGCTGTGGTGTCTGTATGTGCCACAGCCAAATCTACACACATTTGCTGAAAAGGCAGCCACATAGGGTCAAGGCGACCAGGAGGACATCACCTGACAGGACCTGAGGCTGCTGGCTTGGGACACTGTGTGTAAGGCGCAGGGTAAGAGAGCGAGAGCCAGCACAGAAAGAGACAACCTTGAGGCTGTGTTTTCTTGTTTTTTTCTTGTTTTTTCGCTGTAAAAACTTGATAAAACCTCGAAAAAAATGCATCCATTAAGCATCCTAATAATAGAGTGCAATCCGCAATTTTTGGGCACATGTTGCGTTTTTTCCACGATGCGTTAAAAAACGCAGCACATTCATTATTTTTGCGAATTTTTTGTGGATTTCCTGCTAGTTAATGCATTGGGAAGCTCCAGAGCAAAACACGAAAAAAACGCGAAAAAAACAAGAGAAAAACGAGATAAAAACGTGCAAAAACCGCATGCGGATGTCCTGCGTAAAAAGTTTGGTTTTGTTCAGGAATTTTCTGCAAAGAATCTTGATGTGTGCACATAGCCTGAAAGGTACAAAAAAGGGGGTCCCAGAAAAAAGCACCCAAGTTACCTGAGAGCTGGCTGGACCACTGACCAGGAGGACACAGCACCCGGCTGGAGACTGTACCTTATAACTGTTAGTAAAGTGCACCCCGCTGTGTCCTCAGAATTATTTACTATGTCACCTGCCCAGTACTGCAAAAGTATCCATCATCTAATTTCTCCTGTATCTGCCTTGGAGCCCCACTCTACCCATGGAGAGCTGAAACATCTTGCTGCGTCACCATCGGCCCCAGTGGACCTGAATTGCAGCATCTCGGCAATACCTTGCCGAGTACCATGCGTGTCTTCACGAATCAAAACCATATAAACTTTTCCCCCTTTGCTTAATTTTTATTGCACTCCCAGGGTTACGGAGTCGAGTCACGGCCCTGTGACTTCCACAAAGATCTGCGCGACCCGGTTACGCCGGTCAGCCCTGGTGGGAGTCGCACGTGACTCGTTCATCTTTTCTAAGTTCAAAAATTAAAAAAGCAAATGTCTGTCAAAGGAAATTCAATCAAAATATAAAATTACTTAACCTGTACATGGAAAAACTGTAAATAAAAAAAATTGATTGGATTGGTGATTATTGGTCACTGTGCCTTCTTCACAAATTGCAATAAAAAGCTATCAAAACATTCTACATTCACAAACATCATATAAACAAAAATAAACAGCTCATCACACAAAAATAAGAATATGAATACGGATTTATGGCACTCATATTTGGCAAAACTTTGGTGGTATTATATATTCAAATGAAGAAAGTGTCATATAATATGACTCGTTCCGACTCAAGCTTTTTTCATTCATAGTATAGAAGGGATAACTAATTACCCTTAAATAGCTTTCCAGGGGCATCAACATGATCTCATAACCTCATTAGCATATTTTTTCATATTCACAAATGTTTAGAGAGCACAATATTCCACAATACAGTGTATATGGGCTATACTATGCATGAAAAACATTCAATCCAGCAAAATAGCTTTAACCCTTTACCGACATCGGGAGTACATATACGCGGATGTTGGGGTCCCTCCCTTTGATGTGGGCTCTTTCCAGGGACATGTCAGCTGTTTTGAACAGCTGACATGTGCCCGCAATAGCTGCGGATGGAATCACGATTCACCCGTGGCTTTTAACCAGTTAAATGCCGCAAGACAGCAGCATTTAAATTGCGCTTCTGGCCATCGGGCCAGAAATACGCACATCGGTGATCCCCGTCACCTGATTGTGGGTCACCAGTGTTTTAGCAAGACAACCTGAGGTCTCCTGGAGACCTCTATGGTTGTCAGTGCCTGCTTGTTGTGAGTGCCACCCAGTGGTCGGCACTCATAGCCAGTGAGCAATTCTGCTACAGTATATAGAGGCGATCTGAACATCTAATCTATTTAGCAAAGCCGAACGGGTTGTGGCAGCTTCTAGTCTCCTATGGATACTATCGCAGCATGCCAAAAATTGAAAAAAAAAATTAAAAAAATATAAAAAAATAAAAAATATAAAAGTTCAAATCACCTCCCTTTCACCCCATTCAAAATAAAACAATAAAAATAAAATTAAATATACACATATTTGGTATCGCCGCGTTCAGAATCGCCCGATCCATCAAGAAAAAAATGGATTAACTTGATCGCTAAACGGCGTAGGTGGAAAAAGTCAAAATGCCCAAATCACGTTTTTTGTTCGTCGCGACATTGCATTAAAATGCAATAACGGTCGATCAAAAGATCGTACGTGCACCAAGATGGTATCATTAAAAACGTCAGCTCGGCATGCAAAAAATAAGCACTCACCCGACCCAAGATTCCGAAAAATGGAGACGCTACGGGCATCGGAAAATGGTGTATTTTTTTAAAAAAGTTTGGAATTTTTTTTCCCCACTTAGATAAAAAAGAACCTAGACATGTTTGGTGTCTATGAACTCGTAATGACCTAGAGAATCATTATGGCAAGTCAGTTTTAGCATTTAGTGGACCTAGTAAAAAAGTCCAAAAAAACAAGTTTGGGATTTCACTTTTTTTTGCAATTTCACAGCATTTGTAAACTTTTTTCCCGTTTTCTAGTACATGACAGGGTAAAACCAATTGTGTCGTTCAAAAGTACAACTCGTCCCACAAAAAATAAAAGCGCTCACATGGCCATAGTGACAGAAAAATCAAAAAGTTATGGCTCTAGGAAGAAGGGGAGCGAAAAATGAATACGCAAAACCGAAAAAAGCTTTGGGGTTAAGGGGTTAAACAGCATTCAAAATTTTTATGCACATATGAAAACAATGGAATTTCTGCCAAAAAAATGTAGCTTTCTTCAATGAAGAAAGGTGATGTTGGTATGAATCCGAAACACAGCCAAAAAACATTTTTTATTTGTACTCAGCACAGCTAAACAAACCTACTTCTCATCTCTCATATCCTCCTTGTCTCACAACCCTAAACAGTTATTCAACACCTTCAATTCGCTCCTCCGTCCCCCAGCACCTCCTCCCTCCCCACTCACCTCAGCTGAAGACTTTGCCTCATTTTTCAAGCAGAAGATTGATAACATCAGAGACAGTTTTTGTCAACAACCCCCAGAGCCCTTCCTCCCAACTTCCCAGCCTTCCACCTCCAAAACCAACTTCTGCATCATTACAGAAGATCGACTCTCCACTCTACTCTCAAGATCACATCTCACCACCTGTGCACTTGACCCGGCCCCATCCCACTTCGTCCCAAACCTCACCACAGTCTTCATCCCAACCCTAATCCATCTCTTCATCCTATCACTAACAACTGGTGTTTTCCCCTCAAGCTTTAAACATGCCTCCATCACACTTATCCTCAAAAAACCCTCTCTTGACCCATCCTCTGTATCTAGCTATCACCCTATATCACTTCTCCCCTATGCCTCCAAGCTACTGGAACAACACGTCTAACTTGAACTGTCCTCCCATCTCTCTTCTTGCTCCCTCTTCGACCGCTTACAATCTGGCTTCCGGTCACACAACTCCACTGAAACTGCTCTAACTAAGGTCACCAATGACCTCTTAACCACCAAGAGCAAGAGACACTACTCTGTTCTCCTCCTCCTGGACCTGTCGGCTGCCTTTGACACAGTGGACCATTCCCTATTATTACAGACCCTCTCATCCCTTGCCATCACAGACTTGGCCCTATCCTGGATCTCATCATACCTAACAGACCGGACATTCAGCATCTCCCTCTCAACACACCACCTCCTTACTTCACCCTCTATCTGTCGGAGTCCCACAAGGTTCAGTCCCAGGGCCCCTGCTCATCTCCATTTACACCTTTGGCCTGGGACAGCTCATAGAATCTCATGGCTTTCAGTATTATCTCTATGATGATGACACACAGATCTACATCTATGGACCAGATATCACCTCCCTACTAACCAGAATCCCTCAATGTCTGTCCACTATTTCATCCTTCTTCTCCGCTAGGTTTCTGAAACTTAACATGGACAAAAAAGAATTCATCATCTTTCCCCCATCTCACGTGAGCCCCCCAACAAACCTATCCATTACAGTAAATGGCTGCCCACTCTCCCCAGTCCCACAAGCTCGCTGCCTCTGGGTAATCCTTGACACTGATCTCTCCTTCAAACCACATATCCAAGCCCTTTCCACTTCCTGCCGACTTCAACTCAAAAATATTTCACGAATCCGTTCATTCCTCAACCAAGAATCTGCAAAAATCCTAGTCCATGCCCTCATCATCTCTCGCCTTGACTACTGCAACCTCCTGCTCTGTGGCCTCCCCTCGAACACTCTCGCACCCCTCCAATCTATTCTAAACTCTGCTACCCGACTAATCCACCTGTCCCCCCGCTATTCCCCGGCCTCTCCCCTCTGTCAATCTCTTCACTGGCTCCCCATTGCCCAGAGACTCCACAATCGCATACAAGATTTCTCACGTGCATCACCCCTACTCTGGAACTCTCTACCACAACATATCAGCCTCTCAAATACCATCAAAAGCTTCAAAAAGAGCCTAAAGACCCACCTCTTCCGACAAGCCTATAACCTGCAGTAACCACCGATTGACCAAACCACTGCATGACCAGCTCTACCCTCGCCTACTGAATTCTCACCTATCCCTTGTAGATTGTGAGCCTTCGCGGGTAGGGTCCTCTCTCCTCCTGTACCAGTTATGACTTATATTGTTTAAGATTATTGTACTTGTTTTTATTATGTATACCCCTCCTTACATGTAAAGCGTCATGGAATAAATGGCGCTATAACAATAAATAATAATAATAATAATTGTATAAAGCTCATCTCATATTCGCGATTTAGACCCATCAGTTCCAAGATTTTCAACCTATAGAATCAAAAGGCTTCCCACTTTTTTTATAATGGTGACCGCCTTTCTGTTTCTCACCTACTTGTTCTAAAATTCGAAGCCGACACTGGTAAACATTAGAAACTGGTGCGATATTGGTAAAAAAATATTTTTTTGTGGAATAATGAACTTATAGTTAGATGGTCTTTCGTCTTTATTGTTTTTTACACTTACCTTTAATAACCCGCATGCAAACTTCAAAATGTACATAAGGAAATTATTGTCACACACGGGCCAACATATCATTTGTATAACTTGTGCAGCAGCAAAAGGGTCCAAGAGGTAAGGGGGCCACTACCAGCTCCAAACCAGGTGCAATTGTGCTCTCTGGTGACTGCAAACTGCCCACGTACTGTTCTTGCGCAGGGCCCTCTTCTGTCTGCCGCTTCTGACACATATGAAATCATTTTTAATAGGGAAAGACTAGCCAGTGCATGGACGGTGGAATCCATTGCCCATATTCATACTAGAGCAATGTATGACTTGTAAAAAAAGAATTTATAATTGGTGGAAAAAGTTTGAACTCACTGTGTAGCTATGGAAACAGACTAATTTTCAGGTTAGAAACACATCTTTGAAAAACTCTTTTTTATTTGCCCATGTAATGGCTATTATTTTTTTTTAAATGTATTAGATGATGTAAAACCAAGTACAATATTTTTTTTCACAAAACTTTTTATTGAGGTATAAACATAGAAAAGTACCAGAAAAGATGAGTACATTGATATTTGCAAACAGTATAAATGAAAATGCATAATAGCATACAGCATATTAAAAGAGCAAATAATGACATAAATAATGAAAACCCCACTACCGCAACCTGATTATTCCCAATCGTACAACCTCCCACCCTTGTTTGGAATGTAGACCAATGTTAGTACTGTACATACAGATACCTTGTGCCACATTAATAGATACCTTTCAAGGAGATTCCAAAATATCTTCCCTTTCTTCTAAAGAAATGTGCCCTAAATTCCTAAAACCATTTAGACTTAATCAAAACGATACGATCTCATAAAATTTTGGATAGCCAAAATTTATACATTAATATAATCAGGCCTCTCATTGCCTTTGCTTGCAATCTTGCCTTGCACAGGCGTGTACTATGGAGGACAGAGAATGAACTTCAATCCAATATTGCGGCCAGCATGCAGCCAGCGGATAAGGAAAGGGTGAATCAAACACCAGAAAACTCCGCCCATATGACCAAAAACCGGTCCCGCCAAATTCAGGTGACAGGTTCCCTTTAATGACAGCTGACCTAGCTGGCATGAAGCCAGCTTGATACGGATGCATTACCAAGGATATCACAGAGCTCAATCTATTTGCCAGGATTTTTGCCAGAATCTTGACATCAGACATTAGTAGTGAAATGGGTCTGTATGATTCTGGTAATTCCTTTTCTTTCGCTTCCTTACGCAAGACAACCATTATAGCCTCTTAGAGTAATCTTGGCAGTGCTCCCTCCGAAAATGTAGCATTAACCAATTCCAAGCTTTGTGATAGAAGCCCCATTCTCCTAATATAGTTTAAAGATTTCTGCTAGGAGGCTATCGGACTCATAAGCTTTTTTATTTGACATTTCCCCTATCACTCGTTGAATCTCCTCCAAGGAAATCTGCAACTCTAAGCTTGGGCCATTATGGCTATTAAGCACCCAATCTCCTCATCCTCCTCATTAAACTCCTTTTTCAAAAACATTCTTTTGTAGTCAGGTTGCTCTAAACAATCTCAGTTGTTTTTGGGCATCTTTCCAGAGCTTTGTGTTTGCAGGGTTATTATCCTGGGTAAACAATATATCCGTTTCTCAAACCTTACTTTTTAATTCAACACTTTAATTCAAGCTTTGCCATCTAATTCAATATTTTAACAATTTTATCTCTCTGATAATCCCCCTCCTTAAAAAGGTCTTCATAGCACCCCAAACCACATTAGTAAAGACCGAACAGGAATTGATATCAAATAAATACTTAAGTTCTCCCTAATGGTGATGAAATTAATAATTTTAAGCCAAAATCAATTGCATTTCCAACGGGACCACCTGCACCTGTAGCCAGAGAGGAAAGTGATCCAATAGAGATCTAGGAAGATATTTAACTTTAGAAATTAGTGGTATCATTTGGAGTATTGGATAAGGCAAGATCAATTCTTGATAGAGATTAATATGTTGATGAGGAACAAGAAAAGACACTAAAGTTTGGGAACTTCTCCCTCCAAATGTCAAACAGTTCAGCCTCACTGATAAGGCATTACAAATATCATATAAGGGTATATCTGTCCACACCGCGATGGAGAAGGTATATAGACTTCAACAAGGATGCATTTAAAGTGCTGAATTTTACACCTAACCTCGACAAATTTACCTTCAGATTCTTTGAAGGAGTCAACATGGGATACATTTATGTACAATTAGGCTAAACCCCTTTGAGTAATTAAGATGAAGGGAATGTAAAGTATTTTCCATCCATGATCTATTTATCTGATTAAATGTGTCTTTTGTTAGATGTGTTGCATGTAATTTTAATGCAGGGTTAAATCTTTTTATGCATTCAAAGATTGGTAATATTGCTTAACCCACAAGTATTCAAAAAAATAGAATTTGGCTCTTTAAAATATCCAATTATTAGTGCAGAAGTATTCCAACTCCCCTTCCCTTTCCCCAAATTGTGAACCAGTTAATCCACTCCCATTTATGTTGTACACCTGCCCTTAATAGTTAGGGATTGGATTCAAGCGAACCTTTAACCATTAGGTGCATGCACCTGTAAGGGAAGAAACACAATGAACAATATAACATGATGTTAGTGTCTTGATGATGAACAATCCACATTAATGTAGAAATTAAAATAAAAAAACACAAAGTTTTGGACTGTGAATTCTAGCCACAACAGAAGTAATGTTGCATATTAGATTATTGTACTTATTTTATTATGTATACCCCTTCCTCACATGTAAAGCGCCATGGAATAAATGGCGCTATAATAATAAATAATAATAATAATAATAATAATAATAATAATAATAGCACGAAATAAGGCAATGGAGAAAACCTGTTGAAATTAAAAGCATCTAGTGAGATAAAGGTGCTTTCTGTATCAACTGGCATTAAGGCGGTCTCGGTCCCTTCCGGCCCTTCCAGCCTCCTACTGGATTTGTTGCTCATGACTGTCCAGCCATATGAGTGCATCTTTGGAGGATTAAAAGAAATGTTGAACTGACAACGGTGACCACCCTGAGATTGTCGGGTAGATAATTGAGTATTGCAGGCCCAGCGTCATCTTTGTTCTCTCTATGTCGGGAGACTTGGATCTTTTATGCTGGTCCTCCACTAAGAAGTCTGGGAAAAAGAAGATTTTCTATCCCCAAAACTTGATGTCCAGCATTTCACTTGATTTTCTTAATAAGATAGCTTGGTCCTTGTAAAGCAGGATTCTGATTACAATAGGCCTACGGGGTCTGCCTCCTGGGCCCGATCTTGTGGGGACCCTGTTAGCTCTCTCTACAGCAAAAAAAGGAGTGATGGTATCTTTACCAAAGGTATTCGGTAACCATTTTTTAAAAAAAATCATCAGGGTAGTTTACCTCAGCTTTCTCAGGAACCTCTACCAGTTTCATATTATTTAGTCTCAGAGTCAGAGTCTCTATATATCTTTGCAGACTGGTGGGAGAGCATCTTCCAACTCACTAACTCTGCGTTCCACTGGTGTGGTGCATTCTGCCCCTTTCTACACATCATGACGTATTATCAAAATAGATTCTTTTATAAGACAAACTTGTTCCATTAGTGCATTGAAAGTAAATTTGCATTTATTAACTGCATTAAAGACATTCTGCAGGGAGGAGGAGTACCAATGAGAGATCTCCTCAAGGATACTTTTTTCTTTAGGAGATGCAGTACAGTTATCATGCCTTTGAGGGGTTACCCCTAGCACAGGGTATTCCGTCTTCTACTTCTCCTCCATGGATAATGCCATAAAATGAGACCCTTTACTAGGTGTTCCTCTCAGCTCCTTTTTAGCAGACAGTGACCTGTTAAATTGGGTACTAGAGGAAGGAGGCCTGTGAGTAAAATACTCCAACCTCGCCGTCACATCTATTGCACCACTCTGCCTCCTCTCGCTGGCAGTCATCTTGGATTTTGGCCTGCATCTCATCTTCTTTTTTCCCCTGCTTCTTGGAGCGTGCCATGACACTGACACAGCACTGAGATCAGCTCCCCGACGTCCAAAGACCTTAAAGTAGTTGGCGAGTGAATTGCTAGTCCGTTCTTCTGCCTCTAAATGATTCCTTCAGGATGAATGCTGCGGAGCTCGGGGAAGGTTGGCTTTTATTTACAGGATAGTCACTACATATTATTATTATGCTATTTTTAATTTTTAGAGCACTATTGATTCCATGATGCTGTACATGTTACAAAAAAATTACCAATGACAGCATGGAGCAGAGGAGTAGAGGACCCTGCACTTCTGGGTTTACAGTCTACACTGCAGAGTGTTGGGGAAGGACATGGTAGGTTGGGGACGTTGCAGCAGCTCCAAAAGTGGTGACATAACAGCGGAGTCATTGCAGGCTGTAAGATTTCTTGACGAGCTGAGTTTTACAGGTTGTCCAAAGGTTTCAAATGTGGTGGATAATCAGATGTTTTGCGGCACAGATATCCTGATGATTGCGGATACGCGGGAAAAGTCTTAGAGGTGATTAGGTGAGGAACTTAGGAGTGTGGAGGAGGGAAGTGGATCTTGGGAGGACCAGAGATTATATGTTCACAGATATTTGTAGATTAGTTTTGAGATACAGTGGGGGAAATAAAAATTTGATTCCATGCTAACTTTGTAAGTTTGTCCACTGATAAAGATATGAACAGTCTAGAATTTTAAGGGTAGGTTACTTTTAACATTGGGAGATAGAATATCAAAAATAAAATCCAGAAAATCACATTGTATACATTTTATAAATTTATTTGTATTCTGCAGTGAGAAATAAGTATTTGATCCCTCTGGCAAACACGACTTAATACTTGGTGGCAAAACCTTTTTGGCAAGCACAGCAGTCAGTTGTTTTTGTAGTTGTTGATGAGGCTTGTGCACATGTCAGGAGGAATTTTGGTCCACTCCTCTTTGCAGATCATCTCTAAATCATTAAAGGGAACCTGTCACCCCGAAAATTGCGTGTGAGGTAAGCCCACCGACATCAGGGGCTTATCTACAGCATTCTGTAATGCTGTAGATAAGCCCCCGATGTTACCTGAAAGAGGAGAAAAAGACGTTAGATTATACTCACCCAGGGGCGGTCCCGCTGCTGGTCAGGTCAGATGGGTGTCTCTGGTCCGCTGCGGTGCCTCCCATCTTCTTTCCATGACGTCCTCTTCTGATCTTCAGCCACAGCTCCGGCGCAGGCGTACTTTGTCTGCCCTGTTGAGGGCAGAGGATAGTACTGCAGTGCGCAGGCGCCGGAAAGGTCAGAGGCCCGACGCCTGCGCACTGCAGTACTTTGTCTGCCCTCAACAGGGCAGAGCAAAGTACGCCTGCGCCGGAGCCGTGGCTGAAGATCAGAAGAGGACGTCTTGTAATGAAGATGGGAGGCGCCGCAGCGGACCAGAGACGCCCATCCGACCTGACCAGCAGCGGTACCGCCCCTGGGTGAGTATAATATAAAGTCTTTTTCTCCTCTTTCAGGTAACATCGGGGGCTTATCTACAGCATTACAGAATGCTGTAGATAAGCCCCTGATGCCGGTGGGCTTACCTCACCTGCGAATTTCGGGGTGACAGGTTCCCTTTAAGATTTTGAGGCTGTCGCTTGGCAACTTGGAGCTTCGACTCCCTTCATAAGTTTTCTATGGGATTTAAGTCTGGAGACTGGCTATGCCACTTCATGAGCTTAATTTGCTTCTTTTTGAGCAACTCCTTTGTTACCCTGGCTGTATGCTTTAGGTCATTGTCTTGCTGGAAGACCCAGCCACTACCCACTTTTAATGTCCCCGTGAAGGGAAGGAGGCTGTCACTCAGGATTTTATGGTACATGGCTCCATCCATTCTCCCATTGACAGTGTGGACGGTGTTCTTTGGGTCATGAACATCATTTCTCTTGCTACAATCACTGCGAGTTGTGTTAATGCCAAAGACCTCAATTTTTCTCTCATCTGACCACAGCACCTTCTCCCAATTACTCATAGAATCATCCAGGTGTTCACTGGCAAATTTCAGATGGGTCTGCACATGTGCCATCTTGAGCAGGGGGACCTTGCGGGCACTGCAGGATTTTAAACCTTTATGGCGTAATGTGTTACCAATGGTTTTCTTGGTGACTGTGGTCCTAGGTGTCTTGAGACCATTAACAAGTTCCCCATGTAGTTTTAGACTGATCTCTCACCTTCCTGATGATCAATGATACCCCATGAGGTGATATTTTGCATAATGCCCCAGATCGATGTTGATTGACAGGCATTTTGTATTTCTTCCATTTTCTTACTATTGCACTAACAGTTGTCCTCTTCTCACTCAGCGTCTTACTTATGGTTTTGTAACCGATTCCAGCTTTGTGCAGGTCTATGATCTTGTGCCTGACAACTTTAGAAAGCTCTTTGGTCTTGCCCATGTTGTAGAGGTTAGAGTCTGACTGATTGATTGAGTCTGTGGACAGGAGTCTCTTATAAAGGTGACTATGTAAAACAGCTGTCTTTAATGCAGGTAACAAGTTGATTAGGAGCGTCTAACTGGTCTGTAGGAGCCAGAACTCTTCATAGTTGATAGGGGATCAAATATGTAATTCTTACAGCAAAATGCAAATTAATTTATATAATTTAGACAATATGATTTTCTGGATTTTATCTTTGATATTCTACAGTATTTCTCAATGTTAAAATTATCCTACCCTTAAAATTATAGACTGTTCATGTCGTTGTCAGTGGGCAAACTTACAAAATCAGCAAGGGATCAAATACTTATTTCCCCCACTGTACACAGAGGGGACAGATTATAAGCGGCCTTGCAGGTCAACATTATTAGTCTGAACTGGATTCATTGGGAAACTGCAAGCCAATAAAGAAATTTGTAGAGGGGAGAAATGGAGAAGTATCAAGGAGAGAGGGGGATTAATTTATATGTGCATAGATATAATGAAATGCATAGCTGTTTTTGCAGATGAATCATGAAACAGTCAAACATAAACATACCAAGACACTCTAGTGGCCCATTTAGATGAGTCAATAATTAGGGAATGAGCGTTTGTGGGAATATTTGTAACAAATTATCATCCTTTCTAAAAGTTTGCTTGTCGGAGGAGAACATTTTTATGCATGAATAAACATCAACGTTATCGGCAACATATTGATCTTTGTAAACAGGAGATATGCTGTTGACTACATGATATTGTCCCATCACTGTTTTATCAGCACGTTTAACCAAGCCAGTAAACAACAGCTGGTCAGCTTATATGTAGACAATCAACAGCCTGGGCATATGCTTGGCCAATAATGTGCTAAACATAGAGCTCAAGCATGGTGTGAACTAGATCTTCCATCATTTATATTGTTGTTAATTAGGAAACAAAATAAATCAGTCTTGGAAACTTGAATCATGTTCCTGACACTAAATAATTGCCATGGCGCTAAACCCTACCAGTCTAATATAAGACACTTATTGCAGAGTGATTTACAGCAATGTTCAAACATATTTTCATTTTTCTTCTTTGTTATAATTGAGTTAAATGAGCTAAGTACAGTGACCTCCACAGCTTCGCACACTTTTCTGTCTAGAATTGGACAAAAATTTGCATGTTAAAGTAATTAAGGAATTATTATTTGTTGTAGCATTAATTACAAAATGTTTCTGAGCTAAGTAACATTCTCTTAGGCAAAATGTAAAATTAGAAGTCCTAGCCCATACATTCCATTGTTTTGGGAATTTCAATTTATTGGTACAAAGTTATAACTTTTATGATCAACAATGTAAAAGTAGACTTAAGAACAAAAAGTCAGTAGGTGACAATAAGAGTGGAGAAGTTTAGCCGCTGCTTACTTTTTTACTAATTTTTATTTTATACAGAGATTTACACTACAAACCAGATTTGTATGGGATTGCTGGGTGTGTCCAAAGGGAAACTAGCATCCAACACTAAGTAAACAGCTTCAGACTGATGGAAGGAGTTCTCAGCCAAATATAGAGATAGTTACCAACTGCAAAAGTTTGCTACAAAAAAAAACGCTGATTGCTTAGAACCTTCATTTTATAAGTATATTCTACATATCTGTAATACATTATACATTGCATATAATTCATGTTTGCATACATCTTTCAGCATTCTAAGTGATGCTGTATGTGTAGTATGGAGTCATAGCAGCTTCCATCCCTTCACACATCATTCCCTTAGGAGGTCCTAATCAATTTTTAGTTTTTTTTTTTCTGGTTGTCATATAGGTAGCCCCCCTAAAATCTAATAGACCATAAATAATGCTATAGTGTAAATGTTTGACCATGCCACCTGTTATGAACTGGTGATTCAGAGACACAATGGACCTGGTGGTTAAGAGCACACAAAGTGACCTGATAGTTACTAACATAGGACGAGCTCTGAGACGTGGGAACTCTGCTGACCGCAATCCCTAATCCTATCACACCACACTAGAAGTAGCCGTGGAGCGCTCCTGACCAGACCTAGGCGCCTCGGGCACAGCCTGAGAAACTAGCTAGCCCTGAAGATAGAAAAATAAGCCTACCTTGCCTCAGAGAAATTCCCCAAAGGAAAAGGCAGCCCCCCACATATAATGACTGTGAGTAAAGATGAAAATACAAACACAGAGATGAAATAGGTTTTAGCAAAGTGAGGCCCGACTTACTGAATAGACCGAGGATAGTAAAGATAGCTTTGCGGTCAGCACAAAAACCTACAAACAACCACGCAGAGGGCGCAAAAAGACCATCCGTACCGACTAACGGCACGGAGGTGCTCCCTCTGCGTCCCAGAGCTTCCAGCAAGCAAGAAAAACCAATATAGCAAGCTGGACAGAAAAAATAGCAAACAAAAGTAACACAAGCAGAACTTAGCTTATGCAGGGCAGACAGGCCACAAGACGATCCAGGAGAGAGCAAGACCAACACTGGAACATTGACTGGAGGCCAGGAACAAAGAACTAGGTGGAGTTAAATAGAGCAGCACCTAACGACTTAACCTCGTCACCTGAGGAAGGGAACTCAGAAGCCGCAGCCCCACTCACATCCACCAGAGGAAACTCATAGACAGAACCAGCCGAAGTACCACTCATGACCACAGGAGGGAGCTTGACCACAGAATTCACAACAGCCACCCTATTATTTACAACTAAAGCTAAGAAGGACAAGGGCTCTGCCTCCTGTTTTAGGGATTGATAAAGATTCCCCTACAGTTGGACCCCTCGTTGATCAGACATTTATGCCTTATCTTATAGATAGTCGATAGATGTCAATGCAATCATACAGCTATACAGATTGGTCAGGAGTAGTGATGAGCGAGTATACTCGTTACTCGAGATTTCCCAAACATCGCTGGTTTGGCATCCGAGTATTTTGGCATGCTCGGAGATTTAGTTTATGTTGACGTAGCTGCATAATTTGCGGCTGCTAGACAGCAAGAATGCATGTGGAGATCCCCACATGTATTCAAGCTGTGTAGCAGCCGCAAATCATGCAGCTGTGTCGACATAAACTAAATCTCAGAGCACGCTGTAATACTCGTAGACCACCAGAGCATGCTCGGCAAATCTCGAGTAACAAGTATACTTGCTCATCACTAGTCAGGAGGAGGTTAAGAAAGGTTCAGTTCAATTTGTTACTCCTCGTGTAAGTGCATGGACTGGTGCCATATCCTTACTGTTTCTGGTGACTACATATCTCAGATCAATCTCTTATTTAAAATTATAATGGTGTCCCAGGTTTATAGGTATTTATCCGTGATATGGTAAAAATAATTAAAAAAAAATTGGCAGTTCCTTAAACAGTTAACGTGAATCACTCTAACAGCCTCATGTTTTATATGTGTGGGCTATAGCCTGTGATGCCCTCATTAGTTTTCATTATCTCCAATTTCACCAAACCCTTTTATTTCAGACTTTCCATCTGATAATGTGCCATGTCACTCTTCTTCCTGCCTGCATGCTGATAATTCATTCTACCTCGTAGCTTTCCGTGTGTCTTCCTCCCAATTCATATTCCGCTCTCTTCCCTTTCATTCTATCTTAGCATCACCCCCTCTCCTTGACTGCCCAATCCACCCAAAGACACATTGCAGCCTCTTTACATCAAACAGAGCTGGAAAAAATTACATCTCAGTTCCTATTAAACATAAAGATAGACAGATGGGGAGGGAGGTGAGGAGAGATGAGAAAGACAGAGAGGGGACACTCAGCATTGATTTGAGAGAAATCTGGTGTAATTTCCCACAGGTCGAGGAGCCCTATAAATCTTTAACAGGCTCTGTGAATGTGTAGAGTAAGAACATCTGTGGGGGGAAGCACAGCAAGAGAAATAAGCCAAAGCTGGAACAATAACGAACACCCAAGAGTGTGCATTAACCCACTGAAATCTGACAGTTATTGGCAGACGGTTCCACAAGCTCTTTGTTGAGACGCAGAATAAGATATGTTGAAAGTTCTATCCCTCTTAGCTTAGGAATTTTGTAAAAGTGGGTTTTGCTTTGGAGCAGATGTCTGTTCGAGTGTAACAGGGGAACTGCTGTATGGTAGAAATCACATGAATAAACTCCATCTGGGTCTCCGTTATTTAGAAATTATGCCCGTCAGCACAGATAATAATAACATACCTTAAGCAACATGAAAAAATGAACAAAAGGAAAGGAAATAGCTGGATCAAGATCAAATTTGATTACATGTAAGGGGTTGGTGAAGTCCTAAAAGATTTCCCCTCTGCTCGTATGATTGGTGCATAAAGTTTTCTGAAAGGAACTGTAAATAGTAAAAACAAACATCCTATGCATAGACAAGATATATATAATGTCTTCCCCACATGGGAAGAAGTAACAAATATCACATTCAATTAAAAGGAAAAAATGAATGCATTGTTCCATTGGTTACTAAAGGAGTGCAAAGGAGACAGTGACATAATATAGAGGAGTGGGGTAGACCACTGTCAAAAGTCTAGACATGGCCTCCAAATACTTTTACATCATTCCCTAGTGTCAGTTTGTGTCAATATATTCATATACCGTATATACTCGTGTATAGGCTGACCAGAGTATAAGCCGACCCCCTAATTTTGCCACAAAAAACTGGGAAAACTTAATGACTCGAGTATAAGCCTAGGGTGGGAAAAGCAGCTACCGGTAAATGTCAAAAGTAAAAATAGGTTCCAATAAATGTAAAATTATTTGAGACATCAGTAGGTTAAGTGTTTTTGAATATCCATATTGAATCAGGAGCCCCATATAATGCTCCATACAGTTTATGATGGCCCCATAAGATGCTCCATATTAAAATATGCCCCATATAATCCTGCATAAAGGTTAATAGTGGCCCCATAAGATGCTCCATAGACATATTTGCCCAATATAATGCTGCACAAACGTTGATTATGGCCCCAAAAGATGCTCCATAAAGATATTTGCCCCATATAGTGCTGCACAAACGTTGATTATGGCCCCATACAGACACTTGCCCCATATAGTGCTGCACAAACGTTATGGCCCCATACAGACACTTGCGCCATATAGTGCTGCACAAACGTTATGGCCCCATACAGACACTTGCCCCATATAGTGCTGCACAACCGTTATTGCCCCATACAGTGCTTCACAAACGTTATGGCCCCATATAGATACTTGCCCCATATAGTGCTGCACAAACGTTATGGCCCCATACAGACACTTGCCCCATATAGTGCTGCACAAACATTATGGCCCCATACAGACACTTGCGCCATATAGTGCTGCACAAACGTTATGGCCCCATACAGACACTTGCCCCATATAGTGCTGCACAAATGTTATGGCCCCATACAGACACTTGCCCCATATAGTGCTGCACAAATGTTATGGCCTCATACAGACATTTGCCCCATATAGTGCTACACAAACGTTATGGCCCCATACAGACACTTGCCCCATATAGTGCTGCACAAACGTTATGG
The DNA here is from genome assembly GCF_032444005.1 of Ranitomeya imitator. NCBI lineage: Eukaryota > Metazoa > Chordata > Amphibia > Anura > Dendrobatidae > Ranitomeya > Ranitomeya imitator. The sequence goes on from NC_091291.1 coordinate 56,813,267, forward strand.
CCCCATACAGACACTTGCCCCATATAGTGCTGCACAAACGTTATGGCCCCATACAGACACTTGCCCCATATAGTGCTGCACAAATGTTATGGCCCCATACAGACACTTGCCCCATATAGTGCTGCACAAATGTTATGCCTCATACAGACATTTGCCCCATATAGTGCTACACAAACGTTATGGCCCCATACAGACAGTTGCCCCATATAGTGCTGCACAAACATTATGGCCCCATAAGATGCTCCATACAGACACTTGCCCCATATAGTGCTGCACAAATGTTATGGCCTCATACAGACATTTGCCCCATTTAGTGCTACACAAACGTTATGGCCCCATACAGACACTTGCCCCATATAGTGCTGCAGAAACATTATGGCCCCATACAGACACTTGCACCATATAGTGCTGCACAAACGTTATGGCCCCATACAGACACTTGTCCCATATAGTGCTGCACAAACGTTATGGTCCCATACAGACACTTGCCCCATATAGTGCTGCACAAACGTTATGGTCCCATACAGACACTTGCCCCATATAGTGCTGCACAAACGTTATGGCCCCATACAGACACTTGTCCCATATAGTGCTGCACAAACGTTATGGTCCCATACAGACACTTGCCCCATATAGTGCTGCACAAACGTTATGGCCCCATACAGACACCTGCCCCATATAGTGCTGCACAAATGTTATGGCCCCATACAGACACTTGCCCCATATAGTGCTACACAAATGTTATGGCCCCATACAGACACTTGCCCCATATAGTGCTGCACAAATGTTATGGCCTCATACAGACAGTTGCCCCATATAGTGCTGCACAAATGTTATGGCATCATACAGACATTTGCCCCATATAGTGCTACACAAATGTTATGGCCCCATACAGACACTTGCCCCATATAGTGCTGCACAAATGTTATGGCCTCATACAGACAGTTGCCCCATATAGTGCTGTACAATCGTTATGGCCCCATAAGATGCTCTATACAGACACATGCCCCTTTTGCTGTTGCTGCAATAAAAAAAATCACATACTCACCTCTCCGTTGCTCAGGACCCCGGCACTTTCAATATTCACCTGCTCCACGTTCCGGTGCCGCTCCATCTTCAGCGTCTTTGACACTGACATTCATGCAGAGGGCGCGCACTAACCACGTCACCGCGCCCTCTGACCTGAGCGTCACTGCAGAAGACGCTGAAGACGGAGCAGCGTCGGAACAAGGAGCAGGTGAATATCTATTTTTTCCAAGCAGATATAACAGAGGGCTGGGGGACAGATAATTAGGGCCCAGGAATAGCAGAGGTATCGGGGGGCTCGGTGGAGCCTATTTCTCTCTTCTATGATATGTTAGATTATATTAGAGGAGAGAGAAATGAATTGTAAATCATATTTTTTATGTGATTGCTGTCATTCAGTGAATAACGGTGATCACATGATAGGGACAGCAAAAATCGGCCTTGATCATGTAATAGTAGAAAATGGACCCGGCAGCTTGGTATGAAGTTTTGTACTAAAGAAAACAATAGCCCATATGTAGTTGTGTGGCGCCCCTTAGGGTCCAGTCGCCATAGGGGTACTGTACCTCAGCCAGTGATGTGCTCTCAGTTAAGGAGGGGACACTACCCAGTACCTACACACTAGAACCCAACACTAGACCTCTATAGATCTGGAGGGAACTAGGTAGAGGATGTGGGTGGAGAAAGTAGAGAAGTAAGGAGTCAGTGACAGGAGGAGTGGACAGTGAGAGGCAGAAGAGTTGGGGCTGGGGACTTGAGGAGTGAGGAGCTCATTTCAGCACCAGAGGACAGAGAGAGAACAAGGAAGATAGAGACAAGTTCCAGAGAGTGAGAGAGGAAGAAGGGGTCGTAGGGGCACCGGTAGTGAGGAATCCACCTGTGGGGCCCGAATCCACGCCAATGGTAGTTGGGTGGAGGGACCCGGTCGCAGTAGGGTACCGGTTCTACTGTAGTGGAGAAACTGAGGACTCAGCTAGCAAACCGGAGGCTGAAGTAACTGCATGTGCTACAGCCAAATCCATGCATAATAGCTGAAAAGACAGTAATATAGGATCAAGGGGCCCAAGAGGACATCGCCCAACAGGATCCGAGGCTGCTGGCTTGGGACACTGTGTGTGAACGCACAGGGCAGGAGAAGCGGGAGCCATCACAGTTAGATGGCCAGGAAAGGAACATATGAAAGGGGTTCTGGCAACGTGTACCCCAAATTACCCGAGAGCTGACTGGACCACAGACCTGGAGGACACAGCACCCGGCTAGGGTTTGCATATAAGAACTGTGTCCTCTGAATTATTACTGCATCACCTGCCCTGCACTACAACATTCACCATCATTCATTCTTTCACTGTAACTGTCCTGGGGCCTAGCTATACCCGTGGAGATCTGTAACATGCTGCTGCATCACCAACTGCACTAGTGGATCTGTTCCGCAGTGTCGGCCATCTCCTTCTTTTCGAACACCACGGGTGGTGTCACAAACTAATCTCCTATAAACTTTATTCCCCTTTAATTGACTTTTATTGGATTCCCAGGACCAAGGACCGGGTCACTGCTGCCTTGACCACCCCCTTAAGAACTGTCGGACCCGGCCCGAGCACCTCATGGCCTTAGTGGGCGCTCTATTCTGGCATCACGAACATGATTTCGCAGCCTGGCACCACCAGGTACTGTGTGTCAGAGACTTTGTTGAACTGAACTGTGAAATCGCCACCATTACAGCGTCACACGGCATGCAGGAGAAGAGAGGTGTGTCATCATGGGCAGAACCTGGAAGAAAGGCACGAAAACCATGCTCGCCCATTGTAGATACTTCTATGCACTGAGAACTTGTCAGTCAGCTACGGAGATCCACCTCCTAGTCTGGGATGGCGGGAAGAAAAAGAGAAGGACGGACCGCACACGAAGGAAAGAGTGGGAACAGCAGGTGGGTGCAACCAAGAACCCGACAAGAAAGATGGCAAGCGGTGGTTACCCAGAACGAGGGGTGGAAGAGGAGGACTTCCCTAGTCGACAAGATGAGAACCCTGACCAGCTGCCAGCCATGGACCAGGAGTTCCTGGGGACTGAAGTGGAGGAGCTGAGCTGCCAGCTCCTGAAATCACACATCACCGCAGTATTAAAATGGAAAGCGGCCTTGTTGGTGAAGGCGTGTGAGCAGCGGCCGGCCTGATGACCAGCATCCCCATTCCCAGCGGAAGGAGACAAGGAATCTGGCACCAGAGATACAGTGGATGCAGTTACAAATACTGCCCCGATAGCCGAAGAAACCATGGTAGGGCCCTTTATATCCCCACCAGCCCTCCAACCCAACCGGGAATGCAAAAACCTGGCCTGGGACCGGTTCTCAGACACTGGGGATAGCCTGGCGGCTCCATTACAGCCTGAGCCCATGCACCGGAAGGTGCGCGGCGAGAGGTTGGCGTTCTGCTGGGAACACCTGGGAACTGATTTAATGGGATTCCCTGGGGAGTCCCCAATGGAGGGGGACCGTGTGGAGGTCATTAGCTGGGAAGAATATCACCAGCAGCAGGTCTGAAGTGGGTGCAGGAGGAGGAAGAGCGCAACACCCAGTGCAGGGCCATGGAGGAGCAGAACATGAAGGCCAGGGATCAGGCTTGCAAGACAAGACACCCTAACTGGGGTCCGCTGAGGCAGGGCATGGTGATTGCCTTCAGGCTGAAGAAAGGCTGGGGGTTCATCAAGGAGCCTGGGATGCTTTCTGAGATTTTTGTCACCCGGAGGGATGTGGAGTCACACCTTAGAAGTGACATCCAGACTGTGACCTCTATCTGGGAGGTCAAGTGGCCTACAGCCGGCATATGGGTGAAAAAGGGTGGTACACCCTGAATATAAGAAAATGCCAGTTAAGGCTCATGGCACCCAGTCCGGTAGCTGCCACTCCAGATGCTACACTGATCCCTGCAGCTTCAGTAAGACCAGCAGTATGCACACAAGCCACCCAGACTCCGGTGGAAGGACTTGACCAGTTTGTTTTATCAAGTGTGACAGGAGCCAGAACTTCCCTGGTCAGGAGGTTGCAGGCATGGGGACCTGCCCTGGAGGAAGACGTAAGAGGTGATAGAACATAACTTTAAATAGTTAAGTAAACCTGGATAGGTTTTGATAAAGGTAATATGGTTAGGTTTTGTTAAATCTAGTTAATGCAGAGACACCGTGGTCATGGACAGTGAATGGCCAGAACTTTTATTGTACAAAGTTAGCACTTAATGTGCTCCTTGTTGGTTTTACATTACCCCTTCACAGTGCGAGTAGGACACTCTTTCTCTTTAACAAGAATCCAAAGAACAAAAGTCGTCTGGTGTGGCCGAAGAGTGGTCCAACGAGGTGACCAGGTATGCCCTGTAGCCACGCCCAGGACCTACTTTGGGGGTTTGAGATGGGTTCCCCCATTCTGCACTAAGGACAGCAAGGAGAATACCCAGCTTGGGACCTCACTGTAATTTATTGAACTTGATTGAGAAAGTTTTATTGAAAGTAATGCTATGTTTGATACTTTGTTACTTATCTGCAATGTTTAATTGTACAATACCTCCCATAAAGGGAAGAAATAGTTACCAGTTTGACAGTTTTACATGTTTTGAATGCATTCAGAAAAATGTTTGCATGATTTATAATAATTTTGTTTTTCTCTGTTCCAGCCCTCAGACATGCTGTGTTTAATTTGGGGAATATGGCACCTTAGCCAGAGGTGTGGCACTCCCCTCTCAGGTAAGGAGGGGACAATACTCACTACTCACACACTAGCACCCAACACTAGACCTCTATAGGTCTCAAGGGAACTAGGTATTGGGAGTGGGTGGAGGAAGTAGAGAAGGGAGGAGTCAGTGACAAGAGGAGTGCACAGTGAGAGGCAGAAGAGTTGAAGCTGGGGACTTGAGGAGTGATGAGCTTGTTCCAGCACCAGAGGAGAGAGAACAAGGAAGATAGGGAGAAGTTCCAGAGAGTGAGAGAGGAAGAAGGGGTCCTAGGGACACAGGTAGTGAGGAATCCACCCCTGGGGCCCAAATCCACTCTGACCATAGTTGGGTGGAGGGACTAGGTCGCAGTAGGAGACTGGCCCTAGACTAGTGGAGAAACTGAGGACTCAGCTAGCAAACTGGAGGCTGAAGTCAGCATGTGCTACAGCCAATTCCCTGCATAATCGCTGAAAAGGCAGCCATATAGGATGAAGGGGACCAATAGGACATCGCTCGACAGGATCCGAGGCTCCTGGCTCAGTATACTGTGTGGGAAGGCACAGGGCAGGAGAGGTGGGAGCCAGAGCAGTGAGACAGCCAGAGAAGGAATATAAGAAGGGGGTTCTGGCAAAGTGTACCCCAAATTACCTGAGAGCTGTCTGGACCACAGACCCGGAGGACACAGCACCAAGCTGGGGATTGCATATAAGAACTGTGAGTAAAGGGTGGAAACTGCACCTTGCTCTGTTCTCTGAATTATTACTGTGTCACCTGCACTGCACTACAACATTCACCATCATTGACTCTTTCACTTTTACTGTCCTGTGGCCTAGCTCGGCCTGTGGAGAGCTGTAACATCCTACTGTGTCACCAACTGCCCCAGTGGACCTGATCCCCTATAAACTTTAATCCCCTTTATTTGACTTTTATTGGATGCCCAGGGCCATGGACTGGGTCACTGCTGCCATGACCACCCCCTGAAGAACTGTCGGACCCGGCCCGAGTACCCCATGGCCCTAGTTGGCACTCCGTTCGCACTGCAGAACTTGGAAGGGAAAAAGCATCATTGGTGTCATGAAGTGACTGTCCTAGCGTGACCAGACCAGACGAAGGGATGGTCACAAAATGGCAAATTACACAAGGATACACCGGGGACACTTTAACAATGGCGGGCCCTGTCAGAAGGGAATGGGGATTAGACACCTCCTGCATTCACCTGGGGATGTGCCCTACTCTTACTAGCGTCCCTATATGGGTTCTTTCACCCCGTCGCCAAGTAGGACACCTAATCCCTCACTTGCACTGCTCATATCCCTAAGTAGGGAATTAGCAAGTGAGAACACTGGCCCCACTGCTGCACTAAGACACCACAAGGTAAGGTAAGACAAACATCACAGGGATAAGGAATCACAAAACAACACTTATCTTTTCTCTGCCGAAATGCACCAGAGTAAGACACAAAGTTACAGCATTCAACTGAAGTACCATTGAACCAGCAACCTCCAGTCTTTGGTATGGTTGGTATCCAAAAGGACCTGTATATCCAACAGTCAACTGATGCATCAGGTGACCTTTTGATGGATGGTGGGAGTGGTCACCAACCACATCAGCAGACAAGGCAGCAGTGTAATTACACCAGCGGCCACCGGGGGAAACTACATTGACCCCCAATCACCTGAAAGGAAAAAAGTTTTAATCTGAGGGAATCCAGATCTGCCACAAATCCAAAAATGGATTGTGACAATTGGGCCTTTGGAATGTAAATTTTCTTTGGAAAGATTGTGGGCACCATTAGTAAAGCGACTGATGTGTCAGAGCTTCAAAAAAAATATATACACAAGTGACTCCATTTTTGAAACTACACTGTTGAAGGAATTCATATAGGGAAGTAAGGAGTAATGTCAACCCACAAGTGCCTTACAGAATTATATAATGCGCCATGAAAATAAAATAAGACAAGTAAAATGTTACATTAGATGCAAATTTTAGTTTTAAGAAGGGGTAATTGGTGAAAATGGAACACTTTGTTTGTTGCTTAGTTATTGGTAAAGCCATATGTGTTATCGGAAACTACTGTTTGGACACACAGCGAGGTCAGTAGGTAGGAGATCCATTTGACTTATGCTATTCAGATTTGCTGGAAAAGAAATTTTTTTTATAGCTCCTGTGATGCCAGAAAGCAGAAACTATTCTTATGTGACCCCATTTTTAAAATTACATCAATTTATTCATCTATGGGTAGAGTGACTAATTTTGCCTCTAAGATGTTTCCAGAAAAAATGCGCATAGTGGAGGTAAAAATTGAAAATATGTCAGATTAGGTCCCACTATATTGTTCTTAGCTTGTGCTCTTGGGGAATTCACCATATGAATTGTTTAGTGGGCACTTCCCGCTACAGTACCAAACATGTTGATGAGAGATGAGCAGATATATATGATGAGACTCAGATTTGACAAATCCGCTGGATTTTACTGGGAAATTCCTTTTGTGCAAATTTATTCCTTGTAAATTGAATGTCTAGGTATTACTCAGGTTTGCAGTTTTTGGTAATTTCCAGTTGTTTATATACTTTTATGTGATAGACTTTTTTTTATAAAAAATGTTTTTTGGGAAAACCACATATTTCTATGACACAGGCCTTTTAGGCCTGTGTTTATTTATCATATAAATAAACACACATATTGGTGTCAGTTTGTTGCATGTAGCAAGTTACTGCATTATTGTATCATTATTTTTTCTTCTTAGTTTTAACTTTTTAGTTTACTGACATATAAGTCAACAACAATGGCACAGTTTTCGTCAAAGGGTTTGACTGAACAAGAGATTGAAACAATAATTTTTTAAATTGATGTTGAAAGTGAACTTGCTTTGTCTGATGAAAACTATCTGCCACCAGCAAATCACTCTGCTCCCTCGCCCAGGGATTGTTCTGATGATGAAGAAATGGATCCAGCAGAAGTGACACAAATAATGACTAAAACTAATGTATTTTTGGATAGTACTCTTCCAGTATTTGGACGTACTCCTTTACATAATATTCTGAGACAAGCTCAAGGTGTTATAATAAGTCCCAAATATGTATCCACTAAATATAATTTCTGTAAAATTCTTTCTGATAATATTGCAGATAAGGTGGATTTATGTACAAACTTATAAGGAAGACATATATTACTTCTGGAACAAAAAGACATGGAAAAATGTCTCACAAGATGAACTTTTTGCTTATATTGGACTAACACTTCGGGCAGGGTGTCTAAATCTTATGATTTACCTATCAGAGAATTATTTCTGGACCCACATTCTGATCCATACTACAAAGCAACAATGTCAGTGAGTAGATATGAGGATATTCGGAGAAGCCTTCAATTTGATGATAATCGAAACTTGTCCTTTGAGGTTGGAAAGGGATCAACTGGGGCGTGGCCTAGGCAGCAATGGTGTAAGGTGTGCGGTGCCTAAGCTCCTGAGTGACATCGTCTGAAATCAACTCAAACCGTGGAAAAACAGCATCCTTTGGTAAAAATAATCGAGGATATGTTCCCAGTATCTCTCTAGGATAACAGAGAGCCTAAATTTGTGACTTAATTGTCTCTTCTGAGAGAAATTCCTGTCAGCATTTTGAGGCCTGTCAATCTTTGTGACAGGAATCCTCAGCTGTTTTTCCTGCCGGTTTTCTCCCTGTTAAATTGACTGTGATTCCTCAACTTGTCCACCCAGTACTGTGACAACCCACCTGACAACAGAAGAACCCTCAAAATTAATGGGTCACAGAGTTTATTACCTTCACCCCGACACCGGCCCGGCTAATTAGAGAAGTACCAGCTCTCCGGGCTCCATCTTAGAAAATCTGACACAATAGGAGTATTTACCTGCCCATCTCTATACAGCACCAAGCCTCCACGGTCTGAAAGGCGGAGGCAGAAAAGAACAATTAAGGATTCAGGGAGGATCCGGTGAAGTGACAGACAGCGCTTTTCGCCACCTCCAACACTCCCCTGGACTTAGGAGAAAACAGAAGACGCCGCCATTTTATTGGTGGCCAGCGGCGGACCAGGCGACACACACGACCGACTCCTGTTAAAGCTGCGCTGGACAACCCAAGCTGGACCCGATCAGCTGCAAATCTAATCAGCGGTAAGTTCCAGCTCCTGGCTGGGAAAGTCCCTGCACCGGAAGACGACAACGCGGCAACACAAGCTGAGGACTTAGACAGCCGGCCGGACTGCTTCAGCGCCATTTCTGGAGGTGGTGAGTTTCAGCCGTTGGCTTTGAAGACCCTGCCAGATCCACTAGCAAGAAGAGGAGACTACAACACAACTAATCCTGCTGACGACTAGTTAGGAGCCTGAAGGGCTTTTAATGCAAAAGAGCTATAACCTAATTTCTCTGGTAGGATCAAACCCAGGTGAATAGTATCAGTTTACACACCCCTCTGCATCTCTGCATAGTCATAACTACTGCCTGCCTATATACAGGTCCTTCTCAAAAAATTAGCATATAGTGTTAAATTTCATTATTTACCATAATGTAATGATTACAATTAAACTTTCATATATTATAGATTCATTATCCACCAACTGAAATTTGTCAGGTCTTTTATTGTTTTAATACTGATGATTTTGGCATACAACTCCTGATAACCCAAAAAACCTGTCTCAATAAATTAGCATATTTCACCCATCCAATCAAATAAAAGTGTTTTTTAATAACAAACAAAAAAACCAACAAATAATAATGTTCAGTTATGCACTCAATACTTGGCCGGGAATCCTTTGGCAGAAATGACTGCTTCAATGCGGCGTGGCATGGGGGCAATCAGCCTGTGACACTGCTGAGATGTTATGGAGGCCCAGGATGCTTAAATAGCGGCCTTAAGCTCATCCAGAGTGTTGGGTCTTGCGTCTCTCAACTTTCTCTTCACAATATCCCACAGATTCTCTATGGGGTTCAGGTCAGGAGAGTTGGCAGGCCAATTGAGCACAATAATACCATGGTCAGTAAACCATTTACCAGTGGATTTGGCACTGTGAGCAGGTGCCAGGTCGTGCTGAAAAATGAAATCTTCATCTCCATATTGCATTTCAGCCGATGGAAGCATGAAGTGCTCCAAAATCTCCTGATAGCTAGCTGCATTGACCCTGCCCTTGATGAAACACAGTGGACCAACACCAGCAGCTGACATGGCACCCCACACCATCACTGACTGTGGGTACTTGACACTGGACTTCAGGCATTTTGGCATTTCCTTCTCCCCAGTCTTCCTCCAGACTCTGGCACCTTGATTTCCGAATGACATGCAAAATTTGCTTTCATCAGAAAAAAGTACTTGGGACCACTTAGCAACAGTCCAGTGCTGCTTCTCTGTAGCTCAAAAGTGGCTTTACCTGGGGAATGCGGCACCTGTAGCCCATTTCCTGCACACGCCTGTGCACGGTGGCTCTGGATGTTTCCACACCAGACTCAGTCCACTGCTTCCTCAGGTTCCCCAAGGTCTGGAATCGGTCCTTCTCCACAATCTTCCTCAGGGTCCGGTCTCTTCTTCTTGTTGTACAGCGTTTTCTGCCACATTGTTTCCTTCCAACAGACTTACCATTGAGGTGCCTTGATACAGCACTCTGGGAAAAGCCTATTTGTTGAGAAATTTCTTTCTGGGTCTTACCCTCTTGCTTGAGGGTGTCAATGATGGCCTTCTTGACATCTGTCAGGTCGCTAGTCTTACCCATGATGGGGGTTTTGAGTAATGAACCACGCAGGGAGTTTATAAAAGCCTCAGGTATCTATTGCATGTGTTTAGAGTTAATTAGTTGATTCAGAAGATTGGGGTAATAGGTCGTTTAGAGAACCTTTTCTTGATATGCTAATTTATTGAGACAGGTTTTTTGGGTTATCAGGAGTTGTATGCCAAAATCATCAGTATTAAAACAATAAAAGACCTGACAAATTTCAGTTGGTGGGTAATGAATCTATAATATATGAAAGTTTAATTGTAATCATTACATTATGGTAAATAATGAAATTTAACACTATATGCTAATTTTTTGAGAAGGACCTGTAGTACCTTCTCTCTCCTAAATTATATCCTTAGGGTTATTCTAATAAGCAACCCTTTGTCTCTTACTTCAGAGTTACCAGTAGAGAATTCTGATTAATCCTCCCCAAAATTCTTCCACGACAACATATAAATCATTCTATATAACTCCAACTTTGCTGGGAGATTTAGAGTGTGGGCAACCCTCCTACCCTATTCTGTGACTGTCTTAGTTTCTACTATCTGAATTCTAGAGCACGGATCGGGGATAATTATGAGTAAATCCTCGGCCAAAACCCAATTCTCAAACATGGCCTTATCTAATTCTCAAAAAGCCCAAAAATTTAAAGGGGTAGGGCGAAATACATCAAAAGACTTGATAACTAAAACAAGTCCCAATAGGTCCAGGTCCCCACTAAAAGATGAGGAAGATTCAGACCACGAAAAACTCTCTAACCAAAATGAAGTAAAACAATCCTCCCCCACTACTATTATAGAGATGGATTCATCTACCTCTTTAAAGAGGAAAATTCCAGAGGTTATAGCCGAAAAATACACTACTCCACATGACTCATCTGACAAGGTCTCAGAAACCTCTCCTAACTTGAGTCCAGCTAAATCCAAGCAAAAAATAAGTAACCCAAACATAGACGATACCCAGGGATTTGATCTGAATTCTGTGGGGATTCTTATATCTAAATTGACAGAGAAAATGGACAAATTCGAAAATGGTATGAATGAAAAATTTGATAAACAAAATAAATTACTAGAAGACTCATTGTCCCTCCTCAGCAAAAGGATGGACGGGTTTGAGGACAGAATTAAAAAAATAGAAGAGAGGCCAGATCTAACCTCTAAAATAAATAAAGACATCACAAAAGAGTTGCACAAGCTGAAGCTCAAAGTAGCGGATTTAGAAGATCGAAATCGCAGAAACAATATTAAAATTAGGGGCATCCCCGAGACCATAGGCCCAAACAAACTGGAGGAATTTACCAAAAAATTATTCAGGAAAATTATTCCCTCCCTAACAGAGCAAGAGCTAGAAATTGACAGAATACATAGGCTGCGAAAACCGCCCACCATCCCTAAAGACCTACCCAGAGACACACTCATGAGAGTGCACTTCTTCAAAACAAAAGAAAGAATCCAAAATTACTTTAGAGAAAATAAACATTTCCCTGAGCCATTTGAAAAACTAAAAATATATGCTGACCTCTCCAAAGAAACGATTGAAGGGAGGAAAACTTTTCAAAGCATTACCATACCTCTCAGGGACAATGAAATCTCCTATAAGTGGGGATTCCCACTCAAGTTAATAGTCAACTACAAAGGCAACTTTATCGTTCTTAATTCTCCAGAAGAAGGCAGAGACTTCTTGCACTCCATCAGTATTCCTCTTCAACCACGACATAAGGATCGCCTTGACTCTGATGGTAAAACATGAAGAGTTTTTGTTCAAGTTTATTGTTTACTTAAATGGGAAACTATCCCGATAAGAAGCTAATACCTATTTTTGGTCGTTCTTGTTAATGTTACATGGGTATAAGTTCAACAACCAAGAAGGTGTTGCTTGGGAGCTAGTAACACAAACTTTTCCCCCAACAGGTGAAGTCAGGTTCACCGTAGTGGACCACTTCAAGTGGACATTACAGTTTATTGTTTATTGTTCTTACTCTTACTTAACGTATATTGATTTCTTAATTCTCACAGGTTTGCTGCTACACAATGAGTTTAAAGATATTATCTTACAATGTTAGAGGCTTAAATAGTCCACACAAAAGACACACCCTTTGGAGAGAACTATCCAAAAGCCATGCCGATATAATTTGTTTACAGGAATCCAAATTTAAACACTCAGACAACCCAAAATTTTCGCATAAAAATTTCCCACATATTTACAAGTCGGACAACACAAAAAAGAAAGCCGGTGTGGTCACAATCGTTAAAGGAACTATCTCATTTGAATTTCTAGAGGAGATCAAAGATGCTAAAGGGAGGCTTCTTATTCTTGTTTGTTCCTTGAATAACCAGATTTGCACAATCATCAATATTTACGCCCCCAACACAGGTCAAATAGGTTTTCTGAACAAAGTAAATAAAAAAGTAATGTCAATCAAGAGAGGTGCCATGATTTGGTTGGGAGACTTTAATTTGGTACCAAATGCAAATATGGATTCCTCCACCCCAAATAGATACCGACCACATACTTTAGACAATTGGATACACCAAAATGAATTATTTGACATCTTTCGGTGTCTAAACACCACTTCAATTGAATACACCCATTTCTCTGACCCTCATCAATCAGCGTCACGAATTGATTTAATCTTATCGGACATTTTTACGCTCCCTAAAATCTATAGAATCACAATAGAAAGGAAAACCTTCTCGGACCACTCCCCAGTTTCAGCAGAAATCCAAATTGGCTACTCGGTTAATAAAAATTCACTATGGAAATGTGACGCTAACCTACTACACCACCCTGACCATAGATCAATATTAGAAAAATCACTAACAAATTATTTCACAGAGGATTCACCTACTGAAACATCCCCTTTCACCCATTGGTGTGCCCATAAGGCAGTCATGAGGGGTATCATGATCCAAATCTCTGCAAAAAGGAAAAGGTTGCTTAGAATTCAGATTGAAGACATTCAAAATAAAATAAAAGACAAAGAAAACGAACAACTAAGTTTAAACCCCCCGTCTACTCAAATTAAAATAGAGCTACTGAACCTCAGGCAGGAGCTTAAGAAAATCATATTTTCATCATTCCACACCATGGTCAAAATTTCCAAAATGAAGCAATATTCCTCAATTAATAAGCCAACGCGTTACATGATTAATAGAATGAAAAAAATAAGACAAGCAAACAGGATCACCAAAATACAAACAAAAAATGGTACAACGGTATCTCATCCCCAAGATAAAGCCAACTCCTTCTCAGATTATTACAGCAAATTATATAATTTACATTCCCAGCCCTCCACCCCACTTCCAAATGTTTCTGACATTGAAAAATTCTTGACCTCAATTAGCCTTCCAAAATTGACCCTTGATGATTTAGAAAACCTAACCTCCCCTTTCTCCCTAGAAGAAATAGAAAGAACCATTCTTCAACTCAAGGACTTTAAATCGCCAGGCCCTGATGGTTTTGGAAACGAATATTATAAAACCTTCACCAAATTACTCTCCCCACATCTACAAAACCTTTTTAATATAGCTAGTTCCTCAGGTAAATTCCCAGCAGAAATGTTAGAATCGACAATTATTTTAATTCCCAAACACAATTCGGACTTAACCCTTGTTAATAATTACAGGCCAATTTCCTTAATCAATACAGATCTGAAAATTTACTCCAAGCTAATTGCAAATAGGCTCAAATCCTATTTGCCGTTATTGGTTCATGGGGACCAAATGGGTTTTATAACAGGTCGTCAAGCGTCAGATGGTACTAGAAGACTTATCAACTCAATTAAATTGATTCATTCCTCTAAAGTGCCATCTGTAATTATTACTCTAGACGCCGAAAAGGCTTTTGACCGATTAAACTGGCTTTATTTAACATCAGTACTTCAAAAATTTGGGTTTAATGAAAAATATATCAACAGCGTAATGGCACTCTATTCAAAACCAACAGCCAAAATTTATGCAAACAACTACTCCTCTACACCATTTAACATTTCAAATGGTACAAGACAAGGGTGCCCTTTATCTCCGCTGCTTTTTATTTTATCAATGGAACCACTAGCGCAATCAATTAGGCAAAATAATTCCATAAAAGGTCTACAAACGCGAACACGCCATTATAAGATAGGGCTCTTTGCCGACAACATGATGTTTACCCTGACGGACCCCTATGAATCAGTTTCGGAGCTACAAAAAACCCTTCAATTTTTTTCAACTATTACCCTTTTTAAGATAAACGAAAATAAATCCAAAATATTGCCATTTTACTTGACGGAATTAGAAACAAAGAAAATAAAAGATATAGTTTCATTCAGTTGGTCGGAAGGAGACCTAGACTATCTAGGTATAATCATTTCAAAAAACTTAGACACATTAATGAAGAAAAACTTGAACAAACTCTTGGAAAATATAAACAAAGACCTGGGTTTCCTCGGTACAAAAGACCTCTCATGGTGGGGCAGAGTATTGGCAACTAAAATTTTTATTGTCCCAAAAATCTCTTATATACTGAGAACACTTCCCCTAAAAATCAACACTTCCTACCTGACTAGCTTCCAATCAACAATAAATACGTTTATTTGGAATAAAAAAAGGGCCCGCATTTCCACAAACATTCTATATAAATGCAAGGAATTTGGGGGCATAGGCTTACCAAACATTACAGCTTTATATCTATCGAATTTAATAAAACAAAGCCAGTATTGGTTCATGAAAGAAGATCCTCCGAATTGGCTTGACCTTGAAATTGAACTTAACCATAGGAAATCTCCCAAAGAATTGGTTTTTGACCATATTCTCAACAGACCTTATAAGGCCTACGCTCATCACCCTATCTTTTCTCCCATTATATATGCCTGGAATAAATTGTCCAAACGAAAGAGAGGCTCCAACAGGAAAATCCTCCTCCAAAATACCCCTATAGAGATTATCATGCTTACCCAAAATATTAACCCCTCCCCCATATGGAGAGACAATGGGATTCAAAAATTAAATGATATTCATGATGGGGTTAAATTTCTCACCTTCAGCTCTATTAAACAAAAATTTAAAATACCCTCCTCAGCCTTTTTCCCTTACATGGTACTAAAGGACCAAGTTCAAAAATTCATTACAAACAAAACAAAAATATCTGAAGCAAATATTAATTTACTAAAAAATCCCACACACAATTTATTTTGGAATAACAAGCAAATATATCGGTGGTTTAACAATGACATACAATTCAATAAGTTAGCTCATATGATAAAATGGGAAGGGGATCTGAATGTAACGTTCACTCCAGAACAGTGGGAAAATGCAATCCACTTTACTTATGCATCAAACATCTGCATGACACTGAAAGAGGCCTATTATAAAATAATAACAAGATGGTACTATATTCCGGCTCGCCTTTCTCATCTGCCGTCAGGAGGATCTCCATTATGCTGGAGAGAATGTGGAGAGCGTGGAAGTTTGCTACATGTGTTTTGGTCATGCCCCCGGGTAAAACCCTTATGGAGGCAAGCCATAAAATTAATTAACAAATTATTAACAGGTAATATTATAGTTACCCCTCCAATGGCCTTGTTGTCCCTGAACTGGGAAAAAATAGACACAAATGTGAGATCTCTTATCATCCATATCTGCCTTGTGGTCAAACAAATCATAGCTTTCCATTGGAAGAATCCGACTTTACCGGCTTTTACTGAAATTATAGACCAAATTAACTTACACAAGACATACGAAGAAAACTTCGCAATAGTAAATGATTACTATACAAAACATGATAGGAAATGGAAGAAATGGGTTGAGGTAAACTCCAATCTATCGCATTAAAGGAAAGATGATGGCTTCTACATACCTGTGAGGTTATTACAACTTATTATATGCTCTTTGCTATTATTATATGCTATTATATGTTACTATATGTTAATCTGTTAAAAATTGTTAATCATTATCAAATTTTGTTTAAAATGGACAGTGTGTCCACAATGTTGTTCTTACCTTTCCCCAAACCCTCCCCACCTCCTTCCCTCTCCTTCCCCTATTCCCTTGTGAGCTGACTCCACATGCTAATATTAAATTTCAAAGATATAATAAAATTATTTGAATAAGTATGATCACAGGTTACCATTCCCCAAACCCATCTCCCCTACCTCCCTCCCTCTCCTTACCCTTATTCCCTTGCGAGCTGACTATATGATTATTTCCACATGCTAATATTAAATTTCAAAGTTATAATAAAAATTATTTGAACAGGAAAGGGATCAACTAGCATCTACTAGTATCATTTGGAATATTTTTTATCAGTAATTGTACCATGCTCTACAATCAGTGGATGAGCAACTTGCAGCCTTCAGAGGATTTTTCAAGTTCGGCATGGGCAGCACGGTGGCGCAGTGGATAGCACTGCAGCCTTGCAGCGCTGGGGTCCTGGGTTCAAATCCCACCAAGGACAACATCTGCAAAGAGTTTGTATGTTCTCTCCGTGTTTGCGTGGGTTTCCTCCGGGCACTCCGGCTTCCTCCCACATTCCAAAGACATACTGATAGGGAATTTAGATTGTGAGCCCCATCGGGGACAGTGATGATAATGTGTGCAAAATGTAAAGCGCTGCGGAATATGTTAGCGCTATATAAAAATAAAGATTATTATTATTATTATTCATTCAATATATGCCTAGTAAACCAGCCATGTATGGCCTGAAAATATGCTGGATGTGTTATTCTGCCAATTATTATGTGATGAATGGGCTTATCTATTGTGGAAAAGAAGTTCTCCATTTACGGAACAAATGTCTATAAAGAATATTTTTTAAAAAAAGATAATATGTGTAAATTGTTCTGAAGACCAATGCAATTGAAAAGGAAAAGTTAGAAAATAAATATAGTTGCAGGTTTTGTTTACTTACATTAATATTTGAAATTCCTTGATAACAATTACAATTTTGTGCATTTTTCATACCTTACTCGTCAATTTTTAAAGAAACTTCTAAATGCTTAAAAAGTTTATTAATATCAACTCTGCCATTTGATTTGCACCATGCTAGGCAAAAGCGTATATTTCTACTGTCATGCATAGTACTGTAGGATCAAGGAGTACATCAAACATAAGATGAAGAAAAACAAGTAACAAACAATATTCACCAAATTGCTCACTTCCACAGCTTGCTGTTCTTTGATACTGTCCGCAAGAAATGTTCCTACAGCCATGAAACACAGAAATCTCAGGTATCTTTGTGCTAGGGCAGAAACTTAGGCCGTGATTAGGTACAGGACGATTCTGCGATGTGGAAGTCCTAGGCAAGAGTGTGCATTGTAGAGTTGCAGCACACATCCTGATATCAGAATGGAAGTCCCAGCATAGCGAGAAAAGGCCCCGGGTTTCAAAGAACAGTGGCAGTAAGAAGATGCAGCAAGGTTCATAAGGGAAAGAGCATGCGGCTTAGCAAAATTGTGGCCAGCGAATTACAAAAAAATTTGCATTCTGAAGAAGTTGAATCTTTTTAAAATTCACGTTAAATTAGCGTTGAATAAATTGGCACAGCTCTAAAGATAGATGGCATTGGCCACAGATTCTCTCATCATAGATAACACTAGTCTACAAAAAATTTTTTTTCCTGGCATGGACTTTAAGAACAGTTTTAGACTAATTTGAGGGTGCTGAATGCAAATCTGATCTTATAATTGCTCTATCACATCAGGTTTTTGCGCTACAGGTATATAGCCCATTTTCAAGAATTCCATGATAAATATACAGTAAGTAGTGTATGAAAAGTGCCGATTTATACGGTTCACTAAGATAAATTTAGTTTTCATTTAGTCTCCCAATAAATGTGAGAATATATTTGTTTTCTTTGAACATGCATAATTCCCATTTGTCATGATAACACCCTTGTTTTCTGTGCTACTGGGACAGTAGAGCTACAGCAGAGCATTGGGTGAAAACTGAATGGCCTCAGCGACAGAGTTTGGCATCTGGCGATAAGAATGTCATCCATGATCCTTTAGTGGATAGGAAGGAGATTGTCTTTCCTCCCTTACACATAAAACTTGGATTGATGAAGCGGTTCGTCAAAGCTCTCAATCACAGTGGAGAATGCTTTAACTATATATGTTCAACTTTTCCTGGTCTTACTGAAGAGAAGAAAAAGGCTGGAATATTTGATGGACCTCAAATAAGAACACTTATGAGAGACCCACATTTTATCACATCAATAATGAGACAGAAGAAAGAGCTTGGAATGCATTTTGTAATGTGGTGCAGAATTTTCTAGGGAATAAGAAAGCAGACAATTATGAAGAGATTGTGGAAGAGCTACTAACGAGTCTGCGAAATCTTGGATGTAGAATGAGATTCACTATTTACACCACAGCCATTTGGACTTTTCTCCAGAGAACCTTGGGGATGTGAGCGAGGAACAAGAGGAGCGTTTTCATCAGGACATTAAAACAATTGAAGAACGGTATCAAGGCCGGTGGGACTCACATATGATGGCTGACTATTGCTGGAGCTTGATGAGAGACAACCCAGAAGCTGTACATCACAGATCAGCCAAGAAAAGAAAGTGCAAATAACTGCCATTTGTCATTCATCTGTGTGCCATATATATGTGTTTTTATATTTTGTAGTTTAATTCTGTAAGTATATTTGATTTGCTGTACATAGACTTTGTAATCTTTGTTATTCCTTCATTAAAAATATACAATGTAGTATTGAAAACCATGTGTTTTTATCATAAAACATTAGATAGGAGTAATTTTCATCAAAAATTGAAAATATCTCGAAATCCTGATTTGAAAGCCAAAAACGGAGTTCATATTCGTAATCAGCAGCCAAAATTGACTTAAAATATGTTTTAAAACCTTTTGCCAGAAAAATTGCGTTGACCAGTGTAATCGAACCGATTATGCAAATGACAATCTAATGAAAGTCTCACCGATCAAGCTAGTGAGTTAGAATTTCAAAAGATTTTCCTATCTCTAGTCAGTAGAACACTGATATCAGATGTACAATGTTCAGAAAAATGGGTACACCCCAGCAGAGTTGTCAGAAAACATTTACTAATTTCCTTTCAGAATCCTTATTTTTGGGAGTTACCATTCTACAAAATACTCTTACAAATGTGATCCATTGAGCCAGCAAGCCAACTTCGATATTTTGCTTTTGCACATACAAAAGTAATTATTCAAACAAATACCTTCCAAAGCGTTTTGAAAAAATGACTACATCCTCAGATCAAAGCTAAAGTTTAGACTACACAATTCCAAATGACAAAAATTCAACAAAAGGTAAGTCTAATTATTCACTAAACAGATATGTAGCAGACAATTGACTTTAAAAAGCATTAATCAACACAGAAAACCCTTCACCATGTCATGCTTTCAGCAGTGGCACCACATGAAAGAGAAATATCACAAGGCCTGAGAAAGAAAATAATTTCTTTACAAAAGAAAGGTGAAGACTAAAAGACCATCAAAAAAGCTTTACTTATCAGTCAGAATACTGTAGTAAAAATAATACAAAAACGTGTTGTTAGTACTTTTGACCATTCGCGCTCCCCATAGTGTTGTGACTAGGGTTGAGCGAAACGGGTCGGCCATTTTCAGAAGTTGCCGACTTTTGGCAAAGTCGGGTTTCATGAAACCCGACCCGACCCCTGTGTGGGGTCGGCCATGAGGTCGGCAATCTTCTGAATCTGGTATCAGAATTCCGATACCAAGTTCCGATATGTTTGCAATATCGGAAATCGGTATCGGAATCCATATTTAAGTGTAAAATAAAGAATTAAAATAAAAAATATTGCTATACTCACCCTCTGACACGCCCTGCTTCTTTCCGGCAGCCTTCCTTCCTAAGAATCAGCACTTGAAGGACCTTCGGTGACGTCGCGGCTTGTGATTGGTCGTGCGAGCGGTCACATGGGCGGTCGCGCGACCAATCACAAGCCGCGACATCATCTAAGGCCCTTCACGCGCTGATTCTAAGGAAGGAAGGCTGCCGGTTAGTACCAGGGCGCGTCAGAGGGTGAGTATAGCAATATTTTTTATTTTAATTCTTTATTTTACACTTAAATATGGATCCCAGGGCCTGAAGGAGAGTTTCCTCTCCTTCAGACCCTGGGAACCATTGGAAACCCAATGGACTTCATTGGGTTTCTTGTTTCGGCCGACCCCGACTTTTTTATAGGATCGGCCGATTTCACTCGACCCGACTTTTGAAAAAGTCGGGTTTCGTGAAACCCGACCTGATCCTATAAAAGTAAAAGTCGCTCAACCCTAGTTGTGACGTCAGACGCCGATCAGCCTCTGTCGGCCATCTTTTTTTATCTGCCGCGCAACCAGGGATGCCACCGGCCGGGACTCCCCTGGCTCTGTGCGGTTGCTCCGCGTTATTCAAAGTCCTGCCTTCCCGCTGCATGTCTACCCATTGGCATTGGCAGCTGTAGCTGGACCTCTACTACAGGAAAGGGGAACGGGAGAAGCTGCATGTCAGGCCAACAGCTCTTATTGAAACTGCACACTTTGATGGTTTGGCAGCATTACACCTATAATCATTGACATTGATCTCCATCCAGCCATTTGGCATATCTGTGTTGGAAATATTGAAGATTATTGCAGTTTCGTGACGGTAACAGCTACCAGTTTGAGTGATTACCACTTGCAACATATTATTTAATGCTTAACGCTAATTGTCAATACAAGTGATTTTAGCTTGCAATACATTATACTGTTATTATTCATTATTCCAGCTTGTGGTATGCTGTAGTAGTGCGTTCAATGTTTGAGTCTGCAGCACATTGCTGTGCGCACATAAGGCACTGTATGGTCCACTAACCTCTGGCACTATTATATCCAGCATTTCATTTGGACTGTATTGTTTAGTGTTGTATTTTATTTCATTTCATCAGGATCAATTCAGGTGGGAAATAGGTGATTGCTAGAAGGATTGGTGCGGCAAACTATTGATGTTTATTTGGTTATCTATTTAATCTACCGTATATACTCGAGTGCCGACCCGAGTATAAGCTGACCCCCCTAATTTTGCCACAAAAAACTGGGAAAACTTAATGACTCGAGTATAAGCCTAGGGTGGAAAATACAGCAGCTACCGGTGAATTTCAAAAATAAAAATAGATACCAATAAAAGTAAAATTAATTGAGACATCAGTAAGTTAAGTGTTTTTGAATATCAACATTGAATCAGGAGCCCCATATAATGCTCCATACAGTTTATGATGGGCCTCATAAGATGCTCCATATAAAATATGCCCCATATACTGCTCCACAAATGTGGATTATGGCCCCATAAGATGCTCCATACAGATAACTGCCCCATATAATGCTGTACATGGCCACATAAGATGCTCCATACAGACATTTGCTCCGTATAATGCTCCACAAATGTGGATTATGGCCCCATAAGTTGCTCCATACAGATATTTTCCCCCATATCATGCTGCACATGGCCCCATACAGATATTTGCCCCCATATCATGCTGCACATAGCCACATAAGATGCTCCATACAGATATTTGCCCCATATAATGCTGCACATGGCCACATAAGATGCCCCATACAAATATTTGCCCCCATATAATGCTGCACATGGCCACATAAGATGCTCCATACAGATTTTTGCCCCCATATAATGCTGCACATGGCCACATAAGATGCTCCATACAGATATTTGCCCCATATGCTGTTGCTGCGATTAAAAAAATAAAAAAATTACATACTCACCTCTCTGGCCCCCGGCACTTGCTATAGTCACCTGCTCTCTGTTCCACCGCTGACCGCCGCTGTGTCTTCCACATCATCTGCACCGACCTTCAGGAAGAGGGCGGCATGCACTAATCGCATCACCGCACCCTCTGACCTGAGCGTCACTGCTGAAGACACAGCGGCGCTGACGGTGGAACGAGGAGCAGGTGAATATCGCACACTGCCCCCGTCATACTCACCTGTTCCTGGCGCCGTCTCTGCACGTCTGTTCCCCAGCGTCGCATTTTCTTCCTGTAGTCAGCGGTCATCGTTACCGCTCATTACAGTAATGAATATGCGGCTCCACCCCTATGGGAGGTGGAGCTACATATTCATTACTGTAATTAGCCGTATCATGTGACCGCTCACTACAGGAAGAAGCTGCAGCGTCGGGGAAGCAGGGACCTGCAGGAAACGCGCCAGGAGCAGGTGAGTATAATTAGACAGCCCCCGCTCCTCCTTCCCTGCCGACCCCTGGGTATGACTCGAGTATAAGCCGAGAGGGGGGCTTTCAGCCCAAAAAAGTGGGCTGAAAATCTCAGCTTATACTCGAGCATATACGGTAATTGGATTTTGCACACAGGACACACGGATTTTGTACACGGAATTGCACACAGGATTGCACACACGGAATTGCACACACGAAATTGCACACAGGATTTTGCACACGTTTTGCCAGCAGCCTTATATCCTTGTTTTCGGTCATTCCTTGGGAATAAGGGTGCTGGTGTTATTGTTTATAATAAAAAAATTCTGTTCAAATAGGAACTGCAACGATCTCAAAGAGGCTAACCTTGAACGTTAACACTAAAACAGGAGTGTCTTCTGTTAAGAAGGGTTAAATAAAATTGACATGCTGTTATGATAGTGTAGCAACTCATTCAGGAAAATAGGTAACAAACTAAAAACTACAACTGACCCTGTCAGTTGCTACACAGAATAGACATCCTTACCATGCTGTCCCTAGTGGATCCTGCATGAGCTGGGATAGCCCTAACCACAGAGTAGATGAAATCAACTAAAACCTATGCTTCCTGATAGCCTGTTGGGCACTTCACATTCCTCCTAAAGAACCAGAGGGCAGTGCAAAGTGTAAATAACCTATACAAGGGAAAGTGTGGTGAAATAAAAATAAATTCTAGAGTGGGTAAAACAAACCATGCAATACAAAATAAAGGATTAAGTATGTGCAGTCAGAGAATATACTGCCTAATTTCTAAAACAAAACAGAAAATGGGTGCAGGGCGAAGAACATAAACAGCAAAGAGATAAACCCTAGCTGTTCTTTCACTGACTTAAACTACAGAAGTATAGCTGAACATCCAAATGAGACGATCACCAGCAGGAGATTTTGCAAGTGAAAGTATAAAATGCTGCACCCGAAAGGTAATAGAGCAGACAAATGAGTAAATGAAGACACCTGTTAACATAAAAAGACTGAATCAAGGATAACAGAAACTAAACAGCCATAGAAAAGGAGTATCTACGGTGGCTCAGCAGACTGGGAAGCCAACCACAAAGCACAGCCTCAAGTATTTGAACCCAGATGCATGACACATGAAAGCTCACTGCAGTTAGATAATGAAGTAGAAAGCCAAACTATTTGAGCATTTAACATGACACAATTACACTGCAGAGGATTAGTATGCATAAATGGTATTAAGGAAGCCTGTCCTAAAGCTCCTGCGTAAAAAAGGCCACCTACAACTTTTCAGGACCCTGGCTGAAATATATGAAAGCTGAAGGGACTCCATAATGATGAGACCATGTAAATGTTTTTTGAACTGATGGTTTAATAACTGTATGGCGTTGCAAATGTGAGTATAAAAAATGCATGGTGCCTACCATGAAACATGGTGGTGACAGTGAACTTATGTGGGGCTCAATGAGTGCTGCTGGTGTTAGGAAGTTGCATTTCATTGATTATATCATGAATTCACAGATGTGTTGCCTGTATTGAAAGAGAATATGCCATGACCACGCCATTCTCTTGGTAGTTGAGTACTTTCGAACATGACAGTGATCCAAAAAACACATTTTAGACAACTGTTGCATTTCTAAGGATGAAAAGGAGAAAGTGAATCAGTGACCAAGTGTGTCTCCTGATATGATCCCAAGCAAATACCTATGGGGAATTCTGAAGAAACAAGTTGTTTTCATTCTCCATCAAGCATCCAAGCTCTAAAAGAGGTTGTTTTTGAAGAATGTAAAAAGATAGATATGCAATATGTTGTCAACTTGTTCTTTGTTGCATGCCTAAAAGACTTGGTTCTGTCCGGAGGTCATACAAAAAAATTAGATGTAGTTGTTTATGATGTGGGTGCATTTATTTTGTAGCAACAAATTTGAGTAAAATTGAAGATTTTGTAATTAAATATATATTACTGTCCATACTTTCAAGCTATGGGTTAAAAATTTTTCTATAAAACTCAGTATTGTCAAAATTTGGAAAATTGTTCTTGTATTCAATTAGATATTGACTAAAATCTTACTTTTCAAAGGGGCAGTATACATTCATGCCAAGCATGACTTGAGATAACAGGGATAGCTGAGACCCCATAGAACATGATTCGGGTAGGTTTTTACTGTTTTGATCGCCATTATTAACGTTATAACGGTGACCGCAAAAAAAAGTTAGATTTCCCATTTAATTTCTCTCTCCTATGATGTGATCGCTGTGATGCCGCAGGGAGGCGAGCGCTAAGAGTGGACGCTCTGGACCATGGATCAGACCTACCCCATGGCGAGCTGACCTAGGAGAGACCATCCCTATATAGGGGTTATCAGGAGCAAGCCCAGATGTCACTAGAACCATGGTAGCCGATACTAAGAGTGGCGGCTCAAGCAGATAACAGGGACCAGGACTAAGTGGTACAAGGGGAGGGAGGAGGATCCAGAGGTGCAGGAACCGGGAACACGGGTACTAGGACACCAGATGGGAGCGGGAAAGACAACAGGATCAGACGTCAGGATAGGACTACTGGGAGACTGAAGCGGAGGCAGCTGTGAAAAGAGAAGGCGTAACACAGGAAGGGGATTATGCAGGCAGTATACTGGAGTACTGGTAAATAGAGGACAGGAGAAGTTACTAAGACACGAAGGTTGAACATCTGTGGGATCATTTGAAGAGGGCTGTCCATGATCGGCGACCATGAAACTTAACTAAACTGGAATTGTTTTGTAAAGAGGAATGGTCAAAAATACCTTCATCCAGGATCCAAGAACTCATTAAAAGCTACAGGAAGCGACTAGAGGCTGTTATTTTTGCAAAAGGAGGATCTACTAAATATTAATGTCACTTTTCTGGTGGGGTGCCCATACTTATGCACCTGTCAAATTTTGTTTGAAGGCAGATGGCACATTTTCTGTTAGTACAATAAACCTCATTTCAAGGCAGAAACATTACTGTGTCCAACAGTTATTAGATATATGAAACTGAAATAGCTGTTGCCAAATTTTTTTTTTTTATAAAGCATTAAGCTTAAGATTAATAGGCGTGCCCAAACTTTTTCATATAACTGTAATTCATAGTTGTGATGCCTTCAGTGTGAATGTACAATTTTCATAGTCATGAAAATACAGAAAAATCTTTAAGTGAGAAGGTGTGTCCAAACTTTTAGTCTGTACTGTATATATATATATATATATATATATATATATATATATATATATATAAATATACAGTGCCTACAAGTAATATTCGACCACCTGCAGATTTAGCAGGTTTACACATTTGGAATTAACTTGGCATTGTGACATTTGGACTGTAGATCAGCCTGGAAGTGTGAAATTCACTGCAGCAAAAAAGAATGTTATTTCTTTGTTTATTTTTTTTTTAAATTGTGAAAAGTCTTTTCAGAGGGTCATTTATTATTCAACCCCTCAACCCACCAGAATTCTGTTTGGTTCCCCTAAAGTATTAAGAAGTAGTTCAGGCACAAAGAACAATGAGCTTCACATGTTTGGATTAATTATCTCTTTTTCCAGCCTTTTCTGACTATTTAACCCCTTCATGACCCAGCCTATTTTGACCTTAAAGACCTTGCCGTTTTTTGCAATTCTGACCAGTGTCCCTTTATGAGGTAATAACTCAGGAACGCTTCAACGGATCCTAGCGGTTCTGAGATTGTTTTTTCGTGACATATTGGGCTTCATGATAGTGGTAAATTTAGGTCAATAAATTCTGCGTTTATTTGTGATAAAAACGGACATTTGGCGAAAATTTTGAAAATTTCGCAATTTTCACATTTTTAATTTTTATTCTGTTAAACCAGAGAGATATGTGACACAAAATAGTTAATAAGTAACATTTCCCACATGTCTACTTTACATCAGCACAATTTTGGAAACAAAATTTTTTTTTGTTAGGAAGTTATAAGGGTTAAAATTTGACCAGCGATTTGTCATTTTTACAACGAAATTTACAAAACCATTTTTTTTAGGGACCACCTCACATTTGAAGTCAGTTTGAGGGGTCTATATGGCTGAAAATACCCAAAAGTGACACCATTCTAAAAACTGCACCCCTCAAGGTACTCAAAACCACATTCAAGAAGTTTATTAACCCTTCAGGTGCTTCACAGCAGCAGAAGCAACATGGAAGGAAAAAATGAACATTTAACTTTTTAGTCACAAAAATTATCTTTTAGTAACATTTTTTTTATTTTCCCAATGGTAAAAGGAGAAACTGAACCACGAAAGTTATTGTCCAATTTGTCCTGAGTACGCTGATACCTCATATGTGGGGGTAAACCACTGTTTGGGCGCGCGGCAGGGTTTGGAAGGGAAGGAGCGCCATTTGACTTTTTGAATCAAAAATTGGCTCCACTCTTTAGCGGACACCATGTCACGTTTGGAGAGCCCCCGTGTGCCTAAAAATTGGAGCTCCCCCACAAGTGACCCCATTTTGGAAGCTAGACGCCCCAAGGAACTTATCTAGATGCATAGTGAGCACTTTGAACCCCCAGGTGCTTCACAAATTGATCCGTAAAAATGAAAAAGTACTTTTTTTTCACAAAAAAATTCTTTTAGCCTCAATTTTTTCATTTTCACATGGGCAACAGGATAAAATGGATCCTAAAATGTGTTGGGCAATTTCTCCTGAGTACGCCGATACCTCATATGTGGGGGTAAACCACTGTTTGGGCACATGGTAAGGCTCGGAAGGGAAGGAGCGCCATTTGACTTTTTGAATGAAAAATTATTTCCATCGTTAGCGGACACCATGTCGCGTTTGGAGAGCTCCTGTGTGCCTAAACATTGGCGCTCCCCCACAAGTGACCCCATTTTGGAAACTAGACGCCCCAAGGAACTTATCTAGATGCATAGTGAGCACTTTGAACTCCCACAGAAGTTTATAACGCAGAGCCATGAAAATAAAAAATAATTTTTCTTTCCTCAAAAATGATTTTTTAGCCTGGAATTTACCATTTTGCCAAGGATAATAGGAGAAATTGGACCACAAATATTGTTGTCCAGTTTGTCCTGAGTACGCTGATACCCCATATGTGGGGGTAAACCACTGTTTGGGCGCACGGCAGGGCTCGGAAGGGATGGCACGCCATTTGGCTTTTTAAATGGAAAATTAGCTCCAATCATTAGCGGACACCATGTCACGTTTGGAGAGCCCCTGTGTGCCTAAACATTGGAGATCCCCCAGAAATGACCCCATTTTGGAAACTAGACCCCCAAAGGAACTAATCTAGATGTGTGGTGAGGTCTTTGAACCCCCAAGTGCTTCACAGAAGTTTATAACGCAGAGCCACGAAAATAAAAAAAAAAATTATTTTCTCAAAAATGATATTTTAGCCTGCAATTTTTTATTTTCCCAAGGGTAACAGGAGAAATTTGACCCCAAAAGTTGTTGTCCAGTTTCTCCTGAGTACGCTGATACCCCATATGTGGGGGTAAACCACTGTTTGGGCACATGCCGGGGCTCGGAAGTGAAGTAGTGACATTTTTAAATGCAGACTTTGATGGAATGCTCTGTGGGCGTCACGTTGCGTTTGCAGAGCCCCTGATGTGGCTTAACAGTAGAAACCCCCCACAAGTGACCCCATTTTGGAAACTAGACCCCGAAAGGAACTTATCTAGATGTGTGGTGAGCACTTTGAACCCCCAAGTGCTTCACAGAAGTTTATAATGCAGAGCCGTGAAAATAATAAATACGTTTTCTTTCCTCAAAAATAATTATTTAGCCCAGAATTTTTTAATTTTCCCAAGGGTAACAGGAGAAATTTGACCCCAATATTTGTTGTCCAGTTTCTCCTGAGTACGCTGTACGCTGATACCCCATGTGTGGGGGTAAACCACTGTTTGGGCACACGTCGGGGCTCAGAAGGGAAGTAGTGACTTTTGAAATGCAGACTTTGATGGAATGGTCTGCGGGCGTCACATTGCGTTTGCAGAGCCCCTGGTGTGCCTAAACAGTAGAAACCCCCCACAAGTGACCCCATTTTAGAAACTAGACCCCCCAAGGAACTTATCTAGATATGTGGTGAGCACTTTGAACCCCCAAGTGCTTCACAGACGTTTACAACGCAGAGCCGTGAAAATAAAAAATCATTTTTCTTTCCTCAAAAATGATGTTTTAGCAAGCATTTCTTTATTTTCACAAGGGTAACAGGAGAAATTGGACCCCAGTAATTGTTGCGCAGTTTGTCCTGAGTATGCTGGTACCCCACATGTGGGGGTAAACCACTGTTTGGGTGCACGTCGGGGCTCGGAAGTGAGGGAGCACCATTTGACTTTTTGAATACAAGATAGGCTGGAATCAATGGTGGCGCCATGTTGCGTTTGGAGACCCCCTGATGTGCCTAAACAGTGGAAACCCCTCAATTCTAACTCCAACACACCCCTAACCCTTATCCCAACTGTAGCCGTAACCCTATTCACAACCCTAACCCCAACACACCCGTAACCCCAACACACCCCTAACCCTAACCACAACCCTAATTCCAACCCAACCCTAGCCCTAAGGCTATGTGCCAACGTTGCGGATTCGTATGAGATTTTTCAGCACCATTTTTGAAAAATCCGCGGGTAAAAGGCACTGCGTTTTACCTGCGGATTTACCGCGGATTTCCAGTGTTTTTTGTCCGGATTTCACCTGTGGATTCCTATTGAGGAACAGGTGTAAAACGCTGCGGAATCCGCACAAAGAATTGACATGCTGCGGAAAATACAACGCAGCGTTCCCGCGCGGTATTTTCCGCACCATGGGCACAGCGGATTTGGCTTTCCATATGTTTACATGGTACTGTAAACCTGATGGAACACTGCTGCGGATCCGCAGCGGCCAATCCGCACCGTGTGCACATAGCCTAATTCTAAAGGTATGTGCACACGTTGCGGAAAACGCTGCGGATCCGCAGCAGTTTCCCATGAGTTTACAGTTCAATGCAAACCTATGGGAAACAAAAATCGCTGTACACATGCTGCAGAAAAACTGCACGGAAACGCAGCGGTTTACATTCCGCAGCATGACACTTCTTTCTGCGGATTCCGCAGCCGTTTTACAACTGCTCAAATAGAAAATCGCTGTTGTAAAACCGCATTGAAATGCGCAGAAAAAACATGGTAAATCCGCCATAAATCCGCAGCGGTTTAGCACTGCGGATTTATCAAATCCGCAGCGGAAAAATCCGCAGAGGACCAGAATACGTGTGCACATACCGAAACCCTAACCCTACCCCTAACCCTACCCCTAACCCTACCCCTAACCCTACCCCTAACCCTAACCCTAACCCTAACCCTAACCCTACCCCTAACCCTAACCCTAGTTCTTACCCCAACCTTAGTGGAAAAAAAAAAAAATATTTTTTTTATTGTCCCTACCTATGGGGGTGACAAAGGGGGGGGGGGGGGTCATTTACTTTTTTTTTTTTTTTTTGATCACTGAGATAGGTTATATCTCAGTGATCAAAAATCACTCTGGAACGAATCTGCCGGCCGGCAGATTCGGCGGGCGCACTGCACATGCGCCCGCCATTTTGGAAGATGGCGGCGCCCAGGAAAGAAGACGGACGGTCCCCGGGAGGCCAGGTAAGTATAAGGGGGGGAGATCAGGGCACGGGGGGGGCGTCGGAGCACGGGGGGGATCGGAACACGGGGGGGTGGATTGGAGCACGGAGTGGGGGATCGCTGTGCGGGCGGGTGGATCGGAGCACAGGGGGGGGAATCGCTGTGTGGGGGGGATCGGAGTGCGGGGGGGTTTGTTTGGAGCACGGGGGGTGTGATTGGAGCACGGGGGGAGAGGGCAGGAGGACAGGGGAGCGGAGCACAGGACCGAGGGGAGCAGACCACAGATCGGAAGGCTGGGGGGGCGATCGGAGGAGTGGGGTGGGTGCACATTAGTATGTCCAGCCATGGCCGATGATATTGCAGCATCGGCCATGGCTGGATTGTAATATTTCACCATTTTTTTAGGTGAAATATTACAAATCGCTCTGATTGGCAGTTTCACTTTCAACAGCCAATCAGAGCGATCGTAGCCACGAGGGGGTGAAGCCACCCCCCCTGGGCTAAACTACCACTCCCCCTGTCCCTGCAGGCCGGGTGAAATGGGAGTTAACCCTTTCACCCAATCTGCAGGGACGCGATCTTTCCATGACGCATATGCTGCGTCATGGGTCGGAATGGCACCGACTTTCATGACGCAGCGTATGCGTCAAAGGTCGGGAAGGGGTTAAGACCCTCCCCAAACTTGTGAACAGCACTCATACATGTCAACATGGGAAAGACAAAGGAGCATTCCAAGGCCATCAGAGACAAGATCGTGGAGGGTCACAAGGCTGGCAAGGGGTACAAAACCCTTTCCAAGGAGTTGGGCCTACCTGTCTCCACTGTTGGGAGCATCATCCGGAAGTGGAAGGCATATGGAACTACTGTTAGCCTTCCACAGCCTGGACAGCCTTTGAAAGTTTCCTCCCGTGCCGAGGCCAGGCTTGTCCGAAGAGTCAAGGCTAACCCAAGGACAACAAGGAAGGAGCTCCGGGAAGATCTCATGGCAGTGGGGACATTGGTTTCAGTCAATACCATAAGTAACGTACTCCACCGCAATGGTCTCCGTTCCAGACGAGCCCGTAAGGTACCTTTACTTTCAAAGCGTCATGTCAAGGCTCATCTACAGTTTGCTCATGATCACTTGGAGGACTCTGAGACTGACTGGTTCAAGGTTCTCTGGTCTGATGAGACCAAGATCGAGATCTTTGGTGCCAACCACACACGTGACGTTTGGAGACTGGATGGCACTGCATACGACCCCAAGAATACAATCCCTACAGTCAAGCATGGTGGTGGCAGCATCATGCTGTGGGGCTGTTTCTCCGCCAAGGGGCCTGGCCATCTGGTCCGCATCCATGGGAAGATGGATAGCACGGCCTACCTGGAGATTTTGGCCAAGAACCTCCGCTCCTCCATCAAGGATCTTAAGATGGGTCGTCATTTCATCTTCCAAAAAGACAACGACCCAAAGCACACAGCCAAGAAAACTAAGGCCTGGTTCAAGAGGCAAAAAATCAAGGTGTTGCAGTGGCCTAGTCAGTCTCCTGACCTTAACCCAATTGAAAACTTGTGGAAGGAGCTCAAGATTAAAGTCCACATGAGACACCCAAAGAACCTAGATAACTTGGAGAAGATCTGCATGGAGGAGTGGGCCAAGATAACTCCAGAGACCTGTGCCGGCCTGATCAGGTCTTATAAAAGACGATTATTAGCTGTAATTGCAAACAAAGGTTATTCCACAAAATATTAAACCTAGGGGTTGAATAATAATTGACCAACACTTTTATGTTTAAAATTTATAAAAATTTAACTGAGCAACAAAACTTTTTGGTTTGTAAGATTTATGCATCTGTTAATAAATCCTGCCCTTGTTTGAAGTTTGAAGGCTCTAACTTATTTGCATCTTATTAAACCTGCTAAATCTGCAGGGGGTTGAATACTACTTGTTGTTGACATTGTATATATATATATATATATATATATATATATATATATATATATATATATATATATATATATATATATATATATATCAATATTCACTATGCAGTAAAAATTGTAATATAATTTTGTTCAACAGCGATGCCAGAATTTCATAGATTTTCATGCTTTGCTACTTTTGCACACCAAGAAGTATATATTTTTTAAAATATATATTGTGTTTGTTAGCCTTATATAGCTGTAACATTTCATTTTTTTGCTGACAGAGCTGACCAAGAACTTGGCTTTTTGTTTGACAAGTTGATGTTTTCATAGATACTACTTTATTACATTTAACTTTTTCAAGACCTTTTGTTCTAATTTTTAAAGAAAACCTCTCACCGGGTTATTCCATATGAGATAAGGCCAGTACCTGTAAGCCCTGATATGTTGCATTCTAATATGCTATATATCTGCCCCAATCCAGCCTGCAAGACAAGGAAAAGACCTTTTATAATACTCACCTATGGGGTGGTCAGGTCCAATGGGCATCGCTGTCTTGGCTCCTCAGGGGATGATTGGTTGTACATCATCCACTCAATGTTCCCGGCATCGTGCTATCGGGCAAGGGCGTATTTCTCTGCCCTGACCAGGTCAAAGAAAGGTATTGCAGTGCAAATGCTTTGGGCCTCTTTGCCTTTTTCCTGCACAATCGAACTGAAGTACATCTCCGCAAGAGTAAGACGATGCATCATTCACATGAAACACAGAAGGAGGACAACATCAGAAGAAGAAAAGAGGCACCGGACCAAGACAGCGATGCCCATCGGTCCCTACTGCCCCGTAGGTGAGAATTATAAAGGTCTTTTTCTTGTCTTGTAGGCCAGATTAGTGGCATATACACAGAATATTAGCATGCTGTATATCAAGGCTGAAAGGTGGTAGCCTTGCTTCATATGGGACAAATAGATGTTTGTTATAAATCTCCAAAAATAATGGAAGCAATGGAGAATATCCTCGTAAAGCAAATAGATGAAGCTGCGACTCAAGGAGAAGTCATTATTATGGGGGACTTCAACTACCCTGAAATAGATTGGGGAACAGAAACCTGCAGTTCCAGCAAAGGTAATCGGTTTTTGACAACTATGAGAGACAATTACCTTTCACAACTGGTTCAGGACCCAACAAGAAGGGGGGCACTGCTAGACCTAATATTAACCAACAGGCCAGACCTTATATCAAATATAAGGGTTGGGGGTCACTTGTGAAATAGTGGTCACAAAATAATAAGTTTTCATGTATCCTTAAAAAGATGTGTAATAGAGGGGTTACAAGGACACTAAACTTCAGGAGGTCAAATTTCCAATGGATGAGGGAGGATCTTTGTGCAATTAACTGGGACGATATCCTGAGACACAAAAATACACAAAGAAAATGGGAGACATTTAGTAGCATCCTTGATAGGACCTGTGCACAGTATATACCGTATGGGAATAAACATACTAGAAATAGGAGGAAACCAATATGGGTAAATAGAGCTGTAAGGGGCGCAATAAGTGACAAAAAGAAAGCATTTAGAGAATTAAAGGAAGTAGGTAGTGAGGAGGCATTAAATAAATACAAAAAATTAAATAAATTCTGTAAAAAGCAAATCAAGGCAGCAAAGATTGAGACAGAGAGACTCATTGCCAGAGAGAGTAAAAATAATCCCAAAATATTCTTTAACTACATAAATAGTAAGAAACTAAAAAATGATAGTGTTGGCCCCCTTAAAAATAGTCTGGGTGAAATGGTGGATGAGGATGAGGAAAAAGCCAATATGCTAAATGACTTTTTTTCATCATTATTTACACAAGAAAATCCCATGGCAGACAAAATAACTAGATAAAAAAGATCACAGCAGCACATGTACATGAATCGGCCATGTGAAGACACAGGCAAATGTACATTTCTCAAAAATATTTTTTCATAAAAATATTTTCAAAAAATTTTTTTTCATTAAACTTACAGTTAAAGATGGAGATTTTTAGCGCATAAATTGGCCAATTCATGTGTGCCCATCAACCACGGCAAGGTGATCTCCCCCTGATGGGTCCAAAATGACTAGTGATAAAAATTCCTAATTAAATGTCACCTGCTTAACCCAACAGGAAGTGCGGCGGCGTCTAAAAATCACTAAAATTGACAAATCTCCGGGCCCGGATGGGATACACCCCCGAGTACTGCAGGAATTAAGTACAGTCGTTGATAGACCATTATTTTTAATCTTTAAAGACTCCATAATAACAGGGTCTGTACCACAGGACTGTCGTATAGCAAATGTGGTGCCAATATTCAAAAAGGGGACAAAAACTGAACTTGGAAATTATAGGCCAGTAAGCTTAACCTCTACTGTGGGTAAAATCCTGGAGGACATTCTAAGGGATGCTATGCTGGAGTATCTTAAGAGGAATAACCTCATGACCCAGTATCAGCACGGGTTTACTAGGGACCGTTCATGTCAGACTAATTTGATCAGTTTCTATGAAGAAGTAAGTTCCGGACTGGACCAAGGGAACCCAGTGTATGTAGTGTATATGGACTTTTCGAAAGCTTTTGATATGGTGCCACACAAAAGGTTGATACATAAAATGAGAATAATGGAGATAGGGGAAAATATGTGTAAGTGGGTTGACAGCTGGCTCATGGATAGGAAACAAAGGGTGGTTATTAATGGACCACACTCGGACTGGGTAGCGGTTAGCAGTGGGGTACCACAGGGGTCAGTATTGTGCCCTCTTCTTTTTAATATATTTATTAATGACCTTGTAGGGGGTATTCAGAGTAGAATTTCAATATTTGCAGATTACACTAAACTCTGCAGGGTAATCAATACAAAGGAGGACAATTGCTGTGAATTCAGCTTTTGGGCTCCCTCCGGTGGTTGTAGAGGGTAATGCAGTTGTGCCTGGACTGCAGGAGTGGACAGGTGTATCTACTAATTGCAAAACTGACTGGGGTATATAGCTTTGCAGGATCCTTTAGTCAGTTCCAGTTGACTATTGTTCTGGATGGATTCACTTCCCTGCTGGTCTCTCCAGTTTGCTGTGCTTTTCTACAAAGATAAGTCCTGGCTTTGTTTTTGCTGTCCACCTGCAGTGGACCTTATAGTTCTGTGCTTTTTCATGTTTTTGTCTTGTCCAGCTTAGTCTGTGAAGGATTTTTTGCAGCCTAGCTATTTCTCTGGAGATGCAGATATACCCCCCATGTCTTTAGTCAGATGTGGTGATCCGTATTTTCTGCGGTGGATATTTTCTAGTGTTTTTATACTGACCACATAGTACTCTGTTCTATTCTTTCTTTTTAGCTAGTATGGCCTCCTATGCTAAAATCTGATTTCATATCTGCGTATGTTATTTCCCTCTCCTCTCACAGTCAATATTTGTGGGGGGCTATCTATCCTTTGGGGATTTTCTCTGAGGCAAGATAGGTTTCCTGTTTCTGTCTTTAGGGGTAGTTAGATCTTAGGCTGTGCCAAGGGGTCTAGGGAGTGTTAGGTACCCCCCACAACTACTTCTAGCTGCGCTGCTAGGTTCAGGGTTTGAGGTCAGTACAGGGACCACCTTCTCCAGAGTCCGTCTCATGCTGCTCCTAGGCCACCAGATCATAACAGACAATTTTATATTACAGGATGATTTATGTAAACTAGAAGCTTGGGCTGATAAATGGCAAATGAGCTTTAATGGGGATAAATGTAAGGTCATGCACTAGGGTAGAAGTAATAAGATGTATGATTATGTGCTTAATTCTAAAACTCTGGGCAAAACCGTCAATGAAAAAGACCTGGGTGTATGGGTGGATGACAAACTCATATTCAGTGGTCAGTGTCAGGCAGCTGCTACAAAGGCAAATAAAATAATGGGATGCATTAAAAGAGGCATAGATGCTCATGAGGAGAACATAATTTTATCTCTATACAAGTCACTAGTTCGACCACACTTAGAATACTGTGCACAGTTCTGGTCTCCGGTGTATAAGAAATGACTTAGCTGAACTGGAGCGGGTGCAGAGAAGAGCGACCAAGGTTATTAGAGAACTGGGGGGTCTGCAATACCAAGATAGGTTATTACACTTGGGGCTATTTAGTTTGGAAAAAGTAAGACTAAGGGGTGATCTTATTTTAATGTATAAATATATGCGGGGACAGTACAAAGACCTTTCTGATGATCTTTTTAATCATAGACCTGAAACAGGGACAAGGGGGCATCCTCTACGTTTGGAGGAAAAAAGGTTTAAGCATAATAACAGACGCAGATTCTTTACTGTAAGAGCAGTGAGACTATGGAACTCTCTGCCGTATGATGTTGTAATGAGTGATTCATTACTTAAATTTAAGAGGGGACTGGATACCTTTCTGGAAAAGTATAATGTTACAGGGTATATTCACTAGATTCCTTGATAGGGCGTTGATCAAAGGAACTATTCTGAATGCCGTATGTGGAGTTGGGAAGGAATTTTTTTCCCCAATGTGGAGCTTACTCTTTGCCACATGGTTTTTTTTGCCTTCCTCTGGATCAACATGTTAGGGCATGTTAGGTTAGGCTATGGGTTGAACTAGATGGACTTATAGTCTTCCTTCAACCTTAATAACTATGTAATACTATGTAAAAACCTGGTGACATGTTACCTTTAAGGCTGTCAGCCATTATACTTCTCACCCACTGAGAAATCTTTTCTAAGCTATGGTGGAGTACGTTCTTTTCTTGGAGTGTTGCTTATTGCTTATGATTGGTCAGCATCAAATTTAAGAATCTGTACATTTCAGCTTTCTAATCTATTTTACTGATCACAATGCCTCCACATTATCACATTATTTTAAGCATAAAAAAGTTATAATGTGATTAAACATGTTTTAGTTGTTTATTTATAGAATGTTCATCTATTTGATATAGGGATATTATGTTAGTATTTTATTGCTATATTATGGGAATTGATCACGTTAAAAAAATATTCAATATAAAAATGAGGCTGTGCAAATGACTAGTCTGACTAAGAACAAAGTTAGAATGGTGAAACTCGAGTTTTATAAAAGGCAGTCTTGTAAATTTGCTTATTATTGTCTATCTACGGCATGATGATTTTTATTATCTGTCTTGTGAGTTAAGTAAAAACAGTGGTTAAATTAATTCTGGTGTTGTTGTGCTTGCAATGGTTGCCTGTGGCTCTGAATTTTCTTTCAACATATTGTAGACGTACAATAAAAAATATATTTTAGCGTGTTAATCAGAAAAATCAGTGTAAATACATTTCTACCAAAAATGACAAAGGTATTCTAGAAGTTATACCTATATTGGCTAATCAGAAAAAAATATATTTGGAAGCTTTCATTATATAGAGAAGCCTCTTTGTTCTGAAAAATTTACAAATGTAGTTTTTCTGGTTAGCCAAAAAAGGTATCACTCACAGAATGCTTTTTTGAGCAGAAAAGTATTTAGATCAACCTATAGTAGAGAAAGAGAGGAGTAAAATCGGCAATCCATTTGAGTTAGCAATTAATTCCTATTGTTGTTGAAACCAGTATACTGTATGCATGTTATATGATGGTGTATGCATTATAGCAATGTCTACTGCCACACAAGGAAAAAAATATAGTTGGGGTACTTTACCACGTGGTAATTTTTGAAAGTCAGTTTTGCTTGTGGCTGTGATGTTTTTGTTTACCACAAAAGTTTACATATTTTGCATATTTTTACATATGTCACTTCTGTCTAGATGCATTTTTCCACTTTAAACTCTACATCCTTTCTGAAATGAGAAATACGACTTTCATTCAACCTTTCAAAAAGTTGTGATTCATCGATTTGGCTTAGAATTAATTGCTTAGCATACCTTGACCATTTCCTCGCTCGCAATAAGTTTTGATAGTGGGATTAAATTTGTTCAAGAACAGAATGCAACATTTTGGCATCAAAAACCTGGCATAAAAGCCTTTTCCTCACTTTTATGGCTTTTAGAAATAAGGCAATTTGGTGCAACAGGCAAAACACAACTCCTCATCCACCATAAAATAAAATCTAAATGATGACACCCAAAGTGGTCACCAACTCCACCTATTCCTTGTCTTGACCCAGGCTTTAGGCTCCAAGGGGTCTTTTTACATTCTTCCCATCTGACATCCCGTCATCCAAAAGCTTCTTTTCGAATAAAGGTTATGAAGCTACTTAAGGGTTTGTTTCTTCTGGGACAGGTAATAAACATTTTTGTAATTATTTTAAGGTTTATATATGAACATTGTGATTATTTTTATAATGGTAAAATTCATA
The DNA here is from genome assembly GCF_032444005.1 of Ranitomeya imitator. Lineage (NCBI taxonomy): Eukaryota > Metazoa > Chordata > Amphibia > Anura > Dendrobatidae > Ranitomeya > Ranitomeya imitator. The sequence goes on from NC_091291.1 coordinate 56,851,681, forward strand.
ATAGAGCATTTTAGAAATTTTTTATAACCTTTACTGTATGTTGGACTTTGGCATTACATTGACATTCATCTGAATGGCCACATTTCGCTTTCCTAGACTACGCCGGTCAGTAGCTGTTTTATAATGAAATCATTTCAATAATGTCGCACGCATTTAATTGCTATTGGAATAGTATGACTAGTTTTGGCAGCCTGTAGTCCACTGACAAATCAGTAGGGCAATGGTAAGAAATAAAAATTGCACCATAGCTACTTACTTCCTTACTGCAAATCACAAATGATTTTATGGCCTTTTAAACAGGCTGATTTCTGCCCATAAAAAAAGCCCTGATCCACTTTTTTATTCAACCGATGCTCTTTTATGGTTCGCTGAAACAGGGCCAGCACAACCAGATGTCGATATCTCCATACAACATGTACTGTATATAGTTTGCTTGTAAATGAGCCTTTAATCAGATATGTCAGGGCATATATACTCTTATATAAGAAAAAAATATGTAGTTAATCCCAGGATGAGATTGTAATTACTTGTGTAAATCCTGGATTTTGAATTGAGCTTCAATATATTGTTTGGCATCTTCTCTTGTAAGGACATCTACACAAAAGTCACAGCAAAAATCGCACAATTTCTATTTATATATTACAAATTCTACAAATTCTAGGAAATGCTGGAGGGTCTTAGTCTTGTGGCTCTATTACAAACCCATTAATGGCAATTAGTGATGAGCGAATATACTCGTCACTCGAGATTTCCCGAGCACGCTTCAAGTATTTTTTAGTGCTCGGAGATTTAGTTTTTCTTGCCGCAGCTGAATGATTTACATCTGATTTGCATAAGTACATGTGGGGATTCCCTAGAAATGAGGCAACCCCCACATGTACTTATGCTGTCTAACAGTTAAGTTTAGTAATTATTTGTGATGAATTGAGGTGTATCCTGTGTACATATCTGGCATGAAATACTGTGTAATTGCTTAAAATATTATTTTGACCGGTTAAATGTCACATAGGTTCTTGGGGTGAATTCCTCCAACAAATCTATTTGGACAAGAAGTCTGTGTGCTGTCTCCCATTTTATTTCTGCCACAGCATCATGATTTCCATTTTAACTGAGAGCCATGACATTACAGGGAACTTCATCAGCTTAGATCTGTTGAAGAGTAAAACAACTTCCTGCAAAAAGTGTGAAAATTGTGAAGATGAAAAATATTGATATCACAATTTTTTTATATGGTTCTTTGGGGTTTTGTAGAAGAGATTCTAATATTAAAATGTAACTTTTAACACATATTTTGAAAGGGATAGTCCCATACACAACCTAAACTGAACCAGGTACAAGCAACCTAAAAACAAACACAAAAAGTAAAGCGTGGGTAGACAGAGATATCACAAACGTCATGGATGATAAAGTGAAAATGGTCAATAATTACTGTTGTGAACTTATCCATTTAGAAGAGAGGACATGATAGTCTGCAAAGCCTTTTTGGACAACAATTATTAATAACCGAGAGTAATTCCTAACCAACCACGTTGTGCCCAATGTGGTGTCTGCTGCCCTTACAAGTACAGCACCCAAAAGTGGCACTTGCTTCTGCAGCCCTGAACAAGAAAAATATCCTCCCGACGCCAATAGTGAGGGGCCATTAGGGGAGTATGTATGTGTAAAGGGAAAAATATATCATATATATATACAGTGGGGCAAAAAAGTATTTAGTCAGTCAGCAATAGTGCAAGTTCCACCACTTAAAAAGATGAGAGGCGTCTGTAATTTACATCATAGGTAGACCTCAACTATGGGAGACAAACTGAGAAAAAAAAATCCAGAAAATCACATTGTCTGTTTTTTTAACATTTTATTTGCATATTATGGTGGAAAATAAGTATTTGGTCAGAAACAAAATTTCATCTCAATACTTTGTAGTATATCTTTTGTTGGCAATGACAGAGGTCAAACGTTTTCTGTAAGTCTTCACAAGGTTGCCACACACTGCTGTTGGTATGTTGGCCCATTCCTCCATGCAGATCTCCTCTAGAGCAGTGATGTTTTTGGCTTTTCGCTTGGCAACACAGACTTTCAACTCCCTCCAAAGGTTTTCTATAGGGTTGAGACCTGGAGACTGGCTAGGCCACTCCAGGACCTTGAAATGCTTCTTACGAAGCCACTCCTTCGTTGCCCTGGCGGTGTGCTTTTGATCATTGTCATGTTGAAAGACCCAGCCACATTTCATCTTCAATGCCCTTACTGATGGAAGGAGGTTTGCACTCAAAATCTCACGATACATGGCCCCATTCATTCTTTCATGTACCCGGATCAGTCGTCCTGGCCCCTTTGCAGAGAAACAGCCCCAAAGCATGATGTTTCCACCACCATGCTTTACAGTAGGTATGGTGTTTGATGGATGCAACTCAGTATTCTTTTTCCTCCAAACACGACAAGTTGTGTTTCTACCAAACAGTTCCAGTTTGGTTTCATCAGACCATAGGACATTCTCCCAAAACTCCTCTGGATCATCCAAATGCTCTCTAGCAAACTTCAGACGGGCCCGGACTTGTACTGGCTTAAGCAGTGGGACACGTCTGGCACTGCAGGATCTGAGTCCATGGTGGCGTAGTGTGTTACTTATGGTAGGCCTTGTTACATTGGTCCCAGCTCTCTGCAGTTCATTCACTAGGTCCCCCCGCGTGGTTCTGGGATTTTTGCTCACCGTTCTTGTGATCATTCTGACCCCACGGGGTGGGATTTTGCGTGGAGCCCCAGATCGAGGGAGATTATCAGTGGTCTTGTATGTCTTCCATTTTCTAATTATTGCTCCCACTGTTGATTTCTTCACTCCAAGCTGGTTGGCTATTGCATATTCAGTCTTCCCAGCCTGGTGCAGGGCTACAATTTTGTTTTTGGTGTCCTTTGACAGCTCTTTGGTCTTCACCATAGTGGAGTTTGGAGTCAGACTGTTTGAGGGTGTGCACAGGTATCTTTTTATACTGATAACAAGTTTAAACAGGTGCCATTACTACAGGTAATGAGTGGAGGAAAGAGGAGACTCTTAAAGAAGAAGTTACAGGTCTGTGAGAGCCAGAAATCTTGATTGTTTGTTTCTGACCAAATACTTATTTTCCACCATAATATGCAAATAAAATGATAAAAAAACAGACAATGTGATTTTCTGGATTTTTTTTTCTCAGTTTGTCTCCCATAGTTGAGGTCTACCTATGATGTAAATTACAGACGCCTCTCATCTTTTTAAGTGGTGGAACTTGCACTAATGCTGACTGTCTAAATACTTTTTTGCCCCACTGTATATATATATATATATATATATATATATATATATATCAGGAAAAGAAAAAACAGGGTCCTGTAATTACAAATACCTTGTGTGTGCAGAGTGCTACATCACTGGCAAAAAAAAATGTGGTGAGCAAGTGTTGCAGACTTACGGTACCTCATTACAGTGAGAAGTACAGAGAAGGAGGAAGCAGTGCATGTGTATATTGATGTACTGAAGGATGAGATTATATATAGTGGGGTTGAAATGACTACATTTTCTGTGAAACCATCACGTTCTGTAATATGTGAGCATGCAGCAGGATGTCTCTTTATGCCATCCACCAGAGAAGATGGTTTGTGTGCCAGGAGATGCCATACTCAGGCCAACTTTTGTTATGAGACGAGAGAAGCATCTTGCTTAAGGCGGTGGTCTGTGGTGTCTCTCTGTCGGTTGCATTTTGTGATCCCTGCAGAAGTTTTAGATGGGTGGTTCTCAATAGTTTTCTATACTGGCTGTTAAACTGACAGTCAAATACAATTGACAATATGAATGCTGGCATAGCAGGGAACAATGTGATGGTTATAGCCTGTAATGGCGGATAGTTGTAGTTATTTATTTATTCATTTTACTTACTTTAGGCAGTGCCATTAATTTCCCAGCGCTTTACAAGCATCATAAATTCCCTATCAGTATGTCTTGAAATGTGGCAGGGAACTGGAGTAAATAGGAGAAAAGCCAGGCAAACATGGGAGAGCTTGAGGTTTAGAATTCTGAATAGGGATACTGTGATGATTATAATTCCATAAGCGTGGACAGTAAGGTGGCTAACATTCATAAGGTGTAGCGGTGTACCAGTTTTAGTTCATATGGGTGTACTGCATGGCAGTTAGAGATGGTGTAACATTTGCAGTTCATTGGGGAACAGTGGTGGTGGTCATAGCTTGTAAAGTGTACAGCGTGGTTAAATTTGGTAAGGTATGACTTTGTTGCAGTTGTAGCTACAATTATTGAGAACATACTGGGAATTGTAAATTCATGCAATATATATATATATATATATATATATATATATGTATATATATATATATATATATATATATATATATATATATATATATGGGCTGACCTGACATTGCAATTGTTTGGTATACTAATCTTGTTGATGTATTCATGTGCTGATGATGAATCTGGTTATAAATGAATGTACTGTGTTGTGAATTCTGCTTTTGGGCTCCCTCCGGTGGTTGTAGGTGGTAATGCAGTTGTCCCTGGGCTGCAGTCCTGGTCAGGTGTATCTGCTGATTGCAATTCTGACTGGGGTATTTAGGTTTGCAGGATTCATTAGTCCTTGCCAGTTGTCAATGGTTATTGGGAGGTGTTGGACCTCTGTCTGGCTTCTCCTGCTTAGCTGCCATTTCAGCAAAGATAAGTGTCTGTTTTTTTTTTCTTTGGCACACATGTGTGCTGGATTTTTGATTGTATTTCTGCTCTGTGTGTAGGATTCTCTGGAGTTGCAGATATACGTTCCACGTCTTTAGTTAGATGGAGGAATTTTTTGTATAATCTGCTGTGGATATTTTTGGAAGGGTTTTAATACTGACCGCACAGTATTCTGTCCTATCCTTTCCTATTTTAGCTAGAGTGGCCTCTTTTGCTAAATCCTGTTTTCTGCCTGTGTGTGTCTTTCCTCTCCTACTCACAGTCAATATTCGTGGGGGGCTGCCTATCTTTTGGGGTTCTGCTCTGAGGCAAGATAGTATTCCTATTTCCATCTATAGGGGTATTTAGTCCTCCGGCTGTGACGAGGTGTTTAGGGTTTGTTAGGCACACCCCACGGCTACTTCTCGTTATGTGGTTAGATCAGGATTTGCGGTCAGTACAGTTACCACCTACTCCAGTGAAAGTTATTCATGCGGCTCCATGGTCACCGGATCATAACAGTACAACTGGCCCATAATGAGTTAAATGCATCTCGGAAGAAGGGAAGAAAGGTGTTGAGCCATTTTTTTTCTGTAGTCTGCTTTGCCTTCTCTTTCCTCTTTATCTCTGGGTGGCTGAAGAGTCTTGTGCTAGCATGGATGTTCAGGAATTAGCTTCTCGTGTAGACCAGCTTGCTGCTAGGGTACAGGGTATTTCTGATTATATTGTTCAGACTCCTGTTTTAGAACTGAAGATTCCTACTCCTGATTTGTTTTTTGGTGACAGGTCCAAATTTTTGAGTTTTAAAAACAACTGTAAACTATTTTTTGCTCTGAGACCTCGATCCTCCGGTGATTCCATTCAGCAGGTTAAAATCGTCATCTCCCTGCTGCGTGGCAATCCGCAGGATTGGGCGTTTTCCCTGGAATCTGGGAATCCGGCTTTGCTTAACGTAGACTCCTTTTTTCAGGCTTTAGGATTATTATATGATGAATAGTGTTGAGCGATACCGTCCGATATTTGAAAGTATCGGTATCGGATGGTATCGGCCGATATCCAAAAAATATCGGATATCGCCGATACCGATATCCGATACCAATACAAGTCAATGGGACACAAATATCGGAAGGTATCCGTAATGGTTCCTAGGGTCTGAAGGAGAGGAAACTCTCCTTCAGGCCCTGGGATCCATATTCATGTGTAAAATAAAGAATAAAAATAAAAAATATTGATATACTTACCCTCGGACGCGCCCTGGTTGTCACCGCTGCAACCGCCATGCTTCCCTTTCTAAGAATGAGCACGTCAATGACCTTCGATGACGTCGCGGCTTGTGATTGGTCGCGTGAGCGGTCACATGACCGCTCAGCGACCAATCACAAGCCGCGACGTCATCGAAGGTCCTTAACGCACTCATTCTTAGGAACGGAAGCATGGTGGTTGCAGCGGTGACAACCAGGGCGCGTCCGAGGGTAAGCATATCAATATTTTTTATGTTTATTCTTTATTTTACACCTGAATCTTAATCTTGATACCAATTCCCGATATCACAAAAATATCGGAATTCGGTATCGGAATTCCGATACCGCAAATATCGGCCGATACCCGATACTTGCGGTATCGGAATGCTCAACACTAATGATGAACCTAATTCTGTGGATCAAGCTGAGAAGACCTTGTTGGCCCTGTCTCAGGGTCAAGGGGCGGCAGAATTGTATTGTCAGAAATTCAGAAAATTGACTAAATGTAATAATGATGCTTTGGCGGCAATTTTCAGAAAGGGTCTTTCTGAATCCGTTAAAGATGTTATGGTGGGGTTTCCCACGCCTTCCGATCTGAGTGATTCTATGTCTCTGGCAATTCAGATTGACCGGCGCTTGCGGGAGGGCAGAACTGTGCGCGCTGTGGCGTTGTCCTCAGAGCAGATTCCTGAGCCAATGAAGTGTGATAGGATTCTGTCTAGAACAGAACGACAAGGATTCAGACGTCAGAATAGGTTGTGTTATTGTGACGACGCTTCTCATGTCATTTCAGTCTGCCCTAAGCGGACAAGGAGGATCGCTAGTTCATTTACCATCAGCACTGTACAACCTAAATTTCTGTTATCTGTGTCCTTGATCTGCTCACATTGTCATCATTTTCTGTCATGGCATTTGTGGATTCAGGCGCCACCTTGAACTTAATGGACTTTGAGTTTGCCAGGCGTTGTGGTTTTTCCTTGCAGCCTTTGCAGAACCCTATTCCTTTAAGGGGCATTGATGCTACACCCTTGGCTAAAAATAAGCCCCAGTTTTGGACACAGGTGACCATGCGCATGGCGCCAGCCCATTAGGAAGATTGTCGATTTCTGGTGTTGCATAATTTGCATGATGCTATCGTGCTGGGTTTTCCGTGGTTGCAGGTACATAATCCTGTGTTGGATTGGAAGTCCATGTCTGTGACTAGTTGGGGTTGTCAGGGGGTTCATAATGATGTTCTTTTGATGTCAATCTCCTCTTCTTCCTCTTCTGAAATTCCAGAGTTTTTGTCTGATTTTAGGGATGTATTCGATGAGCCCAAGTCCAGCTTCCTTCCACCGCACAGGGACTGCGATTGTGCTATTGAATTGATTCGAGGCTGTAAGTTTCCTAAGGGTTGACTTTTCAACCTGGCTGTGCCTGAACATACCGCCATGCGGAGCTATATTAAGGAGTCTTTGGAGAAAGGGAATATTCGGCCATCTTCTTCACCGTTGGGAGCGGGATTCTTTTTTGTTGCTAAAAAAGATGGCTCCTTGAGACCCTGTATTGATTATCGCCTCTTGAATAAGATCACGGTCAAGTTTCAATACACTTTAACTTTGCTTACCGATTTATTTGCTAGGATTAAGGGAGCTAGTTGGTTTACGAAGATTGACCTTCGGGGGGCATATAATCTTGTTCGTATTAAGCAGGGTGATGAATGGAAAACTGTGTTTATCACGCCCGAAGGCCATTTTGAATACCTTGTGATGCCATTCGGGCTCACTAATGCTCCATCTGTTTTTCAGTCCTTCATGCATGATATTTTCCGGACTTATATTGATAAGTTCTTGATTGTATATTTGGACGATATTTTGATTTTTTCCGATGATTGGGAGTCTCATGTGGAACAGGTCAGGATGGTATTTAAGATCCTTCGTGACAATGCCCTGTTTGTGAAAGGGTCTAAGTGTCTCTTTGGGGTGCAGAAGGTTTCTTTTTTGGGCTTCATTTTTTCTCCTTCGTCTATAGAGATGGATCCGGTTAAGGTTCAGGCCATTCATGATTGGATTCAGCCCACATCCGTGAAGAGCCTTCAGAAATTTTTGGGTTTTGCAAATTTTTATCGCCGTTTCATTGCTTATTTTTCCAGCGTGGTTAAACCCTTGACGGATTTGACGAAGAAAGGAGCTGATGTGGCGAATTGGTCCTCTGCGGCTGTCTCTGGCTTTCAGGAGCTTAAACGTCGATTTACTTCTGCTCCGGTGTTGCGCCAACCGGATGTTTCTCTTCCGTTTCAGGTTGAGGTTGACGCTTCTGAGATTGGGGCAGGGGCCGTTTTGTCTCAGAGGGATCCTGTTGGTTCCTTAATGAAACCGTGTGCCTTCTTTTCCTGTAAGTTTTCGCCTGCTGAACGCAATTATGATGTCGGCAATCGGGAGTTGTTGGCTATGAAGTGGGCGTTTGAGGAGTGGCAACATTGTCTTGAGGGAGCTAAGCATCGTATTGTGGTCTTGACCGATCATAAGAATTTGATTTACCTCGAGTCTGCCAAACGGCTGAATCCTAGACAGGCTCGATGGTCCTTGTTTTTTTCCCGTTTTGATTTCGTGGTCTCGTACCTTCCAGGTTCTAAGAACATTAAGGCTGATGCCATCTCTAGGAGTTTTTTGCCTGATTCTCCTGAGGTCTTGGAACCGGTCGGTATTCTGAAAGAAGGGGTGGTCCTTTCTGCTATTTCCCCTGATTTACAACGGGTTCTTCAGGAATTTCAGGCTGACAGACCTGACCGCTGTCCTGTGGGGAAACTGTTTGTTCCTGACAGATGGACTAGTAGAGTGATTACTGAGGTTCACTGTTCCGTGTTGGCTGGTCATCCTGGCATTTTTGGTACCAGAGACTTGGTTGGTAGGTCCTTTTGGTGGCCTTCTTTGTCACGTGATGTGCGTTCTTTTGTGCAGTCCTGTGGGACTTGTGCGCGGGCCAAGCCTTGTTGTTCCCGTGCTAGTGGGTTGCTTTTGCCATTGCCGGTCCCTGAGAGGCCCTGGACGCATATTTCTATGGATTTTATTTCTGATCTTCCGGTTTCCCAGAGGATGTTGGTTATCTGGGTTGTTTGTGACCGGTTCTCTAAGATGGTTCATTTGGAGCCTTTGCCTAAATTGCCTTCCTCTTGGGATTTGGTTCCGTTGTTTTTCCAGCATGTGGTTCATTTGCATGGTATTCCGGAGAATGTTGTGTCCGACAGAGGTTCCCAGTTTGTTTCTAGGTTTTGGCGGGCCTTTTGTGCTAGTCTGGGCATTGATTTGTCTTTTTCTTCTGCGTTTCATCCTCAGACAAATGGTCAGACCGAGCGAACTAATCAGACTTTGGAGACTTATTTCAGATGCTTTGTTTCTGCTGATGAGGATGATTGGGTGGCTTTCTTGCCATTGGCCGAGTTTGCCCTTAATAATCGGGCTAGTTCGGCTACTTTGGTTTCGCCTTTCTTTTGTAGTTTTGGTTTTCATCCTCGTTTTTCTTCTGGGCAGGTTGAGCCTTCTGACTGTCCTGGTGTGGATTCTGTGGTTGACAGGTTGCAGCAGATTTGGGCTCATGTGGTGGACAATTTGGTGTTGTCTCAGGAGGAGGCTCAACGTTTTGCTAACCATCGTCGGTGTGTTGGTTCCCGGCTTCGGGTTGGGGATCTGGTCTGGTTGTCTTCCCGTCATGTTCCTATGAAGGTTTCTTCTCCTAAGTTTAAGCCTCGGTTTATTGGTCCTTACAGGATTTCTGAGATTATTAATCCGGTGTCTTTTCGACTGGCGCTTCCGGCCTCTTTTGCGATCCATATTGTCTTCCATAGATCTTTATTGCGGAAATATGTGGAGCCCGTTGTTCCCTCGGTTGATCCTCCGGTGTTATGAAAGGTAATTCAGTACCACAATGGACATAGAGGTCAGCGCACATACAGTGACCTGGCAATAACCCCAAAAAAACAAGAACAAGCTCTGAGACGTGGGAAATCTGTTGACCGCAATCCCTAATCCTCTCCAACCATACTAAAGGCAGCCGTGGATTGCGCCTAACGCTGCCTATGCAACTCGGCACGGCCTGAGAAACTAGCTAGCCTGAAGGTAGAAAATAAGCCTACCTTGCCTCAGAGAAATATCCCCAAAGGAAAACGCAGCCCCCACATATAATGACTGTGAGTTAAGATGAAAAGACAAACGTAGAGATGAAATAGATTTAGCAAAGCGAGGCCCAACTTTCTGAACAGAGCGAGGATAGGAAAGGTAACTTTGCGGTCAACACAAAACCCTACAAAAACCATGCAAAGGGTGCAAAAAGACCCTCCGTACCGAACTAACGGCACGGAGGTACACCCTCTGCGTCCCAGAGCTTCCAGCAAGCAGGAAAAAACAAATAGACAAGCTGGACAGAAAAAAACAGCAAACAAATAGCAAAGAATAACTTAGCTATGCAGAGCAGCAGGCCACAGGAACGATCCAGGAGGAGACAGGTCCAATACTAGAACATTGACTGGAGGCCAGGATCAAAGCACTAGGTGGAGTTAAATAGAGCAGCACCTAACGACTTCACCATATCACCTGAGGAAGGAAACTCAGAAGCCGCAGTACCACTTTCCTCCACCAACGGAAGCTCACAGAGAGAATCAGCCGAAGTACCACTTGTGACCACAAGAGGGAGCTCTGCCACAGAATTCACAACAGTACCCCCCCCTTGAGGAGGGGTCACCGAACCCTCACCAGAGCTCCCAGGACGACCAGGATGAGCCATATGAAAGGCACGAACAAGATCGGGAGCATGGACATCAGAGGCAAAGACCCAGGAATTATCTTCCTGAGCATAACCCTTCCACTTAACCAGATACTGGAGTTTCCGTCTAGAAACACGAGAATCCAAAATCTTCTCCACAATATACTCCAACTCCCCCTCCACTAAAACCGGGGCAGGAGGATCAACAGATGGAACCACGGGTGCCACGTATCTCCGCAACAATGACCTATGGAATACGTTATGTATGGAAAAAGAATCTGGAAGGGTCAGACGAAAAGACACAGGATTAAGAACCTCAGAAATCCTATACGGACCAATAAAACGAGGTTTAAACTTAGGAGAGGAAACCTTCATAGGAATATGACGAGAAGATAACCAAACCAAGTCCCCAACCCGAAGTCGGGGACCCACACAGCGTCTGCGATTAGCGAAACATTGAGCCTTCTCCTGGGACAAGGTCAAATTGTCCACTACATGAGTCCAAATCTGCTGCAACCTGTCCACCATAGTATCCACACCAGGACAGTCCGAAGACTCAACCTGCCCTGAAGAGAAACGAGGATGGAACCCAGAGTTGCAGAAAAACGGTGAAACCAAGGTAGCCGAGCTGGCCCGATTATTAAGGGCGAACTCAGCCAAAGGCAAAAAGGACACCCAGTCATCCTGATCAGCAGAAACAAAGCATCTCAGATATGTTTCCAAGGTCTGATTGGTTCGTTCGGTCTGGCCATTAGTCTGAGGATGGAAAGCCGAGGAAAAAGACAAGTCAATGCCCATCCTACCACAAAAGGCTCGCCAAAACCTCGAAACAAACTGGGAACCTCTGTCAGAAACGATATTCTCTGGAATGCCATGTAAACGAACCACATGCTGGAAAAACAATGGCACCAAATCAGAGGAGGAAGGCAATTTAGACAAGGGTACCAAATGGACCATCTTAGAGAAGCGATCACAGACCACCCAAATGACTGACATCTTTTGAGAGACGGGAAGATCTGAAATAAAATCCATAGAGGTATGTGTCCAAGGTCTCTTCGGGACCGGCAAGGGCAAAAGCAACCCACTGGCACGAGAACAGCAGGGCTTAGCCCGAGCACAAATCCCACAGGACTGCACAAAAGTACGCACATCCCGCGACAGAGATGGCCACCAAAAGGATCTAGCCACTAACTCTCTGGTACCAAAGATTCCAGGATGACCAGCCAACACCGAACAATGAACCTCAGAGATAACTTTATTCGTCCACCTATCAGGGACAAACAGTTTCTCCGCTGGGCAACGATCAGGTTTATCAGCCTGAAATTTTTGCAGCACCCGCCGCAAATCAGGGGAGATGGCAGACACAATTACTCCCTCTTTGAGGATACCCACCGGCTCAGATACACCCGGAGAGTCGGGCACAAAACTCCTAGACAGAGCATCCGCCTTCACATTTTTAGAGCCAGGAAGATATGAAATCACAAAGTCAAAACGGGCAAAAAACAACGACCAACGAGCTTGTCTAGGATTCAACCGCTTGGCGGACTCGAGATAAGTCAAGTTCTTATGATCAGTCAAGACCACCACGTGATGCTTAGCTCCTTCAAGCCAATGACACCACTCCTCGAATGCCCACTTCATGGCCAGCAACTCTCGATTGCCCACATCATAATTTCGCTCAGCAGGCGAAAACTTCCTGGAAAAGAAGGCGCATGGTTTCATCACCGAGCAATCAGAACTTCTCTGCGACAAAACAGCCCCTGCTCCAATCTCAGAAGCATCAACCTCGACCTGGAACGGAAGCGAAACATCTGGTTGACACAACACAGGGGCAGAAGAAAAACGACGCTTCAACTCTTGAAAAGCCTCCATAGCAGCAGAAGACCAATTGACCACATCAGCACCCTTCTTGGTCAAATCGGTCAATGGTTTAGCAATACTAGAAAAATTGCAGATGAAGCGACGATAAAAATTAGCAAAGCCCAGGAACTTTTGCAGACTATTCAGAGATGTCGGCTGAGTCCAATTATGGATGGCTTGGACCTTAACAGGGTCCATCTCAATAGTAGAAGGGGAAAAGATGAACCCCAAAAATGAAACCTTCTGGACACCAAAGAGACACTTTGATCCCTTCACAAACAAAGAATTAGCACGCAGTACCTGAAACACCGTTCTGACCTGCTTCACATGAGACTCCCAATCATCCGAGAAGATCAAAATGTCATCTAAGTACACAATCAGGAATTTATCCAGGTACTCTCGGAAGATGTCATGCATAAAGGACTGAAACACTGATGGAGCATTGGCAAGTCCGAATGGCATTACTAGATACTCAAAATGGCCCTCGGGCGTATTAAATGCAGTTTTCCACTCATTGCCTCGCTTAATACGCACAAGAATATACGCACCACGAAGATCTATCTTGGTGAACCAACTAGCCCCCTTAATGCGAGCAAACAAATCAGATAATAATGGCAAAGGGTACTGAAATTTAACCGTGATCTTATTTAGAAGGCGGTAATCTATACAAGGTCTCAGTGAACCATCCTTCTTGGCTACAAAAAAGAACCCTGCTCCTCATGGCGACGATGACGGGCGAATATGCCCCTTCTCCAAAGACTCCTCCACATAACTCCGCATAGCGGCGTGCTCAGGCACAGATAAATTAAACAGTCGACCCTTTGGGAATTTACTACCAGGAATCAAATCGATAGCACAATCACAATTCCTATGCGGAGGTAGGGTATCGGACTTGGGCTCATCAAATAAATCCCGGTAATCAGACAAGAACTCAGGAACCTCAGAAGGGGTGGATGACGAAATAGTCAGAAATGGGACATCACCATGTACCCCCTGACAACCCCAGCTGGACACAGACATGGATTTCCAATCTAATACTGGATTATGGACTTGTAGCCATGGCAACCCCAACACGACCACATCATGCAGATTATGCAACACCAGAAAGCGAATAACCTCCTGATGTGCAGGAGCCATGCACATGGTCAGCTGGGTCCAGTACTGAGGCTTATTCTTGGCCAAAGGCGTAGCATCAATTCCTCTCAATGGAATAGGACACTGCAAGGGCTTCCAAGAAAAACCCACAACGCCTAGCATACTCCAAGTCCATCAAATTCAGAGCAGCGCCTGAGTCCACAAATGCCATGACAGAATACGACGACAAAAAGCAGATCAAGGTAATGGACAGAAGAAATTTTGACTGTACCGTACCAATAGTGGCAGACCTAGCGAACCGCTTAGTGCGCTTAGGACAAACAGAGATAGCATGAGTGGAATCACCACTAGAGTTGAGCGACCTTGACCTTTTTAGAGTCGAGCCGGGTTTCGCGAAACCCGACTATCTCAAAAGTAGGGTCGAGTGAAATCGGCCGATTATGACGTAAAGTCGGGATCGACCGAAACACGAAACCCAATGCAAGTCAATGGGGCAGCATAGTCGGCAGTGAGTGGGGGCCAGGAAAACACCTAGAGTGCCCATTTTAATGTCAAAACCATCCATTCTTCTTAATGAAGCTTGTCAAGCGTAATTTACCTTATAATAATTGGAAGGCATTTGAAATTGGGGGTCATTTGGCTAAAGTTGTGGTGGGTAGGGCTGGTTCAAGTAATTAGTGGGCCCAGGAAATCTGGACCACGTCACGGCAGTGGAGCAGGGAGAGGTAAGTATTTCAACTTTGCAAGTGCTGTGAACCTGAGCAAGCAGGGGGGGCCCACTCGTTGGCATTGGCACTGGCACAGGGCCCCTCAAAGTACAGCGGTGTGTTTGCACGGTGGGGGCGCCTCCCACCGGCAGCAACACTTTTGCGTACCATGAGAGGCCCTGTGCCAGTGACGTCGCCAACTAGTATTCCTCCCCCCACCTGATGAAGGAACCTGCACTTTCATCTGCACCTTCCTGTTTGTCCCCGTGTAAGGTGGTATGGTATGCGGGAAGGGGGACCTGACTTTCAGCAGGGTCACAATCTTGCAGTGTAGCGTGCACGGGAAATGTTGCGTTATGGGTCAATGTACCAGCAGACTCATCTATCACTGGCTGGGCAATGGGCAGGATGAGGAGGAAACACAGATATAGGCCCAAAGAATAAAGTGGGCTAAATGCAGTTCAAAATTGGTAACACAGGACTAATCAGGGGGCATTGCAGTGGAGGACAACTGGAATGAGAGGCTGACACAGAGAGTAGGCCCAAATCAGTAAGTAGTCGAAATGCAGTACAAAATTGGCAACAGTAGTAAACAGGCGGCACAGCTTTGTTCAGTGGAGGAGAACAGCAAGGAGTGGCAGACACCGATAGTAGGCCCCAACCCAACTAGTAGGCCAAATGCAGTCTAACATTAACAACTACTTAACGAGCGCCTGAAAACGGAATTTCAGGACAGGAAACCAGGAGAACAGCAAGGAGCGGCAGACACCGATAGTAGGCCCCAAACCAACTAGTACGCCAAATGCAGTTGTTCCGTTTAACCAAAATTTAATGAGAGCCTGAAGATAGAAGTTCAGGAAAGGCAACCTGGAGAACACCTTGGAGTGGAACACACCATCTCTCTACACCCCATACCCAATTTGTAGGCCTAATGCAGCGTAGTTTCCATCAACTACTAAACGAGAGCATGATGATCGAAGCATTGGCGAGGAAACCTGGGGAACACCTTGGAGTGGAACACACCATCTCTCTACAGTGGAACACACCATCTCTCTACACCCCATACCCAATTTGTAGGCCTAATGCAGCGTAGTTTCCAACAACTACTAAACGAGAGCCGAAAGATCGAAGCAATGGAGAGGAAACCTGGGGAACACCTTGGAGTGTAACACACCATCTCTCTACACCCCATACCCAATTTGTAGGCCTAATGCAGCGTAGTTTCCAACAAATACTAAACGAGAGCCGGAAGATCGAAGCTCAGGAAAGGCAACCTGGAGAACACCTTGGAGTGGAACACACCATCTCTCTACACCCGATACCCAATTTGTAGGCCCAATGCAGCGTAGTTTCCAACAACTACTAAACGAGAGCCGGAAGATCGAAGCAATGGAGAGGAAACCTGGGGAACACCTTGGAGTGTAACACACCATCTCTCTACACCCCATACCCAATTTGTAGGCCTAATGCAGCGTAGTTTCCAACAACTACTAAACGAGAGCCGGAAGATCGAAGCTCAGGAAAGGCAACCTGGGGAACACCTTGGAGTGGAACACACCATCTCTCTACACCCCATACCCAATTTGTAGGCCCAATGCAGCGTAGTTTCCAACAACTACTAAACGAGAGCCGGAAGATCGAAGCTCAGGAAAGGCAACCTGGGGAACACCTTGGAGTGTAACAAACCCTCTCTCTACACCACGGAAGGGCTGATTCTTAGGAAGGAAGGCTGTCGGAAAGAAGCAGGGCGCGTCCGAGTGTGATTATATTCTTATTAGGTATATACTCACCCTCGGACGCGCCCTGCTTCTTTATTTGTAATGAATGTTTAATTGCAATGTGGTTTTGACTTACTCTATTTTTTTGGTAAATAATGATTTTATTATTTTCATTGTTTTGCATCTTCTTGGCAATAATATAAAGAAGACGCGACAGGACAACACTCGGTGGATGCCATATCTGTGTTTAAAATTGAAAAAACCTTTCAGTTAACTACTTGCAGGAGAAAGTTATTGTAGCTGGTGGCCATTTTTAGTACTGTACCAGATTTTTGTTGTATGTGTTTGTTTTTAATGTTAAAATGTCTGCATTTGATATCTCTCCAGTATTTTCTTTTTTATAAGCAAAATACTTATTTTTATATTTTCTGATGTTGGTTCCAGGGGTACACGGGCAGCAGTGGTGTGGTCAGTGGAGGCCTAATGGAAGGAGTGACCGCAGACAGGCATCGAAGGCCTAAAATAATAACACATGGCTGTAGGCAATTTTAAATTGGTTCCAGGGGTACACGGGCAGCAGTGGTGTGGTCAGTGGAGGCCTAGTGGAAGGAGTCACCGCAGACAGGCATCGAAGGCCTAAAATAATAACACATGGCTGTAGGCAATTTTAAATTGGTTACAGGGGTACACGGGCAGCAGTGGTGTGGTCAGTGGAGGCCTAGTGGAAGGAGTGACCGCAGACAGGCATCGAAGGCCTAAAATAATAACACATGGCTGTAGGCAATTTTAAATTGGTTCCAGGGGTACACGGGCAGCAGTGGTGTGGTCAGTGGAGGCCTAGTGGAAGGAGTGACCGCAGACAGGCATCGAAGGCCTAAAATAATAACACATGGCTGTAGGCAATTTTAAATTGGTTCCAGGGGTACACGGGCAGCAGTGGTGTGGTCAGTGGAGGCCTAGTGGAAGGAGTCACCGCAGACAGGCATCGAAGGCCTAAAATAATAACACATGGCTGTAGGCAATTTTAAATTGGTTACAGGGGTACACGGGCAGCAGTGGTGTGGTCAGTGGAGGCCTAGTGGAAGGAGTGACCGCAGACAGGCATCGAAGGCCTAAAATAATAACACATGGCTGTAGGCAATTTTAAATTGGTTCCAGGGGTACACGGGCAGCAGTGGTGTGGTCAGTGGAGGCCTAGTGGAAGGAGTCACCGCAGACAGGCATCGAAGGCCTAAAATAATAACACATGGCTGTAGGCAATTTTAAATTGGTTACCAGGGTACACGGGCAGCAGTGGTGTGGTCAGTGGAGGCCTAGTGGAAGGAGTCACCGCAGACAGGCATCGAAGGCCTAAAATAATAACACATGGCTGTAGGCAATTTTAAATTGGTTACAGGGGTACACGGGCAGCAGTGGTGTGGTCAGTGGAGGCCTAGTGGAAGGAGTGACCACAGACAGGCATCGAAGGCCTAACATAACAAAAATGTCAATACAATGGTATTGTCAGTGGCAGGCATTGAAGGATGTCAGCGCATAGACTAAACATTGGTGGAGCTGTGAGATAATTTTGCAAGTGGTAGAGCACTGTTTGAGCTGGGGTGGGGGGAAACTGTCTTGTGGCCGGCGGTACAGGCCCAGGGCCCCTCATATTACAACGGTGTGTCTGACGTTGGGTGCGCACCACCACCGCCAGAGACACTTTATTGTACTAGGAGGGACCCAGTGGCAGTGCCGTCGACCAAAAGCGGGCTCACCCACCTCTTCAGACAAACTGCACTCTCACGGGTGCTGTCGCCAAGTGTCGATACCACGGCCCCGTGTGGGGAGTTTGGCCATTTAGTGAGGTGTAAACATGTCGTATGCTGGACAATCAGGTGCAGAAAATTACGAGATTGGAAAAGGCATTCAGAATAGTCCACAGGCAAGACCTTTTCATAGGAAAGCTAGGTGTCAGCCGGGCAAGGTGGGGCAAAAGATTTCGAAATCCAGTTGTGGTTCATTTTAATGAAGGTTAGATCATCTACATTTTGGGTAGCCAGACGAGTACTTTTTTCTGTTAGTATCGAACCTGCAGCACTGAATACTCTTTCTGATAGGACACTAGCTGCCGGGCAAGCAAGCTCCTGCAATGCATATTCTGCCAATTCTGGCCAGGTGTCTAATTTTGATGCCCAGTAATCAAATGGGAATGACGGTTGAGGGAGAACATCGATAAGGGATGAAAAATAGTTTGTAACCATACTGGACAAATGTTGTCTCCTGTCACTTTGAATTGATGCTGCAGTACCTGTCCTGTCTGCGGTCATAGCAAAATCACTCCACAACCTGGTCAGAAAACCCCTCTGGCCAACGCCACTTCTGATTTCTGCCCCTCTAACTCCTCTGGTCTGCTGGCCCCTGCAGCTCGTGTGAGAACGATCACGGGCGCTGTGTGCAGGGAATGCCAGAAGCAAACGGTCAACAAGAGTTGATTGTTTGGTTGCTAATATTAGTTCCAAGTTCTCATGTGGCATTATATTTTGCAATTTGCCTTTATAGCGAGGATCAAGGAGGCAGGCCAACCAGTAATCGTCATCATTCATCATTTTAGTTATGCGTGTGTCCCTTTTGAGGATACGTAAGGCATAATCCGCCATGTGGGCCAAAGTTCCAGTTCTCAAATCTGCGGTTGTGCTTGGTTGAGGGGCAGTTTCAGGCAAATCCACGTCACTTGTGTCCCTCAAAAAACCAGAACCCGGCCTTGCCGCGCCACCAATTTCCAGTGGCCCCGGAAAAGCTTCCTCATTAAAAATATAATCATCCCCATCATCCTCCTCGTCCTCCTCCTCCTCTTCGCCCGCTACCTCGTCCTGTACACTGCCCTGGCCAGACAATGGCTGACTGTCATCAAGGCTTTCCTCTTCCTCAGCTGCAGACGCCTGATCCTTTATGTGCGTCAAACTTTGCATCAGCAGACGCATTAGGGGGATGCTCATGCTTATTATGGCGTTGTCTGCACTAACCAGCCGTGTGCATTCCTCAAAACACTGAAGGACTTGACACATGTCTTGAATCTTCGACCACTGCACACCTGACAACTCCATGTCTGCCATCCTACTGCCTGCCCGTGTATGTGTATCCTCCCACAAAAACATAACAGCCCGCCTCTGTTCACACAGTCTCTGAAGCATGTGCAGTGTTGAGTTCCACCTTGTTGCAACGTCTATGATTAGGCGATGCTGGGGAAGGTTCAAAGAACGCTGATAGGTCTGCATACGGCTGGAGTGTACAGGCGAACGGCGGATATGTGAGCAAAGTCCACGCACTTTGAGGAGCAGGTCGGATAACCCCGGATAACTTTTCAGGAAGCACTGCACCACCAGGTTTAAGGTGTGAGCCAGGCAAGGAATGTGTTTCAGTTGGGAAAGGGAGATGGCAGCCATGAAATTCCTTCCGTTATCACTCACTACCTTGCCTGCCTCAAGATCTACAGTGCCCAGCCACGACTGCGTTTCTTTCTGCAAGAACTCGGACAGAACTTCCGCGGTGTGTCTGTTGTCGCCCAAACACTTCATAGCCAATACAGCCTGCTGACGTTTGCCAGTAGCTGCCCCATAATGGGAGACCTGGTGTGCAACAGTGGCAGCTGCGGATGGAGTGGTTGTGCGACTGCGGTCTGTGGACGAGCTCTCGCTTCTGCAGGAGGACGAAGAGGAGGAGGAGGGGGTGCGAACGGCTACAGCCAATTGTTTCCTAGACCGTGGGCTAGGCAGAACTGTCCCAAACTTGCTGTCCCCTGTGGACCCTGCATCCACCACATTTACCCAGTGTGCCGTGATGGACACGTAACGTCCCTGGCCATGCCTACTGGTCCATGCATCTGTTGTCAGGTGCACCTTTGTGCTCACAGATTGCCTGAGTGCATGGACGATGCGCTCTTTAACATGCTGGTGGAGGGCTGGGATGGCTTTTCTGGAAAAAAAGTGTCGACTGGGTAGCTCGTAGCGTGGTACAGCGTAGTCCATCAGGGCTTTGAAAGCTTCGCTTTCAACTAACCGGTAGGGCATCATCTCTAACGAGATTAGTCTAGCTATGTGTGCGTTCAAACCCTGTGTACGCGGATGCGAGGCTAAGTACTTCCTTTTTCTAACCATAGTCTCATGTAGGGTGAGCTGGACTGGAGAGCTGGAGATCGTGGAACTAGCGGGGGTGCCGGTGGACATGGCAGACTGAGAGATGGTGGGAGATGGTATTGTTGCCACCGGTGCCCTAGATGCAGTGTTTCCTACTACGAAACTGGTGATTCCCTGACCCTGACGGCTTTGGCCTGGTAAAGAAACCTGCACAGATACTGCAGGTGGTGCGGAAAATGGTGGCCCTACACTGCCGGAAGGGATGTTGCGTTGCTGACTAGCTTCATTGGCCGAGGGTGCTACAACCTTAAGGGACGTTTGGTAGTTAGTCCAGGCTTGCAAATGCATGGTGGTTAAATGTCTATGCATGCAACTTGTATTGAGACTTTTCAGATTCTGTCCTCTGCTTAAGGTAGTTGAACATTTTTGACAGATGACTTTGCGCTGATCAATTGGATGTTGTTTAAAAAAATGCCAGACTGCACTCTTTCTAGCATCGGATACCTTTTCAGGCATTGCAGACTGAGCTTTAACCGGATGGCCACGCTGTCCTCCAACAGGTTTTAGCTTTGCCACGCGTTTTGGGCAAGATACGGGCCCGGCAGATGGAACCTGTTGCGATGTTGATGCCTGCTGCGGCCCCTCCTCCTCCGCTTCAGAACTGCTGCCGCCTGCACCCTGTTCCCCCAATGGCTGCCAATCGGGGTCAAGAACTGGGTCATCTATTACCTCTTCTTGTAGCTCGTGTGCAACTTCGTCTGTGTCACCGTGTCGGTCGGTGGTATAGCGTTCGTGATGGGGCAACATAGTCTCATCAGGGTCTGATTCTTGATCAGCACCCTGCGAGGGCAATGTTGTGGTCTGAGTCAAAGGACCAGCATAGTAGTCTGGCTGTGGCTGTGCATCAGTGCACTCCATGTCAGATTCAACTTGTAATAAGCATGGACTGTTAACTGCTTCACTTTCTAAGCCAGGGACGGTATGCGTAAAGAGCTCCATGGAGTAACCCGTTGTGTCGCCTGCTGCATTCTTCTCTGTTGTTGTTTTTGCTGAAGAGGACAAGGAAGCGACTTGTCCCTGACCGTGAACATCCACTAACGACGCGCTGCTTTGACATTTACCAGTTTCACGAGAGGAGGCAAAAGAGCTAGAGGCTGAGTCAGCAAGATAAGCCAAAACTTGCTCTTGCTGCTCCGGCTTTAAAAGCGGTTTTCCTACTCCCAGAAAAGGGAGCGTTCGAGGCCTTGTATAGCCAGACGACGAACCTGGCTCCACAGCTCCAGACTTAGGTGCAATATTTTTTTTCCCACGACCAGCTGATGCTCCACCACTACCACTACCCTCATTACCAGCTGACAATGAACGCCCCCGGCCACGACCTCTTCCACCATACTTCCTCATTGTTTTAAAAACGTAAACAAACTAACGGTATTTGTTGCTGTCACACAAATTACACGGTGAGCTATAACTTCAGTATGATTTAGCTACCCCTTTACAGGTGAGTGAGACCACAACGAAAATCAGGCACAATGTTACACACTCTGTTGTTGGTGGCAACAAATGAGAGAGATGCCACACACGCAGGACTGTCACTGAAGCACAAATGTAAATATTAATCTCCCACTGATTTGATTTTTTATTTTTTTTTCAGGGAGACTTTAGGAAAAAAAAAAATAGAATAAAATGATTTTTTCAGGAAGAATTTAGAAACCAAAGAAAATAAAATGATTTTTTCAGGGAGAATTTAGAAAACAAATAAAACAAAAAAAGGCTTTCTATGGCCCACTGAGTGAGAGATGACGCACACAGGAGTCAGGAGTGGCACACAAGCCCAGAGGCCAATATTTATCTCCCACTGATTGATGTAGTGATTTTTTCAGGTAGATTTTGGAACCCAAATCAAGCTAAAAAAATAATAGGCTTTCTATGGCCCACAATTGGAGAGAGAGAGAGAGATGGCACACCCAGGAGTCAAGACTGGCACACAAGCAGAAAGGGCAATATTAATCTCCCACTGATTTGTTTTTGTTTTTTGTTTTTCAGGGAGACTTTAGGAAAAAAAAAAATAGAATAAAATGATTTTTTCAGGAAGAATTTAGAAACCAAATAAAATAAAATGATTTTTTCAGGGAGAATTTAGAAAACAAATAAAACAAAAAAAGGCTTTCTATGGCCCACTGAGTGAGAGATGACGCACACAGGAGTCAGGAGTGGCACACAAGCCCAGAGGCCAATATTTATCTCCCACTGATTGATGTAGTGATTTTTTCAGGTAGATTTTGGAACCCAAATCAAGCTAAAAAAATAATAGGCTTTCTATGGCCCACAATTGGAGAGAGAGAGAGAGATGGCACACCCAGGAGTCAAGACTGGCACACAAGCAGAAAGGGCAATATTAATCTCCCACTGATTTGTTTTTTTTTTTTTTTTTCAGGGAGACTTTAGGAAAAAAAAATAGAATAAAATGATTTTTTCAGGAAGAATTTAGAAACCAAATAAAATAAAATGATTTTTTCAGGGAGAATTTAGAAAACAAATAAAACAAAAAAAGGCTTTCTATGGCCCACTGAGTGAGAGATGACGCACACAGGAGTCAGGAGTGGCACACAAGCCCAGAGGCCAATATTTATCTCCCACTGATTGATGTAGTGATTTTTTCAGGTAGATTTTGGAACCCAAATCAAGCTAAAAAAATAATAGGCTTTCTATGGCCCACAATTGGAGAGAGAGAGAGAGATGGCACACCCAGGAGTCAAGACTGGCACACAAGCAGAAAGGGCAATATTAATCTCCCACTGATTTGTTTTTTTTTTTTTTTTTTTCAGGGAGACTTTAGGAAAAAAAAAAATAGAATAAAATGATTTTTTCAGGAAGAATTTAGAAACCAAAGAAAATAAAATGATTTTTTCAGGGAGAATTTAGAAAACAAATAAAACAAAAAAAGGCTTTCTATGGCCCACTGAGTGAGAGATGACGCACACAGGAGTCAGGAGTGGCACACAAGCCCAGAGGCCAATATTTATCTCCCACTGATTGATGTAGTGATTTTTTCAGGTAGATTTTGGAACCCAAATCAAGCTAAAAAAAATAATAGGCTTTCTATGGCCCACAATTGGAGAGAGAGAGAGAGATGGCACACCCAGGAGTCAAGACTGGCACACAAGCAGAAAGGGCAATATTAATCTCCCACTGATTTGTTTCTTTTTTTTTTTTTTCAGGGAGACTTTAGGAAAAAAAAAATAGAATAAAATGATTTTTTCAGGAAGAATTTAGAAACCAAATAAAATAAAATGATTTTTTCAGGGAGAATTTAGAAAACAAATAAAACAAAAAAAGGCTTTCTATGGCCCACTGAGTGAGAGATGACGCACACAGGAGTCAGGAGTGGCACACAAGCCCAGAGGCCAATATTTATCTCCCACTGATTGATGTAGTGATTTTTTCAGGTAGATTTTGGAACCCAAATCAAGCTAAAAAAATAATAGGCTTTCTATGGCCCACAATTGGAGAGAGAGAGAGAGATGGCACACCCAGGAGTCAAGACTGGCACACAAGCAGAAAGGGCAATATTAATCTCCCACTGATTTGTTTTTTGTTTTTTGTTTTTTTCAGGGAGACTTTAGGAAAAAAAAAAATAGAATAAAATGATTTTTTCAGGAAGAATTTAGAAACCAAAGAAAATAAAATGATTTTTTCAGGGAGAATTTAGAAAACAAATAAAACAAAAAAAGGCTTTCTATGGCCCACTGAGTGAGAGATGACGCACACAGGAGTCAGGAGTGGCACACAAGCCCAGAGGCCAATATTTATCTCCCACTGATTGATGTAGTGATTTTTTCAGGTAGATTTTGGAACCCAAATCAAGCTAAAAAAAATAATAGGCTTTCTATGGCCCACAATTGGAGAGAGAGAGAGAGATGGCACACCCAGGAGTCAAGACTGGCACACAAGCAGAAAGGGCAATATTAATCTCCCACTGATTTGTTTCTTTTTTTTTTTTTTCAGGGAGACTTTAGGAAAAAAAAAATAGAATAAAATGATTTTTTCAGGAAGAATTTAGAAACCAAATAAAATAAAATGATTTTTTCAGGGAGAATTTAGAAAACAAATAAAACAAAAAAAGGCTTTCTATGGCCCACTGAGTGAGAGATGACGCACACAGGAGTCAGGAGTGGCACACAAGCCCAGAGGCCAATATTTATCTCCCACTGATTGATGTAGTGATTTTTTCAGGTAGATTTTGGAACCCAAATCAAGCTAAAAAAATAATAGGCTTTCTATGGCCCACAATTGGAGAGAGAGAGAGAGAGAGATGGCACACCCAGGAGTCAAGACTGGCACACAAGCAGAAAGGGCAATATTAATCTCCCACTGATTTGTTTTTTTTTTTTTTTTTTTTCAGGGAGACTTTAGGAAAAAAAAAAATAGAATAAAATGATTTTTTCAGGAAGAATTTAGAAACCAAAGAAAATAAAATGATTTTTTCAGGGAGAATATAGAAAACAAATAAAACAAAAAAAGGCTTTCTATGGCCCACTGAGTGAGAGATGACGCACACAGGAGTCAGGAGTGGCACACAAGCCCAGAGGCCAATATTTATCTCCCACTTTTTTTTTTTGTTCCAGGGAAAATTTATAAACCCAATAAAAAAATAATAAATAGGCTTTTTATGGCCCACTATCTGAGAGACAGAGAGAGATGGTACGCTTAGGACTGGCACACAAGCCCAAAGGCCAATATTAATCTCCCTTTTTTTTTTAAGGGAGTATTTATAAAACCAAAAAAAAATAAATAAATAGGCTTTCTATGGCCCACTATTTGTGAGAGAGATGGCACGCTCAGGACTGGCACACAAGCCCAGAGGCCAGTATTAATCTCCCACTTTTTTTTTTTTCCAGGGAAAATTTATAAACCCAATAAAAAAAAAAAAAAATAAATAGGCTTTCTATGGCCCACTATCTGAGAGAGAGAGATGGCACCCTTAGGACTGGCACACAAGCCCAAAGGCCAATATTAATCTCCCACTGATTGATTTATTGATTTTTTCAGGTAGAATTTAGAACCCAAATAAAGCAAAAAAAAAAAAAAAAGGGCTTTCTATGGCCCACTGAGTGAGTGATGATGCACACAGGAGTCAGGAGTGGCACACAAGCCCTGAGGCCAATATTTTTCTCCCACTGATTGATGTAGTGATTTTTTCAGGTAGATTTTAGAACCAAAATCAAGCAAAAAAATAAATAGGCTTTCTATGGCCCACTGAGTGAGTGATGATGCACACAGGAGTCAAGAGTGGCACACAAGCCCTGAGGCCAATATTTTTCTCCCACTGATTGATGTAGTGATTTTTTCAGGTAGATTTTATAACCCAAATCAAGCAAAAAAATAAATAGGCTTTCTATGGCCCACTGAGTGAGAGATGACACAGACAGGGATGGCACTCTAGCAGAAATGTCAATCTTAATCTCCCACAAAAAAAAAAAAAAAAAACAGGGAGTGTCCTTCAATTACTATCTCCCTGCAGTAATCTCAGCCAGGTATGGCAGGCAGCAATAAGGAGTGGACTGATGCACAAATTAAATAAAAAGTGTGTACAAACCAAAAAGATAGCTGTGCAGAAAGGAAGGAACAAGAGGATTTGTGCTTTTAAAAAAGCAGTTGGTTTGCACAGCGGCGTACACACAGCAATGCAGCTATCAGGGAGCCTTCTAGGGCAGCCCAATGAGCTACAGCGCTGAGGGGGAAAAAAAAAAAATGTAGCTTCCACTGTCCCTGCACACCGAAGGTGGTGTTGGGCAGTGGAAATCGCTACAGCACAAGCGGTTTTGTGGTTAATGGACCCTGCCTAACGCTATCCCTGCTTCTGACGAAGCGGCAGCAACCTCTCCCTAAGCTCAGATCAGCAGCAGTAACATGGCGGTCGGCGGGAACTCCCCTTTATAGCCCCTGTGACGCCGCAGACAGCAAGCCAATCACTGCAATGCCCTTCTCTAAGATGGTGGGGACCAGGACCTATGTCATCACGCTGCCCACACTCTGCGTTTACCTTCATTGGCTGAGAAATGGCGCTTTTCGCGTCATTGAAACGCGACTTTGGCGCGAAAGTCGCGTACCGCATGGCCGACCCCGCACAGGGGTCGGATCGGGTTTCATGAAACCCGACTTTGCCAAAAGTCGGCGACTTTTGAAAATGAACGACCCGTTTCGCTCAACCCTAATCACCACAGTAGAAACACAGCCCATTCAGACGTCTGTGTTCTTGCCGTTCAACTCTGGTCAAAGTCCTATCGCACTGCATAGGCTCAGGTTTAAGCTCAGGTAATACCGCCAAATGGTGCACAGATTTACGCTCGCGCAAGCGTCGACCGATCTGAATGGCCAAAGACATAGACTCATTCAGACCAGCAGGCATAGGAAATCCCACCATGACATCCTTAAGGGCTTCAGAGAGACCTCTTCTGAAAATAGCCGCGAGCGCACCTTCATTCCACTGAGTGAGTACAGACCACTTTCTAAATTTCTGACAATATACTTCTATCTCATCCTGACCCTGACACAGAGCCAGCAAATTCTTCTCTGCCTGATCCACTGAATTAGGCTCATCGTACAGCAATCCGAGCACCAGGAAAAACACATCAATATTACTTAATGCAGGATCCCCTGGCGCAAGGGAAAATGCCCAGTCCTGAGGATCGCCACGCAAAAAAGAAATAACAATTCTCACTTGTTGAACTGGATCACCAGAAGAGCGAGGTTTCAAGGCCAGAAACAGTTTGCAATTATTTTTGAAATTCACAAACTTGGCTCTATCACCATAAAACAAATCAGGAATAGGAATTCTTGGTTCTAACATAGGCTTCTGAACCACCAAATCTTGAATCTTTTGGACATTTATAATGAGATTATCCAATGAAGAGCACAGACCCTGAATATCCATGTCCACACCTGTGTCCTGAACTACCCAAATGTCTAGGGGAAAAAAAAGGCAAAACACAGTGCAAAGAAAAAAAAATGGTCTCAGAACTTCTTTTTTCCCTCTATTGAGAATCATTAGTACTTTTGGCCTCCAGTACTGTTATGAAAGGTAATTCAGTACCACAATGGACATAGAGGTCAGCGCACATACAGTGACCTGGCAATAACCCCAAAAAACAAGAACGAGCTCTGAGACGTGGGAACTCTGTTGACCGCAATCCCTAATCCTCTCCAACCACACTAAAGGCAGCCGTGGATTGCGCCTAACGCTGCCTATGCAACTCGGCACGGCCTGAGAAACTAGCTAGCCTTGAAGATAGAAAATAAGCCTACCTTGCCTCAGAGAAATATCCCCAAAGGAAAAGGCAGCCCCCACATATAATGACTGTGAGTTAAGATGAAAAGACAAACGTAGAGATGAAATAGATTTAGCAAAGCGAGGCCCAACTTTCTGAACAGAGCGAGGATAGAAAGGTAGCTTTGCGGTCAACACAAAACCCTACAAAAACCACGCAAAGGGGGCAAAAAGACCCTCCGTACCGAACTAACGGCACGGAGGTACACCCTCTGCGCCCCAGAGCTTCCAGCAAGCAGGAAAAAACAAATAGACAAGCTGGACAGAAAAAAACAGCAAACAAATAGCAAAGAATAACTTAGCTATGCAGAGCAGCAGGCCACAGGAACGATCCAGGAGGAGACAGGTCCAATACTAGAACATTGACTGGAGGCCAGGATCAAAGCACTAGGTGGAGTTAAATAGAGCAGCACCTAACGACTTCACCATATCACCTGAGGAAGGAAACTCAGAAGCCGCAGTACCACTTTCCTCCACCAACGGAAGCTCACAGAGAGAATCAGCCGAAGTACCACTTGTGACCACAAGAGGGAGCTCTGCCACAGAATTCACAACACTCCGGCCCCTGTGTTGTTTGATGGGGAGTTGGAATATGTTGTTGAGAAGATTTTGGATTCCCGTTTTTCGAGGCGGAGGCTTCAGTACCTTGTCAAATGGAAGGGTTATGGCCAGGAGGATAATTCTTGGGTTTTTGCCTCTGATGTCCATGCCGCTGATTTGGTTCGTGCTTTTCATCTGGCTCGTCCTGATCGGCCTGGGGGCTCTGGTGAGGGTTCGGTGAGCCCTCCTCAAGGGGGGGTACTGTTGTGAATTCTGCTTTTGGGCTCCCTCCGGTGGTTGTAGGTGGTAATGCAGTTGTCCCTGGACTGCAGTCCTGTTCAGGTGTATCTGCTGATTGCAATTCTGACTGGGGTATTTAGGTTTGCAGGATTCATTAGTCCTTGCCAGTTGTCAATGGTTATTGGGAGGTGTTGGACATCTGTCTGGCTTCTCCTCCTTAGCTGCCATTTCAGCAAAGATAAGTGACTGGTTTTTTTTCTTTGGCAAACATGCTGTGTGCTGGATTTTTGATGGTATTTCTGCTCTGAGTGCAGGATTCTCTGGAGTTGCAGATATACGTTCCACGTCTTTAGTTAGATGGAGGAATTTTTTGTATAATCTGCTGTGGATAATTTTGGAAGGGTTTTAATACTGACCGCACAGTATTCTGTCCTATCCTTTCCTATTTTAGCTAGAGTGGCCTCTTTTGCTAAATCCTGTTTTCTGCCTGTGTGTGTCTTTTCTCTCCTACTCACAGTCAATATTCGTGGGGGCTGCCTATTTTTTGGGTTCTGCTCTGAGGCAAGATAGTATTCCTATTTCCATCTATAGGGGTATTTAGTCCTCCGGCTGTGACGAGGTGTCTAGGGTTTGTTAGGCACACCCCACGGCTACTTCTAGTTGCGGTGTTAGATCAGGATTTGCGGTCAGTACAGTTACCACCTACTCCAGTGAAAGTTATTCATGCGGCTCCAAGGTCACCGGATCATAACAGTACTGATGATGGTTCACGGTTCATGTGCAGTGTTCATGTACTGATAATGGTTCTTGTTCATGTACTGTTGGTGATTCTGGTATTGTATTCATGCACTGATGTTTGTTCTGATCATGAATTCATATATTGATGGCGTATGGCGTACTGGTGCTGTTATCATACGCAGATAATGGTTCTGGTGTTGTATTCAAATACAGCTGCTGGTTCTGATGTTTTATTCACATGCTCATAATAGTTCTAGTGATGCATTTTTGAGCTCATGTTGGTCTGCTTCTATGACTGTACTTTTAATGGTTCTGATCCTGCACTTATAGCCAAGCCACTGCATTACCAGTTCTACCCTCGCCTATTGTATCCTCACCCAACTCTTATAGAATGTGAGCCCTCACAGGCTGGGTCTTCTCTCCTCCTGTACCAGTCGTGACTTGTATTGTTAAAGATTATTATACTTGTTTTTATTATGTATACCCCTCCTCACATGTTAAGCGCTGTTGTGAATTCTGTGGCAGAGCTCCCTCCTGTGGTCACAAGTGGTACTTCGGCTGATTCTCTCTGTGAGCTTCTGTTGGTGGAGGGAAGTGGTACTGCGGCTTCTGAGTTTCCTCCCTCAGGTGATCTGGTGAGGTCGTTAGGTGCTTCTCTACTTAACTCCACCTAATGCTTTGATCCTGGCTTCCTGTCAATGTTCCAGTGTTGGACTTGCTTTTCCCTGGATCATTCCTGTGGCCTGCTGCTCTGCATAGCTAAGTTCTTCTTTGCTATTTGTTTGCTATTTTTTCTGTCCAGCTTGTCTAATTTTTTGCTGGAAGCTCTGGGACGCAAAGGGTGTACCTCTGTGCCGTTAGTTCGGTACGGAGGGTCTTTTTGCCCCCTTTGCGTGGTTTTCTTTAGGGTTTTGTGTAGACCGCAAAGTTACCTTTTCTGTCCTCGCTCTGTTAAGAAAGTCGGGCCTCACTTTGCTGAATCTATTTCATCTCTACGTTTGTCTTTTCATCTTAACTCACAGTCATTATATGTGGGGGGCTGCCTTTTCCTTTGGGGTATTTCTCAGAGGCAAGGTAGGCTTATTTTCTATCTTCAGGCTATTTAGTTTCTCAGGCTGTGCCGAGTTGCATAGGCAGAGTTAGGCGCAATCCACGGCTGCCTCTAGTGTTGTTTGGAGAGGATTAGAGATTGCGGTCTGCAGAGTTCCCACGTCTCAGAGCTCGTTCTATGATTTTGGGTTATTGTCAGATCACTGTATGTGCTCTGACCGCTATGTCCATTGTGGTACTGAATTGCATTTCATAACAAAGCGCCATGGAATAAATGGCGCTATAATAAATAATAATAATACAGCAATCCATAATTTTTCAGGTGACATGCTACATAGCTATGTTAATAAAGTAGTGTGACATCTGAAAAGTTTGATTGCTGTATTTTTGTTAAACATCGGATTTATACATTGTTGTGGTGTACAAATGACCATTTAATTTTACAGTAGCTATCATTACTTCTATTTTATGGGTTTAAAAGCGTCTAACTGGGTATGGTCTGTTTTAATGACTGGGGTCTGAAAATGGGCATGGCTTTGCTCATGCAAACAGGGAACCTATTTTTGTAAAATTGACTCCTGCCACAACAGAGTCTATAATCATATCTCCCACACCACTGCAAAACTGTATTTCAATAATTTTAATTTTAATAATTTTTTGCATTGGTCATCCAAGCATTTGAACTAGTGAACATTAGGAATACTAGCAAGTCACATCCTCCTCATGTATCCTCCACATAAAATTTCAGACGTGTAATAGAAGATTCAGAATGTCAATATTTGGCCATATTGGCAAATATGCCTGTTAAGCATAAAGATGATGTATACACTTTGTATGTTAACTAGTGATGGACCAACCCCTGGTTGTTAAGGTCCGGTGGGTTTGGCGGAACATTTTTAAAAAGTTTGGGTACCAGATCTTTTAGATCGAAACGCGTTGTTATTAGCAGGTTTTTGTCGCTGTTCACATTCCCTTTTGTGCAGGGATGATTTTTAAGGATATGGATCAATAAAGGACTTTTAATCGAAAAGGAGCTGGAACAATCTTCACATTTCTTACGTCTTCAAGCTGCTGCTACGTCTGGGTCAGGACAGGTTCACGTGCTCCTGTGGTCTGTTGGTGAGCTGACTGGGCCTTTGGTCCCTGTATTTCTTTCTATTGATACCAGAACAGTACTTGAACCCAGACCCAATTCAGATGAATGGGGGGCCTGAACATCAATTGTTTGCCATGCTGTCATCTGCATAACAGCAGGGCAAACACTGCCTCTGATCGACAGTAAGATCATTAATGCCGGTCAAAAAGAGATGCAGTTACCACATTGACTGTGTGACAGTGTAAGCCAGCAGCTGTGACAGTCAGTAAAAAGTTTACTGCCCATCACAGAGGCGTCAGCTGATGTGAGTACTACTCCCACCAGCCTACGTCTGCTGTCGCTGATAACAGCAGGATCAGGCGCCGCTGATGGGAGTACTTATCAGCCAGCGCCTTTATAAATTAATTAAAAAGAAAAAAAATTATGCGGGTTCTGTTCAATATTTGATAATTAGCCTCAACTCTTAGGTGTTAGCTTTATCATGGCTGGTTACCAAGAGTAGAGGGGTCCCGTGCCATTTTTTAAAATAAATTAATAATTTAAAAAATGATATGGAGTCCCCCAGTTTTTGACAGCCAGCCAAGCAAAACCAGACAGCTGAAGGCTGGTATTCTCAAGCTGGTAAGGGGCCATGGATATTGCCCCCCAGCCTAAAAATAACAGCCCGCCGCCGCCCCAGAAAAGATACATCTATTGGAAACACAAAATTTGGCTCTTTGCCAGGCTCTTCCTACTTGCCCTGTGGTGGTGGCAAGTGTGGTAATATTTGTGGGGTTCATCTCACCTTTCTATTCTCAGGTGACATCAAGCCGAGGGGTTAGTAATGGAGAGGCATCTATATTATGCCTCTCCATTACTTACTCCTTAGTCATATTGTAAAAAAACATAAAGAATACAGTCCTTATTTTAAATAAAAACCCACACCCTGTATTACAATTTTTTTAAAATAATAAGCAAAGTTATACTCACCTTTCACCCATTCCATTGAAGCCCTTATGTCCTGTAAAAAAAGAAAAATAATAAACAACCATATCCCTCACCTCGATGAAATCACCGCAAACACCTCATTGAGGTCACCGCAGTTCATTGTCCCGGCTTACAATGCAATGTAGGAATTCAGCCTCAGTGACCTGGGGTAACCTTCATGACATCACCACTAGTCACTGAGGCTGCGCTCACAGCACCTCATTCTCCAGTGGTTTTCAGCCTGGACAGTTGCATAAAGGCACCATCCAGGTTGCAAACCACATATCGCAGACATAGATTACGGTGTGGGACATCTTCACTTTGAACTGTTGAGAAATATAGTTGTTTATTAATATTCTTTTTTTTACAGGGGGCATGGGCTTCAATGTAACAAACGTATGGTGAGTATCATGGTTGCATCTCATAGACTCCTCTCCATTACTAACCGTTGAGCTTGATGTCACCTGACAGTACAAAGGTAACATCAACCTCACAAATATTACACAACATGCCACCGCCACAGGGCAAGTGGAAAGAGCTGATGAAAATGCCAGTGTTTGTGCATCTAATTGATGCACCTTTTCTGGGGCAGCTGCGGGCTGCTATTTTTAGGCTGGGGGCAATATCCATGGCCTCTTACCAGCTTGAGAATACCTGCCCCAGCTGTCAGCTTTAGTTTGCCTGTCAAACATTGACAAAAATGGGGGGACCCCATGCCACCTTCTTAAAATATTTATTTAAATAATTTTAAACAACAGAGTGGGGACCCCTCTATTCTTTATAATCAGCTAGATAAAGCTGACACTTGAGGGTTGCAGCCTGCTGCTTTCAGTTTTGCCATGCTGGTTATGAAAAATAGACCAGACCCTACATCATTTTTTAGCACAGGTGCCACTGATGAATACTACCATCAGAGGTGCCTTATTTCGCTGTTATCAGCAACAGAAGGAGTAGGCTGATGGGAATTGTACTCCCTTCAGTCGACACCTCTTTCAATGGTGGTAAATAGGGTTGAGCGACTTTTATTTTTATAGGGTCGAGTCGGGTTTCACGAAATCCGACTTTCTCAAAAGTCGGGTCGAGTGAAATCGGCCGATCCTATAGAAAAGTCGGGGTCGAGGTCGGCCGAAACACGAAACCCAATGCAGTGCAATGGGATACTAATGGTTCCCAGGGTCTGAAGGAGAGGACACTCTCCTTCAGGCCCTGGGATCCATATTAATGTGTAAAATAAAGAATAAAAATAAAAAATAGGGATATACTCACCCTCGGACGCGCCCTGGTTCTAGCCGGCAGCCTTCATTCGTAAGAATGAGCAAGTGAAGGACCTTCGATGACGTCGCGGCTTGTGATTGGTCACGTGACCGCTCATGTGACCGCTCACGTGACCAATCACAAGCCACGACGTCACCACAGGTCCTCCACTCGCTCATTCTTAGGAGGGTAGACTGCCGGTTAGAACCAGGGCGCGTCCAAGGGTGAGTATATCAATATTTTTTATTTTTATTCTTTATTTTACACATAAATATGGATCCCGATACCGATTCCCGATATTGCAAAAATATCGGAACTCGGTATCGGAATTCCGATACCTGATAATAAGATCGCCGACCTCATGGACGACCCCACACAGGGATCGGGTCGGGTTTCATGAAACCCGACTTTGCCAAAAGTCGGCGACTTCTGAAAATGACCGATCCATTTCGCTCAACCTTAGTGGTAAAAGTTTTACCGACGGTCACAGCTGCTGGTTCACTCTGTCTTCTGGGAACCGCTGCTGTCTGACTGGGGGTAATAATCTTACTGCTGATCAGAGCCGCCGGTTTTCTCACGCTGTCAAGCAGATGAGATCATGGGAAACACCTGATGTTTGAGGTGCCGAACCCAAACATTAACACGAACTTCCTTGGAGAAGTACGTGTTCGGGGTCTGTGACCGAACATTAGATCCCAAACTTTACTGTCCGGATTCACCCATCACTAATGTTAACTAAAAATTGATATGAGATTCCATAGGTTTCTTTTGGAGATGTTAGTCTCACGTTACATAGATGTAATTGTTCCATTCTATCAAATTCTCATTGCTCTTGTTGAGCCACAGATAATAATACTCGGCATATTCTACTTAGCAAAAAAAAGAACTTGACATATGCAAAATTAGTGCACACAAATCAAAATGAATAAATCACATTTACAGCAGAGGCACTGTTGAGGCCTCTATGGCAGATTCTATCATTTTTTCCAATAAAATGACAGACACTATGATGGAAACCCGACAAACTACATTAACGTCAATGTGGTCTCTCAAACACAGTTTTTGTCCATCTTGTGACAGCTCTGTTCCCTGCATGAATTTCAGTTTTTGTTCCTACGATGGAACAGTAAAATGTAATTCCCGATGCAGTGGTAACAGCCTCAGAAAATAATTGTACTTATTAGCTATAAAAAATGTTTTAGCCCCTTCCCAACATGTGCCATATGTTGTGAGCTTCAGGAGCTGCGTTCCGGCAAAGCGAAGTACATACTGTAAATAGCACAGCTATGTCCAGTCACTGTGCTGCATTGTGCGACCAAGTTACGATGGCTGCTGATATCAGGCTCTCTCTGCTTGTCACCCAGGGGGGTTGTGATTCCCCCCAACCCCATTAGTCGGTGATCGCTGTGATTGGCTGATAAATTCTGACCAGCCAATCACATCAATGTCACAATATAGTTGGAGAAAAATAAATGTGACATGCTGTGATTGGGGCTTACACAGTGTAGGTCAGAGAATGTCCTCTTTGTCTAGTATGGTGACCAATTTTTTCAGACTGCAGTTAACCACATTTTTGTGCTCCTCTAAAAAGACAGACACCACCTGATCAGAGGCCTGATGGAGTCCAGAGTGACTCCATCTGCCTAATTACAATGGATAGTTCTATTGGAGGTCTCGTTTGAGACAGGCTTTATGAAAAATTAATGGAATCCTCTATGTAAGTGCTCATCATATAGCACAGGGTAATTTCGAACATAGCCTTAAAATTATTTAAAATGGCTCTGGAATAGCAACAAAGCAAACTTCCTAAATCTAAAAGGCCCCTCTCTTCTGGGCTCCACCGTGTGTCAAAGCCATAGTTAATTGCCACATGTTTAGCATAACTTTCGTGGGGTGAAGACACATAATATTAAGTTACTGGGTACGTGCCTCCAGAAAAACAAGTTGTACACAATCGATCAGGCATTATATTACAAATGTGCAAATTTTACTCTGTGACATCAACTGCACCCTTATTTCTGGGAAACAATTGCGGAGTCAAAATAGTGACTACATCAGTATATAAATTCTCAATATATAATTTCCAATATGGGGTCACATGAGGCGGTTTTCTGCTGATCTGGCCTATAAGCTGTTGAAGGAAAATCTGCTTCTAAAAAACAATAATGCTCCCTTCTTCCTGAGCCATGTCATTTGCCCAGACAGAAGTTTAAAACCATATATTTGGGCATCTATTTTTACTTATAACTTCATTTTAAAGAGTAAAACCTTTGGCTAAAGAAAAACATTTTAGTGGTAAAATGTAATGTATCTTTATAACCCAAATGGTATAAAATTCTGCGATACACTTGTGGAGTCGACATGCTAACTGCACTCTTGGATAAATTCAATGTAGATGTAGTTTCATAAATAGGGTCACTTTTGGAGGTTCTGCTGTTCTGACAACTCAGGGACTCTTCTAATGTAATATGGCAAAAAACAGGATATTTTCCTAGATAGGAAAATCCCAGAAATTGAAAAGAAAACTAGCAAAAAAATTGGGGCTTAAAACTTAACATTAATTTTTACTCTTCAAATCAATAAAATGTCAACAAGACACACATATAACAAATAAGCCACGTTTAGTGGGTGTAAAACATGACTGCATGTAGTAAATAAAAATATCCTGTGGTAGTTTTTTAGTGTACTATAAGTTAATTGACACTAACAAAGTAGCCTATCCACTATTCAGTACATTCAAAATAAAGGAAAGGTCTCATCCCATTCCTAGGAGTGCCCCGATTAAGTCACTGTTGGAGCGCAGGATAATATATCAAGATGCCTGCTACGTGTAGTCTCCTGATGTGTTTCTTCCTAAATGAGATTCATCAAGGGAGTTCGCAGTACCATGGCACACATTCAAAAAAATTTCCACCGCTCATCGTGGTGTACGAGATAAGAATGCATCTAATGTCTGTTAGCCCCGCTGATGACGTCACTTCTAGAATTTCCGGAACGTCAACATGTGGTTTCCATAATGCACAGTGGACCGCAAAGATGGTACGTCATGCACTGATCATGGGGTCAATTCCTGTAGATCCGACAATATACTTGATATAATTATATTGAACACAAATGTATCCATAGAAATTGGATGGTACTGATAAATAGCTGAGAAAGGACAGAGATCATGCAGATATTAGGGATGATCATAGGTTACAAGAAATGTGCCAGCTATACAATCCTAAAAACAGACATTAAACTGTAAATTTAAATCACTTAAAAGGGATAGGACAAAATTACTAACCCCAGTTCCTGTTACAACAAAAACTCAGGAAGATACGGTATTAGGTTTACAACTATGATAATAGTGCCCAACATGTAAGATCGATGCTGCAAAAATGCTGGGCTCTTCTAAAATTAGACAGTGGGATTGAGGATCTGATTCCATCCAATCACATGTAAAAAGGAAAATATTTGAAATACCCCCAGGTGCATAGTCATTATACTACAAAAAAGTGCACCACATGGCTTATGGACATATAGTTGGCTGCTTTAGATGTAGTGGGTGCATAGCATGTAGGGCTATTGAGGTTGGTAAGGTTATCCACAGCAATACTACAGGAAAACTATGACTGAAACCTAAAATCCTCAGTAATCCAAGTCCCCCATTCCTGTCTCCAAGATTTCAGGGCAAATTTCAGCTTTGAAATTCATGGGCATCAATTGGATAAAAAAAACTCTAACGGGGAGATTGGGACAGAACTATACTACAATGTGAGTCAAGGTGGATTTTTCACCTCAAGATAATTTTCTCTTATTGACTGCTATGAAAAAGAAAATTTGGAGCTACATCAAATTTTTAGTTGAAAAAATATTTTTCATTTTCATCTCCAACTGTTATGAAATACTGTGAACCACTTGTGAGCACAAGATGCTCACTATACCCATAGATGAATTCCATGAGGAGTGTTGTTTTCAAAATGTGGGGCGATTCTGCTGTTTGGACACCTCTGGGTCTCTTCAGATATGACATAGCATCCATAATTTATTCCAGACAAAATTGTGCACCAAATGTAAAGTTGAACACTTTCCCATTCATGCCATGCCGTACGACCAACAGTAATTTCTGACGAGGTATTGGTTATTGTCATAGTCAGAGAAATTGCACAACAATTATAGTGTCCATTTTTTTCTCTTATCTTGTGAAAATGAAAAACTGTGGGTTAAAGTAACATCTTAGTGGGAAAAAATGAAAATGTAATTTTAAAAAATTGGCATGGTGAATATTGGCTTTATAGAAAAGAAATAAAGAGGCTGTCCTAATATAAAATAAAGGCAAAATTTATGCTATTAAAATATTAGCATGAGACATGCAAAGCTTCTTAATTCCCAGTGGATAAAACATCAACATTTTTCTTGATGTGTCATTAATTGCGATAGATAGGTCAGGTATGGAAGATCTATGAGATGGAGGAAAGATGATGAGTTCAGATTTGTCCACATTGTGTTTGAGGAAGCGAAAGAAGAAGGAGGATATGGCTGACAGACACTCCAGGATTCTGGACAGCAGAGAGGTGACGTCTGGGCCCGAAAGGTAGATCTGAGTGTCATCAGCATAAAGGTGGTACTGGAATCCATGGGACTTTATGAGTTGTCCCAAGCCAAGTGTATAGATTGAGAAGAGTAGGGTCCTAGAACCGAGCCTTGGGGGACTCCAACAGAGAAAGGGTGGGATGAGGAGGTAGTGTGGGAGTGGGAGTCGCTGAATGTGCGGTTGGAAAGGTATGAGGAGATCCAGGATAGGGCGACGTCTTTGATGCCAAAGGAGGAGAGGATCTGTAGTAGGAGGCAGTGGTCAACTGTGTCAAAAGCAGAAGACAGGTCTAGAAGGAGGAGTACAGAGTATTGTCCGTTAGCTTGGGCTGTAAGTAGGTCGTTAGTGATTTTGGTCAGGGCTGTCTCAGTTGAGCGATGGGGGCGGAAACCAGTGGTGTTATTGTGCCAGGGTTGTCTATTGATACTTCGCACTCTGCCATGAATGAGAGGGGCGACCGTGTCAATAGCTGATGCAAGAGTGGCATTGTAGAAAGCAGTGGCACTGTCTGTGTCATAGAGTGAGGATATGGATGCCAGTGGTAGGATAGAGTCAGAGAGCGATTGGGAGTCTAGATGTGCAAGGTTTCTGCAGGGGTGCGCATGTTGTTGGACATAGGTGACAGGTGAGGATGACAGGGATGAGAAAATCAGCAGATGGTGGTCGGATAGAGGGAGAAAGGAGGTGGTGAAGTTAGATAGAGAGCAGAGACGGGTGAAGACCAGGTCTAGTGTATGTCCATCTGTGTGGGTGGCTGAGGAGGACCACTGAGTAAGTCCAAAAGATGAAGTAAGGGACAGAAGTTTGGAAGCTGTTGACTGAAGGGTACCACTGGGGATGTTGATGTCACCCATGCTAATGGTGGGAATGTCAATAGAGAGAAAGTGAAGAAGCCAGGTGGAGAATTTGTCAATAAAGGCAGTGGCCAGGCCGGGAGGTCGGTATATGACGGCCATATCTAGTACTAGTTGTGGCGCTGATGTCAGCAGCACT
Source organism: Ranitomeya imitator (assembly GCF_032444005.1). Taxonomy (NCBI): domain Eukaryota; kingdom Metazoa; phylum Chordata; class Amphibia; order Anura; family Dendrobatidae; genus Ranitomeya; species Ranitomeya imitator. The sequence goes on from NC_091291.1 coordinate 56,890,618, forward strand.
GTAGCCAAACAATGAGCATTAAGGCTCTCTAAGGGGCATTCAATCAACATGGAAATGCTGCGCTAGAGTCCATAAGCTCACTGATTGGTTAACCGCGCTGTCAACATGAAGTCACGACAATGCACCAGGAGCATTGGTGGAGACTCACCAGTGGACAAGTGAAGGTAAGTACAGCGCAGTTTGAGAAATGGAATTGAAAGGGAATAATCACTTTAACTATCATTTTTTATTGTAGATGCTGTTCTCCTTTATGGCAAAGGGAACTTTATGGACCCCTTAGAGGCTATTTCATATTAAATCATATTAGAAAAAAATATTGCAAAATGTATAATGTGAAAAATGTCCTTTTAGGTATTTCGTATGTCTACAAGTACTTTTTAGTATCAGTGAGTTTACCATACCCGATCTGCAAGTTTTTAATTTCATACATGTATCTGTGCATGTGTGTATACAAGCATCTGTCCATTCTCAGATGCTGTCTCTAATTGTTTGTTTCTTTTCAGAGTCACCCACTCACTAGTTAAAATGCGCATTGCTAATGACTCCTTGTCACTGTACAGGCGAAGGGGGGAGGGGCAGAACTGATATGTTTCATTAAATATTAAGGAAAAGCATATAGGAGTTTGTCTTATCCTTTCTGAATGTACAAAGATGAAGATGAAAAATGTCTCTTTCTTAAAGTGATCCTATCAAAAGAATAATGCTGTGTGCACATAGAATGTCAACATGATCCCTAATTAATACGAATTTCGTTTTACTTTAAAGCACTGTAAGATCTCAGATAAAACATAATTTTATAAATAACTGGAAACATGGACAAATGTCCACTGTGCATCCCACCTCCTGCTTCTCAACACCTCGCATAGCTTTCTTAACAGGTCTTTCTTTGTACAGACTTGGAGAGACTTGACATGAAAGCCAAGCTGAATTCGAGCTGCCCAATGGACACAAGTGTTGCCAACTTGTTTTTTTATTTTTTTCTGGACAGCTTATCAAGGACAAGCAATATTTTTTATAAACACATTGGAAAACTATAATAAATCATTATGATATAAGGAATACAAATCTACATTCCATAATTCTGGCAAGAAGACATAATCTGCATTCACTATCAGCTGGAAAATTATGATATTTACAGTAAAAATAACTAGAGATGGGTGGAATCTTGAATGTTCGATTCCGGCAGGTTTGGTCAAACAGTTTTAAAAAAGTTTGGGTTCAGGTACCATAACAGTGGGGACCTGAGCATCCAGTGTTTGCCATGCTGTCATGTGCATGACAACACGGCAAACACTGTGTTAGGGCTGGCGGAACGCACTGAGTAGTTACATAGTTACATAGTTACATAGTTATTAAGGTTGAAGGAAGACTATAAGTCCATCTAGTTCAACCCATAGCCTAACCTAGCATGCCCTAACATGTTGATCCAGAGGAAGGCAAAAAAACCCATGTGGCAAAGAGTAAATATAGAGATAGTATAGGTGCGTTCACAGCCCGGAGTTCACCGTGCATGAGTGGAACCTGCTGCTAGTAAATGGCGGCACTATATTATGGTGGTACTACACCTGAATAGACAAGGGTATCATCACTCGGTCTGTATAGGAGCGAACTCTGTTGCGTCACAGAGTCGCCGGGATTAAAGATAATGCTGTGCCCTGTTAGCATTCACAGGGTGCAGCAAATGGATACTAGTGGGATCCCTGCAACTCACCCCCACTATGCTGGTGGTTGATCCCACTCTGACCCTCGGTGGCTTTTGAGCCCATGCCTGAGGGCTCCCTGAGTCAGATGCTGCGATCAAACGAGAGTTCCCACCCTACACTGACGGATTGTCAGGAGACACTAAAGATAGCTACACAGAGTGCGTACAGTACCGCAGCGGCAGTCACTGCAGGATAGATGCAGTTTATTTTGTGCCTGGTGCTGGATGGCACTATCTGGCGCTAGACAGCTACAACACTCGCGAGCATTCAACAACTCTAGGGATGGGAATGATTCGGAGCTTTCACCAGAACAGGCATACATCCACACACACACAAATACTGATTTACGCTAGCTCGGCCATGCAAACCTTTTATAGCTGCAGCTCTTCAGGACCTTCCTGGTGGACCAATAGGAGCTGCTACAGGACCTGAATGTGTGACCTCGGACCTCAAATGAGAGATCTTCCCTTGGGCATGCTCAGAAGGAGAAAAGCAGGACTTAGTCCCAGGGATGCCTACTCGCCACTGAACAGTATTGATTATGATGGCTGAGCCTGGAAGGGCAGCAGTAACCAAATGCGCAGCATCTGTCCAAGCCAGGCGATGGGACCGACATCTCCACTGAGCAGGCTCTACTGCGGCTGGAGGAGAATGGGAGACCGCAGCGGAGATGGTTCGAGATTCCCCTTGTGCAGCGGTGGGAACTCGACACCTAACACCTGGCTGTAAAATCATTACTGCTGGTCAGAAAGCAACAGTTCCCACACTATCAAATAATAACCTAAGCCTGCAGCTGTGGACGGAGATAAAATGTTTACCTTTAGTCATTGGCTTCAGCTGATGGGACTACTGCTCCAATCATACCTGCTGCTGCTAATAACCGTGAGAGCAGGCAGCGTCTGATTGAAGTATTCATCAGCAGTGACTGTGCTCTAAAGAAATAATTTTAAGAAAAAAATGCTGTGGATCGCCCTGTATTTTTGATAACCAGCCAGGGAAAACTGACAGCTGGGGGCTCCAACCCTCAGCTGTCAGCTTTAGCAAGGTTAATTAAGGGGTCCTCATGCTGTTTTTTAAATTATTTAAGTAAAAAATTAAAAAATGGCCATGAGTTACCTTTCATTTTTGGCTGGTTGTCAAAAATGATGGGGAACCCAGGCCCTTTTTTAAAGGTATTTAAATAATAAAAAAACAACATGGGGACCCATCTTTATAACCAACCTTGCTAATGTTGACAGCTGAGGGTTGTATCCCCCAGCTGTCAGTTTTGCCTGGCAGGTTATCAGACAGTATAAACTTAGACTATAAAAAATGGAAACAAATAAGTTAATCTGCACTGACATTGGAAAAGAATTAAGAGATGTAGAATCCAAACGTCAGCGGTTTATTCGTCAATGCATTTCAAAGTTAAACAGCTTCTTCATTAGGACACATGGTCATGTTTTGTCAACTTCATCAAGAAGTTGTTTAGCACTGCTATGTATAGAAACAATTATTATTTATGAATGTAGGCCACAGGCTGGTGCGCACTGGAGGATCATGATAACAGGCAAGGGGGTCTTCAACAGAACCCCGACTGTCATCAAAACCCATTGACACTCTGTGATCATGAGATGGGCTTTCCATTGGGTGGGAACAGTTGTCAGTGAACACCCAATTTCTTACATTTTGGCTGGTCCGTACAACAAAAGCAATTGTTACCATCCACCTTTCGTATCTCCCCTGTTTCCTCATAGATTGTAGGGCCCTCATTCCTCTTAGTATCTGTTGATCTATGTGTATATTGTTATGCTTAATGTCTATTATCTGCACAAGTCCCCCTAAAATGTAAAGTGCTGCGGAATATGTTGGCGCTATAGAAATAAAATTATTATTATTATTACAAGAGGAGGAAGATTAGCCATGACTCAGACTTAAAGGTTGGACTAATCAAGTCATGCAAGACTAATCTAATTTAATTCTATGATGGAATCACTGACTGGGTGCATCAAGGAAATGAGGTAGATATAGTATATCACGACTGCAGCAAAACATTTGATAAAGTACATTATAGTGTCTTTATTGAAAAAATGACCAAGCATGAAACTGACAAAGCTACGATTAGGTGGATTCATAACTGGCTCAGTGATCATACTCTAAGTATGATCACTGAGCCAGTTATGAATCCACCTAATCGTAGCTTTGTCAGTTTCATACTTGGTCATTTTTTCAATAAAGATACCATAGTGTGTAAAAAAGATCCTTGAGGTTGCTTCCAACTCTAACATTCTATGTTTCTATGATTCTATGAGCACAGTCTCTGTAACCTGTGGTAACCTCGATGACATCACTACTAGTTAATGAAGCTGCCTCTTTCTTCCATGGTTTTCAGCCTGAATGGTTACATTATGGCACCATTCAGGTTGCAAACCACATATCGCAGACATGGATTATGGGGGACAGGGACTTCAATGGAATGGTCAAAATGTAAGCATCATGGTTGTTTATTATTTTCAGGGTTTTTTTTTACAGGGGACAAGGGCTTCAATTGAATGGGTGTAAGGTGAGTATTACTGTGCTTTTTTATTTTTATTTCAATTAAAGGATTTTATTCTGGCTATGTCTTTTTTACAATCTAACTAAGGGCTTAGTAATGGATTGGCGTATTATAGACGACCTTTCATTACTAACCTCTGGGCTTGAAATCAGCGTCCATGAAACAGCTGACATCAACCACAAATATTACCCCACAGCACCAGGGAAAGTGGGAAGAGGCAGGAAAAGCACCAGAATTGGCATATCTAATAGATGAGCCTTTTTTGAGGCGGCTGAGAACTGCTAGTTTTAGGCTGGGGGGCCAATGTCTATTGTCCCTTACCAGCCTCAAAATACCAGTCTTTAGCTCTCTGCTTTAGCTTCTGTGTTTGTCGAAAATGAGGGGAAACCCCACACCATATTTTTAAATTATTTATTTAATTAATTTAAAAAACAGTGTGGGGACCCCTCTATTCTTGATAACCAGCCATGATAAAGCTGACAGCTGAGGGATGCAGTCCGCAGCTGTCAGTTTTGCCTGCACTGGTTATCAGAAATAGAGGAGACCTATATCATTTTTTGAAATGTACTGTATATAACCGAGTATAAGCCGACCCGAGTATAAGCCGAGGCACCTCATTTTGCCATGGAAAACTGGTAAGCTTATTGACTCAAGTAAAAGCTGGGTATGCACTGTCCCCTCATCCCTGTCCTGCTCTGTGTGGCTCCCCCTGGTCCTATCATAAGCATTGCTCCCCCTTCCTCCCCATTATATGTGTGGTTCACCCTTCCTCCCACATCATATACGTGGCTCCCCCAATCTCCCCATCATATGCATGGTTACTCCTTCCTCCCTGTCATATGTGTTGGTCCCCCATGCTCCCCCATCATATGCGTGGCTCCCCCGTCCTACCCCATCATATGCGTTGCTCTCTCATCATATGCATAGCTCCCCCTTCCTCCCCATCATATGCGTTGGTCCACCATACTCCCAGTCATATGCATGGCTCCCTCTTCTTCCCCTGTCATATGCGTGGCTCCCCCATTCCCCTCATTGTATGCATGGCTCCCCCATCCTCCAACATCATATGCCTGGCTCCCCCATCCTCCCAATCATATGTGTGGCTCCCCCGTCATATGCGTGCTCCCCCATCATATGCGTGGCTTCCCCTTCCTCCCCCATCTTATGCATAGCTCCCCCTCCTCCCCCATAATATGCGTGGCTCCCCCATCATATGCGTGGCTCTCTCAGTCCTCTCGTACGCATGGCTCCCCTGTCCTTCCCATCATACTCACCCTCCTCGGTCTGTTGCTGCAGGTCCCTGCAACCTCTGTTGTCCCGGTGCAGCACTGGCAGCTCTCCTGTGCTGAGCGGTCATGTGGTACCGCTCACTAAGGCAATGAATATGCACTCCAAGCTTATGGGAGTGGAGATGCATCCATATTCATTGCCTAAATGAGTGGTACCACGTGACCACTCAGCACAGGAACAGCTGCTGCACCAGTACAACGGAGATTCAGTTTCAGTGACAGACTGAGGAGGGTGAGTATGATGTCACAGCTGCCGGCTCCTGCCGCTGCTCCCCCTCCCCCGCCGGCTTTTCTGGGTCATGTATAAGCTGAAGGGGGCATATTCAGCACAAAAAAAGTGCTGAAAATCTCGGCTTATAAACGAGTATATACGGTATTTATTTATAGCACAAGTGTCGGCTGGTGAATACTCCCATCAGCAGTGCCTGCTCTCGCTGTTATCGGTGACAGCAGGTGTAAACTACAGGAAATAGTACTCTCTGATCAGCCGCTGGTAACAGCTGCTGATTCACGTTGTCATCTGAATGTGTGCAAACTGCATCTCTCTGACGAGCGGTAATAATCTAACCGCAGATAAGAGCCTATGAGTGCAACGCTGTTGTGAAGATGACTGTGTTGCAAATAACAGATGACTGGGGTCCGGGTTCATGTGCCATTCTGTAACCCAAACCAAACTTTTTTTTAGATGTTAGGCCTAACCGGCCAGACCCAAGCATCCACAAGTTCATCCAGCACTAGTGATGCATTCATGAACTGATGGGAGTTCTGTTGCTGTGTTCACTGAGCTTACAATACATCTGGTGATGCATTCATATAGTACTGGTGGTTTTGATGATTTCTTCCTGCCCTGATGTACTTATAGTCGTTCTGATAATTTTTTATGCATACCTTATTTGACTACTTCAAGCATTATCTATGTCAGTAGTTAATGAGCTGTGTTGTAGTTGGAGATTCAAACAGTGAATTCCAAAAAGCCTAAATCAGTGCTATACAATAGTAAAATACAATACTGAATAGAAACTGTACATTTTTATAAATAGTCTTCATGGAGTATATATATGTTTTATGATTACACGTAACCTAGCATCCTGTATAATTTGTCCTTAGAAAAAACTACTTCCTTAAAAAATACATTGTTCACTGTACATACACTGGGTGATTGTCTCAAATAAGGTTTTATATCTGTCCTATTTATTTCAATTGTTTATCTTGAAGCTTTTATTTTTTCAAGCACAAAAATATCTTAGTGGCATGATCTCACGGTCTCAAGAAACACAGACGGCAGAGTGAAGTTCTTAAGTGGTGCTATCCCCGCTCAGGCAAAATTACTTATAGTGTGTATCTATCTCAGTGTTATTGAGTTTGTTATTTTGTCTGCAAGCCTATGGATAAACAAAATAATCTTGGGAAATGCTCAGTTCGTATGAAGTTTGCGATATTTGTTTAACATGTATGCCAGGATGTTAGGTTAAAGGGGTTTTCAGGGCTAGAGCAAATTTTGAGCAAGTGCTGTTTCACTAATGAGGGCCAAACACCCCAAAACACTTGTCTGCAAAATGAGTGCATGGTTTGGCTTCACATCCTAATGGTACCATTACACTAAACGATTTACCAACGATCACGACCAGTGATACGACCTGGCCGTGATCGTTGGTAAGTCGTTGTGTGGTCGCTGGAGAGCTGTCACACAGACAGCTCTCCAGCGACCAACGATGCCGAAGTCCCCAGGTAACCAGGATAAACATCAGGTTACTAAGCGCAGGGCCGCAGAATCCCAGAACCACATGGGGACTTAGTGAATGACCTGCATAGAGCTGGGACCACCGTATGAAAGGCTACCATCAGTAACCCAATACCCCCAGGAACTCAGATTCTGCAGTCCCAGACGTGTCCCCCAGCTTAAGCCAGTACATGTCCGGGCCCGTCTGAAGTTTGCTAGAGACTAGAGAGCATTTGGATTGTGCAGAAGAGTATTGGGAGAATTTCATATGGTCTGATGAAACCAAAGTAGAACTGTTTTGTAGAAACAAAACTCGTCGTGTTTGGAGGAGAAAGAATGCTGAGTTGCATCCAAAGAAAACCATACCTACTGTAAAGCATGGGGGTGGTAACATCATGCTTTGGAGCTGTTTCTCTACAAAGGGACCAGGATGACTGATCTGTTTACATGAAAGAATGAATGGGCCATGTATCGTGAGATTTTGAGTGCAAACCTCCTTCCATCAGCAAGGGCATTGAAGATGAAACGTGGATGGGTCTTTCAGCACGATAATGATCCCAAGCACACTGCCAGGACAACAGAGTGGCTTAATAAGAAGCATATGAAGGTCCTGGAGTGGCCTAGCCAGTCTCCAGATTTCAAACCCATAGAAAACCTTTGGAGGGAGTTGAAAGTACGTGTTGCCCAGTGACAGGCCCAAAACATCACTGCTCTAGAGGAGGTCGGTATGGAGGAATGGGCCAGCATACCACCAACAGTGTGCCAACTTTCTAAAGACTTACAGAAAACGTTTGACCATTACCAGCAAAGGATATATAAAAAAATATTGAGATTAACTTTTGTTAATGACCAAACACTTATTTTCCACCATAATTTGCAAAATGAATTTGCCAAATCAGACAAGGTGCTTTTCTGGATTTGTTTTCTCATTTTGACTCTCATAGTTGTCGTCTACCTATGATGTCAGTTACAGGCCTCTTATCTTTTTAAATGGGAGAACTTGCACAATTGGTGGCTGAGTAAATAGTTTTTTCCTTACTGTATATGCTAAATTGATTGTGAAGCACAGACCTAATAAAAATTTCGAACAATCAAAGTCAAACAATTATAAATGAATGAAGTTTGGGACCACCAGAAGTTTTCCTAGACCTGGCCATCCAGCCAAACTGAGCAATCGTGGGGGAAGAGCCTTGGTGAGAGGTAAAGAAGAACCCCAAGTTCTCTGTGGCTGAGCTCCAGAGATTCAGTAGGGAGATGGGAGAAAGTTCCACAAAGTCAACTGTCACTGCAGCCCTCCACCAGTCTGGCCTTTATGGTGGCCCGACGGAAGCCTCTCCTCAATGCAAAACATAAGAAAGCCCACATAGAATTTGCTAAAAAAACACATGAAGGACTTCCAGACTACTAAATAAGATTCATTGGTCTGATGAGACAAAGAGAGACCTTCTTGGTGATAATTCTAAGAAATGTGTGGAGAAAACCAGGCACTGCTCATCCCCTGCCCAACACAATCCCAACAGTGAAACATGTTGGTGGCAGCAACATGCTATGGGGGTGTTTTTGAGCTGCAGGGACAGGATGACTGGTTGCCATTGATGGAAATATGAATGTGGCCAAGTACAAAGATATCCTGGATGAAAACCTCATCCAGAGTGCTCTGGACCTCAGACTTGGCCAAAGGTTCCCCTTCCAACAAGACAATGACCCTAAGCACACAGGAGTGGCTTCAGAACAACTCTGTGACATTCTTGACTGGCCCAGCCAGAGCCCTGACCTAAACCCAATTGATCATCTCTGTAGAGATCTGAAAATGACTGTCCACCAACGTTCACAATCCAACCTAATGGAACTGGAGAGGATCTGCAAGGAAGAATGTCAGACGATCCCCAAATCCAGGTGTGATAAACTTGTTTCACCATTCCCAAGAAGACTCATTGCTGTACGAGCTCAAAAGGGTGCTTCTACTCAATACTGAGCAACAGGTCTGAATACTTATGACCATATGACATTTCAGTTTTTCTTTTTTAATAAATTTGCAAACATTTCTACATTTCTGTTTTTTTCATTCAAGATGGGATGCAGAGTGTACATTGATGAGAAAAAATGAACTTTTTTTAATTTACCAAATCGCTGCAATGAAACAAAGAGTGAAAAATTTAAAGGGGTCTTTCCATACCCACTATATGGCAAATGTCGTGAAAGGATTAAGGAAACTTAGCTCCTTTACCTTGGATGTGGACGGTCAGATATGCCTGTTTGTGATCGCACCACCTGCCATGCTAAACATACGTTCCGACAGTACACTTGCCACACGACATGCCAGCATTTCCAAGGTATAAAGCGAAGGCTTAGGCCATGTGTTCAATTTGGACACCCAGAATTTAAATAGGGTAGACCCATCAGTTAGTACGTGGAGTCGTGTGAACAGGTACTCTTCCACCATGTTGTAACACTGCCTCATGCTAATACAAGCTGTATCAGATGGTAGTGTTGGATGTTGTGCAAGCTCACACAGTTTTGCCTCATATCAGCTTGCCAACCCTGCCTTCTGATGTGCTGTTGTTGCCCCAGTAGCATTTGCGACTTCTTCCTCAGCCTTGTTCTTCCACTGAGTCCCTGCTGTAAGATGAGAAAACATTTTGTCTTTCAATCACATATTTTGCAATGCCACTCCAGTGACAGAAGTAAAGATGGTTCATTTTCCTTGTAGCAAGGATCCAGTAGGACAGCCACCAAGGAATCTGCACTGGTAACAATATGGGCAACTCGGAGGTCATTGTAAAGGCACAGCAGCATGTATTGGCTCATGTGTGCCACCATTCCCGGTGACTACCTCATGAAGCTCATCAAGAGAATGCCAAGAGTGTGCAAAGCAGTCATCAAAGCAATAGGTGGCTACTTTGAAGAACCTAGAATATAAGACATAATTTCAGTTGTTTCACACTTTTTTGTTATATAAGTATATAATTCCACATATGTTAATTCATAGTTTTGATGCCTTCAGTGTGAATGCACAATTTTCATAGTTTTGAAAATACAGAAAAATCTTTAACCCCTTTCTGTCATTGGACGTACTATTCCGTCCATGTGGGGTGGGCCTTAATTCCCACGGACGGAATAGTACGTCCAGCGAGATCGGCCGTGCTCACGGGGGAAGCGCGGCCGATCGCGGCCGGGTGTCAGCTGCCTATAGCAGCTGACATCCGGCGCTACGTGCCAGGAGCGGTCACGGACCGCCCCCGGCACATTAACCCCCGGCACACGTTTGATCGCGGTGTGCCGGCGGTACAGGGAAGCATCGCGCAGGAAGGAGGCTCCCTGCGGGCTTCCCTGAGAACCCCGCAGCAACGCGATGTGATCACATTGCTGCAAGGGTCTCTTACCTCCCTCCCTGCTCCAGGCCCGGATCCAAGATGGCCGTGGCATCCGGGTCCTGCAGGGAGGGAGGTGGCCTACCAAGTGCCTGCTCAGAGCAGGCGCTTGGTAAGCCTGCAGCCCTGTAAGTCAGATCGGTGATCTGACAGAGTGTTGTGCAAACTGTCAGATCACCGATCTGTGATTTCCCCCCCTGGGACAAAGTAAAAAAGTTTAAAAAAAAATTTCCACACGTGTAAAAAAAAATAAAAAAAAAATTCCTAAATAATTAAAAAATCTATATATTATTCCCATAAATACATTTCTTTATCTAAATAAAAAAAATAAAAATAAAAGTACACATATTTAGTATCGCCACGTCCACAACGACCCAACCTATAAAACTGTCCCACTAGTTAAACACCGTAAGAAAAAAAAAAAGAGGCAAAAAACAACGCTTTATTATCATACCGCCGAACAAAAAGTGGAATAACACGCGATCAAAAAGACAGATATAAATAACCATAGTACCGCTGAAAGCGTCATCTTGTCCCGCAAAAAACGAGCCACAATACAGCATCATCAAAAAAAAAAAAAAGTTATAGTCCTCAGAATAAAGCGATGCAAAAATAATTATTTTTTCTATAAAATAGTTTTTATCGTATAAAAGCGCCAAAACATAAAAAAATGATATAAATGAGGTATCGCTGTAATCGTACTGACCCGAAGAATAAAACTGCTTTATCAATTTTACCAAAAGCGAAACGGTATAAACGCCTTCCCCAAAAGAAATTTATGAATAGCTGGTTTTTGGTCATTCCGCCTCACAAAAATCGGAATAAAAAGCGATCAAAAAATGTCACGTGCCTGAAAATGTTGCCAATAAAACGTCAACTCGTCCCACAAATAATAAAACCTTACATGACTCTGTGGACCAAAATATGTAAAAATTTTAGCTCTCAAAATGTGGTAACGTAAAAAAATATTTTTTGCAATAAAAAGCGTCTTTTAGTGTGTGACAGCTGCCAATCATAAAAATCCGCTAAAAAACCCTCTATAAAAGTAAATCAAACCCCCCTTCACCACCCCCTTATTTAGGGAAAAATTAAAATATTTAAAAAATGTATTTATTTCCATTTTCCCATTAGGGTTAGGGCTAGGGTTAGGGCTAGGGTTAGGGTTAGGGTTAGGGCTAGGTTTAGGGCTCAGGTTAGGGTTAGAGTTAGGGCTAGGGTTAGGGTTAGGGTTGGGGCTAGGTTAGTGTTGGGGCTAGGGTTAGGGCTAGGGTTAGGGTTGGGGCTAGGGTTAAGGCTACTGTTAGGGTTGGGGCTAAAGTTAGGGTTAAGGTTGGGGCTAAAGTTAGGGTTAAGGTTGGGGCTAAACTTAGGGTTAGGGTTTGAATTACATTTACGGTTGGGAATAGGGTTGGGATTAGGGTTAGGGGTGTGTCTGGGCTAGAGGTGTGGTTAGGGTTACCGTCGGGATTAGGGTTAGGGGTGTGTTTGGATTAGGGTTTCAGTTATAATTGGGGGGTTTCCCCCGTTTAGGCACATCAGGGGCTCTCCAAACGCGACATGGCGTCCGATCTCAATTCCAGCCAATTCTGCGTTGAAAAAGTAAAACAGTGCTCCTTCCCTTCCGAGCTCTCCCGTGTGCCCAAACAGGGGTTAACCCCAACATATGGGGTATCAGCGTACTCAGGACAAATTGGACAACAACTTTTGGGGTCCAATTTCTCCTGTTACCCTTGGGAAAATACAAAACTGGGGGCTAAAAAATAATTTTTGTGGGAAAAAAAAGGATTTTTTATTTTCACGGCTCTGCGTTATAAACTGTAGTGAAACACTTGGGGGTTCAAAGTTCTCACAACATATCTAGATAAGTTCCTTGTCGGGTCTAGTTTACAATATGGGGTCACTTGTGGGGGGTTTCTACTGTTTAGGTACATTAGGGGCTCTGCAAACGCAATGTGACGCCTGCAGACCATTCCATCTAAGTCTGTATTCCAAATGGCGCTCCTTCCCTTCCGAGCCCTCCCATGCGCCCAAACGGTGGTTCCCCCCACATATGTGTACCATCATACTCAGGACAAATTGGACAACTTTCGGGGTCCAATTTCTTCTGTTACCCTCGGGAAAATACAAAACTAGGTGTTAGGGGTCGAGTTCCCGCCTCTGCACAGGGGGAATCTCGGGCCATCTCCGCTGCGGTCTCCCATTCCTCTCCTGCCGCAGTTGTGCCTGCTCAGCGGAGACGTCAGTCCAAGCGTCTTGCTCAGTCCCACTCTGTACAAAGAGTTACTGCTGCCTTTCCTGCTTCTGCCATTGAAGTCAGTGCTGGGCAGCGGCGAGCAGACGCTTCTGCGACTAAGTCCTGCTTTTCTCATTCTGAGCATGCCCTGAGTAAGATCTCTCAGTGGAGATCGAGGGTCACATGGTAGGAAGGTCCTATTGCTGCTAGGACTAACTCCTGCTTTTCACACACTGAGCACACCCAGGGTAAGATCTCTCAGTGGAGATCTAGGGTCACATGCTCGGTTATGGCAGTCTCTCATTGGTCCTTCTAGGAAGGTCTTTTTCTTGCTGCAGCTATATAAGGCTCGCATGGCCGCACGGCCATGCGCTAGTATCAATGCATGACATGAGTTTTGCGCCACTGTGGTCAAGCTTGTGTGTATTCAGGGACCCGGCTGAAATAAGCCACTAGAATACCGGCTCCACCGGTGAGGAGATTGTATGTTTGCCTCCTGGACTGCGTGACCACAAGCTGCTATCTGCTCAGCAGTTACTGCGTATTCCTGTGGAGTTTAACAGGACACAGTCCTTTCCTTATAGCGACTCTGTGAAGCAACAGAGTTCGCTTCTACCGCCATATCGTGCCGCTGTTTGCCAGCAGCAGGTTCTATTCCTGCACGGTGGACCCCGGGCTGCGAACGTACCAAATAACATCTCTATATTTACTCGGTGCGTTCCGCCAGCCCTAACAGTATACTAGCGCCAGGGTCTGGCTGGTAAATGGCGGACGATCAGCGTTTACAACGGTACATCCAGCAGCTGGAGGATAGGTTGACGGCTCTCGAGCGCACAACCTCAGCTGTGGATGTTACCGCAGTCGCTGTTCAGGCTGCAAGTGTAGCTGCAGCCAGTTTGTCCTCTGCCACCCCTGCTCCGACTTTATCCCGTCTCCCGCTTCCAGACAAGTTTGCTGGTAACAGTAAGCTATGTCGGGGATTCGTGACTCAGTGCTCCATACATCTTGAGCTTCTGGCTGCACGTTTTCCTACGGAACGGGCGAAAGTGGGATTTATTTTATCCCTTTTGTCGGGCAGGGCGTTGGAGTGGGCAACGCCGCTATGGGAGCGCAATGATCGTGTGGCGCAGAGTGCTCCTCTCTTCCTGGACGCTCTTAAACAGGTCTTTTTGGGACCTCGTGTCACCCACGATACCGCGCTCCAATTGTTGGCAACAACACAGGGTTCGTCCATGGTCAGCCAGTTCGCCGTCCAATTCCGGACTCTGGTCTCTGAGCTGGAATGGCGGGATAAAGTCCTTATTCCGGTGTTCTGGACAGGACTGGCAGACCATGTGAAGGACGCCTTGGCCACCAGGGAGATTCCCACCACACTGGAGGAGCTTATTTCTATATCTACCCGCATCGACCTCCGTTTTAACGAGCGGAAGTTGGAGCGGGCCCAGTGTAGGCAGAGGTTTCGGCTGGCTCCCACCTTCGCCAGACCTCTGGAATCTTCCATTCAGGCGTCCGACTCCCATGAGGCCATGGAGGTTTCTCGAGCGGGACCTAAGTCTCGGACCGCTCGAGTACCCGTGGTTTGCAGAAATTGCCAACAAGAAGGACATTATGCCAATAAATGTCCACGGCGGTCGAATAAACGATCGCGTCTAGTAACCCTTGGAGGAGGTTCACTAGACACAGCGGCATTTCCTCCAAGCTGTCCTTCAAAGGGACAATCATATTAGGCTCTTACTCTCTAACAGTCGAGCTTTGTGTGGATTCTGGAGCTGAGGGGAATTTCATCTCCTCAGCTGTTGCTCTGCGCCATGCAATACCTCTGGTGATGCTCGCCAAACCGGTGACTGTTAGAGTAGTGAATGGGTCAACACTTCCATCTCAGATAACACACCAGACTGTCCCTTTCACGTTAGCTATGTCCCCATCCCACCAGGAGATAATTTCCCTTCTTGTCCTTCCCGAGGGAATGGATGAGTTTCTGCTGGGAAAACCCTGGCTCCGTTTCCACTCCCCACATATTAAGTGGTCCTCTGGGAGGATATTGGGTTGGAGTGATTCATGTAAGGGCAGATGTTTGAGAGAGTGCGTTCAGGTTTCTACCACAGAGATACCTGCAGATCTTTCCTCCCTTCCCAAATGCTATTGGTCCTATGCAGACGTCTTCTCCAAAAATGCTGTGGAGACCCTTCCACCTCACCGCCCCTATGACTGTCCTATTGATCTCTTGCCTGGAGCAGAACCTCCTCGGGGACGGGTCTATCCCCTCTCCCTCCCGGAGACAGAGGCTATGTCCCAATACATCCAGGAAAATTTGGCAAGAGGGTTCATTAGGAAGTCAGTGTCACCTGCAGGGGCAGGGTTCTTCTTCGTGCAGAAGAAGAACGGAGAATTACGTCCTTGCATAGATTACAGGGGTCTTAACGCCATCACCGTTAAGAATAAGTACCCATTGCCCCTGATTTCTGAGCTCTTTGATACGGGGAGCAAGGGTATTTACCAAATTAGATTTGCGGGGTGCTTATAACCTGATTCGCATCCGTGAGGGGGATGAATGGAAGACGGCGTTTAATACCAGGGATGGGCACTATGAGTATCTGGTGATGCCCTTCGGGCTCTGTAATGCCCCAGCCGTCTTCCAAGACTTTGTCAATGACATCTTCCGGGATATGCTCTCCACCTCGGTCGTAGTCTATCTGGATGATATTCTCATCTTCTCTCCAGATATTGACTCCCACCGGAGAGATGTTGGCAGAGTCTTCGACCTCTTACGGTCAAATTCCCTCTATGCAAAGTTGGAGAAGTGTATGTTTGAGCAGGAGTCTTTACCTTTCCTGGGCTATATCATTTCCGCCCAGGGATTGGCTATGGATCCTGCCAAACTACAGGCTGTGATGGACTGGCAAGAACCCCATTCTCTTAAAGCGGTGCAGCGCTTTATGGGGTTCATTAATTATTACCGCCAGTTCATTCCACACTTCTCAACTTTGGTAGCTCCCTTGGTAGCCCTCACCAAGAAGGGAGCAAATCCCAAATTGTGGTGTGAAGAGGTCTCCAAGGCCTTCTCTTCTATTAAGTCTCATTTTGCTAGCGCTCCCATCCTACATCGTCCCGATGTCGATAAGCCGTTTATAATGGAGGTGGATGCCTCATCCGTTGGTGCAGGAGCAGTCCTCTTCCAAAAGGATGCTCAAGGTCGGAATCATCCTTGCTTCTTCTACTCCAATACCTTCACACCAGCGGAGAGGAATTATTCCATCGGGGACAGGGAGTTGCTAGCGATGAAGTTGGCTTTCTCGGAGTGGAGACATCTCTTGGAGGGGGCTCGCTTTCCCTTTCAAGTCTTCACGGACCACAAAAATTTGTTATATTTGCAAACAGCCCAGCGGCTAAATTCTCGCCAGGCCAGATGGTCCTTGTTCTCCTCCCGGTTCCACTTCACCCTCCATTATCTCGCTGGGGAGAAGAACATTCGTGCTGATGTCCTCTCTCGCTCTGTTGTGTCATCTGAGGAGGAGGAAGGGGAGCCTCGGCTTATTGTCCCTTCTGAGAGCCTGAGAACCATAGCTCCAGTTTCGCTAGAGTCTGTGCCTTCGGGCAAGACGTTTGTACCCATTAATTTGCGACCGGAGGTTCTCTCTTGGGCTCATTCGTCCAGGGTGGGTGGACACTTTGGGACAAAAAGGACATCTGAGCTGCTGGCGAGGTCGTACTGGTGGCCACATATGGTTCGTGATGTCAGAGATTACATTCAGGCATGTGTCTCCTGTGCCAAAAATAAATCTCCTCGACAACGGCCAGCAGGGTTACTCTATCCCTTGCTGGTGGCAGACAGGCCCTGGGAGATGGTCGGGATGGACTTTGTGGTGGGTTTGCCCAAGTCTCGTGGCTGTACCATCATTTGGGTTGTCACCGATCATTTTTCTAAAATGGTGCATTTGGTCCCGCTTCCACGGTTACCTTCTGCACGGGCCTTGGCAGCGTTGTTCATAAAACACATCTTCCGCCTACACGGTATGCCGGACAAAATTGTCAGTGACCGGGGTCCCCAGTTTGCGTATCGGTTCTGGAGAGAGCTTTGTCGTCTTCTCAGCATTGAGTTAAATCTCTCTTCCGCATATCATCCCGAGACGAACGGGTTGGTAGAGAGGGCCAACCAGACCTTGGTCACATATCTGCGACATTTTGTCTCAGCCAGGCAGGATGACTGGGCATCCTTGCTATCATGGGCAGAGTTTGCGCTGAACAACGCCGTGGCCGACTCCACTGGACAAACCCCATTTCTCCTTAACTATGGTCAGCATCCGCGGGTACCTGTGCCTATGCCCGTGTCTTCCGCCGACTCCAGGGTGGCAGACTGGGCTGTGGAAGCACGGGATATTTGGGACCGCACTCAGGATGCCATTCGGGCCTCCAAGGAGAGAATGAGGTCCTTCGCCGATGCACATCGGCGCCCCGCTCCGACCTTTGCTCCTGGCGACTTGATGTGGCTCTCCGCCCGTAACATCAGGCTGCGAGTGGAGTCCACTAAATTTGCACCTCGCTACTTGGGTCCTTTTAAGGTCCTCGAACAGGTTAATCCTGTGGTCTATCGTTTAGCCCTTCCGCCACGCCTGGGTATCACCGACACCTTTCATGTGTCCCTCTTGAAACCCGTATACATATCCCGGTTTTCTGAGTCATCTGCTGGGACATCGGGTTCGTCTACGGACGATTACGAGGTGAATGCTATTTTGGGGTGCAAGGTGGTACATGGTAAAAAGTTTTATTTGGTGGACTGGAAGGGTTATGGTCCTGAGAGCCTGCTGAGCACATTCAGGCTCCGCAGCTCATTGCTGCCTTTGAGCGTAGCGAGGTCCAAGGAGGGGGGGCCCTAGGAGGGGGGGGGTAATGTTAGGGGTCGAGTTCCCGCCTCTGCACAGGGGGAATCTCAGGCCATCTCCGCTGCGGTCTCCCATTCCTCTCCTGCCGCAGTTGTGCCTGCTCAGCGGAGACGTCAGTCCAAGCGTCTTGCTCAGTCCCACTCTGTACATAGAGTTACTGCTGCCTTTCCTGCTTCTGCCATTGAAGTCAGTGCTGGGCAGCGGCGAGCAGACGCTTCTGCTACTAAGTCCTGCTTTTCTCATTCTGAGCATGCCCTGAGTAAGATCTCTCAGTGGAGATCGAGGGTCACATGGTAGGAAGGTCCTATTGCTGCTAGGACTAACTCCTGCTTTTCACACACTGAGCACGCCCAGGGTATGATCTCTCAGTGGAGATCTAGGGTCACATGCTCGGTTATGGCAGTCTCTCATTGGTCCTTCTGGGAAGGTCTTTTTCTTGCTGCAGCTATATAAGGCTCACATGGCCGCACGGCCATGCGCTAGTATCAATGCATGACATGAGTTTTGCGCCACTGTGGTCACGCTTGTGTGTATTCAGGGACCCGGCTGAAATAAGCCACTAGAATACCGGCACCTCCGGTGAGGAGATTGTGTGTTTGGTTACAGGGCCCCGGCTGAAATAAGCCACTAGAATACTGGCTCCACCAGTGAGGAGATTGTATGTTTGCCTCCTGGACTGTGTGACCACAAGCTGCTATCTGCTCAGCAGTTACTGTGTATTCCTGTGGAGTTTAACAGGACACAGTCCTTTCCTTATAGCGACTCTGTGAAGCAACAGAGTTCGCTTCTACCTCCATATCATGCCGCTGTTTGCCAGCAGCAGGTTCTATTCCTGCACGGTGGACCCCGGGCTGCGAACGTACCAAATAACATCTCTATATTTACTCGGTGCGTTCCGCCAGCCCTAACACTAGGGGCTAAAAAATAATTTTTGGGGGAAATTTTTTTTTTCTATGTTCATGGCTCTGCGTTATAAACTGTAGTGAAACACTTGGGGGTTCAAAGTTCTCACAACACATCTAAATAAGTTCCTTGGGGGGGTCTAGTTTCCAATATGGGGTTACTTGTGAGGGATTTCTACTGTTTAGGTACATATGGGGCTCTGCAAACGCTATGTGACGCCTGCAGACCAATCCATCTAAGTCTGCATTCCAAATGGCGCTCCTTCTCTTCCAAGCTCTGCCATGAGCTCAAACGGTGGTTCCACCCACATACCTGGTATCAGCGTACTCAGGACAAATTGGACAACAATATTTAGCGTCCAATTTCTCCTTTTACCCTTGGAAAAATACAAAACTGGGGACTAAAAAATAATTTTTGTGGAAAAAAAATTCTTTATTTGCGCGGCTCTGCGTTATAAACTGTAGTGAAACACTTGGGGATTCAAAGCTCTCACATCACATCTAGATGAGTTCCTTAGGGGGTCTACTTTTCAAAATGGTGTCACTTGTGGGGGATTTCTACTGTTTAGCTACATTAGTGGTTCTGCAAACGCAATGTGACGCATGCAGACCATTCCATCGAAGTCTGCATTCCAAATGGCGCTCCTTCCCTTCCGAGCCCTCCCATGCAACCAAACGGTGGTTCCCACCCACATATGGGGTATCAGCACACTCAGGACAAATTGAACAACAACTTTTGGGGTCCAATTTCATCTGTTACCCTCGGGAAAATACAAAACTGGGGCTAAAAAATAATTTTTGTGGGAAAAAATTTTTGTTTTATTTTTACGGCTCTGCATTATAAACTTCTGTGAAGCACTTGGTGGGTCAAAGTGCTCACCACACCTCTAGATAAGTTCCTTAGGGGGTCTACTTTCCAAAATGCTGTCACTTGTGGGGGGTTTCAATGTTTAGGCACATCAGTGGCTCTCCAAACGCAACATAGTGTCCCATCTCAATTCCTGTCAATTTTGCATTGAAAAGTCAAAAGGCGCTCCTTCCCTTCCGAGCTCTCCCATGTGCCCAAACAGTGGTTTACTCCCACATATGGGGTATCAGCGTACTCAGGACAAATTGTGCAACAACTTTTGGGGTCCAATTTCTTCTCTTACCCTTGGGAAAATAAAAAATTGGGTGCAAAAATATAATTTTTGTGAAAAAAAAGTTTTTTATTTTTACGGTTCTGCATTATAAACTTCTGTGAAGCACTTGGTGGGTCAAAGTGCTCACCAGACTCTAGATAAGTTCCTTAGGGGGTCTACTTTCCAAAATGGCATCACTTGTTGGGGGTTTCAATGTTTAGGCACATCAGTGGCTCTCCAAACGCAACATGACGTCCCATCTCAATTCCAGTCAATTTTGCATTGAAAAGTCAAATGGCGCGCCTTCGCTTCCGAGCTCTGTCATGCGCCCAAACAGTGGTTTACCCCACATGTGGGGTATCAGCGTACTCAGAACAAATTGTACAACAACGCATGGCATCCATTTTCTCCTGTTACCCTTGGTAAAATGAAACAAATTGGAGCTGAATAAATTTTTTGTGAAAAAAAGTTAAATGTTCATTTTTATTTAAACATTCCAAAAACTCCTGTGAAACACGTGAAAGGTTAATAAACTTCTTGAATGTGGTTTTGAGCACCTTGAGGGGTGCAGTTTTTAGAATGGTGTCACAATTGGGTAATTTCTATCATATAGACCCCTCAAAATTACTTCAAATGAGATGTGGTCCCTAAAAAAAATGGTGTTGTAAAAATGAGAAATTGCTGGTCAATTTTTAACCCTTATAACTCCCTAACAAAAAAAATTTTGGTTCCAAAATTGTGCTGATGTAAAGTAGACATGTGGGAAATGTTACTTATTAAGTATTTTGTGTGACATATCTCTGTGATTTAATTGCATAAAAATTCAAATTTGGAAAATTGCGAAATTTTCAAAATGTTTGCCAAATTTCCATTTTTTTTCACAAATAAACGCATTTAATATCAAAGAAATTTTACCACTGTTATGAAGTACAATATGTCACGAGAAAACAATGTCAGAATCACCGGGATCCATTGAAGCGTTCCAGAGTTTTAACCTCATAAATGGACAGTGGTCAGAATTGTAAAAATAGGCCCGGTCCATAACGTGCAAACCACCCTTGGGGGTAAAGGGGTTAAATGAGAAGGTGTGTCCAAACTTTTTGTCTCTACTGTACATAAAGACAATATATAAATATATGACCATTACAGCACTAGATATGGCATTTAACTACAACATACATCACTTAGTACTAGCTTCAAGCGGGATGTGCTTAAAGGGATGAAGGGATATACCAGTCTCTATCACCTCTTAGATTCCCCCTTTCTTTAATTATGGTCGTCCTTGACCATATAACACTATAAAACTTTAGTATGTACGATAAGGTAGTCCATGCAGGGAGGCAATTAAGGTGGCTCAACGGTGACTCAACATGTGCCAAGTCTTTCAAACAACGCATAAAAGTTATTTTTTAGAGTGGCCTGGCACACGGTCCTCCAGGTGACACCTACAGTTTATTAACTCTGGTCTTGTCCACCAGTAATAACATATAAACAATTAGGTTGCCCTTCAAGTGGGCCAACAGTCCTTAGGGAGTTAAAGCATGTCCCGCTCCCTTTGAGGGTAACACTGTCCTTAAATGCTACATGCACTGCCTGTCCCGGGAACAGTCTTATAAACAGTATTTACATAAAGACAATATTTAAATATATGCACATAATAGCACTAGATATGGCATTTAACTACAACAACATATATCACTTAGTACTAGCTTCAACCGGGATGTGCTTAAAGGGGTGAGGGGATATCCCAGTCTCTGTCACCCCTTACATCATCTTCCATCCAATCCTCATGCCTGCTTTCCTTTCCATTCTGCACGCTGCAGAAAGAGGCTGCAGTTGTTTTTTTCATCCTCTGAAATATGCTGTGGAGGTCCACAGACTGTGTGCAATAGCCCTCCCATGTACTTATCCTCCAACCTAACAAATGGTTGGCTATTGGTACACTCAGTCTCTTCCACTTCTGGGGCAAGGGCAGGTGGATTGGCAGCTGAAAACCAGCCAGTGGACTCATCAAAAAGCAGAAGAGAGACTTGGGGCTCAGATTACTTGGCTCATTTACATGGGATTGAGATTAAAGTCTGATGACAATGTTCCTCAGGTGCTAACTGTGCACTTCCTGTAGTGGACCAGGTGGAAGATAATGCAAAGGAACTGATGTCACTTACAGCCATTAAATATAACACATTTCCTATATCTTGAGGCCTCACGATTCATGCAGTGGTATTTGGCCCTACAAAAGGATACATAAAGTCCTGTCAACTGCGTGCAACAGAGGAAGGTGTTGTATTTGGGAACGTAGCAGGTACAGAATGACCATGTCTTCTCCCTGGAGCAGCTACACCACCACTACCAGCAAATATACCAGCACCACCACGGCCAAATGCCTTGTCCACTGTTTGATGCACTCCTCATTTTTGGAAGTGGTTTTTGTTCACGCTACTCAAAAGGAGATGGGTGAAGAGTAGATTTATTTTTTTGCCACATTCCTTGTATAGGCAGAGTGGTAAAGTAAAATTATTTGTTTGGCCTACAAAAGGAAAAGGGATGACTGCAGACCTTAATTTTTTTTTGTACCACACGAAGATACAGTAAATGTATTTGTTTGGTCTCCAACTGGCAAAGTGACGGCTGCTGAGATTTATTTATTTGCCACACTACTAGAAAAGACAGAGGTTCAGAAAAATTATTTGCTTGGTCTACAAATGGCAAAGAGACGGCTGCTGAGATTTATTTATTTGCCACACTACTAGAAAAGAAGCAGCGGCACAGTAAAATTATTTGTTTGGCCTACAAATGGCAAAGAGATGGCTGCAGTGTAGAATTATTTTTTTTGACAAAGGGAATCATAGAATCATAGAAAGTTAGAAGTGAGTTGGAAGGGAGTTGGAATGGATCTCAAGGGTCTTCGTGTTTAACCCCCTGCTCAATTCAAGATTCACAAAACCATCTCAGACAGATATCTGCCCAGCCTCTGTTTGAAGACTTCCATTGAAGAAGAACTCACCACCTCTTGTCGTAGCCTGCTCCACTCATTGATCACCCTCACTGTCAAAAAGATTTTTCTAATATCTAATCTGTATCTTCTCCCTTTATTTACACTAAGGAATCAAATTAGGGTTTCACCAGGACACGCCATGAACTATGAATCAAGCCAAGACAAATAGTATAAATTATTTAGCCCACAAGGCAGTTTACATGCATTTATGAAAGACAAATGAAGGAAGTAAGAATATTAAACAACACACACTATTCCTTCAAGTTCAAAGTTGCTGACAACTTTATTTTTCAAAAAATAGAGGAAAGAACAAGAGGATCTGCAATCTTGGACCTAATTCTTACCAACAAGGAGGAAATGGTTGAGGAAGTAAAGGTGGCTTGCAACTTCGGAGGCAGCGATCATGCTATTCTCAAATTTTGGATTACAATAGGAGGATGACCAGTGAGGACTCAGACTTTAAGGTTGTACTTCAGAAAGGCAAATTTTAATGGACTCAAAAAGAGGGTAGGAAAGACAAAGCAGTAAAAGAGCAAAAAAAATGTCAAAGATGTTATAGGATTTCTACAGGATGAAAAGGGTAAAGTGGTCAAAATGTTGTTACATAATTGCAGTACATAGTTACATACTGTAGTTATATAGGTTAAAAAAAAACTAGATCCATCAAGTTCAACCTTTCTCCACCAATTGTTCATTTCATCACTAATTTAGCTATAATCCGCAATGTTATGTGTATCAAGGAAATAGTCCAGCCCTTTTTTAAAAGCTGTTATAGTGTCTGCCATTATTACCACTTGTGGTTGGCATTCCACAGTTTGACTGCTCTAACTGTAAAGAACCCTTTCCTGTTTAGCTGACGTAATCACCTTTCTTCCATCCGTAATAAGTGCCCTCTAGTCCTCAATATGGTCTTTGGAAGGAATAAGTCATGTGCCAGTGTTTTGTACTGGCTACACGTATATTTATAAATGAGATCTCCTCTGAGGCTTCTTTTTTCTAAGCTTAACAAGCCCAACTTTTCCAACCTCTACTCATATGAGCGTCTTTCCATCCCTTGTAATAATCTAGTTGCCCATCCTTGAACTGATTCTAACTTCTGAGTACCCTTTTCAAAACGTGGAGCCCAAAACTGGATTCCATATTCTAGATGTGGCCTCACCAGTTATTTATAAAGTGGTAATAATACATTGGGATCATGAGATTTTATCTCTGGTTATATACATCCTAAAATCTTGTTTTGTTTTGCAGCTGCTGCTTGACATTGAGTACTGCTGCTCAGCTTACTTGAAACTAGTGTTGAGCGATACTGTCCGATATTTGAAAGTATCGGTATCGGATGGTATCGGCCGATATCTGAAAAATATCGGATATCGCCGATACCGATATCCGATACCAATACAAGTCAATGGGACACAAATATCGGAAGGTATCCTCTATGGTTCCCAGGGTTTGAAGGAGAGGAAACTCTCCTTCAGGCCCTGAGATCCATATTCATGTGTAAAAAAAAAGTATAAAAATAAAAAATATTGATATACTTACCCTCGGACGCGCCCTGGTTGTAACCGCTGCAACCGCCATGATTCCCTTCCTAAGAATGAGCGCGTAAAGGACTTTCGATGATGTCGCGGCTTGTGATTGGTCGCATGACCGCTCATGTGACTGCTCACGCGACCAATCACAAGCCGCGACGTCATCGAAGGTCCTTCACGCGCTCATTCTTAGGAACAGAAGCATGGCAGTTGCAGCGGTTACAACCAGGGTGCGTCCAAGGGTAAGTATATCAATATTTTTTATTTTTATCCTTTATTTTACACATCAATCTTCATCCCGATACCGATTCCCGATATCGCAAAAATATCGGAACTCGGTATCGTAATTCCGATACTGCAAATATCGGCCGATACCCGATACTTGCGGTATCTGAATGCTCAACACTACTTGTAACCATAATGCCCAAGTTCATCTCCTGTTCTGTAGTCCCGAGCAAAAAAACTATAGGAAAGAATAAGTGCACATAGGGTCTTATCCGACAATTTCAAAATCTGTTATTCAGAAAACTGCTCATCTGGTGCCACCTTGATTCCTTTTCATAAATGCGTCCGGATTGCCATTTGTTCAGCAGCATGGACAATATCCACAAAAATCTTTTGTATGGTTCTCTAGTCCCGAGTATACTCCCATTTAATGTATATGCAGCAACAGGATTACTCAGTCCTAGGTGCATTACATTTACCCACATTAAATCTTATCTGTCAAGTGTTTGCCCAGTCAAACATCTTATCCAGATCATTTTGCCATATTGTAATGTCAAGGTCAGATTTTAATATCCTACATAGTTTGGTGTCGTCAGCAAAGACTGACACTTTACTCTCAATCCCATCCACAAGGTCATTAATAAAGAGGTTAAAAAGAACTGGTCCCAGCACAGATCCCTGTGTTACCTCACTGCTGACTATAACCCATTTAGGCCGGTTTCACATTTGCGGGTGTGTCCGCAGCGTTTCTTCCGCAAATATCCGCATGCGTTGTGTATTCCTATATTTAAAATTAGGGACGCATGCGTCTGCGATCGGTTGCGATTTGCCGCGTTTGACGACGCATGCGTCGTTTCGTTGTCTGAGGTTTGGCACGCTAAACGCTACATGTAGTAATTTTAGAGGCATCAATTTGCCGCCTAGAAACGTATGCGGTCGATTGTGTAAGGAATGCGCCAAAAAAACGCATTGCTGTCTATGTGAACGCATGCGTTCACAAGCACATGCATTTGCTTGCGTTTGTGAACGCATGCGTTGTATCCCAGGAAAACATGTCTAGACACTAATTAGCCACCCCCCACATGCAAAGGTAATAAAGGGAGGGAGTGGACATTTGCAGGTCACTACTCAGCAGACAGTGAACCAGACGAGACGCAGGCTACAACCTTGGAGGAAAACAAGTCACTGAACAATGTGAGTATATCCTAGCCAATGCCTATATTTTCTATTTTCAAATTCTACATGTTCTAATTTCTATCATATCTTTTTTTCTGCATGCATCAGAATGTCATATTCTTCTGATGAAGATCAAATGCCTGGGCCTGCACAAGCGGAAAATGTCAGCAAAGTGAGTATTCACCTCCTCAGATTGTTAAGTATTCACTGTCACACCAACACATATGACAATTTTTTTGTATGTTTTTTTAGAGCACTTCTTCCACTGCGGCAGAGGCTGAGCAGGAGGAGCGGGGTCACAGTCGGGTGGCACGGCGGCAGTGTGTACGTATACGTGGCTGACTGTATATTGTATCCACACTTGACAATTCTTTAACCCCTTAACGACCGCCGATACGCCTTTTAACAGCGGCCGCTAAGGGTACTTAAACCACAGCGCCGTTAATTAACGGCGCTATGGAAAAAGTAAATAGCGCCCCCCAGAGTCAGATTTTCTCCGGGGTCTCGGCTGCCGAGGGTAGCCGAGACCCCAGAGAACATGATTCGGGGGGGGGTTTTACCGACCCCGCTTTTGCGATCGCTAGGGTTGAGCAAAACGGGTCGGCCAGATTCAGAAGTCGCCGACTTTTGGCAAAGTCGGGTTTCATGAAACCCGACCCGACCCCTGTGTGGGGTCCGCCATGAGGTCGGCGATCTTCTGATCTGGAATCGGAATTCCGACACCGAGTTTCGATATGTTTAAGATATCGGGAATCGGTATCGGAATTCATATTTAAGTGTAAAATAAAGAATAAAAATAAAAAAATATTGATATACTCACCCTCAGACGCGCCCTGGTTCTCACCGGCAGCCTTCCTTCCTAAAAATGAGCGCCTGAAGGGCCTTCAATGATGGGAGCGCTAGCAAAATGAGTCTTAATAGAGAAAGAGGCCTTGGAGACCTCCTCCGACCACAATTTGGGATTTGCTCCCTTCTTGGTGAGGACTACCAAAGGAGCTACCAAAGTTGAGAAGTGGGGAATGAACTGCGATAATAGTTAATGAACCCCATAAAGCGCTGCACCGCTTTGAGAGAATGGGGTTCCTGCCAGTCCATCACAACATGTAGCTTGGTAGGATCCATAGCCAATCCCTGGGCGGAGATGATATAGCCAAGGAAGGCAAGGACTTCTGCTCAAACATACACTTCTCCAACTTGGCATAGAGGGAGTTTGCCCGTAGGAGGACAAACACTTTGCAAACTTCTCTCCGGTTGGAGTCTATATCTTGAGAGTAGATGAGAATATCATCCAGATAGACTACGACCGAGGTGGTAAGCATATCTTGGAAGATATCATTCACAAAGTCATGGAAAATGGCAGGAGCATTACAGAGCCCTAAGGGCATCACCAGGTATTCATAGTGCCCATCCCTGGTGTTAAATTCCATCTTCCATTCATCCCCCTCATGGATGCAATTCAGGTTGTAAGCACCCCGCAGATCAAGCTTAGTAAATACCTCCTCACTCCCCGCAACCTATCGAATAGCTCAGATATCAGAGGCAGAGGGTATTTGCTCTTATCGGTGATTGCTTTAAGACCCCTGTAATCTAAGCACGGACGTCGTTCTCCGTTCTTCTTCTTGTTCTGCACGAAGAAGAACCCCGCCCCTGCAGGTAACACTGACTACCTAATGAATCCTCTTGCCAGATTCTCCTGAATGTATTGGGTCATCGACTTCGTCTCTGGGAGAGATAGGGGATAGACTCGACCCCGGGGAGGCTCTGCACCAGACAAGTGGTCAATAGGACAGTCATAGGGGTGGTGGGGTTGAAGGGTCTCCGCAGTCCTCTTGGAGAATACGTCCACATAGGTGTTATGATGCGGTGGTCTAGGAGCAACATGGAACGAGCTCTGAAGGGAGTGGTAACTGTGCTGACCGCAGTCCCTAAGCTCAACACAACACTAGAAGTAGCCGTGGAATGCTCCTCACTCTCCCTAGGCATCTCGTCACAGCCTAAGAGCTAACTACCCCTAAAGAAAGAAGCAGGAAAACTATCTTGCCTCAGAGAAAATCCCCAAAGGATAGATTAGCCCCCCACAAATAATGACTGTGAGTGGAGAGGAAAAAGACATACACAGAATGAAACCAGGATGAGCACAGGAGGCCAGTCTAGCTTGATAGATAGGACAGAATGGAATACTGTGCGGTCAGTATAAAACACTACAAAAATCCACGCAGAGTTTACAAAAAATCTCCAGACCTGACTAAAGGTATGGAGGGTAAATCTGCTTCCCAGAGCTTCCAGCAAGACAGAATTAATTCATACTGATAACGCTGGACAAACATAGAAAGCACTGAACGGATAAGTCCACAATCTGTGAACAGAAAAGCGCAAGCAAAAACTTAGCTTAGCTGAACTGGTCAGGATAACAGGGAAATCCAAAGAGATGTGAATCCAACCAGGAACCATATACAAGTGGCACTGGCTGAAGGAACAGCCAGGCCTAAATAGCTGAGCAGAAGAGACGATAAGTGGAGGCAGCTGATGACAGCTAACTCCAAAGGAGCAGCCATACCACTTGAAACCACAAGAGGGAGCCCAAGAGCAGAACTCACAAAAGTGCCACTTACAACCACCGGAGTGAGCTTAAGATCGGAATTCACAACACATAGGGCCAATAGTGCTTGGGGAGAGAAGAAAGATCTGCAGGTACTTCAGTAGTAGCAACCTGAACGCACTCCTCAGACATCTAAACTCACAAGATTCACTCCATTCCAGAATTCTCCCAGAGGACCACTCTATATAAGGAGATTGGGAGCACAGCCATGGTATCCCTAACAGACCCTCATCAATTCCCTCGGGAATGACTAGTAGGGAGATAATCTCCTGATGGGATGGAGACATGGATAAAGTAAATGGGATTTTTCTGGTGTGTTATTTGTGAGGGCAGAGTCGACCCATTCACCACTCGTACAGTCACCGGCTTGGTGAGCATCATCAGGGGTATTGCGTGGAGTTGGATGAAGTCAGAGGGCATAAAATTCCCCTTCGCCCCGGAATCCACACCAAGCTTGACTGTAAGAGTGGATGGGTCAGAGGTGATTGTCCCTTTGAAGGACAGTTTGGAGGAAAACATCGCCATGTCTGGTGTACCTCCTCCTACATCCACTACTGTAGACGCTGGGAACATCTAGAGGCAAGATGTCCTGACCGCCAGCAGACATGACAGACCTTGAGTGCACAAATGATCCGAGACTTAGATCCCGCTCGTGACACCTCCATGGCCTCATGTGGCTCGGACCCCTGGACCGGAGATTCCAGAGGTATGGCAAATGTGGGCGTCAGCCGAAACCTCTGCCTACACAGGGCTCGCTCCAACCTTCGCTCGTTAAAACAAAGGTCGGTGATAGTTGATACAGCTATTAGCTCCTCCAGTGTGGAAGGAATCTCCCTAGTGGCCAAAGCGTTCTTCACATGGTCAGCCAGCCGCCTCCAAAATATAGGGATGAGGGCTTTATCCGGCCACTTCAGCTCAGAAGTCTGGAAATGGATGGAAAAATGGCTGAGCCCTGTGTCAGAGCCAGCAGTAGGAGCGCCGTATCATGGGTGACTTGAGGTCCTAAAAAGACCTGCTTCAGAGTGCTCAGGAACCGCAGGTCAGGTGCTAGGTAGCTTCCACCATTCGCAAACAGTCAACAACACTAGGGATGGGAATGATTCGGAGTTTTCATCCATCGACAGGCATACATCCACACACACACAAAAACAAGTTTATACTAGCGCATGGCCGTGTGGCCATGCAAACCTTTTATAGTGGAAGCTCTCCAGGACCTTCCTAGTGGTCCAATAGGAGGACCTGAGCATGTGACCCCCGATCTCCAATGAGAGGTTGTCCCTTGGGCATGCTCAGAAGATGAAAAGCAGGTCTTAGACCCAGGGATGCCTGCTCGCCGCAGTACTGGTTACAATGGCTGAGCCTGGAAGGACAGCAGTAACCAGCCACACAGTATCAGCTTGAGCCAGACGCTGGGACCAACATCTCTGCTGAGAAGGCTCCATTGCGGCTGGAGGAGAATGGGAGACCACAGAGGAGATGGTTTGAGATTCCCCCTATGCAGCGGCAGGAACTCGACACCTAACATACAGTATATATACAGTGGGGCAAAAAAGTATTTAGTCAGTCAGCAATAGTGCAAGTTCCACCACTTAAAAAGATGAGAGGCGTCTGTAATTTACATCATAGGTAGACCTCAACTATGGGAGACAAACTGAGAAAAAAAAATCCAGAAAATCACATTGTCTGTTTTTTTAACAATTTATTTGCATATTATGGTGGAAAATAAGTATTTGGTCAGAAACAAAATTTAATCTCAATACTTTGTAATATATCCTTTGTTGGCAATGACAGAGGTCAAATGTTTTCTGTAAGTCTTCACAAGGTTGCCACACACTGTTGTTGGTATGTTGGCCCATTCCTCCATGCAGATCTCCTCTAGAACAGTGATGTTTTTGGCTTTTCGCTTGGCAACACGGACTTTCAACTCCCTCCAAAGGTTTTCTATAGGGTTGAGATCTGGAGACTGGCTAGACCACTCCAGGACCTTGAAATGCTTCTTACGAAGCCACTCCTTCGTTGCCCTGGCGGTGTGCTTTGGATCATTGTCATGTTGAAAGACCCAGCCACGTTTCATCTTCAATGCCCTTGCTGATGGAAGGAGGTTTGCACTCAAAATCTCACGATACATGGCCCCATTCATTCTTTCATGTACCCGGATCAGTCGTCCTGGCCCCTTTGCAGAGAAACAGCCCCAAAGCATGATGTTTCCACCACCATGCTTTACAGTAGGTATGGTGTTTGATGGATGCAACTCAGTATTCTTTTTCCTCCAAACACGACAAGTTGTGTTTCTACCAAACAGTTCCAGTTTGGCTTCATCAGACCATAGGACATTCTCCCAAAACTCCTCTGGATCATCCAAATGCTCTCTAGCAAACTTCAGACGGGCCCGGACATGTACTGGCTTAAGCAATGGGACACGTCTGGCACTGCAGGATCTGAGTCCATGGTGGCGTAGTGTGTTACTTATGGTAGGCCTTGTTACATTGGTCCCAGCTCTCTGCTGTTCATTCACTAGGTCCCCCCCGCGTGGTTCTGGGATTTTTGCTCACCGTTCTTGTGATCATTCTGACCCCACGGGGTGGGATTTTGCGTGGAGCCCCAGATCGAGGGAGATTATCAGTGGTCTTGTATGTCTTCCATTTTCTAATTATTGCTCCCACTGTTGATTTCTTCACTCCAAGCTGGTTGGCTATTGCAGATTCAGTCTTCCCAGCCTGGTGCAGGGCTACAATTTTGTTTCTGGTGTCCTTTGACAGCTCTTTGGTCTTCACCATAGTGGAGTTTGGAGTCAGACTGTTTGAGGGTGTGCACAGGTGTCTTTTTATACTGATAACAATTTTAAACAGGTGCCAAAACTACAGGTAATGAGTGGAGGAAAGAGGAGACTCTTAAAGAAGAAGTTACAGGTCTGTGAGAGCCAGAAATCTTGATTGTTTGTTTCTGACCAAATACTTATTTTCCACCATAATATGCAAATAAATTGTTAAAAAAACAGACAATGTGATTTTCTGGATTTTTTTTTCTCAGTTTGTTTCCCATAGTTGAGGTCTACCTATGATGTAAATTACAGACGCCTCTCATCTTTTTAAGTGGTGGAACTTGCACTATTGCTGACTGACTAAATACTTTTTTGCCCCACTGTATATTTAATAATATACATATAATTGTGCTTTTAGCTTACATTTAAAGTAAGCAAAATGCATGCTTTTCATAAGAATTTCTCTTTCTAATGCATGTCATAGATCTTTACAGTCACTTGCATTTTACCCCAATGTTTTTTCCCTTTTTCTCTCCAAATAGGTTCATCAGGTGACAAGTTGAGGACTAAAAACTAGTGATGAGCAGGTGTGCTTGTTACTCGAGTTTTCTGAGCATGCTCGAGTGTTCTCCAAGTATCTTGGGCGTGTGCGACACCCACTAAGGCTGTGGGGTACTCAGAACTGGTTCAGATGGTTCTAAAGGGGGTGGTCACGGAAGTAGTGACACATTCCGTGGCCCTGGACGCAAATAAAATAATCAGCGAAAGTTTGTAGGGGATTTAACATGATGCCACCTGTGTTATTCGGCTGCTTAAGGAGACTGCTGGGGCCGATTGTCTCGCAGCTGAGATGGTTCTGCTCTCCATAGGTGGAGCGGGGCCCCCGGGCTACAAGTGCAGTTTGTATAGGATCATGAACGTTGGGGTGCAGGACTAAGGGTGCGGGAAATGACTAGAGGGCACAAGGGCTGCAGTTTTCTTTACCTTTAATCCCTGGTTTAAGGTGCAGTCTGGGGCACAGGGAACCGGTGGTAATGGAGATCCGAGCAGCCCGAAAGCAATTAGAAATCCACCTAACCTGGTGGGTTTGGAGGCCTTCCTACCGCACTGTTCTCTGGGTCCTTGTTGCTTTATGCTCTGCTCAAGTCCCTCTCACCATTTGTCCATTAAATGGAACATTACTCACAAGGCAGGCAGCTTGAGCCTGTTACAGGTGTCACTCCTTTATGGTGACTCTGGGCTCTGGAATGCTGCTGTGCCTCTGGGTGGTAGGTGGGGCCTGGAGACCTGCAGTCTCCTGCCCTCCGGATTTAGCTGCCGGGACTTTAGTACCCGTGCAACCATGGACTTCGGTGTCCAGTTTCTGGCACTCAGTACTGGGGTGAGCTTGGTTGCAGCTCCACTCCCCAAGTTCTCCTCACTTCTTTCTATCCTCTCTCAGACTCCAACTCAAACTAACTCCGCCTCCAGGCCAGAAACTTATAGGTAAGCTCCCCTGAAATCAGGTGTTAGAGCTCCCCCTTCTGGTCTGGAGTAGGAAGCTGTGCTGCATGCTTATGTTATCCAGTAAGGGTACCCCTCCTTGCTTCCAGGCATGACATCACCCCTTGTGAGGGAGGCAATGTCACTGTGGCAACCAGACTCCTGGGGTACCACACTTGCTCGTAGATTATGTTTGTGTCCCCGCAGCTGCATGATTTGCGGCTGCTAGACAGCCTGAATACAAGTGGGGATTCCCTAACAAGCAGGCAATCCCTGCATGTGTTCAGGTTGCAGCTGCAGGAACACAAACAATCTACGAGCACGCCCAAGATATTTGGAGAACACCCGAGAATGCTCGGAAAACTCAAGTAACTAGCACACTAGCTCATCACTACTAAAAACTCTTAGGTAACATGATCCTACTGTGACTGAGATGAGAAATGTGCTATGTAGTCCATATTGTCTTCCATTACGATCCCGATATTAAACCTTCTGGAGACAAAGGAAGATGATTATGACCCGCATTTGATAGTACTACAATCTGGATGGCTACTTCTGCTGCTCTCACTTTTGACTCCCAAATAATGCCAGATGCTGTTTTATTGGAAGAATGACCAAGAAATGCATTCCATTGCAGTGCGTTCCCAAATAATAAAAAATAATTTGACTAATAACATGAGTGAGTTATGAGTATCTGAGCTTATCCCTGTCGTTATATATTGTCCACCAGTCTCATGTAATGGAGTGCCTGGCTCTATTGCTGATCCACAGCATCTGTTATTTTCTATCAAACATTCCCCGCAGCACATCTGGTGTTAAAAAATTATAAATGCTTTATTTAATCCATGTAAGAAGCACACGTCCCACAAAATCTCACATGGTAGACTAAATGTCAAGTCTGGCATGTGAGATTTTGTGGGATGTGTGTTTTTATATGGATTAAATAAAGCATGTATCATTTTTTAACACTTGATGTGCCTTCAATTTTTGGACTACAAATAAAATAGTGAGCAAAAACTAATTTGTTTGTGATACGCACACTTTGTGTGGCAAACAGTCACAGAGTTAAATGTCTAATTTTTTACTTCTCTTTTGTGTCCTTTCACATCATTTCCCTCTTGGCAAAAAGATAGAGGGGAAAGTAATTTTTCTTAGTCCCATTTAATACCCTGTGCTATGTGATATGAAAGCTGCATAGTATTTTGGGAATCCCACCCGGCTGCTCATGATGCCATGTAAGTTTCCTTTGGATGGTACAATATTCTGCAATGTGTAAAATACTGATAATCATTTAAAGGGAGTTCGGTGAAGTGAATCACAGGTTGTTGGAATTCTCTGAGTTGACGCACATTCAATCCTTAATGAATCTATTTGCTTATCTATATTACAGGTTGCATAAAGGCTCTAGAAAAGTGACATAGTTCTTAAAAACAAAAATCCAGCAAAACCTGCTCTCTAAAAGCCAAATCGCCCCCTCTCCCTAGCTTCTGAGCCTCTCAGTTTAACCAAATCTATTTTGGAAGACTGAAATTTGTTAAAAAAAATAATAACAACATGTAGCCATTTTCCATAACATTTTCATTTTTGATGATGTTGTGTTGTTTTTTTGTGAGTTGAGCTGAAATTTTAATTGATATCATTTTTGTCATACATATGATGAGTCAATCTCTTCTTATTTCATCTTTTGTTTTGTTCCGACAAAGAAAAAACTTGCAATGCTCGTGATTTTATTTAGTTTTCTCTTTATGGCAATAACCATTTAGTTGATTAATTTTATATTTTGAGAGAATTGACTTTTACAGGAGCAGCAATCACTATGATTTCTTTATTTTTATTGTGGAAAAAGAAGTCCAACAGTATTGCCTCATATCGAGAAAAAAAGATCTCCTATTACGTCCACCCACAGCCTGGCCTTCATTGGATGATCCAGATGGCTCTGACAGGAGCCTTCAGTAGACTACCAACGGCCATGACAACCTGTCAATTCCCCACATTTACGGCATTTGGAACCACTGAAATCTGATAACATTGCATACCAACGATTGCCCTATTTAGCCCTGCTGTTCTGTTCGGGTCATAGTGACCCGAACAGACTTTTTGCGGCCCTGTAGATTTTTTTCGGTAAGTCTCTAAAACTTGAGACTCCTTGACTTTTCCTCATTTGGGGGGACCTACCTATGAGTATTTTTTTTTCGTTTACTTTTTGCTACACGCAAAAAGTTACACTTGTTGTGTTCGGGTCATAGTGACCCAACTGTTGTGAATTCTGTGGTCAAGCTCCCTCCTGTGGTCATGAGTGGTACTGCGGCTGGTTCTGTCTATGAGCTTCCTCTGGTGGATGTGAGTGGGGCTGCGGCTTCTGAGTTTCCTTCCTCAGGTGACGAGGTTAAGTCGTTAGGTGCTGCTCTATTTAACTCCACCTAGTTCTTTGTTCCTGGCCTCCAGTCAATGTTCCAGTATTGGTCTTGCTCTCTCCTGGATCGTTCTTGTGGCCTGTCTACCCTGCATAAGCTAAGTTTTGCTGGTGTTACTTTTGTTTGCTATTTTTTCTGTCCAGCTTGCTATATTGGTTTTTCTTGCTTGCTGGAAGCTCTGAGACGCAGAGGGAGCACCTCCGTACCGTTAGTCGGTGCGGAGGGTCTTTTTGCGCCCTCTGCATGGTTGTTTGTAGGTTTTTGTGCTGACCGCAAAGCTATCTTTCCTATCCTCGGTCTATTCAGTAAGTCGGGCCTCACTTTGCTAAAATCTATTTCATCTCTGTGTTTGTATTTTCATCTTTACTCACAGTCATTATATGTGGGGGGCTGCCTTTTCCTTTGGGGAATTTCTCTGAGGCAAGGTAGGCTTATCTTTCTATCTTCAGGGCTAGCTAGTTTCTCAGGCTGTGCCCGAGGCGCCTAGGTCTGGTCAGGAGCGCTCCACGGCTACCTCTAGTGTGGTATGATAGGATTAGGGATTGCGGTCAGCAGAGTTCCCACGCCTCAGAGGTCGACCTATGTTATTAGTAACTATCAGGTCACTTTGTGTGCTCTTAACCACTAGGTCCATTGTGGTTCTGAATCACCAGTTCATAACAGTACTGGAGGCCGAAAGTACTAATGCTTCTCAATAGAGGGAAAAGAGAAGTTCTGAGACCATTTTTTTTTCTTTGCACTGTGTTTTGTCTTTCTTTTCCCCTTTACATCAGGGTGGTTCAGAACACAGGTGTAGACATGGACATTCAGGGTCTGTCCTCTTTGATGGATAATCTCGCTATAAGTGTACAGAACATTCAAGATTTAGTGGTTAGAACTTAAAATTCCTATTCCTGAGTTATTTTCTGGAGATAGAGCTAAGTTTCTGAATTTCAAAAATAATTGTAAACTATTTCTGGCTTTGAAACCCCGCTCCTCTGGTGACCCAGTTCAACAAGTAAAGATCATTATTTCTTTATTACGTGGCGACCCTCAAGACTGGGCATTTTCCCTTGTGCCAGGAGATCCTGCATTATGTGATATTGATGCGTTTTTTTCTGGCGCTCGGGTTACTTTATGATGAACCTAATTCAGTGGATCAGGCAGAGAAAATCTTGCTGGCTCTGTGTCAGGGTCAGGATGAGGTAGAGATTTATTGTCAGTAGTTTAGGAAGTGGTCTGTGCTCACTCAATGGAATGAATGTGCTCTGGCAGCAATTTTCAGAAAGGGTCTCTCTGAATCCCTTAAGGATGTC
This sequence comes from Ranitomeya imitator, assembly GCF_032444005.1. NCBI lineage: Eukaryota > Metazoa > Chordata > Amphibia > Anura > Dendrobatidae > Ranitomeya > Ranitomeya imitator. The sequence continues at coordinate 56,926,849 of NC_091291.1, forward strand.
ATGGTGGGATTTCCTATGCCTGCTGGTCTGAATGAGTCTATGTCTTTGGCCATTCAGATCGATCGACGCTTACGTGAGCGTAAAACTGTGCACCATTTGGCGGTATTATCTGAGCATAAACCTGAGCCTATGCAATGTAATAGGACTTTGACCAGAGCTGAACGGCAAGAATACAGACGTCGGAATGGGCTGTGTTTTTACTGTGGTGATTCCACTCATGCTATCTCCGATTGTCCTAAGCGCACTAAGCGGTTCGCTAGGTCTGCCACCATTGGTACGGTACAGTCGAAATTTCTTTTGTCCATTACTTTGATCTGCTCTTTGTCATCCTATTCTGTCATGGCATTTGTGGATTCAGGCGCTGCCCTGAATTTGATGGACTTGGAGTTTGCTAGGCGCTGTGGGTTTTTCTTGGAGCCCTTGCAGCATCCTATTCCATTGAGAGGAATTGATGCTACGCCTTTGGCCAAGAATAATCCTCAGTATTGGACCCAACTGACCATGTGCATGGCTCCTGCGCATCAGGAGGATATTCGCTTTTTGGTGTTGCAGAATCTGCATGATGTGGTCGTGTTGGGGTTGCCATGGCTACAAGTCCATAACCCACTATTGAATTGGAAATCTATGTCTGTATCCAGCTGGGGTTGTCAGGGGGTACATGGTGATGTTCCATTTCTGTCTATTTCATCATCCACCCCTTCTGAGGTCCCAGAGTTCTTGTCAGATTACCGGGATGTATTTGATGAGCCCAAGTCCAATTCCCTACCTCCGCATAGGGATTGTGATTGTGCTATCGATTTGATTCATGGTAGTAAGTTTCCTAAAGGTCGACTGTTTAATTTGTCTGTACCTGAGCACGCCGCTATGCGGAGTTACGTAATGGAATCCTTGGAGAAGGATCATATTCGCCCGTCGTCATCGCCATTGGGGGCGGGGTTCTTTTTTGTGGCCAAGAAGGATGGTTCGTTGAGACCTTGTATTGATTACTGCCTTCTAAATAAAATCACAGTCAAATTTCAGCACCCCTTGCCGCTGCTGTCTGATTTGTTTGCTCGGATTAAGGGGGCTAGTTGGTTCACCAAGATAGATCTTCGTGGTGCGTATAATCTTGTGCGTATTAAACAGGGCGATGAATGGAAAACAGCATTTAATACGCCCGATGGCCATTTTGAGTACCGGGTTATGCCATTCGGGCTTTCCAATGCTCCATCAGTATTTCAGTCCTTTATGCATGACATCTTCCGAGAGTACCTGGATAAATTCCTGATTGTATACTTGGATGATATTTTGGTCTTCTCGGATGATTGGGAGTCGCACGTGAAGCAGGTTAGAATGGTGTTCCAGGTCCTGCGAGCGAATTCTTTGTTTGTGAAGGGGTCAAAGTGTCTCTTTGGTGTTCAGAAGGTTTCATTTTTGGGTTTCATTTTTTCCCCTTCTACTATCGAGATGGACCCTGTTAAAGTTCAGGCCATTTATGATTGGACTCAGCCGACATCTCTGAAGAGTCTGCAAAAGTTCCTGGGCTTTGCTAATTTTTATTGTCGCTTCATCAATAATTTTTCTAGTATTGCTAAACCGTTGACTGATTTAACCAAGAAGGGTGCTGATGTGGTCAATTGGTCTTCTGCTGCTGTGGAAGCTTTTCAGGAGTTGAAGCGTCGTTTTTCTTCTGCCCCTGTGTTGTGCCAGCCAGATGTTTCGCTCCCGTTCCAGGTCGAGGTGGATGCTTCTGAAATTGGAGCAGGGGCTGTTTTGTCGCAAAGAAGTTCTGATGGCTCGGTGATGAAACCATGCGCCTTCTTTTCCAGGAAGTTTTCGCCTGCTGAGCGTAATTATGATGTTGGCAATCGAGAGTTGCTGGCCATGAAGTGGGCATTCGAGGAGTGGCGTCATTGGCTTGAAGGAACTAAGCATCGCGTGGTGGTCTTGACTGATCACAAGAACTTGACTAATCTCGAGTCTGCCAAACGGTTGAATCCTAGACAGGCTCGTTGGTCGCTGTTTTTCTCCCGTTTTGACTTTGTGGTTTCGTACCTTCCGGGCTCTAAGAATGTGAAGGCGGATGCCCTGTCTAGGAGTTTTGTGCCCGACTCTCCGGGTTTGCCTGAGCCGGCGGGTATTCTCAAAGAGGGGGTAATTTTGTCTGCCATCTCCCCTGATTTGTGGCGGGTGCTGCAAAAATTTCAGGCTAATATACCTGACCGTTGCCCAGCGGAGAGACTGTTTGTCCCTGATAAATGGACGAGTAGAGTTATCTCTGAGGTTCATTGTTCGGTGTTGGCTGGTCATCCTGGAATCTTTAATACCAGAGATTTGGTGGCTAGATCCTTTTGGTGGCCGTCTCTGTCGCGGGATGTGCGTTCGTTTGTGCAGTCCTGTGGGATTTGTGCTCGGGCTAAGCCCTGCTGTTCTCGTGCCAGTGGGTTGCTTTTGCCCTTGCCAGTCCCGAAGAGGCCCTGGACACATATCTCTATGGATTTTATTTCGGATCTCCCCGTCTCTCAAAAAATGTTGGTCATTTGGGTGGTTTGTGATCGCTTCTCTAAGATGGTCCATTTGGTACCCTTGTCTAAATTGCCTTCCTCCTCTAATTTGGTGCCATTGTTCTTCCAGCATGTGGTTTGTTTACATGGCATTCCGGAGAACATCGTTTCTGACAGAGGTTCCCAGTTTGTTTTGAGGTTTTGGCGAGCCTTTTGTGCTAGGATGGGCATTGATTTGTCTTTTTCCTCGGCTTTCCATCCTCAGACAAATGGCCAGACTGAACGAACCAATCAGACCTTGGAAACATATCTGAGATGTTTTGTTTCTGCTGATCAGGATGATTGGGTGTCCTTTTTGCCTTTGGCTGAGTTCGCCCTTAATAATCGGGCTAGCTCGGCTACTTTGGTTTTGCCGTTTTTCTGCAATTCTGGTTTCCATCCTCGTTTCTCTTCAGGGCAGGTTGAGTCTTCAGACTGTCCTGGTGTGGATACTGTGGTGGGTAGGTTGCAGCAGATTTGGACTCATGTAGTGGACAATTTGACATTGTCCCAGGAGAAGGCTCAACGTTTCGCTAACCGCAGGCGCTGTGTGGGTCCCCGACTTCGTGTTGGGGATTTGGTTTGGTTGTCGTCTCGTTATATTCCTATGAAAGTTTCCTCTCCTAAATTTAAGCCTCGTTTCATTAGTCCGTATTGGATTTCTGAGGTTCTTAATCCTGTGTCTTTTCGTTTGACCCTTCCAGCTTCTTTTTCCATCCATAACGTATTCCATAGGTCATTGTTGCGGAGATACGTGGCACCTGTGGTTCCATCCGTTGATCCTCCTGCCCCGGTTTTGGTTGAGGGGGAGTTGGAGTATATAGTGGAGAAGATTTTGGATTCTCGTATTTCGAGACGGAAACTCCAGTACCTGGTTAAGTGGAAGGGTTATGGTCAGGAAGATAATTCCTGGGTCTTTGCCTCTGATGTTCATGCTGCCGATCTGGTTCGTGCCTTTCATTTGGCTCATCCTGGTCGGCCTGGGGGCTCTGGTGAGAGTTCGGTGACCTCTCCTCAAGGGGGGGTACTGTTGTGAATTCTGTGGTCAAGCTCCTTCCTGTGGTCATGAGTGGTACTGCGGCTGGTTCTGTCTATGAGCTTCCTCTGGTGGATGTGAGTGGGGCTGCGGCTTCTGAGTTTCCTTCCTCAGGTGACGAGGTTAAGTCGTTAGGTGCTGCTCTATTTAACTCCACCTAGTTCTTTGTTCCTGGCCTCCAGTCAATGTTCCAGTATTGGTCTTGCTCTCTCCTGGATCGTTCTTGTGGCCTGTCTACCCTGCATAAGCTAAGTTTTGCTGGTGTTACTTTTGTTTGCTATTTTTTCTGTCCAGCTTGCTATATTGGTTTTTCTTGCTTGCTGGAAGCTCTGAGACGCAGAGAGAGCACCTCCGTACCGTTAGTCGGTGCGGAGGGTCTTTTTGCGCTCTCTGCGTGGTTGTTTGTAGGTTTTTGTGCTGACCGCAAAGCTATCTTTCCTATCCTCGGTCTATTCAGTAAGTCGGGCCTCACTTTGCTAAAATCTATTTCATCTCTGTGTTTGTATTTTCATCTTTACTCACAGTCATTATATGTGGGGGGCTGCCTTTTCCTTTGGAGAATTTCTCTGAGGCAAGGTAGGCTTATCTTTCTATCTTCAGGGGTAGCTAGTTTCTCAGGCTGTGCCCGAGGCGCCTAGGTCTGGTCAGGAGCGCTCCACGGCTACCTCTAGTGTGGTATGATAGGATTAGGGATTGCGGTCAGCAGAGTTCCCACGCCTCAGAGCTCGTCCTATGTTATTAGTAACTATCAGGTCACTTTGTGTGCTCTTAACCACTAGGTCCATTGTGGTTCTGAATCACCAGTTCATAACACCCAACATCGTTTTTTACAGCAGTGAGGCCACATTTTCAGTGAAATAAAGGAGTTATTTCCTCAGTTGGGTCTATTTATTGTATCTACTATTGTATATCAATTGATTTATTTCCTAAATTATTTCAATGGGGTCGTACACGCGCTCTACCGGGGGTATGCATTGAGAGCTGCGCACTATAAAAATGGCTTTATATTGATTATTTTTGGTGCGCAGTCTATTCTAAAATGTAGAGTGCATCCGGAGAGATCACTAGGAGTGCACTACACGTGTATATTATGCGCAGAACGGACTGCTCAGAACGCGCTGTCTAAGACTTTTTTTTTTGTAAAGCTGAGCTGTAAAGTCTTGCAAATATTTTTTTTTTTTTGCTACGTAAGTCTGTCTTCCTGGCTTATCTGCTTGTTTTCAGAAGGGTTCTTATCTTCTCTGCTCTAGTACACATATGCTAGCCCAGACATGTTACCTTTCAGTTTCTTTGGAGAGCAGCTGTGTGCTTCTACCCCCATGGCCTCTTCCGGCATCAAAAGAAAAAGATGCAGCTATTGCCCTTCTACTTGTGACAACAAGACGAGTATAACATGTTCTGGCTGTAAAACATTTCTATGCAAAAATCATGTGTATTGTTTTTCATGCAAGAATCCGTAAATGTTTATGATCATGTAAATATATTCACATTGTAATGTTTATTATCTTTAATTTTTTATCACAAAATGTTTGATTTGATTGTTTTGTTTTTTTATTTTTTACAAAATATGTGTAGTTTTCTATTTTCGTTTTGCTCATTGGATGGATCTGTTTTTTCAGAATAAAAACAAAAAAAAAAGATTTCTAGTTAATTTTTCTTTTTTTTTTTACTACCAAACATGTTCACAAACAGTCTAGTAAGCAAAAAGTATAAAAAAAAATGGAGTTAGAGTGTCTAAAATCAAGGTTTAATAAGCCGGGTCATAATGACCCGGAACACTAGTGTATAGTAAATGCGAACAAAACAGCAGGGTTAAACACTGCTGTCAGAAATTGGCAGCATCCTTCCTTTTGGAAGTGCATTAAACAGCAAGGTGGATTGCTGCTGAGGGAAAAAGAAAAAAAATCAATTTAAATCTTCAGCTTAGCAAGTGGGAATGAACAGAGTGTGACCTGAGCGTAAGTGCGAACGGCGGTAAGTGTGTGACTTCTGATTCAGTGACTTTGGATTCAGGGAGTTTCCAAGGGAGGAATTACTGTATTTGTGTCTGTATTTTATTAATACTTTGAATTTATTTTTTATTTAACTTTTCTGTCTGGTGCAATCCCCATTAGGAAATGTGCTCCACTATTGTTAATGCCATCCAGTGCACATCTTGCCACATGTATGCAATCCTTGATCAGCCGGTCGAGGGTGCATACTGCTGTGTGAGATGTGAGCACGTTGTGCATTTTGAAGCTCAGATTCTGAAGCTAAATGTGCAGCTGGCAACACTGAGATCCATAGACAATATGGAAAGGAGTCTTCTGCTCACTAAGCAGATGCTCAATGGGATAGATGAGGGGAGGGTGGTAGGATGGAGCTGCAGGACAGTGGAGCAACAAGCTGGTTGACAGTTAGAAGGCCGGGTAGAGGGAAGAGTGCCAGAGGGAAGAGTGCCAGGGAGTCAAGTCCTGATCTGGCAAACCCCAATAAGTTTGCTAAGTTGGCAGATGAGGGAGGTGCCAGTACAGCGGTAGCACTGCTGCAGCCAGGCATGTCCTTTGAAAGCCAGAGGAGTGTCTGCTCCAGTAAGGATGGAAATAGGAGAGCAGGGCAGGCCAGACAAGTGCTGGTAGTGGGGGACTCAATTATATGGGGAACAGATAGGGCAATCTGTCACAAAGACAGGGATCGTCGAACGGTGTGCTGCCTACCTGGCGCTCGAGTCCAACATATCGCTGATCGGGTTGATAGATCATTGGCACAAATGACAAAGTTAGAGATAGGTAGAAGATCCTTAAAAACGATTTCAGGGAATTAGGCTGCAAGCTGAAATCAAGGACCTCCAATGCGGTCTATTCCAAAATACGGCCTGTATCACATGCCATGCCAGAGAGGCAACAGGAGATTAGGGAGGTTAACAAGTGGCTCAAGAATTGGTGTAGGAAGGAAGGATTTGGGTTCCTGCAGAACTTGGCCAACTTCTCAGTTGGCTACAGGCTCTATGCTATGGACAGGCTGCACCTCAATGGGGAAGGTGCAGCTGTGCTGGGGGAGAAAATGGCTGGAAGGTTAGAGGAGTGTTTAAACTAGGGAATGGGGGGGAGGATATTCAATTTATAGGAGGGGAGGATAGTGCAGATAGAGAGCTGGGCACAAATAAGGAAGTTGGGGGTGGCGGTGGCATGGGGGTGGGGTTAGAACAATTAATAATTTAAGAAATAATAGAGGTACAGAGAGGTACATAAAGTGTATGTATACTAATGCCATAAGCCTCGCCAACAAAATGGATGAGTTAGAATTAATATTGTTGGAGCATAACATAATTATGGCATGATGGGGATATCTGAGACATGGCTGGATGAGAGCCATGACTGGGCTGTTAACTTGCAGGGTTATAATCTGTTCAGAAATGACCGAACAGATAAGCGAGGGGGAGGTGTGTGTCTATATGTAAAATGATCCTTAAAACCCATCCTGCATGATAATATAGGTGAATCTAATGAAAATGTAGAGTCACTGTGGGTGGAGATAAGGGGAGGGGAAAAAAATAATAAATTACTGAAAGGGGTTTGTTATAAGTCTCCAAAATTAATGGAAGCAATGGAGAATATCCTCATAAAGCAAATAGATGAAGCTGCGACTCAAGGAGAAGTCATTATTATGGGGGACTTCACCTACCCTGAAATAGATTCGGGATCAGAAATCTGCAGTTCCAGCAAAGGTAATTGTTTTTTGACAACTAAGAGAGACAATTACCTCTCACAACTGGTTCAGGACCCAACAAGAAGGGGGGCACTGTTAGACCTAATATTAACCAAAAGGCCAGACCCCATATCAAATATAAGGGTTGGGGGTCACTTGGGGAATAGTGATCACAAAATAATAAGTTTTCATGTATCCTTTAATAAGATGTATAGCAGAGGCGTTACAAGGACACTAAACTTCAGGAGGGCAAATTTCCAACGGATGAGAGAGGATCTTAGTGCAATAAACTGGGATAATATCCTGAGACATAAAAATACACAAATAAAATGGGAGACGTTTATTAGCATCCTGGATAGGACCTGTGTACAGTATATACCGTATGGGAATAAACATGCTAGAAATAGGAGGAAACCAATATGGCTAAAAAGAGTTGTAAGGGGCGCAATAAGTGACAAAAAGAAAGCATTTAGAGAATTAAAGGAAGTAGGTAGTGAGGAGGCATTAAATAAATACAAAAAATGAAATCAATTCTGTAAAAAGCAATCAAGGCAGCAAAAATTGAGACAGAGAGACTCATTGCCAGAGAGAGTAAAAATCCCCAAATATTCTTTAACTACGTAAATAGTAAGAAACTAAAAAATGATAGTGTTTGTCCCCATAAAAATAGTCTGGGTGAAATGGTGGATGAGGATGAGGAAAAAGTCAGTATGCTAAATGACTTTTTTTCATCAGTATTTACACAAGAAAATTCCATGGCAGACAATATGATCAGTGCTAACAAAAATTCCCCATTAAATGTCACCTGCTTAACCCAGCAGGAAGTACGTCTAAAAATTACTAAAATTGACAAATCTCTCTGGGATACACCTCCGAGTAGGGTTGAACGACTTTTACTTTTTTTGGATCGAGTCGGTTTCGCGAAACCCGACTATCTCAAAAGTCGAGTCGAGTGAAATCGGCCGATTATTGCGAAAAGTCGGGGATCGACCGAAACACGAAACCCAATACAAGTCAATGGGGCAGTATAGTCGGCAATAGGTGGAGGCCAGGAAAACACCTACAGTACCCATTTTAATGGCAAAAACATCCATTCTTGTTACTAAAGCTTGTCAATTTTAATTTACCTTATAATAATAGTTAGGCATTGGAAATTGGGGGTCATTTGGCTAAAGTTGTGGGGGGTATGGCAGGTTCAAGTTTTTAGTGGGTCCAGGAAACGTGGACTACGTCACGGCAGTGGAACAGGGAGAGGTAAGTATTTCAACTTTGCAAGTGCTGTGATCCTGAGCAAGCAGGGGGTGCCCTCTCGTTCGCATTGGCACTGGCACAGGGCCCCTCAAAGTACGGCGGGGTGTTTGCATGGCGGGGGCGCCTCCCACCGGCAGCGACACTTTTGTGTACTATGAGGGGCTTTGCGCCAGTGACGTCACCAACGAGTATGCCCCCACCACCTGATGAAGGAACCTGCACTTTCATCTGCACCTTCCTCTTTGTCCCCGTGTAAGGTGGTATAGTATGCAGGAAAGGGAACCTGACTTTCAGCAGGGTCACATTCTGGCTGTGTAGCGTGCAAGGGGAATGTAGTGGTGTGGGTCAATGTACCAGCAGACTCATCTAGCACTGGCTGGGCAATGGGCAGGATAAGGAGGAAACACAGATATAGGCTCAAATAATAAAGTGGGCTAAATGCAGTTCAAAATTGGTAACAGAACTAACCAGGCGGCATTGCTTTGTTCAGTGGAGGACAACTGTAATGAGAGGCTGACACAGTGAGTAGGCACAAATCAGTAAGTAGGCTAAATGCAGTTCAAAATTGGTAACAGTAGTAAACAGGCGGCACTGCTTTGTTCAGTGGAGGAGAACAGCAAGGAGCCCAACCAAACTAGTAGGCCAAATGGAGTTTAATATTAAAAATATATAATGAAAGCCTGAAGATTGAAGCTAAGGCAAGTAAACCAGGAGAACACCTAGGAGCGGTTTAAAAAAGGTTTCAGGGGTACATGGGCAGCATTGGTGTGGTCAGCGGAGGACGATTGCAAGGAGGGACCCCAGACAGACTTACTAGGCCTAAAAAAAAAAAGTTGGCTCGATGCAGGTTTAAATAGGTTCCAGGGGTACACAGGCAGCATTGGTGTAGTCAGCGGAGTACAATTTGAAGGAGGGACTGCAGACAGACTTACTAGGCCTAAAATAAAAAAGGAGGCTCTATGCAGTTTTAAATAGGTTCCAGGGATACACAGGCAGCATTGGTGTGGTCAGCGGAGGACAATTGGAAGGAGTGTCTGACACAGTTAGTAGTCCAAAATAATAAATTGATGTTAATGTCTGGCCAAAAAAAAAAGTTAACAAATAAACAGGTGGCATACCTAGGTAAAGGGGTGAACTCCTCTGCTGACTTGCAGACAGTGGTATTTGGCGCAAAGTATTAACTGGTGTAAATGTAGGACTGGGCCCTGGAATATTGTTAGTAGCATTATACATGTCAGCAAATTGGTATTGGCAGTGCCATTGAAGGATTTAACCGCATAGACTAAACAGTAGTGGAGCAGTGAGAGATAAATTTGCAAGTGGTAGAGCACTGTTTGAGCTGGGGGGGACACTCTCTCATGGCTGGCGAGGGCCCCTCATGTTACAACGGTGTGTCTGACGTTGGGTGCGCACCACCACCGCCAGAGACACTTCATTGTACTATGAGGGACCTTGTGCCGATGTCGTCAGCCAAAAGTGGGCACACCCACCTCTTCAGCCAAACGGCATTCGCACGGGTGCTTGCGCCAAGTGGTGACCAAGGCCCCGTGGGGGGAGTCTGCCCATTTAGGGAGGTGTAAAAATGGCGTATGCTGGACATACAGCAGCTGCAAATGGAGAAATTGGTACAGTCAGTAAGACCAGTCCAAAAGCAAGACCTTTTTACTGGAAAGCTAGGTGTCAGCCGGGAAAGATGGGGCAAAATAATTCAAAATCCATGATTGGTTCATTTTAATGAAGGTTAGATCATCAACATTTTGGGTAGCCAGACGACTCCTTTTTTCGGTCAGTATTGAACCAGCAGCACTGAATACTCTTTCTGATAGCACACTAGCTGCTGGGCAAGCAAGCTCCTGCAATGTATATTCTGCCAATTCAGGCCAGGTGTCTATTTTTGATGCCCAGTAATCAAATGGGAATGACGTGTGAGGGAGAACATCGATAAGGGAGGAAAAATAGTTACAAACCATACTAGACAAATGTTGTCTCCTGTCACTTTGAATTGATGCAGCAGTACCTGTCCTGTCTGTGGTCATAGTGAAATCACTCCACAACCTGGTCATAAAACCCCTCTGTCCAACGCCACTTCTGATTTGTGCACCTCTAACACCACTGCCATGTTGCCCCTTGCAGCTCGTGTGAGAACCATCAGCGCCGCTGTGTGCTGGGAATGCCTGAATCAGTCTACAAGAGTTGCTTGTTTGGTTGCCCCTATTTGCTCAAGGTTCTCATGTGGCATGATATTTTGCAATTTCCCTTTATAGCGTGGATCCAGGAGGCAGGCCAACCAGTAATCGTCATCTGTCATCATTTTGATAATGCGGGGGTCCCTTTTTAGGATACGCAAGGCATAATCCGCCATGTGGGCCAATGTTCCAGGTGTCAATTCACTGCTTGTGCTGGGTTGAGAAGCACTTTCTGGCAAACCAACATCACTTGTCTCCCTCAAAACCCTGTACCTAACCTTGCAACGCCACCAGTTTCTATTGCCCCCTGAGAAGCTGCCTCCTCCAAAAAATATTCATCCCATCATCCTCCTCGTCCTCCTCCTCTTCGTCTGCCACCTTGTCCAGGAGACTTCCCTGAGAAGACAATGGCTGACTGTCATCAAGGCTTCCCTCGTCTTCGGCTGCAGACGCCTGCTCCTTTACGTGCGTCAAACTTTGCATAAGCAGACACATTAGGGGGATGCTCATGCTTATGATAGCGTCGTCTGCACTAACCAGGCGTGTGCATTCCTCAAAACACTGAAGGACTGGACACAGGTATTGTAGCTTTGACCACTGCACACCTGACAACTCCATGTCTGCCATCCAACTGCCTGCCCGTGTATGTGTATCCTCCCACAAATACATAACAGCATGCCTCTGTTCGCACAGCCTCTGAAGCATGTGCAGTGTGGAGTTCCACCTTGTTGCAAAGTCGATTATTAGGCGGTGCTGGGGAAGCTTCAACGATCGCTGATGCTTCAGCATACGGCTGGAGTGTACGGGCAAACGTCGGATGTGCGAGCAAAGTCTTCACACAACTTTTCAGGAAGCACTGCACCACCAGGTTCAAGGTGTGAGCCAGGCAAGGAATGTGTTTCAGTTCTGAAAGGGCTATGGCATCCATAAAATTCCTTCCGTTATCACTGTGAAGGATTACCCCTTCCTACCACGTCCCCAATCCGTGACGTCACTACACAGGTCCAGCTCTCCGGCGCCCCCTTTGTCTCTCAGGTCAGTAAAGGAACTGCACCTAGAGCAAATGGCCGCCTGGGAGACTGCCCTGTTACCCACACTGGGTATTCTAAGATTCGCAATCAGAGTAAAAGGATCAGCCCAAAATTAATTTATGATTTAATTGCCTTAAGGGCGCACTAGATAATTACAAGAAATATACAATCACAATATATCAAGAGTTACAGTCAGAGTACAATATAACAACAATAATACAAGGCTTAAAGGTATAAAGCTGGAGGTCAATTTACCAGGTTGAAGGTCGCTTGTGGAAGCCGGGGGGCATAGCATTCCGCAGGTCCAAAACTTAGTTGCCGGGCAGCTCCCAGAAAGCATGTGCTTGCCCCCCCCCTCTGGCGGGCATACCATGTTCCTTAAGAAATCATCATAGTCTTCTTCTGTGGAGTGAGCCCCTCCCAGTGACCTCAGCTTCTTCTTATACCTGGCTGAGCCCCCCTGCCTGCAGCTGGGTGGGCTTAGCAATCTCCACCCCCTCTGTCTCCCTGCAAGATTTATTCCAATTTCTAATAAATGGGATAACTTCCCTCACGATGATCGGATCAGCACACGGGCAGTACCAGCGCCTGCGGTTTGTTCTGCCGGTCGTACTAGGATCAAACCTGGACCCATTCGGTCCCTGTGGGAGGCTGATCCCTATATCTCGGGTTTCAGACCTTCCACCGTCACGGGAGTCACACTGTTGGATGCACAATTTCTTTAGGGTAAGGAGAATATTTTTTATGAGCCTGTACCTTGGACGATGCGTCCATAATTCACAATTCCATGTTGGAGACGGTTTGGCTGGGCTGCCATAATAGATGTGTATCCAGTGGCCACTTGGCATGCGTGTTTTAATTAAGCCCCCAAGCATTTCCAGCCCCCTGGTGTCGTGGTTTCCTCATGGAGCTTTGAAATACCGTCTACAGTTTACACTGAGCTCAGCCCGTTAGCATACTAATAGGAACTTTATTCATTAGAAAAGGTGGGGGCCAGGAGCCCTCCTGTGACCAGGAGACAAAATGGATTCACGCCAATCTGTTTTAATATGCCCGTCCAAAGATGGCGGCTGTTCCCTCATCACATCTCCCTGCTTTAGAGGGCGCTAGGGGGCATCACATTCCTGTGTTCCCCCATGCGCCCTTCCACACCTTCTCCTTGCCGGGACAACCCATCAGCATTACTAGGGTCTCGGCCTCTCTCTCCCTGAGCCTGTCTCTGCCTCCTCCTCTCTGAGGCTGACTCTGTCTCCTCCCCTGTCTCTCTCTGAGGCTGTCTCGGCCTCCTCTCTCTCTCTGAGGCTTTCTCGGCCTCCTCCTCTGTCTCTCTCTGAGGCTGTCTCGGCCTCCTCCTCTCTCTCTCTGAGGCTGTCTCTGCCCCCTCCTCCTTTTTCTCTGAGGCTGTCTCTGCCCCCTCCTCTCTCTCTGAGGCTGTCTCTGCCCCCTCCTCCTTCTCTCTCTGAGGCTGTCCCTGCCTCCTCCTTTCTCTCTCTGAGGCTGTCTCTGCCCCCTCCTCCTCTCTCTGAGGCTGTCTCTGCCTCCTCCCCTCTCTTCCTGAGGCTGTCTCCGCCTCCTCCTCCTTCTCTCTCTGAGGCTGTCTCTGCCTCATCCTTTCTCTCTCTGAGGCTGTCTCTGCCCCCTCCTCTCTCTCTGAGGCTGTCTCTGCCCCCTCCTCCTTCTCTCTCTGAGGCTGTCCCTGCCTCCTCCTTTCTCTCTCTGAGGCTGTCTCAGCCCCCTCCTCCTCTCTCTGAGGCTGTCTCTGCCTCCTCCCCTCTCTTCCTGAGGCTGTCTCCGCCTCCTCCTCCTTCTCTCTCTGAGGCTGTCTCTGCCTCATCCTTTCTCTCTCTGAGGCTGTCTCTGCCCCCTCCTCCTCTCTCTGAGGCTGTCTCTGCCTCCTCCCCTCTTCCTGAGGCTGTCTCCGCCTCATCCTCTGTCTCTCTCTGAGGCTGTCTCCGCCCCCTCCTCTCTCTCTCTGAGGCTGTCTCTGCCCCCTCCTCCTTCTTTCTCTGAGGCTGTCTCTGCCCCCTCCTCCTTCTTTCTCTGAGGCTGTCTGCGCCCCCCTCTCTCTCTCTCAGAATCTGTCTCTGCCCCCTCCTCCTTCTCTCTCTGAGGCTGTCTCGGCCTCCTCCTCTCTCTCTCTGAGGCTGTCCCTGCCTCCCCCTCTGTCTCTCTCTGAGGCTGTCTCCGCCCCCTCCTCTCTCTCTCTGAGGCTGTCTCTGCCCCCTCCTCCTTCTTTCTCTGAGGCTGTCTCTGCCCCCTCCTCTCTCTCTCTGAGGCTGTCTCTGCCCCGTCCTCCTTCTTTCTCTGAGGCTGTCTCTGCCCCCTCCCCTCTCTCTCTGAGGCTGTCTCTGCCCCCTCCTCCTTCTCTCTGTCTCTCAGAGGCTGCCTCTAACTGTCGGTCCCTGGGCCACGCCTCCGGTGAACCCTGCTGGACCGTTACCTGGTACAGCCGTCCCTGGTCCCCGACCACCCGCTCGCGGTCTGACTCCCCGGGAGGCTGTGCCGCCTGCTCCTTAAGAGCTTTCAGGCTAGCGTCGGCTTCCAGCGCTGCCTGAAATCCCTGACTCGATGCGGCGAGAATGGACGACACTGCCACATCCACCGTCCGCTCCCCGGGATCTGTCTCCTGGCCGCTGTCTGACTCGGCAGCCACTTGGTCAGAGAGGGGGAAGCCGTCGGACCTCTGCAAGGCTCCTTGGGCTCCGGCGCTCCCACTCCTGGTGACAGCGGCCACGACCGCTGTGCCCACGGGTAGTGCCTGCTTCCCCCCGACTCCTGACCAAGTCGCCGGGTCAGGCAGACTTCCCTGCCCTCCTGACATCCCGGGTGTGGGGAACTCCTGCCCTGGGGTCTTACCTGGTGGCTCCTCTCCTGGAACGCCCCCTCTCCCCATGGCCTGTTCCTCTTCCGGCAGGGGCCCTAGACTCAGCAGGCTGGATTCACTTAGGGGCCCTACACTGCCCATAGCAGCCCCTCCCTCCACCTCTGAGCTCTCCCCTACAGTCTCCTCACCTGTCCTCCCTGTGTGTGTGGTGTCAGTGTATGGAGTACCCTCAGGTTTCACTCCCTCCCCCACTGTTGGAGGTACATTCAACCCATCAACATTCACAGTAGAGACATGACATTCTTGGGGAGCCGAAATTGGGGGTTCAGTGGCCACATACTGAGACACTAGCCGCCCCAAATCGGTCCCAAGTAATACATTAGCAGGAATATTCGACGTTACTCCCACCTCCCGTACTCCCCTCCCGGCACCCCAGTCCAAAAACACCTTTGCAACAGGCAGCGCCGGTTCCACGCCTCCAATTCCGGAGACGGACAGGGTTCTCCCTGGCACCAAGTCTTGAGGGGACACCACCTCAGGACGTACCAGGGTTCGTTCAGCGCCTGTGTCTCGCAGTCCCATGACCGCTGAGCGGCCGATAGTGACGGGTTGGTAATTGTCCAGGGACCTCCCACCACCCCCTCCCACACATAAAACAGTGGACGGTTCCGGGGACAGGGATGGGGGCTTAAGACGCTGGGGACATGCAGCCTTGAAGTGTCCCAGCTGGTTGCAGTGATGACAACTTCTGGGTTCTGCGTCTGGCCTGGAGAGGGCAGCAGGGGGGTACACCCCTTGCACTCTGGGGGCTGGGGAAACGGGCAGGATTGGGCTTACCCCCTCTCCAGGTGCTGCTGGCAGGCTTCTTCGGCTCAGGCGCCCTGTTATTGGCATACTCATCTGCCAGGGTGGCTGTAGCAGAAGCCCCCTTCGGTTTCCGGTCACGGAGGAACTGCTGGAGGTCCTCTGGGCAGTTCCACAAGAACTGCTCCATGACGAACAGTTCCTGGACCTCCTGGCGGGTGGTGAGCGCTAGACCCGAGGTCCAGTGCTCTGCAGCTCTCAGCAACGCCCGCATGTGGTCGGTCCAGGTGTCCTTTGGGCCCCGCTGCAGGCTCCGGAACTTCTTGCGGTAGGACTCTGGGGTGAGGTTGTAGTGCTGGATCAGCGCCCGCTTGATGCTGCTGTATGCCCGCTTGATGCTGCTGTAGTCCTGCTCCACCCCGGCAGGTAAGTCCCCCAAAACTTCCAGGGACTTACCCCTCAAACGGGGGGTCAGGTATCTTGCCCACTGATCCGGGGCCAGATGGTGTTGAAGGCAGGTCCTTTCAAAGGCCAGCAAGAAGGAATCCAGGTCTCCATCCTTCTCAAGCAGAGGGAAGTCCTCGGCCCGGACTTTGGAAGCCCTGGACTCTGGTGGTGCTGGGGCGTCCAGCAGGAGCCCGCGTTGAGCCATCTCCAGTCGGTGCTGGCGCTCCGCTGCCCGCTCAGCAGCTCTCTCTGCCCGCTCCGCTGCCTCACGGCGTTCTGCCCTCTCCTGCTCCTCTGCTTCACGGCGTTCTGCACGCTCAGCCTCCTCTGCTTTCTCTGCAGCTGCCATGAGTCTCATATAGGTGTCTTCATTACCCGCCTCGAGACGTGCCACTGCCGCTGCAACAAGGGCCGCTGATGTGGACAGGCCGGGGCGGGTAGGTGGTGGGTAGTCCCTTGCCGGACTAAGCACGGGTGGCTGGCTCCTTGGGGAGTCTGGGCTGAGCTCCCCCTCGCCTGGAACAGTACCGTCCACCACCACCTCCTCATAGGCCATAGCACTGGCCTGCGCCCTCACTGCACTCCTGGTGCCCTCCGCCATCTTTGCAACCTCTGGTTACTGACACAGCTGTAACCCTGACCTTGCACACAACTTATTATATCTACACTCTGACCGTCTAGTGCTGGGCTGACCTTAAGACCCCAGCAGTGAAAGTTACTGCTGGTAGTCTTTAGTGTCTGGGCGTAGGGGTCCCACGCACACTATTACTCTGATCCCACGTACGCTGCCACCACTGTGAAGGATTACCCCTTCCTACCACGTCCCCAATCCGTGACGTCACTACACAGGTCCAGCTCTCCGGCGCCCCCTTTGTCTCTCAGGTCAGTAAAGGAACTGCACCTAGAGCAAATGGCCGCCTGGGAGACTGCCCTGTTACCCACACTGGGTATTCTAAGATTCGCAATCAGAGTAAAAGGATCAGCCCAAAATTAATTTATGATTTAATTGCCCTAGATAATTACAAGAAATATACAATCACAATATATCAAGAGTTACAGTCAGAGTACAATATAACAACAATAATACAAGGCTTAAAGGTATAAAGCTGGAGGTCAATTTACCAGGTTGAAGGTCGCTTGTGGAAGCCGGGGGGCATAGCATTCCGCAGGTCCAAAACTTAGTTGCCGGGCAGCTCCCAGAAAGCATGTGCTTGCTCCCCCCTCTGGCGGGCATACCATGTTGCTTAAGAAATCATCATAGTCTTCTTCTGTGGAGTGAGCCCCTCCCAGTGACCTCAGCTTCTTCTTATACCTGGCTGAGCCCCCCTGCCTGCAGCTGGGTGGGCTTAGCAATCTCCACCCCTTCTGTCTCCCTGCAAGATTTATTCCAATTTCTAATAAATGGGATAGCTTCCCTCACGATGATCGGATCAGCACACGGGCAGTACCAGCGCCTGCGGTTTGTTCTGCCGGTCGTACTGGGATCAAACCTGGACCCATTCGGTCCCTGTGGGAGGCTGATCCCTATATCTCGGGTTTCAGACCTTCCACCGTCACGGGAGTCACACTGTTGGATGCACAATTTCTTTAGGGTAAGGAGAATATTTTTTATGAGCCTGTACCTTGGACGATGCGTCCATAATTCACAATTCCATGTTGGAGACGGTTTGGCTGGGCTGCCATAATAGATGTGTATCCAGTGGCCACTTGGCATGCGTGTTTTAATTAAGCCCCCAAGCATTTCCAAGCCCCCTGGTGTCATGGTTTCCTCATGGAGCTTTGAAATACCGTCTACAGTTTACACTGAGCTCAGCCCGTTAGCATACTAATAGGAACTTTATTCATTAGAAAAGGTGGGGGCCAGGAGCCCTCCTGTGACCAGGAGACAAAATGGAGTCACGCCAATCTGTTTTAATATGCCCGTCCAAAGATGGCGGCTGTTCCCTCATCACAATCACTGACTACCTTGCCTGCCTCAAGATGTGCACTGCCCAGCCATGACTCAGTTTCTTGCTGCAAGAACTCGGACAGAACTTCCGCGGTGTGTCTGTTGTCGCCCAAACACTTCATTTCCAGTACAGCCTGCTGACGCTTACCACTAGCTGATCCACAATGGGACACCTCATGTGCAACACTGGAAGCTGCAGATGGAGTGTTCGTGCGACTGCGGTCTGTGGACGAGCTATCGCTTCTGCTGGAGGACGAGGAGCAGGAGGAGGAGGGGTGGCAAACGCCTACAGCCAACTGTTTCCTAGACCGTGGGCTAGACAGAACTGTCCCAATCTGGCTGTCCCCTGTGGACCCTGCGTCCACCACATTAATCCAGTGTGCCGTGATGGACACGTAACGTCCCTGGCCATGCCTACTGGTCCATGCATCTGTTGTGAGGTGCACCATTCTACTGACAGATTGCCGGAGTGCATGGACAATGCGGTCTTTTACATGCTGGTGGAGGGCTGGGATGGCTTTTCTTGCAAAGAAGTGTCGACTAGGTGGGTCATAGCGTGGTACTGCGTAGTCCATCAGGGCATGTCTACGCATGCAAGTTGTATTTAGATTTTTCACATTCTGACCTCTGCTGAAGGTCCTTGAGCATTTCTTACAGATGACTTTGCACTGATCATTCGGATCTTGGTTAAAAAATTGCCAGACTGCACTCTTCCTACTATCGAATACCTTTTCAGGCATTGCACACTGAGCTACTTTAACCGGATGGCCACGCTGTCCTACAGCTGTTTTTGGTTTTGATACATGTTTTTGCCCAGATACGGGCCTGCCAGATGAAAGCTGTTGCGATGTTGATGCCTGCTGCGGTTCCTCCTCCTCCGCTTCAGACCTACTGCTGGCGGCACCCTGTTCCCCAATGGCTGCCAATCGGGGTCAACAACTGGGTCATCTATCACCTCCTCTTCTATGTCCTGTGCACCTTCCTCTGTGTCACCGTGTAAGCCGGTACTATAGCGTTCGGGACGGGGCACCATAGTCTCATCAGGGTCAGATTCTGGCTCAGTACACTGCGAGGGCAATGTTGTGATGTGAGTCAATGGAACAGCATAATAATTTAGCTGTGGCTGTGCATCTGTGCACTCCATGTCCGATTTATCTTGTAATGGGCATGGCCTGTTAACAATTTCCCTTTCTAACCCAGGCACGGTATGTGTATAGAGCTCCATGGAGTAACCTGTTGTGTCGCCTGACGCATCCTTCTCTGTTGTTCTGGGTGAAGGACACAGGGAAGCGACTTGTTCCTGACCGGGAGCATCCACTGACGACGCGCTGCTTTTAAATTTCGCACTTTCCGAAGAGTAGGTGAAAGAGCTAGAGGCAGAGTCAGCAAGGAAAGCCAAAACTTGTTCCTGCTGCTCCGGCTTTAAAAGCGGTTTTCCTACTCCCAGAAAAGGGAGCATTCGAGGCCTTGTGTAGTCAGACGATGACGCTGGCTCAACAACTCGAGACTTAGGTGCTATATTGCTTTTCCCACGACCACCTGATGCTCCACCACCACTACCATCATTACCAGCTATAATGTTACCAAACTAGCAAACGTTATATGGTACTGTAAAACCAGTTAGAAGGTGTACATAAACTTGTTGTGAGTTTAAATCTCCCTTTATAGGTGTGTGAGACTGCTGGGAAAATCAGGCCCACTGTTTTACACTACACAGTTTGAGTGGCAGAAAGTGGATGATAGATGCCACAAACAGGACTGACGCAGATGCACTCAGTGGCAATATAATACTCCCTTTTTTATGTGTGGGAGACAGCAGGAAAAAATCAGGCCCACTGTATTACACTACACAGTTTGAGTGGCAGAAAGTGGATGACAGATGCCACAAAGAGGACTGACGCAGATGCACTCAGTGGCAATATAAATCTCCCTTTTTTAGGTGTGGGAGAATGCAGGAAAAAAATCAGGCCCACTGTATTACACTACACAGTTTGAGTGGCAGAAAGTGGTTTGCAGATATATCAAAAAATACAAGGGCTGTAGTAGAATTTCAATCTCCTTACAATGATCAAAGGACAAGTATGGCAGCAATAAAAAGGACTGCTGCACAAAAGAGTGTTCAGCGTGCACGCCCCTTTATAGCCCCTGTGACGCTGCAGAAAGCAAGCCAATCACTGTAGTGCCCTTCTCTAAGATGGTGGGCACTGAGATCTATGTCATCACGCTGCCTACACTCTGCGTCCAACTTCATTGGCTGAGAAATGGCGCTGAATGCGTCATATGAAACATGACTTTGGCACGAAGATCGCGTACCGCTTGGCCGATCCCACACTGGGATCGGGTCGGGTTTCATGAAACCCGACTTTGCCGAAAGTCGGCGACTTATGAAATTGACCGATCCATTTCGCTCAACCCTACCCCCGAGTACTGCAGGAATTGAGTACAGTCATTGATAGACCATTATTTTTTATCTTTAACCCCTTAACGACCACCGATACGCCTTTTAACTGCGGCAGTTATGGGTACTTAAACCACAGCGCCGTTAATTAACGGCGCTGTGGAAAAAGTGAATAGCGCCCCCCAGAGTCGGATTTTCCCCATGATTTTTTTTTACCGACCCCCGAGTTGCAATCGCCGGTAATTAACCGTTTACCAGCGGTCGCAAAAAAAAACAAAAATGCGATTTCCCATTTAATTTTTTCTGTCCTCTGATGTGATCGCACATCAGAGGACAGAGTAATGGGGTCCTGATAGCCCCCCGATATTCGCCTGTTTCCCGTGGTGCTCCTCGTGGCTCCCGATGGGCGCCGCCATCTTGTTCCGGCCAAAAAATGGTAGGCGCATGCGCAGTGCGCCCGCCGGCCAGCACCCGTAGAATCTTTGGGGTCTCGGCTGCCGGAGGCAGCCAAAACCCAAAGAACATGATCGGTGTCGGTTTTTACCGACCCCTGTTTTGCGATCGCCGGTAATTAACTGTTTACCGGCGGCCGCAAAAAAAATAAGCGGTGTGTTATTCTCTGTCCTCTGATGTGATCGCACATCAGAGGACACAGAAATAGGGGGATTCGGGGACCATGATATACTTACAGGTCCCTGGGTCCTCCTTCGTCCCATCCTGCCCACCTGCTTCCTCATCCAGTAAGAAAATGGCGGGCGCATGACAATGTGGGCAGCGGATGCAGTTTTTCAACGCATCCACTGCCCAGTCTATGTCCTGGGGAGGAGGGGACGGAGTTACGGCCACGCATGCGCGGTTGGAAACGTTACATTGAACGCTTTTTTGTGACGACGGTCCGCCAAAACACAATGGATCCAGTGCACGACGTGTGGCCATCCGTCGCGATCCGTCGGCAGTACAAGTCTATGGGCAAAAAACGCATCCTGCGGGCACATTTGCAGGATCCGTTTTTTGCCCAAAACGACGGATTGCGATGGATGCCACAAGACGCAAGTGTGAAAGTAGCCTTAGGGCTAGGGTTAGGGTCTAAAGTTAGGGTTAGGGTTGGGGCTAAAGTTAGGGCTAGGGTTGCGGCTAAAGTTAAGGTTAGAGTTGGAATTATGGTTAGGGTTCGGATTATGGTTGGTATTAGGGTTAGAGTTGGCATTAGGGTTACGTTTGGGATTATGGTTAGGATTGGGATTAGGGTTAGGGGTGTATTGGGATTAGGGTTAGGTTTGAGGTTAGGGCTGAGATTAGGATTAGGGGTGTGTTGGATTTAGGGTTTTGATTAGGGTTATGGTTAGGGTTGAGATTAGGGTTGTTTTGGGATTAGGGTTGTCATTATCGTTAGGGTCGTGATTAAGATTATGGAACGGGTTGGGATTAGGGTTAGGGGTGTGTTGGGGTTAGGGTTGGAGTTAGAATTGGTGGGTTTCCACTGTTTAGGTACATCAGGGGCTCTGCAAACACAACATAATGCAGGCAGACCATTCTATCAAAGTCTGCATTCCAAAACGGCGCTCCTTCCCTTCTGAGCTCTGCTGTGCGCCCAAACAATGGTCCCCCCACACATGGGGTACCAGCATACTCAGGACAAATTGGACAACAACTTTTGGGGTCGAATTTCTCTTGTTACCCTTTGAAAATAAAATCTTTGGGGCTAAAAAATCTTTTTTGTGGAAAAAAAATATTTTTTATTTTCACGACTCTGCATTATAAACTTCTGTGAAGCACTTGAGCATTCAAAGTTCTCACCACATGTCTAGATAGGTTCCTTAGGGGGTCTAGTTCCCAAAATGGGGTCATTTGTGGGGGGTTTCTACTGTTTAGGCACATCAGGGGCTCTGCAAATGCAACATCACGCCCACAGACCATTCTATCAAAGTCTGCATTTCAAAACAGCGCTCCTTCCCTTCCGAGCTCTGCCATGCGCCCAAACAGTGGTCCCCCCCAAGCATTGGGTACCAACATACTCAGGACAAATTAGACAACAACTTTAGTGGTCCAATTTCTCCTGTTACCCTTGTGAAAATAAAAACTTGGGGGCTACAAAATCTTATTTGTGGAAAAATAATTATTTTTTATTTTCACGACTCTGCATTCTAAACTTCTGTGAAGCACTTGGGCATTTAAAGTTCTCACCACACATCTAGATAAGTTCCTTGGGGGGTCTAGTTTCCAAAATGGTGTCACTTGTGGAGCTATTCCACTGATTATGCACATCAGGGGCTCTCTAAACGTGACATGGCGTCCGATCTCAATTCCAGCCAATTCTGCATTGATAAAGTCAAACGGCGCTCCTTCTCTTCCAAGCTCTGCGGTGCACCCAAACAGTGGTTTACCCCCACATATGGGGTATCATCGTATACAAGAGATATTTCACAACAAAATTTATGGTTAAATTTCTGTTTTTACACTTGAGAAAATAAAAAAATGGTTCTGAAATAAAATGTTTGCAAAAAAAAGTTAAATGTTCATTTTTTCCTTCCACATTGTTTCAGTTCCTGTGAAGCACGTAAAGGGTTAATAAACTTCTTGAATGTGGTTTTGAGAACCTTGAGGGGTTCAGTTTTTAGAATGGCGTCACACTTGATTATTTTCTATCCTATAGACCCCTCAAAATGACTTCAAATGTGACGTGGTCCCTAAAAAAAATGGTGCAGAGTAGAGCGAACAAGGTTATTAGAGGACTGGGGGGTCTGCAATACCAAGATAGGTTATTACACTTGGGGCTATTTAGTTTGGAAAAACGAAGGCTAAGTGGTGATCTTATTGTAATATATAAATATATGAGGGGACGGCACAAAGACCTTTCTGATGATCTTTTTAATCATAGACCTAAGACAGGGACAAGGGACCAGAAGTGGTTGGTCGCAGTTATTTTGGCTAAAGGTTGTGCAACCAAGTATTAGGCTGAGGGTGCCAATACTTTTGTCTGGCCCATTTTTGGAGTTTTGTGTGAAATGATCAATGTTTTGCTTTATACTTCATTTCTCTTTTGTGTTTTTTCATTTAAGACAAATTAAATGAAGATAATAATACCAAATAATTTGTGTTTGCAATCATTTTCAGGAAGAAACTGAGTATTATCTGACAGAATTGCAGGGGTGTCAATACTTTTGGCCACAACTGTACCACACGTGAATTATTTTTAATATTTAATAGATCAGACATTTGTGCAAGTGGAAATACCATAAATGTGTATTTTGTAATTTTTCATATCTTTATTTCTCATAATGGAAAAGAGGAGTGATTCCGATTTTTCTTTAACATAGTAACATAGTAACATACAGTAAGGCCAAAAAAAGACATTTGTCCATCCAGTTCAGCCTATATTCCGTCAGCATAAATCCCCAGATCTACGTCCTTCTAAAAAACCTAATAATTGTATGATACAATATTGTTACGCTCCAGGAAGACATTTAGGCCTCTCTTGAACTCCTCGACTGAGTTCGCCATCACCACCTCCTCTGGCAAAGAATTCCAGATTCTCACTGCCCTAACAGTAAAGAATCCTCTTCTATGTTGGTGGAAAAACCTTCTCTTCTCCTGATGCTGAGAATGCCCCCTTGTGCCCGTCACCTTCCTTGGTATAAACAGATCCTCGTAGAGATATTTGTATTGTCCCCTTATATACTTACACATGGGTATTAGATCGCCCCTCAGCAGGGCCGGACTGGCCATCGGGCATTTTTGGCAAATGCCAGAAGGGCTGGTGGCAGTCGTGGGTCACTCGCCAGTGCCGACTCCCCCCCCGCTGACTCACTCCCCCGCCAGCGCTGCCGCATTCAACTCTACCGGCATCTATGACGCAGGTACAGTTGAATGCAATGATGGAGGAGAGAGTGTCCGGTGTCGGTCCCTCTCCCATCATTCCCCGCTCTGCCTCTGACACTGCGGGTGCACGATGATGTCATATCATCGCGCACCTGCTGTTTGTAGGGCGGCCAGACTGCAGCTGCTGAGACCGGAGTCGGGAGCAGCGCGGGGTACGAGGAGAGGTGAGGAGAGTGTTTTTTAAAAATATATCAATGAGTGCTAACTGGATTGTGGGGCTATTGGGGGGCTGTATTACATTCTATGGGGGCTGTGCTGTATTACATTCTATGGGGGCTGTGCTGTATTACTTTCTGTGGGGGCTGTGCTGTATTACATTCTATGGGGGCTGTGCTGTATTACATTCTATGGGGGCTGTGCTGTATTACATTCTATGGAGGCTGTGCTGTATTACATTCTATAGGGACTGTGCTGTATTACATTCTATGGGGGCTGTGCTGTATTACATTCTATGGGGGCTGTGCTGTATTACATTCTATGGAGGCTGTGCTGTATTACATTCTATGGAGGCTGTGCTGTATTACATTCTATAGGGACTGTGCTGTATTACATTCTATGGAGGCTGTGCTGTATTACATTCTATAGGGACTGTGCTGTATTACATTCTATGGGGGCTGTGCTGTATTACATTCTATAGGGGCTGTGCTGTGTTACTTTCTATAGGGGGATTTATTACATTCTATGGGGGCTGTGCTGTATTACATTCTATAGGGGCTGTGCTGTGTTACATTCTACGGGGGGATTTATTACATTCTATGGGGGCTGTGCTGCATTACATTCTGTAGGGGCTGACTGGATTACATTCTATGAGGGGCTGCATTACATTCTATGGGGGCTGTGCTGCATTGCATTCTGTGGGGGCTGTTCTGTATTACATTCTATGGGGGCTGTGCTGTATTACATTATATAGGGGCTGTGCTGTATTACATTCTATGGGGAGTTGTGCTGCATTAAATTCTATGGGGGGCTGGCTGGATTACATTCTATGGGGGCTGGCTGGATTACATTCTATGGGGGCTGGCTGGATTACATTCTATGAGGGCTGTGCTGCATTACATTCTATGGGGGCTGTGCTGCATTACATTCTATGGAGGCTGTGCTGCATTACATTCTATGGGGGCTGGCTGCATTACATTCTATGGGGGCTAGCGGGATTACATTCTATGGGGGCTGGCTGGATTACATTCTATGGGGTCTGTGCTGCATTACATTCTATGGGGGCTGTGCTGCATTACATTCTATGGGGGCTGTGCTGTATTACATTCTATGGTGGCTGGCTGCATTACATTCTATGGGGGCTGGCTGGATTACATTCTATGAGGTCTATGCTGCATTACATTCTATGGGGGCTGTGCTGCATTGCATTCTGTGGGGGCTGTGCTGTATTACATTCTATGGGGGCTGTGCTGTATTACATTATATAGGGGCTGTGCTGTATTACATTCTATGGGGAGTTGTGCTGCATTAAATTCTATGGGGGGCTGGCTGGATTACATTCTATGGGGGCTGGCTGGATTACATTCTATGGGGGCTGGCTGGATTACATTCTATGAGGGCTGTGCTGCATTACATTCTATGGGGGCTGTGCTGCATTACATTCTATGGGGGCTGTGCTGTATTACATTCTATGGGGGCTGGCTGCATTACATTCTATGGGGGCTAGCGGGATTACATTCTATGGGGGCTGGCTGGATTACATTCTATGAGGTCTGTGCTGCATTACATTCTATGGGGGCTGTGCTGCATTACATTCTATGGGGGCTGTGCTGTATTACATTCTATGGTGGCTGGCTGCATTACATTCTATGGGGGCTGGCTGGATTACATTCTATGAGGTCTGTGCTGCATTACATTCTATGGGAGCTGTGCTGCATTACATTCTATGGGGGCTGTGCTGCATTACATTCTATGGGGGCTGTACTGTATTACATTCTATGGGGGCTGTGCTGCAATGCATTCTATGGGGGTCTGGCTGGATTGCATTCTATGGGGGCTAGCGGGATTACATTCTATGGGACTGTGCTGCATTACATTCTATGGGGGCTGTGCTGTATTACATTCTATGGGGGCTGGCTGCATTACATTCTATGTGGGCTGGCTAAATTACATTCTATGAGGGGCTGCATTACATTCTATGGGGGCTGTGCTGCATTACATTCTATGGGGGCTGTGCTTTATTACATTCTATGGGGGCTGTGCTGTATTACATTCTAACGGGGCTGTGCTGCATTACCTTCTATAGGGGGCTGGCTGCATTACATTCTATGGGAGCTGTGATGCATTACATTCTTTGGGGGCTGTGCTGCATTACATTCTATGGGGGCCGTGCTGCATTACATTCTATGGGGGTTGGCTGCATTCCATTCTATGGGGGGGGGCTGTATTACATTCCATGGGGGAGGGCTGTATTACATTCTATGGGGGGTTGTATTACATTGTATGGGGGGGCTGTATTACATTCTATGGGGGGGCTGTATTACATTCTATGGGGGGGCTGTATTACATTCTATGGGGGGGCTGTATTACATTCTCTTTGGGCTACATTATATTCTATGGGGGCTGTATTATATTCTATTTTGGAGGTGGGCTGTATTACATTCTATGGGGGGCTGTATTACATTCTATGGGGTGCTGTATTATATTCTATGGAGGGGCTATATTATATTCTATGTGGGGCTGCATTATGCTCTACGAAGGGGCTACCATATATTATATATGCAGGGGCTGCATTATACTATATGAGGGGGCTGCATTATGTTCTCTGGGGGGTTACATTATACTCAGGGGGCTACAATATATTCTGTGGCGTGGCTGCATTATACTCTGAGGTGGCATCATTATACTATATGAGGGCTGCATTATACCGTATCGAGGACTATGGGGAACACATTATACTATATGAAGAACTATGGGGTGCATTATACTATGGGAAGTGAATTGTACTACATGGATGACAATGGTGGGGCATTATAATATATGGAACACTATGAGGAATGTATTATACTATTTGGAGGACTGAGGAGTGTATTATACTATATGGAGGACTGTATTAGTACATTATACTATAAGGAGGACTGAGGAGTGTATTATACTATATGGAGGACTATGGGGAGTGTATTATACTATATGGAGGACTGAGGAGTGTAGTATACTATATGGAGGACTGAGGAGTGTATTATACTATATAGAGGACTGAGGTGCACATTATAATATATGGAGGACTAAGGGGTGTATTATACTAAGCAAGCAAAATCCTGCGTATTCATCGAGTGATTGGATTGTTTATGTGGGAACAGAAATCCTTGTTCTCAGCAGCACATCACTGGTGTAAACTGTAGATGTGCTGCTGATAACATGATACTGTATGGGGACAGATTGATCTAACTGTGATTGTTCTGTTCCCTTCATTCTTTCTCAGTTGGGGTAAAGAGGCCGGGAAACAAGCGAATGACTTCAGTATTGTCGATCACACTCATTTAGTGGCCTGAGATCAGCGCATGTAAATACAGCAGAAATGCTTCGCAGGGAGACCAGGCAAGGATGATGACAGTTGTAGTTAGCATCCGGCACTAACTCTACTGCTTTTCCCAGCCGCCAGAGCATTTAATTCTGGCATGTGCAATGATTTTGCTCTCATCATGTATATTCAGATCTCTCTTAATGCACCCCATGATCCTGTTTGCCTTGGCAGCTGCTGCCTGGCTCTGGTTGCTCCAGGTAAGTTTGTCATTAACTAGTATTCCCAAATCCTTCTCCTTGTCAGACTTACTGAGTATTTTCCCGTTCAGTGTAAAATGGTGATATCGATTCCTTCTTCCCATGTGTATAACCTTACATTGATCATAGTTAAACTGCATCTGCCACCTCTTGGCATAAGTTTCCAACTTATCCAGATCCATCTGTACCAGAATACTATCTTCTCTTGTATTGACTGATTTACATAGTATCATCTGCAAATATCGATAATTTATGTGTAAACTTTCTACCAGATCATTAATGAATATGTTGAAGAGAACAGGTCCCAATACTGACCCCTGCGGTACCCCACTGGTCACAGCGACCCAGTTAGAGACTATACCATTTATAACCACCCTCTGCTTTCTATCACTAAGCCAGTTACTAACCCATTTACACACATTTTCCCCCAGACCAAGCATTCTCATTTTGTGTACCAACCTCTTGTGTGGCACAATATCAAACGCTTTGGAAAAATCGAGATATACCACGTCCAATGACTCACCGTGGTCCAGCCTATAGCTTACTTCTTCATAAAAACTGATTAGATTGGTTTGACAGGAGCGATTTCTCATAAACCCATGCTGATATGGAGTTAAACAGTTATTCTCATTGAGATAATCCAGAATAACATCCCTCAGAAACCCTTCAAATATTTTACCAACAATAGAGGTTAGACTTACTGGCCTATAATTTCCAGGTTCACTTTTAGAGCCCTTTTTGAATATTGGCACCACATTTGCTATGCGCCAGTCCTGCGGAACAGACCCCGTCGCTATAGAGTCCCTAAGTATAAGAAATAATGATTTGTCTATTACATTTCTTAGTTCTGTGATTTTTATTTTTTTACCTTTTTTGTCAGAGACAAGTGCTTCTGTCACTCAGCGCAGGTGGCAATGGTTATGGAGATATTTTAATTCCCCACTACAAGCACCTGTATAAACTGTCCTGTGCTCCTTTTTCCTCCCTACTGGAGCAAAGATTTCCCTAACTTTCAGAAAATTTGTCTTGCTACAAAAACTTTATCTCTGTGCTGACATATGCCTCACATGCCATCTTAGCAAATGTGTTGAGGTGTGCCAGATTAGCACTCTCCTTTGTGACCCTGTATCTACTCCTCGCTCTAAGGAAGAGTCAGGAGGTCGTATAAGTAGGATAGGGATCACAACGAAATGCTCAGACTGTCTGGTTGGTTTTCTGAGCTTAGTGTAATAGCATCTATTTCAATGCAGCTGTCACGCTCAGGTTGGGAAAGCCGCAGACCAGTCTAAACAGTGTCTGTCACCCAGCTATTTGCCACATTGTTCTCCACCTTCCATGCCAGCCTCCTTCCCAACATGTACCCAAGCGAGCACCTGCTCAGTGAGTAGCAAAGTCCTTTCTATATTATGAGAGAGTCTCAGTTTTGCACGTTGTTTATTTAGATAGAATATCTGTGACTTCAAGTCCTTAAATGGGTTTTCCCACAAACAAAAGTTTGTTTTAATCAATAGATATTGGAATAGTAATTTCCACAATTGGATTTGTTTAAAAAATGTTCCTGTGCCGGGATAATCTTATAAATTTGCCCCTGCCTATGTACTTTGTAATGGCTGTGTCTGACGATGCAGGAACATGGTCTGATCTTACCACAGCTACTGGGCAGGGGAGAAAGCAAAAGAGTATACAGATATTACAGCACAGGGTCACAAATTATTCTTTCTCTTGTGTACATATTGTGTAAAACCAGGCAGGGAAATGTTTTACCTCACAATTGAGGTGGCTTATCCGTCAGTGCATTTAGAGGTTTACTAACTCTTCATTGGGACAAACCACGATCATGGTCATGGTTGTCCTGATGAAGTAGTAGACTTCGGTATCTCTTCTTCTACTGCAGAACAGAATAACTAATTTGTTTTCCAGTTTATGGATTTAAATAGAGACATATAATTAGAATTATAACCTGCTCTATTTCCCCAAATTTTCCAACATTACACTGCATGCAAAAAATTGTAGACTGGTTATTTTAGGAAAGGGAGAAAGGGGGAAAGGAGGTTCATTTAAAGATCACAGATGTTAGGTTATGTGCACATGGAGTTTTTTCGATGCTGTCAAAAATTAACAAGTTTTCTAGTGGAAGCCGCTCTAGGAAGCCTTTCTTTGGGGAATTTTCGGGAGGCATTTTGTGCTTCCTAAAGCAGTTTTCAAAGTTTTTCAGGAGGTTTAGGAGACATTTCCTCCTGAAGCAATTGAAATGAATAAGACGAGTCCTTTTAGCAACAGATTAATCATTCTTGAATCATTGAGATTTCTTATCTTTCATAAAAATAGCATCAATAGCAACTTAAACCTCCAACTAATGTTATTAGGCCTTATTAAGACATCCTAGGGTCACGTACATGTTCTATCCATAATTTTGACGAATAAAACATGTGCCCATTATGATCTACAGAGCTGTTTACATGTCCATGTTTTTTTGCAGCCCATGTGCCTGAAAAAAAATTATTGAGACATGTTAACTTTTATGGGTGTCACAGATATAAATCATTCATAACCAGTCTAAAGGTCCATGAAAATCACCGATAGCCATGTGCAGTCCATATGCTGCCCCCAACTAACATGGCAAAGGATAGAAAAAGCTTTGTAATTTATTCACTTATTAGATGTGAAAATAACAGATGAAAGATTGATATTGAAAGTAAAACACTGACCAAACACCCCCAAAACTCACATCGTGCCATTTTTGCATTTATGAAAAATTACAGAATTTTATTATAACTTTATATGATGTTACAGTAGATGAGCAACTTGTACCGTTCAGAGGACGCCGCAAGTTCATACAATACATGCCCAGCAAGCCAGCCAAATATGGAATCAAAATGTTCTGGATATGTGATTCTGAAAATTATTATGGCATAAATGGCGTAATCTACTGTGGCAAAGAGGTTGGTGTACCAGTACAGAAGGATCTGGGGTCTGAAATTGTCAAAACTCTTGCTGTTCCAATATTCAATTCAGGTAGAAACATTACCATCGACAATTATTTCACCAATGTTGAACTAGGCAATTTTCTGCTTCAAAAAGCAGAAAAACAGACGAGAAATTCCAGAAGCACTGAAACACAATCGCCAGTGAGCACAGTGGATTCAATAACAAAGCGACTTTGGTATCTTACAAAGCAAAGAAGAAGAAATCAGTGATTTTACTCAGTACCATGCATCACAATTGCAGTATTGACAGCAATGACAGAAAATTAAAACCAGAAATCATCCTGCATTACAATAAAACAAAAGGAGGTGTAGACAAAATGGATGAGATGGTGGGAGAGTATTCATGCAAGAGGTAAAGAAAACGATGGCCTGTAGAACTTTTTTCAAATATGCTTGATGTAGCAGCCCTAAATTCATTCATCATTTATACAGTAACTCATCCAGAATTCCATGCATGGAGGAAGGACAGGAGACGCCTATTTTTGAAGGACCTTTGTCATGAACTTGTAATGCCTCACATGATACAGTGAAAGGCTTGCTAAAGCAAACTAAAGAAGCAATGAAACAGTGTGGCGTACAGTTTCAGATGATTCCAGGGCCAGGAGAAAGAAAAAGAAAGCGCTGTTTCATGTGTCCAAGAAACATAGAAAGGAAAACTGAGAGATTTTGTTCAATTTGTATGGAAAATGTCTGCAAAGAACATTCTTCCGGAAAAAAAAATTGTCAAAATTGTTTGGAAGACTAATATAATAGAAAAGAAACATAACAGAAATGTAGCTGCAGCTAGTTTGGTATAGATTTCTATGCGTTTTTTCATATGTTTGTGTGAAATTAGGAAAAAAAAAATTTGGGGGGTGTTTTCAGTGAAAAATTATAATTCAAATTTTGTTTATTAATCATATTTTATTTAGCAGTTTTAAAATAAACTTGTAAAAGGTATATAAGCGTATTTTTCCATATGATTTGCATGGGGGCCTAAAAGGCCCCCAATACGTTAATATGAAGATTTCTAATGTCACGCATACTAGGGTTAATGCATAATAGAAAGCAATAATAATTATTTCATACAAAGTACTATAGATTCCGATGTATTCTACATAATCCGTTAAAAATGAATTTAATAATGATAAAACATGAATACTTGAGGATTAAAGACTCATACCTGGCACAAAGCTCCCTTGGACTGCCTCTTTGTATGCCCACCACTCTTCATAAGTCTTCGCTGGCGTGAACTGTGCTAAGAAAAAACAAAGGCAAAATTAAGATACATAAACTCATAGTTCAGGTATAAAAGAAAACAACCACTGAAAGCAGCATTATTGTTGTTAACACTTTGTGATATGATTGCGCTCTTATCTTCACATTATTGTAACATAGTAAGATAGTTAGTAAGGCCAAAAAAAGTCATTTGTCCATCTAGTTCAGCCTATATTCTGCCAGAATAAGTCCCCAGATCTACGTCCTTCGAAAGAACCTAATAACTGTATGATACAATATTGTTACGCTCCAGGAAGACATCCAGGCCTCTCTTGAACCCCTCGACTGAGTTCGCCATCACCACCTCCTCAGGCACGGAATTCCATATTCTCATTGCCCTAACAGTAAAAAATCCTCTTCTATGTTGGTGGAAAAACCTTCTCCAGATGCAGAGATTTCCCCCTTGTGACCATCACCTTCATTGATATAAACAGATCCTTGGAGAGAAATTTGTATTGTCCCCTTATATACTTATACATGGTTATTAGCTCGCCCCTCAGTCATCTTTTTTCTAGACTAAATAATCCTAATTTTGCTAATCTCTCTGGATATTGTAGTTCCCCTATCCCCTTTATTAATTTTCTTGCCCTCCTTTGTATTTGCTCTAGTTCCATTATATCCTTCCTGAGCACCGGTGCCAAAAACTGTACACAGTTCTCCATGTGTGGTCTAACCAGGGATTGTACAGAGGCAGTATAATGCTCTCATCATGTGTATCCAGACCTCTTATAAAGCACTGACTGCTCCAGGTAAGTTTATCATTAACTAGGATCCCCAAGTCCTTCTGCATTTCAGGTTTACCCCATGGTTTCCCATTCAGTGTGTAATGGTGATATTGATTCCTTCTTCCCATGTGTATAACCTTACATTTATCATTGTTAAACCTCATCTGCCACCTATCAGCCCAAGTTTCCAACTTATACAGATCCATTGTCATCTTTGACATGTTTGTTTGCACTATATTCATGCACAACATGGACCTCAATTTTTTTCATGACTCTACTCAGTATGAATTATGAGTAACTTGCTAAATATGTCTAAAAGGTTCCATACATTATCATAGTTATAAAATGAAAATTATGTTAATCACAGATAACTCAATGAAAACATGTATTTTTTTTACTACTGAAACTAGAAGTATGGTCGTGTAGGTCCGCGTACAGTAAAATTATATTAATCTTATGATAATTGAAGCTTTAACGTTACATACAAATAAGCCTTCAAGCTTATTGGGGGCATGTCGATGCAGGCGAATATTGTAAACCTCATGGCCAAGCATTGTGTTATTCCATAGCCCAGAAGATAAATTAATGAGTAATGGTGGGTGGCAGTCTGTTGTTTTTGACAGATGATTTGGATTTGTCACAGTGTTATAAACCTAGGGAGTTCAAAAAAGAGTTAGGGAATTGATAAGGGACATTCGCTTCAATCTCCTGAAGTTCTAGTTGGTATCTCCAAAAACAATGGCAGCGTGGTCAGACATAGTGCCTAGGAGGACGTGGCGATGAGCCAGATCTGAAAAAGGGATTAAAAGGGCAAGGATAAAATTGAATAAGGCCATTGCAGGTTTTGTACCACGTAATGGGGGAGTTTGTGTATGACATCACGACTTTGAAACGGGGGAGGGGAATTTTTGGAGAAGTGATGGGGTACATCTAAATGCTGTGGGAATCGATTTATGGCCATATTCCATTCAGGGAGGGATGTAGCATGCGCTGAAGTTTATTAGGGGCATACACCCTTGAGGTGACAGAGTGCATTTGATGTGGTGGTGGGAGGTCCATGGGGTTGCTGGAGTTTATTATCAGGGGGACTCTACTGAGATGATTCCCCTCAGGATGGAATAACTGTTCGGCTGATCTGGCACTTAGTGGGGCTCTGGACAGGGGTGGTGTTCTTTTACCATTGATTGTGGTGCCCTCAAGCTTGGTGTTACGGCTGAGGGTAAAATAATCATATCAAAATACTTTGTTATACATGTGCCGGATCTTGGAGCCCCAAGGACCTCACCTAAATTCTTTCATTGGTTATTATTGTTTGTTAATAAATGGCCGCTGTGGAAATTATATCTAAAAAGAAAATCTCCTATGTATCATTAATATAAGTTAAGGGGTATGGGAGATTGTGGAAAAAAAAAAAATATATATAAGAGATGGTTTCAGTGAAACCAGTTGGGCCATTTTACTGTCGTGACTCTGAATGAATGATGACTGTCTTAACCCCTTTCTGACATCCAACGTACTATCCCGTCCATGTGTAGAATTCGCAGGAACACGCAATGTCATCACGGACAGGAGGCAGCTAAAGAGTTAAAAGTTTTATTCAACAATAAGTGCACTCCACGCAGGGAGTAATAGATTGCAGGGTAGTGATAGGGAATAGGACAGAACTGGGAGAGTGGCAGGTTAGGACAGGGACAAATGATAGTTCATGAATTAGAGAGGCGAAACTTATCAGACTGCAGTCTTCTTGTGTGTGGCGTCTCAGGGTTCCAACTGTGGCACCGACAGCAGCGGCACGTGATGTCTTGATGAAGTCTGTGATGGACAGGGATACAACAGTGGCACCGACAACAGCGGCGCGTGACGTCTTGATGTAGTCTTTGAGAAGATAGCAACTTTCCCAAGCCCACGTGTGTCTGGCATGGTACTGAGTCCAACGTATGACCCGCCGTAACAAGACTTGGCTCTGTGGTGTACACGAATCTTGGGTAACAGAGCACGGGCCTAGCCATCTGTCTCTCACGATGTCACACACCCGTTGCAGTCTTGCGTCAAGTCTGAGTCACCTCCAGGCTCGGAGGATAGTGGGGGATTGCCGTCTAGTCGCCCACCAGCGGTGGACCTGTATGCAGGGATACTGTCGAGTCAGTATGTATGCTATAGAAGCGATCAGCCTGCACAAAACGATTGTCCCATAGTGGGACAAAGTGTAAAAGTTAGAATGAATTAAAAAACATTTTTTTAAATAATTGTACAAATATTTTAAAAAATAATAATAATAAATCAATATTTATTCCATCAATAAATAAATATTTGAATAAAAAAATCTAAACAATAAAAGTACACATATTTGGTATTGCCGCATAAAAGCCCAACCAATAAAACTGTCCCACTAGAGGTTACCCTTTAGTGAACACCATTAAAAAAAAACAAGCCAAAAAAACAATGCTTTATTATCTTACTGCCGAATGGAATAACACTCGATCAAAAAGACATATATAAAAAATCGTGGTACCATTGAAAACATCATCTTGTCATGCAAAAAGCAAGCCACAATATAGCTCCATCACCGGAAAAATTAAAAATTAAAAAGTTATAGCTCTAAATATAAAGGAATGCAAAAATAATTATTTTTTATATAAAATAGTTTTTATTGTATAATAGCGCCAAAACATAAAAAAATGATATAAATGAGGTATTGCTGTTATCGTACTGACCTGAATAATAAAACTGCTTTATCAATTTCACCACACACCGAACGGTGTAAGCGCCCCCCCCAAAAAAAAATAAATTCATGAATTGCTGGTTTTTGTTCATTCTGCCTCCCAAAAATTGGAATAGAAAGCGATCAACAAATGTCATGTGCCCAAATATGGTACAAATAAAAATGTCAACTCGTCCCGCAAAAAACAATACTGCACATGACTCTGTGGGCCAAAATATGGAAAAATTATAGCTTTCAAAATGTGGTGATGCAAAAACTATTTTTTGCAATAAAAAGCATCTTTTAGTGTGTGACAGCTGCCAAACATAAACACCTGATATAAAAAATGCTATAAATAGTAAATCAAACCCCCCTTTATCATGCTCTTAATTAGGGAAAAATAATAAAATAAAAATATTATTTATTTACATTTTCCCATTAGGGTTAGGGTTAGGGTTGAGGTTAGGTTTAGAGTTGAGGTTAGAGTTGGGGCTAAATTTAGGGTTGAGGCTGGGGTTATGATTGGAGCTAAAGTTAGGGCTGGGGTTGAGGCTAAAGTTAGGGTTAGGGTTGGGGCTAAAGTTAGGGTTAGGGTTGGGGCTAAAGTTAGAGTTAGGGTTACGATTGGGTTTAAGGTTAGGGTTGGGATTAGGATTAGGGGTTTGTTAGGGTTAGGTTTGTGGTTAGGATTATGTTTAGGGTTGGGATTAGGGTTAGCGGTGTGTTGGGGTTAGGGTTAGTGTTGAGCATTCCGATACCGCAAGTATCGGGTATCGGCCGATACTTGCGGTATCGGAATTCCGATACCAAGATCCGATACTTTTGTGGTATCGGGTATCGGTATCGGATCCATAGGGATGTGTAAAATAAAGAATTAAAATAAAAAATATTGATATATTCACCTCTCCGGCGGCCCCTGGACATCACGCTGGTAACCGGCAGGCTTCTTTGTTTAAAATGAGCGCGTTTAGGACCTGCGAATGACGTCGCGGCTTCTGATTGGTCGCGTGCCGCTCATGTGACCGCCACGCGACCAATCAGAAGCCGCGACGTCATTCTCATTCACTAAACTCCTAATTCTAGGAATTTAGGACCTGCGAATGACGTCACGGCTTCTGATTGGTCGCGTGGCGGTCACATGAGCGGCACGCGACCAATCAGAAGCCGCGACGTCATTCGCAGGTCCTAAACGCGCTCATTTTAAACAAAGAAGCCTGCCGGTTACCAGCGTGATGTCCAGGGGCCGCCGGAAAGGTGAATATATCAATATTTTTTATTTTAATTCTTTATTTTACACATTAATATGGATCCCAGGGCCTGAAGGAGAGTTTCCTCTCCTTCAGACCCTGGGAACCATCAGGATACCTTCCGATACTTGGTGTCCCATTGACTTGTATTGGTATCGGATATCGGTATCGGCGATATCGGATATTTTTCGGGTATCGGCCGATACTATCCGATACCGATACTTTCAAGTATCGGACGGTATCGCTCAACACTAGTTAGGGTTGAAGTTAAAATTGGGGGGTTTCCACTGTTTAGGCACATCAGGCGCTCTCCAAACGTGACGTCTGATCTCAATTCCAGCCAATTTTGTATTGAAAAGTCCAACGGCGCTCCTTCCCTTCCGAGCTCTGCCATGCACCCAAACAGTGTTTTTTTCTGCCACATATGGAGTATCAGCATACTCTGGTTGTAAAGCAGTTGGGCCTGCTCAATTTTACCCTCTCTACTTTTCACTAGAGACCTATACAATAAGTGCAAGGTCTGTGGAAGATTTATGACCATGAAGGCAATCTCATGTTTATTTTTTCTTAATTGGTGAGATACTGTCTTCAGTTTCAGATATTAATATTTTTGTGTGCCATATGCGCTGTGAGACGTGGAGCACACTGAGACCTGTGCTTTGTTAGACATGATCACTGGGAGACATACAGTACATGTACGCAGCCGTCTACCAGGAAATTTTAGAGCACTTAATGCTTCCCTCTGCCGACAAGCTTTTTGGAGATGGAAATTTATATCTCCAGCAGACTAAAATACCAATACCTGGTTTAAAACAACAGTATAACTGTGCTTGATTGGCCAGCAAACTCGCCTGAGCTTAACCTCATGGAAAATCTATAGGCTATTGTCAAGAGGAAGATGAGAGACACCAGAACCAACAATGCAGACGAGCTGAAAGCTGCTATAAAAGCAACCTGGGCTTCCATAACACCTCAGCACTGCCACAGGCTGATTGCCTCCATACCACGCTGCATTGATGTACTAATTGATGCAAATTGAGCCCCGACCAAGTACTGAGTGCATTTACTGAACATACATTTCAGTAGGCGAAGATTTTAGATGTTAAAATAATTTTTTCAAGCTGGTGTTATAAAGTATTCTAATTTACTGAGATAATGACCTTTGGGTTTTCATTGGCTGAAAGCCATAATCATCAACATTAACAGAAATAAACACTTGACATAGATCACTCTGTCTGTAATGACTCTATCTAATTTATGGGTTTCTCTTTTTGTATTGAAGAACTGAAATAAATTAACATTTTGAGGATATTCTAATTTTTTGAGATGCACCTGTAAGTGCTATGAGATGTAGATAGTGTGCACTGTGTGACATGTGCTCTGTGAGACACAAGTACTGTGAAACATAAGGTCTCTGTCTGATTTACTTGGTGTGATTTGTATGCATAGAGGCGTATATGCAGAAACTTGTACGCTTAGATGTATGTGCTGTAAGACAATAGAGCTGTGAGATGTGTGCCGTGTGCTCTATGAGACACATGCGCTGAGACATACACGCGTGAGATGTAGGTGATGTAAGACACAATGTTAGATGTTTGCTGTGAGACATGAATGCTGAGAGATGTGTAACGTGCTATGAGATGTGTGCACTGTGTAACGTATGCGTTGTGTGACATGTGCGCTATGCTATATATCTGAAGTGTGACATGTGCACTGTGAAACACATACGCCATGATGTTTGCACTGTGACATGAGTACTGTGAGACATATGCAAGGCGAAGAATGAGCGCTGTGAGGTGTGTGATGTGAGACGAGCTCACTATTTGAAGTGTCGTACACTGAGACATTAACAAAGTGAAATGTGCACATCATGCTGTTTACGCTGTGACATGAGCCACCTAAGACATGTGTACTGGGACATACGCTCTCTGAGGGGAGTGAGGCCATATTGGACCTTGCCATAAAATGGAGAAAGACACAACAGAGTTTGGGGCGAGATATGAAGTGTAGAAGGGGATTAGTTACAGGAAGGATTAAGAAAAGTGGAGTTAAGGAGTGACTCAAGGTGGGTCGGAATTTGGTGAAGGAGGGAGGTTTTATAAAGTGGCGTCCCTTAGGCCGGCGTCACACTAGGCATAGGGAAATACGGTCCATATTTTACATGCGCAATAAGCAGAAATAATCCCCAAACAGTGATCCGTATGTCTTCCGTAGACAGGGTGTGGCTGCGTATTTTGTGCATGTAAACCTCCGTACGTAATCTGTATGGCATTTGTACGGCGAGTTTTTCTCTCCGGCTTGCAAAATGGACATAGAATGGATCCATGGGCTCAAATATTCGTGAAAACGTATATACAGTCTACATATACATATTTTCTCACCCTCAAGTTCATATGAGGTTATGCCAGGAGGGGCCACAGCACCGCAAGTCTAGGTAGCTACGTTCCCCTGCATTCCATTCATTCCCAAGTTTTTACAGCCAGGGGCAGTTGCATTAGCAGGCTCCTGCTTGTAAAAATTTTTAACCCCTTCAGATGGATTTACAGCGTGGGACATGACTGTAACGGCGTAAAGGTATGGGATATTGTTGTTTTTTTATTTCTCCTTTATTTACAGAACGAGGGTCGTCATTTGGATTGAGAGTATAATAAACTATTACCGTACCCTGTGTTTTTATTTCAATTAAATATTTTTTTCCTAATGTGTGTGTTTTATTAACCATTTACTACTATTGGATTAATAATGGATAGGTGTCTTTTTGACATCTCTCCATTATTAACCAGGCTTAATGTCACCTTACATTAGCAAGGAGGCAGTAACCCTTTATTAGCCCATATCCCACTGCTACAGGGGAGTGGGAAGAGAGAGGCTAAGTGCCAGAATAGGCGCATCTTGCTGATGTACCTTTTCTGGGGTGGCTGGGGGCGGATGTTTTTAACTGGGGGCGGCAAAAACCATGGTCCCTCTCTGGGCTATTAATATCTGCCCACAGTCAATGGCTTTCCCAATCTGGCTGAGAAAATTGCATGGGATTTTTTCCGTGATTTGCCCCTTAATTTAACAGCTAGAGCCCCCAAATTTTGCACATACACACTACTAACATTAGTAGTGAGGAATATGTAAAAAATTAAGGGATATGAAATGGTTTACTGTATGTAATCCATATCTCATATCCTGTCAGGTTTGGGAAGGAGATAGTAAAAGTGAGCTATTGAATTACCGGCTTTTATGCTATCTCTGTATGAAATATAAATATATATATATACAGTGGGGCAAAAAAGTATTTAGTCAGTCAGCAATAGTGCAAGTTCCACCACTTAAAAAGATGAGAGGCGTCTGTAATTTACATCATAGGTAGACCTCAACTATGGGAGACAAACTGAGAAAAAAAAATCCAGAAAATCACATTGTCTGTATTTTAAACATTTTATTTGCATATTATGGTGGAAAATAAGTATTTGGTCAGAAACAAAATTTCATCTCAATACTTTGTAATATATCCTTTGTTGACAATGACAGAGGTCAAACGTTTTCTGTAAGTCTTCACAAGGTTGCCACACACTGTTGTTGGTATGTTGGCCCATTCCTCCATGCAGATCTCCTCTAGAGCAGTGATGTTTTTGGCTTTACGCTTGGCAACACGGACTTTCAACTCCCTCCAAAGGTTTTCTATAGGGTTGAGATCTGGAGACTGGCTAGGCCACTCCAGGACCTTGAAATGCTTCTTACTAAGCCACTCCTTCATTGCCCTGGCGGTGTGCTTTGGATCATTGTCATGTTGAAAGACCCAGCCACGTTTCATCTTCAATGCCCTTGCTGATGGAAGGAGGTTTGCACTCAAAATCTCACGATACATGGCCCCATTCATTCTTTCATGTACCCGGATCAGTCGTCCTGGCCCCTTTGCAGAGAAACAGCCCCAAAGCATGATGTTTCCACCACCATGCTTTACAGTAGGTATGGTGTTTGATGGATGCAACTCAGTATTCTTTTTCCTCCAAACACGACAAGTTGTGTTTCTACCAAACAGTTCCAGTTTGGTTTCATCAGACCATAGGACATTCTCCCAAAACTCATCTGGATCATCCAAATGCTCTCTAGCAAACTTCAGACGGGCCCGGACATGTACTGGCTTAAGCAGTGGGACACGTCTGGCACTGCAGGATCTGAGTCCATGGTGGCGTAGTGTGTTACTTATGGTAGGCCTTGTTACATTGGTCCCAGCTCTCTGCAGTTCATTCACTAGGTCCCCCCGCGTGGTTCTGGGATTTTTGCTCACCGTTCTTGTGATCATTCTGACCCCACGGGGTGGGATTTTGCGTGGAGCCCCAGATCGAGGGAGATTATCAGTGGTCTTGTATGTCTTCCATTTTCTAATTATTGCTCCCACTGTTGATTTCTTCACTCTAAGCTGGTTGGCTATTGCAGATTCATTCTTCCCAGTCTGGTGTAGGGCTACAATTTTGTTTCTGGTGTCCTTTGACAGCTCTTTGGTCTTCACCATAGTGGAGTTTGGAGTCAGACTGTTTGAGGGTGTGCACAGGTGTCTTTTTATACTGATAACAAGTTTAAACAGGTGCCATTACTACAGTGGAGAAAAGAGGAGACTCTTAAAGAAGAAGTTACAGGTCTGTGAGAGCCAGAAATCTTGATTGTTTGTTTCTGACCAAATACTTATTTTCCACCATAATATGCAAATAAAATGTTAAAAAAACAGACAATGTGATTTTCTGGATTTTTTTTCCTCAGTTTGTCTCCCATAGTTGAGGTCTAGCTATGATGTAAATTACAGACGCCTCTCATCTTTTTAAGTGGTGGAACTTGCACTATTGCTGACTGACTAAATACTTTTTTGCCCCACTGTATATATATATATATATATATATATATATTCCTATACTATGTGTAGACATTTATTTTATCTCTTCTATTCTAACCTGTCTGTGTGATTTTACTGTACACCGCGCTGAATTGCCGACTTTTCTATAGAACACCGGTGCATATTTCTCGCAAGTCACACTGATGGTCCATGTGTAATCCGTATTTTTCTCGCCCCATAGACTTTCATTGGCGGATATTTTGCACAATATGCTGAAAAATGCAGCTTGCTGCAATTTTCCACGCCCGTAAAATACAGCTGCGAAATATACAGCAGATGGGAACTGCCCCATAGAGAATCATTGGTCCGTGTGCAATGCATTGTTTTTGCGCCTCTCATACGTCCGTAAAACTCTCTAGAGTGACGCCGGCCTTAGAGTGAGGGCAGGCATTTTAGGAACAGCCCAAATTGAAGAAATTTCCCACCAATCCTTATTTTGTTATTGGGCACGTTTTCAATATGGGGTTTGGATCTGGAACTATTGTATGTATTGACATTTTGTGATTTTTCAATCTTCTGCCATAGCAGTGTGCAATGTGCTTGTACCTGTGTGCACTGTGCCTGTGTGATCTATACATAATGCTTATGTGACATGTTTGTAGCGTTTTCAATGCATATGATGCGTAGTTAATATATTTGTAAAACTTGTTTCTGTTGTCTGACCTAACTTTGACTTAACCTCTTAGTGACCAAGCCAATTTAGATCTTAATTACCCAGCCAATTTTTACAATTTTGTCCTTGTCACTTTATGAGGTTATAGCTCTGGAACGCTTCTATGAATTCCACTGATTCTGTGACTATTTTTTTCGTGCTTTATGTTAGTGGTAAAATGTATTCGATACGACTTGCGTTTCTGAAAAAAAAATGGAAATTTGGCAAACATTTTGAAAATGTTGCTATTTTCAAAATTTAAATTTTTGTGCCCTTAAGTCAGAGAGTGGTGTCACACAAAACATTTAATAAATAATATTTCCAACTTGTCAACTTTACATCAGCACAATTTTGGAAACATATTTTTTTTTAGGGCTTTATATGGGTTAAAAGTTGACCAGCGATTTCTCATTTTTCCAACAAAATGTACATAACCAATTTTTTAAAGAGACTACCTCACATTTGAAGTGAGTTTGGGGGAGCAATATGACAGAAAATGCACCAAAGTGACACCCTTCTAAAAACTGCACCCCTTTAGGTGATCAAAACCACATTCAAGAAGTTTACTAACCCTTCAGGTGCTTCACAAGAGCTAAAGCAATGTTGAAGGAAAAATTGAACATTTTACTTTCTTCACAGATCTCCGCTTTGCACTGACGAGGGGCAGTACTCTGAAACACAGTGTCTGCAAATTGAGATTCTGGTTTGGCTATTATCCTAAGTCATGTGACAAGGCTCGTTAAAAGGTCAACATTGAATTGTAGGATTGCTACCTTCCAATAGGTGGCACTAGAGTTCTAGCTCTCTTCCTCTCTGAAGAGACAATTTGCATAATTAGCATATTACCTACCCAGAGGAGCATTGCGGCTTTAAGTCTCCTCATCTTGGCATGCTTAGCATGTCGATCTCCGCAAGGAGAAA
This sequence comes from Ranitomeya imitator, assembly GCF_032444005.1. Classification (NCBI taxonomy): domain Eukaryota; kingdom Metazoa; phylum Chordata; class Amphibia; order Anura; family Dendrobatidae; genus Ranitomeya; species Ranitomeya imitator. Next base: position 56,969,948 of record NC_091291.1, read on the forward strand.
TGATACTTCTTGGATAACGGTCTGATGCCTCTCACACAGCCAAATCAGATCTCCGCTTTGCACTGATGAGGGGCAGTACCCTGAAACACGGTGTCTGCAAACTGAGATTCTGGTTTGGCTATTATCCCAAGTCATGTGACAAGGCTCGTTAAAGGGTCAACATTGACTTATAGGATTGCTACCTTCCAATAGGTGGCACTAGAGTTTTAGCTCTCTTCCTCTCTGAAGAGACAATTTGCATAATTAGCACTTTTTTCACAAAAATTTACTTTAGACTCAAACTTTTTTGTTCTTTCGAGAGTATTGTCATTATCTAGTCTAGGTTGTGTTTCTGATTATTCTATCACTGGGATGTTCATGTGGGGGTTAATCTTCCTTGCCTCATTTTGGGATCTGTCTGGCTATTTCAGTCCGCTGTTACCTGCAAGGAATGTCAGTTATATTTCCTGTCTCTGGCTTGAGCAGCTGACGCATTATACCCTGATTTATCCTCTGCCCGTTTACCTAGGTCCCATTCCTGTTTTCCCCTGTGACTTCGCTCACTCACTGTCTGTGTTGTGACCCCTTGGTATTTGACTCGGCTTATCCTCTGACCTGTTTGACTGTCTTGCGTCTCTGGCTTTCCTGCTCCCGATCGGCTCTGATTTTTTGGCTTGTTTCTGACCATGTGTATTGCTGTGACCTCTGGTACTTCATTCCCTCTCTGTTGCTGACCCTGCTTTTTCTGACTACTCTTTCGCCACCTAGTGGCTTCTGCCTGCTGCTCTGTGATTTTTCTGTCAGGGTACCTGTTTTCCCTCACCCACGCCCCCTGGTCGAGGTTGTGTGCTACTGCGCTGCAGCAGGCATTAAAGGTATCAAGATAAAATGGACCACAAAATTTGTTGTGCAATTTCTCCTAAGTACGAAGGTACCCCATATGTGGGGGAAAGCCACTGTTTTAGGGTATGGCAGAGCTCAGAAGGGAGGGAGCACCATTTTAATTTTTTAACGCAAAATTGTCTGGAATCAATGGTGGGTGCCTTGTCGCGTTTGGAAACCCCCTGATGTACCTAAACAGTTGATAACCACCATTTGTAACTCCAACCCTAAAACAGCATTAACCCCAACCCCAACTCCTACACATCCCTAACCCTAATCCAAACCCTAACCATAGCCAAAACCATAATCACAGCCCAACCCAAACACCATTCTAACCCCAACACCACAACCGTAACCCCAACACAACCCTAACTCCAACACCACAACTGTAACCCCAACCATAACCCCAGCACAACTCTAACCCTAACCTTAGCACCAACCATAACCCTAACCTCAACTCTAACCCTAGCCCCAAATCTAACCTTAGCCCCAATACTAACCCTAGCCCAGCCCTAACCCTAACCCTAGCCCCACCCGTAGCCCAACCCTAACCCTAGCTCTTACCCCAACCTTAATATTAAAGAATGGAAAAAATATATTTTTATTTGTTATTATTGTTACCTAACTAAGGGGGGTTTGATTTACTATTTTTTTTTATTTTGATCACTATGATAAGGTCTATCACGGTGATCAAAATCAACCAATTGGAAAAATCTCCCATGGTTGCTGGGTACTGGCAGGCAGATCTTGGCGGTCACATTGAGCATGCACCTGCCAGAGTTAATATAATTACCCTGTATATGGACACGTCCACTGTACCCCTTAATGCGCATTTCGATATTGTATCTTCCTCAGAAGAGGAAGTTTCAAAGAGGCGTTTCGATATTGTATCTTCTGACAAAGATACAATAATGAAACGTGCTTTAAGGGGTACGCTGGACGTGTCCATATACAGAGGAATTATATTAACTGTGGGTATCTATACTGGATATTACCATTTCTGTACCTAGCTACCTCGAGTTATGGTGTGCACATTATTATTGCTTATATTTCCTTTTGAAAGTTACACACTATAATGATTTCATTGTGTTAGGTTTTTCTGTTATTTCCTACCTTCAAATGAAAATCGGCATAAACTAGCATAGTACTATACCAAGAGAGTGATTTAGTTTTTACTGTGCACTACCATGTGTTTTCAGATACCCTACATCTGTAAAATTAATTCAACCGTCTTTGCACCATGCACTTTATCTTTGTATTTGATCTTGTTTACATCTTTTTTTAGACTGGTTGCATGACTATCTTAGGATGTAAAGGCACAGATGATTGGCCTCGGGGAGACCAAAACATCCAACACCGCGGAGACACCATCACGTGTTTCTCAACGCAGTGATTCCAGAACACTGCCCCCATCCCTTATGGGAAATATGCAGATGCAAGTAAAGAAGCTGCGGAGACACCATCACGTGTTTCTCGACGCAAGCAGTGAATAGCCAGGCCTTTCCCCGGGAAGGAACAACCACGGGAAGGGCAGCATCCTATGAAGGAAAGCCACCTATCTTAGGATGTGTTATATTCTATACTGCCCTATTTAAGGCATAAATTTACAAACCTCACGTCCAGCGTTTGTGTTTTGCCATCAATTGTATGGTTTACCTGCATTTCCTAATTTTTCATTGTTCTTCAAGCTTTGTATATGAATAAAATTACTATATATTTGAGAGTTTTGGTGTTGGAGGATTTTGTTGGTTTGTACGATTTTTTTATTCCGATGCGGTCTTCCGTGTGTACTTTGGGGCTATTCATTCTTGATTTGTCACGTGGATGGCTTTTTCCCAGTGTAGGAGCACAGTTGCATTCATTTTTGTTTTAGGCTACAGTAATGATGTCATGACAATTACAGTGCTTGTGACCTATTATGCATGTGGGATCAGCGGTCTTGTGCTAGTTACAATCCCCCCATAGAGATTGCACTGAAGTACTTGGCAATTTCGGCAGCATTGCCCTTCAGTTTATTGTGCATGGGGCCAGCCAACTTTTCTGCATCAGATGAAGTTTGGTGGAGAGAAGGATGCAGACTGTTGAATTTTCTGTGGTTGATCCTTTTAATTTCTGGGTGATAAGTCGCTGTCAGGGAAGTCTACAAGAGGAAGATTCTGGAAAAGTCTAACTCTGTACTATAGAAAGTGTTATGTTTTAAATTTGATAAACAATTGCGATAGTCTCATTACTCTGAATATACGTCACACAACCGTATTTTCGGTCCGCCTACTACCATTGGAGAAAATAAAATGGACATCACTCAGAAGAATGTCATTCAATAGGTTTATGAACATTTTCCTGCATGGACTAAATGTTCTTGTGATAAAAATTGCTGCTTGCACAAGTCTCTTATGAACCTATCATCTTGCAAACTTATTCACTGCTGATGTATAAAGAAGAATAAAATGAGGATTCCAATCAAATGTCAAAAGGATGACAACATACAGCATGAAAAATTGTCTGTTTTTTTCTAGCTGAAAATCATTTTACCCACTTATATGAATTAAGCCTTATACCCGTACGTACCACTCAGATAAAGTTATGCTTGCTTTTGGGACATGAACTTACCTACCTTTTCCAGTCATGACTCATGACTAGTGTTGAGTGATACCGTCCGATACTTGAAAGTATCGGTATCGGATAGTATCGGCCGATACCCGAAAAGTATCGGATATCGCCGATACCGATACCCGATACCAATACAAGTCAATGGGACACCAAGTATCGGAAGGTATCCTGATGGTTCCCAGGGTCTGAAGGAGAGGAAACTCTCCTTCAGGCCTTGGGATCCATATTAATGTGTAAAATAAAGAATTAAAATAAAAAATATTGATATAATTACCTCTCCGGAGGCCCCTGGACATCACCGCTGGTAACTGGCAGCCTTCTTTGTTTAAAATGAGCGCATTTAGGACCTGAGAATGACGTCGCGGCTTCTGATTGGTCGCGTGCCGCTCATGTGACCGCCACGCGACCAATCAGAAGCCGCAACGTCATTCCTCAGGTCCTAAATTCCTAGAATGAGGAGTTTAGGGCCTGAGAATGACGTCGCGGCTTCTGATTGGTCGCGTGGCGGTCACATGAGCGGCACGCGACCAATCAGAAGCTGTGACATCATGGGAGTCCCTAAACGTGCTCATTTTAAACAAAGAAGGCTGCCGGTTACCAGCGGTGATGTCCAGGGGCCTCCAGAGAGGTAAGTATATCAATATTTTTTATTTTAATTCTTTATTTTACACATTACTATGGATCCGATACCGATTCCCGATACCACAAAAGTATCGGAACTCGGTATCGGAATTCCGATACCGCAAGTATCGGCCGATACCCGATACTTGCGGTATCGGAATGCTCAACACTACTCATAACCATTTTGGGGTAATTCCAATGGCATTTTTTAAAGTTGTTTAAAAAAAATACATTTTATTTTCTGAAAACTATTTACTAGCCCCATTTAACAACCATACAGTTCATGTCATAACAATGCTGCTAGCTTTTGTCACAACATCTTCGTTCCTTTGGTGCATGTACCTATCTAGCAATGTAGCATTTTATTGTTACTTAGTTTTTGTGTTACCAGCTCAGCACAGCTTTTGCAGAGTAGACATATGCCAAATTTCCCCCTCTGATGCCCTCAGAGCCAATGCTCATGGCCTTTGCCTGCATGAGGGCTAAGACAAAAAGCCAATAGAGCTTCAACAACTACAGAATATTTAACATGATAAACCAGATCTTTCAATTACCATTGTGCCACTCTAACAGACATCAGCAAGAAGAGATTCACAGACAGCCAACTAAACAGGAGGTTTTAGTTCCCCTTCACACATACACTTAAAAAGAGTATGCGTGAGACGGGCTATTTTTACTTTCCACGTGGCATGTTTTTGGCCGTTTGGGTTCATGTGTGCACTATCCATATCACCATCCATGTTTTATTCCACTTCAGGGGTGGCTGTAAGCAGGTATTTTTAGGTTGGAAAGGACCCAATAACCATGGACCTTCCTAGCCTGATAATATCAGCCCACAGCTGTCTGCTTTTCTTTTGCTGGTTACCAAAAATTGGGATGACCCCACATCATTTTATTTCATTTACTTAACCCCTTCACGGCATGCGCTGTACTAGTACAGCGCATGCCGTGTCACCCCCTTTGATGTGGGCTCCGCGGTGAGCCCACATCAAAGTCGCGACATGTTAGCTGTTTTGTACAGCTGACATGTGCGCGCAATAGCGGCGGGTGAAATCGCTATTCACCCACCGCTATTAACCTGTTAAATGCCACTGTCAAACACAGACAGCGGCATTTAACTACCGCATCCGGCCGGGCGGCCGGAAATGACGTCATCGCCGACCCCTGTCACATGATCGGGGGTCGGCGATGCTTCAGGAAGGTAACCATAGAGGTCCTTGAGACCTCTATGGTTACTGATGCAGGCCTGCTGTGAGCGCCCCCTGTGAGCACACCTGCATTTCAGCTACACAGCAGTGATCTGATGATCGCTGCTATGTAGCTCAGCCGATCAAGTGGTTCCAGCTTCTAGCCTCCCATGGAGGCTATTGAAGCATGGCACAAGTAAAAAAAAAATGTTTTTAAAAATATGAAAAAAATATAAAAAATATAAAAGTTTAAATCACCTCCCTTTTGCCCCATCCTAAATAAAACAATAAAAAAAAATCAAACATACACATATTTGGTATCGCCGTGTTCAGAATCGTCCGATCTATCAATTAAAAAAAGCATTAACCTGATCGCTAAACGGCGTAGCGAGAAAAAAATCCGAAACGCCAGAATTACGTTTTTTTGGTCGCCACGACATTGCATTAAAATGCAATAACGGGCGATCAAAAGAACGTATCTGCTCAAAAATGGTATCATTAAAAACATCAGCTCGGCACGCAAAAAATAAGCCCTCACCCGACCCCAGATCACGAAAAATGGAGACGCTACTGGTATCGGAAAATGGCACTTTTTTTTTATTTTTTTAGCAAAGTTTGGAATTTTTTTTCACCACTTAGATAAAAAATAACCTAGTCATGTTAGGTGTCTGTGAACTCGTAATGACCTAGAGAATCACAATGGTAGGTTAGTTTTAGCATTTAGTGAACCTAGCAAAAAAGCCAAGCAAAAAACAAGTGTGGGACTGCACTTTTTTTGCAATTTCACCGCACTTGGAATTTTTTCCCGTTTTCTAGTAAAAGACATGGTAAAACCAATGGTGTCGTTCAAAAGTACAACTTGTCTCGCAAAAAATAAGCCCTCACATGACCATATTGACGGAAAACTAAAAAAAGCTATGGCTCAGAGAAGGAGGGAAGTGAAAAACGAAAACGGAAAAATGAAAAAGGGCCGCGACTTGAAGGGGTTAATTATTTAGTTAAGCTACACATGCAAAGCACTAATTATATATCTCAAGGATATACCTATTATCTATCTAAAAGAGTACAAAAAAGAAAAAAGAGAAAAGCAGCAGCAGGCAACAGTGTGTCTGGGTGCCGTGCTTCCAAGGCAGCAACCAATCCTCTATATTGGAAGCAAAAAATGAAATCAGCACACCAGTATAAAGTAAAAAAGTGCTTATTTAATAGCCCACAGTGACGACATTTCGGCTCAAAAACTGTGAGCCTTTCTCACAGTTTTTGAGCCAAAACATCGCCACTGTAATCTACTTCTGAACCTACAGAATATAAAGCTATGAATACTAATATGGCAGCTAAGAAAGTGTATAAAATATAAGATAAATGTGTGTACAGTTTCTCCAAAATAATTACTACCAATTTAGCATTTCTGGTCCAGAGTAAATTAAAACTTTTCAGCCTGCTTACCTCATCTTGACAGCTGCTAATGTTAGTGCAAATCAAGGCCTAGTAAGTAATTGCAATTTTACATGAATGCCGAGCACATGTTTCTCTAGATAAGTGCCTGGTTATTAGGTTATCATTAATTCATAAGCTCTCTGCATGTTTGTACTGCACACCCAGTATTAAGATCTTTTCTGAGTGTTCATAGACATTGGATTATTTATCGGAACGTTTATTTTTATTCAATAATGTACTTTAGTATTCATCACTACATCCCGTAATCACCACCATGTTAATTTATGCTATTATGCTCGACATTATTGGGTAATAAACCCATACACCATTACTTCGAGCTTCCATAACAGCGTGTATTAATGGTTTTAGTATGCTTTGGCAGGCTGCCATGTTCAGATACCATCGATGAGATATAAACATGTTTCTATGCGGTGCTTGCTATCGGTTACAGCTTCCAGTTCTTTATTTATGCATGATTGTACAATTGCATAGCTACACATGCAAATTTCATGGACAATAACCATAAAGTAATAGAAAATGGAAAATACCTAAATGTGTTATCTAAATGGAACGCAAAGAAAAACAAATCAAATTTCTAAAATATACGTGACGCAAAGTTGATTTCATTTACCTGTGTGTTATCATTTGTAATCCAAAGCTTCACAGCACAAAAATGATTGCTCGTTAGCAAAGTGTGCCAGGGTTCTTGCCAATGCTGCGGATAAGAATTTGTATGATACGTAGTCAGTAGCTCCTGGTGCCATAAAGCAGGGCTTCTGATCAATAATCTCCCTTTTACAGCTTTTCTATTTTTGAAAGGAGGCAACTTTTGGTTTTTGATGATTTCAGTTTATGATGGGTTAAAGGAATCCATAAGAAGGTGCAATTCTTACCGAACAGATTTTTTTTATTTTGTATTCAAGAATATAAAGTAATTACACTAGTAAAATGTTTGTGATGTGTGCAATTAAAGCAACCAAACACTCTCCAATGCTATAATTTAACAGTAAGCAATTTCGCCAAGCAATATTTAAGTAGATCTATCAGAGAATGTATTGCACCTGGGAGGAAGTCCTGCTACACACAGCTAACTAAAAGGTTCTGGTCAGATCTCCGTAATCTATACCTAGCAGTAATAGCCCAGCTCTCCATAGAAGGATTTACTTACATGACTGTACTCTATACACATTTCCTCTTCAATTTTCCAAACTGGAAATAAATCTCTGGAGCCTAAACATTAAAAACATTTACTATAGACAAAGGTCTTCCTTCTTCTTTATGTTGATTTTCAGGTGTTCTTAGAAGCAAAAAACGAACAATGGGTTGCACTTGGCATACTGAGCCATCATGGCCGCGTACAATCAACAAGCGGTAACTCTACAGAAATAAAGCTATGAAAATTTAATGCTCTACATCAGTGACATAACTTGAGACGAGGCAAAGGTTACAGTCCCACCTGGGAATATCAGCGTCTTTTCTGTACTCTGACAGACCCTGTATATTGTGTTTTTTCAAGGAATAAATTCCTTCCACTCAAGCAGAGATTCCCATATATATGCATATAAATACCAAAGCAAAGGCAAAGGAGTTTGTTGGTGCCTCTTGTCATATAATACCCCTGACACATACAACCAGACTCAGACTGACACCCAAGGGAACAGGTGGTGCCCCCTCTGGGCCGCTGAGCAGTTGTGGGACCCCTACATGAGCGGTGTTGGGTCCTGAAGCCCTATATACAGACAAGTGCAGCACCTCATTTATTTAGTACACTACCATTGTATTATTTTATGGAAGCATAGGCTGAAATGACATAAAAGAGCAGCAGTGATCGGCATAGTATCCTCCATCCCAGGCAGATAATAGTTGCATGTAGCTAATGAGAGGGCCTCCAGATTCAGTATTACTGAGGGCCCAAGGTACCCAACAATGCATACACCAGTGGTCCCTCTCTATACCACTTTATCTAACATTTTCTTAAGTCTGTTCACAATTTCTGCCATTACCAACAGTTTCCATACAGTTTGGACAGTAAAGTATTAGGCTTCTTTCACACTAGCGTCGGAATCTCCCCGTCGCAATGCGTCGGGGAGAGATTCCGACGCTAGCGTTTGCTGCATTGCACAATGGGTGCAGCGGATGCATTTATGCGTTTTTCTGGCGCATCCGCTGCCCCATTGTAAGGTGCGGGGAGGTGGGGGCGGAGTTCCGGCAGCGCATGCGCGGTCGGAAAAAGCGGTCTGTCAGGAGAAAAAAACGTTACATGTAGGATTTTTTTCTCCCGACGGTCCGCCAAAGCACGACGCATTCGTCGCAAGACTTCCCCTGACGAAGCGGCTTCTTTCTGCCGCGATACGCGTTGGGTTCAGCTGCCTCCCGGGCCTGTCACACTCTTGGCTGCTACCTTTGGCTGCTGTTTTCACCCTCCCTATTACAGGTGATTATTGGGTGATTGGGCGGCACATTGCTCTGCTTGGGGCACCTTTCCCTCTTGAGACCACTTTGCTTCCTGCCTTTATTAGAAGGTGGCATGGATTACATCCGCTTCATTTTTTACTCTGTTCCCCAATGGTGTGCCAATTCTTGGCTTTAATTTATGCATCAGTTAGGGGTTCAAAGGACCATTTGTGTATATATTATGGAGCTTTGATGTCTCTTATTTGTGGTTACTACCTCATATCAGTGTATATCTGGATCCCTTGCAGTGTGTACTAATAGTGATATTCTTTGTATTTGCTAGTACTTTGGTGTTATATCTGTAGCATACGTAGTGGTGTACAGGCCTCATGTGTGTGTGGGGCAGCTGGTGATTGTATTGGTTTTAACTGTTTTTAACTATGCTTCCAATAAAGTTTTTCCTTTTTGATATATATTATTGGTGGTGTGCGAACATGTTTTAGTGGCGTCTTTTTCTGTTTGTTTTCAAATTATCTTTGCCACTTGGGTCCGCACCCCCATTTTTTCTTATATGAATACTTAATATCAGAGTGCGCCAGCTCCTTATAAATTTTGAAGTGTGCCAATCCGTCGCAAATGCGTCGTCAATAGAAGTCTATGGGGAAAAAACGCATCCTGCAAGCACTTTTGCAGGATGCGTTTTTTCTGCAAAACGACGCATTGTGACGGATTTAAAAAAACGCTAGTGTGAAAGTACCCTTACTTTTGAACTCTGCAATGAAATCCTACTTTCTTTAAGAGCAAGCAGTGAAAGCAAGTTCTCTGTGGGGTATGCTAAAAGAATAACTTTTCTAAATAGTATTGATGAGGTTTATTTCCAAAGCATCACAATGTGCGTTACTCTTTTATGATGATGCTGTTCATTATCTCTTTTCTGTGACATCACAAAGTTATTTTTTCCGTTTCTTGATATCATAGTGCACATTATGCCTATGTTATGATCCAAGTGTACAATAATCCATTCCTTATGACTTTAGAGACTTCGTTATCCATGTACTGTGATATCACTATGTGCATGCTATTTTTTTGATTTATGACAACTTAGTCCATCATTCCTGTATACTGTGAAAAGAATATTTGCACCGTGAGACTATTGTGAGCACCAACCCTTTCCTATGATGTCACATTGTTTATTGTGCATATGTACTTTAATATCAATCTGTGGATCATCCAACAATGTGACATTGTATTTAGCCACATGTAGAGATCCCCTTGCCCTCTGACATTGCAATGATAAACTATACTATTGTGACATAATTGTGCTTTCTATCATTTTAAGCTGAGATCATTGTGTTTATTATACAAGTGATATATGTAGTTTATCTTTTGTCACATAGCTCTAAAAATTATTAGTGACACCGCTGTGTGCATTTTCATAGACGTAAAAGTACTGTATTTGTGGTGATATAGTTGCAGTTGTATATGGGAAACAGTGCCTGGTGTGGGACAATCTTTTAAAAGCTGTAGAAGAACAAAAATGGAAAAGCTACCGTGACCAGAGTTAGATCAGAGATTAATGAGAGTTAGATGAGAGTTAGATCAGAGATAGTGTTATGGCCTCCAGTGATAGTCACCTTGCTTCCCATGTCCTTGCCGCGTCCCGCCTGCTATTGCGGGTTCTCAGCCGCGTATGCATGCGAGGCCGCTTGGGTCACGGTCGCATGCACTCCCGGCTTCTTTTTGATGCCGGGTTGTACTGACCCGGAAGCGCTTTGATCACATGCGGATTCTTCTCCAAAGCATTCTCTACTTCAGAACACAATTATTCCATCGGTGACAGAGAACAACTGGCCATCAAGTTAGCATTGGGGGAGTGGCGGTATCTTCTGGAAGGTGCGGTACATCCCTTCATAATTTTCACCAACCACAAGAATCTGGCTTACATTCAGTCAGCCCAAAACTCAACCCCCGGCAAGCCAGGTGGTCCCTGTTCTTCGCCTTTTTGATTTTGAGCTTTACTTTCAGCCTGGAGAAAAGAACATTAAGTCTGATGCGCTGTCAAGGTCCTTTCAGTTGGCTGATATTGAAGAGGAACCATCCCACATTATTGATCTCTACAAAATCATCATGGTGGCCCCCTGTTGTGAATTCTGTTGTCGAACTCCCTCCTGTGGTCGTGAATGGTACTTCGGCGAGTTCTGTCTATGGGCTCCCTCTGGTGGCTGTGAGTGAAGCTGCTGCTTCTGAGGTTCCTTACACAGGTGACGTGGTTTATCCTTTGGTTGGCTGCTCTATTTAAATCCTCTCAGATCGTTACTCCATGAGAGCTGTCAATGTTTTAGCATTGGTTCAGTTCGCTCCTGGATCTCTCTGGTGACCTGCCTTCTCCTGCAGAAGCTAAGTTTCTGATAGTCATTATTTGTTCATTGTTTTCTTGTCCAGCTGGTTTTCATGATTTTGTCTTGCTAGCTGGAAGCTCTGGGATGCAGGGTGGCCCCTCCGCACCGTGAGTCGTTGCGGAGGTCTTTTTTGCACACTCTGCGTGGTCTTTTGTAGGTTTTTGTGCTGATCGCAAAGTTACCTTTCCTATCCTCTGTCTATTTAGTAAGTCTGACCTCTCTTTGCTGAAACCTGTTTCATTTCTGCGCTTGTGACTTTCATCTTTACTCACAGTCAATATATGTGGGGGACTTCCTTTACCTTTGGGGAATTTCTCTGAGGCAAGGTAGGCTTTATTTTCTATCTCTAGGGCTAGATAGCTCTTAGGCTGTGACGAGGCGCCTAGGTCTGGACAGGAGCGCTCCACGGCTATTTTTAGTGTGTGTGATAGGATTAGGGCTTGCGGTCAGCAGAGCTCCCACATCCCAGAGCTCGTCCTGTATGAGGTTTAACTATCAGGTCATTCCGGGTGCTCCTAACCACCAGGTCATAACAGTACAGCTGGCCCAAAGTATTAATGCATCTCAATAGAGGGATAAGAGAACTTCTGAGACCATTTTTTTTTCTTTGCACTGTGTTTTGTCTTTCTTTTCCCCTAGACCTTTGGGTGGTTCAGGACACAGGTGTAGATATGGACATTCAAGGTCTGTCCTCTTGTATGGATCATCTCTCTGCAAGGGTACAAAACATTCATGATTTTGTGGTTCAGAATGTTAGAGCCTAAAATTCCTATTCCTGACTTATTTTCTGGGGATAGATCTAGGTTCTTGAATTTCAAAAATAATTGTAAACTGTTTCTAGCTTTGAAACCCCGCTCCTCTGGTGACCCCGTTCAACAGGTAAAAATCATTATTTCTTTGTTGCGTGGTGACCCTCAAGACTGGGCATTTTCCCTTGCGCCAGGAGATCCGGCATTGCGTAATGTTGATGCGTTTTTTCTGGCGCTTGGATTGCTCTATGATGAACCTAATTCAGTGGATTAGGCAGAAAAAATTTTGCTGGCTTTGTGTCAGGGTCAGGATGAAGCGTAGGTGTACTGTCAGAAGTTTAGAAAGTGGTCTGTGCTTACTCAGTGGAATGAATGTGCCCTGGCGGCAATTTTCAGAAAGGGTCTTTCTGAAGCCCTTAAGGATGCCATGGTGGGATTTCCCACGCCTGCTGGTCTGAATGAGTCTATGTCTTTGGCCATTCAGATCGATCGGTGCATGCGTGAGTGCAAAGCTGTGCACCATCTGGCGGTATTCTCTGAGCATAGGCCTGAGCATATGCAGTGTGATAGGACTTTGACCAGAGCTGAACGGCAAGAACATAGACGTCGGAATGGGCTGTGTTTTTACTGTGGTGATTCCACTCATGCTATCTCCGATTGTCCTAAGCGCACTAAGCGGTTCGCTAGGTCTGCCACCATTGGTACAGTACAGTCTAAATTTCTTTTGTCCGTTACTCTGATTTGCTCTCTGTCGTCCTATTCTGTTATGGCATTTGTGGATTCAGGCGCTGCCCTGAATTTGATGGACTTATTTCTTGTTATGTTACTATATCATACAATTATTAGGTTCTGTAGAAGGACGTAGATCTGGGGATTTATTATGATGGAATATAGGCTGAACTGGATGGACAAATGTCTTTTTTCGGCCTTACTAACTATGTTATGTTACTATGTTATGACTTGGAGTTTGCCAGGCGCTGTGGTTTTTTCTTGGAGCCCTTGCAGTATCCTATTCCATTGAGAGGAATTGATGCTACGCCTTTGGCCAAGAATAAGCCTCAGTACTGGACTCAATTGACCATGTGCATGGCTCCTGCACATCAGGAGAATATTCGCTTTTTAGTGTTGCATAATCTGCATGATGTGGTCGTTTTGGGGATGCCATGGCTACAGGTCCATAATCCAGTGTTGGATTGGAAATCTATGTCTGTGTCCAGCTGGGGTTGTCAGGGGGTACATGGTGATGTTCCATTGCTCTCAATTTCACCTTCCACTCCTTCTGAAGTTCCTGAGTTTTTATCAGATTACCGGGATGTATTTGAAGAGCCCAAATCTGGTGCCCTACCTCCTCATAGGGATTGCGACTGTGCTATTGATTTGATTCCTGGTAGTAAGTTTCCTAAGGGCCGTCTGTTTAATTTATCTGTGCCAGAGCACGCCGCTATGCAGAGTTATATAAAGGAATCCTTGGAGAAGGGTCATATTCGTCCGTCGTCGTCACCATTGGGAGCAGGGTTCTTTTTTGTGGCCAAGAAGGATGGTTCTTTGAGACCTTGTATTGATTACCGCCTTCTCAATAAGATCACAGTCAAATTTCAGTATCCTTTGCCGCTGCTGTCTGATTTATTTGCTCGGATTAAGGGGGCTAGTTGGTTCACCAAGATAGATCTTCGTGGTGCGTATAATCTTGTGCGTATTAAACAGGGTGATGAATGGAAGACGGCATTTAATACGCCCGAGGGCCATTTTGAGTACCTGGTTATGCCATTCGGGCTTTCTAATGCTCCATCTGTGTTTCAGTCCTTTATGCATGACATCTTCCGAGAGTACCTGGATAGATTCATGATTGTATATTTGGATGACATTTTGGTCTTTTCGGATGATTGGGAGTCTCATGTGAATCAGGTCAGAATGGTGTTCCAGGTCCTTCGTGCGAATTCCTTGTTTGTGAAGGGGTCAAAGTGTCTCTTTGGAGTTCAGAAGGTTTCATTTTTGGGTTACATTTTTTCCCCTTCTACTGTCGAGATGGACCCAGTTAAAGTTCAGGCCATTTACGATTGGACTCAGCCGACATCTGTGAAGAGCTTGCAGAAGTTTCTGGGCTTTGCTAATTTTTATCGTCGCTTCATCGCTAACTTTTCCAGTGTTGCTAAGCCGTTGACTGATTTGACCAAGAAAGGTGCTGATGTGGTCAATTGGTCCTCTGCGGCTGTAGAGGCTTTTCAGGAGTTGAAGCGTCGTTTTGCTTCTGCCCCTGTGATGTGCCAGCCAGATGTTTCGCTCCCTTTTCAGGTGGAGGTTGATGCTTCTGAAATTGGAGCTGGGGCTGTTTTGTCGCAAAGAAGTTCTGATGGCTCAGTGATGAAACCCTGTGCCTTCTTTTCTAGAAAATTCTCGCCTGCTGAGCGCAATTATGATGTGGGCAATCGGGAGTTGTTGGCCATGAAGTGGGCATTCGAGGAGTGGCGACATTGGCTTGAAGGAGCTAAACATCGCGTGGTGGTCTTGACGGATCACAAGAATTTGACTTATCTCGAGTCTGCCAAACGGTTGAATCCTAGACAGGCTCGATGGTCGCTCTTTTTCTCCCGTTTTGATTTTGTGGCTTCATACCTTCCGGGATCTAAGAATGTGAAGGCTGACGCCCTGTCAAGGAGTTTTGTGCCTGACTCTCCGGGTGTTCCGGAGCTGGCGGGTATTCTTAAAGAAGGGGTAATTTTGTCTGCCATTTCCCCTGATTTGCGGCGTGTGCTGCAAAAGTTTCAGGCTGATAGACCTGACCGTTGTCCTACGGAGAAACTGTTTGTCCCTGATAGATGGACTAGTAGAGTTATCTCGGAGATTCATTGTTCAGTATTGGCTGGTCATCCTGGAATCTTTGGTACCAGAGATTTAGTGGCTAGATCCTTTTGGTGGCCTTCTTTGTCACGGGATGTGCGTTCTTTTATGCAGTCATGTGGGATTTGTGCTCGGGCTAAGCCCTGCTGTTCTCGTGCCAGTGGGTTGCTTTTGCCCTTGCCGATCCCGAAGAGGCCCTGGACGCATATTTCCATGGATTTTATTTCTGATCTCCCTGTTTCTCAAAAGATGTCGGTCATTTGGGTGGTTTGTGATCGCTTCTCTAAGATGGTCCATTTGGTGCCCTTGTCTAAACTGCCTTCCTCCTCTGATTTGGTGCCATTGTTTTTCCAGCATGTGGTTCGTTTGCATGGCATTCCAGAGAACATCGTCTCGGACAGAGGTTCCCAGTTTGTTTCGAGGTTTTGGCGGTCCTTTTGCGCTAAGATGGGCATTGATTTGTCTTTTTCTTTGGCTTTCCATCCTCAGACTAATGGCCAAACCGAACGAACTAATCAGACTTTGGAGACATATCTGAGATGCTTTGTTTCTGCTGATCAGGATGATTGGGTGTCTTTCTTGCCTTTGGCTGAGTTCGCCCTTAATAATCGGGCCAGCTCGGCTACTTTAGTTTCTCCTTTTTTCTGTAATTCTGGTTTCCATCCTCGCTTCTCTTCAGGGCAGGTTGAGCCTTCGGACTGTCCTGATGTGGATGCGGTGGTGGACAGGTTGCAGCAGATTTGGACTCATGTGGTGGACAATTTGACATTGTCCCAGGAGAAGGCTCAACATTTCGCTAACCGCCGGCGTTGTGTTGGTCCCCGACTTCGTGTTGGGGATTTGGTTTGGTTGTCATCTCGTCACGTTCCTATGAAGGTTTCCTCTCCTAAGTTTAAGCCTCGTTTCATTGGACCATATAAGATTTCTGAAGTTCTTAATCCTGTGTCATTTCGTTTGGATCTTCCAGCTTCTTTTGCCATCCATAATGTGTTCCATAAGTCGTTGTTGCGGAGATACGTGGCGCCTATGGTTCCCTCCGTTGATCCTCCTGCCCCGGTGTTGGTCGAGGGTGAGTTGGAGTATGTGGTGGAGAAGATTTTGGATTCTCGTGTTTCGAGACGGAAACTCCAGTACCTGGTCAAGTGGAAGGGTTATGGTCAGGAAGATAATTCCTGGGTTTTTGCCTCTGATGTTCATGCTGCCGATCTTGTTCGTGCCTTTCATTTGGCTCATCCTGATCGGCCTGGGGGCTCTGGTGAGGGTTCGGTGACCCCTCCTCAAGGGGGGAATACTGTTGTGAATTCTGTTGTCGAACTCCCTCCTGTGGTCGTGAATGGTACTTCGGCGAGTTCTGTCTATGGGCTCCCTCTGGTGGCTGTGAGTGAAGCTACTGCTTCTGAGGTTCCTTACACAGGTGACATGGTTTATCCTTTGGTTGACTGCTCTATTTAAATCCTCTCAGATCGTTACTCCATGCCAGCTGTCAATGTTTTAGCATTGGTTCAGTTCGCTCCTGGATCTCTCTGGTGACCTGCCTTCTCCTGCAGAAGCTAAGTTTCTGATAGTCATTATTTGTTCATTGTTTTCTTGTCCAGCTGGTTTTCATAATTTTGTCTTGCTAGTTGGAAGCTCTGGGATGCAGGGTGACCCATCCGCACCGTGAGTCGGTGCGGAGGTCTTTTTTGCACACTCTGCATGGTCTTTTGTAGGTTTTTGTGCTGATCGCAAAGTTACCTTTCCTATCCTCTGTCTATTTAGTAAGTCTGGCCTCTCTTTGCTGAAACCTGTTTCATTTCTGCGTTTGTGACTTTCATCTTTACTCACAGTCAATATATGTGGGGGGCTTCCTTTACCTTTGGGGAATTTCTCTGAGGCAAGGTAGGCTTTATTTTCTATCTCTAGGGCTAGATAGTTCTTAGGCTGTGACGAGGCGCCTAGGTCTGGACAGGAGCGCTCCACGGCTATTTTTAGTGTGTGTGATAGGATTAGGGCTTGCGGTCAGCAGAGCTCCCACATCCCAGAGCTCGTCCTGTATGAGGTTTAACTATCAGGTCATTCCGGGTGCTCCTAACCACCAGGTCATAACAGCCCCTCTGAAGTTTGCTACCTTACCGCCGGGTAAGACTTTTGTCTTCCAGAATGACAGGGAGAGGGTGCTGCGCTGGGGACTCTCTTCTAAAATTGCAGGTCATGCTGGAACTAAGAAGAAGTGCTTCCTTATCTCTCGCCACTATTGGTGGCCATCCCTGCACCAGGACATTTAAGAATTTTCAGCCTCCTGACCTTCCTGCGCTTGGAACAAGATTCCAAGACAACTACCCTCTGGGTTCCTGCATCCTCTTCCCGTGCCTTCAGTTCCCTGGCAGCATATTGCCATGGACTTTATCACTGATCTTCCTCGTTCCATGGGTTGCACAACTATTCTAATGGTTGTGGATTGGTTTTCTAAAATGGCCTGCTTTGTCCTGCTGCCTGGCTTGCCCTCAGCTCCCGAGTTGGCACCAATTTTTATCCATCACATCTTCAAATTCCATGGTTTCCCGCAACACATCGTGTCAGATAGGGGAGAAAAATTCACCTCCCGGTTTTGGAGAGCTCTCTGCAAACTCATGAATGTGACTCTAGACTTCTCTTCAGCCTATCATCCCCAGACCAACGGTCAGGTGGAGCAGGTCAATCAGGTCTTGACCTTGTATCTCCGGCATTTTTCTAATTCTCACCAGGACGATTGGGTTGACCTCCTCCCACCGAGTTTGCCTATAACAATCACCTCTACCAAGTCCCCGTTCTTCATCGTCTCTCGTCAACATCCCAACCTGCCTTTTCCAGTTTCCCATATTTTGGGTGTGCCGGCTGCTGACTCCCTGTCCTTGGAATTCTATAAGATTTGGGAAGAGACCAAGGATGCGCTTGAGACATCTTGTATTAGGATGAAAAAGCATGCTGACAAGAGGCGTGTGAATGCTCCTCCTGACAATAAGGTATGGCTTTCATCCAAGTGTATCCATCTTAAAATTCCCTCCTATAAATTGGGTCCTCGCTACATTGGTCCCTTTGAGATCCTGGCTCGAGTCAATGACAGAGCCTACAAGTTGAAGTTGCCTGCCTCGCTCTTTATCCCCAACTCCTTCCATGTGTCTCTCCATAAACCTGTGGTCTTTAACCACCACCATTCGTCTGTCGGTTCTTCTCTGCCACTTGTTAGCTCTGATAATGCTTTTGAAGTAAGAGATATACTAGCCAGGAGAAAGGTTAGAGGGAGAACCTTCTTCTTGATTGATTGGAAGGGGTATGGGCCTGAGGAGAGGTCATGGAAACCACGGGAGAACATCAACGCACCTTGCATCTTGAGGAGATTTCTTTTCAGCCTTAAGAAAGGGGGATGTAAGGGATGGGGTACTGTTACGGCCACCGGTGATGCTCACCTTGCTTCCTGGGTCCCTTGCTGCGTCCCGCCTGCTCTTCCGGGTCCTCAGTCGTACTGGGGATCCTGTTCCCCACGCATGTGCTCTAGGCCGCTTAAGTCACAGTCGCACGCACTCCCGGCTTTTTTATGATGCCGGTTTGTACTGCCCTGGAAGCGCAGTCCTGCCTGGGCAGCGGCCTTCAGGTATATCAGGTCGCTTCCTGCTAGAGGAAGCGACTGATTGTTATTGTGCCTTTCCATGCCTCCTCCAGGTCCTCTTAGGTTTCTCAGGTCCTCGTACCTCTCTGGGTACTGTACGTCTCCAGTACCTTCACAGTTCTGTCCCAGTAGCCTTCCAGTGTGTGTATGCTCTGCTCAGCCCCTCTATGCTTCCAGTGTGTGAGTGCTCTGCTCAGTCCATTTACGCTTCCAGTGCATGTGTGCTCTGCTCGGTCCCTGTACCCTTCCAGTGCTTGCTCTGCTCTGTCACTGTACACTTCCAGTGTGTGCGTGTTCTGCTTTGTCCCTGTACGCTTCCAGTGTGTGAGTGCTCTGCTCTGTCCCTGTATGCTTCCAGTGAGTGTTCTGCTCTGTCGCTGTACTCCTCCACTGCTTCGTCAAGGTTCTAGTACCCTCTGTGTGAACCCTGCCTTGTCCTGAGTCCCAGGTCTCCCTATGGCTGCTCTGCCCATCAGGTCCTCAGTGAGTACCCTGATTCTTCTCGCTGTCCTCGAGCTGCCCCTCTGGCACAAGCTATTGCAGTCTATCTCCTTCCTAGGCCTGTCCCTAACGGTTCCTGTATAGGGGTCGATTCCTCCTGGCCAGCTCACCTGGGATCGGTCATCACCACGATCCAGTGGGTCCACTCTAGGAATCATAACAGATTCATAACAGAGTTTCATCAGAGTTTGATGAGTTAGATCAGAGTTAGGTCAGAGATAGATTAGAGTTAGATCAGAGTTAGATTAGAATTTGATCAAAGTGTGATCAATGTGACATCAGTTTTTCTCGAATGTGGAGAGAAATAAATATATTTATCTACCTTCTCCATTTTGTCAGTCTGCGAAAATCGGAGAGCACTTTGGTGTCATCCGAGTGTTGTCCGATTTTTTTCACAGACCCATAGACTTACACTGCCAATTTTGTTCAAACTTTCAGATCAAAATCAGATATGTGTCCAATTTTTCCCCGCTAACCACTCAGTCAGAAGAAAAAGACAGATGTGTGCACAGAGCCATGGAATATCATAGGTACAAGTGCTATCTGTGAAAAACAGATATAGCTCGTATGAGATAATAGTTGCATTGGGTTTATGTATGCTGAGTTATGCAATTGGTTTTAATATGATTTTTTTGCTGTTGATCATTGTTGTGATATAAATGAAATGATTTCCATATGTGGGCATTGTAATGTTTCAATAAATGCAAACAATGAGTATGATTGATAACAGGGAATAGTAGGCAAGGACCTAACCTTGGGACAACGCCACACATCCTCACCAAGCACCTGTTTTCTTCTCCATTGATGTAAATGGCAAAAATCCTTTCAGTACTTAGTGGTTGTTCTCAGGTTCCTCAGCTTAGCTCTTATTGAAATGAATATCAAATGCACATTGTACGGAGCAATGTTATCTTCGTTTTGCACACGGTTTACATCTGACCTCGGTCAGAGCTGCATATAGCCGATGGCGGGGGCAAGGAATCAGACCCTTACCAATTTGATATTAATGAAAAGCTCTTTAATAGTTGATATTACCATAATATTATGAAAAGGAACAGATTTTGTGACTAAATAGTTTGCAAGATATAAGACTATATAATGAACTATACAATCAAGATGGTGAAGGCTTCAAAAAGATTATATTAATAATATTAATTCCCATTAAACATAATATGACTTTTTTATCCAAGACATCAATTATGTACTGCATTTTGAGACCTTCTAATAAACTTTAATTAAATGGTGCTACGTATCATAGTTCATCAATCTCCAGTCTGAAAGTTAGTGTATCACCTTTCTTTAACTGCAGAGTTCATGAGTTATTTTGATACTATTTCTTTAAAAGAGAGTTAGCAAGCTTTTATTGGATAAGCTTATGATTAATATATACAATGTGTAAAGTAGTGCTCAACTCTGCCCTCTCTTTAGAGCCACATATCCAAGCCCCTGCCTCCTCCTGCCATCTCAAATTCAAAAATATTTCCCAGATCCACGTTTCCTTGACACGAAACCACAAAAGGACTAGTGCATGCCCTTATCATCTCCCGCCTTGACTACTGCAACCTCCTACTCCCTGGCTTCCCCTCTAGCACTCTGGCACCACTCCAATCCATCCTACACTCTGCTGCCCGACTTAGTCTAAGTTCACATTTGCGTTGTGCGCCGCAGCGTCGTCGCCGCAACGCACAACGCAAACAAAAACGCATCAAAACGCATGTACAACGCAGCGTTTTGCGCCGCATGCGTTCAACGCATGCATCGCAAAACGCTGCGGGTTTTTGAAACGCAGTTGCGTTTTTACCAAAAAACGCAGCGTTTTTAGACGCATGCGTTTTTAGTGCAGTGAGTCATTCATCATCCCCCACCCACAATAAAAAGTGTCTACACAATAGATAAAGAACCACCAATGGCTAGAAGAGGGTTGGTGTTAACAAATGTGTATATACCCTGGCAGAGATGAATTCCTCCCATTTTGCTGGTATTCATGATGGAGCGAACCATGAACAGTATCTACATGGATATGGAGATGGAATTTGCCTTGGCTCATGCCTATGCTGTTGCCTGTTTTAATGAAAGGGAAAGGGAAAAACGGAGATGGAGTCGTCGCCGCTTTTGGATCCACCCTATAGTTGAAGTCCGGGAGAGTCGTGGAGCATACCATTGCTTGTTTGGCGAACTGAATGACAACCGGGAAAAATATTTCGAATATACCAGGATGTCACAGGACAGCTTCCGCTATCTTCTGCGTCGGGTGGAAGGATCCATTAGCAGGCAGGATACGCAGCTCCGGAGAGCTATTTCCGCAGAGGAACGGCTGCTGGTGACTCTACGGTACGTTGCTGTTTGAATGACTGTGATATGTATTTACTTTTTATTTTATTTTATTAATTTTTTTCAATTGTAATGGTCAATGTACTCTTATAAATTATAATGTGCTTTATTCTAAATTTCTTTATCTTCTTTGCAGTTTCTTGGCTACCGGAGAAACGTTGAGGTCACTTCATTTTCAATTCCGGATTGGAGTCTCCACACTTTCAGGAATTATTGCAGAGACATGCCGCGCTTTGTGGGATAATCTCCGGGAGGAATATTTACCTGTCCCTACTAGCGAAATCTGGGAGGCCAACGCACAGAAATTCAACCAAGTGTGTAATTTTCCAAACTGTATTGGCGCAGTCGATGGAAAGCACATTCGGATTACCAAGCCTGCGAAAAGTGGATCCCTTTTCTACAATTATAAAAAATTCTTTTCAACTGTTCTCATGGCAATTGCCGGTGCGGACTGCCGTTTTCTCGCAGTGGACATTGGTGCATTTGGGCGTGCAAATGACTCACGCACATTTAAAGAGTTGGATATGGGCCAAAAATTATATGGAAACAATTTTAATTTCCCACAGCCACGACCTCTTCCCCACACCGAAGGCCCTGCGATGCCATTTGTTGTGGTAGGGGATGAGGCATTCCAAATGTCTGCCAACCTATTGAAACCCTACTCCAGTCGGGGCTTGGACCATACAAAAAGGGTTTTCAATTACAGACTGTCCAGGGCCAGAAGGACTGTGGAGTGTGCCTTTGGCATCCTTGTTTCCAAATGGCGGATATTGGGATCGGCCATTAATCTTAAAATTGAAACAGTGGATGAGGTGGTGAAGGCTTGTGTGGTTCTCCACAATTTCATTATGGCCAAAGAGAGAATAAATGTTGAACTGGATGAACCCATAGCCAACCCCTTGCCCGATTACCATGATCATCCTCTGAGGACAAGTGTGGAAATTGCGCAGATGCGTGATCGTTTTGCGGCCTATTTTGTGTCCGATGTTGGCCGTGTGTCATGGCAAGATCAAATGGTGTGACTGTCTTCTGATTGTAACTACACCAATAATACCTCTACTGTGACAGTTAAAAATATATGAAAAAAAAGTAATTTTCTGTTAAATGTGCAATAAAAGTTCCGTTTAGGTTGGTTTTGTATATTTCAAATTTTGCATCTAAGTATAGTTCACAAATTTAATGTTCCTATAAAAAACTTGAACCTGTTGTTTTTAAAATATTAAATAAAAAAGTTTTTAAATTCTATACCGATTCAAATAGCATTTTTATACCATAACATTACATATACTTGTTTGTCTGATCGACCTGTATCTTTGTGTTTTACCTGATAAGCAACGATAACAGCGATGTTTTCCAATTGAAACCAGGGTAAATATCTGAAGCGTGGCCCTGCGCTTATCAACATGATGTTTACCCTGGTTACACGTGGGCCTCTGCATCGTTGTTCGCTGGAAAGATGTCTGTGACAGCTCTCCAGGGACCAATCAGCGGACGCTGCAGTGATCTGCATCATTGTCTGTTTCGCTGCTGCATTAAGTGTGAACACCTCATACACTTTAGTGTTTGTGAACACCTCATACAGCAATGAGAGACACCCAAAAAAAGGCAAACTAAAAATTGTAAAAATAGTGTCTGACATTGCATATATGAGGTGTTTGAAGCACAAAATATGTGTAGACAGCACATGGCGTGATTTGCCGAGATAAATTCTGGAAAATAATAGCAAAAATAATAACAAATAGTGTTTTTTAAAACAAAAATTTTTTATTGGGGGAAAAACAGAAAAAAAAAAGGGTTATTAAACTTAGGGGGTTTCCACCTGTGCCACCAGGGGGGAATGGTAGGTGTCTTCTTTGGAATGGGGAGAGGAAGGGGAGGATGATGGCGAAGATGACGATGATGGCGAAGAGGAGGATACATAGTCAAGTAGACTGGATGGTAGATCCAAACCCTCCCCAGGGTATACTGGGGAGGAAACCGCCACCTCTGTAGGGGAGGGAGGAGGCAACACAAGCCTTGTTTGGCCCTGGCTGCTCCTACTGCGACTCGAGCCCCTACGGACAGATGGTGTCTGCACTGGAACAGCAGCCAGAGCCTCTGTGTGTGCCTGTCTGTGTTTCCTCTTTTTTTTTTTTTTTTGGGTCCTGTTGCAGCTCCCCCAGCATGATGACGCCTACGGGAGGATGAAGGCATGGCAGGAGCAGGAGTCGGCGGCACTATGTTATGGTGCCTGTGGTGGCGTCGCTCGGCACGTGGACCACGGTGGGTTGGCTGGAGTGGCTCTCCAGCAGGAGTGGGAGTCATGCTTGCCAGCGACGGCACTACTGCCATTGTCGCTGACTGCATGACCCCAGCCTGCTGGAGAGCCCTCACGTAGGTAGTGTTGCAGGCCTGCATCACTGAAATCTGTAGTTCCGGCGTAAGGTGTTCCACCATGCCCTTAGCAATGGTACTAAAAAAATGTTTTGCCGGATTTGAGAGCTCGGTTTCAATTGTTTCAAGGCGCCGGTCGATATTGGACAGACGAGTGTCCATGTTATCGCTCAACGCCTTGAAACAGTTCTGGAAAACCGTGCTGAAATGCAAAAATTCGGGCATGGTTGGCCTGTCCGAGGCCCGCTGGCGCTGTCGGGAATACCCAAACGAAGGTGCGCCAGAGGCCTCGGCCAGGGGAACACCTGATGTACCGGCTGCCGGTTCTCCAGATGGCGGTGCAAGCCTGCTGTCGCTGTGGGAGGGCTGTGATGGATCAGATGACGATTCATGAAGGACCGCTTCTGCAGGGCGAGCTCTCTCGAGGAAAAATTAGTCTTCACTGAGTAACCTCTCCCATACGCCAACTCCTGGAATAAAAATAGCATTACATTACACAATAATACAAATCCTCGGTCTCACAGTCTGTGTGGCCAATAATTAATTTCTGATTGTTATCGCCAGCTGACCATTAGGGCCGACGATAACAATCATGAACATTCCCGCTGCCAAAGCCTTTTGACCGCATACCACTGTGGGTACAAAAATTTTGTAATCGAAAACTCTTTCTGGAAGCTGCCTATATGCCGCAAAAATAGTTGAAAATTTAATGTCAAGATAAAAAATAACAAAAAAAAAAACAGTGATTTCACTGATCTGATTGCAGGAACGACCATGATGTTAGGATCATGTGATCGAGACTTCATCATTATTCCTGCAATCAGAACTACCCTGACTCAGAACTTAACCTGTCATGGACTACAAGGACTCACGCTTAACCCAAAAAATTAACTAATGGCCTATATAGCATTTTAATAGGGATACATTTACGTGGATGGCGAATATGTTACGCTGACTACATGGATGGGCAATACAGTATGTGCCTGGGAAATATACTATGTGGATACGTGGCTAGAACGTGTGCTATGTGGCTGCGATATTGTTACCTGCCAATATACTATGTGGATGCACAATGTACGTGGCTGGGCAATCTACTATGTGTTTGTGCAGTAGGCTATGTGGCTGGGCACTGTAATGGGGCTGTGCAATATGTTTTGTGGACAAAATACTTACTGACGGCGGCCAAGGACTGGTCTTAAGAACTGTAAACATTTGGAATATTTATAGGGCACAGACTTGGCCGCAGCAGCACCACTCTTCGAGCGCTCCTCCTCTGCCCGTATCCTCTTATTGAAACGGTCCTTGATGGATCGCCATCTGATCCTCAACCTTTTAACTGTGAATGCAAAGGAAAAAAAAAGGTTACATATGTAGCATTTGAAATGGATAAAACAACCGTGTGCGATGCAAAACTTTAGGCGTTTATTGCATCACACACGGTTGTGTTTATCCTGGAAAGATGGTGGGTCATAGCAACGTATCTGCACGGCGTATCAGCAATACTCACCAAAGTTGGCTTTGTCCTTGGCAGGAGCCATGTCAAAGCCCTCCCACAGCGACTTTGCCACCTCTACCCACAAACGCCTCAACACCACCTGGTCCATATGCCGGGAGTCACGGCTGTCCCACAACGGGCCACGCTCCTGGATGCTTGATATGAGGAGCTCCACATCAATGACTCCATGGTCCCGTTGTGAAACCTAGAAAAATTACAAACAGAAAAGGTTACAAATATGCAAATATTAACAACCACCAGCACCTGTCATGATATGTACCTTGGCCCTATCCTTTGTCATTTGATATATGTATATTGATGGTTTCTACAACCGGAATTTTTGAATGTTTTGGTTCTGTAAGTTTCACCTTTGTTACCTTCCCCCAATACTTGCTACCCTGAAAAGTTTGAATGTAAGCTTACTAAACATCCCTAGTGAAAGCAGGATGCTAATCAAAAAAAAAAAAAAAATTGTTTACAAAAAAATACTCACTCGCCGTCCTGACGCCACACCTTGGCCCTGACCTCTCTGCTCCCGCTGACTTCCTTCACCCTCACTTGAAGAAGCCTGTAAAAATTGTATAAAGAAATTATTTTAAAAACTACAAATGACAGCGAATAGTAAGGAAATTGACATAATTACTCACCACACTCCCCTGCGCTGATTGGCTCGATTCAGACACAGTGGCCATTCTAGCACGTTTGTTCTGGCATGAAAAAATGAAAAAAAAAAAAATCAAAACTAAACCTAAATATGGCACATACAATAAAATAGGCACAAAAAGTACAATGAAAGAGCAAAATAATGAACGCCATACTTTACAATTGCAACAAGACATGATCCTAAAAAACAACATCTTGTGACATCTAACCACAGAAAGAAAAAAGGCAATAAAAACCATTCTAGATAACAAGCAATAAACATTACGGGACAACCGCTGTAAAAATATACAGCAATCCAAAGATAAACCATAGCCAAATAGAAAAGAAAACACATGGAATTTTTAAAAAAGGCCACCACCAAAAATAATATAAACAAATAAAAATTATACTACACACTTCGCAATGCAATCAGTCAATGAAGGAAGATATATGCCATACGGAAAACGACGTAAAAACACCAGCGATATTTTTTAAAATAAAGGGAAAGTACAATTGAAACTATAATGGCATAGCAGCACGGAACTATACAATACAAAGACATCATAAATGTTGCCCCCACACCAGCAAGAAAATACACTCAAGGAAAGAAAAAATAAAGCCAACAGCATAATCCAAAACACAGCAAGACATAAGCCAAGAAAATGCCACACAGTTACCACCAACAAAAACATGCACCAGAAATTTTACAAGACAAAATGAGCAAAAATCAATACATCGAACAACAACAACAACCACATGACACAAGAACAAAACACATAACCAAACCCAAACTAACGTAAAAAAAAAAAAAAAAATTCAAAAGACAATAAATGCAATCATATTAACCCAGAAGAACATCAGAACCAGAAAAACAATTTTTCTATAACAACCCATAACCGTAATAGCACAGACCAAACATTGCAAAAATATAGACAAATCAAGAAATAAAACACAGAATACAAAATGTGCAAAGAGAAATATATACTTACAAGTTTGGAAAGCAGATTCTCCTCTCAGTCTTGTCTCAGTCTTGTCTTGTGTGATGACTTGTGAAAGACAATGGCAAACCCCTCGTTTCTTTATATATATAGGTTGTTTTTTTTGTGTCTAGACAAAGTCTAGACAATGTTTTGCATTTTTTATTGGAAAACGCATGCGTCGTACAACGCACCACGACGCAAGTACTTGCGTCGTCTGCGTTGTCAATACAAGTCAATGGGAAAAAAGGCGCATCGACGACGCAAACACGACGCAAACACGACGCATGCGTTTTTTAAAAGGTCGGCGCCGCCAGAAAAATGCAACATGTTGCATTTGCCGCGCCCAGACAGGTGCGCCCTAACGCCGCATGTGGCGTTAAACGCAACACAACGCAACACAACGCATGCACATGCGGCCCCATGCGGCGCCAATGTTAAAGATAGGCCCGCACGACGCATGCGTTTTGTTGCGGCGGCGACGCTGCGGCGCAAACCGCAAATGTGAACGTACCCTAATCTACCTGTCTTCCCGCTATTACCCAGCCTCTCCCCTATGCCAAGCCCTTCACTAGCTTCCTATCATCCAGAGACTCCAGTTCAAAACCCTTACTATGACATACAAAGCCATCCACAACCAGTCTCCTCCATACATGTGTGACATGGCCTCCCGGTACTTACCTACATGCAACCTCCGATCCTCACAAGATCTCCTTCTCTACTCCCCTCTTATCTCTTCTTCCCACAACTGCATTCAAGACTTCTCCCGTGCTTTCCCCTTATTCTGGAACTCTCTACCCCAACACATCAGACTCTCGCCTACCATTGAAACCTTCAAAAAGAACCTGAAGACTTGCCTCTTCTGACAAGCCTACAGCCTGCAATGATCCTCAACCTACTGAACTGCCGCACAACCAGCTCTACCCTCTCCTAGTGTATCCTCACCCATCCCCTACAGACTGTGAGCCCTCGCAGGTAGGGTCCTCCTGCCTTCTGTACCTGTTAGTGCCTTGTTTTTTTGCTCATGTTTATTTTATTTGCCTATATTTGCCCTCGTTTTCACTTGCAAAGCTCCATAGAATAAATGGCCCTATAAAAAATGTATAATAATAATAAAAAGAGATTGCATGATTATGTTTTTATACAAAATTATCTAAATGTTCAGCATCAGATCATCATTGATGGTAAAAGATCTACAGCTTCAGGCCCTAGCACATTTACCCCACATTTCCCCAACGTAATATAATCTAGTATTATGTTATTAATTTTGTGTAGAGTCATAATTAGAGTTTCCTACCCCAGCGACAAAGAATCAACATGTAACGTTGTATCTATATACATTTCGCAAGGCTAGTTGGTGCCCATGTTCAGCTACACCCAAGAGCTAAACCCCAGATTTTTAAGTACCATCAATACACAGCTCTGGCAAACATTAAGAGACCACCTCATCAAAACTCTGTCATGGGCCACCCAATCCCCAAACCTGAACCCCATTGAAAACCTGTGGAATGTAATCAAGAGGATGATGGATAGTCACAAGCCATCAAACTAAGAAGAACTGATTACATTTTAGCGCCAGGAGCAGGGTGAAAGACTGGTGGAAAGCATGCCAAAACGCATGAAAGCGGTGATTAAAAATCATTTTTATTCCACAAAATATTGATTTCTGAACTCTTCC
This sequence comes from Ranitomeya imitator, assembly GCF_032444005.1. Lineage (NCBI taxonomy): Eukaryota > Metazoa > Chordata > Amphibia > Anura > Dendrobatidae > Ranitomeya > Ranitomeya imitator. The sequence continues at coordinate 56,998,666 of NC_091291.1, forward strand.
TGAGTAAAAACATTAGTATTGTTATTTCTAAATTATTACGAACTTGTTTTCTTTGCATTATTTGAGGTCTGAAAACACTGGGCTTTTGTTTTCAATTTTGATCATTTCTCCTTTTCAGAAAAAAATACAAAACTTATTGCTTGGAATTTCGGAGACATGTTGTAAGAAGTTTATACCTGTAGAATAAAATAACAATTTACATATTACTCCAAAATATACCTATAAAGAGAAAAATCAGACAAACTGAACATTTTGCAGTGGTCTCTTAATTTTTGCCAGAGCTGTATATATGATTAATATTAGGCCCGCTAATGCATTACTTTACAGCTTAAAGCCACACATTACATAGTGAGGGTCTTCTAATAAGAAAAGGTGCCAAAGATGCTACAAGTGCTGAGGTTTGCAGTGCTCTTTTTTGACAGCCACAGATTGCGAACAAGGCCGCTGATCCAGGATCCCGCAAATCTTTCAGTTCAGCTGTACACATTTCCAACATTTACTATAAGCTGTAAAACGATGATGCTTAAAATCACAATAATCAGTTCAAATATCAGAGCCTCAAATAATAAAAACTTACAGATGAAATATCTTTTTCATAGATGTTGGAAAAATGTCTCCTAAATTGACAGACTGTCTAGGAATTTCTAGACAGTTGTCATCTCTGAGACTTTCTTTAGAAACATTAGCACTGTGTGATGCACATTATTAAGTGACTTATGACTAGCAACAAGTTTGCTGGTCTGTAATTGTATAATTGATGATTTAAAGGAACAGACCACACGTTATTTGTGCAATGAGTAGTGTTGAGCATTCTGATACTGAAATATCGGGTATCGACCGATATTCGCTGTATCGGAGTTCCGCAACTTAGTTCCGATACTTTTAGAATATCGGATACCGGAATCTGAAGTTCCCATAATGCAATGAGCCAGTTTGATTTTATTCAGCCAATGAGGATCCTAAGAAATGAGGGCACATCCTGTTAGGCATGTTAGGCAGGTTAACTAATGGCATGGCTGTGATTGGCTGCTGAAATGATGTCATGATGCACTATAAAAGCCGCCGCCGCCATTTTGGGTTCACTCTGCTGTGAATTTACTTAGGGAGAGGACACTGCTGTTCTGACTCTGAGGGACAGTTTGAGCTAGCGATTTGCTTTATTGTGCTTTATCCAGGCTACTTTAGCAACCGATGTGTGAGAAGCTTTCTTTTGCCTTGCAGCGCTGTTCACAGCTGTCTGCGAGGTCTGTGTAGGTGAGTGCAGCTCACGCTGTAGTGTGTTCTGCAGCCACCTCCGGTTGTAGTCCACTCAGCGTGCGTCACTGCCTCATGCATTGTCCTTTTTTTATTAGTGCTGCTCATTCTTTCTGATTTCTCCTATTAGTGTGATTCCATCCATATCCAGCTAGATTGCTTACAAACACTATATAGGAGTAGATATAGGAGCCTTTCTGCTGGCTTGTGCCCTGCAGCCCCAGCCAGATTAGTATTAGCCTATTTTTTGAGCCTCATCTATTGCATTGTAGTTTACCTTCCTGCATTGTAATAGCTACAAAAAAAAGTTTGTGATACTATCGGTTTTACATCTTTGGGCACATCCAGTGTCTTTTTGTGAAAAAAAAAATGGAAATAAGGTTCACCAAACACTCCACTTTACAATTGCGTAGGCCACATTAGTTCATATTTAAGTCTAGTCCACACTTTATAAAATTAGTGTTTCTTATACCTATTAGCAGCTGTTCAGGAATAAGCGCCCTAAGCCCTTAGTACTTTTCTGCCTATCTTTATCTGTCTACGAAGATGAAGAAGGCAGGGAGTAAGGCATGTGGTCGTGGGCGTGAAGTTTCTGCAGGGAGATGACATGGGGATTCTGTGCCTGCTGCGCGCACCAGTGACTCAGCATCCCCCAGTTTTACCAGGGAACAGTCCTTTATGCACAGCTTTGTAGGAGCTCGCTGTAGCCCACTGCTGCTGGAGGACCAAATTGAAGCTGTTGTCAGATGGATGGCAGCTAACGCTTCAACTTCAATTAGTTCCAGATCCTCTCAGGTCCTGAGCACTGAAGAGCACCCTTCTGTCTCTTCACCACCTGCCAAATTTCACAGGTAGTCAGAGAGCCCTGGTCAGGAGCCATCTCTACTTCTGTTCTCTGAATTTCTTGGCTTGGAAAGAGGGGGCCAGCCTAGCAGCATATTAGAATTTGAAGAAGAGGTAGTATGCAGTGATGTGCAACAGCTTTGTCTCTCTGAATCTGAAGAGGCAGGTGGGCTAGTGCCTATGGTCAGCACACCTCAGTACACATCTGATGATGAGACTCAGGTGCCACTTTCTGGTGTGCATTGTGTTGTCAAGACTACCCAGGACAAGCAGTTGTTTGAAGAGGGTAGTGAAGATGATGAGGTGATTGACCTGAGGTACAGGAAGGTGTTGGGAGCATCTCTGACGAAGAGATTAGTTTATTTGGTGAACCGAAGCCACAGAGTGCAGGAGCTCTGGAATGCCATCAAGCAGGAGAGCGACTTGTAGTTTGTGCCAGCGAATCTCCAGCCAGGCATGGTAGTGTGTGACAATGGCCGAAATCTGGTGGCAGCTCTGGGCCTAGGTAACCTCACTCACATCCCATGTCTGGCACATGTGCTCAACTTGGTCATGCAGAGTTTTTTGAGGGACTATCTGGATCTTGATGCACTGCTGTCCAAGGTCCGCATAGAGTGCGCTCACTTGTGGCGTTCCAGCATGGTATGATCGCGCATTGCATCTCTGCAGAACCGATTCCGCCTTCCAGAACATCGCATTATATGTGACCTACCCACCAGGTGGAATTCAACGTTACATATGTTGGAGAGGTTGTGTGAGCAGCAGGCAGCAGTAATGGAGTACCAGCTGCATCAGGCACAAACAAGTCGCACTGCACGCTGTTCACACTTCACCACCACTGAGTGAGCCTCTATGAAGGACATCTACCATGTTTTGCATGCCTTCGATGACTTTAAATGTGGATAGCAAGTGCAGATGATGCACTAGTCAGCATGACTATTCCCCTTATCTGCCTGCTTGAAAAAGCACTGCAAGCACTAACGGAGGAGGTTTTGGAAGAGGTGGAGGATGAGGAGTCACAAATGCCATCTGCTTCTGGACAGTCTGCACAACGTGGTTCCTCAAAAAGGCAAAGGCAGGGGACACTTTGTGAGGAGGATGAGGAGGAGTCAATGGAGGAGGAAGACATCTGTCCAGAGGAGGGAGGTACACAATGCTCTAGTAGTCAATATGTAGAGCGAGGGTGGGGTGATGCAGAGCAGGCAGAGATCACGCCTCAAGCAGGGGACAGCATTTCTTGGCTAGTTGGCAGTCTGAAGCACATGGTTGATTTCATGCTGCAGTGCCTGAGAAATGACGGCCGCATCGCCCACATTCTCAACACGGCTGATTATTGGGTGTCCACCCTCCCAGATCCTTGCTACAGGGACAATTTAAAAAGCCTCATAACACCATTGAATCGGGAGCATAAAATGCAGGAGTACCAAGATGCATTGGTGCATTCCATCATGTTCTCCATTCCACCCGAGAGCAGTGCTGCTAGTGCTTTACAAAGCAGCTCAGTGCGTCAAGGCAGTGAAGGAGCTCTGCACAAAGAGGGAGCAGAAGCAGCGCCTCAGAAAAAGGCAAGACCAGTATGGCCCAAATGTGGCAAAGTTTTGTGTCCCCACCACAAATGTCTACACCATCACAGACGGCTCCAGTCAGCAGGAGGCAATGTTTCCGTCAGATGTTGACAGACTACATGTCTTGCCCTCTCAGTGTACTCTCAGATGGCTCTTCCCCCTTCAAGTTTTGGTTCTCTATGCTGGATACATGGCCAGAGCTTAGCCAGAATGTATTGGAGGTGCTGGCTTGCCCTGCTGCTAGTGTATTATCGGAATGCCTCTTTAGTGCTGCAGGTGTTGTACTAACAGAATGTCGCTTGTGACTATCCTCCGATAACATTGACCGGCTTACTTTTCTGAAAATTCTGAATCTCGCAGGAATTTGCCAGTCCTTTTCCAGATTAAATAATTGGTTGGCAACAGTATCCAGGTCTCCTGTTGTGTTCATGTTTCTACCACCTGAACTGTAATCCCTGGGCTCCAACACAGCCAGTTGCTGCTCATAAGTGCCATCTGCACAGTGAAAACACTTGCTCCTGTGTTATTGGGGTTCAGTAACATCAGCTGATCCCCTGCTGTGTGTCCGCCAATTTCTCCTGCTCTGTCCACGTTCACACTACTACTGATTTTAAACTTGCTTCAATTAGGCCTCTGCCTCCACTCAGTTTCTAGTATTTACCCTGGGCTCCAACACCGCCAGTTGCTGCTCAGAAGTGCCGTCTGCACAGTCAACACATGATCCAGTGTTATTGGGGTTCAGTAACGTTAGCTGATCCCCTGCTGTGTGTCTGGCAATTTCTACTGCTCTGTCCACATTCAGACTACTACTGATTTTAAACTTGCTCCAATTAGGCCTCTGCCTCCACTCTTTTTCTAGTATTTAACCTGGGCTTCAACACCACCCATTGCTGCTCAGAAGTGCCATCTTCACAGTCAACACATGCTCCAGTGTTATTGGGGTTCAGTAACATCAGCTGATCTCCTGCTGTGTGTCCGGAAATTTATCCTGCTCTGTCCACATTCACACTACTACTGATTTTAAACTTACTCCAATTAGGCTTCTGCCTCCACTCTGTTTCTAGTATTTACCCTGGGCTCCAACACCGCCAGTTGCTGCTCAGAAGTGCCGTCTGCACAGTCAACACATGCTCCAGTGTTATTGGGTTTCAGTAACATCAGCTGATCCCCTGCTGTGTGTCCGGCAATTTCTCCTGCTCTGTCCACATTCACCCTACTACTGATTTTAAACTTGCTCCAATTAGGCCCTCTGCCTCCACTCTGTTTCTAGTATTTACCCCGGGCTCCAGCACCGCCAGCTGTTTCCTGGCAGTGTCTTTTGCACGGGTACTCCCTCCTGCCCAGCTTGGTTCCAGCATGCCAGCTGTTTTCGGGTAATGTCAACATCAATTTGCCTACAATACGTTGTCCTGTCGTGCTGCGGTCGGGTTAGCCGACTCTATGGTGCCTGCAGTTTAGGTGCTTCCTATGTGGGCTGTGGGATCTGGCAATGAAGGCTGGTTCCGTAGTGCCAATAGGACAAGCACCCCCTGTAGGACTGTGGGTTTCGGTAACTCCGGCCAGCTCACGGCCTTCCAACTTTTTTTTTCTTGTGTACCTTATGCTGCCTATCTGAGTTCCAGTACCATTAGCTGGTTCTTTGGAAGTCAATCTTGAATATGTCCCCCTGGGTTCCAGTAACATCAGCTGGTTCCAGGCAGTGCCTTTGGATTAGGTGCCTCCTTCTCGGTATCCGAGTTCCACCAATGTCTGCTGGTCCTTGGTAATGCTTTCTGGCACAGGTACCTCCTGCTTAGCAACCGGGTTCCAGTACCATCAGCTGGTCCTCGGTAGTTCCATTGGCTCTTGTACCTTCTACTACCCATCCGGGTTCCAGTACCGTCAGCTGGTTCTCGGCAGTTCCTCAGCCTTCTTGTACCTTCTGCTACATTTCCAAGTTCAAGCTTTTTGAAATGGTTTTAGGTAATCACTCTGGATCTCCCTGACGATTACCCTAAAGACGATGACCCTGAAGACCACCCCGAAGAAGACAATGACCCCGAAGATGATGACTCTGAAGACGACCCTGAAGAACACCCTGAAGAAGACGACGACCCCGAAGATGACGACCCTGAAGACGACGACCCTGAAGACCAGCCCGAAGAAGATGACGACCCCGAAGATGATGACCCTGAAGACGACGACCCTGAAGACAACCCCAAAGAGGACCAAGAAAATGACCCTGAAGAAGATGACCAAGAGGACAAAGAACAAGAAGACAACCACCAAGATACAGAAGAACAAGAGACAGAAGACCAAGAAGCAGAAGAACAAGAAGCTGTAAGAACAAAAAGCAGAAGAACATGAAGCATAAGACTTAAAAACAGAGCAAAATATATTATCTAAATTATAAGCAATAGAAGACTAAGCAGTGCATGGTGGTGAGTCCGTTACTCTTCGTGGTGCCACTGGAAAATACCTGCTGCTGCAGGCAAAACTGAACGCTGACAAATCCTGTTGTAAATCTTTTGTGACAGGCAGAACGGAAGGTGTAATCTTCAAACTTTTATACATAACAACTAAAGGAATGCCTGTCACAAATAAGAATATGATGAACAAGAAGAATATGAAGAACGTGAAGAAGTAGAATATGAAGAAGAATAATAGTTGAATAAGAAGAATATGAAGAATGTAAAAAAAAGAATAATAGGAAGAAGGTGAAGAAGAAGAAGATGATGAATAAGGTGGAGAAGAAGTTGATGAAAAAGATGCTGCTGCTGAGGATGATAAAGGAGAAAGTGTGGGAGAAGTAAAAAAGAAGGTGAAGAGCATGGAAGTAGTGAAACATAAATATCTGACAAAATATAAAAAAGCTTAACATAGTCAATATCTTTGTAACTCCAAAAGTCTTAAAAAAAAATGAATTCCTACTATTCCATTTGATTGGGCTAAACCTCTATGCCATTATTGTCTCCTCCACCTTCCCCAATACATTCTACATTATTCTTAGTTGTTTTCCTTCATGTAGAATTAACCTACAAAGAAAGAAAGGGTTTATTTTCATTCCGATATTTTTGTCCCATTGACTTGCATTGGTTTCCGGTATCGGAATCGGCGATATCCGATATTTTTTGGGTATCAGTCCAATCATATCCAATCTGATATTTCCAGATATCGGAAGGTATCGCTCAACACTAGCAATGAGTGATCTATAATAGGTCATTCAGTGCGCATAGGCTGCCATTGTTCTTGATAGTGCAGGTCCTTATTGCAATGCCTTGTTGAGAACAAAGATCATTTGTACAAAACCAAAAAATCATTTCACTCAACGAAACAATGTTTTGTTCATTCATTTGGTGATAGTGGCAACCTGTTTACATTACTTGATTATCATGAGTGATTGTTCCTAGGAATTCTTGTCCACAATGATCGTGCATGATAAATGCACCTTTAATTTATTTTTGGTTTGATAGATACAAATATTTGAGGCTTGATATCAATACTTAGTGGTTGTGAGATTGAGAGCTTGGCAAGAAAGTTGCAATACTGTTTTGAATTTGGTGAAAAATCTGAGTCATTTAACAAATTGAAGCAAAGGTTAGCGGTGCACAAACACATTTTTGTAGAGTAGAGACCAGGTTATTTCAGGTTGTAGGCTTTTTAGATTTTGTGGTGAGTGCGGGGGGGGGGGTTACTTTTGAAAGATTCAAGGGTGGATTGGAGTTTGCAGTTTAATGATTTCTAGAGTATATGAGATGTGGTAGAGATATCTTGGAAATTATGTGAGAAGCCAACAGAGAGCAGAGAGAAAGGTCAATTGAGGACCAGAAATAACTTTGGGTGAGTATTAGGATATTAGAGATATAACAGTAGACACGTTGGAGAGATGAGAAGCAATTCAGGAAAGGGCCCAACCTATGATGTGCAGCTTTAGCAACTAAAAGGGTATTTTAATAATTAAGCATTTATGGCACAGTGCATGTAAAAGTTTGGACACGCCTGGTCAAAATAAATTAATGTTCTTTTGAACAGTTAAGCAAGTTTAAGATGAAATGATCTCTAAAAGACAAAGTTAAAAATGACACATTTCATTTGTATTTTAGTAAATATATACAGTGGGGAAAAAAAGTATTTAGTCAGTCAGCAATAGTGCAAGTTCCACCACTTAAAAAGATGAGAGGCGTCTGTAATTTACATCATAGGTAGACCTCAACTATGGGAGACAAACTGAGAAAAAAAAATCCAGAAAATCACATTGTCTGTTTTTTTAACATTTTATTTGCATATTATGGTGGAAAATAAGTATTTGGTCAGAAACAAACAATCAAGATTTCTGGCTCTCGCAGACCCGTAACTTCTTCTTTAAGAGTATCCTCTTTCCTCCACTCATTACCTGTAGTAATGGCACCTGTTTAAACTTGTTATCAGTATAAAAAGACACCTGTGCACACCCTCAAACAGTCTGACTCCAAACTCCACTATGGTGAAGACCAAAGAGCTGTCAAAGGACACCAGAAACAAAATTGTAGCCCTGCACCAGGCTGGGAAGACTGAATCTGCAATAGCCAACCAGCTTGGAGTGAAGAAATCAACAGTGGGAGCAATAATTAGAAAATGGAAGACATACAAGACCACTGATAATCTCCCTCAATCTGGGGCTCCACGCAAAATCCCACCCCGTGGGGTCAGAATGATCACAAGAACGGTGAGCAAAAATCCCAGAACCACGCGGGGGGACCTAGTGAATGAACTGCAGAGAGCTGGGACAAATGTAACAAGGCCTACCATAAGTAACACACTACGCCACCATGGACTCAGATCCTGCAGTGCCAGACGTGTCCCACTGTTTAAGCCAGTACATGTCCGGGCCCGTCTGAAGTTTGCTAGAGAGCATTTGGATTATCCAGAGGAGTTTTGGGAGAATGTCCTGTGGTCTGATGAAACCAAACTGGAACTGTTTGGTAGAAACACAACTTGTCGTGTTTGGAGGAAAAAGAATACTGAGTTGCATCCATCAAACACCATACCTACTGTAAAGCATGGTGGTGGAAACATCATGCTTTGGGGCTGTTTCTCTGCAAAGGGGCCAGGACGACTGATCCGGGTACATGAAAGAATGAATGGGGCCATGTATCGTGAGATTTTGAGTGCAAACCTCCTTCCATCAGCAAGGGCATTGAAGATGAAATGTGGCTGGGTCTTTCAACATGACAATGATCCAAAGCACACCGCCAGGGCAACGAAGGAGTGGCTTCGTAAGAAGCATTTCAAGGTCCTGGAGTGGCCTAGCCAGTCTCCAGATCTCAACCCTATAGAAAACCTTTGGAGGGAGTTGAAAGTCCGTGTTGCCAAGCAAAAAGCCAAAAACATCACTGCTCTAGAGGAGATCTGCATGGAGGAATGGGCCAACATACCAACAACAGTGTGTGGCAACCTTGTGAAGACTTACAGAAAACGTTTGACCTCTGTCATTGCCAACAAAGGATATATTACAAAGTATTGAGATGAAATTTTGTTTCTGACCAAATACTTATTTTCCACCATAATATGCAAATAAAATGTTAAAAAAACAGACAATGTGATTTTCTGGATTTTTTTTCTCAGTTTGTCTCCCATAGTTGAGGTCTACCTATGATGTAAATTACAGACGCCTCTCATCTTTTTAAGTGGTGGAACTTGCACTATTGCTGACTGACTAAATACTTTTTTGCCCCACTGTATATATATATATATATATATATATATATATATATATATATATTGTCATTTTTTGCATTGTAAAAATCTTAAAAAGGAAACTGGGCCTGTGGAAACATGAGGATAAGTGGGTGCTTTTGACTTCTGGCTTGGCTGTCTTTAGAAAGACCGTATGGACCAAGGCTCATTCCGTACTCTTTTTCCATGGGCAGAATACTACTCAGACAACACAGAGAGGTAATACAGTGTGGCAATACTTTATTGAACCACAAATACTCAAGTGAACACACTTTTCCAGGAAGTCCACAGATGCCTTGACCACCTGGAAGCCGACCTTAATAGACAGACGCAACATTATTTTTCCACTATAGAACGTGGCGTGACGGAAAACTTTAGTCCTGATCTCTAGCTGTATGTGATGAAGGCCTGTCATGCTGCTTACACCAAGGCCATGAAGCTGTCCCTATATCAGCAGCAGACACTGCCTGCTTAATTCCTTACAGGGCAACAAGGTCCACCACAGCATCAATGGCACCAAGTGACCTATCAACCACCACCACAACCACCACTGGACATTAGGACTGTTCCAACAGTACCCAACTACACCATGCAGCCGAGTGCAGCAGCCCAGTCTTCCCCTTCAACCACACAGCTGAGTGCAGCAGCCCAGCCTTCCTCTTCAACCATGCAGCCAAGTGCAGCAGCCCAGCCTTCCACTTCCACCACTCAGCAACAGGAACCAAAAGACCGAGGAAGCAGCAAAACAAAGGCCAGGAAGTGCAAAGGAAACAGACATTACCAATCCCCTCCACCTTCATCTCCGAATGTGTCTTTTTTCAAATCTGTCCACACCTTCCCTTAGTTCTTTCCCACCCAATGTGTTAATCCCTTCCAACTAGTTTTCCAATCCTAATGTGTCCCCTTCTCCCAATGTGTCCTCTACCAATTTTTCTGACCCAATCCTCCAATTGACTGCCACTTGCATTTCCTCTACTTTCCCAAACATGGATGGGAAAGTAGAGGATGTAGTGTATATGAACTTTTCAAAAGCTTTTGATACGGTGCCACACAAAAGGTTGATACATAAAATGAGAATAATGGGGATACGGGAAAATATGTGCAAGTGGGTTGAGAGCTGGCTCAGGGATAGGAACCAAAGGGTGGTTATTAATGGAGCACACTCGGACTAGGTAGCGGTTAGCAGTGGGGTACCACAGGGGTCAGTATTGGGCCCTCTTCTTTTTAACATATTTATTAATGACCTTGTAGGGGGCATTCAGAGTAGAATTTCAATATATGCAGATGACACTAAACTCTGCAGGGTAATCAATACAGAGGAGGACAATTTTATATTACAGGATGACTTATGTAAACTAGAAGCTTGGGCTGATAAATGGCAAATGAGCTTTAATGGGGATAAATGTAAGGTCATGCACTTGGGTAGAAGTAATAAGATGTATCATTATGTGCTTAATTCTAAAACTCTGGGTAAAACCGTCAATGAAAAAGACCTGGGTGTATGGGTGGATGACAAACTCATATTCAGTGGCCAGTGTCAGGCAGCTGCTACAAAGGCAAATAAAATAATGGGATGCATTAAAAGAGGCACAGATGCTCATGAGGAGAATATAATTTTACCTCTATACAAGTCACTAGTTCGACCACACTTAGAATACTGTGCACAGTTCTGGTCTCCGGTGTATAAGAAAGACATAGCTGAACTAGAGCGGGTGCAGAGAAGAGCGACCAAGGTTATTAGAGGACTGGGGGGTCTGCAATACCAAGATAGGTTATTACACTTGGGGCTATTTAGTTTGGAAAAATGAAGACTAAGAGGTGATCTTATTTTAATGTATGAATATATGAGGGGACAGTACAAAGACCTTTCTGATGATCTTTTTAATCATAGACCTGAAACCGGGACAAGGGGGCATCCTCTGCGTTTGGAGGAAAAAAGCTTTAAGCATAATAACAGACGCGGATTCTTTACTGTAAGAGCAGTGAAACTATGGAACTCTCTGCCGTATGTGTTGTGAATTCTGTTGTTGGGCTCCGTCCTGTGGTCATGAATGGTACTTCGGCTGGTTCTGTCCATGGACTTCCTCTGGTGGGTGTTTCTGAGTTTCCTTCCACAGGTGACGAGGTTAATTCGTTAGCAGACTGCTCTATTTAACTCCACTTAGATCTTTGCTCCATGCCACCTGTCAATGTTCCAGTATTGGTCTAGTTCACTCCTGGATCGTTCTTGTGACCTGTCTTCCCAGCAGAAGCTAAGTTCCAGCTTGTATTTCTTTGGTTTGCTATTTTTCTGTCCAGCTTGCTATTTTTATTTTTGTTCTTGCTTACTGGAAGCTCTGGGACGCAGAGGGAGCGCCTCCGTACCGTGAGTCGGTGCGGAGGGTCTTTTTGTGCCCTCTGCGTGGTCTTTTTGTAGGTTTTTGTGCTGACCGCAAAGTAACCTTTCCTATCCTTCGTCTGTTCAGTAAGTCGGGCCTCACTTTGCTAAATCTATTTCATCTCTGTGTTTGTATTTTCATCTTTACTCACAGTCATTATATGTGGGGGGCTGCCTTTTCCTTTGGGGAATTTCTCTGAGGCAAGGTAGGCTTTATTTTTCTTTCTTCAGGGCTAGCTAGTTCCTTAGGCTGTTCCGAATTGCATATGGAGCGTTAGGCGCAATCCATGGCTATTTCTAGTGTGTTTGATAGGATTAGGAATTGCGGTCAGCAGAGTTCCCACGTCCCAGAGCTCGTCCTTTATTATCAGTAACTATCAGGTCATTCCATGTGCTCTTATCCACCAGGTCCATTATTGTCCTGACCATCAGGTCATAACACGTATGATGTTGTAATGAGTGATTCATTACTTAAATTTAAGAGAGGACTGGATACCTTTCTGGAAAAGTATAATGTTACAGGGTATATACACTAGATTCCTTGATAGGGCGTTGATCCAGGGAACTAGTCTGATTGCCGTATGTGGAGTCGGGAAGGAATTTTTTTCCCTTTTACTCTTTGCCACATGTTTTTTTTTGCCTTCCTCTGGATCAACATGTTAGGGCATGTTAGGTTAGGCTATGGGTTGAGCTAGATGGACTTATAGTCTTCCTTCAACCTTAATAACTATGTAACTATGTAACCACTCCTAGCCTACCATCTCAGCCAGACAACCCCAGGTCCACCATGTAACTTCCTCCCGTAGACCCTGAAAGTAAATCACATTATTTTCCTTTTTAATGTAAAATTTCAAATTGTTTTAATTTTTGTTAGTAAAAATTCTTTTGTTTCATAATACTGTCTCACTGTTTTATCTCTTTATTTAAACATGTGTGTACAGTATTGTTGAGTGTATAGTTGAGTGAAGTATTTATCTCTTTATTATTTTATCTCTTTATTGTTCTTTATTGAATTGTTGAGTGAAGTATTAACTGGTGTTCCTGTTAAGATGTTTATTATTAAAGTTACATTCAAGGTGTTACAGTCAGAAAACCGTACAGGTACACAACATTACAGGTAAATTTGATTTATTTACAGCTTAAACCATTTCATCTTGCCATGACACACATCCAATATCAGAGACAAAGTATGCAGCCAATTTATCCCTCATTTGGGCAACTTTCACAGTAGTCCTCAGAAGGTGAGCATGATAATCCGGCAATGGGCAATGTGGTATTAACAGGGTCCTCAAGTTCGAAGTGGGGTTGTTCTTTTTCCAGGATGTAAATATGCAGAACAACACACTCTTTCACAACCTCATAAATTGTCTCTATTTTAAGACTGATTGGTCTACCCAAAATGTGCCATTTAGCTGCCAACAAACCAAAGGCACACTCCACAGTTCTTCACACCCTTGTCAGTCTGTAGTTGAAAATCCTTTTGGTGTGATTCAAGTCCCGACTCGAGTATGGTTTTATGAGGTTGGCACACATTTGAAATGCCTCATCCCCAACCACAACAAATGGCATTGGCGGTCCTTCAGTATTCAGAAGAGGTTGTGGCGGTGGAAAATGAAAATTATTACCATACAAACGTTGTCCCATGTCAAAGTTTTTGAAAGTCTGTGAGTCATTTCCTCGTCCAAATGAGTCAACGGCAACAGATCGACACTCAGCATCTGCAATTGCCATGAAAACAGTGGAAAAGTATTTTTTATAATTGATGTACTCGGATCCACTTCCAGCAGGTCTCAGAATCCGAATGTGTTTGCCATCCTCAGCCCCCACACAGTTTGGAAAATTACACACTTCCTTGAATTTTTCTGCATATTTCAGCCAGAGTTCAGTTTTGGTTTGGGGGAGGAATTCTGCCGATCATCACACAATGCACGGCAGTTGTCTCCAACAATCCCAGAAAGGGAGGACAGTCCAATCCGAAATTGAAAATGTAGAGATCTTATGGTCTCTCAGGTAGCCAGGAATCTGGAAAAGAAAATTGGAAAAAAAATCAGTACATGGCTTTTAGAGCAAGAATATTAATGACAGGTGCTTCTTTTTAAAAATTACGTACCTTAGGGTCACCAACAGACGTTCCTCAGCAGGAATTGCTCTACGTAGCTCAGTGTCCTGCCTTGTGATGGATCCTCTGACACATTGCAGCAATTCTTGGAAGCTTTGTTCAGACATTCTTGTCTACTCAAAACACTTTTGCGGGTTTTCATGAAGCTCGGTGAACAATGAGTGGTAGGCTCCACGGCTCTCTCCGACTTCAACAATGGGGTGTTATTAATAGCGACGACCTCGACTACTTCTCCATCTTTCTCTTCTCTTTTCTTCCTCACAAGCCACAGGAAAATCAAAAGCCAATTTCAATGATAAATTCAGATTCAGATTGAAGCTCTCCACGCTACGATCCAACTTGCAGTAGAATGCAGCATCAAAAGAAGAGGATTTAATCTGTGCAGTGTCTCTATACATAGAAATCCCATAAGCCAGTGATTTTCAATCTTTTTTGAGCCACGGCACACTTTTTATACTTAAAAAATCCCGAGGCACACCACCAACCAAAATGGCACAAAATGGTGCGTCCAGGTTTGAGATGAAAGTCTGCAGTCATTCTATGTGACTGCAGGCTTCTGAATTCTCACAGCGCAAGCACTGCACACTTTCAGGATTCTCCCTTGCCGGTGGCCAGAGTGGACGGTCATGACAGCACAAGTATGTGATTTGGATACTTCTGGCCACATTCTAACTAGACGTGTCCGGCCTCAGTCAATTCATTTTCATTGAATGAGGCCACACATGTCTAGTCAGCACGTGACAGCATGTATGTAAATCACCAACATCAGAGAATTATGATAGCAGTGTGCACTGTGAGAATTCAGAAGTCTGCAGTCACATAGTATGACTGCAGACTCATCACAACCTTGGACATCCCCTTTAATGTTCCTAACAAATAAAAATGAGAATTAGTATCACAAAAAAAACACATTTACATCCAGGTACCTGATAGATGACGTTGTTTGTGGAGTCGCCTCTTTCTTTTCATCTTCACCTTGTCCAGATGCCATGATGACTCTTCTCATCCACCGGCAGAGCTCGTTTCTGCAGACTTCCATCTTCTCCTGTCTTCTGCAGCACATCCCGACACAACACCCTTAAAGATAGCAGTGTTATTATAATGCTCCGGAATAACAATATCTGCCCTAGGCTGAGCCCCTGAGTAAATAATTGCCCCTCACTTTATTCCCAGCACATAATATGACCCTCACTGTCCCTCTTATGGTACATGCCATCCACACTACCCTCTCTCTCTTTTCCATACTTCACACTGCCTTCTCATACGGTGTCCCTCATAGAGAGCCCAGTCTCTCTACTGTGCCCCTTCATTACACTCCTCCTACTTGGCATACTGTCTCCTCCTGGCTGTTACCCTCACACTACTCAGTATCTATTATGTGTCCACTCACACTTTCATCCCCCCATACTGTCTGCACACATTTCTAATAGCCTCCTCCTGTACATCCCCCCCCTGCTAACATACCCCTTTGCTCTCTCCATATTTCCTCCTCACACATTCCCCCTCACACATTCCCCCGACTCCCCATACTGTCCTCACACATCCCATCACCATTGCTCCCAGTACTGTCAGCACACATTTTTCCCTCGCTACTGTGTCCACCCCCATCTCCCCACTCACCCCCACAGAATATATCCACTCCCCTTCCGATAGAATAAATCCATCCCCTTCCACACAGAATAAATGCACCCTGCCCCACACATGCTAAATAAATTCCAGCCCCCCCCCCCACGTACACACTGAATAAATCCCCCCCACACACTGAATAAATCCCCCCCACACACTGAATAAATCCCCCCACACACTGAATAAATCCCCCCCACACACTGAATAAATCCCCCCCACACACTGAATAAATCCCCCCCATACACTGAATAAATCCCCCCACACACTGAATAAATCCCCACACACTGAATAAATCCCCCCCACACACTGAATAAATCCCCCCACAGATTAAATCCCCCCACACACTGAATAAATCCCCTCACACACTGAATAAATCCCCCCACACACTGAATAAATCCCCCCACACACTGAATAAATCCCCCCCACACACTGAATAAATCCCCCCCACAGATTAAATCCCCCCCACACACTGAATAAATCCCCCCCACACACTGAATAAATCCCCCCACACACTGAATAAATCCCCCCACACACTGAATAAATCCCCCCCACACACTGAATAAATCCCCCCACACACTGAATAAATCCCCCCCACACACTGAATAAATCCCCCCACACACTGAATAAATCCCCCCCACACACTGAATAAATCCCCCCCCACACTGAATAAATCCCCCCCACACACTGAATAAATCCCCCCCACACACTGAATAAATCCCCCCACACTTAATAAATCCCCCCACACACTTAATAAATCCCCCACACACTTAATAAATCCCCCCACATACTCCCCATAAACCCGCCCCACGCTGAATCTTCGGTGTCTTCAGCTCCACAGCACAGGAGCACTTACCACCAAGTGTCTTCTGTCTCCTGCGCCGGATAGTGACGTCAGCAGCGTGATCACATGACTTGATCACGCTGCTGGCGTCGCTCTGACCCAGCGGTCAGAGCCTCAATTGTACTCGCAGCTGGTAGATGTCTGCGAGTACAATTGATCTCCGGGAGCCGGCGCGCTGCAGCTTCTCTGTGCCGGCTGTCAGCTTGACAGTCGGCACAGAGAACAGCTGACTCCCGTTCCCCGCGGCACACCCGACCATGTGTCGCGGCACACTTGTGTGCCGCGGCACACTGGTTGAAAAACACTGCCATAAGCCACGCCCATTGGGAATTACCATACGCATGCGGATAAACAACGCAAACACATGCAAAAATGCATACAAACGCATGACACGCATTGTTTTTTTGCATCATGCGTAAGGTTATGCGGATAAAAATGTAAACATGCACTTTGGCATTTGTTTGCGCATGCAGATGATACGCTGTTCACAGAAACGCTAATGTGAACGTAGCCTAACTGAGTTGGAAGAGTTTTCCAAGGAAGAATGAATGAAAAGGCCTCAAACAAGAATTGAAAGACTCTTGGCTGGCTACAATAAACATTTACAAGCTGTGATACTTTCTAAAGGGGATGCTACTTTGTATTAACCATGTAATCAAATTAGTCCAAGTAACCTTACACATAAAGGTCACACTTCATATAACATATCTTGATACAGACACTAGATTAGAATCCAGAGTCATGAAGTGTAAACAAAAAAACATAATAAGAACAATTCTTTATTAATTATTAAAATAAAAATGAAATACAAGGTTCCTCATGCCAAAAGAGGATGCAGCAAAATACACATAATACTGGCTTGGATAGTATACAAATCAATTGCTTGTATAACTTAAATCCATTAAACAGTAATTAGAATACCAAAATTATTTCTATAGGTATGTTGAGGATTACACACCAATAATTAGAGCTAAATAATCATCTGATAGGATTACATCCATGTGGAAAAAGTATATATTAGTAATAGAGTTGAAGAAGTGCTTAGTGCTATATATACACATAAATTGCTTATATTAATAACATCTGAATAAAAGGATATACATATATCATCTCTACAAATATCAGTATAAGGCCGGTTTCACACGTCAGTGGCTCCGGTACGTGTGGTGACATCCTTGCTTCTTCTACTCAAAGACCTTCACTTCAGTGGAGAGGAATTATTCCATTGGGGACAGGGAGTTGCTAGCAATGAAGTTGGCCTTTTCAGAGTGGAGACACTTCCTGGAGGGAGCTCGCTTTCCCTTCCAAGTTTACACTGACCACAAGAATTTGCTGTATTTGCAAACAGCCCAGCAGCTAAATTCTCACCAGGCAAGGTGGTCCCTGTTCTTCTCCCTGTTCCACTTCACCCTTCATTTCCTATCCCACAGAAGAACATTCGTGCCGATGCTCTCTCCCGCTCCGTGGTGTCATCAGAGGAGGAGGAGGAGGAGCCTCGGCCAATTGTCCCCTCCGAGAGTCTGAGAACTGTGGCTCTGGTGTTGCTGGAGTCTGTGCCCCCGGGCAAGACTTTCGTGCCATCTAATTTGCGACCGGAGGTTCTCTCTTGGGCTCACTCATCCAGGGTGGGTGGACATTTCGGGATCAAGAGGACATCAGAGCTTCTGGAGAGGACGTACTGGTGGCCGCATATGACCCGTGACGTCAAAGACTATATTCGCGCGTGCGTCTCGTGCGCCAAAAATAGGTCTTCTCGACAATAGCTAGCTGGGCTACTTTACCCCCTACCGATGGCTGGTAGGACCTAGGAGATGGTCGGGATGGACTTTGTGGTTAACTTACCCAAGTCTCGTAGCTGCACCATTATTTTTGTAGTTACTGACCATTTCTCTAAAATGGTGCATTGGTGCCTCTCCCACGGTTTCCTTCTGCACTGGCCTTGGTGGCGTTGTTTGTCAAACATGTGTTCCACATACATGGTATGCCTGATAAGATTGTCAGTGACCGGGGTCCCCAGTTTGCATCTCGGTTCTGGAGAGAGCATTGTCGCCTACTTAGTATTGAGCTGAATCTCTCTTCAGCTTACCATCCTGAGACGAATGGGTTGGTAGAAAGGGCCAACCAGACCCTGGTCACATACCTATGATATTTTGTCTCGGCCAAGCAGGATGACTGGGCATCCCTGATGCCATGGGCGGAGTTTGCCTTGAACAACGAAGTAGCCGACTCCACTGGGCAGACCCCATTCCTCCTTAATTACGGCCAGCATCTGTGGGTTCCTGTGCCCATGTCCGTGTCTTCTGCCGACTCTAGGATGGCAGACTGGGCAGTGGAAGCACGGGACATCTGGGACCGCACACAGGATGCCATCCGGGTCTCCAAGGAGAGAATGAGAGTTTCTGATGATGCACATCGGCACCCCGCTCCGACCCTTGCTCCTGGTGACTTAGTGTGGCTCTCTGCCTGCAATATCAGGCTGCGAGTTGAGTCCACTAAGTTTGTGCCTCGCTACTTAGGTCCATTCAAGGTTCTGGAACAGGTTAATCCTGTGGTCTACCGTCTGGCTCTTCCTCCACACCTGGGTATCAACGACACCTTTCATGTGTCCCTCTTAAAGCCTGATTACATGTCCCAGTTTTCCGAGTCATCTGCCAGGACATCGGGTTCGTCCACAGACAATTATGAGGTGAATGCTATCTTGGGGTGCAAGGTGGTATGTGGCAAAAAGTTCTATCTGGTAGACTTGAAGGGTCACGGCCCTGAGAACAGAACCTGGGAACCTGTGGAGCACATTTGGGCTCTGCTGTTCATTGCAGCCCTTGAACGTAGCGAGGCCCTAGGAGGGGGGGTAATGTTTGGTGTCGAGTTCCCACTTCTGCACAGGGGAAATCTTGAACCATCTCCGCTGCGGTCTACCATTCTTCTTCAACCACAGTGGAGCCTGCTCAGCGGAGACGTCGGTCCCAGCATTTGGCTCAAGCTGATACTGTGCGACTGGTTACGGCTGCCCTTCCAGGCTCTGCCTTTGTAGCCAGCACTGATCAGCAGCAAGCAGGTCTTTCTGGGACGAAGTCCTGCTTTTCCCATACTGAACATGCCAACGGGACGACCTCCCATTGGAGGTCGAGGCTTACATGCTCGAGTCCTGTTGCCGCTCCTATTGGACCATCTGGAAGGTCCCGTAGCACTGCTGCTGTAAAAGGTTTGCATGGCCACTCGGCCATGCGCTAGTGTATACTTGATAACGTGTGTGTGTAGATGTGTGACTGTCCCTCCTTAATCATCCCCTTCCTAGTGTGGTTGACTGCTCGCGAATGGTGGATGCTATCTAGCGCCCGACAGTGCTACCTGCACACCTAGAACACGATACATCATCTGATTGCAGTGACCGCCAGTGCGGCGTCGTGCGCTTTCTTGGCCCAAGTCTGGGTGGTTAGTGGCGTCCTCCAGAGCGGCACTGCACACACTCTTGAGCATTAAACTATTATTTCTGTTTAACTCTGACACCCCAGTAGCGGTGTCGAGCGCAAGAGGTCTAGAGGAACTCTTTCGCTAAGTCTTGGGACAGAGTTCTGTGACTCCTTGCTTGCGCTCTTTGTGCGGTACCACGGCCCTGTGACACAACAGGGTTCACTTCCTTCATACCGGAGAAGCTAACCCGTGTGTGTATCCACATTATACCGCAATATAGTCCGTCATTACTTAGCAGCAGGTTCCATCTCTGTACGGTGGACCCCGGGCTCTGAATGAACCTTATACCATCTTCCTAATTATTTGGTGCGTTCCGCTAGCCCTAACAGAGGATAACGTCACATTTGCATGTAGCTGAAAAGTGGGGCCCTGGAGTTGGTTACTGATGTTTATTAAATACTAGATGGTAGCCCGATTCTAACGTATTGGGTATTCTAGAATATGTAGGTAGTATACAGCAAAGGCTACGTACTATATTGCACAGTGACATAGTATATAACACAACCGACGTAGTATCTAACATAGCTACGTAGTATATAACAGAGCTACGTAGTATGTAACACAGCGTACGTAGTATATAGCAGAGCTTAACACAGCCACATAATATATAACATAGCCACGTAGTGAATTGCACAGGTATGTAGTATATTGGTCAGCCACGTAGTATATAGCAGAGCCACGTAGTATATAACATAGCCACGTAGTATATTGCACAGGCACGTAGCTTATTGCACAGCCACGAAGTATATAACACAGTCACGTTGTGTATTGCACAGCTACATAGTGTATTACACAGCAATGTAGTTTTTTGGTCAGCGACGTATTATATAGCAGAGCCACGTAGTATATAACATAGCCGCGTAGTACATTGTAGAGGCACGTAGTATATTGCACAGCCACGTAGTATATAACAGAGCCATGTAGTACATTGCACAGTCAACGTAGTATATAGCAGAACCGACACAGCCACATAGTATATTGCACAGCTACGTAGTATATAACATAGAGCACTTAGTGTATTGCACAGCCACATTGTATATTGCACAGTCACGATGTATATTGCACAGTCATGTTGTATATTGCCCAGCTACATAGTATGTAGCAGAGATGTAGTATATAACAGAGCCCACGCAGTATGTAACACAGTTCACGTAGTATATAGCAATGTAGGCACTATATGCGTGGTTAAAAAAGACTTAAAATAAAAAATAAACATATACTCACCCTCCGAAGGCCCCTTGAAGTCCTGGCGCCTGTGTGCGGTGCACGCGGCAGCTTCCGGTCCCAGGGTTGGTATGAGCGCAGGACCTGTGCTGATGTCGCGGTCACATGACTGTGACAACACGGCAGATCCTTCTCGCATAGCATCCTTGGCACCGGAACCTGCCTATTGCACTACTGAGGAAAGGACGCCACGTCGGAGGGTGAGAATAACCTTTTTATTATTATTATTTCTAACATTAGATCTGTTTACTATTGATGCTGCATATGGTCATACAGTGTTAATAGCTGTGTTAACGGAGTGCTCTACACCGTGGTCCGTTAACACTGGCATTAACCCTGTGTGAGCGCTCAGCGCTGACTGCAGGGCAGTAAAGCAGCTGCCATTTCGCTGCCAGACTATGGCCGTCGCTGATTGGTCAAGGACGTTTTGCCGCGACCAATCAGCGACTTGGATTTCCATGACAGACAAAGGCCGCGACCAATGAATATCCGTGACAGACAGACAGACAGACAGAAAGACGGAAGTGACCCTTAGACAATTATATAGTAGATTTTTGGGAAAAAGCTGGTACTTGTTTGCTTACATTGCGCATTTGCGATTACTAAAGGATCTGTCACAGCTGCAGGAACTTTGTAAACCTTTGGACCCTTTTTTTGGGAAATTTACTAAAACTGCCTAATTGTTAGACAGGGGACATTTTACATATATTCAGAAAATCCAGTGTAACACATTTGTTCATACAGAATACTAAATTTGATGCATCTTTACTCTTTCTCTTTTTTCCCACCAATAATTTCTGCAAATGCTCGGCACACATTTCAACTAAACATAGCAAATTGTTGGTGTGCTTTAAGGCCCCACACACATTAGACTATCAGATGAAAATGCTGATATTGGTGAAATCGATCAGCAGTAGTGCGGAGCGATACCTTCTGATATTGGGAAATATCAGATCAGATTGGATTGGACCAATACACAAAAAATATTGGATATCGCCGATTCCGATACCAGAAAACAATGCAAGTCAATGGGACACAAATATCGGAATGAAAATAAACCCTTTCTTTCCTTGTAGGTTAATTCTACATGAAGGAAAACAACTAGGAATAATGTAGGATGTATTGGGGAGGTGGAAGAGACATTAAAGGCATAGAACTGTGCACTAGCACTGCAAGGCTGCAGAAAGGCTCCTCTATCTACTCCTATATAGTGTTTGCAAGCAATCTAGCTGGATACGGATGGAACCACACTAATTGGAGAACTCAGGAAAAATGAGCAGCACTAATGCAAAAAAGGACGCAGTGACGCACGCTGAGCGGACTACAACTGGAGGTGGTTGCAGAACACACTACAGCGTGAGCTGCACTCACATACACAGACCTCGCAGACAGCCGTGAACAGCGCTGCAAGGCAAAATAAAGCTTCTCACATAGCGGTTGCAAAAGTAGCCTGGGTAAAGCACAATAAAGCAAATCACTAGCTCAAACTTTCCCTCAAAGTCAGAACAGCAGCGTCCTGTCCCTAAGTAAATTCACAGCAGAGTGAACCCAAAATGGCGGTGGCGGCTTTTATAGTGCATCATGACATCATTTCAGCAGCCAATCACAGCCATGCCATTAGTTAACATGCCTAACATGCCTAACAAGATGTGCCCACACTGGCTGAATAAAATCAAACTGGCTCATTGCATTATGGGAACTTCCGATTCTGGTATTCGATATTCTAAAAGTATCGGAACTCAGTATTGGACCTCCGATACAACGAATATCGGTCGATACCCGATATTTCAATATCGGAATGCTCAACACTAATCGGCAGTCTAATGTGTATGTAGGCCTACTAATTTTCCCACAACACAGAATTGTGTCTGGAATGTTGGATTTCCAACAACTGATCTTGTTGATCTATGGGAAATGAGTTTTCACAAGAGGAGTCTGGCAGCGGTCTAATAGAGAAAACAGGAGCGCTGAGTGGATTACTCTACTGTAAGGAGGCGTTGGGAAAAAAGCAGTCAGTCTACAGCAATATAATGTGTATGGGGACCTAAGTCACTGCACGTGGAAGAAGATATCCAATTCCTCTAGTTGAAGGCTGCTACTTGTTATTAATAAAATGTTAAAGAACCTTGAAAAGGAGAATTATCCATTATAACTATATACAGTATTAATGTTTTGTTCCTTTAGTAGCCCAGAAATGTAATTTGTTTTTGTGCCAAGTTTTTAGATTCTAAGCACACTGATCCTCCAGTATTCAGCCGCTCACCTTTAGCCCTGGGGAAGCTACTCTCTCCTGTGGATGACTGAAGAATCCAATCTTTCTTATTAAATTTCCCTCATGGATCCTGTAATAGACTTCATAGAAGGAATGAGTAAAAAACCACTTATCCACCTCAGTCGAGTATTTTTTTTTTTCTTATTTTTTTTTTATAATCTGCGAAAAGGGAAAGAACTGAAATGATATATTAAAGGCTTGTTATTACCTACATCGACCCTTGATGTTATCTCATTCCATCTATATCTTCTTTATCCTGGCTGGTATGTAAATCTTCTAGCACATAGCCTGTGTGCTGGTTGCTCAATTAATCTAAACCATTGGTTTAATTTCGCTCCTGCGGGAATGTGAGCTGCATGAGTTTAATAATGACTATTCTACTTAATTTACACGTGAACATTGTGATTATATGTAATGCATGAAACACATCTTATCAACACTCTGATAGCTGTTAACTACAGGTTTGGATTACACCTGCATCCAGCTTGTCGGCTCATCTTGACACTTAAAGGGAAAGGATTGCTCCATTTACTTACAATAAACCACAGAACAGATTTTCCAAGGTGTTGAGCAAGTTAAGTCATTACATTTGTTTTACATAAAGAATTAAAAACATCTTATGTAACCTATAAGTGGCTGAAAAATAAGATCTACATATATTTGTTAAGGGCTCATTGACACAAATGGTTTGACTGTGCATTATCTCTTATATGGATTGATTCTTAGACTCATATAATGCTTTTTCCCATAATAAAAAAGGTCTGAGACATGACCTATTTTTGTTTGAATTAAGTGAATGGTTTAGTAAAAACAATGCACATGGATATCATATACAGTTAGGTCCACATATATTTGGACAGAGACAAAATTTTTCTAATTTTGGTTATAGACATTACCACAATGAATGTTAAACAAAACAATTCAGATGTCGTTGAAGTTCAGACTTTCGGCTTTCATTTGAGGGTATCCACATTAAAATTGGATGAAGGGTTTAGGAGTTTCAGCTCCTTAACATGTGCCACCCTGTTTTTAAAGGGACCAAAAGTAATTGGACAATTGACTCCAAGGATATTTTATGGACAGGTGTGGGCAATCCCTTCGTTTTGTCATTCTCAATTAAAGGGAACCTGTCACACACTCACGCGTTTGTAACTAAAAGAGCCACCTTGTGCAGCACTAATGCTGCATTCTGACAAGGTGGCTCTTTAGTTACAAATGCCTGCACACGCTGAAATAAACCCTTTATAAAATTTGCCCCCACATACCCTGAATTTGTCCCAGAGGCGGGACATTCCTTTCTAATGAGACGTAGCACAGCCATAACTCCTGGCTTGTGCGCCCCGGGTGCCGCCTCCTCTTCCTGCATTATCGTTCCTGAGACAATTGATGATGTGGTCACAGCATGTGTCGCTATGCACAATTACATCCTGGCAAAAGAGCGACAACAATTAGAACTTCACAAACCTGTTGCTAGCAGGGTTTAGCGAAACGGATCGGACAAATTGAAAAATTGCCGACTTTCGGCAAAGTTGGGTTTCGTGAAACCCGACCTGATCCTAGTGTGGGATCGGCCATGAGGTCGGCGATCAGCGCGCCAAAGTCACGCTTCATATGACGTTTTCAGCGCCATTTTTCATACAATGAAGGAGGATGCAGAGTGTGGGCAGCGTGATGATGACATAGTTCTCGGTCCCCACCATCTTAGAGAAGGGAATGGCAGTGATTGGCTTGCTTTCTGTGGCATCACAGGGGCCATCTTACTTCTGCTGATCTTAGCATAGGGAGAGGTTGCGGCAGCTGCATTAGAAGAAGGGATATAGTTAGGGAGGGAATATTAAGCCCTGAAACTGCTTGTGCTGTAGCGATTTCCACTGTCCAACACCACCTTTTCTTTGCAGGGACAGTGGAGTTTATATTTTTGTGCATCAGCTCTGTAGCTTATAAGGCTCCCTGATAGCTGCATTGCTGTTTGTACGCCGCTGTGCAAACCAACTGTTTTTTAAAAGCAAAAATCCTGTTGCTCCTTTCTGCACAGTTCTCTTGTTTATTTGTCCACACTTTTGTGTGCAGCAATCCTTTTTATTGCTGCGATACTTGTCCTGAGATCATTGTAGGGAGATTGAAATTGCACTACAGCCCTTGTATTTTTAGATATATCTTCCAGCCATGTTCTGCCACTTACATTGTGTAGTCTAATACACTTGGCCTGAGTTTTGTTGCAGTCTCCCCCCCAAAAAAGGGAGATACATATTGGCACTAGGTGGATCTACGTCAGTTCTGTTAGTTTGTCGTATATCTTCCAGCCACGTTCTGCCACTTACATTGTGTAGTGTAATACACTGGGCCAGAGTTTTGGTGCAGTCTCCCCCCCAAAAAAGGGAGATTTAAATTGGCACTAAGTGGATCTACGTCAGTTCTGTTAGTTTGTCGTACATCTTCCAGCCACGTTCTGCCACTTACATTGTGTAGTGTAATACACTGGGCCTGAGTTTTGTTGCAGTCTCCCCCCCCCAAAGAAAGGGAGATTTAAATTGGCACTAATTGGATCTACGTCAGTTCTGTTAGTTTGTCG
Source organism: Ranitomeya imitator (assembly GCF_032444005.1). Lineage (NCBI taxonomy): Eukaryota > Metazoa > Chordata > Amphibia > Anura > Dendrobatidae > Ranitomeya > Ranitomeya imitator. The sequence continues at coordinate 57,024,524 of NC_091291.1, forward strand.
TATATCTTCCAGCCATGTTCTGCCACTTACATTGTGTAGTGTAATACACTGGGCCTGAGTTTTGGTGCAGTCTCCCCACAAAAAAGGGAGATTTAAATTGGCACTAAGTGGATCTACGTCAGTTCTGTTAGTTTGTCGTACATCTTCCAGCCACGTTCTGCCACTTACATTGTGTAGTGTAATACGCTGGGCCTGAGTTTTGGTGCAGTCTCCCCCCAAAAAAGGGAGACTTAAATTGGCACTAAATGGATCTACGTCAGATCTGTTAGTTTTTCTTACTTCTTCCAGCAACGTTCTGCCACTTACCTTGTGTAGTGTAATACACTGGGCCTGGGTTTTGTTGCAGTCTCCCCCCAAAAAACGGAGATTTAAATTGGCACTAAGTGGATCTACGTCAGTTCTGTTAGTTTGTCGTATATCTTCCAGCCACATTCTGCCACTTACATTGGGTAGTGTAATACACTGGGCCTGAGTTTTGTTGCAGTCTCCCCCCCAAAAAAGGGAGATTTAAATTGGCACTAAGTGGATCTATGTCAGTTGTGTTAGTTTGTCGTATATCTTCCAGCCACATTCTGCCACTTACATTGGGTAGTGTAATACACTGGGCCTGAGTTTTGTTGCAGTCTCCCCCCCAAAAAAGGGAGATTTAAATTGGCACTAGGTGGATCCACGTCAGTTGTGTTAGTTTGTCGTATACCTTCCAGCCACGTTCTGCCACTTACATTGTGTAGTGTAATACACCTGGCCTGAGTTTTGTTGCAGTCTCCCCCCCAAAAAGGGAGATTTAAATTGGCACTAAGTGGATCTACGTCACTTCTGCTAGTTTGTCGTATATCTTCCAGCCACGTTCTGTCACTTACATTGTGTAGTGTAATACACTGAGCCTGAGATTTGTTGCTGTCTCCCCCAATTAAAAGGGAGATTTTAATTTGCACTAAGTGGATCTATGCCAGTTCTGTTAGTTTGTCCTACATCTTCCAGCCACGTTCTGCCACTTACATTGTGTAGTGTAATACACTGTTCCTATGATTTGGTGCAGTCTCCCCCCCAAAAAAGTGAGATTTAAATTCTCAACAAGTTTATATACACCTTCTACCTTGTTTCACAGTACTATAAAACGGTTGTTATTTTGATTAGATTTTTCCAAAAATCAGGAAGTCTGGTGGAAGAGGCCGTGGGCGGTCGTTGCCGGCTGGTACTTATGGTGGTGATGGTGGTGGAGCATCTGGTGGTAGTGGGAAAAGCAAAATAGCACCAAAGGCTCGAGGTGTTGAGCCAACGTCATCATCTGGCAACCCAAGGCCTCAAAGGATCCCTTATCTGGGAGTAGGAAAACAACTTTTAAAGCTGGAGCAGCAGGAAAAAGTTTTGGCTTTCCTTGCTGACTGAGCCTCTAGCTCTTTCGCCTCCTCTTCAGAAAGTTCAATATATAAATGCAGCGAGTCATCAGTGGATGCTCCCGGTCAGGAACAAGTCGCTTCCTTGTGTCCTTCACCCAAACCAAAAGTGAAGGATGTGGCAGGCGACACTACAGTTTACTCCATGGAGCTCTTTACACATACTGTGCCTGGGTTAGACAAGGAAATTGTGAAAAGCCCATTACAAGATGAATCAGACATGGAGTGCACAGATGCACAGCCACAGCTAGATTATTATGCTGTTCCATTGACTCAGATCACTACATTGCCCTCGCAGTGTTCTGAGCCAGAATCTGACCCTGATGAGACTATGGTGTCCCGTCCCGAACGCTATAGTACCTTACACGGTGACACAGAGGAAGGTGCACATGACATTGAAGAGGAGGTGATAGATGACCCAGTTGTTGACCCAGGTTGGCAGCCATTGGGGGAAGAGGGTGCCGCTGCCAGTAGCTGAGAAGCGGAGGAGGATGATCCGCAGCAGCCATCTACATCGCAACAGCTTTCATATGGCAGGCCCGTATCTGGCCAAAAACGTTTGTCAAAACCAAAAACAATTTTAGGACAGTGTGGCCATCCGGTTAAAGTAGCACAGCGTGCAATGCCTGAAAAGGTATTCCATAGTAGGAAGAGTGCAGTGTGGGAATTTTTTAACCAAGATCCGAATGATCAGTGCAAAGTTATCTGTAAGAAATGCTCAAAGACCTTTAGCAGAGGGAAGAATCTCCAAAATTTAAATACAATGTGCATGCTTAGATATTTAACCAGCATGCACTTGCAAGCCTGGACTATCTACCAAACGTCCTGTACCGTTGGTGCATATGCTCGGAATGAAGGTAGTCAGGAACGCTGCATTGCTTCCCTCACTGTAAGCCCACCGGTTAGGACAACACCAGCAGCAAATGTAGAGGTATCGTCGCAAGGCCAAAGCAGTCAGGGAATCACAAGGTTCTTGGTAGGAATCACTGTATGTAGGCCAACATATAAACGCAAGGAATACACAACAGGCAAAATAACTGTAACCATGGAAACATAATGATGATAAATATATCAAAAAACAATTAATAGAAACCTGTTATTATGGATATAACGGAAAACACCCATGCTGCAAACGAAAGAAAAACCACTAGAAAAATGGTGCGAAAAATCCATATAATGTAACAATATAAATTTTATTGAATATAAAGTGAACATTACAAGGGAAACAGACAATGGTGGATAAAACAACCTACCACCAACATGGAGCGCATGGAGACCAGAGACAACTCCTCATATGAAGCAGTGCAACATATACAAAGCAACGTTATGCATGCCCTACATCTAAATCAATATACAATAATAGTATCTGTTAGGGCATACGGATGTAATCATGCTTGCTTACATATAAGTACACATAGCATATAGATGCATAAGTAATCATATAGGGAACATACCCAGAACGTAACTGAGGAGGAGAGACGGCTCCAGCCCACATCAAGAATACCATCATGTTGTAGGCCAACATCAAGAATACCATCACCAGCCCTCTCTCAATCTGCCATGTCATCCACCACATAGTAACATAGGAGAAGAAACCTTCATAGGAACATGATGGGAAGACAACCAGACCAGATCCCCAACCCGAAGCTGGGAACCAACACACCGACGACGATTAGCAAAACGTTGAGCCTCCTCTTGAGACAACACCAACTTGTCCACCACATGAGCCCAAATCTGCTGCAACCTGTCCACCACAGAATCCACACCAGGACAGTCAGAAGGCTCAACCTGTCCAGAAGAAAAACGAGGATGAAAACCAAAATTACAAAAGAAAGGCGAAACCAAGGTAGCAGAACTAGCCTGATTATTAAGGGCAAACTTGGCCAATGGCAAGAAGGCCACCCAATCATCCTGATCAGCAGACACAAAGCATCTCAAATAAGTCTCCAAGGTCTGATTAGTACGCTCGGTCTGGCCATTTGTCTGAGGATGAAATGCACAAGAAAAAGACAAATCAATGCCCAGCCTAGCACAAAAGGCCCGCCAAAACCTAGAAACAAACTGGGAACCTCTGTCAGAAACAATATTCTCCGGAACACCATGCAAACGAACCACATGCTAAAAGAACAACGGAACCAAATCAGAAGAGGAAGGCAATTTAGGTAAGGGCACCAAATGAACCATCTTAGAGAACCGGTCACAAACAACCCAGATAACAGACATCTTCTGGGAGACCGGAAGTTCAGAAATAAAATCCATCGAAATATGGGTCCAGGGCCTCTCAGGGACTGGCAATGGCAAAAGCAACCCACTAGCACGGGAGCAACAAGGCTTGGCCAGCGCACAAGTCCCACAGGACTGCACAAAAGAACACACATCATGTGACAATGAAGGCCACCAAAAGGACCTACCAACCAAATCTCTGGTACCAAAAATGCCAGGATGACCGACCAACATGGAACAGTGAACCTCAGAAATCACTCTACTAGTCCATCTGTCAGAAACAAACAATTTCCCCACAGGACAGCGGTCAGGTTTGTCAACCTGAAATTCCTGAAGAACCCGTCGTAAATCAGGGGAAATGGCAGAAAGGACCACCCCCTCTTTCAGAATACCGACCGGCTCTAAGACCTCAGGAGAATCAGGCAAAAAACTCCTAGAGAGGGCATCAGCCTTAATATTCTTAGAACCCGGAAGGTATGAGACCATGAAATCAAAATGGGAAAAAAACAAGGACCATCGAGCCTGTCTAGGATTCAGCCGTTTAGCAGACTCGAGGTAAATCAAATTCTTATGATCGGTCAAGACCACAATACGGTGCTTAGCTCCCTCAAGCCAATGTCGCCACTCCTCAAACGCCCACTTCATAGCCAACAACTCCCGATTGCCGACATAATTGCGTTCAGCAGGCGAAAACTTACGGGAAAAGAAGGCACACGGTTTCATTAAGGAACCAACAGGATCCCTCTGAGACAAAACGGCCCCTGCCCCAATCTCAGAAGCGTCAACCTCAACCTGAAACGGAAGAGAAACATCCGGTTGGCGCAACACTGGAGCAGAAGTAACATAGTAACATAGTAACATAGTTAGTAAGGCCGAAAAAAGACCACCCCCCGCTAGTTCCACCATATGCAGCTCTCCAGTCCAGCTCACCCTGCAAGAGACTCTCATTAGGAAAAGAAGCTACTCATCCTGTCATCCATGTACACAGGGTTTGAACACCCACATTGCTAGACTAATCTCATTAGAGATGATGCCCTAACGTTTGGTTGAAAGTGACGCTTGCAAAGCCCTGATGGCCTTCGCAGTACCACGCTATGACCTACCCAGTCGACACTTCTTTGCGAGAAAAGACCTTCCAGACCTCCACCAGCATGTCAAAGACTGCATTGTCCATGCACTGAGGCAATCAGTCAGTAGAAAGGTGCACCTCACAACAGATGCATGGACCAGTAGGCATGGCTAGGGATGTTACGTGTCCATCACTGTGCACTGGATTAATGTGGTGGATGCAGGATCCACAGAGGGCAGCCATAGTGGCACAGTTCTGCCTAGCCCACGGTCTAGGAAACAGTTGGCTGTAGGCGTTTACCACCCCTCCTCCTCCTTCTCCTCCTCCAGAAGCGAAAGCTTGTCCACAGAGTGCAGTCGCACGACCACTCCATCCGCAGCTGCCAGTGTTGCACACGAGGTGTCCCATTATGGAACAGCTAATGGTAAGCACCAGCAGGCTGTGCTACAAATGAAGTGTTTGGGTGACAACAGACACACCGCGGAAGTACTGGCCGAGTACTTGCAGCAACAAACTCAGTCATGGCTGGGCAGTGTACATCTTGAGGCAGGCAAGGTAGTCAGTGATAACGGAAGGAATTTTATGGCTGCCATAGCCCTTTCAGAACTGAAACACATACCTTGCCTGGCTCACACCTTGAACCTGGTGGTGCAGTGCTTCCTGAAAAATTATCGGGAGTTACCAGCCCTGCTCCTGAAGGTGCGAAGACTTTGCTCGCACATCCGCCATTCGCCCATACACTCCAGCCGTATGCTGAACCATCAGCGATCGCTGAATCTTCCCCAGCACCATCTAATAATCGACGTTGCAACAAGGTGGAACTCCACACTGCACATGCTTCAGAGGCTGTGCGATCAGAGGCGTTCTGTAATTTATTTGTGGGAGGATACACATACATGGGTAGGCAGTTGGATGGCAGACTTGGAGTTGTCTGGTGTGCAGTGGTCGAAGCTACAAGACCTCTGTCAAGTCCTTCAGTGTTTTGAGGAATGCACACGGCTGGTAAGTGCAGACGGTGCCATCATAAGCTTGAGCATCCCACTAATGCGTCTGCTGATGCAAAGTTTGACGCACATTAAGGAGCTGGCGTCTGCAGCCGAGGAGGAGGGAAGCCTTGATGACGGTCAGCTATTGTCTGCTCAGGGAACTCTCCTGGATGAGGTGGCAGATGAAGAGGAGGAGGAGGAGGAGGATGATGCGGATGAATATTTATGGGAGGAGGATGCCTCTCAGGAGCCAATAGAAACTGGTGGCGTTGCAAGGTCAGGTACAGGGTTTTTGCGGGCCACTAGTGATGTTGATTTGCAAGAAAGTGCTTCTCAACCCAGCACAAGCAGTGAATTGACACCTGGAACATTGGCCCACATGGCTGAGTATGCATTGTGTATCCTAAAAATGGATCCCCGCATTATCAAAATGATGACCGATGACGATTACTGGTTGGCCTGCCTCCTGGATCCACGATACAAAGGAAAATTACAAAACATCATGCCACATGAAAACCTTGAGCAAATATTGGCTAAAAAACAAGCAACTCTTGTAGGCTGTTTGGTTCAGGCATCCCCAGCACACAGCGGCGGTGATGGTTCTCACACGAGCTGTAGGGGGCAACATGGCAGAGTTGTTAGAGGTGCAGAAATCTGAAGTGGCGTTGGACAGAGGGGTTTTATGACCAGGTTGTGGAGTGATTTCGCAATGACCGCAGACACGACAGGTACTGCTGCATCGATTCAAAGTGACAGGAGACAGCATTTGTCCAGTATGGTTACCAACTATTTTTCCTCCCTTATCGATGTTCTCCATCACAGGTCATTCCCCTTTGATTACTGGGCATCGAAAATAGACACCTGGCCTGAGTTGGCAGAATATGCATTACAGGAGCTCGCTTGCCCAGCTGCTAGTGTGCTATCAGAAAGAGACCAGAAAAAGCAAAAAATATTAAATCTTGTCTCAAGAGCTTGCTCAAACCCTCATATGACCTTGAGAGGGGCGATGTCATTACTGGGGTCACTTTCTGCCTGCCTCCTAGCAATCCAGTGGGCACAAATCCAGACGAGAATCCTACAGTGGGATGTTCTGAGGAATCAGATTACACTAAAGGGACATTTAGAAGGACATATGACTCTAAATTCAGACACTATTCATTTCCTAGCTTGGTGGTTGGATTCCAACAACCTATCAAAGGGGGTTCCTTGGGTAATAGACATATCTCAGATAGTTACCACAGATGTGAGTCCCACGGGGTAGGGAGCTCACCTGAGCAACAGTATCACTCAGGGAGTCTGGACCGGTCAAGAATAAGGGACGTCCTCAAACCAAGAAAAACTTTGGGCGGTGAGCCACGCTGTATCATACTTCCTTCCCAGCCTGCAGGGGCATCATGTCCGTGTTTTCTCGGACAATCAGGTGGTGGTAGCCTACCTGAACCACCAGGAGGGACCAGGTCTCAAGCCCTAATGAAGGCCACTTCCCAAATCTTCACTTTAGCAGAAAACAACTTCCTATCCCTCTCTGCGTTACATATAAAAGGGATAGAGAACCAAAAAGCAGACTTCTTAAGCCGTACTCATTTAAAACAGGGGGAATGGACACTGAATCAAAGTGTCTTCAATCAGATCACCAAACTACAGTATGGGGGGTCCCTTTAATAGACCTTTTATCCAATGTAGAGAACAAGAAAGTAAAATAAGTTTGTTCTCTAGACCCCAGAGGAGGCCCTCAGGCACTGGATGCATTCACGATTCCCTGGACGCAGGGTCTCGCACATGCCTTTCCCCCTCATATACTTATCCCGGCAGTTCTGAAAATCAGACAGGACAGGTGAGACTAATCCTAATAGCCCCCTTCTGGCCCAAATGGAACTGGTTTTCCTGTCTGAGGATGCTATCGGTCACTGATCCCTGGGTTCTTCCGGATCTTTCGGACCTCCTATCGCAGGGACCGGTGTTCCACCCTCGGTCAGAGAGTCTCCACTTGACAGTGTGGAACTTGAGAGGTCACTACTAAAGGCAAGGGGCTTTTCGGATAAATTAGTCTCCACACTATTGAAAATTAGGAAAACAGTAACAACTAAAATCTATGGCAAAACCTGGAAAAAGTTTCTGTCCACCTCTGGGGTAAAATTACAAGATAGGGTCCAAGTTGCTAAAGTATTAGAATTCCTACAAAAAGGCTTAGATCTAGACCTCTCAGTAAGCACTTTAAAGGTGCAAATAGCGGCTTTAGGGGCATTATACAGTGAGAATATAGCAGCTAATCCATGGGTAACAAGGTTTATTAAAGCTGCTGTAAGATCTAAACCCATAAACATAAAAAGACTACCAACCTGGGACTTAAATTTAGTCTTGTCAGCTCTAACAGAACAACCATTTGAGCCCATAGATTCGATACCACTTAAAACCTTATCACTTAAAACGGCCCTTCTCACAGCTTTAACATCTGCCCGTAGAATAAGTGATCTCCAGGCCGCCCTATCTGCAAATCCTCCCTTCACGCAAATCATGAATGATAGGGTAAAACTAAGGGTATGTGCACACGTCAGGATTTCTTGCAGAAATTTTCCCGACAAAAACCGGACATTTCTGCCAGAAATCCACATGCGTTTTTACCTCGATTTTACCGCGATTTTGATGCAGTTTTGACGCGTTTTTGACGTGTTTTTGGTGCGTTTTTTGTGTGTTTTTTCCCAAATGCATAGAATTGCGGGAAAACGCAGAAAATCCGCAAAAATAATGAACATGCTCATTTTTTTACCGCGATGCGTTTTTTTCGCTGAAAAAAACGCATTCATGTGCACAAAACATGCAGAATGCATTCTAAATGATAGAATGCATAATGTATGCATTTTTAATGAGTTTTTATAGCGTTTTTAGTGCAAAAAAAAGCGAAAAAACCTGTACGTGTGCACATAGCCTAAGAACAGACCCTGCTTATCCACCCAAGGTTGTGTCCAACTGTCACAGGTCCTAGGAGATAATCCTTCCTTCCTTCTGCCCAGACCCTACAAATAAAAAAGAGGAAAAATCCCACACATTAGATGTGAGAAGGTGTCTAGCTCAATGCTTAGAATCCACCCAACAGCATAGGAAGGAAGGGTCTCTCTTTATCTGTTTTCAGTGACCCAGGAAAGGATTCAAAGCCTCCAAAAGCACTATAGTTCGCTGGGTAACAGATGCGATAGCCTTGGCGTACTCATCCACTGGAAACGCAGTTCCTGAGGGGCTCAAAGCGCACTCTACAAGAGCTACGATATGTCGACCTCCTGGGCCGAAAGGTCGGAGGTATCAAAAGACAAAATCTGTAAGTTGGCCACCTGGTCATCACCTTCAACCTTTTTTAGACACTACCGCTTAGACATAGCCTCTTCATCTGACTTAACCTTCGGAAGAAGGGTTTTGCAGGCTGTGGTCCCGCCCAAAGCAACAATCACTGAAATTCTCTATTGTAGTGCTGTCATGGGCGACTGAGAAAAGCATAGTTACTTACCGATAATGGTATTTCTCAGAGCCCATGACAGCACCTGCTTATTCCACCCCCTTGTCACATGAGTGGTGAGCACCTTATTATATAAAATGTGTATTTTTATTATAGACACGGTGTATACCTGTTAAGCAATATGTTAAAGTGTATATTTTCTTGTCACTAAGGCCAGTTTCACATTTGCAGTTGTGTCCGCAGCGTTTCATCCACAATAATCCACATGCGTTGTGTATTCTTATATTTAACATTAGAAACGCAAGTGTCTGCGTTTGATTACGTTTTGCGGCATTTGACGACGCATGCGTCGTTTCGTCATCTGCGGTTTGACGCGGTAAACGCTACATGCAGTAATTTTGGAGGCGTCAATTTGTTGTCTAGAAATGTATGCGGTTGTTTGCGGTACAAATGCACCAAAAAAGCACATTGCTCTCTATGTGAATGCATGCGGCCGCAAGCACATGCGTTTGCTTGCATTCGTGAACACATGCGTTGCACCAAAGAAAAACATGTCTAGACACTGATAAGTGGACAGTTGCAGGTCACTACGCAGCAGACAGAGAAGCTTTCCAGATGCAGCAGAGCAGACACAGGAAGGAATGAACACCCAGAACAATGTGAGTATATCCTAGCCAATGCCTTTATTTTCAATTTTCTGTCTCTACATGTCCTAATTTCTTCCATTTCTTTCTTTCTGCATGCATCAGAATGTCTTCATCTGATGAGGAGCAACATCCTGGGCCTTTAGAAGTCAAACATGTCAATGAAGTGAGTACTCACCTCGTCAGATTAGTAAGTATTCACTGTCACATCAACACATATGACAATTTTTTTTTTCATTTTTTAGAGCACTTCTTCTACTGCGGCAGAGGCTGGGCAGGAGCAGCGGAGTCACGGTCGGGTGGCAAGGTGGCAGTGTGTACGTATACAAGGCTGACTGTTTTCTGTATCCTCACTTTAGTATTCTTGAATCTTCCTTTATTTACTTTCCTCTTTTTTTTACATTTTTCTTCTGGACTCCTTTTGTATCTTGACTTTCCTAATTCATGCCATTTCTCATGCTCTGCTTCATTTCTTTTCCTTGTATCCAACATTAATGTCTTTATTTAATTTTTAGGTTCCAGAACGGGATGAAGACCTCATAGAAAATGACCTCCTCATCTCCCTGGTCCAGGAGCGAGTCCCGTTGTGGGACCACAGCACTCGGACAATGTGACAATCTGGCGCCTATGGAATGAGGTGGCCAAACCGATGTGGGATGGTTGGGACAACGTCCCTACTCAGGTCCGAAATGCATTTTGTAAGTATTGCAATGCAGTGAAGCAGCAGAGATCTTGGCCATGCTCACACAACTATGTGTGATGAGAGAAACTCTCTGGAGTTTCTCTCATCACACAGTTGTGTGAGCACAACCTAAAGTACATTGTGTAACCATAATTTTTTGTTTTTTCAACAGTGCAGAAAGTCAAAACACGTTGGCGTCGATGAAGGACTGCTTCAACGAGGACCTGCATCAAGAGAGCCGTGTTCCCTTTGGTTCAGGAGCAAGGATCCGAAAGTACAAATACCATCGTATTGTGGCATTTTTAAGACCGGTCCTTGCCCAGAGAACGTAAGTATATCTCCTGTGCATTTGGTTGTGTTGTATTGCCATAATATGCATGTTTCTATTCCACAGGATTTGGCGTCTGGTTTATTTTTGGTATTCATTTTTTTTTTCCTTTTTTCAAAGCACATGGAGCAGCACTGTTGGCCCAGGTTCTGGAGTGGTCCTTCATCAGACAGCCACGGACCCGTCCCAGCCATCCTGCAGCGCTGCAGCAAGTGGGTCTGCCACACTACATGGAAACCTGGTCCATCAGGTGTTCCCCTATCCCAGTCCTCTGCCTCTGCCCCCTTTTTTTGGGCTCCTCCCGGCAGCGGCAGAGGGCATTGGACAGGTCCCTCATGCCCGAGTTTTTGCACTTGAGCTCAGTTTTCACGAAGGACTCAAGGCTTTGGGTGACCGAATGGATATTTCCCTTAAGGTACTGTCACACTAGACGATAGCGCTAGCGATCCGTGACGTTGCAGCGTCCTCGCTAGCGATATCGTCCAGTGTGACAGGCAGCAGCGATCAGGCCCCTGCTGGGAGATCGCTGGTCGGGGAAGAAAGTCCAGAACTTTATTTCGTCGCTGGACTCCCCGTAGACATCGCTGAATCGGCGTGTGTGACACCGATTCAGCGATGTCTTCACTGGTAACCAGGGTAAACATCGGGTAACTAGGCGCAGGGCCGCGCTTAGTAACCCGATGTTTACCCTGGTTACCAGCGTAAGAAAACAAACAGTACATACTTACATTCAGCTGTCTGTCCGTTGCCGTCTGGTTCCTGCACTGACTGCTGGCCGTAAAGTGAAAGCAGAGCACAGCCACAGCGGTGAGTCACCGCTGTGTGACTCACCGCTGTGCTGTGCTTTCACTTTCACTTTACGGCCAACAGTCAGTGCAGGAACCAGACGGCAAGGGACAGACAGCTGAATGTAAGTATGTACTGTTTGTTTTTTTACGCTGGTAACCAGGGTAAATATCGGGTTACTAAGCGCGGCCCTGCGCTTAGTTACCCGATGTTTACCCTGGTTACCGGGGACCTCGGGATCGTTGGTCGCTGGAGAGCTGTCTGTGTGACAGCTCTCCAGCGACCAAACAGCGACGCTGCAGCGATCCGGATCGTTGTCGGTATCGCTGCAGCGTCGCTAAGTGTGACGGTACTTTTAGCCACATGAATACACGTATCCAGGAGGTTACCAAAAGCCTTGACCAAGTAAAAGCCAACCTCCAGAGGCCAGCACATCATTTTTTTAACCAAATTGAGCAGGGCATGTCAGAACACCTTACTCCTGATCTCTAGCTTAGTGTCATACAGGCCTGCAATGCTGCTTACGTGCAGGCTATGCAGCAGAGACGGTATTTTCAACAGACAGTGGCGGCATATCCACTTGTGACTTCACTGTCATTATTAACCTCTATGCCGACCTCTGCTGCATACCACTGCATGGCCACCTCTATTCCTAGCACTGCCGGACACCAGTACAGCATCACCACCATGCCGAGTGCTGTAGGACAGCCCACCGTCACCACCATGACAACCGCTGCTCCTGCTTGGACCTCCTCCACTGACACCACGATGCAGCAGCAGGACCCTAGCATGGCCTTGTGTACCGCCACCACCACGATGCAGCAGGACCCTGTTATGGCCTTCCGTACCGCCACCACCATGATGCAGCAGGACCCTGGATATGGCCTTCCACTCTACAAGCGCTATGGACTCTGGCATGGCCTTCCGCTCTACGAGCACTATGGACTCTGCATGCTCTATGAGCACTATGGACTCTGGCATGGCTGCACGCTCTATGAGTACTATGGACTCTGGCATGGCTGCACGCTCTACAAGCACTATGGATTCTGGCATGGCTGCATTCTATACGAGCACTATGGACTCTGGCATGTCTGCATTCTCTATGAGCACTATGGACTCTGGCATGCCTGCACGCTCTACGAGCACTATGGACTCTGGCACAGTGCAGCCAGACCCTGACAGGTCATCAACCACGACCATGCCATGACATATGAGCCCACCAAGGCTTCCCAGAACCCAGCAATCCCAGAAAGGGAGAAAAAATAAAAAACAGCGGACTATTAGTTTTCCTCCCCCCTCACCTCCCAGTGTGTCTGTAATGTCAAGTTTGTCTCACCCTTCCAGTGCATCTCAGGCCTCTCATGTGTTAAGCACTATCCTGGAACTACCAGACCCCACAAGTTTCATTGCCCCTTCTCCTGCCACCCATGAGTCATCCACACTTAGCCAGGCCTCACAGCTTCACACCCCCCATTTCCATCACTCTACCCCAAGCAGGCTCAGTTAAATAAAAAGTTTGTGTATAACAAAATAAATAATATTGTTCTTTGCCCCAATTATGTGTGGTTTAATTGTGTATTTCGCTGCAATTAACACACACCATGCACCGAACACTTAATTTTGTGGTCACATCATAGCTCCAGTAGTTAGCAAGTAAAATACTGCAGCTTTGTGTGTTTTTAGTATAGCGATATGAGGTGGGACACAAAAGTAATACTTGTATTATCTCCATAATCTCTTCTTTCTGCTTAGTATGTGACTAGTGTTGCAGACTGAAGATAAAATGGTGGAAATATAATGCAGAACTCTACTGAACAGTTCAGGTATCCAAAAACTCATTAGTTAGGACACCTGACCTAGTGAGTAGAGAACTGCCTTGTATAACCTCCATTTTCTCTTCTGTGTATGTAATCTATTTCACACAAAGTGAAGGGACGATGGCGGTCATACACATCATATCTATGCTCACCTGGACATGTGTCAGAAATAGTGAATTCATGAGGCTGTTATATGTGCATCATGAATTCATTATTTATGACACCTGACTAGATGAGTATAGATCTGTTTTGTATGACATCCATTGTCTCTTCAGTCTGTGTCCAATGGATACTGCAGAGGAGAATCAAGACGCAATGACATCAACAACCTTACCACTAAAACAACAAGGCTGCCGTCACACTAGCAGTATGTGGTCAGTATTTTATATCAGTATTTGTAAGCCAAAATAAGGAGTGGAACAATTAGTGGAAAATTATAATATTAACATATCTAGCACCTCAGCCTTTATCACCCACTCCTGGTTTTGGATTACAAATACTGATCTTAAATACAGACCAAATACTGCTAGTATGAGGACAGCCTTGGTTTGTAGAGGAAATACATAGGAGACATGGTCTAGACACAAAAAAATAAAGTTTATTAACGAGAAATATTTGTAACAGTTAAGAAAATAACTGGTACAGATATAATCACAACAGGACATTTACACAACATTGTCCTGCCATGACACACATCCAATATCCGAATCAAAAAAGGCAGCAAATTGGTCCCGCATGTGGCCAACTTCAGCTGTTGACCGCAGTGGGTGATGCTGGTAATCGGGCAGTGAGTGTGCAACTGGTTCATCCAGTTCAATGTTGGGCTGCTCCTTAGCCATTATGTAATTGTGCAGAACCACACAGGCTTTGACCACCTTGTCGACTGTTTCCATTTTTAGATTAATGGCTGATGCAAGAATGCACCATTTTGAGATTAGAATACCAAAGGTACACTCTACTTTTCTTCAGGCCCTGGTCAGTCTGTAGTTAAAAATCCTTTTAGTGTGGTTCAAGTCCCGACTGGAATATGGCTTCAGTAGGTTTTCACACATCTGAAAGGCCTAATCACCAACCATAACAAATGGCATTGGTGGACCTTGACTGTTGGGGAGAGGTCGTGGCCGTGGAAAATAAAAATTTTTGCCATACACACGGCGGCCCATATCAGAGTTCTTAAAAGCCTGGGAATTGTTGCCACGGCCAAAAGCTCCAATGTCCACGGCGATGAAGCGACAGTCCGCATCGGCTATTGCCACGAACACATCAGAAAAATATTTTTTATAATTGAAGTACTCCGATCCTGTTCTGGCTGGTTTGATAATGCGGATGTGCTTTCCATCCACCGCTCCCAAACAGTTGGGGAAATCACACACACTCCAGAATTTTTCCGCAATTCCAATCCACATGTCCAAAGTGGGTAGGGGTATAAACTCATTATGGAGTACATTCCACAAAGCCCGGCAGGTGTCCGCAACTATTCCAAACAGGGTGGATATTCCAAGAAGTGGAGGGATGATAAACTCTCTCCGGTTGCCTGAAATCTGGAAAAAAAAAACAATTACAATTAATTCTATTTATGCTAAAGACATAAAGGAAAATACCAAAAAAATACATGTCAGAACAGCAAAAATTAGCACTGCCATTGGTTTAGATTTGTTACGTACCTTAATGTAACCAGCAGACGTTCCTCTGGTAGAATCGCTCTACGGAGCTGGGTGTCCTGTCTCCGTATGGCTCCTTGGACACGAGCAAGCAAATCCCGGAACGAGTCTTGCGACATCCTTGTATATTCCGGGAATTTGTCTGGGTTGGCATTAAGCTCGCCATACAGCGTGTGATAGGCTCCACGTCTCTCACGTAGTTCAATAATGGGGTGTCTCAAAAAACGCCTACGACGTCTTCTTCTCCATGTTTCGCGATTTCTGTCTTGCTCCCAAGCAAACGCACAGGCAAGAAACAGCTTGATGCTTAAATCCAGGTTGAAATAAAAGCTCTCCATGCGAAGATCCATCATGACACAGGATACAGGAGCAAAATCTGAAGATTTCAGCTGTTCAAGGGTCATATAAAGATATCCCATAATACACACCCTCTGTAGTCACATTTTCGGTGTCTGGTTATCTAGATTTTTCTCCTGTAAAATTTGTCACCATGCGCAACAAAAACACAAACGCAGGAAAAAATGCATAGAAAAGCATGCAAACGCTGCGTTTTTTTTAACCGCATGCGTTCCCGCATGCGTCTAAAAAACGCCGCGTTTGTACGTGTTTATATTAGTTTTTTCCTGCACTTGCGGATGCGGATTAAACGCTGCGAATTCTAACGCAAATGTGAAACTAGCCTAACCTGGAGGACCTCTGATGCTCTGTAAACTAAACTGACGCAGGCGAGAGGTACCGCCCTTTTATCCTATAGGTTTCCTGTCCCTTAAGGGTGTATCCCCTCTCTCTGGTAGTGCTGTCATGGGCTCTGACAAAATACCATTATCGGTAAATCACTATGCTTATCTCCCATAAATATCTGATCAATGCATGCCCCAATATTCATCACTGGCCACTGGCTTCAGAATGTCCGAGATAACTCATTTGAACAGAGGAAGCTCCTGTACTTCCCTGCCTCTGAGTATACAAATCCTTGACTTGGTGACTGGTTCTAAGCAGGTCCTCCTTGGTAATTACTTGCTCACAGCAGGAAGTCCTTCTCAAATAGAGGTTACATGTCACCTCTTTCTCACTTCCCCAGTTTTAATCACATATATTCAATGTGATGGTGATATGTCCCCTCTCCAGAGATGTTTTTAATGTTTTTATGGATTTTACAAATTTTCTCTACAATAGTTGGCAACGGTGGTTTTAGATATAAAGCAAAATCGTGTTTCCCTTTAATGATCTGCTTATAATTTAAATTGTGTTGGAACACATTCATAACTTTATATTCCAGTTCTTTAAATCATCATCTCTACTCAGACAATTTTCAGTTATTAACTCTTATACTTAATTTTGATGATACCCATTAATGTGGCCCTAATGCCATGCTTGCAAGCCAATTCCTTATAAATTTACTATCAAATGTTATTTCTTGATTTGTGATTAAATCTTTTTACTGTTTCAATTATTTTTCATTACAGCTTTGGACCAGAGACATAAAAATTCCATTGACTCAGCCCAAATCATTTTTATAAAACCTAGTTGTTTAAAGAAATTCTTAAATTTTCATCAGAGTTAAGTATAAAGGTTAGGTGTATGGCTAAAACAGTTTTAAGGGTTTTATATAATAATTTGCAGACATTATTTCTCAAATGTTCAATTGATTTATTTCTATTACATATATTTTGCATATAGAGTTTTCTTTATGTTAAATAGCAGCAATCTGTCTCTTTTATTCTTACTCCACATGAAGAAAATATTTAGTCTTTTTTATCTATTCCGTTTCTTTAACCCCTTTCTGATGTCGGGAGCAATAGTACGCCAATATCGAACTCTCCCCCTTTGATGTGGGCTCTGGCAGAGAGCCCACATCTTTCCCGGTACATGTCAGCTGTTTTGAACAGCTGACATGTGCCCGGAATTGCCAGGGGTGAAATTGCGATCCACTCGAGGCTATTAACCCATTAAATGCCGCTGTCATATGCTGACAGCAGCATTTAACCAGCACTTACAGCATTCCGGAAATCTGCCCACCGGTGACCCCCGTCACGTGATCGCGGGTCACCAGTTCATTGGCATAAAAACCAGAGATCTCCTGGAGAACTCTATTGTTGTCACTGCCGATTGTTTTGAGCGCCACCCAGTGGTTGGCGCTCATAGCAAGTAAATAATTTTACTACATGCAGGCGATGTGATCATTGCCTCTATGTATGAGAGACAATCGTGCTGTGGCTGCTTCTAGTTTCCCATGGAGACTATTGAAACATGCCAAAAGTAAAAAAAATGTTTTTAAAAATATAAAAAATAACATAGAAGTACAAATCACTCCCCTTACACCCTATTCAAAATAAAAAAAAAATCAAACATACACATATTTGGTATCGCCGTGTTCAGAATTGCTCAATAAAAAAAGATTAACCTAATCACTAAACAGCGTAGCGAGAAAATAGTCAAAACTACAGAATTACAGTTTTTTGGTCTCCGCGACATTGCATTAAAATGCATTAAAAACGGGTGATCAAAAGATCGTATCTGCACAAAAATGGTATCATTAAAAATGTCAGCTCAGCATGCAAAAAATAAGCCCTCACCCGACTCGAGATCCCAAAAAAGGAGAGGGTACTGGTATCTGAAAATGGCACATTTTTTTGTACAAAATTTGGAATTTTTGTTCACCATTTAGATAAAAAAGAACCTAGATTTGTTTGGATAATGACCTGGAGAATCATAATGCTCGGACCTGACACCCATAATGTGGTGGAGCAACATCTTGGGGGTAAGGTCCGAGCATTCCTACAAGAACAGTTTTCTGGAAAGTGAATCAGTCATCGTAGGCCAGTTGAATTGCCACCAAGGTCACCTGATCTGACCCTTTTAGAGTTTCATCTTTAAAGTCACCTGAAGGCTATTGTCTATGCTGTGAAGATACAAGATGTACAGAATTTCTTTTGTGGTGTTGCTATCAGTGTGTCAAGAGTGGGAGAAGAATGTTGCATTGACAATCCAACACAATGAGCAGCATTTTGAACACATTTTATAAGTGGTCATAAACTTGTAAATAACTCATGAAAGAACAAGGTTACTTTAAAACCAAGCACACCATTGTTTTTCTTGTGATATTCTCAATAAGTTTGATGTGTCTTCCCATTGACAAAAAAAGAAGTTGGATCCAAAATGGCCGACTTCAAAATGGCTGCCATGGTCACCACCCAACTTGAAAAGTTTTCCCCCTCCCATTATACTAATGTGCCACAAACAGGAAGTTGATATCACCAACCATTCCCATTTTATTTAGGTATATCCGAATGAATGGCCCACCCTGTATATTCTTCTAAGCAAATTGTAGGTCTTTTTTAAACTTAACTATTTGTGGTTAAAGAATGGTAGTGTCATGAGCCAGTTTGGAGTTTGTTTTCTGCTGTTCCCTCTCTGGACTGGTTATGCAGGAGTTATTCCCCTCGGCCTCATTTTGGAGCTGGCTGGGCTTTTTAAGTCCTCTGTAGTCTGCTGGCCGGCGTCAGTGATAGTTCATGCTTCCTGGCAAGAGCAGCTGACCCGTATACCCTGGTGTTTCTTCTGCCTCTGACTTCCCTTATTTGTATTAGACCCATTCCCTACATTTATAAATCATAAAAGAAAAAAAGAGCCTATAGTTTCCACATGTAACCACATTGTATATAATAAATGCTATTTGCCAAAAAAGTAGTTTAGAGAAGTATACAGCTTTATTAACATTAAATACAAAAAAAGGCAAACAATATGTGCAGATGATAAAACCAGAGTCACTGAACAGACAGAACAGACGATGATGCAAACAGGCAGTGGCTGGCAGTATGTTACTGCGGAATGCTCAACATGTATCAAAAATATATATATAACACCTATAAAGTATAAATAAGCATCCGCAGCATGAATAAATATAAAAATGGGCAAGAGCTTCGTAATGACAAGGGATAGCCTCCTCAGAGACGTGTGTACAGTAGTAAAGACACCAAGCCGGGAATGATAATAATAAATATGTTCATGCACCCTTAAGGAGAGGAAACCAAGTCAGAAGTAGGTTCAAAAAAGTAAGACAATAAAACAATAAGATATACCGCGCTACAAGTGTCCACGAGCTAACTAAAATAAAATAAATCCTAGTACCCTGTAAATGCGGTCAGTGCGCCTAGCCTGGAGAACCAGCGCGGGATATAAAATCCTGGAGTATACCTGCAAAATACCTACAACAGTAGTAGCGCCTATGCTATAAACCAATGCCACAATAGTAAGTAGTGTCTGCTGGCTGGCAGATCCACTTACCTGCCCAGCATGGGGAAGTGCGTGCGAGGAGTCCGGTGGTTGATCACAATGCAGGGAGCCGTATGACTGCGCCCCCAAAAGAGCAATACTCACTGGAGCTGAGGGTAGGCGAGCGTGCCCCGGTGCCCGTGATAGCAGATGCTTGGCGGGGACAAGTGAAACTCCGTGCAGAGCCAGAGACGTCCCGGCCGGAGGCGTCCCTGGATGCACGAGAAAACAAAGAATGGCCAACGCTGCTGCGCAGCGTGTGACATCACTGGCCCACGGAGCCCTAGCAGGGTCAGTCTAAGCAACGCGTTTCGGAGTGTGCCGCACCCCTTCGTCAGGGTTACCGCCCAGCATATGATGCTACCTATATATAGATTCCACATACACCCCGCCTTCAGTCAAATTCCACCCGCATCACTAGGGTTGAGCGAAACGGATCGTTCATTTTCAAAAGTCGCCGACTTTTGGCAAAGTCGGGTTTCATGAAACCCGACCCGATCCCTGTGTGGGGTCGGCCATGCGGTACGCGACTTTCGCGCCAAAGTCGCGTTTTGTATGACGCGCTTGGTGCCATTTTTTCAGCCAATGAAGGAGCGTGCGCAGAGTGATGACATAGGTCTTAGGGGCATGGACGCTTATCGTCATCTTGTCGCTTGTGCGCTGTAGCGATTTGAAATGTGTAACACCAGTTTTTCTGCTCAGGGACGGAGGGGAGAGAGAGAGAGAGAGAGAGAGAGAGGAAAAAAAAAAAAATACCCATTGACTTTGCATTGGGTTTCGTGTTTCGGTCGATCCCCGACTTTACGCCATAATCGGCCGATTTCACTCGACTCGACTTTAGAGATAGTCGGGTTTCGCGAAACCTGACTCGACCCTAAAAAAGTAAAAGTCGCTCAACCCTACGCATCACTATTGGTGACAACAGAAACAGGGGCACTATTAGTGAATTAACCCTCTGATTGTAGAACAGTGAATATAATCTCCTAACCCACATCACGCATAATGAGACAATACTCCAAGTGCACATACATACATATATACCTGATGATTGATATTAAGCAGCCCTCTATATTATGCTAAATGTAACTAATCCTGCAATTGATGCTAAAAATAGAAAAACACCTATCTATATAAAACTTCACTTTTATTAAATACTCCTAAAAACATATAAAATTACATTAAGTAGTGCATAAAAATATAAATATATATTAAAATATAACTAAAACACGCTCATATATGAAATAAACTAAAAAATGTTCGTAATGCATAGCGAACTTATACATACGTCTAATAAGATGTTAAATACAAAAACAACTGTCTACTAGATAGTCGCCCACATTCCTGGTTAGTACCTATGCTAGACTAGATGGATATGGAGGTCATAATGAGACTCCCTCGCTACATACCCATAAACAGATAAAAAGATCTATATACCTCAGGAGCTGTAAGACCCTCTATCGTTAAAAAACATATAATTCTAATTCACAGTTAAGGCCTTTAGGTCTTAAACTGTCCAAGGTAAAAATCCACTGAGATTCACATCGAGACATCTGCTTTATAAAGTCGCCCCCTCTTTTGTTTGGGCGGACAGCCTGAATACCATAGAAAATTATTCCTTTTAAGGATTTACCATGTTTTTCCTTAAAATGTCTCGAAAGGGGATGTCCCAAAAAACCCTTTCTGGATATTCCTAAAATGTTCTTGAATACGCACCCTTAATTGTACGTACAACTTTTTACATGGGCATTGGATTACATATATTACTCCGGTGGAATAACAAGACAAGCTGTCCCTAATGGAAAACTTGCGTATTCCATCGGCATCCAAAAACGTGAATTGTCTAATTTTTCTAAAAGAGGTATGTGTGCACCCATAACACCCTCCACACGGTAGGAAGCCAACCTTCGGAGGATTCGAAATGGATTTAACTCCCATTCTGTCCGTAAGGGCCATTTTAGTTGTAGGGGCTACTAGCTGGCCCAGCGACTGGGCTTTTCTATATATGAATCTGGGGTTTCTAGGAAGATGTTCGCCAACCACCTTATCACCCTGCAAAATTGCCCAGTGCTTCCGTATAATGTTGACGAACTTGTTGTGCCCCGCATGGAATTGAGTTATAAATGGTAGATTATTAATTTGTTGTTCCAAAGTACTTTCCCCCATATTTACGGATTGATTCCTTTTATGCAATATAATTTCCCTTGGTACTTCTGCTACTTCCTTATGTGCTTTTGTTAATAATAGTTTGGAGTAGCCTTTATCCAAGAATTGTTGGGCGAGATGTTCTGCTTCTTTATTAAAATCCGCCAAATTAGAACAATTTCGTCGGATTCTGGTGTATTGACTTTTGGGTATATTTGTTAACCAGACCGGCAGATGGCCACTGGTTATATTTATAAAGCTATTAGAGTCGACTTCTTTCCTATAACATTTAGTATACAGTTGATTGTTCTCGACATAGATATTCAAATCTAGAAAATTCACGCTGGTGGTACTAATATTAGCAGTGAACTCTAGGCCAAATTGGTTATTATTCAACCCTGAGATGAAGATATTTAGGTCTTCATGAGAACCCTCCCATATAAAGAAAATATCATCTATGAAGCGGCACCAGGCCACTAGGCCCGGGTGTAATGACCCATCCTTGTAAATGTGTAAGGACTCCCACCAAGCGACATAGGTGTTTGTGTAACTAGGCGCAAATCTCGTCCCCATCGCAGTGCCCCACGTTTGGATATAAAACTGCCCTTCATAACTAAAATAGTTGTGCTGAAGTATAAATTGAATACATTGTATTTGCTTGTCTGTATATATGTTGAGGCCTAGAAGGAAATGTTTTGCTGCCTGACACCCCTTTTCATGATTTATTACTGTATACAATGATTTAATGTCAAGGGTGCCCATTATATAGTTATGTTGCCACTTAATCTTATCCAAAACTTCCAATGTGTGGTCTGTATCCTTCAGGTAAGCTGGAATTAACTTCATGCATTTCTGCAAATGGACATCGACATATTTGGATAAGTTGGCTGTTAAGCTGTTTATACCCGATATTATGGGTCTGCCTGGGGGGTTGGTTGTACTTTTATGTAATTTAGGTATGTGATAGAAGATGGCTACACTTGGATTTTTATTCATAATATACCCAAACTCCTTTTTATTTATAATCCCTTTGGCTTTACCCATTTGAGCTAAAATGTTTAATTTACCAATAAAACGAATGGTGGGATCATGGCTTAATTTTTGATATGTAGTGTGGTCCTCCAGGAGTCTCATGGACTCATGGTGATACATGGTGTGATCCAATACCACAATACCACCGCCTTTATCGGCGGGTCGCACAATAATGTTATTATTGGATTGTAGATCTTTAATTGCTTTTCTCTCTTGTGAGGTTAAGTTATGCGGTGCAAATTTATAATTATTTTGGTTCAGTTTCCTAATGTCCCGCGAAACCAATGAATCGAAAACCCGAAAAACTTTAGATTATTCTTGGGTTGGATTAAATGCTGATGGGTTAGCTAAAGAGGTGTGCACATACCCTGATGCTCCATTAGGATTATGATTAGTGAGGGATGGCCCTTTTTTAATGAAATATTTTTTGATGGCTAAATTCCTCAAATACTTTTTCATACTTATGTATAAATTAAATGGCTTTGCTTGTTTCGTTGGCGCAAATTTGAGGCCTTTCTGTAAAAGAGAAATTTCATTAGCTGATAAAGTGTAGGAACTCAAGTTGTAAATACGTTGTGGGAATGTATTTGGACCCATTACCTTCTTTTTAGAGAGTTTTCCACCCCAGGTGCCTCTTTTTGTTTTTGTTTTGCGGGTCCGACCCGGAAAAAATCCTGGTTGATACGCTGTTGTGTGCCAACCCCTCTGGTTTTAGGCAATGCTAAATTCCTCAGTTGGCCAGAATTGGTTTTACTTATAGTCCCTTGTTTGCCTTTAAAGCCTTCTTTTCTATTAGTCATAACCTTACTGGTTTTAGGAATAGCCCCCCTATTAATATTTAATAGGCCCGCAATGGTATTCAGAGTATTATTTGAATGGGGATCCTCATTCGCTGGGTTAGAGATTGGGGTCCCAACCTCCATCTCTAATGCTAGGGGAGTAAATCTATTACTAGTATTAGCTGGTTTGATGTTCTCCTCGATACGTTTATCGTGCGGGAGAACGGACTCATTGGTCGTACACACCAGGTTCATTGTCTCTATAGAAGTGTTGACTACCTTATGGGGGGAATACTCCTTATTCCACGTGTCTCTCCTACACATGGATACTGGAGTGTATTGGGTAGAGTTAGAGTTTGTATAAATCGAAAACTCAAAGGAGACATTTTCAATCCTGGGTGTCCCATTATATTCATCCAGTGTTATAAATTGATCATCTCTGGTTTGTTTAGTATTAAATGGTACTATTGTCAGGTTGCTTGGACTCACAAGATTTAGAGGCATTGCACTGGGCAAATTGTCCCTATTAAATTTCCTTATTTTTTATCAATAATATCTTTTTCCTTTTCTTTTAATCTTTGTAAAATACTGTCGACAAGGGACTTGTTTTCCTGTGTGAGTTTATATGCTTTGAGATCATCAAAGATTTTTACTATTTGGTGACTGGCGTTTTCTAAATTTAATACTGCCCCTGTTTCTGTTGTCACCAATAGTGATGCGGGTGGAATTTGACTGAAGGCGGGGGGTATGTGGAATCTATATATAGGTAGCATCATATGCTGGGCGGTAACCCTGATGAAGGAGTGCGGCACACTCCGAAACGCGTTGGTTAGACTGACCCTGCTAGGGCTCCTTAGGCCAGTGACGTCACACGCTGCGCAGCAGCGTCGGCCATTTTTTGTTTTCTCGTGCATCCAGGGACGCCTCCGGCCGGGACGTCTCTGGCTCTGCACGGAGTTTCACTTGTCCCCGCCAAGCATCTGCTATCACGGGCACCGGGGCACGCTCGCCTACCCTCAGCTCCAGTGAGTATCGCTCTTTTGGGGGCGCAGTCATACGGCTCCCTGCATTGTGATCAACTGCCGGACTCCTCGCACGCACTTCCCCATGCTGGGCAGGTAAGTGGATCTGCCAGCCAGCAGACACTACTTACTATTGTGGCATTGGTTTATAGCATAGGAGCAGAGGCGTAGCTAGGGGTTCTGCCCAGGGGGGGCGAGACATCTGAGTGGGCCCCTAACCTCTGATTACAACTATGGTGATGCACCCTAATAGTGGACGTAGTAGAACGTCAGCAGATGATCCTGCTGCAACTAAAAAAAAAAAAACATCTCCACAAGACCAATACTGATATTACCACCATATTGTGACCATATAGGGGTAGATACCAGTCCTACAAAGCATACAAGTGATTACAGCACAGTTACAGATAATGTCTTACCGCTGACGTTCTTTCTGATGGAATCGTTCACTTTTCCCGCCTTTTCCATCTGGTCCAGACCGAGATGACAACTTCTTCCACCCAGGACTCGTCTGCAGAGAACACAACAAAAACACATTTCACTTCTCATATTCCAACCATCACCATCTATTCACAACCTGCACAAACTCCTCATCCTGCTGATACCCCAATACTGAGCCGCTGCTGCCGCATGTGTCCCTATTACTGCACCTAATACCCAATACTGAGCCGCTGCTGCTGTATGTGTCCCTATTACTGCACCTGATACCCCAATACTGAGCCGCTGCTGGCGTATGTGTCCCTATTACTGCACCTGATACCCAATACTGAGCCGCTGCTGCTGTATGTGTCCCTATTACTGCACCTGATACCTCAATACTGAGCCTCTGCTGCCGTATGTGTCCCTATTACTGCCCCTGATACCCCAATACTGAGCCGCTGCTGCCGTATGTGTCCCTATTACTGCACCTGATACCCCAATACTGAGCCGCTGCTGCCGTATGTGTCCCTATTACTGCCCGATACCCCAATACTGAGCCGCTGCTGCCGCATGTGTCCCTATTACTGCCCGATACCCCAATACTGAGCCGCTGCTGCCGTATGTGTCCCTATTACTGCACCTGATACCCCAATACTGAGCCGCTGCTGCCGTATGTGTCCCTATTACTGCCCGATACCCCAATACTGAGCCGCTGTTGCCGTATGTGTACCTATTACTGCACCTGATACCCCAATACTGAGCCGCTGCTCCCGTATGTGTCCCTATTACTGCCCCTGATACCCCAATACTGAGCCGCTGCTGCCGCATGTGTCTCTATTACTGCCCCTGATACCCCAATACTGAGCCGCTGCTGCCGTATGTGTCCCTATTACTGCACCTGATACCCCAATACTGAGCCGCTGCTGCCGTATGTGTCCCTATTACTGCACCTGATACCCCAATACTGAGCCGCTGCTGCCGTATGTGTCCTTATTACTGCACCTGATACCCCAATACTGAGCCGCTGCTGCCGTATGTGTCCCTATTACTACACCTGATACCCCAATACTGAGCCGCTGCTGCCGTATGTTTCCCTATTACTGCACTAGGCACTGAGATTTATGATGGAGTATATTGTCCAGCCACGTAGTATATTGTCCAGCCACGTAGTATATTGTCCAGCCACGTAGTATATAGCACAGCCCACGTAGTACGGTATATAGCCGAGCCACGTAGTATATTGTCCAGTCACGTAGTATATTGCCCAGCCACGTAGTATATTGCCCAGCTACGTAGTATATTGTCCAGCCACATAGTATATTGCCCAGCCACATAGTATATTGCCCAGTCACGTAGTATATTGTCCAGCCACATAGTATATCGCCTAGCCACATAGTATATTGTCCAGCCACATAGTATATTGCCCAGTCACGTAGTATATTGCCCAGCCACATAGTATATTGCCCAGCCACATAGTATATTGCCCAGCCACATAGTATATTGTCCAGCCACATAGTATATTGCCCAGCACAGAGCTACGTGGTATGGAGACTTAAAAAACAAATAAACATATACTCAGCTTCTGAAGGCCCGTTGGAAGTCCTGCTATGCTCACCCTCCGCCGCCTTTCCCGCTCCTCTGGACGCTCCCGGGATCGCGCCATTGCAAGCGAACGCTTCCGCTCCCAAGGCTGGTGTGAGCAGGACCTATGATGATGTCGCGGTCACATGACTGTGACATCACGGCAGGTCCTTGTCGCACACCAGCCCTGGGAGCGAAAGCTGCCACTGGCCATGGCGCGATCCCGGGAGCGTCCAGAGGAGCGGGAAAGGCGGCGGAGGGTGAGTATAGCAGGTTTTTTTTTTTTAAATTATTTTTAACATGACCTATTTTTACTATTGATGCTGCATGGGCAGCATCAATAGTAAATAGTTGGGGACACAGGGTTAATAGCAGCGGTAACGGAGTGCATTACACCGCAGGCCGTTACCGCTGCCATTAACCCTGTGTGAGCGTTGAGTGGAGGGGATTACGGAGCGGGTGCCGGGCAGTGAGTGCAGGGGAGGGACTAATCGGACTGTGGCCGTTGCTGATTGGTCGCGGCAGCCATGACAGGCAGCTGCCGAGACCAATCAGCGAATGAATAACCGTGACAGAAAGACAGACAGATGGAAGTGACCCTTAGACAATTATGTATATAGATAGAGAGAGAGATAGAGAGAGAGATATATCTATAGATATCTATAGATCTATCTATCTATACTGACAAGATTGGTCAGTAATGTGCACTCATAGACGTGACCCTGGCTGCAGGACCCCACACATGAGGATATTTGACTCTTTCCCATATATGGTATATATAGGTAAGAGACATACCGTATACCCTCATGTGTGGGGTCCTGCAGCCAAGGTCATGTCTATGAGTGCACATTACTGACCAGCCGCCATAAATCTTCAGTGCCTGAAACTGCAGATACAGCACAGGAATCCTGCTGGGGCTTATCAGGAGAGCAGCAGATAGAGTAGAAGTGGGAGCTGCTGTACTTACACCTCTGTGTCCTGTCCCGATCTGCTCCTCTCTCACTGACTGGAAAAAGATGCTTCTTCCTGTCTGCTCTGCAGAAGCCATGGCCAGTGCTCAGCGTCCAATGTGGGCGTGTCTAAAGTATAAGCTGAAGGCAGCTGTCAGGACCAGTGCTGGTACTCAGCGTGTGCCGTGTATCAGCATGGGGGGAGGGGGCTTTGGGGAATATGTTCCTCTCTCTTCAGCCACTGCCCACGGTAGTGCAGGAGATCTCCCTCTTCTCTACCGCGGGCAGTGCACGCTGATATAATTAAGTGTAGCATAGCTCCAGGTGGGCCCCCTCTGAGCTCTGGGCCCGGGGCGACCACACCCTCTGCCCCCCTGGTAGCTACGCTACTGCATAGGAGCTACTACTGTTGTAGGTATTTTGCAGGTATACGCCAGGATTTTATATCCCGCGCCGGTTCTCCAGGCTAGGCTCACTGACCGCATTTACAGGGTACTAGGATTTATTTTATTTTAGTTAGCTCGTGGACACTTGTAGCGCGGTATATCTTATTGTTTTATTGTCTTGCATTTCTCTGACAGATTTGGCACAGTATCTGTCTGATATACCGGCAGCACTTGTGGGACCCCCATTGTATGTGCTAGTATAGCGCCAGTGTATTTTGGTATTCAATCTTTTAGTAAGTTCAAAAAAGGTTATATCCTACCCATGTAGTACCACCAGACACTGCACTGATACTTTCCCTACATTGTATGACTCGGCCTGATCTCTGAACCCGCCTTTTGTTTTCCGTCTCAGTACCATGTTCCCCGACCGGTTTTTGACTCTCTGGCTTGTACCCCCACTTAGCCTTACGTCTCACATTTTGGATGCCACGCTCCCATTTGGCTCTGACTATGTACCCCTTTCCTATGCCCCCTGGGGGGAGGTTGCGTGCAGCTGCCTTGCAGTTGCATCACATTATCACTGACCACACATTTAAAGGGGATTTTGCATTTTTTTCTCTGGTCATGGATCCGCTTTGTAACTTGGCAGATCAAGTATCCAGTTTGACATAGATGATGCAGGATTTTTTGCTGGAACATCAGACTCTTGCCACATCTCATACTCACTTAAGAAAAAAGCTGATGGAGACTTTTAAGACCATGCAGGGAACCACCCTTCATACTGTTAGTCGACCTGGTGATTCAGTAGATGTTGTTTTGCACTCTTCCGAACCCTCGGTTAAACTTCCTGGCATCTTTTCTGGCGACAAAGGTAAATTTTATATGTTCAGGGAGGGTTGTAAATTATAGCTTTCTCTTAGACCCTGATTGTCTGGGAATGAGACTCAGCGGGTAGGGATTACAATCTCCTTTTTTAGGGATGGTCCCCAATCCTGGGCTTTCTCACTGCCCATCATTCCTGACACTGGATAAAGGACTGCCTTACCTGCATACCGACCATCAAGCAGTTGAGTCTGGGTGATTGTCACGGAAGTCACCCAGACTCCCAGGTACCTTTTTCTGCAGAATAAAAATTTTTGTTGGAAGTGGAACGCTGTCATGGGAGAGGCTCCTCGCCAAATTCTGCATTCGTGGATTGCGGGTCATTCATGAACGTTATTGACTCTGACTTGGTGTCCAGGTGTAAGTTAGGGACAGTAGTTATGTTGGAGACTCCTATTTATATTGTTGCCCTTGACAAAACCTTGACACCTTTGGCTAAAAGTGTCATCAAATTTGTTTCAGAGGAGTTTCTCCCTAAAATGAGTTCCCTATACCAGGAACGTATTTCATGTTTTGCTATGGACAATCTGCCTGCGGGATTGGTGTTGGGATTCCCCTGGTTACAACTGCATAATCCTGTAATAAACTGGGAATCTCGGGACATTGCTAAATGGGGTCCTAATTGTAGTAAAAATTGCCTCACTACTGTACTTGTGTCATCCGTCAGTCTAGAAGGTATTCCGAAGTACCTGAAGGACTTTTAGAAAGTGTTCTCTGAAAAGGAGGCTCGATTTTCTAGAACTAAATAAAATCACTATAAGGCTGCAGTCACACTAGCAGTATTTGGTCAGTATTTTACATCAGTATTTGTAAGCCAAAACCAGGAGTTTGTGATAAATGCAGAAGTGGTGCATATGTTTCTCTTATACTTTTCCTCTAATTGTTCCACTTCTGGTTTTAGCTTACAAATACTGATGTAAAATACTGACTAAATACTGCTAGTGTGACGGCAGCCTATGAAACACTTATCCCCTCCCACTTAATCCCAATTTGAACTACCAATTGTCGCGGGCAAGGTGGTTCTCTAAGTTGGACTAAAGGGGAGCATACGATCTCATCTGTATGTGTGAGGGGGATGAGTAGAAAACTGATTTTCTCATCTCTGAAGGTTTGTTTGAGAATTTGGTTATGCCCTTTGGCCTGACCAATGCGCCAGCAGTGTTCCAGAATTTCATGAACCATGTTTTCTCAGATTTTATTGGGCATTTCATGGTGGTTTATTTGGATGACATCCTCAGATATTCTTCTGGCAAACAGTCACATGAGCCACCTCCGGGCAGTTCTTCAGAGGCTTAGGGAGAACTCACTATTTGCTAAACCGGAGAAGTGTTCACTTTTTGCTCAAGAATTGTCCTTCCTTGGTGTCATTTTGTCTGCTGAGGGGTTATGCATGGACTCTAGGAAGGTACAGGCTATTGCGGATTGGGTGCAACCCAGAGATTTCAATGGTCTTCAGCATTTTGGGGTTTTTGCTAATTATTATAGAAAATTCATTAAGGGGTTTTCTCAGGTGGTCAAACACCTCACTGATTTAACTCGTAAGGGGGCTGATCTGAAGAGCTGGTCAGCTCCAGCTGTGGTGGCATTTTCTTCCTTGAAGAACTGTTTCATGACTGCCCCTGTATTGGTTCAACCTGATTCAGCTAAACCATTTATCATAAAGGTAGAAGCCTGGGAGGTTGGAGTGGGGCTGTGTTGTTCAGACGCCCACCACGTTGACTAACTTAAGACCCTGTGCCTTCTTTTCGAGAAAATTTTCCTCTGCTGAGAGGAATTATGATGTGGATAATCGGAAGCTAATGGCCATTAAATTGGCGTTTGAAGAATGGAGGCATTTTTTAGAGGGGGCTGTCCATCATATCACTGTCGTTATGGATCACAAGAACCTGTCTTACATCGAGTTTGCCAAATGTTTAACTCCGAGACAGGCAAAGTGGTCACTTTTTTTTCCCCGATTTCAGTTTTCTATTACTTTCAGACTGGGGTCCAAGAATGTGAAGGCTGATACTTTGTCTCGTAGCCTAGATTCAAGATCACTTCCTGAACCTCCTTCCTCCTTTCTTCAGCATGGAGTGGTGATGGCTGCGGTGTTCTCGGCATTGAATGTGAGATTCGTGAGGCCCAATCTCTTGCTCCTTCTTCCATACCTGATAATAAGCTCTTTGTGCCTGTTCAGTATTGGTTAAAGGTGCTTTGGAAGTTCCATGACTCAGCTCTGAGTGGGCATCCGGGAATCTCAGCCACGCGTAAAGCCATCTCTAGGCTGTTTTGGTTGCCATCATAGGTTTCTGACATCACAGGGTTTGTGTTCTCTTGTGAAACATGTGCCCGCTAAAAAACCTCCCGTAACCGGCAGGCCGGATAATTGGTGGCATAAACAATTCCTGATAGACCTTGGTCTCATCTGTCCATGGATTTGATCACCTATCTTCCCCCTTCTAATGGAAAAACTGTGGACTGGGTAGTAGTGGATAGGTTCAGTAAAGAGGTGCATTTTGTACCATTTTTGTGACTGCCTAATGCTGTGACTTTCAAAACTATTCATTGAGCATGTGGTCCGATTGCATGGTGTGCCTGTCAGTGTGGTGTATGACAGAGGGTTGAAATTTGTGGCAAAATTCTGGAAGGCTTTGGCAGAAAAAAGATTCCTCATCCCTGAGTAAAACCCTTAGTGACTGAACCAATTTTGACCTTAAGGACCAAGTCAAATTTTACAATTCTGACCACTGTCACATTATGAAGTAATAACTTTGGAACGCTTCAACATATCTCTTTAGTTCTTAGAATGTATTTTCGTGACATAATGCACTTCACGATAGTGGCAAAATTTATTCAATATGACTTGCGTTTATTTATGAACAAAGCAGAAATTTGACAAAAAAAGAGAAAATGTATTAATTTTCAAAATTTTTATTTTATCCACTTAAATTAGAGCATTATGTCACACAATATAGTTCATAAATAACATTTCCCACATGTCTACTTTACATCAGCACAATTTTGAAACAATTTTGTTGTTAGGAAATTATAAGGGTATGTGCACACGTTGCAGATTCGTGTGCAGACTTTTCCATGCAGATTATGAAAAATCAGCAGGTAAAATGCCCTGTGTTTTT
Source organism: Ranitomeya imitator (assembly GCF_032444005.1). Taxonomy (NCBI): domain Eukaryota; kingdom Metazoa; phylum Chordata; class Amphibia; order Anura; family Dendrobatidae; genus Ranitomeya; species Ranitomeya imitator. The sequence goes on from NC_091291.1 coordinate 57,056,150, forward strand.
TGTGCAGTTTTCTCATGCATTTTTACACCTGCGGATTCCAATTTTGGAGCAGGTGTGAAACGCTGTGGCATCTGCACAAACAATTGGGAAATAAACCACAGCGTTTCCGCGTTGTATTTTCCGCAGCATGTGCACTGCGGATTTTATTTTCCAGAAGTTTACATGGTACAGTACAACGCATGGAAAACAGATGCGAATCCACAGTGTCAAATCTGCTGCGGATCCGTAGCTAAATACGCAACGTGTGCACATACCCTAAGGGTTAAAAGATGACCAATGATTTCTCATTTTTCCAACAAAATTTACAAAACCATTTTTTCAGGGAACACATTAAATTTGGAGTGATTTTGGGGGGTCCATATGACAGAAAATGCACAAAAGTGACATCATTCTAAAAACTGTACTCCTCATGGTGCTCAAAACCACATTCACGAAGTTTATTAACAGGAACTGAAGCAATGTGGAAGGAAAAAATGAACAGTTAACTTTTTTCATTTAAAATTTATTGAGACCCAAACTTTATATTTTCACAAGGGTAATGGGAAAAAATGGACCTCAAACTTTATTGCGCAATTTCTCCTGAGTTCACTGACATTCCATATGTGGGGGAAATATACTGTTTGGGCACATGGCAGGAATGGGAAGGAAAGGAGCACCATTCGACTTTTTGAATGCAAATTTTTCTGGAATAATTAGTGGACGCCATGCAGCATTTGGGGAGCTCCTGATGTGCCTAAGCAGTAGAAACGCTCCACGAGTCACACCACTTTTGAAACTAGACACCTCAAGGAGCATTTTAAACACCCAGGTATGACACAAATTTGATAACATTAGTTTGTCATATTGAATACATCATCGTTAGTGTTGAGCATAAGTGCTCGCTACTCCAGTATACATTGGGTGTTTGGGTATGCAAAAAGTATTGCGGGTGCTCAAGTGACATGCTCGAGTTCCTGCCCCACATGTTTCGAGGCTGTTAGACACCCAAAAAAACATGTAGGGTCTGCCATACTCGGTGCATACCCGAGCACCCAATGCAAACTCAAGTAGCGAGTACTTGCGCTCAACGCTAGCCGTCATACCATTCATCTTTTTTTTTTTACTTTTGAAAAAACCCAATTCTAACTCCAACCCTGACCTCAACCCTAACCTTAACACAATCCTTACCCACACTCACCTTAACACAACCCTAATCCCATCTCTGATCCTAAGAGAACCCCGAATCCCAAACCTAACCCCAACTGCAAAGAATGGAAATATATATATATATATATATATATATATATATATATATCATCTTGCATGCCAAGACGAATGAAAGCTGCGATTAAAAATCATGGATATTACACAAAATATTGATTTCTGAACTCTTCCTGAGTCAAAACACTAGTACTGTTGTTTCTAAATGATTATGAACTTGTCTTCTTTGCATTATTTGTGGTCTGAAAGAACTGGGTTTTTTTTATTTTGACCATTTTTCTTTGTCAGAAAAAAAATACAAAATTTATTGCTTGAAGCCATGACCCATAAATAGCTTACAACACAGCAAAGGGATGTCATTCTTGAAATTCATCAGTCAGGAGAAGGCTACAAACATTTTTCCTGCGCATTTGATATATCATGGAAATCTGAGAAGATTGTTATAAACAAGGGGCTTACATTTGGAATAATACTGAGATTACTAGAACGGACCATCCCTCAAAAACTGATGGTCCAGGTCGCTGCAAAGATGGTACATTAAAGGAGCTGCAGGAATTTCTGACAACTAATGGTTGTGTACACTTGTGTACTACATGTGACCACAATCTCCTGCATTCTTCATAAGTTTGGCCTGAGAGGTATTGTGGCAAGGTAGAAGCCTTTTCATGCAAAAGAAAAAATGTAAGCCTGGCTTTGTTTTGTCAAAACCTATGTCAAGTGTGCCAAAAGCATGTGGGAAAATGTGCCTTGGTTGAATGAGACCAAGGTTGAACCTTTTCTCCATAGTTCCAAAAGATATGTTTGGAACAAAGCCAACAATGTGCATTACCAAAAGAGCATTATACCCACAGTAAAATATGGTGCAGGCAGCAACATGCTTTGGGGTTGTTTTTCAGCGAGTAAGACTGGGGCTTTAGTCAAAGTGGAGGGAATGAAATATGAACACTTTAAAACATCAGTCAATTTTGAACAAAATCTTCAAAAGGTAAGAATTTAACATTGCAGCATGTCAATGACCCAAAGCATACTTCCAAATCAACAATTAAAGAACTCTGCCAGAAGAAGATCAAAGTTTTGAAATCACCCAGCCAGAGCCAAGATCTGAATTAATTTGAATATCTATGTGCAACCTGAAGAGGGCTCTGTACCCAGGAGATGCCCTCGTGATCTGACAGATTTGGGCTACTGCAAGGTAGAGTCGACAAGGATTGCCAGCTCTACATGTGCCATGCTGATAGATTACAATGCTAAAAGACTAAATGCTGGAATAAATTCAAATGGTACTTCAACCATTGGAAGGGAGAATTGGCATCCTATATATTTGCTCCATTCTCTTGCAAATCTACTCAATCATTTTTGGAACTCTCAAAAATTTCACACGTGCACTGCCACCTCATCACTGACAGGGGTCCAGTTGCCCAGATATATGCCATATGTGGTTAAAAGGGGACATCTTTAAATGTGAAATTGTAATTGCATTGTTGTTTTTGATGCTTTGCAAAATAGAATTTTACATCCATGTAGTCAGATCTATACATATGTATCTTCACGACCGGGGGTGCTGTACAAGGGGTGCGGCGAAGCTTGACGACGTTATAATGGAGTACAGAGTTGGTCGCTACCGGTTTACGATATAGCGTAGTACTCAACATCCCATTATTTACCTCTACAGTTACATCTAAAAAATTGAGGCATGTCCCCCCATATTTCGATGTGAATGACATATTCATCGTGTTGTCATTAAGGTATGCGACAAAAGAGGAAAACGTCGCCTCGTCACCATCCCAAATGAAGAACATATCGTCCACGTACCTATGATATTGTTTGATATGTTTGGAATACATGTTCTGATTGGCATAGATGTATTTCTCCTCAAAAAGGCCTAAGAACAAATTGGCGAAAGTGCATGCTGCCGGAGTCCCCATAGCGGTCCCGGTAGTCTGTTTATACCATAAGTCCCTGAAAGTAAACGCATTGTGCGTCAATATGAAGTGCAAACCATCACATACAAAGTCGATGAAAGCCTGAGTGCGTTCGGTGGACTCAAGGATAAGTCTAATGGAATCTACACCCAATTGTTGGGGAATCCTAGTATATAAGTTGGTCACGTCTACAGAGGCTAGGGCAAAACCTGTTTGCCACTGGAAATGTTTGATACTTTTGAGAAACGCATCAGTGTCTTTTAAATAGGATGGTACACTTGTCAAGATAGGGCGTAATAGCCAATCTATATATTTGGACAGGGGTTCTGTTAAAGACCCCACCCCGGAAACGATGGGGCGTCCGGGGGGGTTTGACTCAGACTTATGTATTTTTGGGACCCAATACCAATGAGGCTTAAGGGGGAACTCCGGCAGCAGCTTCTCGGCTTTGTTCTGTGAAATAATACCTACTTCTACAGATTTTTTCAAAAAAGTCTGTAAAGACCCCTTGAACCCATGAGTGGGATCCTGTGTAAGTCTGGTGTAAGTACTCGTATCCGCCAACTGTCTATTGGCCTCACTTAGATACACGCTTTTAGGGATCAGGACGATTTTGCCTCCCTTGTCGGCCTGCCTTATTATCGTATCCGACCAATTAGAGATTTCTTTTAACGCTCTCCGTTCTACATCGGATAAATTAGAGGGTGCTTTTTCATATAATAAAGCTTCTACATCTTTGATCACTAGTGTTTCGAAGAGGTCTATCACATTGCCTGGTGATATAGGTGGCATGTATTTGGACGGAACCCCCCCTGTGAATGGTTCTACTTTTGGGGCAATAATATCTGGAGCTTCTACTATATTTTCTGTTAAACTTAACAACAATGCACCATCTTGTCTCATATTGGCTAGAGATTGTGGCTCCGTATTAGCTAAAAAGCCCAACGGGCCAATTCTCACTGGTTTCTCCCCCTCCTTAGTTCTCTCTACTGAGACAGGGTTGACAGAAGAGAAAGTCTTATGTAAATGTATTTTACGGGTAGCCTTAAAGTTATCATTGTAACTCTGTTTTTCATCTATGCATAACATGTTGTCAGTCAGATGAGGAAGATTATGTCACGTTTTTCCTAGTATCCTTTATCCCTTGCTAATTATTTGGTGTGTTTTTAATATTTTTTAATGTTTTAGAGACTCGTCACTCAGTGGGGCGTTGCCGGAGGGCGACAGGAGGAAGTGGGGGGGAGGTTTTTTTTTTTTTTTTTTCTCTTACCTTTCCCTACTTATCCTGGCGTCTCTGACGGCACCTCCACTGACCCGTTGAAGCGCCAGATAGGCGCGAAACGGCCGTCGTCAAGCTTCGCCGCACCCCTTGTACAGCACCCCCGGTCGTGAAGATGTATCACATTACGTTCGAATAAAGAGACCTGCACAGCATGATCGGCGAGTGCGCTCCATTTTTTTCTTCGTATTGGGAACATTACATGGACTTTTCTCCAGCGGAGCTCTGCACCCAGGATCAGATATCTTGGCCTATTCAGCACAGGTGAGCGGTTACCACTTTGTTCTTCCTGGCAGTGGTGCTGTCCAGCTGTTTCTATTGTTTTTGCTATACATATGTATATACAGAAAATAATTTTGACAATAGTGTCTATTTGTGGACAAGATGAGAGATTTTGCTCAGTTTGCACAGTAGTTTAAAATTTTCTAGAGTCATTAAAATTGTATGGTTGATATCAATTAACATTTGATTTTTGCTGAATGTGTGCTAAATAATTTCTTTTTCATTTATTTTTAAGTATGGCATGCAATGCAACTAATATTTAAGTGAGAACTATAACAATAGAAGGAAGAATCAGAGAAATTAGCCCTGAGCAACAAAATATGTAATAGGTGATACTAGCTTTCAAGTCCTACACTGAATGAATGAATGCCTGAAGCAGCCTTTGATATTTATCCCACAATGGACTGAAGTGATCAGGATTATGTATAAGACTCATTGAAATACTAAAAATATTCCAGTATGTGCAGCCTTAGTCTAAACTGAATAAAGTTTATAAAACTGCACAGCAAATAAAAATTAGCCTAATTATTTAAAGGGAACCTGTCACCCCCAAAATGGAAGGTGAGTTAAGCCCACCGGCATCAGGGGCTTATCTACAGCATTCTGTAATGCTGTAGATAAGCCCCCAATGTATCCTGAAAGATGAGAAAAAGAGGTTAGATTAAACTCACCCAGGGGCGTTCCCCGCTGCGGTCCGGTCCGATGGGTGTCGCAGTCCGGTCCGGGGCCTCCCATGTTCGGCTCTGGCACAGGCGTACTTTGTTTGCCCTGTTGAGGGCAGAGCAAAGTACTGCAGTGCGCAGGCGAAGGGTATAACTGACCTTTCCCCGGCGCTTGCGCACTGCAGTACTTTGCCCTGCCCTCAACAGGACAGAAAAAGTACGCCTGCGCCTGCGCTGTAGCTGCAGCATGAAAACAAGAAGAGGACATCATCGTAAGAAGATGGGAGGCCCCAGAACAGATTGCGACACCCACCGCAGTGGGACCGCCCCTGAGTGAGTATAATATAACCTCTTTTTCTCATCTTTCAGGTTACATTGGAGGCTTATCTACAGCATTACAGAATGCTGTAGATAAGCCCCAGATGACGGTGGGCTTAGCTCACCTTCCATTTTGGGGGTGACAGGTTCCTTTTAAAAATGCATTTCTGTTATAACACTCTAACTATTCCGAGAGGTTTCCACTTCTATACACAGTAGTGCTGGAGGCATCCACTAATTATTCCTATCTTTATGCCTATCAGTTTTGTAATCAGCTGCACAATGATATCAAAATACCTTTTAAGTCATAAATCATGTGCCTCAAAAATAGTTTTCGACTACATATCGGGTATTGGCGCAATCAAGAGAAATTTCACAACAAATTTCATGGTGTATTTTCTCCTCTTACCCTTTAGGTTAAAAAAATGGGGCTAAAAGAACATTTTTTTCCTGGGAAAAATGTATTTTTTTAATTTTCACGGCTCTATATTATAAACTTCTGCAAAGCACCTGTGAGTTCAAAGAGCTCACGACCCATTTATATACATGCCTTAAGGGGTCTAATTTTCAAAATGGGGTGACATTTGTGGGAGGGTTCTGTTATTTAAACACATCAAGGGCTCTTTAAATGCAACATGGCATCCACTCTTTATTCCAGTCATTTTTGCGTTCAAAAAGTCAAACAGTGCTTCTGCCCTTTTGAGCTTTGCCATGCGCTCAAACAGCAGATTTTCTTGAGATATGGGATATTGACATACTCAGTAGAAACTGTGCAACAAATTTTGCAGTGCATTTTCTCCTGTTACCCTCTTGAAAATAAAAAAATGGAGTTAAAAGACCATTTTTGTAGGAAAAAATTTTTTTTTTTATTTTCACTGTTCTACTTTATAAACTTCTGTACAGCATCTGAGGGTGCAAGGTACTCACGACACATCTAGATAAATTCCTTGGGGGTTCTAGTTGCCAAAATGGGGTGACTTTTAGGAGGTTTCTACTGATTAGGAATATCAGGAGTAGGGTTGAGCGAAACGGATTGTTCATTTTCATAAGTCGCCGACTTTTGGCAAAGTCGGATTTCATGAAACCCGACCCGATCCCTGTGTGGGGTCGGCCATGCGTTACGCGACTTTCGCGCCAAAGTCGCGATTCAATGATGCGAAAAGCGCCATTTCTCAGCCAATGAAGGTGGACGCAGAGTGTGGGCAGCGTGATGACATAGGTCTCAGTCCCCACCATCTTAGACAAGGGCATTACAGTGATTGGCTTGCTTTCTGTGGCGTCACAGGGGCTATAAAGGGGCGTTCCCACCGACCGCCATCTTACTGCTGCTGATCTGAGCATAGTGAGAGGTTGCTGCCGCTTCGTCAGAAGCAGGAATAGCATTAGGCAGGATACATTAACCCCCAAACCGCTTGTGCTGTAGCAATTTCCACTGTCCAACACCACCTTTTGTTTGCAGGGACAGTGGAGGCTAAATTTTTTTTTCCTCAGCGCTGTAGCTCATTGGACTGCCCTAGGAGGCTCCCTGACAGCTGCATTGCTGTTTGTACGCCGCTGTGCAAACCAACTGCTTTTTTCAAAGCACAAATCCTGTTGCTCCTTCCTTTCTGCACAGCTATCTTGTTTGTTTGTCCACACTTTTGACTTTTTTGTGCTGCAGTCCACTCCTTGTTATTGCTGCCTGCCATACTTTGCTGAGATTACTGCAGGGAGATAGTAATTGTATGGCAGTCCCTTTTTTTTTCCGTTATATCTCTTCAAGCCACTTTCTGCCACAGAAAATATACTCTAATACAGTGGCCCAGATTTATTCACTAGTCTCCCTGAAGAAAAAAAAATAAAGGGTGCAGATTAAAATTGACAAATCTGCATCAGTGGCAGTCCTGTGTGTGGCATCTGTGTCTCATTTTCTGGCACAGAAAACATACAGTCTAACAGTGGGCCTGATTTCTTGCCAATTCTCACATAAATAAAAAAAAATAGTGGGAGATTAAGATTGGCATTTCTGCTTCGGTGCCAGTGCTGTGTGTGGCATCTGTCTCTAATTTTGTGCCACAGAAACCCTAGCGTGTAATACTGGGCCAGATTTTTTTTAAATTCTCCCTGAAAAAAAAAATAGTGGGAGATTAAGATTGGCATTTCTGCTTCGGTGCCAGTCCTGTGTGCCACCTGTCTCTAATTTTGTGCCACATTAAACCTAGTATGTAACACTGGGTCAGATTTCTTTTAAATTCTCCCGGAAAAAAAAAATAGTGGGAGATTAAGATTGGCATTACTGCTTCGGTGCCATTCCTGTGTGTGCCACCTGTCTCTAATTTTGTGGCACATTAAACCTAGTGTGTAACACTGGGCCAGATTTCTTTTAAATTCTCCCTGAAAAAAAAATAGTGGGAGATTAAGATTGGCATTTCTGCTTCAGTGCCAGTCCTGTGTGTGCCACCTGTCTCTAATTTTGTGTCACATTAAACCTAGTGTGTAATGTTGTGAATTCTGTGGTCAAGCTCCCTCCTGTGGTCATGAGTGGTACTTCTGCTGGTTCTGTCTATGAGCTTCCTCTGGTGGATGTGAGTGGGGCTGCGGCTTCTGAGTTTCCTTCCTCAGGTGACGAGGTTAAGTCGTTAGGTGCTGCTCTATTTAACTCCACCTAGTTCTTTGTTCCTTGCCTCCAGTCAATGTTCCAGTATTGGTCTTGCTCTCTCCTGGATTGTCCTTGTGGCCTGTCTACACTGCATAAGCTAAGTTCTGCTTGTGTTTCTTGGTTTGCTATTTTTTCTGTCCAGCTTGCTATTTTGGTTTGTCTTGCTTGCTGGAAGCTCTGGGACGCAGAGGAAGCACCTCCGTACCGTTAGTCGGTGCGGAGGGTCTTTTTGCGCCCTCTGCGTGGTTGTTTGTAGGTTTTTGTGCTGATCCCAAAGCTATCTTTCCTATCCTCGGTCGATTCAGTAAGTCGGGCCTCACTTTGCTAAAATCTATTTCATCTCTGTGTTTGTATTTTCATCTTACTCACAGTCATTATATGTGGGGGGCTGCCTTTTCCTTTGGGGAATTTCTCTGAGGCAAGGTAGGCTTATTTTTCTATCTTCAGGGCTAGCTAGTTTCTCAGGCTGTGCCGAGTTGCATAGGCAGCGTTAGGCGCAATTCACGGCTGCCTCTAGTTGTGTTGGAGAGGATTAGGGATTGCGGTCAACAGAGTTCCCACGTCTCAGAGCTCGTTCTTATTTTTTGGGTTATTGCCTAGGTCTGGTCAGCAGCGCTCCACGGCTACCTCTAGTGTGGTGTGATAGGATTAGGGATTGCGGTCAGCAGAGTTCCCACGTCTCAGAGCTCGTCCTATGTTATTAGTAACTATCAGGTCACTTTGTGTGCTCTTAACCACCAGGTCCATTGTGTTTCTGAACCACCAGTTCATAACAGTGTAACACTGGGCCAGATTTTTTTCAAATTCTCCCTGGAAAAAAAAAAATGGGAGATTAAGATTGGCATTACTGCTTCGGTGCCATTCCTGTGTGTGCCACCTGTCTCTAATTTTGTGCCACATTAAACCTAGTGTGTAATACTGGGCCAGATTTCTTTTAAATTCTCCCTGGAAAAAAAAATAGTGGGAGATTAAGATTGGCATTTCTGCTTCGGTGCCAGTGCTGTGTGTGGCATCTGTCTCTAATTTTGTGCCCCAGAAAACCTAGTGTGTAACACTGGGCCATATTTCTTTTAAATTCTCCCTGGAAAAAAAAATAGTGGGAGATTAAGATTGGCATTTCTGCTTCGGTGCCAGTCCTGTGTGCCACCTGTCTCTAATTTTGTGCCACATTAAACCTAGTATGTAACACTGGGTCAGATTTCTTTTAAATTCTCCCAGAAAAAAAAAATAGTGGGAGATTAAGATTGGCATTACTGCTTCGGTGCCATTCCTGTGTGTGCCACCTGTCTCTAATTTTGTGGCACATTAAACCTAGTGTGTAACACTGGGCCAGATTTCTTTTAAATTCTCCCTGAAAAAAAAAATAGTGGGAGATTAAGATTGGCATTTCTGCTTCAGTGCCAGTCCTGTGTGTGCCACCTGTCTCTAATTTTGTGTCACATTAAACCTAGTGTGTAATGTTGTGAATTCTGTGGTCAAGCTCCCTCCTGTGGTCATGAGTGGTACTTCTGCTGGTTCTGTCTATGAGCTTCCTCTGGTGGATGTGAGTGGGGCTGCGGCTTCTGAGTTTCCTTCCTCAGGTGACGAGGTTAAGTCGTTAGGTGCTGCTCTATTTAACTCCACCTAGTTCTTTGCTCCTTGCCTCCAGTCAATGTTCCAGTATTGGTCTTGCTCTCTCCTGGATTGTCCTTGTGGCCTGTCTACACTGCATAAGCTAAGTTCTGCTTGTGTTTCTTGGTTTGCTATTTTTTCTGTCCAGCTTGCTATTTTGGTTTGTCTTGCTTGCTGGAAGCTCTGGGACGCAGAGGAAGCACCTCCGTACCGTTAGTCGGTGCGGAGGGTCTTTTTGCGCCCTCTGCGTGGTTGTTTGTAGGTTTTTGTGCTGATCCCAAAGCTATCTTTCCTATCCTCGGTCGATTCAGTAAGTCGGGCCTCACTTTGCTAAAATCTATTTCATCTCTGTGTTTGTATTTTCATCTTACTCACAGTCATTATATGTGGGGGGCTGCCTTTTCCTTTGGGGAATTTCTCTGAGGCAAGGTAGGCTTATTTTTCTATCTTCAGGGCTAGCTAGTTTCTCAGGCTGTGCCGAGTTGCATAGGCAGCGTTAGGTGCAATCCACGGCTGCCTCTAGTTGTGTTGGAGAGGATTAGGGATTGCGGTCAACAGAGTTCCCACGTCTCAGAGCTCGTTCTTATTTTTTGGGTTATTGCCTAGGTCTGGTCAGCAGCGCTCCACGGCTACCTCTAGTGTGGTGTGATAGGATTAGGGATTGCGGTCAGCAGAGTTCCCACGTCTCAGAGCTCGTCCTATGTTATTAGTAACTATCAGGTCACTTTGTGTGCTCTTAACCACCAGGTCCATTGTGTTTCTGAACCACCAGTTCATAACAGTGTAACACTGGGCCAGATTTTTTTCAAATTCTCCCTGGAAAAAAAAAAATGGGAGATTAAGATTGGCATTACTGCTTCGGTGCCATTCCTGTGTGTGCCACCTGTCTCTAATTTTGTGCCACATTAAACCTAGTGTGTAATACTGGGCCAGATTTCTTTTAAATTCTCCCTGGAAAAAAAAAATAGTGGGAGATTAAGATTTGCATTTCTGCTTCGGTGCCAGTGCTGTGTGTGGCATCTGTCTCTAATTTTGTGCCCCAGAAAACCTAGTGTGTAACACTGGGCCATATTTCTTTTAAATTCTCCCTGGAAAAAAACAAATAGTGGGAGATTAAGATTGCCAATTCGGCCTCAGTGCCAGTGCTGTGTGTGGCATCTGTCTCTAATTTTGTGCCACAGAACATATACTGTATAAGAGTGGGCCACATTTCTTCAATATTCTCCCAGAAAAAATAAAAAGGGGGAGATTTTAAATGTTAGTGTCTGCATCAGCGTCAGTCCTGTTAGTAGCATATCTGTCTGCCACTGAAGCTGTGTACTGTTATACATTGGGCCTGATTTTCCCTGCAGTCTCACCCACCTATAAAGGGATAAACAAATCCAACAGAAGTTTGAGTTCACCTTGTAACTGGTTTTACAGTAACAAATACCATTAGTTTGGTTACGTTTTTCAAACAATGAGGAAGTCTGGTGGAAGAGGTCGTGGCCGTGGGTGGCCAGTGCCAGCTGGCAATGATGGTAGTGGTGGTGGAGCATCAGGTGGTCGTGGGAAAATCAATATAGCACCTAAGTCTCGAGTTGTTGAGCCAGGTTCGTCGTCTGGCTACACAAGGCCTCGAACGCTCCCTTTTCTGGGAGTAGGAAAACTGCTTTTAAAGCCGGAGCAGCAAGAACAAGTTTTGGCTTTCCTTGCTGACTCAGCCTCTAGCTCTTTCGCCTCCTCTTCTGAAACTGCTAAATGTAAAAGCAGCGCGTCGTTAGTGGATGTTCACGGTCAGGGACAAGTCGCTTCCTTGTCTTCTTCACCAAGAACAACAGAGAAGGATGCGTCAGGCACACAATGGGTTACTCCATGGAGCTCTTTACACATACCTTTCCTGGGTTAGAAAGTGAAACAGTTAACAGGCCATGTCCATTACAAGTTGAATCGGACATGGAATGCACAGATGCACAGCCACAGCCAGATTACTATGCTGTCCCTATGACTCAGACCAGAACATTGCCCTCACAGTGTACTGATCCAGAATCAGACCCTGATGAGACTATGGTGCCCCGTCACGAATGCTATACCACCGGCTTACACGGTGACACAGACGAAGTTGCACACGAGATAGAAGAGGAGGTCATAGATGACCCAGTTGTTGACCCCGATTGGCAGCCATTGGGGGAACAGGGTGCAGGCGGCAGTAGCTCTGAAGCGGAGGAGGAGGAGCCGCAGAAGGCATCAACATCGCAACAGGTTCCATCTGCCAGGCCCGTATCTGGCCAAAAACGCGTGGCAAAACCAAAACCAGTTGTAGGACAGCGTGGACATCCGGTTAAAGAAGCTCAGTCTGCAATGCCTGAAAAGGTATCCGATAGTAGAAAGAGTGCAGTCTGGCATTTTTTTAAACAACATCCAAATGATCAGCGCAAAGTCATCTGTCAAAAATGTTCAACTACCTTAAGCAGAGGTCAGAATCTTAAAAGGCTAAATACAAGTTGCATGCATAGACATTTAACCACCATGCATTTGCAAGCCTGGACTCACTACCAAACGTCCCTTAAGGTTGTAGCACCCTCGGCCAATGAAGCTAGTCAGCAACGCTACATCCCTTCCCTCACTGTAAGTCCACCATTTCCCGCACCACCTGCAGTAAATGTGCAGTCAGGGAATCACCAGTTTCGTAGTAGGAAACACTGCATGTAGGGCACCAGCAAGAATACCATCTTCAACCCTCTCTCAGTCTGCCATGTCCACCGGCACCCCTGCTAGTTCCACGATCTGCAGCTCTCCAGTCCAGCTCACCCTACATGAGACTCTCGTTAGGAAAAGGAAGTACTCATCCTCGCATCCGCGTACACAGGGTTTGAACGCCCACATTGCTAGACTAATCTCATTAGAGATGATGCTATACCGGTTAGTTGAAAGCGAAGCTTTCAAAGCCCTGATGGACTACGCTGAACCACCCTACGAGCTACCCAGTCGACACTTCTTTTTGAGAAAAGCCATCCCAGCCCTCCACCAGCATGTAAAAGACGGCATCGTTCATGCACTCAGGCAATCTGTGAGTAGAAAGGTGCACCTGACAACAGATGCATGGACCAGTAGGCATGGCCAGGGACGTTACGTGTCCATCACGGCACACTGGGTTAATGTGGTGGATGCAGGGTCCACAGGTTACAGCAAAATTGGGATAGTTCTGCCTAGCCCACGGTCTAGGAAACAGTTGGCTGTAGGCGTTCGCCCCCCCTCCTCCTCCTCCTCGTCCTCCTGCAGAAGCGGGAGCTCTTCCACAGACCGCAGTCGCACGAGCACTCCATCCGCAGCTGCCACTGTGGCACACGAGGTGTCAAATCATGGGACAGCTAGTGGCAAGCGTCAGCAGGCTGTATTGGCAATGAAGTGTTTGGGCGACGACAGACACACCGCGGAGGTTTTGTCCGAGTTCTTGCAGCAAGAAACTCAGTCATGGCTGGGCACTGTACATCTTGAGACAGGCAAGGTATTGAGTGATAACGGAAGGAAATTTATGGCTGCCATAGCCCTTTCCCAACTGAAACACATTCCTTGCCTGGCTCACACATTAAACCTGGTGGTGCAGTGCTTCTTGAAAAGTTATCCGGGGTTACCCGACCTGCTCCTCAAAGTGCGCAGACTTTGCATGCATATCCGCCGTTCGCCCGTACACTCCAGCCGTATGCAGAACCATCAGCGGTCTTTGAACCTTCCCCAGCATCGCCTAATCATCGACGTTGCAACAAGGTGGAACTCCACACTGCACATGCTTCAGAGACTGTGGAAACAGAGGTGTGCTGTTATGTATTTGTGGGAGGATACACATGCACGGGCAGGCAGTTGGATGGCAGACATGGAGTTGTCAGGTGTGCAGTGGTCGAAGGTACAAGACCTGTGTCAAGTCCTTCAGTGTCTTGAGGAATGCACAAGGCTGGTTAGTGCAGACAACGCCATAATAAGCATGAGCATCCCCCTAGTGCGTCTGCTGATGCAAAGTTTGACGCACATAAAGGAGCAGGCGTCTGCAGCCGAGGAAGAGGAAAGCCTTGATGACAGTCAGCCATTGTCTGGTCAGGGCAATCTACAGGACAAGGTAGTGGGCGAAGAGGAGGAGGATGAGGAGGATGATGGGGATGAGTATTTTTTGAATGAGGAAGCTTCTCCGAGGCCAATAGAAACTGGTGGCGTTGCAAGGCCGGGTTCAGGTTTTTTGAGGGAGACAAGTGACGTATATTTGCCTGAAACTGCCCCTCAACCCAGCACAACCGCAGATTTGACAACTGTAAGTTTGGTCCACATGGTGGATTATGCCTTACGTATCCTCAAAAGGGACCCACGCATTATTAAAATGATGATCGATGATGATTACTGGTTGGCCTGCCTCCTTGATCCTCGCTATAAAGGCAAATTGCAAAATATCATGCCACATGAGAACCTCGAACAAATATTAGCAACCAAACAAGCAACTCTTGTAGACCGTTTGATTCAGGCATTCCCAGCACACAGCGCCGGTGATGGTTCTCACACGAGCTGCAGGGGGCAACAGGGCAGAGGTGTTAGAGTTGCACAAATCAGAAGTGGCGTTGGACAGAGGGGTTTTCTGACCAGGTTGTGGAGTGATTTCGCAATGACCGCAGACAGGACAGGTACTGTAGCATCAATTCAAAGTGACAGGAGACAACATTTGTCCAGTATGGTTACTAACTATTTTTCATTCCTTATCAATGTTCTCCCTCAACCGTCATTCCCATTTGATTACTGGGCATCCAAAATAGACACCTGGCCTGAATTGGCAGAATATGCATTGCAGGAGCTTGCTTGACCAGCAGCTAGTGTGCTATCAGAAAGAGTATTCAGTGCTGCTGGTTCAATATTGACCAAAAACAGGACTCGTCTGGCTACCCAAAATGTTGATGATCTAACCTTCATTAAAATGAACCACTCATGGATTTAAAATTATTTTGCCCCACCTTTCCCGGCTGACACCTAGCTTTCCTATAAAAAGGTCTTGCTTGTGGACTGGTCTTACTGACTGTTCCAATCTCTTAATCTGCAGCAGCTGTTTGTCCAGCATACGACATGTTTACACCTCCCTAAATGCGCTAACTCCCCCCAACGGGGCCGTGGTCTCGCCACTTGGCGCAAGCACCCGTGAGAGTGCCGTTTGTCTGAAGAGGTGGGTGTGCCCGCTTTTGGCTGACGGCACTGCCATTGGGTCCCTCATAGTACAATAAATTGTCTCTGGCGGTGGTGGCGCGCAACCAACGTCAGACACACCGTTGTAACTTGAAGGGCCCTGGGCCTGTACCGCCGGCCACAAGAGAGTTTCCCCCACCAGCTCAAACAGTGCTCTACCACTTGCAAAATTATCTCTCACAGCTCCACCAATGTTTAATCTATGCGCTGACATCCTTTAATGCCTGGCACTGACAATACCAATTTGTTGACATGTATGATGCTAGTTAAAATAGTCAGGGTCAGTGTCCTATATTGACACCAGTAACTGCTTAGCGGCGCCAAATTACTATGTCTGAAACTCATCAGAGGAACACACCCCTGTACCTAAGTATGCCACCCTTTTGTTTTTTGGTTTAGTTGTTTTGAGAGACATTAATATCTATTTATTTTTGGAGAGTACTAACTGTGTCAGACACTCCTTCCAATCGTCCTCTGCCGAACAAACCAATGCGGCCTGTGTAACCCTGCAAGATAATTCTAACTGCAATGAGCCTAATTTTTTTCATTTTAGGACTACTAAGTCTGTCTGCAGTCCCTCCTTCCAATAGTCCTCCGCTGACCACAACAATGCTGCCTGTGTACCCATGGAACCTATTTAAAAGTGCATAGAGCCTACTTTCTTTATTGTAGGCCTACTAAGTCTGTCTGCGGTCCATCCTTCCATTTGTCCTCCGCAAAGCACACCAATGCCGACCGTGTACCCATGTACCTTTTTTTCAACCTGCAGTGAGCCAACTTTGTGGTGTTAGGCCTACTAGCAGTGTCTGTCTGCGCCACTTAATACAGCTGTTCTCCTCTAAAAAAAAAAAAAAAAAGGCTGGTTTTCAGCCTGTCAGAATTATAAAACTGCATTGGGACCACAAGTTTCGATGTGGTCTACAAACTGATTCTTCCGCTCCAAGGTGTTCTCCTGGTTGCCTTTCCTGAGCTTCAATCTTCAGGCTCTCGTTAAATAGTTTTTTAATGGAACAACTGCAGTGGGGCTACTAGTTGGGTTGGGGCCTACTACCAGTGTATGCCGCTCCAAGGTGTTCTCCAGGTTGCCTTTCCTGAGCTTCAATCTTCAGGCTCTCGGTAAATAGTTTTTTAATCGAACAACTGCAGTGGGGCTACTAGTTGGGTTGGGGCCTACTACCAGTGTATGCCGCTCCAAGGTGTTCTCCTGGTTGCCTTTCCTGAGCTTTAATCTTCCGGCTCTCGTTAAATAGTTGTTGAAACAACACTGCATTAGGCCTACAAGTTGGGTCTGGGTTCTACAAACGGTGTCTTCCGCTCCAAGGTGTTTTCCAGTTTGCCTTTCCCTAGCTTCTATCTTCAGGCTCTCGTTAAATTGTTTTTAATATAACACTGCATTTGGCCTACTTGTTTTGTTGGCCCTACCAACGGTGTCTCCCGCACCTTGATGTTCTTCTACACTGAACACACCAATGCCACCTGTTTACTACTGTTACCAATTTTGAACTGCATTTAGCCTACTTACTAATTTGGGCCTACTCACTGTGTCAGCCTCTCATTACAGTTGTACTCCACTGAACAAAGCAATGCCCCCTGGTTAGTCCTATTACCAATTTTGAACTGCATTTAGCCCACTTTATTCTTTGGGCCTATATCTTTGTTTCCTCCTCATCCTGCCCATTGCCCAGCCAATGATAGATGAGTCTGCTGGTACATTGACCCAGAACACTACATTAGTGGTACATTGACCCGTGCACGCGACACAGCAAGAATGTGACCCTGCTGAAAGTCAGGTTCAGCTTCCCGCATACCATAACACATTACACGGGGACAAAGAGGAAGGTGCAGATGAAAGTGCAGGTTCCTTCATCAGGTGGGGGGAATACTCGTTGGCGACGTCACTGGCACAGGGCCCCTCATAGTACACAAAAAGTGTCGCTGCCGGTGGGAGGCGCCCCCGCCGTGCAAACACACCGCTGTACTTTGAGGGGCCCTGTGCCAGTGCCAATGCCAACGAGTGGCCCCCCCCTGCTTGCTCAGGATCACAGCACTTGCAAAGTTTAAATACTTTTCTCTCTCTGCTCCACTGCCCTGAGGTGGTCCAGATTACCTGGGCCTACTAAATACTTGAACCAGCCCTACCCCCCACAACTTTAGCCAAATGACCCCCAATTTCCAATGCCTAACTATTATTATAAGGTAAATTAAGATTGACAAGCTTCAGTAACAAGAATGGATGTTTTTGCCATTAAAATTGGCACTGTAGGTGTTTTCCTGGCCTCCACTCACTGCGACTATGCTTCCCCATTGACTTGCATTGGGTTTCGTGTTTCGGTCGATCCCCGACTTTTCGCTATAATCAGCCGATTCCACTCGACTCGACTTTTGAGGTAGTCGGGTTTCGCGAAGCCCGACTCGACCCTAAAAAACTAAAAGTCGCTCAACCCTAATCAGGAGCTCTCCAAACACGACAAGTTCTTGATTCCAGCCATTTTTTCGTTAAAAAAGTCAAAAGGTGCTCCTTCCCTTCTGAGCTCTGCCATGCACCCAAACAATAATTTATCCCCACATATGGGGTCTTGGCTTACTCAAGAGAAATTGCACAGCAAATTTTCAGATCCAATTTCTCCTGTTACCGTTTTGAGGAAATAAAAATGTTGGGGCTAAAGTAACAATTTTGTGAAAAAATGTAAAATGTCAATTTTTTCCTTCCAGTAAACTTATTGAATGTGGTTTTGAGGAATATTAGGGGTGTTTTTTATAATGTTGTCACATCTGGGTATTTTCTGTCATTTAGGCTCCTCAAAGCAATTTCAAATCTGATGTGGTCCCTAAATTATTTTTTGGGAAATTTTGTTTGAGAAATGAGAACTTGATGATCAACTTTTAACTCTTCTAACTTTTTTAAAAAATACGTTTCAAAAATTTGGTATTGTAAAGCAGACATGTTAAATATTATCCATTAGCTATTTTGTGTGATATAACTATCTGGTTTAAGGGCATAAGAATTAAAAGTTTGAAAATTGTGAAGTTTTCAATTTTTTGCCAAATTTCTGATATTTTCACAAATAAATGCAAGTCATATCAAACAAATTTTACCACTATCATGAAGTATAATATGTTGCGAGAAAGCAATCTCAGAATTTCTGAGATTTGCTTAAGAGTACAGAGTTATTACCTCATATTGTGAAACTGGTAAGTTTAAAAAAAATGAGGCTTGGTCAGTAACATACAAAACGGCTCGGTCCTTAAGGGGGTCTAAATGAACGTGTTTCAGTAAGACTGGTGTACAAAGCTGAAGTCTTAATTAAATGGATCCATTATGTACAGTATATTCAAAAATCTTTATCATGTCCTGCTCTCACATTAGACCAGCACAATTTGTCCTGAGTATGCTGATACCCCATATGTGGGGGTAAACCACTGTTTGGGCGCATGGGAAAGCTCGGAAGGGAAGGAGCGCCGTTTGACTTTTCAAGGCAAAATTGACAGGAATTGAGATGGGACGGCATGTTGCATTTGGAGAGCCACTGATGTGCCTAAACATTGAACCCCTCCACAAGTGACACCATTTTGGAAAGTAGACCCCCTAAGGAACTTATCTAGATGTGTGGTTAGCACTTTGACCCACCAAGGGCTTCCCAGAAGTTTATAATAGAGAACCATAAAAATAAAACAAAATTATTTTCCCACAAAAATTATATTTTAGCCACCAGTTTTGTATTTTCCCGAGGGTAACAGGAGAAACTGGACCCCAAAACTTGTTGTCCAGTTTGTCCTGAGTATGCTGATACCCCATATGTGGGGAGAACCACCGTTTGGGTGCATGGGAGGGCTCGGAAGGGAAGGAGCGCCATTTGGAATGCAGACTTAGATGGAATGGTCTGCAGGCGTCACATTACGTTTGCAGAACCTCTAATGTACCTAAACAGTAAAAAAAACAAACAAGTGACACCATTTTGGAAAATAGACCCCCTAAGGAACTCATCTAGATGTGTTGTGAGAGCTTTAAACCCCCAAGTGTTTCACTACAGTTTATAACTCAGAGCCGTGCAAATTAAAAATAATTTTTTTTCCACAAAAATTATTTTTTAGCCCCCAGTTTTGTATTTTTCCAAGGGTAACAGGAGAAATTGGACCCTAAATATTGTTTTCCAATTTGTCCTGAGTACGCTGATGCCCAATATGTGGGGGGAACCACCGTTTGAGCGCATGGCAGAGCTCGGAAGGGAAGGAGCATCATTTGGAATGCAGACTTAGATGGATTGGTCTGCAGGCGTCAAATTGCGTTTGCACAGTCCCAATGTACCTAAACAGTAGAAACCGCCCAAAAGTGACCCCATGTTGGAAACTAGACCCCAAAGGAACTTATCTAGATGTGTTGCGAGAACTTTGAGCCCCCAAGTGTTTCACTACAGTTTATAACGCAGAGCCGTGAAAAAAAAATAAAAATTCCCCAAAAAATAATTTTTTAGCCCGCAGTTTTGTATTTTCCCAAGGGTAACAGGAGAAATTGGACCCCAAAAGTTGTTGTCCAATTCGTTCTGAGTACGCTGATACCCCATATGTTGGGGTAAACCCCTGTTTGGGCACACGGGAGAGCTCGGAAGGAGCACTGTTTTACTTTTTCAACGCAGAATTGGCTGGCATTGAAATCGGACGCCATGTCCCATTTGGAGAGCCCCTGATGTGCCTAAACAGTAGAAACACCCCAATTATAACTAAAACCCTAATCCAAACACACCCCTAACCATAATCCCAACGGTAACCCTAACCACACCTCTAACCCAGACACACCCCTAACCC
This sequence comes from Ranitomeya imitator, assembly GCF_032444005.1. Classification (NCBI taxonomy): domain Eukaryota; kingdom Metazoa; phylum Chordata; class Amphibia; order Anura; family Dendrobatidae; genus Ranitomeya; species Ranitomeya imitator. The sequence goes on from NC_091291.1 coordinate 57,076,061, forward strand.
TAATCCCAACCCTATTCCCAACCATAAATGTAATCCAAACCCTAACCCTAACTTTAGCCCCAACCCTAACTGTAGCCTTAACCCTAGCCCCAACCCTAACCCTAGCCCCAACCCTAACCCTAGCCCCAACCCTAACCCTAGCCCTAAACCTAGCCCTAACCCTAGCCCTAACCCTAACCCTAACCTTAGCCCTAACCCTAACCATAGCCCTAACCCTAGCCCTAACCCTAGCCCTAACCCTAATCCTAGCCCTAACCCTAACCCTAGCCCTAACCCTAACCCTAATGGGAAAATGGAAATAAATACATTTTTTTAATTTTTTAATTTTTCCCTAACTAAGGGGGTGATGAAGGGGGGTTTGATTTACTTTTATAGAGGGTTTTTTAGTGGATTTTTATGATTGGCAGCCGTCACACACTGAAAGACGCTTTTTGTTGCAAAAAATTTTTTTTGCATTACCACATTTTGAGAGCTATAATTTTTCCATATTTGAGTCCACAGAGTCATGTGAGGTTTTGTTTTTTGCGGGACGAGTTGACGTTTTTATTGGTAACATTTTCGGGCACATGACATTTTTTGATCGCTTTTTATTCCGATTTTTGTGAGGCAGAATCACCAAAAACCAGCTATTCATGAATTTCTTTTGGGGGAGGCGTTTATACCGTTCCGCGTTTGGTAAAATTGATAATGCAGTTTTATTCTTCGGGTCAGTACGATTACAGTGATACCTCATTTATATAATTTTTTATGTTTGGCGCTTTTATACGATAAAAACTATTTTATAGAAAAAAGAATTTTTTTTGCATCGCTTTATTCTGAGGACTACAACTTTTTTATTTTTTTGCTGATGATGCTGTATCACGGCTCATTTTTTGTGGGATAAGATGACGTTTTCAGCGGTTTCATGGTTATTTATATCTGTCTTTTTGATCATGTGTTATTCTACTTTTTGTTCGGCAGTATGATAATAAAGAGTTGTTTTTTGCCTCGTTTTTTTTTTCTTACGGTGTTTACTGAAGGGGTTAACTAGTGAAACAGTATTATAGGTTGGGTCGTTACGGACGCGGTGATACTAAATATGTGTACTTTTACTGTTTGTTTGTTTTTTATTTAGATAAAGAAATGTATTTATGGGAATTTTTTTTTTTTTTTTTACACATGTGGAAATTTTTGTTGTTGACTTTTTTACTTTGTCCCGGGGGGGGGGGGACATCACATATCGCTGATCTGACAGTTTGCACAGCACTCTGTCAGATCAGCGATCTGACTTACAGTGCTGCAGGCTTACCAAGCGCCTGCTCTGAGCAGGCACTTGGTAAGCCACCTCCCTCCCTGCAGGACCCGGATGCCGTGGCCATTTTGGATCCAGGCCTTTCTGCAGGGAGGAAGGTAAGAGACCCTCTCAGCAACACGATTACATCGCATTGCTGCGGGGGTCTCAGGGAAGCCCGCAGGGAGCCCCCTCCCTGCACGATGCTTCCCTGCACCACCGGCACACCGCAATCATGTTTGATCGCGGTGTGCCGGGGGTTAATGTGCCGGGAGCGGTCCGTGACCACTCCTGGCACATAGTGCCGGATGTCAGCTGCAATAGGCAGCTGACACCCGGCCGCGATCGGCCGCGCTCCCCCCTTGAGCGCGGCCGATTGCGCTGGATGTACTATTCCGCCCGTGGGAATTAAGGCCCACATGGACGGAATAGTACGTCCGATAGCAGAAAGGGGTTAAAGAAAATTAAGTCCAAAATCTTTGGCGCAGATTCATCAAAGCTTTTATGCCAAAAAAAACTGGAGTAAAATGTCTGAAAGTAGCAAAATTTTGCATAAAATTGGATTGCACAAAAAGTTTGATAATTTTACCTTCAATTTGAATAAGCTCTGCTGAAATCAGCTTATTGAGGAGCTAAAGAGGAAGGGGGCTTGGCCAATTCAAAGTGGCATCATTTTGTACACCAGAAATTCTACTGTAGCCCTTGACTCGAGCAGCATTTTTAGTGAGGTGTACAGAGGAACACAACACTAAGACAATGAGCTGAATTCATTAATTGTCATGCACTTCTTAAACAGAACATGTCAGCACTATTATGTAATGTAAAGAAAGACATGGCAGTAATAGCGCTGAAATACTAATTTCATTTACATCTTTGGTGAAGACATTTACTTTGTTATTCTTCTTTAAGAACATTTAAAGTTTTCTGCTAATTTGATCATGTTCTACAAGGCATGGACTGTACACTGAGTCTCCTACCTGTTTTAGTTTCCCTGCTCCCCTGCCTTCATTTGGTCTTTGACAGGTCACTGCTGAAATTTAAAGTAAATGTGTCAGTTTTCTTTGTTGTCTTTGTTCATGTGAAATTCCCTAGTAGGCCCCTGCCCAGGTCTAGCAACAAAAAAGGCTGTTGAGACATGTGCACAGGATGTCCTTTTCAGGTGGATTCTGCTTAAAAATTACCTGAAAAAATTCTACAAAATTGCAGCAAAAAAATTTACCTAGTACAGCAATGTCAAAATGAAACTGCTTTGCACATGTTTTGTCTTATGACTAGAGATGGGTGAACCCAAACAGTAAAGTTCGGCATCCATACCGAATACCTTCTGTTCGGGCATGGACACCAAACACGGACTTCGGCAGGAAGTCCGTGCCATGTTACAGTTTGGGTTTGGCTGCCCGAACATTGGGTGTTTGTCGCGCTGTCATGTGCATGACAGTGCGGCAAACTCCGCTTCTGATCTGCGATAAAATCGTCACTGCTGGTCAGATAACCGCGGTTCCCACGCTGTCAAAAGACAGTGTGAGCGTGCAGCTATGAATGGAGTTATAAAGTTTACCTCTGGTCACTGGTGTCAGCTGATGGGACTACTGCTCCCATCAGCTGATGCCTGCTGCTGCTAATAACAGTGAGAGCAGGAGTTGCTGTTGGGAGATTGAGCTATCCTTCATTGTGCATGAACATTTATTTCCATATACCCTACATCCTTATATTTAATTCAACCGTTTTGCACTATGCACTTTACCTTTGCATTGATCTTGTTTATATCCTTGTTCAGACTGGTTGTATCATTACCTTAGGATGTGTTACCCTTTGTACTACCCTAGCTAGTGCATAAATCTAAAAACTGTTTCTCATGTCCGGTGTTTGCTTTTTGCCATCACCTGTATGGTTTGCTTGCATTTCCAATTTGTAATTGTTCTTAAAATCATGTATATTAATAAAATCATTACATATTGAGAGTATTGGAGGATTTTGTTAGTTCTCACATTTTTTCGATTTGCATATGATCCTCCTCATTTACCTTAGTGCTATCCATTTTTGTTTAGGGACTATTCAACACTTGGCTCCTGCGCTCTAAGTAAATAATTTAAAAAAAATGCCATGGGTCCCCTGTATTTTTGATAACCAGCCAGGCAAACTCTTAGCTGCAGACTGCAACTCTCAGCTGTCACCTTCAGCAAGGCTGGTTATCAGTTATCAATAATAGAGGGGTCCCCATGCCATATTTTTTAAATATTTAAGTAAATTAAAAAATGGCATGGGGTCCCCCCATTTTTGACCATGCACATGACAGCATTGCAAACACTGGATGTTTGGACCCCCTTTCAATGTGGTCCGGTGTTTGGGGGTTGGGTCTGGGTACTGTTATGGTACCTGAAACCCAAACTTTTTGTAACTATTTGGCCAAACCTGCCGGACCCAAACCCGAACATCCTGGTGTCTGCCCATCTCTATTTCTTTAACTACTTCAGTGTTTGAAAAACTTGAGGCAGTTAAAAAGTAACATGTTTATTCTTCTTGACAGCATAGAAAGCATATCTGAGATCATAGAGCAAATATATCTGCTTGGGGCCTATCTTCAGCCTGGTTTCCAAGACAACATGTCCACGAGGCTGGGAAGTTCCCAGGGGCAGATAATTGGTACAATTGCAGGGACTATGTGGGGACATCACCTCCACTTTCCTTTCTTCGGAGACATCAGCATACAGCGACTCTTCAGCCTGGTCTCCAAGACAACATGTCCACGAGGCTGGGAGGTTCTTGGGGGCAGACAATTGGCATAATCGCAGGGACTGAGTGGGGACATCACCTCCACTTTCCTTTCTTCGGAGACATCAGCATACAGCAACTCTGTGACTAAGCACACCTGATGGAGAAAATGGCAACTTCTTCTGACTGACCTAGAAGTATGTCGACCAGACCCTTTTTTGTAACTCCACTGTCACCAACAAAGCACCACATGGGGTCTCGAGATGAGAACAGGAACTTAAGTTCTCAGCTCTAGACAACCAATGGGAATACCAGACAGCACATGAAAGGTGATTCTCTTCGTGTCTCTTCTCGATTTGTTCAGACATGACTTGACTGTTTCTGATTAGGACCCGTCCTTTACTTAATAATACCATCACTGTATTCTGGAGCTGTAGGATGGGAATCTGATAACTAATCCTCACACGCCTTGCATCACAGACCCTCCCGCCGAACCAAAGGCTGCAGAGAGATACAGAGTAATTTGAGAAGAGTGAATATTCCCGCCATGGGCAGCCTATCCCACTGGCACAAAACTTTGGAGTTTTTTACACTGCACAGGTAGCTGTCTCAACAGGCTGGAGAACAGGTGGTCTTTGAAAGGACAGGGCCAGATGTGGCGGTTTCCTCACACGCATCACTTATCTGGTCTGCTTCAAGAAGCTGAAAAGGGATGTTTTTGCAGACGGTTCTGGATTCGATTTGTCAAAGACCTTATGGAAGGCAACCAGGAAGGCCTGCAGGTCTGAGGTGACAGGAGCCCCTTTTTACAAAGGGGGTTGAAACATGTCAGGGTATCTCCTGCTAGGTAGGCGATTAGGAATCCTACCTTGACCAAATCACAGAAAACTGCTGTCTAAAAATGTCATAGTGCCGCATGCACTTCTTTAGGAACCAACAGCACTTCTTTGGATCCCCATAATACCATCAGACAGGTACCACTCCCAGGCAGATCTCAGTAATGCAGCTGCTGAAGTTCGCTGGCATGGACTAGGGCTATGTTCAGACACATCGGTCCAGGATACTTGATCAGGGACTGGCCGCACAAGCATCGGGAGACAATTTTCGGGCACTGGCTGCACTAGTACTTGGGGACAAAGGGAACAGAGGGAGTCTTTTATGTAGGATGACTCCCAGCAATTGGCTTAGAGCCATCTTGCTGGTGTACAAATTATGCAAAATGTCTCTAAGCAACAGGCTGAGTGCATTTAGCCATATGCTGCTGCGACGCCCACTAGGGCCATGGGGTACTACGAACCGGGTCAATCGGTGCTTCAGGGAGTTGTCACAGCAGCAGTGACCCAGTCCGTGGCCCTGGACAGTTTGTAGGGGATTTAACATGATGCCACCTGTGGTGTTCGACAATGATTGGCCGACGCTGCTTAAGGGGACCGCTGGGGCCGATGGTGACATAGCTGGGATGGTTCTGCTCTCCACAGGTGGAATGGGGCCCCAGAGCTACCGGTATAGTTAGTAAGGGATTGTAGACATTGGGGTGCAGGACTGAGGGTGCGGAAAATGACTGGAGGACACAAGGACTGCAGTTTTCTTTACCTTTACTTGACAGTTGCAGGTACAGTCAGGGGCACGGGTAACAGGTGATAATTGGGATCCGGGCAGCCTGGAAGCAATCCAGGATCCACCTAGCCAAGTAAGTTCAGAGGCCTTCCTTCTGCGCTGTTCTTTTAGGTCCTTGCTGCTGTAGCTAGCTGCAGCCCTCTCCTGCATGTTTGCTTCAACCCATATGGCAGACAGCGTGAGCCTATTGCGGGCACTGCCTGTTCACTGGCAGTCCTGGGCTCTTGGCCTGCTGCGGTGCCTCTTGTTGTTCAATGAGGCCAGGGGGCTTGCAGTCCCCTGCCCTCCAAATTTGGCTGTCGGGGCATGTAGTACCCGCACAGCCAAGGACTCTGTCATCCTCCTTGTCCACACTCTACTCTAGGCTGAACTTGGTTGCAGCTCCACTCCAGAGGTTCTCCTCAACTTGTCTCCTCTACCCTCACTCTCAGACTCACACTAACTACCTCCGCCTCCAGGCCAGAACTTATAGGGAAGCTCCCCTGAAACCAGGTGTTTGAGCTCTCCCTTCTGGTCTTGAGTCAGGAAAAGTGATGGATGCTGGTGCTGCCTGGTAAGGGGATCCCTGTGAGGGAAGCAATACCTCTGTGGCAGCCGGACAACTGTGGTGCCACATTTCCCCTTTATGAGCACTCTCCACAAGGAGAAAAGTTACACCTAAGATCTCAGTGTTTTATACACTTTCACCCCATTATATGTCAAAAATAGATTAATAATGCAATAATAATTTTGATGGCACATCTTTAATTTCATGGGGGAAGTAATTAATACTAAATATGGCACCTAGACCATCAGTTTATCAAATTTGATGGATAATAGTGAACTAAAGTTTATACAGTGATAAAGTATTCCTTATGTTCATTGTTTTTTCTTTTTCCCACTTTTAACGTTTTAATCTAGTGAAATTATTGGCTAGAGTGATTGTTGCCTTTTACTGTTGGCTATGTATCCAAGTATTTTTTAAATAAAATGAAAACATTTGCTTTTTTTAAAAAAAAAGAAAGCCTTACTAGAAAAGCAATGCTCCATGATAGTACTCATAAATGTCTCATTTATTGTGCTGCACTTCAGAATAAATATTGCGTCTATATAACTTAATAGCGGTGCTTTCTAAAGGTTTTACTTCCTAGACAAGTGTTCTTGTTCTGTTACCTGTGATGTCCTTTCCAATTGCCTGATATTTATTCTAGTTAGATGTATGTTTTAATTGTCTAGAGATTATTCTGTTTATATATACAAAATTTGTATTTATACACAGAGTGCATAAAGACAGAAACACCAAGATGGAAAGTTTTAGGAAGGTAATCCTAGAGTGGACCTTCAGGGCCATGGTACTGAACCTCCCCAGAGCGAGCTAACCCTAGTGAGCCAACCCCTATACAGGGACTGTGGGGCCGAGAGGGTGACTCGTAGGGACCGAGGTGTGGAGGATGGAAGCACGAGGAGAGGAAATATGAGGATAGAAAACTGACGAGACACGGGTACCACGGAACAGGGGAAACCAGAAAAAGGACTGAACTAGGAGGACATGGATGGGGTGAATTGAGGTGAACCGGGAAACAGAGGGTAGATCCATGAAGTATCCGGGATCCTGGCAGGGTTAAAGGAGCACTGAGAGCAGGAGTTGGGAGACTGGAGAAGACACACAGAGACCAGGGACCACCAGAAGCACGCACGACAGGAGGCATTGCAAGGAAGACAAGGGCTAGGCAGGGTTAAATAGGTTCAAAACAAGATAAACAGAGAGACATTACAGCGCCTGGGCTAGCTCGAGCTAACGAGATAATCAGGCATGGCCCAAGGGAGAAGGTAGTAAGAAATACCCCATACATACCTGCTATTGGAGGAGAGGCACCTCCGGGTCAGCGCGCAACAGGCCCCTAGAACGCAGGAGACGTGCCCCCGCAACCTCAGCCAACCAGAGAGCGCACGTGCACACTGGAACCCAACAGCAGGCCGGGAGACAGGAAGTGCCAGACATGAGCAGGGATGCTCCTGACTAGTAGCGCCCCAGGACACCGGAGCAGGTGACAGACGGTGAGTATCAGAAGACCGACGAGCACCTGCCGACCTAACAGAAGAGCAATGAACCACTGCAATTGAATACTCAACTTTTGCTGCCGTTCCAGTTTACCTTCAATTAACCCCTTTGAGGCGAAGCCTGTTTTCACCTTCATGACCAGGCTAAATTTTTACAATTCTGATCACTTTTATTTTATGAAGTCATAGCTTTGAAACGTTTCATCGGATCCTGGTGATTCTGAGAACGGTTTCTCCTGACTTATTGTACAATATGATAGTGGTAAAATTTCTTTGAAATAACTTGCATTTATTTGTGAAAAAAATGGAAATTTGGCAAAAATTTAGAAAATTTCACAATTTTCAAACTTTTAATTTTTATGCTCTTAAATCAGAGAGTCATATCACACAATATAGTTAATAAGTAACAATTCCAATGCCTACTTTACATCAGCACAATTTCTTAAACAATTTTTTTTTAGGAAGTTCTAAGGGTTTGACCAGCGATTTCTAATTTTTACAACTATTTAGTTTGGAAAAACGAAGGCTAGCGGGTGATCTTATTTTAATGTATAAATATATGAGGGGACAATACAAATACATTTCTGATGATCTTCTTAATCATAGACCTGAGACAGGGACAAGGGGGCATCCTCTACGTCTGGAGGAAAGAAGGTTTAAGCATAATAACAGACGTGGATTCTTTACTGTAAAAGCAGTGAGACTATGGAACTCTCTGCCGTATGATGTTGTAATGAGTGATTCATTACTTAAATTTAAGAGGGGACTGGATACCTTTCTTGAAAAGTATAATGTTACAGGATATATATATTAGATTCGTTGATAGAGCGTTGATCCAGGGAATTAGTCTGATTGCCATAAGTGGAGTCGGGAAGGAATTTTTTTCCCCAATGTGGAGCTTACTCTTTGCCACATGGTTTTTTTTGCCTTCCTCTAGATCAACATGTTAGGGCATGTTAGGTTAGGCCAGGGGTCCCCAACTCCAGGCCTCGAGGGCTGCCAACAGTGCAGGTTTTCAGGATTTCTTTAGTATTGCATTGGTGGTAATGTGATCATCTGCACAGGTGATGATTCCAACCCCTGTGCAATACTAAGGAAATCCTGAAAACCTGCACTGTTGGCGGCCCTCGAGGCCTGGATTTGGGGACCACTGGGTTAGGCTATGGGTTGCACTAGATGGACTTAAAGTCTTCCTTCAACCTTAATAGCTTTGTTAAAATCTGCAAAACTATTTTTTAAGGACCACCTCACACTTGAAGTGACTTTCAGGGTCCTATTTGACAAAAAATGACACCATTCTTAAAACTGCACCCCTCAATATACTCAAATCCACAATCAAGAAGTTTATTAACCCTTCAGGTGCTTCACAGAAATTTTGGGAATGTGGAAGGAAAAAGTAAACATTTACTTTTCTTTCACTAAATTTATCCTTTAGACCTAATTTTTTTTACCTTTCGTAAGGGTAACAGGAGATAATGGACCATAATTATTGTTGTGCAACTTGGTTTGGGCAAATGGAAGGGTTTGAAAGGGAAGGAGCACGATTTGAGTTTTTGAATGCAAAATTTGATGGAATAATTAGCGGATGCCATGTTGCGTTTAGAGAGCCCCTGATTTGCCTAAACAGTGGAAACCCTCCACAAGTGACACCATTTTTGAAACTTGACCCCTTAAGGAACTTACCTAGATGTGTATTGAGCACCTTGAAACCAATGGTGCTTCACAGAGGTTTACAACGTTGCACCGCAGAAATAAAAAAATCACATTTTTCACAAATAAATATTTTTTAGCTCCATATTTTGCATTTTCATAAGGGTAACAGGAGAAATTGCTCCATACAATTTGTTGTGCAATTTATCCTGAGTATGCCGATACCCCATATGTGAGGGAATACTACTGTTTGGGTGCACTGTAGGACTTGGAAGGAAAGGAGCACCATATGCATTTTTAGAATGCAAAATTTGATGGAATACTTAGCGGACGCAATGTCGAGCTTGGTGAGCCCCTGATTTGCTTAAACAGTGGAAACCCCACACGAATGACAGCATTTTGGAAGCTAGTCCCCTTTGGGACCTTATGTAGATGTTTATTGAGCACATTGTACCCCCAGGTGCTTCACAGATGTTTATATCTTTAAATAAATAAAAAAAAATCATATTTTTCCCGCAAAAATTCATTTTTAGCTACATATTTTGCATTTTCACAAGGGCAAAAGGGGAAAATGGACCCCAAAGTTTGTTGTGCAATTTCTCCTGAGTTCAGCGATACCCCATTTGATGTCGAAAACTACTTTTGAGGCTCAATGCAAAGCTCAAAAGGGAAGTAGTGCCATATTAGGGTATGTGCGCATGCTGTGCATTTGCCTTTGTAAAAATCTGCCTAGATTCTGTTTCTCTTGGCAGAAAACGCAGTTCAAAATCCAGGTGGTTTTAATGCGGATTTAATGCAGATTGTCATGAGGTTTTCTCTGCAGATTTACAAGCTAAATAAAGATACAGTATATTATTTAACAAAGAAAAAAAAAAGAATTGTGATGTCATTACCTTGTCCAACCTCTTCTTTTACATTCTCAATTGAAGGCCATAATATCATTACATACCAGGTTCAAATGTAATGTTTACACACACAAAACAAATCTAAGTAAATATAATATACCGTATATACTTGAGTAAAAGTCGAGATTATCAGCCCATTTGTTTAGGCTGTAAGTGCCCCTCTCGGCTTATACTTGAGCCATTGTCCCAGGGGGCTGGAGGGGGAGGGGGAGCGGAGGCTGTCACATACTGACCTGCTTCTGGCGCTGTCCCTGCATCTCCGATGGTCACCGGGCGCCTGCAACTCTTCCTGTGTTCAGCGGTCATGTGGTACAGCTCATGAAAGTAATGAATATGGATGTGACTTCACTCCCATAGGGGTGGAGCTCATATTCATTACTTTAATGAGCGGTACCAGTGACCGCTGAACACTGGAACTAGCTGCCGGTGCAGAGACCATCTGTCAGTGAGAAGCAGGGACCGCGCAGGGAGCAGGTGAGTTTAACGGGGTGGGTAAGCATTGTGCGATATTCACCTGTCCCCGTTCCACCTCCAGGTGCCGCTCCGTCTTCCGCATCCTCTGGCTGTGATGTTCAGGTTAGAAAGTGCAATGACGTGATTAGAGCGCACCCTTTGCCTGAACGTCACAGCCAGAGGACTCGGAAGACGGAGCGAAGCCCGGCAGTGTAACAGGGACAGGTGAATATCGCAAGCGTCAGAGGCCTGAGTGACGAGAGGTGAGTATGCCATTTTTTTTAATCGCAGCAACAGCATATGGGGCATATTACTCTATGGAGCATCTTATGGGGCCATAATCCACCTTTATGCAGCATTGTATGGGGTAAATGTTTCTATGGAGCATCTTATGGGGCCATTATTAACTTTTATGCAGCATTATATGGGGAAAATGTTTATATGGAGCATCTTGTGAGGCCATTATTAACCTTTATGCAGCATTGTATGGGGCAATTGATTCTATTGGGTATCTTATGGGGCAATTATTAACCTTTATGCAGCATTGTATGGGGCAAATGCTGCTGTGGAGCATCTTATGGGGCCATAATCAACCTTTGTGCAGCATTATATGGGGCAAGTGTTTCTATGGAGCATCTTATAGGGCCATTATTAACCTTTGTGCAGCATTATATTGGGCATGTTTTAATATGGGGCCCATCATAAACTGTATGGAGCATTATATGGGGCTCCTGATTCAATATGGATATTCAAAAACACTTAACCTAATGGTGTCTCAGTTAATTTTACTTTTATTGGTATCTATTTTTATTTTTTAAATTTACCAGTAGCTGCTACATTTCCCACTCTAGGCTTATACTCGAGTCATTAAGTTTTCCAATTTTTTTATGGCAAAATTAGGGGTCTCGGCTTATACTCGGGTCGGCTTATACTCAAGTATATACGATATATACAGCTCTGGCAAAAATTAACAGACCACTGCAAAATTTTCAGTTTGTCTGATTTTTCTCTTTATAGGTACATTTTTGAGTAAAATGTAATTTGTTCTTTTATTCTATAAACTACTGACAAGTGGCAACATGTCTCCGAAGTTCCAAGTAGGGTTGAGCGAAATGGATCGGACATTTTCATAAATCGCAGACTTTTGGCAAAGTCGGGTTTCGTGAAACCCGACCCGATCCTAGTGTGGCATAGGCCAATAGGTCGCCGATCTGCGCGCCAAAGTCGCGTTTCGTATGAAGCTTTAAGCGCCATTTCTCAGCCAATGAAGGAGGACGCAGAGTGTGGGCTGCGTGATGACATAGGTCTCGGCCCCCACCATCTTAGAGAAGGGCGTGGCAGTGATTCGCTTGCTTTCTGCGGTGTCACAGGGGCTATAAAGGGGCATACACGCCGACCGTCATCTTACTTCTGCCGATCTGAGCATAGGGAGAGGTTGCTGCAGCTTCGTCAGAAGCAGGGATATACTTAGGCAGGGAATATTAACCCCCAAACCGCTTGTGCTGTTGCGATTTCCACTGTCCAACACCACCTTTTCTTTGCAGGTACAGTGTTTTTTTTTTTTTTGGGTGCATCAGCTCTGTAGCTTATTAGGCTGCATTATAAGGCTCCCTGATAGCTGCATTGCTGTTTGTACGCCGCTGTGCGAACCAACTGCTTTTTTCAAAGCAAAAATCCTGTTGCTTCTTTCTGCACAGTTCTCTTGTTTCTTGGTCCACACTGTTTTGTGTGCAGCAGTCCTTTTTATTGCTGCCATACTTGTCCTTTGATCATTGTAGGGAGATTGAAATTCTACTACAGCCCTTGTATTTTTTGATATATCTGCCAGCCACGTTCTGCCTTGTACATAGTGTGGTGTCATACACTGGGCCTGTTTTTTTCCTGCAGTCTCCCACAAAAAACAAAAAAAAGGCTGCTTTAAATTGCCACTAAGTGGATTAAAATGAGTTCTGTTTGGCGTATATCTGCCACCCACGTTCTGCTTTGTACAGTGTGTGTAGTTTAACACACAGGGCCTGTTTTTTCTGGCAGTCTCCCACAAAAAAAAGTAAAAAAGGGTGCTTTAAATTGCCACTAAGTGGATTAACGTGAGTTCTGTTTGGCGTATATCTGCCACCCACGTTCTGCTTTGTACAGTGTGTGTAGTTTAACACACAGGGCCTGTTTTTTCCTGCAGTCTCACAAAACATAAGGGAGATTTAAAATTCTCCAAAAGTTAATCTACACCTTCTACCTTGTTTAACAGTATCATATAACGGTTGTTCTTTTTCTAACATTTCCGCAAAAATGAAGAAGTCTGGTGGAAGAGGCCATGGGCGGTCGTTGCCAGCTGGTACTGATGGTGGTGGTGGTAGTGGAGCATCTGGTGGTACTGGGAAAAGCAAGATAGCACCAAAGGCTTGAGGTGCTGAGGCAGCGTCATCGTCTGGCTACACAAGGCCTCGAAGGCTCCCTTATCTGGGAGTTGGAAAACAGCTTTTAAAGCTGGAGCAGCAGGAACAAGTTTTGGCTTTCCTTGCTGACTCAGCCTCGAGCTCTTTCACCCGCTCTTCAGAGTCTTCGAAAACTAAAACCAGCGAATCGTCAGTGGCTGCTCCAGGTCCAGAAAAAGTTGCTTCCTTGTGTCTTTCAACCAAAACAAAAGTGAAGGATGCGGCAGGCAAAACAACACTTTACTCCATGAAGCTCTTTTACACATACCGTGCCTGGGTTAGAGAGGGAAATTGTTAAAAGCCCATTACAGGATGAATCGAACAGAGAGTGCACAGATGCACAGCCACAGCTTGATTATTATGCTGTTCCATTGACTCATTGCCACTACTTTGCCCTCGCAGTGTACTGAGCCCGAATCTGACCCTGATGACGAGACTATGGTGCCCATTCCTGAACGCTATAGCACCTTACATGGTGACACAGAGGAAGGTGCACATGATATTGGAGAGGAGGTGATAGATGACTCAGTTGTTGACCCAGATTGGCTGCCATTGGGGGAAGAGGGTGCCGCAGCCTGTAGCTCAGAAGCGGAGGAGGATGATGTGCAGCAGCCATCTACATCGCAAAAGCTGTCATCTGGCAGGCCCGCATCAGGCCAAAAACATGTCTCAAAAACAACAACAGGTGAAGTGGACACCTATCGTATTCCCTTAATCACCTACACCCCTCGGGGGCATCTCCTTGCTTTTCCATAAAGCAGTGTTGCAATCCAGTGACAGTAGCACGGCGTGCAAAGCCTGAATAGGTATTCCATAGTAGGACGAGTGCAGTGTGGCAATTTTTTAACCAAGATCCAAATGATCAGTCCAAAGTTATATGTAAGAAGTGCTCCAAGACCATTAGCAGAGGGAAGAATGTTCAAAATTTAAAAACAATGTGCATGCGTAGACATCTAACCAGCAGGCACTTGGAAGCATGGACTAACTACCAAACGTCCCGTACCGTTGGTGCACCTGCACATATTGAAGCTAGTCAGCAACGCAACATTGCTTCCCTCACTGGAAGCCCACCGGTTATGACACCACCAGTAACAGATGTGGAGGTATTGTCGCAAGGCCACAGCAAGCAGGGTCAGGGAATCACAAGGTTCTTGGTTGGAAACACTATAGATAGGGCCACATCCAGAATACCATCACCAAGCCTCTCTCAATCTGCCATGTCCACCACCACCCCCACTAGTTCCACCATATGCAGCTCTGCAGTCCAGCTCAGCCTACAAGAGACTTTCGATAGGAAAAGAAAGTACTCTTCCTCTCATCTGCGTACATACGGTTTGAACGGCTACATTGCTCGACTAATCTCGTTAGAGATGATGCCCTACCGGTTGGTTGAAAGCAAAGCTTTCAAAGCCCTCATGGCCTACAAAGTACCACACTATGACCTACCCAGTCGACACTTCTTTGCCAGAAAAGCCATCCCAGCCCTCCACCAGCATGTCAAAGACCGCATTGTCCATGCACTCAGGCAATCAGTCAGTAGAAAGGTGCACCTCACAACATATGCATGGACCAGTAGGCTTGGCCAGGGACGTTATGTGTCTATCATGGCGCACTGGGTTAATGTGGTGGATGCAAGGGACACAGGGGACAGCCAAAGTGGCACAGTTCTGCCTAGCCCACGGTCTAGGAAACAGTTGGCTGTAGGCGTTTGCCCCTCCTTCTCCTCCTCCAGAAGCGAAAGCTCGTCCACAGAGCGCAGTCGCACGACCACTCCATCCGCAGCTGCCAGTGTTGCAACCATGGTGTCCCATTATGGAACAGCTTGTGGGAAGCGTCAGCAGGATGTGCTGCAAATGAAGTGTTTGGGCGACAAAAGACACACTGCGGAAGTACTGGCCGAGTACTTGCAGCAAGAAATGCAGTCATGGCTGGGCAGTGTACATCTTGATGCAGGCAAGGTAGTGATAACGGAAGGAATTTTATGGCTGCCATAGCCCTTTCCAAAATGAAACACATACCTTGCCTGGCTCACACCTTGAACCTGGTGGTGCAGTGCTTCCTCAAGAATTACCCTGATTTACCAGCCCTGCTCCTGAAGTTGTGCAGACTTTGCTCGCACAACCGCCGGTCGCCCATACACTCCAGCCGTATGCTTAACCATCAGCGATCGCTGAATCTTCCCCAGCACCGCCTAATAATCGACGTTGCAACAAGGTGGAACTCTACACTGCACATGCTTCAGAGGCTGTGCGAACAGAGGCGTGCTGTCATGTATTTGTGGGAGGATACAAATACACGGACAGGCAGTTGGATGGCAGACATGGAGTTGTCTGGTGTGCAGTGCTCAAAGCTCCAAGACCTCTGTCAAGTCCTTCAGTGTTTTGAGGAATGCACACGGCTGGTCAGTACGGATGACGCCATCATAAGCATGAGCATCCCACTAATGCGTCTGCTGATGCAAAGTTTGACGCACATCAAGGAGCAGGTGTCTGCACCTGAGGAGGAGGGAAGCCTTGATGACAGTCAGCCATTGTCTGGTCAGGGAAGTCTCCAGGACGAGGTGGCAGATGAAGAGGAGGAGGAGGAGGATGGGGTTGAATATTTATGGGAGGAGGATGCTTCTCAAGGGGCAATAGAAACTGGTGGCATTGCAAGGTCAGGTACAGGATTTTTGCGGGCCACAAGTGATGTAGATTTTCAAGAAAGTGCTCCTCAATCCAGCACAAGCAGTGAATTGACACCTGGAACATTGGCCCACATGGCAGAGTATGCCTTGCGTATACTAAAACCGGACCCACGCATTATCAAAATGATGACCGATGACGATTACTGGTTGGCCTGCCTCCTGGATCCACGATACAAAGGCAAATTACAAAGTATCATGCCACATGAGAACCTTGATCAAATATTGGCTACCAAACATGCAACTATTCTAGACCGTTTGGTTCAGGCATTCCCAGCACACAGCGGCGCTGCGGGTTCTCACACGAGCTGTAGGGGGCAACATGGCAGAGGTGTTAGAGGTGCGCAAAGCCGAAGTGGCATTGGACAGAGGGTATTTATGACCAGGTTGTGGAGTGATTTCGCAATGACCGCAGACACGACAGGTACTGCTGCATGTATTCAAAGTGACAGGAGACAGCATTTGTCCAGTATGGGTACCAACTATTTTTCCGCCATTATCGATGTTCTCCCTCACAGGTCATTCCCCTTTGATTACTGGGCATCCAAACTAGACACCTGGCCCGAATTGGCGAAATATGCATTACAGGAGCTCGCTTGCCCAGCTGCTAGTGTGCTCTCAGAAAGAGTCTTCAGTGCTGCTGGTTCTATACTGACCGATAAAAGGACACGTCTGGCTCCCCAAAATGTGGATGATCTAACCTTCATTAAAATGAACCAATCATGGATTTCGAATTATTTTGCCCCACCTTCCCATGCTGACAGGTAGCTTGACAGAAAAATGTCTTGTTTTTCGCCTCCTCTTACTGACTGCTTCAATTCCGCCATTTGCAGGTGCCGAATGTCCACCATAGGCCATTTGTATTCCTCCCAAAATGGGCTGACTCCCCCCACTGGGCCGTGGTCACAACTTAGCACAAGCACCCGTGCGAGTGCCGTTTGCCTGGACAGCTGCGTGTGCCCGCTCTTGGGCGTCGGCACTGGCACACGGTCCCACATACTACAATGAAGTGTCTCTGACGGTGGTGGTGCACAACCAATGTCAGACACACCGTCGTAATATGAGGGGCCCTGTGCCAGTACCGCCGCCCACAAGAGAGTGTTCCCCCCCAGCTGGAACTGTGCTCTACCACTTGCAAAACTTATCTCTCCCTGCCCCACCACTGTGTAGTCTGTGCTGTTAAATCCTTCAATGGCACTGCCATTACAAATTTGTTGCAATTAGAGATGATCGTAAAAATATACAGGGGCCCTGGCCTCCATTTACACCCCTTAATACTTTGCGCCAACTACCCCTGTCTGCAACTCTGCAGAGGAGCCCACCCCTGTACTTGCTATGCCACCAGTTAATTTATGACCAATTCCTTGGCTGATATTTAGCCCACTTTAGCATTTTGGCCTACTAACTGTGTCAGCCACTTCTAACAGTCGACCTCCGCTGAGCTAAGCTATGCCACCTGTATACTCCTCTTACAAATTTTGAACTGCAATTAGCCACCTTTTTTATGTTACAAAAACCTGACCGGCACATCCAAACATAGACTAAGTGTGAACAGGTGCTGAACCCAGAGTCGCCAACTCGTATATAGTTAAGTAAATAAGGCAGCACACTGCAGCGCTAAAACATGCAAACTTGAAAACACGAAATTTGAACTGCATTACTGCACTAGAAATATGAAAAATGAGAGCTTTTAGCGCATAAAAATGGCCAATTTTATGTGTACCTGGTAGCCCCTTTACGGCATCTCTCTTATACCAGGTCCTACGCTTGCCTTACCTCGCTGAGAATAAACGTCTCCATCTGAATGGGTACATGTGAAACCTCTTCGTAGACTAAAATTATCTCTCTCTGTGGAGGGGTATTGGATCTGCTGTAATTAAAACACCTGAAGCTAGGAGGCGGAGTGCACGATCAGAAGGCTAAAGAATACATTTCAAAAACCTGACCGGCACATCCAAACATAGACTAAGTGTGAACAGGTGCTGAACCCAGAGTCGCCAACTCGTATATAGTTAAGTAAATAAGGCAGCACACTGCAGCGCTAAAACATGCAAACTTGAAAACACGAAATTTGAACTGCATTACTGCACTAGAAATATGAAAAATGAGAGCTTTTAGCGCATAAAAATGGCCATTTTTATGTGTACCTGGTAGCCCCTTTACGGCATCTCTCTTATACCAGGTCCTACGCTTGCCTTACCTCGCTGAGAATAAACGTCTCCATCTGAATGGGTACATGTGAAACCTCTTCGTAGACTATATTTATCTCTCTCTGTGGAGGGGTATTGGACCTACTGTAATTAAAACACCTGAAGCTAGGAGGCGGAGTGCACGATCAGAAGGCTAAAGAATACATTTCAAAAACCTGACCGGCACATCCAAACATAGACTAAGTGTGAACAGGTGCTGATCCCAGAGTCGCCAACTCGTATATAGTTAAGTAAATAAGGCAGCACACTGCAGCGCTAAAACATGCAAACTTGAAAACACGAAATTTGAACTGCATTACTGCACTAGAAATATGAAAAATGAGAGCTTTTAGCGCATAAAAATGGCCAATTTTATGTGTACCTGGTAGCCCCTTTACGCATCTCTCTTATACCAGGTCCTACGCTTGCCTTACCTCGCTGAGAATAAACGTCTCCATCTGAATGGGTACATGTGAAACCTAAAAGCTCTCATTTTTCGTATTTCTAGTGCAGTAATGCAGTTCAAATTTCGTGTTTTCAAGTTTGAATGTCTTAGCGCTGCAGTGTGCTGCCTTATTTACTTAACTATATACGAGTTGGCGACTCTGGGTTCAGCACCTGTTCACACTTAGTCTATGTTTGGATGTGCCGGTCAGGTTTTTGAAATGTATTCTTTAGCCTTCTGATCGTGCACTCCGCCTCCTAGCTTCAGGTGTTTTAATTACAGCAGGTCCAATACCCCTCCACAGAGAGAGATAATTTTAGTCTACGAAGAGGTTTCACATGTACCCATTCAGATGGAGACGTTTATTCTCAGCGAGGTAAGGCAAGCGTAGGACCTGGTATAAGAGAGATGCCGTAAAGGGGCTACCAGGTACACATAAAATTGGCCATTTTTATGCGCTAAAAGCTCTCATTTTTCATATTTCTAGTGCAGTAATGCAGTTCAAATTTCATGTTTTCAAG
Source organism: Ranitomeya imitator (assembly GCF_032444005.1). NCBI lineage: Eukaryota > Metazoa > Chordata > Amphibia > Anura > Dendrobatidae > Ranitomeya > Ranitomeya imitator. The sequence continues at coordinate 57,094,978 of NC_091291.1, forward strand.
TTTGCATGTTTTAGCGCTGCAGTGTGCTGCCTTATTTACTTAACTATATACGAGTTGGCGACTCTGGGTTCAGCACCTGTTCACACTTAGTCTATGTTTGGATGTGCCAGTCAGGTTTTTGAAATGTATTCTTTAGCCTTCTGATCGTGCACTCCGCCTCCTAGCTTCAGGTGTTTTAATTACAGCAGGTCCAATACCCCTCCACAGAGAGAGATAATTTTAGTCTACGAAGAGGTTTCACATGTACCCATTCAGATGGAGACGTTTATTCTCAGCGAGGTAAGGCAAGCGTAGGACCTGGTATAAGAGAGATGCCGTAAAGGGGCTACCAGGTACACATAAAATTGGCCATTTTTATGCGCTAAAAGCTCTCATTTTTCATATTTCTAGTGCAGTAATGCAGTTCAAATTTCGTGTTTTCAAGTTTGCATGTTTTAGCGCTGCAGTGTGCTGCCTTATTTACTTAACTATATACGAGTTGGCGACTCTGGGTTCAGCACCTGTTCACACTTAGTCTATGTTTGGATGTGCCGGTCAGGTTTTTGAAATATATTCTTTAGCCTTCTGATCGTGCACTCCGCCTCCTAGCTTCAGGTGTTTTAATTACAGCAGGTCCAATACCCCTCCACAGAGAGAGATAATTTTAGTCTACGAAGAGGTTTCACATGTACCCATTCAGATGGAGACGTTTATTCTCAGCGAGGTAAGGCAAGCGTAGGACCTGGTATAAGAGAGATGCGTAAAGGGGCTACCAGGTACACATAAAATTGGCCATTTTTATGCGCTAAAAGCTCTCATTTTTCATATTTCTAGTGCAGTAATGCAGTTCAAATTTCGTGTTTTCAAGTTTGCATGTTTTAGCGCTGCAGTGTGCTGCCTTATTTACTTAACTATATACGAGTTGGCGACTCTGGGTTCAGCACCTGTTCACACTTAGTCTATGTTTGGATGTGCCGGTCAGGTTTTTGAAATGTATTCTTTAGCCTTCTGATCGTGCACTCCGCCTCCTAGCTTCAGGTGTTTTAATTACAGCAGGTCCAATACCCCTCCACAGAGAGAGATAATTTTAGTCTACGAAGAGGTTTCACATGTACCCATTCAGATGGAGACGTTTATTCTCAGCGAGGTAAGGCAAGCGTAGGACCTGGTATAAGAGAGATGCCGTAAAGGGGCTACCAGGTACACATAAAATTGGCCATTTTTATGCGCTAAAAGCTCTCATTTTTCATATTTCTAGTGCAGTAATGCAGTTCAAATTTCGTGTTTTCAAGTTTGCATGTTTTAGCGCTGCAGTGTGCTGCCTTATTTACTTAACTATATACGAGTTGGCGACTCTGGGTTCAGCACCTGTTCACACTTAGTCTATGTTTGGATGTGCCGGTCAGGTTTTTGAAATGTATTCTTTAGCCTTCTGATCGTGCACTCCGCCTCCTAGCTTCAGGTGTTTTAATTACAGCAGGTCCAATACCCCTCCACAGAGAGAGATAATTTTAGTCTACGAAGAGGTTTCACATGTACCCATTCAGATGGAGACATTTATTCTCAGCGAGGTAAGGCAAGCGTAGGACCTGGTATAAGAGAGATGCCGTAAAGGGGCTACCAGGTACACATAAAATTGGCCATTTTTATGCGCTAAAAGCTCTCATTTTTCATATTTCTAGTGCAGTAATGCAGTTCAAATTTCGTGTTTTCAAGTTTGCATGTTTTAGCGCTGCAGTGTGCTGCCTTATTTACTTAACCTTTTTTATGTTAGGCCTCTGTCTGTCTGTCTGCGCCACACATTACAACTGTCGCCCCCTGAAACAAGCCAGACCGCCTGGTTAGTGCTGCTAACAGTTTCGAACTGCATTTAGCCACCTTTTTTTATTTTAGGCCTCTGTCTTTCTGTCTGTCTCTGCCACACATTACAACAGTCCTCCGCTGAACAAACCTATGCCGCCTGTGTACTCCTGTTACCAATTTTGAAATGCATTCAGCCAACTGTTTTATTTTAGGACTACTCAGTCTGTCAGAGCAACTTATTACAGTTGTCCTCCTCCACTGAACCTAGCTATGCCGCCTGTGTAATCTTCTTACCAATTTAGAATTGCATTTTGCCGAATAACTTATTTGGGCCTAGTAACTGTGTCACACTCTCACAACAGTTGTCCTCCAGCGCTGAACCCAGCAATGCAGCCTCTGTAGTCCTCTTACCAATTGTGAACTGAATATAGCCTTCGTTGTTATTTTAGGCTTGCTCAGTGTGTCAGAGCCGCTAATTACACTTGTCCTCCTCCGTTGAACCACGCTATGCCGCCTGTGTACTCCTCTTACCAATTTTGAACTGCAATTAGGCCCCTTTTTTAATTGTGGGCCTACTCTGTCTGTCTGAGCCACTTATTACAGTTGTCCTCCGCTGAACAAAGCTATGCCGCCTTTGTACTCCACTTACCAATTTTGAACTGCATTTAGCATACTTACTTATTAAGGCCTACTAACTGTGTCTGCCTCCCATTGTAGTTGTCCTCCACTGAACAAAGCTGAGCCTCAATTTTCATCCGATGTCAGATATGAAAATGATTTCGGCTAATTGTTTGGTTGGGCGTTATATCGGTGTCTGCCGCTGCTTGTTCTTCTCCACTGAACAAATCTGAGCTTCAATCTTCAGGCTTTCGGCCTATATGACATATTAAACTGCATTTTAACTACTGGTTTGGGTGGGCCTAATAAGGGTGTCTGCTGCTGCTTGGTGTTCTTGAATGGACAAATCTGAGCTTCAATCTTCAGGCTTTCGGCCTATATGACATATTAAACAGCATTTTAACTACTGGTTTGGGTGGGCCTAATAAGGGTGTCTGCCGCTGCTTGGTGTTGTTGACTTAACAAATCTGAGCTTCAATCTTCAGGCTTTCGGCCTATATGACATTAAACTGCATTTTAACTACTGGTTTTGGGTGGGCCTAATAAGGGTGTCTGCCGCTGCTTGGTGTTGTCGACTTAACAAATCTGAGCTTCAATCTTCAGGCTTTCAGGCTATATCAGATATTAAACTGCATTTGGGCTACTGGTTTGGTTGGGCGTACTAATGGTGTCTGCTGCTGCTTGTTGTTTGCTTTCACTGAGCAAAGACGAGCTGCAATCTTCAGGCTTTCGGCCTATACCAGAGATTAAACTACATTTGGGCTACTGATTTGGTTGGGCCTACTAACGGTGTCTTGGTGTTCTCCTCCACTCAACAAAGCAGTGCTGCCTGTTTACTCCTCTTACCAGTTTTGAACTTCATTTGGCCCACTTTATTACTTGGGCCTACTAACTGTGTCTACCACTCATTACAGTTTTCCTCCATTGAACAAAGCTATGCCGCCTCATCCTGCCCATTGGCCAGCCACAGCTACATGAGTCTGCTGGTACATTGACCCAGACCACTACATTCCCCTTTCATTCTACACAGCCAGAATCTGACCCTGCTGAAAGCCAGGTTCCCCCTCCCGCATAGTATACCACCTAACACGGGGACAAAGAGGAATGTGCAGATGAAAATGCTGGTTCCTTCATCAGGTGGGGGGCATACTCGTTGGCGACGTCACTGGCACAGGGTCCCGCATAGTACGCAAAAGTGTCTCTGTCGGTGGGAGGCGCCCCCACCATCAAACACACTGCTGTACTTTGAGGGGCCCTGTGCCAGTGCCAATGCGAACAAGTGGGCCCCCCCTGCTTGCATGAAACACAAAATCTGTTTATTTTTTAAGAAATTAAAAAATATTTTGACTGCAGTGACTTTCCTTAACAGTAATATGCCGCAGATTACACCATCTGTTATTAATGTATAATATCACCCCACCACCCTTCTTCTTACCACACTCAGCTTTGTCTCTATCAGGCTGGACCATGTGAATCCCTGGAATCGAGAAACTTGAATCAGGGACCTCCCCATGTAACCAGGTTTCTGTAAAGCATGAGACTGCATACCTTGAATTCCATCTGGGTTTTACACAGAGCTAGCAGTTTGTCCATCTTATTTCCCAGTGAAAGTACATTACCCATGATAATTGATGGTACTGCTTGTTTAAACCTTCTTCTCCTGGACTTCAACTTTTCACCTGCTCTGTAGCCTCTGAAAGGTCTCCAAACTTCACGAGGAATATGTGGTGTGGCCACAGCTGGAGAAGACTTCAACCTGCTCAGCTCCAGAAGTCGATCCCTTGAATACACAACACATTTAGTGACGGCCGGGCTTTGGGACAGCCAGCAGATCAGTGACCCTTTCCTTCGCTCCAGTCCACACCGTGTCTGACTGTGTCCAGTTTTCACCTCTATACCCAGATGGCTGAATCAGTAACCAACAAGGTAGAAGCTGTGTGTATTGTGGAACTGTAGTTGACAGTGGTTGTATTAGATTCATGTCCAAGGGTGCTAATAACTGCTCATCACTGGTATCCATTTAGGAGTTGCATGTACCTGTGGGGGAAGGACATAGTAGTGGCAGATCCGGGTGCCGATCCAGAGCTGCGTGTCCAAGGGCGTTTGGTTGGTTGTGGTGAGTGGTTTCCATCTTCTTGCAGTGGTCCGTCAAGCAGGAAGAGTGCAATCCACAGGGTATAAAACATCCATCAATCCAAGATTAAAATTAGGGGTCCGGCAAAGTTCAGGAGGTCCAAAAGAAAGTCCATAAGAACAGGAAACATGCAAAACTGTAACAGAAACAAAAAGAGTAGCTGCTGCTGCAATGGGCTGTCAGTAGCACGGCGCCGGTATTTATTTGGGGATTTTAAAAAAATATATATTTTTACACATTACATTGTTTTTTAAACTATATTGCATTGTCCTAGTATGGGATATTAGTATTTTACAGCAGATCGCTGATCTGACAAACAGGATCTGACAAGCAGGGAAGGAGGCATGCCAGCATCTGCTCTCGGCAGGCACTCACAAGCCACCTTCCCTGTAAAACCCGAAAGGACCCCGACACTATCTTGGTGCCAGGGATCTCCATGGATACCTACATAACAACGCTTTCACATCGCACTGTTCTGATGGAAGCGTGCAGGTAACCCATCCCTATCCCTATGCTTCTCAATACAGCTGTCACTACTGTCAGCGAGAACAGAGGAGTTAAATGCCCACAATCAGTGCTAGCACCAATAGTGGGCATTGCTGCGGGGTATCAGCTATCACATACAGCTGACACATGCATGCGATCGCCGTGGCGCTAAGCTTGAGGCTGCGCGATCGCGGTGCCGTACTAGTACTGCTCTGGGCACAAATGCACCTTCCAGAGAGCAATACTAGCACAACAAATGTCGCAAAGGGGTAAAACATTTCATTACAAATGTCACCAAATGGTAGAAAATGATTTACAAGATAATTCATTACAGATTAACCCTTTAATGTCCAATGACGGGCAGTGTCTCTCATTGAACTCCTTCCCCTGTATGGTGCAAGCTCCGGCGATGAGCCCACATCTTTTCTGGCACATGACAGCTGATATGATCAGCGGTCATGTGCCTCTAACAGCCACTGGTGGAGAATCGCGATCTAGCTGCAGCTGTAAACATGTTAAATGCCGCTGTCAAACTCTGTTGGCGGCATGTAACATGTACGCCCAGGAAGCGCGTCATTACATCCTCCTATAGGCACCCCTATCACATGAACGTGGGTCATCAATGGGTCGGCATGACAATCCAAGGTCAGCAGGAGACCCCTGCGTTTGTCGTCGCCAGATAGGTATGAGCGCTGTCCAGCGGTCGGCGCTCATAGCAAGTGAGCATATCTGCTACATAGAGCATATGCCATTTTTTTCCTTTACTTATTTATTTATAGGGCAGGCGGCGGGTGATGAATACCTCCATCAGCCGCTCCTGCTGTCACTGTTATTAGCAGCAGCAAGGGAAGGCTGAAGGGAGTAATAGTCTTTTTGATCATGTGTTATTCCAGTTTTTGTTTGGCGTTATGATTATAAAGCATTGTTTTTTGCATTGTTTTTTATTTATTGTTTTATGAGGTTCACTAAAGTGGTTAAATAGTCGGGCAGTTTTATAGGTCGGGTCGTTGCAGACGTGACAATACCAAATATGTGTACTTTCATTGTTTATATTTTTTTCATTCAAATATTTATTTAGAGATAAAATATACCGTATAGTGATGTTTTTATTATTTAAAAAAAAAAAAACATATTTTTACAATTATTTAAAAAATATATTTTTTTTTTAACTTTTTTACCTTGTCTCACTATGGGACAAACATTTCTTTGCAAGCTGATCGCTTCTATAGCATGCAGATGCAGCAGCCTCTCCATATCATAGAAGCTGTCAGCGCTGCACTGACAGAGAGACTTGCTTATCATGTACTATGCATGATCAACAAGTTTCCTAGCTCTGGTGACCCGGATGTCATCATGACGACATCCGTTCACCATGGCAATGACCGGGACCCCATGTCACGCCGCGGGGTCTCCGATCCAAAGGCAGAGGGGCTGTCAGCCCTCTGTCAGTTTCTGGAATGCCGCGATCTTGTTCGATCGCAGTATTTTGGGGGTTAAAGTTCTGGGAGCAGTCTGTGACTGCTCCTGGCACCTTGTTCCCAGTGTCAGCTGTCAAAATCAGCTGGCACCTAGTCCCAGGTTTCAGCTGTCAGAATCAGCTGACACCTGTTGGCGATTGCCCGCACACCCCCCAAGAGCGCAGCCAATCGTGATGACGTAATGATCCGTCCATGGTCAAATTGGCCCAGGTCATATGGATGGATCATTATGTCCGATGTCAGAAAGAGGTTAAAGGGCCGATAATGACTTGTAGGCTGGAGTCACACTCAGCGTAAGACAATACGGTCCGTATATTACGGCCGTAATACGCTGAAAAGTCCCCAAAAAAGTGGTCCGTAGCTCCTCCGTAGGCAGGGTGTGTCAGCGTATGTTGCGCATGGCATCCTCCGTATGTAATCCGTATGGCATCGGTACTGCGTGTTTTTCTCGCAGGCTTGCAAAACCAACATACGGCTATACAAGGGATCCATGTGTTAAAAAAAAAAAAAACATATATACTGTATATATATATATACATATATATACAGTGGGGCAAAAAAGTATTTAGTCAGTCAGCAATAGTGCAAGTTCGACCACTTAAAAAGATGAGAGGCGTCTGTAATTTACATCATAGGTAGACCTCAACTATGGGAGACAAACTGAGAAAAAAAATCCAGAGAATCACATTGTCTGTTTTTTTAACAATTTATTTGCATATTATGGTGGAAAATAAGTATTTGGTCAGAAACAACAATCAAGATTTCTGGCTCACACAGACCTGTAACTTCTTCTTTAAGAGTCTCCTCTTTCCTCCACTCATTGCCTGTAGTAATGGCACCTGTTTAAACTTGTTATCAGTATAAAAAGACACCTGTGCACACCCTCAAACAGTCTGACTCCAAACTCCACTATGGTGAAGACCAAAGAGCTGTCAAAGGACACCAGAAACAAAATTGTAGCCCTGCACCAGGCTGGGAAGACTGAATCTGCAATAGCCAACCAGCTTGGAGTGAAGAAATCAACAGTGGGAGCAATAATTAGAAAATGGAAGACATACAAGACCACTGATAATCTCCCTCGAACTGGGGCTCCACGCAAAATCCCACCCCGTGGGGTCAGAATGATCACAAGAACGGAGAGCAAAAATCCCAGAACCACGCGGGGGGACCTAGTGAATGAACTGCAGAGAGCTGGGACCAATGTATTAAGGCCTACCATAAGTAACACACTACGCCACCATGGACTCAGATCCTGCAGTGCCAGACGTGTCCCACTGCTTAAGCCAGTACATGTCCGGGCCCGTCTGAAGTTTGCTAGAGAGCATTTGGATGATCCAGAGGAGTTTTGGGAGAATGTCCTATGGTCTAATGAAACCAAACTGGAAATGTTTGGTAGAAACACAACTTGTCGTGTTTGGAGGAAAAAGAATACTGAGTTGCATCCATCAAACACCATACCAACTGTAAAGCATGGTGGTGGAAACATCATGCTTTGGGGCTGTTTCTCTGCAAAGGGGCCAGGACGACTGATCCGGGTACATGAAAGAATGAATGGGGCCATGTATCGTGAGATTTTGAGTGCAAACCTCCTTCCATCAGCAAGGGCATTGAAGATGAAACGTGGCTGGGTCTTTCAACATGACAATGATCCAAAGCACACCGCCAGGGCAACGAAGGAGTGGCTTCCTAAGAAGCATTTCAAGGTCCTGGAGTGGCCTAGCCAGTCTCCAGATCTCAACCCTATAGAAAACCTTTGGAGGGAGTTGAAAGTCCGTGTTGCCAAGCGAAAAGCCAATAACATCACTGCTCTAGAGGAGATCTGCGTGGAGGAATGGGCCAACATACCAACAACAGTGTGTGGCAACCTTGTGAAGACTTACAGAAAACGTTTGACCTCTGTCATTGCCAACAAAGGATATATTACAAAGTATTGAGATGAAATTTTGTTTCTGACCAAATACTTATTTTCCACCATAATATGCAAATAAATTGTTAAAAAAACAGACAATGTGATTTTCTGGATTTTTTTTTCTCAGTTTGTCTCCCATAGTTGAGGTCTACCTATGATGTAAATTACAGACGCCTCTCATCTTTTTAAGTGGTGGAACTTGCACTATTGCTGACTGACTAAATACTTTTTTGCCCCACTGTATATATATGTCAGTAGACACATATATGTATATATATTATTACTTCATACAGCGCTAGATAGCTTTAAAGCCGGTAATTCAATTGCCGACTTTTGCTATCTCCTTCCTAAAACCCGACATGATATGATACCTGGTTTACATACAGTAAACCATCACATATCACCTTTTTTTTTTGCATATTCCACACTACTAATGTTAGTAGAGTGTATATGCAAAATTTGGCCGTTCTAGCTATTAAATTAAAGGGTTAAATGGTGGAAAAAACTGGCGTGGGCTCCCGCGCAATTTCCTCCGCCAGAGTAGTAAAGCCAGTGACTTAGGGCAGATATTAATAGCCTGGAGAGGGTCCATGGTTATTGGCCCCCCCCCTGGCTAAAAACATCTGCCCCCAGCCACCCCAGAAAAGGCACATCTGGAAGATGCGCCTATTCTGGCACTTGGCCACTCTCTTCCCATTCCCGTGTAGCGGTGGGATATGGGGTAATGAAGGGTTAATGTCACCTTGCTATTGTATGGTGACATTAAGCCAAATTAATAATGGAGAGGCGTCAATTATGACACCTATCCATTATTAATCCAATAGTAGTAAAGGGTTAAAAAATACACAAACGCATTTTTAAAAATTATTTTAATGAAATAAAAACAAAGGTTATTGTAATATTTTATTCTATGCTCAATCCAATCACTGAAGACCCTCGATCTGTAACAAAAAAAATAAAAATAAACCAACAATATCCATACCTTCCGCAGATCTGTTACGTCCAACGATGTAAATCCATCTGAAGGGGTTAAAATATTTTGAAGCAAGGAGCTCTGCTAATGCAGCGTTGCTCCTTGCTGCAAAACCCCAGAGAATGAAGGTAAAGTAGGTCAATGACCTATATTTACCTTCATTTGCGGTGAGGCGCCCTCTGCTGGTTGTTCCTAGATCGTGGGAACTTTCCTAGAAAGCTCCCAAGCTCGAGTTCATAAGAGGCACCCTCTGCTGGTTGTCCTCATATGAACTCGAGCCTGGGAGCTTTCTAGGAAAGTTCCCACGATCTAGGAACAACCAGCAGAGGGCGCCTCACCGCAAATGAAGGTAAATATAGGTCATTGACCTACTTTACCTTCATTCCCCGGGGTTTTGCAGCCATGAACAACGCTGCATTAGCAAAGCTCGTGGCTGCAAAATATTTTAACCCCTTCAGATAGATTTACATCGTTGGACATTACAGATCTTCGGAAGGTAAGGATATTGCTGGTTTATTATATTTTTTTTGTTACAGAACGAGGGTCTTCAGTGACTGGATTGGGCGTTGAATAAAATATTACAACAACCTTTGTGTTTATTTCATTAAAATAATTTTTAATAATGTGTTTGTGTTTTTTTAACCCTTTACTACTATTGGATTAATAATGGATAGGTGTCATAATTGACGCATCTCCATTATTAATTTGGCTTAATGTCACCTTACAATAGCAAGGTGGCATTAACCCTTCATTACCCCATATCCCACCGCTACACGGGAATGGGAAGAGAGTGGCCAAGTGCCAGAATAGGCGCATCTTCCAGATGTGCCTTTTCTGGGGTGGCTGGGGGCAGATGTGTTTAGCCGGGGGGGGGGGGCAATAACCATGGACCCTCTCCAGGCTATTAATATCTGCCCTCAGTCACTGGCTTTACTACTCTGGCGGAGAAAATTGCGTGGGAGCCCACGCCAATTTTTTAGTAGATAGAACGGCCAAATTTTGCATATACACACTACTAACATTAGTAGTGTATATAACACAGTACACCCAAGATTATACGCAAATACAATAATAATAGAAATAAAATGGTATAAAATATTCAAAGACTGTATAGGGTGCGCTGTGCAGAAGTACAGTGAAAACCCACTGTGAAGAGGACCTAACAACCGACGTAAAGTGACATGGGACAGAGTCCGAAAAGACACAACCAAGGCTGGGATAAGGATGAATCAGGCTTTATTGATAGGATGCCTATGATTACATATAATCAAATTTAACCCCTTTACCCCCAAGGGTGGTTTGCACGTTAATGACCGGGCCAATTTTTACAATTCTGACCACTGTCCCTTTATGAGGTTATAACTCTGGAACGCTTCAATGGATCCTGGTGATTCTGACATTGTTTTCTCGTGACATATTGTACTTCATGACAATGGTAAAAATTATTTGATAGTACCTGCGTTTATTTGTGAAAAAAACGGAAATTTGGCGAAAATTATGAAAATTTCGCAATTTTCCAACTTTGAATTTTTATGCAATTAAATCACAGAGATATGTCACACAAAATACTTAATAAGTAACATTTCCCACATGTCTACTTTACATCAGCACAATTTTGGAACCAAAATTTTTTTTTGTTAGGGAGTTATAAGGGTTAAAAGTTGACCAGCAATTTCTCATTTCTACAACACCATTTTATTTTAGGGACCACATCTCATTTGAAGTCATTTTGAGGGGTCTATATGATAGAAAATACCCAAGTGTGACACCATTCTAAAAACTACACCCCTCAAGGTGCTCAAAACCATATTCAAGAAGTTTATTAACCCTTCTGGTGCTTCACAGGAATTTTTTGAATGTTTAAATAAAAATGAACATTTAACTTTTTTTCACAAAAAATGTAATTCAGCTCCAATTTGTTTTATTTTACCAAGGGTAACAGGAGAAAATGGACCCCAAACATTGTTGTACAATTTGTCCTGAGTATGCCAATACCCCACATGTGGGGGTAAACCACTGTTTGGGCGCATGGCAGAGCTCGGAAGCGAAGGAGCGCCATTTGACTTTTCAATGCAAAATTGACTGGAATTGAGATGGGACGCCATGTTTCGTTTGGAGAGCCCCTGATGTGGCTAAACATTGAAACCCCCCACAAGTGACACCATTTTGGAAAGTAGACCCCCTAAGGAACTTATCTAGAGGTGTGGTGAGCACTTTGACCCAACAAGTGCTTCACAGAAGTTTATAATGTAGAACCGTAAAAATAAAAAATCATATTTTTTCACAAAAATTATCTTTTCGCCCCCAATTTTTTATTTTCCCAAGGGTAAGAGAAGAAATTGGACCCCAAAAGTTGTTGTACAATTTGTCCTGAGTACGCTGATAGCCCATATGTGGGGGTAAACCACTGTTTGGGCGGATGGGAGAGCTCGGAAGGGAAGGAGCGCCGTTTGACTTTTCAATGCAAAATTGACAGGAATTGAGATGGGACGTCATGTTGCGTTTGAAGAGCCACTGATGTGCCTAAACATTGAAACCCCCCACAAGTGACACCATTTTGGAAAGTAGACCCCCTAAGGAACTTATCTAGAGGTGTGGTGAGCACTTTGACCCACCAAGTGCTTCACAGAAGTTTATAATGTAGAACCGTAAAAATAAAAAATCATATTTTTTCACAAAAATTATCTTTTTGCCCCCAATTTTTTATTTTCCCAAGGGTAAGAGAAGAAATTGGACCCCAAAAGTTGTTGTACAATTTGTCCTGAGTACGCGGATACCCCATATGTGGGGGTAAACCACTGTTTGGGTGGATGGGAGAGCTCGGAAGGGAAGGAGCGCCGTTTGACTTTTCAAAGCTAAATTGACAGGAATTGAGATGGGACGCCATGTTGCGTTTGAAGAGCCACTGATGTGCCTAAACATTGAAACCCCCCACAAATGACACCATTTTGGAAAGTAGACCCCCTAAGGAACTTATCTAGAGGTGTGGTGAGCACTTTGACCCACCAAGTGCTTCACAGAAGTTTATAATGCAGAGCCGTAAAAATAAAACAAAATTTTTTTCCCACAAAAATTATTTTTTTAGCCCCCAGTTTTGTATTTTCCTGAGGGTAACAGGAGAAATTGGACCCCAAAATTTGTTGCCCAATTTGTCCTGAGTGCGATGATACACCATATGTGGGGGGAACCACTGTTTGGGCACATGGGAGGGCTCAGAAGGGAAGGAGTGCCATTTGAATGCAGACTTAGATGGAATGGTCTGCAGGTGTCACATTGCGTTTGCAGAGCCCCTAATGTACCTAAACAGTAGAAACCCCCCACAAGTGACACCATTTTGGAAAGTAGACCCCCTTAGGAACTTATCTAGATGTGTGCTGAGCGCTTTGACCCACCAAGGGCTTCACAGAAGTTTATAATGGAGAGCCGTAAAAATAAAAAAAAAATTTTTTCCCACAAAAATTATTTTTTAGCCCCCAGTTTTGTATTTTCCCGAGGGTAAAAGGAGAAATTCGACCCCACAATTTGTTGTCCAATTTGTCCTGAGTGCGCTGATACCCCATATGTGGGGGGGAACCACTGTTTGGGCGCATGGGAGGGCTCGGAAGGGAAGGAGCTCCATTTGGAATGAGGACTTAGATGGAATGGTCTGCAGGTGTCACATTGCATTTGCAGAGCCCCTAATGTACCTAAACAGTAGAAACCTCCCACAAGTGACACCATTTTGGAAACTAGACCCCCTAAGGAACTCATCTAGATGTGTTGTGATATCTTTGAACCCCCAAGTGTTTCACTACAGTTTGTAACGCAGAGCCGTGAAAATTAAAAAAAAAAATCTTTCCCCCCAAAATTATTTTTTAGCCCCCAGTTTTGTATTTTCCCGAGGGTAAGAGGAGAAATTCGACCCCAAAAGTTGTTGTCCAATTTGTCCTGAGTACGCTGATACCCCGTATGTTGGGGGAAACCAACGTTTGAGCGCATGGCAGAGCTCGGAAGGGAAGGAGCGCCATTTGGAATGCAGACTTAGATGGAATGGTCTGCAGACGTCACATTGCGTTTGCAGAACCCCTAATGTACCTAAACAGTAGAAACCCCCCACAAGTGACCCCATATTGGAAACTAGACCCCCCAGGGAACTAATCTAGATGTGTTGTGAGAACTTTGAACCCCCAAGTGTTTCACTACAGTTTATAACGCAGAGCCGTGAAAATAAAAAATCTTTTTTTTCCCCACAAAAAATATGTTTTAGCCCCGAGTTTTGTATTTTCCCAAGGGTAGCAGGAGAAATTGGACCCCAAAAGTTGTTGTCCTATTTGTCCTGAGTACGCTGATACCCCATATGTTGGGGTAAACCCCTGTTTGGGCACACGGGAGAGCTCGGAAGGGAAGAAGCACTGTTTTACTTTTTCAACGCAGAATTGGCTGGAATTGAGATCGGACGCCATGTCGCGTTTGGAGAGCCCCTGATGTGCCTAAACAGTGGAAACCCCCCAATTATAACTGAAACCCTAATCCAAACACATCCCTAACCCTAATCCCAACAGTAACCCTAACAACACCTCTAACCCTGACACACCCCTAACCCTAATCCCAACCCTATTCCCAACCGTAAATGTAATCTAAACCCTAACTGTAACTTTAGCCCCAACCCAAACTGTAGCCCTAGCCCTAACCCTAGCCCTAACCCTAATCCTAACCCTAGCCCTAACCCTAGCCCTAACCCTAGCCCTAACCCTAGCCCTAACCCTAGCCCTAACCCTAGCCCTAACCCTAACCCTAGCCCTAGCCCTAACCCTAACCCTAGCCCTAACCCTAGCCCTAACCCTAGCCCTAGCCCTAACCCTAGCCCTAACTCTAACCCTAGCCCTAATGGGAAAATGGAAATAAATACATTTTTTTAATTTTTCCCTAACTAAGGGGGTGATGAAGGGGGGTTTGATTTACTTTTATAGCGGGTTTTTTAGCGGATTTTTATGATTGGCAGCCGTCACACACTGAAAGACGCTTTTTATTGCAAAAAATATTTTTTGCGTTACCACATTTTGAGAGCTATAATTTTTCTATATTCTGGTCCACAGAGTCATGTGAGGTCTTGGTTTTTGCGGGACGAGTTGATGTTTTTATTGGTAACATTTTCGGGCACGTGACATTTTTTGATCGCTTTTTATTCCGATTTTTGTGAGGCAGAATGACCAAAAACCAGCTATTCATGAATTTCTTTTGGGGGAGGCGTTTATACCGTTCCGCGTTTGGTAAAATTGATGAAGCAGTTTTATTCTTCGGGTCAGTACGATTACAGCGACACCTCATTTATATCATTTTTTTATGTTTTGGCGCTTTTATACGATAAAAACTATTTTATAGAAAAAATAATTATTTTTGCATCGCTTTATTCTCAGGGCTATAACTTTTTTATTTTTTTGCTGATGATGCTGTATGGCGGCTCATTTTTTGCGGGACAAGATGACGTTTTCAGCGGTACCATGGTTAGTTATATCTGTCTTTTTGATCGCGTGTTATTCCACTTTTTGTTCGGCGGTATGATAATAAAGCGTTGTTTTTTGCCTCGTTTTTTTTTTTTTTTTCTTACGGTGTTTACTGAAGGGGTTAACTAGTGGGCCAGTTTTATAGGTCGGGCCGTTACGGACGCGGCGATACTAAATATGTGTACTTTTATTGTTTTTTTTTTTTTATTTAGATAAAGAAATGTATTTATGGGAATAATATTTTTATTTTTTTTTCATTATTTTGGAATATTTTTTTTAATTTTTTTTTACACATTTGAAATTTTTTTTTTTTACTTTTTTACTTTGTCCCAGGGGGGGACATCACAGATCAGTGATCTGACAGTTTGCACAGCACTCTGTCAGATCACTGATCTGATAGGAGTGCAGGCTGCTTCACAGTGCCTGCTCTGAGCAGGCTCTGTGGAGCCACCTCCCTCCCTGCAGGACCCGGATCCGCGGCCATCTTGGATCCGGGGCTGGAGGGAGCAGGGAGGGAGGTGAGACCCTCGCAGCAACGCGATCACATCGCGTTGCTGCGGGGGGCTCAGGGAAGCCCGCAGGGAGCCCCCTCCCTGCGCGGTGCTTCCCTGTACCGCCGGCACATCGCGATCATCTTTGATCGCGGTGTGCCGGGGGTTAATGTGCCGGGGGCGGTCCGTGACCGCTCCTGGCACATAGTGCCGGATGTCAGCTGCGATAAACAGCTGACACCCGGCCGCGATCGGCGGCGCTCCCCCCGTGAGCGCTGCCGATCGCATATGACGTACTATTGCGTCCTTGGGAAGAAAAGCCCACCCCACATGGACGCAATAGTACGTCTAATGGCAGAAAGGGGTTAATATATGAATTAAGTAAAAATCACAAAAAGTAGATAAAATAAAAGCTTGCGCACACTGATATTGTATAAAAAACCAACCAGCAGGATATAAATTATTATATGACTGCACCAAAGAGTAAAAATTGTAACTATATACAAAAATAAAATGAAATATTATAAAAAAAATATATATATATAGAATATGAGTGCAAATAATTTAATATATTATTTCAAAATATTGTGAAAAAAAGGGGGAGGGGGAAGAGGGGGGCAGCTTACTAAATACCTCAGAATGTACACTGTGCCAAATCAAAGTGACTAGTGCAAAAAAGAGCAGCAGGAGGAGGGATATAAAATTCCTGATATCTATCAATATCTCTATTATATTACCCGGACAATAAAATGTGCAAATAAGCAAAAGTGTATTGTGTATAAAAATTAGTTATAAAAACCATCCACTGCATATGCCATAATATTTAATGTGCAAATATGCTAATTAAAGTGACAGGGTGCAAAGCATACAAAGAAGGAGGAATAAAAAAGAAAGGGAACAAAATGAGAGATAAAGGGATATATACCCTATCCTACTGCTGTTTGTGCACTCCAGGGACTCAATTATAAAGGAACTTATAGAACTCCAGGTGCACTGCGACTATCGGTGGTGGTTTAAATAAAGTGCACAGGTGCCGGTGATAAGCCTAACTAATACCCATCAATAGAAAAGTACTCACAAATTGGTGCCAAAGAAATAGTCAATATGTACCTGCGGTGGTTAGGATAGTGTGAGCGCTCACCCGGCGCGTTTCGGAAACGATCCTTCTTTCCTTCGTCAGGGGAAAGATATCAGGAATTTTATATCCCTCCTCCTGCTGCTCTTTTTTGCACTAGTCACTTTGATTTGGCACAGTGTACATTCTGAGGTATTTAGTAAGCTGCCCCCCTCTTCCCCCTCCCCCTTTTTTTCACAATATTTTGAAATAATATATTAAATTATTTGCACTCATATTCTATATATATATATTTTTTATAATATTTCATTTTATTTTTGTATATAGTTACAATTTTTACTCTTTGGTGCAGTCATATAATAATTTATATCCTGCTGGTTGGTTTTTTATACAATATCAGTGTGCGCAAGCTTTTATTTTATCTACTTTTTGTGATTTTTACTTAATTCATATATTAAATTTGATTATATGTAATCATAGGCATCCTATCAATAAAGCCTGATTCATTCTTATCCCAGCCTTGGTTGTGTCTTTTCGGACTCTGTCCCATGTCACTTTACGTCGGTTGTTAGGTAACATTAGTAGTGTGGAATATGCAAAAAAAAAGGGGATATGAGATGGTTTACCGTATGTAAACCATGTCACAAATCATGTCGGGTTTAGGAAGGAGATAGCAAAAGCCGGTAATTGAATTACCGGCTTTAAAGCTATCTAGCGCTGTATGAAGTAATAATATATATATGTGTCTCAATGACATATACTGTATATATATATACCTATTCTATGTGTCCACATTTATTCTACCTATTCTACTGTAAGCTGTCAGTGTGATATTACTGTACACTGCACTGAATTACCGGCTTTTCTCTCTAACAGCGCTGCGTATTTCTCGCAAGTTACACTGCTGGTCCGTGTGTGATCCGTATTTTTCTGGCTTCCATAGACTTTCATTGGCGTATTTTTTGCGCAGTACGGTGACAAACGCAGCTTGCTGCGATTTTCTACGGCCGTAGAAGCCAGTATAATACGGATCAGTAAAATACGGCAGATAGGAGCAGGGGCATAGAGAATAATTCTGCCATTTGTTTGGTGAGTTTTACGGATGTATTTTCTGCGCTCTTACGTCCGTAAAACTCACTAGTGTGACTCCAGCCTAAAAGGTGGCACTAGAGTTCAATCAAGTCCTCTTTCTCTGAAGAGACAATTGCATATCTCATCTCTAGTTATGAAATCAAAATCTAATGTTGACCAATTCTGACAAAATTTAAATTCACCAGATTAACAAGAATTTGGCTGAGAAATTTGATTCCCTCCAGATCCCACAGCATAATAAATGAAGGGGTTAAAAACAAATAAAAAAAAATACACGTCTCCCTCTTCACCTGTCTTGGTGTCACAAATTTCTTCATATTCACTATTCAGTGCCTCTGACACTGACTGGGTCTCTTGTATGTCATTATTTGCGCCAAGACAGGTGAGGGAAAACAAACTGAGAAGAATATTGTTTTTTTCCCAACCATCATAAGAAATAAGCCGAATGTTATTTCACTTGATTTATGCAAATTGAATCATCATTAAATCCATGTTTCTTGCAAATTAGAATTTTTGTAAAATTTAAAGTGAATTTGGTTTGCCTTGAATTTGTAGGGAGGAAAACCAAGCTAACGGTTTGAATGTCTTTGCTGGAATTGTCGGGGCTGTCACTTTTGTTTCAGGGGGAAAAGATTTCTGACCAGAGCAGTTCAGGACACCTGACTGATGGGGGCGGGTCTGACATAAATAGCAGTATGAGCGGGAAGACAGGACTCTTGGCGGGGAACGAGCCTGTGAGCAGTGAGACGGTTGACTCCCTCTCGACGGACCCACGCTAGCTAGCTGTGACTGCGCACTCAGCTAGTAAGACTGCTGATACAGGCTACGTTGAGCCTAGCGAGACATCTGCTCCAGGTAGTGACCAAGAAGTAGTGCATACCTTGGTTCCACTCACCACCACGGAGGCATCGCTTAGTTCCATCCTTGCGGTGCCTGCTAAGGACTGGCCACGCCTGTGGCTTTGTCCGCTGGACTGTATGCTTCTACTGCGGCCTTGCCTACTGAACATTCTGCTTCTTCTTCTGTGTCACGGACCATCATCTCTACTCTACCATGTGCATGGATCAGGAGATCACGTGCCAAAGAACCCAGAGGATTTGTCATCGCAAGGAGAAAGTGCAGCGCTCATCTGCGGGACCGGAACGGAGACTTCTCGCACCGCCGAGGGATCTTCCAGCCACCTTCCTTCAGCACACAGAGACTGATAAGTTAACCTGTTATATTCAACTGCATTTGTGCATTTGAGTTCCCCCAATATACATCCTTTACCCCCCCTGCTTGTACCGTTACTAGTGTTGAGCATTCCGATACTGCAAATATCGTGTATTGGCCGATATTCGCTGTATCGGAATTCTGATACTAAGTTCATATATTTTAGCGATATCGGATACTGGAATCAGAAGTTTCCATAGTGCAATGATGCACTATAATGGAGTGTGGGTGGTGTGTGGGCGGAGACTGCGTGTGTGTGTGCGGGCAGGGTCTGTGCATGACCATGGGGGCTCTGTGCGTGCCTGCCGGGGCTATGTGCGGCCTGCCGGGGGTCTATGCGGGCCTGCCAGGGCTCTGTGCATGCCTGCCGGGGCTCTGTGCATGCCTTCCGGGGCTCTGTGCGTCCTACCGGGGCTCTGTGCATGCCTGCCGGGGCTCTGTGCGTGCCTGCCAGGGCTCTGTGCGACCTGCCGTGTCTCTGTGCGTGCCTGCCGTGGCTCTGTGCATGCCAGCTGGGGCTCTTTGGGGGCTGCCGGGGTCTATGCGGGCTTGCCAGGGCTCTGTGCGGGCTGCCAGGGCTCTGTGCGGGCTTGCCGGGGCTCTGTGCAGGCATCAACTGATGGGACTACAAGTCAATGTCTGCAACAGTGACAGTGATTGACACATTAGCCAATGATGGACAGTAGTAGTCCCATCATCCGGCTAATGTGTTGAATGTAAAAAAAAAAAAATACTGCATACATGCTACATACATACTACATACATAATAATAAATAACTTTTATTTTTATATAGCGCTAACATATTCCGCAGTGCTTTACAGTTTTCACACATTATCATCGCTGTCCACAATGGGGCTCACATTCTAAATTCCCTATCAGTATGTCTTTGGAAATACATGCATACATACATACTACATACATACTACATACATGCATACTACATACATACTACATACATACTACATACATACATACTACATACATACATACTACATACACACTACATACATACTACATACCTACTACATACTACATACATACATGCATACTACATACATACTACATACATACTACATACATACATACTACATACATACTACATACATACTGTACATACTACATACATACTACATACAATACATTCATACATTGCATACAATACATACATATAGACATACAGTACATATAACATAGAGTACATACTCACCATTACTTGTCACTTTGATCCCCGAAGCCAGTGTCACCTGTAAAAAATATTAATATTAAATAACAAACAACCAATATACTTCCTGTCCGCAGAAATCCACGAGTGTCCCATGACGATCTCCCGTGTAGAACGGCAGCATAAGCTGATGCGACCGCTCTCCAGGGGCTCCAGGAATACAATGATGGGAGGAAGGTATTTTTCCGCACTGTATTCCTCCACCGCTGTAAAAAAAAGTCCCTAGTTTTGGCATTGCTGTGTGAGAAATTTTCCCACGCAGCACTTGCCATAAAGTGAGACTTTTTCCTAAGGTAACCTTTCAGTGATGCACTGCAGGAGCCATTGTCTCCTGTCAGTGTGTCACTGAGGGTCCTATAGAGCAGTGACATCACCTGATGTCACTGTTCTATAGGGGAGATCGTCGTGGGACACTTGTTATTAATTGGACTACGGCGGAAAGGTAGCATACGGTTTATTATTTTACATTTTTTGCAGGCGCTGAAGTATGGTAAGTATGGTTAAATGAAGAATATTAAAATACTTTTTTCCTAATGTGTGTTAAGGACTGGCGGAACGCACCAAGTATAGAAGATATGAAACTAGGTGCGTTCGCAGTCCGAGGTCCACCGTGCAGGTAAAAACCCTGCTGCTAGTAAGACAGACTATATGGCGGTACTATAAGTATACACGCACGGGTTAACATCACCCTGTGTGAAGGAAGTGATCCTGTTGAGTCACAGGACTGCGGTACCGCACATAGAACGCGAGCAAGAAGTCAGCGAACACAACCCCAACACAGGATTGAAGTCCGATTAGACCACTTGCTGGCACAACACCGCAACTGGGTGTGTAAGGAAACTATAAAAATAGTATATAAAGGCACGAGAGTGCATGCAGTGCCGCACTGACGGACGCCACTAACCACCCAGGCTTGGGTAAGGAAAGCGCAGAGGAAGCGCACGGCGCCGTACAGGCGGTCACAGCAACTAGACGCTGTTATGTGTGTAATGTGCTGTTGGATAAGTCGGGCGCTAGATAGCAAACATACACCTTCCGCGAACAGTCATCCAATAGGGAGGGTATTTTAAAGAGCGACTCTCACTCACAACACACACACATATTATCAAGACAATACTAGCGCATGGCCGTGCGGTCATGCGCAGTTTATATAGTTGCAGCACAGGAAACAGCTACAGAAGTTTTGCCCTTTCAGGACCTGCCAAAAGGACCAATAGGATGTGCTGCAGTACCTGAGCATGTGACCCTCGATCTCCAACGGGAGATCTTGCCCTGGGCATGCTCAGTGTGTGCAAATAAGGACTTAGTCCCAGGGAAACCCGCTCGCCGCAGATCAGTACAGGGTACAACAGGAGAGCCGGAAAAGGCAGCAGTAACCCTTTGCACAGAATCAGTCCCAGCGAGACGCTGGGAGCGACGCCTCTGCTGAGCAGAGCCCACTGCGGCCGAAGCAGAATGGGAGACCGCAGCAGACACGGATCGAGATTCCCCCTGTGCAGCAGAGGAAACTCGACTCCTAACAATGTGTGCGTGTTTTATTAACCCTTTATTACTATTGGATTAATAATGGATGTGTCTTATTGACGCCTCTCCGTTATTAACCCGGCTTAATGTCACCTTAAAATAGCAAGGTGACATTAACCCCTTATTACCCCATATCCGACCGCTACACGGGAGTGGGAAGAGAGGGGCTAAGTGCCGGAATTTCTGGGGCGGCTGTGGACTGGTATTTGTAGCCGGGGGTCCAATATCCATGGCCCCTCTCTAGGCTATGAATATCAGCCTGCAGCTGTCTGCGCAGCCTTTCTGGCTATAAAATATAGGGTGACCCCACGTCATTTTTTTGGGGATATCGGCCGATCCAATCCGATACCGATACTTCTTGATATCGGAAGGTATCGCTCAACACTAACCGTTACTGTTTCTATATATAAAGAACCTGTTAACCTTTGCTCTGCCTCCTGTGTGTCACTGCATCCTACGCGCCTGCTAGCATCCTACAAATTGATTTGGTCACTTCAAATAAAAATACTGTGGGGAAGTAGTTGTTTTTTGAAACTATAAGGACAAAAGAAAGAATATTTGTTCTTGCACAAAATGGTTTAACATAGAGGAGTTCTTGGCACATTTATGGGTGTCGCAAGGACAATAGATTAAATCTCCTGGGCTTTGAATGCACAGCGACCTCTGAAAATGTGGTTGTAAGGCTATTCTTCTCCATAAAGGAAAATAAATAAAAGCCAGGGACATTTATATTTTGCTATTTAACAAGCATGTTTCTGCAGTAGACATTTTTCTTGGCCCCCGAGTTCTTCCTCCCATGTGCTGCCCTTAGTGTTACAGAGGGTCTTCCAGGCCGCTAGAGTAGTATAGATTGTTAGGCCTCTTTCAGACGTTGGTGTTTCCTCATGAACGCAAAAATGGTACTTGTTTCATCAATGTTTTGGATCCAAGTTTCCTCAGTGTTTCAGTTTTTCATCAGTGATTTTAACAAATGAAAAAATAAATATACTGCAAAGCTTCTCCTATCCGTTTAATTGTTAATCGTGGACAGCACAGGGACTGCACACTGGTGCCATCCAGAATACCGAAAGTAGTGTGAAGAGGCCCGGACGTTTCAGTACTCAAAGTTGTGAAAAGAAGATGTCATGAGGAGCAAACAAATGACATCGAAGAGCAATGGTCCAGAGAGGTGAGAGGTGAGGAGAGAATAAGGATTTTCATCATTATGTCTTTGGTCTTACGTCTATTATGATTTGGGTTCTGTAGAACCTCAAGAACAAATTTAGGGACATTAAATTCACTGCAAATCGTTTTTCTTAGGAAAATCTGTCAAAGAGCTGAATTAAAATTTTGTCTTAAAGTTTTATCTCTACAATCGTGCTTTTGCAAGTGTCCAGTCTAGTTTTACCCATGGACAACGTGATACCACCTACAAAGATTCATTATCCTTCCATTGACATCCCATTTTTTGCTAGCGGAATCCCTTCTGACCAAATCGTTCTCTGCACAGAATGTCATCACGTAGGTCACATACACTGGACAAGAACGGCTTTCTCACCAATGAGCACGCTCTGTTCAGCACATCAGGAAATTTTAGGACTGGACACCGTGCTCGCTAAGATGCCATTGCAAAGGACTATGGGAAATAAATAGTTGTTATGACGCCTCTGGACTAGGAATGTAACATGTTAAAAATCTGCATGAGCTCCATGGAAAAAGATCAACATTTAAAAAAAATGTAATTAAGCATTAACCCCTTCATGATATCCGCGGTACATGTACAGCAGAAGTCAGTGTATGGAGCCGGCTCAAGGGCTGAGCTCACCCCATACCCGGCAGGTAATGGCTGTGTGTTACAGCCAGGACCTGTCTCTCACAACAACTGTTAACTTATCATATGGCACTGTTAAACTAACAACAGCATTTAACACGCGCCAGCAATTTCTCCCCTCTTGGAGTTTTTTTCTCATTTTCCAGTACACGACGTAGTAAAACAAATGGTGTCATTCAAAAGTGCAACTCGTCCCGCAAAAAAAGCCCTCATACCGTATGTCTATGTGGTCAGAAAAATAAAAGAAATTATGGCTCTGAGAAGAAGGGCAGGGAAAGCCGAAAATGCAAAAACAAAAGTTAATATCATAAAGATGAATAATTTTTGAGCATTTTTTGTATAACTTTTGAAACCTTCAGGGTGTAAATAATATGTTTAAAACCTTTGTTGTATGGCATTATGGTAAGTAATAAGTACATTGCGCAGCTTTACAGATAAATCAAATGCGGTATTAATTCTTCATCTATGTAAAAGTACCGATGATACAAAATACATATATACTAACTCAAAATCAGCAAAACTGACTCAAAGTCAGCTAAACCTGCCAAAGCCAATAAAAGCTGACGAGGTGGAATTCATACTTAATATTCTACGTCATTATATTTGCTGACATTTTTATCTATCCCGGAGAAAAACATCAGCATGGCCATTATATTTCTCTGCTCTGCTTATTTAATAGGAGATCTTCTCAGCAGCTGGCACATTTTGACATGTGATGTTGGCAAGTGTTAGATCTATGGTATCGGAACGGGCAGCCGCTCTCTTTCATCATTATATTTGTTAAGCTAGTCATATATGTCTTGCCTTATTTAGGCTCAGGAAGCGGTTGTCAGAAGAACAGAACAATGCAGCATAGACAATTGTTAACACTCTTAACCCTCTGCATGGCTGGAGGGCCCTGTCAAGTGTGAATAGGTGACATGGATATGGATTGTCAACTTGTTATCCCCTTTTTGCTTCAGTAACCTCTAAGACAGCTACATGTCGAAGGCTAAAGCAGTAACACATGGAAACACTGGGAGTGATAAGACTCGTTATGTCCATTGACTGCACAAAAAAAGTTACTTTTTAATTTTTTATGATATACATGTGAAAATCTTAAGACTTTTCTATGTCAACCTTAACCATATTATGACTATATTATAATTGAATTATCCTTAAAATAAAAAAAATTAAATATGGTATTCTCCACATTGCAGAATGTTTCGCAATGAGCTCAGCTATGGCTGCCATTTTGTGGATGCATAAAGTGAAGCAGGTCAAAAGAAAAATAAAAGAAGAGGCACAGGCTGCGGTGGAGGTAGAGCAGATGAGCAGTGAGGGGAAGTATTTTATTTTCCTATATTTTACATTATTGTGTTTTTATGTCTCTGGAACCCCAGTGCATAATAAGGAATATTTAATTTGCATTTAATAACTTTAATGTGAATCAATGTTAAATTTACCGAATTTGAATCTTTGCAGATTTGATTATTTGCATTCATTATTTAAATATATATACAATGGGTGTTCATTAAAGATTTTCCCTGACCCACTTTTATTTATCACAACAAAAACTCTTTGGTCTTGGCCATGGTGGAGAGGTTGGAGTGTGATTGAGTGTGTGAACAGGTGTCTTTTATACACGTAACGGGTTCAAACAGGAGCAATTAATACAGGTAATGAGTGCAGAGTAGGAGGGTTTCTTAAAGAAAAGCTAGCAGGTCTGTGTGAGCCAGAATTTTTGCCTCTTGGTAGATATTCAAATAATTATTTAATGCCATAAAATGCAATTTAATTATGTCAAAATCTTACAATGTTATTTTCTGCTTTTTTAATTTTAGATTCTGTCTCTCACAGTTGAAGTGCACCTAACAATAAAACTACAGATCTCTCCATTCTTGGTAGGTGGGCAAAATTTCACAATCGGGAGCGTATCAAATACTTATTTTCCCCACTGTTATTTTCTGATTCTATCCAGTTATGTCTGACGTTTGGATACTCTGTATGCTGTTTCTTATCACAATTCCATTTTCCACAGTTTCTCTAAATATCTTGACGTTCATTCCCATATCATTCTTGATGGTATCCAGCCAGCGGGCCTTTCGCCTTCCCAATTGGATTTTACTACTGACCATTTTGAGAACCATCTCCTTTTCTAATGAATTTAACCTCATCATCATATGTCCAAAATAGGTAGGTTTCTGTCTTGTAATCTTGCCTTCCAGGGAAATTATGGGTTGACTGGATCAAGAACGTCTTTGCTGATGAACCTAGTGGTACACTATAGATAAATAAAGAAGCATTCTTAAATTCATTTTCTAATAGTAAGTCTGAAATCACCCTACTATATATATATATATATATATATACATATAAATATATATATATATTTATATATATATATATATATATATATATATATATATATATATATATATATATATATATATATATATAGTTATAGTATGGGCTACAGTAGTAATACATTTTTCAGCTTTTTCATAGGCCATCCAAGCAATGACTTCTCTACATGGGAGAAGAAATATATATTCATTTTGGGGATCTGCAACAGGTTTACTAATCTCGCAATGATTGAACAATTACAATGCATATTTATTAAGCTGTTCCAAAAATGTATCTCTTTATTTAGTGAACAAGAGCAGCTAAGTGGTTTTTAAAGGGAAGATACAATTAATTTTTGGAAAGTATTTCCTGTTTATGTACCCTGTGTACTCAACAAGCACAGATGTGTGAGGGTGTCGAGGGGGAGCGGCAGCATTAAAGTAATATAGAATAGGATGGGGTAGGCAAAGAAATGTTTGATAGCAAAAGGGCAACAATGACAGCCCCAGCAGCAAAATTATAGCACAGTGCTATAAAACACAGTGGGCAGCCAGGACATGTGTGGCTGGTGTGACTATGCACTGGAAGTGATAGAAGAAACATTGTAGAAAGATATAATGGAACAGGCAAAGATATGTAAGACAGTGTGTGGCCAAAAATTTAAACCCTGGTAATACTAGTAAAATATAAGAGACATGATGGAGAAGAAATAACTATAGACTCAGGTATGGGCCAATATCATTAGTAAAAGGAGAATAGTGCAGAAGAAAACAAACAGGGGAATGGCATGGTTAATATAAACACTGACATAGGTAGGTAATATATATATATATATATATATAGATATATATATATATATATCTATATATATATATATATATATATGTCTTGGTACCTTGTTAGCCAGTGGATAGAAAAATATTTAGAATTGAGAGTCCTCAGTGGTTGATACCTCTAATAATGGCTAACTGAAAAGATGGTAACAAATTGCAAGCTTTCAAGACTACACAGGTCTCTTCATCAGGCATAGACTAACAGAAATTCTGGAGAATCACATACAGTGGGGCAAAAAAGTATTTAGTCAGTCAGCAATAGTGCAAGTTCCACCACTTAAAAAGATGAGAGGCGTCTGTAATTTACATCATAGGTAGACCTCAACTATGGGAGACAAACTGAGAAAAAAAAATCCAGAAAATCACATTGTCTGTTTTTTTATCATTTTATTTGCATATTATGGTGGAAAATAAGTATTTGGTCAGAAACAAACAATCAAGATTTCTGGCTCTCACAGACCTGTAACTTCTTCTTTAAGAGTCTCCTCTTTCCTCCACTCATTTCCTGTAGTAATGGCACCTGTTTAAACTTGTTATCAGTATAAAAAGACACCTGTGCACACCCTCAAACAGTCTGACTCCAAACTCCACTATGGTGAAGACCAAAGAGCTGTCAAAGGACACCAGAAACAAAATTGTAGCCCTGCACCAGGCTGGGAAGACTGAATCTGCAATAGCCAACCAGCTTGGAGTGAAGAAATCAACAGTGGGAGCAATAATTAGAAAATGGAAGACATACAAGACCACTGATAATCTCCCTCGATCTGGGGCTCCACGCAAAATCCCACCCCGTGGGGTCAGAATGATCACAAGAACGGTGAGCAAAACTCCCAGAACCACGCGGGGGAACCTAGTGAATGAACTGCAGACAGCTGGGACCAATGTAACAAGGCCTACCATAAGTAACACACTACGCCACCATGGACTCAGATCCTGCAGTGCCAGACGTGTCCCACTGCTTAAGCCAGTACATGTCCAAGCCCGTCTGAAGTTTGCTAGAGAGCATTTGGATGATCCAGAGGAGTTTTGGGAGAATGTCCTATGGTCTGATGAAACCAAACTGGAACTGTTTGGTAGAAACACAACTTGTCGTGTTTGGAGGAAAAAGAATACTGAGTTGCATCCATCAAACACCATACCTACTGTAAAGCATGGTGGTGGAAACATCATGCTTTGGGGCTGTTTCTCTGCAAAGGGGCCAGGACGACTGATCCGGGTACATGAAAGAATGAATGGGGCCATGTATCGTGAGATTTTGAGTGCAAACCTCCTTCCATCAGCAAGGGCATTGAAGATGAAACATGGCTGGGTCTTTCAACATGACAATGATCCAAAGCACACCGCCAGGGCAACGAAGGAGTGGCTTCGTAAGAAGCATTTCAAGGTCCTGGAGTGGCCTAGCCAGTCTCCAGATCTCAACCCTATAGAAAACCTTTGGAGGGAGTTGAAAGTCCGTGTTGCCAAGCGAAAAGCCAAAAACATCACTGCTCTAGAGGAGATCTGCATGGAGGAATGGGCCAACATACCAACAACAGTGTGTGGCAACCTTGTGAAGACTTACAGAAAACGTTTGACCTCTGTCATTGCCAACAAAGGATATATTACAAAGTATTGAGATGAATTTTTGTTTCTGACCAAATACTTATTTTCCACCATAATATGCAAATAAAATGATAAAAAAACAGACAATGTGATTTTCTGGATTTTTTTTTTCTCAGTTTGTCTCCCATAGTTGAGGTCTACCTATGATGTAAATTACAGACGCCTCTCATCTTTTTAAGTGGTGGAACTTGCACTATTGCTGACTGACTAAATACTTTTTTGCCCCACTGTATTTATGCACAACACATCACAGAAAAAAAAAAACAGAAAAAACATGGATTAGACAGGTGACATGAAGTAGAATTACCATAAGTGATAAACAGTTATGTTCATAAATATTGGACCATTTCTTAGATAAGGATTGTTTTATTCTCCTCTGATTGGGGTCTGGTTCTGTTGTGATGACCCCACATGGTCTGAGGGGCAAATTCCTTAGTTCCTTAGTTGATGTAAAAAGACATACATCCATGCGACACATTACTTCCTGCACTAAGAGTGTCAAGAGTATCATCAGTTTATATTCTTCTGTCTCTTCGAGATTTGAAGCTACCTTTTAATACAAGTAATTTCATGTTCATAATGTTATGATCCGGGAGACAAAAATGTATTGCCACAGGTAGATCCATTCTTTTTTCTCTTATTGTATGGCAATGAGAGTTCATTCTTGTTCTCAGTTTCTGCCCTGTCTCCCCTACATACAGACCCCCAGTTGGACATTTAGTACAAATGATTAGGTACATCACATTAGAAGTGACGCAGCTGAAAGTCCCTGGTATCTTGTAGTCCTGATGTGAATTGGGGATCTTTATCTTGTTCTGAATGAGTGCTGATTTTCTTTTTGCAAATATAAGGTTTTCCATGTTTGATGAGGATAACCTGGCCAGCTTGAATGTAACAAAATACTGGATGCCTTCTCTGACAGTATACTGGAGGCTGGACATGGCAATACACACATTGCAAACATTCTTGCCATTGATCCAATCCGCTGAGTCTCAAATCCATTGGATCAGGGCATTTGATGAAGAATGGACACATACTAGGCATGATTGAACCTTGCTGTTTAATTGGTGATTCTTTGTAAACACAGTGACAGCTAAAACATCTGATCCATATTTTATTATATTGTAGTTGCTTTTGCTTTGGATACTTGCTCTACTGTTGACACGTGAGGAGCATGGCACTGTAAAGAGCATGAGAAAGGTCTACTAATCAGCTGTGTAGCCAGCAGCTTTGCAAAGCACAGAACACAGTTTATCCAGGTAATACTCTATTTTGGACTCCTTTTCAGAAAGAAAAACTTCCATTTTTACTTTTAGGAGGAATGTAAGAGCCTAACTATCCTATAGTTATCACTTTGTTTTATGGAAACAATAAGCCTGTCAGTCCTCAATCATTACAGCATACAGCTTACTGGGCTTCCAGGGCAACCAAGGGCCACATTGGTTCAATTTACACGCCTTGCTATGATTTTTGGTCATGATTGTCAGCATTGTCATTGTAATTTTCACTGTCAGTTTCGTATCCTGCTGGGGGCAACTCAATGACCACCTCCATAATCACCTATTACTTTTCCTCCTTTTCTTCTTCCTCATCCTCCTATTTAACATCCTGCTGCATATAACATGGACCTTGAGAGTCCCCAAGAGCCACAGGGTGGAAATGAACATGTACAAGTTACAGTTATTCATTCATTCCCTGTAGAATGCTTGTGTGTTTTTCCAAGATAAATATGAGCAGGGATGAATTAGTCAATGCCACAGTTTCCTTTACTGACAAATGCTGCATCCTTTTTGATAACCTTAAATAAATGACATGTGTCCACAATAGCTAACTATGGTGGATCTCAAATTAACCAACTGTCAAAATTGTCAAGAGAGCGGCCCACATTCTTTTGCACATTATAGCAGAGAGCAGTACTTCTGTGCAATAAAATGATAATTACTTACCCGTAATTTGATTGTTCCAAAACCACGACAGCACCAGACGAGAGAGAGGATCCACCCGCAAGAACATGAAACCAACAGATTTAAAAGGCAGGGCCTCTCTTCCTGCTTCAGTGGTTTACAAAGCATGAGAGGACCTCAGTTTAGTTAGTTAGGTACAGAATATAAACATATTTATTACATATACAGTATACTCACTCGAAAGGAAAATCCTTCCTAACTAATATCCCTACCAAACTTTTTTTCTGCTTCACCCAGTGAAAAAGAGGTAAGAATAAGAAGATAACCCCCAAAAATCCCTCAGAAGGGAGAAAATAGACAAGGGTGCTGTTGCGAGTTACGGAAAATTAAGTTATTGGTAAGTAATTATCATTTTTCCCATCCCCACAACAGCATCCTACAAGAGATGTCAAAGAAATCCTTAGGGAGAGACCACCACTTGAAGAACCTTTCTCCCAAAAGAAAGACCAGAAGCACCCAAATGTAATTGATAGTGACATGGATGGTGAACTTCAAGTTGCTGCTCTACAAAGCTATTCAAAAGAGGCATTGGCCTTTTCTGCCCATGAGATTGATACCGCTCTTGTAGAGTGAGCATTCAAATTCTTAGGAGCGTGTAGTCCATATGAAGAATAGAATAATACAATTGCTGATCTAACCCATCTAGCCAGGGTCATTTTAAATGCCGCCAGGCCTTTATTCACACACTGAAAAGGAAAAAAGAGAGGTTAATTTTTGCCACCCAGATGTAATTTCTAAGTACTGTATTAACCACCTTCTGATGTCTAGGAAATGTAATCTAGCCTTCTTCTCATTTCTGGGGTCATTAGAAAAAGACCTTTGAAAGGATGAGGACACCTTAGGGAAAAATGCAGGGTCTGGTCTAATGAGCACTCTATCAGAGAGAAAATTGATAAATGGTTGGTTAGAGCCTGTAATTTCTCTATCCTTCTAGGAAAGGGTGGGGGCCACCAGTACCATAGATATAGGTTAGAACATTAAGCTTTTCTTCCGCTAAAGCCTTAAAAGGGATCTAGTTAGAGTGTCTAACACTAGATCAAGGTCTCATGTAAGAACCTGAGATAGAGTCAAAGGTCTAGACTTGTTGTCAGCAATTTTCTGATCAAATAGGACGTCCAAGGCTGATATTTGTACTTTATGGGTAGTAACGGCCAAGCCCAGCTCCAGTCCTTTCTATAAGAATTCTAAGATCTTAGTCCATGGTACTGGGTCACTGGCAAAGGGATTCATTTGTGAAAAATGTAGAAAACTATTTCAGGCATTGCATAAATCTTAGTTGTTTCAAGTGATGAGTGAGCACTAAAATGCTCTGGTACTCATTGCTCGAGTCAAGCAAATCGTAATGCTCGGGTGTTCGACCCAAGTAACGAGTATAATGAAAGTTAATGCCCCCCCAGTCTCCTCAGGTCTGGAGTGTGTCTAAAAGTGAGTTTTTCTGTGTCCATGCCCGAACAGTAGGTGTTCGGTATGGACACCGAACTTTACTGTTTGGGTTCGCTCATCTCTAATAATGGTACTGCTGCTGTTGGTATTGAAGGGTTTTTTTCTATTAGACTACCACTTGTTAGTGACACTTTTTCTTTTACATTACATTTTAGACAGAATTATAATGTATACAAAAATATCCAACCTCCAACCACTTATCCAACCTTGGAAAAATAAGGAACTACTGGGTAGAGTATACCTAATGGCTGATAAAGCTAATTCAACAACAGTCTGCCCATAATATTGATCTGTAATGTATGTGTCTCCAATACATGTTCCAAACTGATCTACTGATCTACTGTACACAGCTGAAACCCTCAATTTAGTGAGATTATTTTTTAGATTTCGGGTTAAGAAGATTATTTCCCCATTTTCAAAAGTAAGACCAAATGCCAGGAGGTCGGTTTCCAGGTTTTAAATGCAGCAACAGCAAATAATATATTTGTGGGGTACAGTTGCAAAATTGGACAAGTTAGGCAGTTTTGCTAAAAACTAACCTTTTTGCTTAAATATATTTTTGTTTCAATTCTGTTCCCTACTCTTGGCAAAAACTCTGTAATCCTAAAAACTACATTGCTAGATACAGGCATGCAAGAAATGAAATATGCTCCAACAGGCATCATTGTTGTGGCCTGTTCCATTGTTCAATGTTATCAGTAAAACAGTTGCGCAAAACAATAACCATTTTTTGTATTTTTAAAAATACATTTTTGGCTAAAATTTTGTGACCCGAAAAATCTCCATTGCTAGATACTGTAATAAAAAGAACATGCTGCACCAGCGAGCAGTGTTGTTGTGGCGCTTATGGTTGCTAAATTGAAATAGTAAAAAAGCTATGCAAAACAGTATTTTTTTTTTTTTTTTTTTAACTTATCTGCGATTTGAAATAAAAATTGCTGTAATCAAAACAATCAATGTGCCTAGGTAAATTACAACCATTAATGAACATGTGGCAACAGCCTTCAATTTTGTCGTGCGATGTACAATTGCTAATTTCGCCTGATAAATCAGGTATGCAAAAATTAAAATGTATCCTTTTTTAAAAGAATAAAAAGTAAATAACTATCACCAGGCCTTTTCTAAAAAGTTTGTGACCAAAAAAACCTAGGTTGGTACATGCTCCACAAGCAAGCATATTGTAATATTGGACAATTACAAGTGTGCAAAGAAAGAAACTTTTTTTCAAACACGCACACTTGGTGACGAAGACTGATGCATTTCATTTTCTGGAATTTTAGATTTTTTTCTATAACAAAAATCTGCATGTAAAAGCAAAACAGATTTGACTTGTGGCCTGTTTTCAAAAGCAAGGAAGTGCGCTTTCTCAGACCAGCCTTAGATTCAGTATTTTTCTTCAGTAGGAAAATTAGGACTAAGATGACTTACATTGCCCTCCTTGTTTGTTCTGGGTCAAAAATAAAAAGACTGGTGTTGCTAAGGTGCTGGTCAACCACTTCACAGTCACACAGACTCTGCAGGTCCAGCTCCTCTCTACGACTTGAATCTATTTATTATAATTCATTGTCTGAGAAAAAAGCTCCTATTTTCTACAAGCTACAACATACTCAGATTTAGGCCTATCTGTAATGGTGAGCTGTGCATTCTGATCTCTTATCACTTGGCTGTAAAATCCTAAAATGGCAGCTGCTTTCTCTGCCTTGTCTTTTATAGTGACTATGACAGTCCCTAGTAATGTGCTGCTCTTGACCAAAAGATGAGATAGCTGAAGGGCATTATGGGGCAGCCTTAAGTTCAGGTCAGCTTGCTTTCTGGCGTATTGAACCTTCAATAACATGTTTTGTTTGCTTTTTTTTCCGTTGAAATTTGCATTAATCGAATAGCAAATTGTTTAAATTCTCAAGAAGCAACAAATTTAAGAGATTTGACTTTACATCGATTCACAGCTAATCAAATTATTTCTAAACCAGGGGACAGAGAATCATCACTCTCCTGGCATGGCAGTATTTTTACACATGCCCCAATGCTGTTATAAGACATATACCCCAATGACATTGATCTCATATATTGTGCATGTTTTACTTGTGTGAAAACTACAGTAAATATTTCAGATACAGGACTGTTTCTATTAATTGTTTCCAGCAATGAAATACTTTTTCTGTTTTCTGCTTAAAGAAGATCCTTGTGATTCCTATCATTGACATATCTTAAAAGTATCCTATGGGACTGCCACGGGCAGCATGAATCAGAGCCCAGTTTAAGACCCCGCTGGGGACCATAGGCAGAGACGAGCCTAGATGAGACCCTGACGTGCTTTCCCCTTGCACCTCTCCAGGAGACTGAACAGTCTCTTTCACGTGTGTTGTTTCGGGATCATCATGAAACTGAAGCTGGAGAATTTGAGAGAAAAACATACCCTGCTGCAATATAGTAGTCAAGCTCTGATTCCTGCAGCCCAATGGTCTGGGCAACATGAATCGACTGACAGACTTCTGTTAACCCCTTTAGACCCAAGGGTGGTTTGCACGTTAATGACCGGGACAATTTTTACAATTCTGACCACTGTCCCTTTATGAGGTTATAACTCTGGAACACTTCAACGGATCCCAGTGATTCTGACAAAGTTTTCTCGTGACATATTGTACTTCATGATAGTGGTAAAATTTCTTTAATATTACCTGCGTTTATTTGTGAAAAAAACAGAAATTTGGCACAAATGTTGAAAATTTCACAATTTTCCAAATTTGAATTTTTATGCAATTAAATCACAGAGATATTTCACACAAAATACTTAATAAGTAACATTTCCCACATGTCTACTTTACATCAGCACATTTTTTGAAACAAACCTTTTTTTTGTTAGGGAGTTATAAGGGTTAAAACTTGACCGGCAATTTCTCATTTTTACAACACCATTTTTTGTTAGGGACCACATCTCATTTGAAGTCATTTCGAGGGGTCTATATGATAGAAAATACCAAAGTGTGACACCATTCTAAAAACGGCACCCCTCAAGGTGCTCAAAACCATATTCAAGAAGTTTATTAACCCTTCTGGTGCTTCACAGGAATTTTTGGAATGTTTAAATAAAAATTAACATTTAACTTTTTTTCACACAAACTTTACTTCAGCTCCAATTTGTTTTATTTTACCAAGGGTAACAGGAGAAAATGGACCCCAAAAGTTGTTGTACAATTTGTCCTGAGTACACCGATACCGTGGGGGTAAACCACTGTTTGGGCGCATGACAGAGCTCAGAAGCGAAGGAGCGCCATTTGACTTTTCAATGCAAAATTGACTGGAATCGAGATGGGACACCATGTTGCGTTTGGAGAGCCCCTGATGTGCCTAAACATTGAAACTCCCCACAAGTGACACCATTTTGGAAAGTAGACCCCCTAAGGAACTTATCTAGAGGTGTGGTGAGCACTTTGACCCACCAAGTGCTTGACAGAAGTTTATAATGCAGAACCATAAAAATAAAAAATCATATTTTTTCACAAAAATTATATTTTCGCCCCCAATTTTTTATTTTCCCAAGGGTAAGAGAAGAAATTGGACCCCTAACGTTGTTGTACAATTTGTCCTGAGTACGCTGATACCCCATATGTGGGGGTAAAACACTGTGTGGGTGCATGGGAGAGCTCGGAAGGGAAGGAGCGCCTTTTGACTTTTCAATGCAAAATTGACAGGAATTGAGATGGAATGCCATATTGCGTTTGGAGAGCCACTGATGTGCCTAAACATTGAAACCCCCACAAGTGACACCATTTTGGAAAGTAGACCCCCTAAGGAACTTATCTAGAGGTGTGGTGAGCACTTTGACCCACCAAGTGCTTCACAGAAGTTTATAATGCAGAGCCATAAAAATAAAAAATCATATTTTTTCACAAAAATTATCTTTTCGCTCCCAATTTTTTATTTTCCCAAGGGTAAGAAGAGAAATTGGACCCAAAAGTTGTACAATTTGTCCTGAGTACGCTAATACCCCATATGTGGGGGTAAACCACTGTTTGGGCACATGGGAGAGCTCGGAAGGGAAGGAGCGCCGTTTGACTTTTCAATGCAAAATTGACAGGAATTGAGATGGGACGCCATGTTGCGTTTGGAGAGCCACTGATGTGCCTAAACATTGAAACCCCCCACAAGTGACACCATTTTGGAAAGTAGACCCCCTAAGGAACTTATCTAGATGTGTGGAGAGCACTTTGACCCACCAAGGGCTTCACAGAAGTTTATAATGCACAGCCGCAAAAATAAAACAAAATTTTTTTCCCACAAAAATTGTTTTTTAGCCCCCAGTTTTGTATTTTCCCAAGGGTAACAGGAGAAATTGGACCCCAAAATTTTGTTGTTCAATTTGTCCTGAGTGCGCTGATACCCCATATGTGGGGGGAACCACTGTTTGGGCGCATGACAGAGCTCGGAAACGAAAGAGCGCCATTTGACTTTTCAATGCAAAATTGACTGGAATCGAGATGGGACACCATGTTGCGTTTGGAGAGCCCCTGATGTGCCTAAACATTGAAACTCCCCACAAGTGACACCATTTTGGAAAGTAGACCCCCTAAGGAACTTATCTAGATTGTGGTGAGTGCTTTGACCCACCACGGGCTTCACAGAAGTTTAAAATGCAGAGCCAAAAAAATAAAACAAACATTTTTTCCCACAAAAATTATTATTTAGCCCCCAGTTTTGTATTTTCCCGAGGGTAACTGGAGAAATTGGACTCCAAAAGTTGTTGTCCAATTGGTCCTGAGTGCGCTGATACCCCATATGTGGGGGGAACCACCGTTTGGACACATGGGAGGGCTCGGAAGGGAAGGAGCGTCATTTGGAATGCAGACTTAGATGGAATGGTGTGCAGGCATCACATTGCGTTTGCAGAGCACCTAATGTACCTAAACAGTAGAAACCCCCACAAGTGACACCATTTTGGAAAGTAGACCCCCCTAAGGAGCTCATCTAGATGTGTTGTGAGAGCTTCGAACCCCCAAGTGTTTCACTACAGTTTATAACGCAGAGCCGTGAAAATAAAAAAAAAAAGCTTTCCCCAAAAAATTATTTTTTAGCCCCCAGTTTTGTGTTTTCCCGAGGGTAACAGGAGAAATTCGACCCCAAAATGTTTTGTCCAATTTGTCCTGAGTACGCTGATACCCCATATGTGGGGGGGAACCACCGTTTGGGCGCATGGGAGGGCTCGGAAGGGAAGAAGCGCCATTTGGAATGCAGACTTAGATGGAATGGTCTGCAGGCGTCACATTGCATTTGCAGAGCCCCTAATGTACCTAAACAGTAGAAACCCCCCACAAGTGACCCTATATTGGAAACTAGACCCCCCAAGGAACTTATCTAAATGTGTTGTGAGAACTTTGAGCCCCCAACTGTTTTACTACACAAAAATTATTTTTTAGCCCCCAGTTTTGTATTTTCCCAAGGGTAACAGGAGAAATTGGACCCCAAAAGTTGTTGTGCTATTTGTCCTGAGTACGCTGATACCCCATATGTTGGGGTAAACCCCTGTGTGGGCATGCAGGAGAGCTCGGAAGGGAAGGAGCACTGTTTTACTTTTTCAACACAGAATTGGCTGGAATTGAGATGGGACGCCATGTCGCGTTTGGAGAGCCCCTGATGTGCCTAAACGGTGGAAACCCCCCAATTATAACTGAAACCCTAATCCAAACACACCCCTAAATCTAATCCCAACAGTAACCCTAACCACACCTCTAACCCTGACACACCCCTAACCCTAATCCCATCCCTATTCCCAACGGTAAATGTAATCTAAACCCTAACCCTAACTTTAGCCCCAACCCTAACTTTAGGGGGGTTTGATTTACTTTTATAGCGGGTTTTTTAGCGGATTTTTATGATTGGCAGTCGTCACACACTGAAAGACGCTTTTTATTGCAAAAAATATTTTTTGCGTTACCACATTTTGAGAGCTATAATTTTTCCATATTTTCGTCCACAGAGTCATGTGAGGTCTTGTTTTTTGCAGGACGAGTTTATGTTTTTATTGGTAACATTTTTGTGAACGTGACATTTTTTGATCGCTTTTTATTCCGATTTTTGTGAGGCAGATTGACCAAAAACCAGCTATTCATGAATTTCTTTTGGGGGAGCCGTTTATACCGTTCCGCGTTTGGTAAAATTGATAAAGCAGTTTTATTCTTCGGGTCAGTACGATTACAGCGATTCCTCATTTATATCATTTTTTTATGTTTTGGCGCTTTTATACGATAAAAACTATTTTATAGAAAAAATAATTATTTTTGCATCGCTTTATTCTGAGGACTATAACTTTTTTATTTTTCTGCTGATGATGCTGTATGGCAGCTCGTTTTTTGTGGGACAAGATGACGTTTTCAGAGGTACCATTGTTATTTATATCTGTCTTTTTGATCGCGTGTTATTCCACTTTTTGTTCGGCGGTATGATAATAAAGCGTTGTTTTTTGACTAGTTTTTTTTTTTCTTACGGTATACTGAAGGGGTTAACTAGTGGGCCAGTTTTATAGGTGGGGTCATTACGGACACGGCGATACTAAATATTTGTACTTTTATTGTTTTTTTATTATTTAGATAAAGAAATGTATTTATGGGAATAATATTTTTTTTTCATTATTTAGGCATTTTTAAAAAAAATTTTTTTACACATTTGGAAATTTTTTTTTTCACTTTTTTACTTTGTCCCAGGGGGGACATCACAGATCGCTGATCTGACAGTTTGCACAGCACTCAGAGCACTGCAGGCTTACCAAGCGCCTGCTCTGAGCAGGCACTTGGTAAGCCACCTCCCTCCCTGCAGGACCCGGATGCCGCGGCCATATTGGATCCGGGCCTGCTGCAGGGAGGGAGGTAAGGAGACCCTTGCAGCAACGCGATCACATTGCGTTGCTGCGGGGGTCTCAGGGAAGCCCGCAGGGAGCCCCCTCCCTGCGCGATGCTTCCCTTTTCTCGTGGAACACCGCGATCATGTTTGATCGCAGTGTGCTGAGGGTTAATGTGCCGGGGGCGGTCCGTGACCGCTCCCGGCACATAGTGCCGGACGTCAGCTGCGATAGGCAGCTGACACCCGGCCGTGATCGGCCGCTGCCCCCCCTGAGCGCAGCCGATCGCGTATGACGCGATACGGACCCACACCACCTCGACGGGATTGTACGTCATGTGGCAGAAAGGGGTTAAAGTGGTTCATAAGTCACAAAAGGATAACCCAAGCACAGTGAGCAGGAATATCTACCTGTATTTTACTACTGTGCATATTGAAGTAGAATTTGTATTTTTACCACTAGACACAAATTATTGCACCTCACTGTGCAAAAGGCTGTCACTTTACAGATATAGGATAGTAATGCAAATAATGGAATTAAAATGAAAATATTAGTAATAATAATAATGTATTATTTTTTTCAAGGAGCAAGTGAAGCTTTTTTTATGGTGCTAATAAATATCATGTGTTGCTAATGCTGGTTTACACCGGGCTGAAAGAATTCTTCTACCTTAAACTAATTGACTGTCACAGTAAACCCGAGTCCTAACACTGCATATTGCAGAATCGGAATTACCAGGGGAACAATAATTATTCAGAAATGCAGCAAGTACCCTATGAGAATAAAGCATATTTCAGTTACATTTACTTTGTCTCTAGATAGAAGAATCCATATTTGCCAGACATCAGAATACAGCTGTTATAGTTGTCTCTAGATGTATTAATGAACAAATTCTGTGTGATTTATTACAGATAAGCAATTAACTAACTACTACTAATTGCTTTATGTAACTACAGAATGTGAATAATTTTAATGCTGTCCCTCACTGCTACTTTTATGCACTAATAGAATGAAATGTGTATTTTGACTGAAAAGTAAATTGATGATCAACATGTCACTGATTTGACCAGTAAGCAGGGGGACATAAGTAAGGAAGTGACTGGAGCAGTGTGAGAAAAGAGTACACTTGCGAAAAATAAATATATTGGTAAGGTCCCTATGTCAGTATTTTAGGATCTATGACAGTTATGCATCTAGAAAGCCGCTTTAAAATAATTCATGGGCTGCAGCATTCACACATACAGTTAGGTCCATATATATTTGGACAGACACAACATTTTTCTAATTTTGGTTATAGACATTACCACAATGAATTTTAAACAAAACAATTCAGATGCAGTTATAGTTCAGACTTTCAACTTTCATTTGAGGGTATCCACATTAAAATTGGATGAAGGGTTTAGGAGTTTCAGCTCCTTAACATGTGCCACCCTGTTTTTAAAGTGACCAAAAGTAATTGGACAGATTCAATAATTTTAAATAAAATGTTCATTTTTAGTACTTTGTTGAAAACCCTTTGTTGGCAATGACTGCCTGAAGTCTTGAACTCATGGACATCACCAGATGCTGTGTTTCCTCCTTTTTGATGATCTGCCAGGCCTTCACTGCAGTGGTTTTCAGTTGCTGTTTGTTTGTGGGCCTTTCTGTCTGAAGTTTAGTCTTTAACAAGTGAAATGCTGCTCAATTGGGTTGAGATCAGGTGACTGACTTGGCCATTCAAGAATATTCCACTTCTTTGCTTTAATAAACTTCTGGGTTGCTTTAGCTTTATGTTTTGGGTCATTGTCAATCTGTAGTATGAAACGACAATAAATCAGTTTTGCTGCATTTGGCTGGATCTGAGCACACAGTATGGCTCTGAATACCTCATAATTCATTCAGCTGCTTCTGTCCTGTGTCACATCATCAATAAACACTAGTGACCCAGTGCCACTGGCAGCCATGCATGCCCAAGCCATCACACTGCCTCCGCCGTGTTTTACAGATGATGTGGTATGCTTTGGATCATGAGCTGTACCACGCCTTCACCATACTTTTCTCTTTCCATCATTCTGGTAGAGGTTGATCTTGGTTTCATCTGTCCAAAAAAAGTTCTTCCAGAAGTGTGCTGGCTTTTTTAGATGTTTTTTAGCAAAGTCCAGTCTAGCCTTTTTATTCTTGATGCTTATGAGTGGCTTGCACCATGCAGTGAACCCTCTGTATTTACTTTCATGCAGTCTTCTCTTTATGGTAGATTTGGATATTGATACGCCGACCTCCTTGAGAGTGTTGTTCACTTGGTTGGCTGTTGTGAAGTGGTTTCTCTTCACCATGGAGATTATTCTGCGATCATCCACCACTGTTGTCTTCCGTGGGCGCCCAGGTCTTTTTGCATTGATGAGTTCACCAGTGCTTTCTTTCTTTCTCAGGATGTACCAAGCTGTAGATCTTGCCACTCCTAATATTGTAGCAATTTCTCGAATAGGTTTTTTCTGTTTTCGAAGCTTAAGGATGGCTTGTTTCACCTGTATGGAGAGCTCCTTTGACCGCATGTTTACTTCACAGCAAAACCTTCCAAATGCAAGCCCACACCTCAAATCAACTCCAGGCCTTTTATCTGCTTAATTGAGAATGACATAATGAATGGATTGCCCACACCTGTCCATGAAATAGCCTTGGAGTCAATTGTCCACTTACTTTTGGTCCCTTTAAAAACAGGGTGGCACATGCTAAGGAGCTGAAACTCCTAAACCCTTCATCCAATTTTAATGTGGATACCCTCAAATGAAAGCTGAAAGTCTGAGCTTCAACTGCATCTGAATTGTTTTGTTTAAAATTCATTGTGGTAATCTCTATAACCAAAATTAGAAAAATGTTGTCTTTGTCCAAATATATATGGACCTAACTGTAACAATGCCATGCTGACACCAGTATGGGAGGTGAGTATAACCATTTATACAGTTTTTCTGGGATTGTTTATTTTTTTACTATGGACCTAAGAACAAACAGGCAGGTAGTTGCTAACTTCCTAATCATTCCGAGAAGTGCCAACCTCTACTGGCACAGTGCGGTTACTTAGTGTGCCTGCTGTTCATTCTGTGAGGCACCGATCTCTGCCGACACATACATAGTGGTAACATACTGCTCCTGCTGTTCATTCTGTGAGGCACCGATCTCTGCCGACACATACATAGTGGTCACAAACTGCTCCTGCTGTTCATTCTGTGAGGCACCGATCTCTGCCAGCACATTGTGGTCACTAGGGTTGAGCGAAACGGGTCGTTAATTTTCAAAAGTCGCCGACTTTTGGCAAAGTCGGGTTTCATGAAACCCGATCCGACCCCTGTGCGGGGTCGGCCATGCGGTACGCGACTTTCGTGCCAAAGTCGCGTTTCAATGACGCGAAAAGCGCCATTTCTCAGCCAATGAAGGTAAAAGCAGAGTGTGGGCAGCGTGATGACATAGGTCCTGGTCCCCACCATCTTAGAGAAGGGCATTGCAGTGATTGGCTTGCTGTCTGCGGCGTCACAGGGGCTATAAAGGGGCGTTCCCGCCGACCGCCATGTTACTGCTGCTGATCTGAGCTTAGGGAGAGGTTGCTGCCGCTTCGTCAGAAGCAGGGATAGCGTTAGGCAGGGTCCATTAACCCCCAAACCGCTTGTGCTGTAGCGATTTCCACTGTCCAACACCACCTTCGGTGTGCAGGGACAGTGGAAGCTACATTTTTTTTTTCCTCAGCGCTGTAGCTCATTGGGCTGCCCTAGAAGGCTCCCTGATAGCTGCATTGCTGTGTGTACACCACTGTGCAAACCAACTGCTTTTTTCAAAGCACAAATCCTCTTGTTCCTTCCTTTCTGCACAGCTATCTTGTTTGTTTGTCCACACTTTTTATTTAATTTGTGCATCAGTCCACTCCTTATTGCTGCCTGCCATACCTGGCTGAGATTACTGCAGGGAGATAGTAATTGAAGGACAGTTCCTTTTTTTTTTTTTTTTTTTGTGGGAGATTAAGATTGGCATTTCTGCTAGAGTGCCATCCCTGTCTGTGCCATCTCTCACTCAGTGGGCCATAGAAAGCCTATTTATTTTTTTGCTTGATTTGGATTCTAAAATCTACCTGAAAAAATCACTACATCAATCAGTGGGAGAAAAATATTGGCCTCAGGGCTTGTGTGCCACTCCTGACTCCTGTGTGTGCCATCTCTCACTCAGTGGGCCATAGAAAGCCTATTTATTTTTTTGCTTGATTTGGGTTCCAAAATGTACCTGAAAAAATCACTACATCAATCAGTGGGAAAAAAATATTGGCCTCAGGGCTTGTGTGCCACTCCTGACTCCTGTGTGCATCATCACTCACTCAGTGGGCCATAGAAAGCCTATTTTTTTTTTTGCTTTATTTGGGTTCTAAATTCTACCTGAAAAAATCAATAAATCAATCAGTGGGAGATTAATATTGGCCTTTGGGCTTGTGTGCCAGTCCTAAGCGTGCCATCTCTCTCTCTCAGATAGTGGGCCATAGAAAGCCTATTTATTATTTATTTTATTGGGTTTATAAATTTTCCCTGAAAAAAAAAGGGAGATTAATATTGGCCTTTGGGCTTGTGTGCCAGTCCTGAGCGTGCCATCTCTCTCACAAATAGGGGCCATAGAAAGCCTATTTATTTATTTTTTTTTGGTTTTATAAATTCTCCCTGAAAAAAAAAAGGGAGATTAATATTGGCCTTTGGGCTTGTGTGCCAGTCCTAAGCGTGCCATCTCTCTCTCTCAGATAGTGGGCCATAGAAAGCCTATTTATTATTTATTTTATTGGGTTTATAAATTTTCCCTGAAAAAAAAAAAAAAGTGGGAGATTAATATTGGCCTCTGGGCTTGTGTGCCAGTCCTGAGCGTGCCATCTCTCTCACAAATAGTGGGCCATAGAAAGCCTATTTATTTTTTTGGTTTATTTGGGTTCTAAATTCTACCTGAAAAAATCAATAAATCAATCAGTGGGAGATAAATTTTGGCCTCTGGGCTTGTGTGCCACTCCTGACTCCTGTGTGCATCATCACTCACTCAGTGGGCCATAGAAAGCCTATTTTTTTTTTTTGCTTTATTTGGGTTCTCAATTCTACCTGAAAAAATCAATAAATCAATCAGTGGGAGATTAATATTGGCCTTTGGGCTTGTGTGCCAGTCCTAAGCGTGCCATCTCTCTCTCTCAGAGGGACAGCCTACAAAGTCTGTCTGCAGTCCCTAATTCCAATTTTCCTCCGCTGACCACACCACTGCTGCCCGTGTACCCCTGGAACCAATTTTACAATGTCTAAAGCCTAATTTTGTTATGTTAGGCCTACTACGCCTGTCTGCGGTCCCTCCTTCCAATACTCGTCCACTGACCACACCAT
Organism: Ranitomeya imitator; assembly: GCF_032444005.1. Classification (NCBI taxonomy): domain Eukaryota; kingdom Metazoa; phylum Chordata; class Amphibia; order Anura; family Dendrobatidae; genus Ranitomeya; species Ranitomeya imitator. The sequence goes on from NC_091291.1 coordinate 57,138,633, forward strand.
TGCTGCCCGTGGACCCCTGGAACCTATTTTTAATTGCATAGAGCATCCTTTTTTTAATAGTAGGCGTACAAAGTCTGTCTGCGGTCCACTATTGAAATTGTCCTCCACTGCCCAGAGCACTGCTGCTTGTGTACCCCTGTAACTTTTTTAAGCTGCAGTGAGCCACATTTTTGGGTTAAGTCCTACTACCTGTGTCTGTCTGCGCCACTCAATTTAGCTGTGTTCCTTTGAAAAAAGCTGAGCGTCAATAGTCTTGTTTTCAGCCTCTAGGAATTTTAAAACTGCATTGGGGGTACAACTTTGGTAGGGCCTACTAACGGTGTCTGCCTACCCAAGGTGTGCCCCAGGTTTCCTCGCCATTGCTTCGATCTTAATGCTCTCGTTTAGTAGTTGTTGGAAACTACACTGCATTAGGCCTACAAATTGGGTATGGGGTGTAGAGAGATGGTGTGTTCCACTCCAAGGTGTTCCCCAGGTTTCCTCTCCATTGCTTCGATCTTCATGCTCTCGTTTAGTAGTTGTTGGAAACTACACTGCATTAGGCCTACAAATTGGGTATGGGGTGTAGAGAGATGGTGTGTTCCACTCCAAGGTGTTCTCCAGGTTGCCTTTCCTGAGCTTCGATCTTCCGGCTCTCGTTTAGTAGTTGTTGGAAACTACGCTGCATTAGGCCTACAAATTGGGTATGGGGTGTAGAGAGATGGTGTGTTACACTCCAAGGTGTTCTCCAGGTTGCCTTTCCTGAACTTCTATCTTCAGGCTCTCATTAAATTGTGGTTAAATGGAACAACTGCATTTGGCGTACTAGTTGGTTTGGGGCCTACTATCGGTGTCTGCCACTCCTTGCTGTTCTCCTGGTTTCCTGTCCTGAAATTCCATTTTCAGGCTCTCGTTAAGTAATTGTTAATGTTAGACTGCATTTGGCCTACTAGTTGGGTTGGGGCCTACTATCGGTGTCTGCCACTCCTTGCTGTTCTCCTCCACTGAACAAAGCTGTGCCGCCTGTTTACTACGGTTGCCAATTTTGAACTGCATTTCGACTACTTACTGATTTGGGCCTACTCTCTGTGTCAGCCTCTCATTCCAGTTGTCCTCCACTGCAATGCCCCCTGGTTAGTCCTGTGTTACCAATTTTGAACTGCATTTAGCCCACTTTATTCTTTGGGCCTATATCTGTGTTTCCTTCTCATCCTGCCCATTGCCCAGCCAGTGATAGATGAGTCTGCTGGTACATTGACCCATAACGCAAAATTCCCCGTGCACGCTACACAGCAAGATTGTGACCCTGCTTAAAGTCAGGTTCCTCTTCCCGCATACCATACCACCTTACACGGGGACAAAGAGGAAGGTGCAGATGAAAGTGCAGGTTCCTTCATCAGGTGGGGGGAGGAATACTAGTTGGCGACGTCACTGGCACAGGGCCTCTCATAGTACGCAAAAATGTTGCTGCCGGTGGGAGGCGCCCCCGCCGTGCAAACACACCGCCGTACTTTGAGGGGCCCTGTGCCAGTGCCAGTGCCAATGCCAACGAGTGGGCCCCCCCTGCTTGCTCAGGATCACAGCACTTGCAAAGTTGAAATACTTACCTCTCCCTGCTCGACTGCCGTGACTTGGTCCAGATTTACTGGGCCCACTAATTACTTGAACCAGCCCTACCCCCCACAACTTTAGCCAAATGACCCCCAATTTAAAATGCCTTCCAATTATTATAAGCTAAATTACGATTGACAAGCTTCTGTAACAAGAATGGATGTTTTTGCCATTAAAATGGGCAGTGTAGCTGTTTTCCTGGCCTCCACTCACTGCCGACTATGCTCCCCCATTGACTTGCATTGGGTTTCGTGTTTCGGGCGATACCCGACTTTTCGCCATAATCGGCCGATTCCACTCGACTCGACTTCTAAGATAGTCGGGTTTTGCGAAACACGACTCGACTCTAAAAAGGTCAAGGTCGCTCAACCCTAGTGGTCACATACCACTCCTGCTGTTCATTCTGTGAGGCACCGATCTCTGCCGGAACATTGGAGTCACATACTGCTCCTGCTGTTCTTTCTGTGGCTTCCACTAATGTCATGTCCATAGAGCAGTTGCTTTTCTTCCGCTCTGCATTGTTGATGTTCCGTGTTTTACAACCAAGATATTAGGGACATTGAGGAGATTTTCTATCAGGATTACCATCCAATTTGAGTACAGGAGAATGGCAAGCTTTAGAGAAAATTAAGGGATGGAATGACGTGTTTATTCGAGAAGCGTGCAAGGGTGGGATATTGTTTTACTTTTAAGGGAGTATTATATTCAAGATTCTGATACACAATTACCTGACACAAATGTGTTAGGGACTGGCGGAATGCACCAAGAATCAGATGTTATGGTATTAGGTGCGTTCGCAGTCCGAGGTCCACCGTGCAGGTAAAAGACCCTGCTGCTAGTAAGACGGACTATATGGCAGTACTAAGTATACACACATGGGTTAACTTCACCCTGCGTGAAGGAAGCGATCCTGTTGCGTCACAGGACCGCAGTACCGCACATAAAGCGAGAGCAAGAAGTCAGCGGACTCAACCCCTACACAGGATTAAAGTCCGATTAGACACTTGCTGGCACAACACCGCAACTGGGTGTGTCAGAGGAACATAAATAATAATATTAAGGCACAAGAGTGCGTGCGGTGCCGCACTGACGGACGCCACTAACCACCCAGGCTTGGGTCAGGAAAGCGCAGAGCAAGCACACAGCGCCGTACTGGCGGACACAGCAACTGGTAGCTGTAATGTGTGTTTCGTGCTGTTGGATAAGTCGGGCGCTAGATAGCAAACATACACCTTCCGCAAACAGACATTCAATAGGGAGGGTTATTTAAAGAGCGACTTTCACTCACAACACACACACATATTTACAAGACAATACTAGCGCATGGCCGTGCGGTCATGCGCAGTTTATATAGCTGCAGCACAGGAAACAGCTACAGAAGTTTTGCCCTTTCAGGACCTGCCAAAAGGACCAATGGGATGTGCTGCAGTACCTGAGCATGTGACCCTCGATCTCCAACGGGAGATCCTGCCCTGGGCATGCTCAGACAGAGAAAAGCAGGACTTAGATCCAGAAACGTCCACTCGCCTCTGCCCAGCACTGGCTTCAATGGCAGAAGCAGGAAAAGCAGCAGTAACTCTTCGCACAGAGTCAGACTGAGCGAGACGCTGGGATCGACGTCCCTGCTGAGCAGACTCCACTGCGGCTGGAGAAGAATGGGAGACCGCAGCGGAGACGGATCGAGATTCCCCCTGTGCAGCAGAGGAAACTCGACTCCTAACATTACCCCCCCTCCTAGGGCCCCCCCCTCCTTGGGCCTCGCTACGTTCGAAGGCAACAATGAGCTTCGGGGCCCGAATTTGCTCAACAGGCTCCCAGGACCTGTCCTCGGGGCCATAACCCTTCCAGTCCACCAAATAAAATTTTTTGCCATGTACCACCTTGAACCCCAAAATAGCGTTCACCTCATAATCGTCCGTAGACGAACCCGATGTCCCAGCAGATGACTCGGAAAACCAGGACATATACACGGGTTTCAAAAGGGACACATGAAAGGTGTCGGTGATACGCAGGCGTGGCGGAAGGGCCAAACGATAGACCACAGGATTAACCTGCTCGAGGACCTTGAATGGGCCCAAGTAGCGAGGAGCAAATTTAGTGGACTCAACTCGCAGCCTGATGTTACGGGCGGAGAGCCACACTAAATCGCCAGGAGCAAAGGTCAGGGCAGGGCGCCGATGTGCATCGGCGGAGGACCTCATTCTCTCCTTCGAGGCCCGAATGGCATCCTGAGTGCGGTCCCAAATGTCCAGTGCCTCCACTGCCCAGTCTGCCACCCTGGAGTCAGCAGAGGACACGGGCATAGGCACAGGAACCCGCGGATGCTGGCCGTAATTAAGGAGGAAAGGAGTCTGACCGGTGGAGTCGGCTACAGCGTTATTAAGGGCGAACTCTGCCCATGGTAATAAAGATGCCCAGTCATCCTGCCTGGCAGAAACAAAATGTCGTAGATATGTGACCAGAGTCTGATTGGCCCTCTCTACCAACCCATTCGTCTCGGGATGATATGCGGAAGAGAGATTTAACTCAATGCTGAGAAGACGACAAAGCTCTCTCCAGAACCGAGACGCAAACTGGGGACCCCGGTCACTGACAATTTTGTCTGGCATGCCGTGTAGGCGGAAGATGTGTCTTATGAACAACGCTGCCAAGGCCCGTGCAGAAGGTAACCGTGGGAGCGGCACCAAATGCACCATGTTTGAGAAATGATCGGTAATAACCCAAATGATGGTACAGCCGCGAGATTTGGGCAAACCCACTACAAAGTCCATCCCGACCATCTCCCAGGGCCTGTCTGCCACCGGCAAGGGATAGAGTAACCCAGACGGCCGTTGTCGAGGAGACTTATTTTTGGCGCATGAGACACACGCCAGAACGTAATCTCTGACATCTCGGAGCATATGCGGCCACCAGTATGTCCTCGCCAGCAGCTCAGATGTCCTTTTTGTCCCAAAGTGTCCACCCACCCTGGAGGAATGAGCCCAAGAGAGAACCTCCGGTCGCAAATTTATGGGCACAAAAGTCTTGCCCGGAGGCACAGACTCAAGCGACACCGGAGCCACGGTTCTCAAGCTCTCAGAAGGAACAATAAGCCGAAGCTCTCCTTCCTCCTCCTTAGATGGCACAACAGAGCGAGAAAGAGCATCAGCTCGAATATTCTTCTCCCCAGCGAGATAATGGAGGATGAAGTGGAATCGGGAGAAGAATAAGGACCATCTGGCCTGGCGAGAATTTAGCCGCTGGGCTGTTTGCAAATAGAGCAAATTTTTGTGGTCTGTAAAAACTTGAAAGGGAAAACGAGCCCCCTCCAAGAGATGTCTCCACTCTGAGAAAGCCAATTTCATCGCTAGCAACTCCCTGTCCCCGATGGAATAATTCCTCTCCGCTGGTGTGAAGGTCTTGGAGAAGAAGCACGGATGCTTCCGACCTTGAGCATCCTTTTGGAAGAGGACTGCTCCAGCACCAACGGAAGAGGCATCCACCTCCATGATAAACGGCTTATCGACATCGGGACGATGTAGGATGGGAGCGCTAGCAAAATGAGACTTAGTAGAAGAAAAGGCCTTGGAGACCTCTTCAGACCACACTTTGGGATTTGCTCCCTTCTTGGTGAGGGCTACCAAGGGAGCTACCAAAGTTGAGAAATGGGGAATGAACTGGCGGTAATAATTAATGAACCCCATAAAGCGCTGCACCGCTTTAAGTGAATGGGGTTCTTGCCAATCCATCACAGCCTGTAGTTTGGCAGGATCCATAGCCAATCCCTGGGCAGAGATGATATAGCCCAGGAAAGGTAAAGACTCCTGCTCAAACACACACTTCTCCAACTTTGCGTAAAGAGAGTTTGCCCGTAAGAGGTCGAAGACTCTGCCAACATCTCTCCGGTGGGAGTCAATATCTGGAGAGAAGATGAGAATATCATCCAGATAGACTACGACCGAGGTGGAAAGCATATCCCGGAAGATGTCGTTGACAAAGTCTTGGAAAACGGCTGGGGCATTACAGAGCCCGAAGGGCATCACCAGATACTCATAGTGCCCATCTCTGGTGTTAAACGCCGTCTTCCATTCGTCCCCCTCACGGATGCGAATCAGGTTATAAGCTCCCCGCAGGTCTAATTTGGTAAATACCTTAGCTCCCCGTAGCCTATCAAAAAGCTCAGAAATCAGGGGCAGCGGGTACTTATTCTTAACGGTGATGGCGTTAAGACCCCTGTAGTCTATGCAAGGACGCAACTCTCCATTCTTCTTCTGTACGAAGAAGAACCCTGCCCCTGCTGGTGACACTGACTTCCTAATAAACCCTCTTGCCAAATTCTCCTGGATGTACTGGGACATAGCCTCCGTTTCCGGGAGAGAGAGGGGATAGACACGTCCCCGAGGAGGTTCTGCTCCAGGCAAGAGATCTATAGGACAGTCATAGGGACGGTGAGGCGGAAGGGTCTCCGCGGCCTTTTTGGAGAAGACGTCTGCATAAGACCAATAGTATTTGGGGAGAGTAGAGAGATCTGCGGGCATCTCAGTGATGGAAACCTGAACGCACTCTTTCACACATCTGCCCTTACAGGATTCACTCCAACCCAATATCCTCCCAGAGGTCCACTCAATATGTGGGGAGTGGAAATGGAGCCAGGGTATTCCCAGCAGAATCTCATCCATTCCCTCGGGAAGGACAAGAAGGGAAATAATCTCCTGGTGGGATGGGGACATGGCTAACGTGAAAGGGGCAGTCTGATGTGTGATCTGTAGCGGAAGTGTCGACCCATTCACCACTCTAACGGTTACTAGTTTGGCAAGCATAACCAGAGGTACTGCGTGGCACAGAGCAAAAGCAGAAGACATAAAATTTCCTTCTGCTCCTGAATCCACACAAAGCTCTACTGTAAGAGTGGATGTGCCTAACAGGATTGTCCCTTTAAAGGACAATTTGGAGGAAAATGCCGCTGTGTCCAGTGAACCTCCTCCAATGGTCACTAGACGCGATCGTTTTCCCGACCGCCGTGGACATTTATTAGCGTAATGTCCCGGTTGCTGGCAATTTTTACACACCACAGGTACTCGAGCGGTCTGAGACCTAGGTCGCGCTCGAGAAACCTCCATGGCCTCATGGGAGTCAGACGCCATAACAGGAGATTCTAGAGGTTTGGCAAAGGTGGGAGCCAGCCGAAACCTCTGCCTACACTGGGTCCGCTCCAACCTCCGCTCGCTAAAACGGAGATCGATGCGGGTAGCTATAGTAATAAGCTCCTCCAGTGTGGCGGGAATCTCCCTGGTGGCCAAGGCGTCCTTTACATGATCTGCCAGTCCTTTCCAGAACACCGGAATAAGGACTTTATCCGGCAATTCCAACTCAGAAGCTAGAGTCCGGAATAGGATGGAGAACTGGCTGACCATGGACGAAGCCTGAGTAATTGCCAACAATTGGAGCGCGGTATCGTGGGTGACATGGATTTGGATACAAAATGATTTCCAAAACTTTAAACATCCCAAGGAGCACTGTGCAAGCGATCATATTGAAATGGAAGGAGTATCATACCACTGCAAATCTACCAAAACCCGGCCATCCCTCTAAACTTTCATCTCAAGCAAGAAGACTGATCAGAGATGCAGCCAAGAGGCCCATGATCACTCTGGATGAACTGCAGAGATCTACAGACAGTCTGTCCAAAGGACAACAATCAGTCGTACACTGCACAAATCTGGCCTTTATGGAAGAGTGGCAAGAAGAAAGCCATTTCTCAAAGATATCCATAAAAAGTGTAGTTTAAGGTTTGCAACAAGCCACCTGGGAGACACACCAAACATGTGGAAGAAGGTGCTCTGGTCACATGAAACTGAAATCGAACTTTTTGGCAACAATGCCAAACGATATGCTTGACGTAAAGGCAGCACAGCTCATCACCCTGAACACACCATCCCCACTGTCAAACATGATTGTGGCATTATCGTGATTTGGACCTGCTTTTCTTCAGCAGGGACAGGGGAGATGGTTAAAATTAATGAGAAGATGGATGGAGCCAAATACAGGACCATTCTTGAAGAAAAACTGTTTGAGTCTGCAAAAGACCTGAGACTGGGACGGAGACTTGTCTTCCAACAGGACAATGATCCCAAACATAAAGCAAAATCTACAGTGGAATGGTTCACAAATAAACGTATCCAGGTGTTAGAATGGCCAAGTCAAAGTCCAGACTTCAATCCAATCAAAAATCTTTGGAAAGAGCTGAAAACTGCTGTTCACAAACAATCTCCATCAAACTTCACTGAGCTTGAGCTGTTTGCCAAGGAAGAATGGGCAAGAATTTCAGTCTCTCGATGAATAAAAATGATAGAGACATACCCCAAGCGACTTGCAGCTGTAATCGCAGCAGAAGGTGGTGCAATAAAGTATTATGTTAAAGAGGCCGAATAATATTGCATGCCCCATTTTTCAGTTTTTGAATTTCCACAAAAATGTAAAATAACCAATACATTTCGTTCACCTTTACAATTGAGTTCCACTTGATGTTGATTCTTCACCAAAAATTTACATTTGGTATCTATGTTTGAAGCATGATATGTGGGAAAAGTTTGAAAAGTTCCAGGGAGCTGAATACTTTCGCAAAGCACTGTATGTGCTATACATTATTTTTTGCTCTTGGGACTTATTATATTCGGAAGATGATTAGATCTGTTTTGGTTCATTTTAGGGAGCATTACAGATCCATTACTTCAGGAAAAGCCTTGCGCTGTTTAATACTGCATGTCCAGGAATGACAATTCGAACACTGACGTTTTACAGTTTGCAGGCTTAGAAAGGGTTAAAATGCCAATTCAGGGAGGAATAATTGCAAAAATGGAGCCTAGCACGTTTAGGCAGGCTGCGCTGCTTGAATGAAGAGGCTTGGGATTCCAAAACATTTTTTATTCAAAAACACCGCGTTTCTGCTGCGGACGGGTACCTTTCTCAAGGTATAAAAACCAATGGACACTTAGTTTTGATACCATGATAAAGGCACTGGTCCAGAGCTTCTCAATTTCAGGGAGGGAATAATCACAAGCTTCTTTTGAAGAGAGAGGCCAGGTGAGTAATGCGCACATGGGCACAGTTCCATCAGGTTTTAATAAAAAATGTGATATGTCAGGTTTTTTCATACTAAAGTGTTTTTAAAAGTATTTTTTGTATGTAGGCGGCAGCTTTTTAGTTCACATAATCCATGTGGTAATTCAGATGAAAAGATAAAGGATTTGTGTAATTTAAGGTGGCGTGTTTCCACCATTTAAGGACCTGTAGAAACACGGTGAGCCTCAAAACAGCCGTCATACAATAAATATGTTCCATTTACTCCTGCAATTATTTTTTATATGTTGTTCAAATAAATGATGGTGAGTGCAATTTTTTCCTTCTTCAACTCATGACTATCGATGTCAAATTGATTGACAGGTGGCTCCCAACTGCCTACCTGCGGGTAGCCGGCTGTCAATCAGCATGAGGAGGTAGTCATGCCCATTTACAGAGCAGCCTGGAAAAAGAAGAGCTTCTCCGTTGATGTGAAGCAGCAGAATCATCAGCGGGGTTCTCAGCCAGCGCTGGATAGAACAAGAAGGTAGTAATCAACTACCCGGCTGTTAATTCCTATGCCCATAGTAAAAAATAAAATAGCCCTGGGAAAAACCTTTAAAAAGGGTCTTCAAATCAGTAGGAAACCCTTTTTACTTGCTTCTTGCAACTTACTGTATTATATTGTGTTTAAAAAAGTCACAGCTGGCATATATGTTGCACGTAGGGTGCTCACCTTTGTCCTCATGATTGCCAAAGAAACAAAGCTACCATGTGATTGCCTAACCAGTCATCATCTGATTTCAGAAATCTAAGTGCTTGTGGCTTAAATAGTTATAGGTGCATCTCACAAAATAAGAATATCATCAAAAAGTTAATTTATTTCCGTTCTTCTAAACAAAAATGATTATATATAGAGTCATTACAAACAGAGTGATCTATTTCATTTGTTTCTGTTAATGTTGATGATTATGGCTTACAGACAATGAAAATCCAAAAGTCATTATCTCAGTAAATTAGAATACTTTACAACACCAGCTTGAAAAATGATTTTAAAATCCAAAATGTTGGTCTACTGAAAAGTATATTCAGTAAATGCACTCAATACTTGGTCAAGGCTCCTTTTGTATCAATTACGGCATCAATGAGGTGTGGAGTGGAGGCGATCAGCCTGTGGCACTGCTGAGATGTTATGGAAGCCCAGGTTGCTTTCATCAGCATGTTGGGTCTGGTGTCTCTCATCTTCCTTTTTGACAATACTCCATAGATTCTCTATGATTTTCATTGGCTGTAAGCCATAATCAGCAACATTAACAGAACTAAACACTTGAAATAGATCACTCTGTAATGACTGTATATACTGTAATATATGTTCACTTTTTGTATTGAAGAACTGAAATAAATTAACTGTCATAATCCAGTTCTGAGATTATGTTCAGCGCTCTTGTCTCTGGACTGGTCATGTGGGAGTTAATCCTCTCTGCCTCACTCTGAAGCTGGCTGAGCTATTTAAGTCCTCTGCAGCCTGTGGGCCATTGTCAGCTATAATTCATCCTGCACTGTTTGAGCTCCTGACCTGGATCCCTGTACTAGTGTTTCTCTTTGCCGCTGACTGACTGCACCCGTTTATGACTTGTTCTGACCTTTGGCCTGTACCCCGACTCCGTCTTACATCTCACATTTTGGTTACCACGTTCCCGGTAGGTTCTGACGTCTTGCTTGTTCCCGACTATTCTCTGCTCATCCCTTCTGTACCGCGTTGCTATCTCCGTGTATGACCTTGGCTTGTTTCATGTCCCTTTCATTACCTGTGACACCTGTGTTGTTGTTCAGTGTTACTGCGCTGTGTGTGCAACCTCCTTTCCTTAACCAGCACCCCCTGGTGGAGGTTGCTCTATACTGCACTGCAGCAGCACATTACATTAACTTTTTGATGATATTCTAATTTTGAGAGAAGCACTTGTAGCACATTCCCTTTAATGTCTATTGTAAGCAACCCAACAGTATTAGTAGGATGATCGTATGTGAGGAACCCATAGTTCTTATTTAAATACATAAATATGTAATAAAACAATTCTACCTTATAGGGGATCTCTGAGAAAGAATCCAAAATGGTTACCGTCACCTGTTTCAGGCTGCAATCAGTTTCAGTCTTTTAGTCATGCATTAGATTGAGTTGTTGCCTGAAGAAACGTTGCTTGGGACATGTCTCGAATGTTAGCCTGAGGAGCAGCATCAAGAACAATAATGGCTTATTGTCTTATCTGCTCACTCCACCTGATTGGCTTATAATGGGACATAGACTAGAAAGACATATGGTAATTCATCTTCATGCTCTGCTTTAAACTGTAAACAGTAGAGCAAGGAGGTTCATTAACATAGTAACATAGTAACATAGTTAGCAAGGCCAAAAAAAAGTCATTTGTCCATCCAGTTCAGCCTATATTCCGTCAGAATAAATCCTCAGATCTACGTCCTTCTAAAGAACCTAATAATTGTATGATACAATATTGTTCTGCTCCAGGAAGACATTCAGGGCTCCCTTGAACCCCTCGACTGAGTTTGCCTTCACCACCTCCTCAGGCAAGCAATTCCAGATTCTCACTGCCCTAACAGTAAAGAATCCTCTTCTATGTTGGTAGGAAAATCTTCTCTCCTCCAGATGCAGAGAATGTCCCTTTGTGACCATCACCTTCCTTGGTATAAACAGATCCTCGGAGAGATATTTGTATTGTCCCCTTATATACTTATACATGGTTATTATTAGAGCAACTTTTTATTTCTCCAGGTCTGTGTCCTGCTGTAAACTTGTCAGGCTGAGTGAGCAGATAAGCTATACTTTTTCATATGAACATCAAAAAGAAAGAAAAGACGTGGCAACACTCACCAGTCCTGTGAAGCGGATATGAGTCCTTTAATTAAGCATCGGTGAAACCGTCTTCACGGCACGGGGGAGAGGAGAGGAAAGGAGGTGAGCGGGGAGAGGACAACAGCCATTTCGCGCCCACACCGGCGCTTCTACGGGTTCATACAAGTCTCTATGTTTGGTGTGGACCACTAGGTTCACGACAAAGCACAGACATGTGAGTATCCCCATAAACCAAAATGGGTACGAGTTCGATCTGAAAAATATAGCCATGACTCATATAAAAACTGAGATCTGAATGAGCCCAAAGTCGGGAGTTTGCATCATTATACAACAGCTATATTTTACTTTATTTTGCATTCAGCATTGAGCACAGCATGTAAATTGGGGAAATTCAATCATATGAAATAAAATGTTTCTGTGCCTACTTTTTTTTATAACCTGTCACTATCAATATTGAGATGAATGTGGATATGAAGGGAAAATTAAATAGGTGCTTAAGGTAGTAATCCAAGAAGGTCGCGTATTTCAAGCTGCAACTTATCCTGAGGAGCAGCCATATGAAAAAGTATAATCAAAAAAAGAAAAAGAAAAAGAGCAGCACAGCCTGAGTGCTTTAATTAAGCATCGGTGAAACCGTCTTCACGGCACGGGGGAGAGGAGAGGAAAGGAGGTGAGCGGGGAGAGGACAACAGCCGTTTTCTTCCCGTAGAAGCGCCGGTGTGGGCGCGAAACGGCTGTTGTCCTCTCCCCGCTCACCTCCTTTCCTCTCCTCTCCCCCGTGCCGTGAAGACGGTTTCACCGATGCTTAATTAAAGGACTCATATCCGCTTCACAGGACTGGTGAGTGTTGCCACGTCTTTTCTTTCTTTTTGATGTTCATATTGAAATACCTTTGTGGTTCAGACGTGAGCACCTCACCATATATTTGGAGCTCAGGAACTCTGTCTGTGATTCCATGTGGATTTCTTGTTATCAGGCTGTGCTGCTCTTTTTCTTTTTCTTTTTTTGATTATACTTTTTCATATGGCTGCTCCTCAGGATAAGTTGCAGCTTGAAATACGCGACCTTCTTGGATTACTACCTTAAGCACCTATTTAATTTTCCCTTCATATCCACATTCATCTCAATATTGATAGTGACAGGTTATAAAAAAAAGTAGGCACAGAAACATTTTATTTCATATGATTGAATTTCCCCAATTTACATGCTGTGCTCAATGCTGAATGCAAAATAAAGTAAAATATAGCTGTTGTATAATGATGCAAACTCCCGACTTTGGGCTCATTCAGATCTCAGTTTTTATATGAGTCATGGCTATATTTTTCAGATCGAACTCGTACCCATTTTGGTTTATGGGGATACTCACATGTCTGTGCTTTGTCGTGAACCTAGTGGTCCACACCAAACATAGAGACTTGTTCGATACTGTGAACCAGTCTCCTGATAACAGCTGGGACTCTGTAGAAAACAGGGGTCAAGGCTATGCCCACTCTTCCCTGTCTGGCTGTTAGGGCTCATACCCATTTGCGAGAGAAACAGACGAGTGCAATCCGATAAAAAATCAGATTGCGCTCTGACCAATGTTATTCAATGAGTTACATCTCATCTGTGATTTTTTTCTGAGCTGAAATCCGACTGAGAAAAAAATAGCAGCGTATCTCGGACAAGACTCGCCAATATAAGTCAATGGGTGCAAGAAAAAAAATCACACAGCATACAGACCATCCGTATGCCATTCATTTTTTACAGATACCATACCATTCTGTGGCATAGAACACTGTAAACAGTCCTGTAAATGATTGTAGAAAAATAGTTGCAGAGAAAAATACGGATGTTATACGGACGTCATACGGATGCTATGTGAGAAAAATTGCATTGTACTTGCATAGCACTTGTCCGTTTGTTCGGTCCAGATTACGGACCTTTTTTTTTCTCGCATATGGGTATGAGCCCTTACTCTCAGAGCGGAGCTGAATACGTGTGTGATGTAATTTCCCAGACTGGAGGGGTGAACAGTGAGGAGCAGCTGCTGTCACACGGAATTACAAGCGTTCTAAACATAATTAAAGTGCACTGGGCATCTCATCTTTATAGCGTATGAGGGCAAGGACAGTACCATTTCTTTTTAACCTCTATGCAGTATTCCTTTAACATATCAAACACCACAAGGCAGGCTTACATAAAGAGGAAACATCAAACTAAACAGGTGGGTTCTTTCAGTGTTAGCAGGAATACCCCTTTCACATTTAAGGCATGTATGAGCAATTTAAAAGGGCTGCACAACTCCCCTTTCATATGTCTGAATGAGTACTTTTGGGTCAAAAGACCGTTGGAGGAAACATCACAAAAACTAAGGCTATTACTGACTTTTTCTTGGATTTAGAAGACTGATTCCAACATTTAATTCATTATGATTATAACAGAACATTACCATATGCTGTCAGATAAGGAATTAATATCTAATAAACATGAGCCAGTATGAGAACATCTACACATGGTGGGAAAAATGTGAATAAATTCTAACAGATTTACAGTTTGCTTTACTTTATGCACTCTATATTTAATTAATCAAAAAATGTAACACCTGTCTCTCCAATATGTAAAAAACATACTGTACGTGAGGGTTGAGGTGAGATTTCACTAGTTTTTATGAGACTTCCATAACTAGACCATCTCTACTGCAAGAATATTGCCGTTATCAAGCCATATCCAATAAAATATTGTACATACCATTTACTCATGACAAGTACCGATCACATCTCCACCAGGTCTTGCTTCTGTCATCAGGCGCCGCTACGAAAATAGAAGAGAAAAGCCAGCTCACCAAGCAACCACCGCAGGTGCACAGAACTCCACGCTGATCAACGAGGTCAAATCCAAAGAAAACAAGAAACTGAAACTTGCTCCAGCTCCATAATAAAATTCAGGCTTTGTAGCTCTATTGAATCCTGTTTAAAACGATGGCTATAAAGCTCTCCAAAGGCACACGGGAAAAAAACGAGCGACGCGTTTCGATCCGAAAGGATCTTTATCCAAGCTCAGGCGCCGCTGTATTCATTCAATGAGTGGTGCTGGTGATGGGGGAGACGTCGGAACATGAAATTCTGGACAGCGTTGATTCTGTCCAGCCACTAAGTTTAAAGTAGCTTGGACCCATAGTGCTGTCTAGTCTGGCAGTATAGGTGTCCGTGCTGTCCATATGGAGTAATTGTCTCCCTGCTTCAGCCTATTGAGAAGCACCACACCATATTAAAACTAGCTTGGTGTTATGCTTCCCATTAGACTGAAACATAGAGACGATTACTCCATCTGGCCAGAGAGCACACCCATACTGCCATATTGGACAGTAACACATGTCCCAGCCACCCTAATCTTAATGGCTGGACAGAGCCTGACCAGCCTAGAACTTCTAGTTCCAACGTCTCCTCCATCAACAACGCCACTCGAAGAATGAATGCTGTGGTGCATGGTGACAGAAGCAGACGTTTCAGGTCCTGGTGGAGATGTGACATTGCCTATACCATTTATACAGTTTCTCTTTTTATTTAAGAAATCAGTGGACAGCTGCACCCAGGTCACTTTCCTAAATATAAAAGTCATTAAAATATGCAGACCAGTGTCCCTAATACCAAACTATAGGATGCAACATTCTAACAAAAGTCCAGTACAAACTTCTGGGCTGTGGGATTCCAGCATGCAGAGTGAAATTCCATTATTTTCTATAGTCCTCCTTACAGCCAGAGAACTAAATCTCACATATTAGGCAGAGTTCCTACAAGGAGTATTTGGTATAGTTTTGAGGTTGTAAATTTTCTAGCTTCATATCTGTACCAATAAGATAAATTAGATTCACCATATTTTTTAGTTCATTTTGTTACATGCATTTTTTTTTAATCTCATGATTCTCTTGCAGGTTATGCCTTGGTATGGTATGTCATGGGTTATCATTATTAATATTATTATTATTATTATTTTTGGTATGTCATGGGTTAATTAAAACTTCTTTGTTTTGGTCACTTCCTGTTACTTGGCTTTGATAAAACTGTTATTTGCAACAGCGGGTTTTTGGGGAGTACGAATATATAAAACTTAACTTTTATTGACCATAAAATTCTTTATAGTGCAGACAATAGTGCAGAAAAAGTGCTGGTGCAGACGACAACAACAAAAAATGACTAAAATATTGCAACTGCCACAATCTCATACCCAACATATCATCACGTTTGACATTGGTTTGTATTTAAAAATTGCTTAGTACATACAGCATTCCACTAATAGATGGTCCACCAGGACCACCACCCTTTTCTATAGGTGACCTATCTTAGTATTATCAATATATTTCAAAATTCTTTACCGTGCCGCATTTAGATCAATGGATGGAAAAGGTGATTTATCACCTGCATTCTTATCATTGTCACAAGAATTTCAAATAAGTACCATAAAATAAATAACTCACAAACATGGATGACTCAAGAAGGGTGCCTTTTCAAACTTATATTTATATAGTCACCACACAGTGCTGTCGTTATTAATCAAGAGTGGCAGTAATTCAATTTAGCAATAAGCTCATATAGGAAAGTGCATATGCTATCCCTTAAACTGAAAACCGCCCCTAATCATAGCTTGGATACATCTACACAGCTTCATACAAATGAACCCTTTTAGGCGTACGTTCCTATTAGCTGCTATACAGGGTTTAAAATCATCATTTTATCATTTTATACTCATCTGCAATTCCCGATATATGCCCCGGTTATCGCAGACTGAGTTCACTCGGACCCTTCTGCGGCCATAGGTTATTCCCGCATCCTTGTCTTAAGGTCATGTTTCATGAATTTTGTCTCCCAACGCGTTTCATCAAATCAAGAATCATCAGGGGCTCGTGACATATTCTTAATAAAAGTGAGCATTGCAAAGGTTGCGTTCATCCTACTTGCATTATATTGAATGCTCGCTGGCACTCAGAACCGCGTGCTTCCGGACGCCGAGAACGGCGTTTCCGGTCTGTAGAAGCGCGTACACCATGCAGTGAAGCACACACATCACTTCCGGTTACTGAGATGCACACACTGTGCCGTAATGTCATATCCGGTATGCGGACACTCCTATTATCGTGCCGCTTCTCATATAGTGATGCGCATAAGGCCCATTTCTATCAATGAGGTGCACTGTTATATACAGCCTATACAATATGCAATCACTAATGCCTCCTCATTTTAGTTAACTGGTAAGTCAGATGACTTTCCCTGAGCCAGAATTAGATATATGCAGGTTTAACGTATGATCTGTTATGATCTGGTGGTTTAGGAACAACATGAGACAAGCTCTGAAGGAGGTGGTATCTGTACTGACCGCAGACCCTGAACCTAGCAGCGCAACTAGAAATAGCCGTTGGGGGTACCTGACGCTCCCTAGACCCCTCGGCACAGCCTAAGATCTAACTTCCCCTAAAGATGGAAACAGGAAACCTATCTTGCCTCAGAGAAAATCCCCAAAGGAAAGATGGCCCCCCACAAATATTGACGGTGAGAGGAGGGGAAAATAACATACGCAGAGATGAAATCAGATTTTAGCATAGGAGGCCAGTCTAGCTTGATAGATAGGACAGGAAAGGATACTGTGCGGTCAGTATAAAACACTACAAAACAATCCACACAGAATTTACAAAATCTCCACACCTGACTAAAGGTGTGGAGGGTAAATCTGCTTCCCAGAGCTTCCAGCTAACAGAAAAAATCCATAATGTCAAGCTGGACAAAAATAGAATGCACAGAACAATAAGTCCACAACATGTGGACTGAAATGAGCAAAGCCAGAACTTATCTTAGCAGAACTGGTCAGGAAACCAGGAGAATCCAAGCAGAGATGTGAATCCAGCAGAAAACATTGACAAGTGGCATAGGCTGAAGACTAGAGCCAGGTTAAATAGCAGAGCCAGGAGAGACGATTAGTGAAAGCAGCTGCTAAAGCTAAACCCAAGGAGCAGCAGTTCCACTCAAAACCACCAGAGGGAGCCCAAGGGCAGAATTCACAACAGTACCCCACTCTGAGGAGGGGTCACCGAACCCTCACCAGAGCCCCCAGGCCGATCAGGACGAACCAAGTGAAAAGCACGAACCAAATCGGTAGCATGGACATCGGAGGCAACAACCCAAGAACTATCCTCCTGGCCATAACCCTTCCACTTGACAAGATACTGGAGCCTCCGCCTCGAAAAACGAGAATCCAAAATCTTCTCAACCTCATATTCCAACTCTCCCTCAACCAACACCGGGGCAGGAAGGTCAACCGAGGGAACAACGGGCACCACATATCTCCGCAACAAAGATCTATGGAAAACATTACGAAGGCAAAAGAGCTTGGAAGAGCCAAACGAAAAGAGACCGGATTAATAATTTCAGAAATTTTATAAGGACCAATAAACCGAGGCTTAAACTTAGGAGAAGAAACCTTCATAGGAACATGACGAGAAGACAACCAAACCAAATCCCCCACACGAAGCCGGGGACCAACACGCCGACGGCGGTTAGGCTTGGTTCCCATTGCGTTAATGGGAAAGCGCTAACGGACAGCGTTGCACGGCGAAATTAACGCCGTGCAACGCATCCGTTAGCGCGCCCATTCACGGCAATGGGAACGCGCAGCACTAGCGCGTGCCATGTTCGGCACGCGCTAGCGACGCGCCGTTGTTTCCTGGCGCGCCGCGGACGCTGCTTGCAGCGTCCGAGGCGCGCCCGCGGTCCGTTCCCCGCTCTCGCAGATCGGGGATCCGCAAGAGCGAGGACGTTACCGCGACCCTGGGACGCGGCCACATTAAAAACATTGCGTTAGCGCAACCCGCTAGCGCTAAACGGGTTGCACTAACGCAATGTGACCCTAGCCTTAGCAAAACGTTGAGCCCTTTCCTGAGACAACGTCAAATTGTCCACCACATGAGTCCAAATCTGCTGCAGCCTGTCCACCACAGAATCAACACCAGGACAATCAGAAGGCTCAACCTGCCCAGAAGAAAATCGAGGATGAAAACCAAAATTACAAAAGAAAGGTGAAACCAAAGTAGCCGAACTAGCCCGATTATTAAGGGCAAACTCGGCCAACGGCAAGAAAGACACCCAATCATCCTGATCAGCAGACACAAAGCATCTCAAATAGGTCTCCAAGGTCTGATTAGTTCGCTCAGTTTGGCCATTAGTCTGAGGATGAAACGCCGAAGAAAAAGACAAATCAATGCCCATCCTAGCACAAAAGGCCCGCCAAAATCTAGAGACAAACTGAGAACCTCTGTCAGACACAATATTCTCCGGAATGCCATGCAAACGAACCACATGCTGAAAAAACAATGGAACCAGATCTGAGAAGGAAGGCAACTTAGGCAAAGGTACCAAATGGACCATTTTAGAGAACCGGTCACAAACAACCCAGATAACAGACATCTTCTGGGAAACAGGAAGATCCGAAATAAAATCCATGGAAATATGCGTCCAAGGCCTCTCAGGGACCGGCAATGGCAAAAGCAACCCACTAGCGCGGGAACAGCAAGGCTTGGCCCGGGCGCAAGTCCCACAGGACTGCACAAAAGCACGCACATCGCGAGACAAGGAAGGCCACCAAAAGGACCTAGCAACCAAATCTCTGGTACCAAAAATCCCAGGATGACCAGCCAACACTGAACAATGAACCTCAGAAATTACCTTACTTGTCCATCTATCAGGAACAAACAGCTTCCCCACTGGACAGTGGTCAGGCCTATCAGCCTGAAATTCCTGAAACACCCAGCGCAAATCAGGGGAGATAGCAGAAAGAACCACCCCCTCCTTAAGAATGCCAACCGACTCAAGGACTCCAGGAGAATCAGGCGAAAAACTCCTAGAGAGGGCATCAGCCTTAACATTCTTAGATCCCGGAAGATACGAGACCACAAAATCAAAATGGGAGAAAAACAGGGACCATCAAGCCTGTCTAGGATTCAGCCGCTTGGCCGACTCGAGGTAAATCAGATTCTTATGATCGGTCAGGACCACAACACGGTGTTTAGCTCCCTCAAGCCAATGTCGCCACTCCTCAAATGCCCACTTCATAGCCAACAACTCCCGATTGCTGACATCATAATTGCGTTCCGCAGGCGAAAACTTTCTGGAAAAAAAAGCACACGGTTTCATCAAAGAACCATCAGACTCCCTCTGAGACAAGACGGCCCCTGCCCCAATCTCAGAAGGGTCGACCTCAACCTGAAAAGGAAGAGAAACATCGGGTTGACGCAACACAGGGGCAGAAGTAAATCGGCATTTAAGCTCCTGAAAGGCCTCAACAGCCTCAGAGGACCAATTCGTCACATCAGCGCCTTTGTTCGTCAAATCAGTAAGGGGCTTAACCACACTGGAAAAGTTGGCAATGAAACGGCGATAGAAATTAGCAAAGCCCAAACATTTTTGAAGACCCTTCACTGATGTGGGTTGGATCCAGTCATGAATAGCTTGGACCTTAACAGGATCCATTTCTATAGACGAGGGAGAAAAAACAAAACCTAAAAAAGAGACCTTCTGAACTCCGAATAGGCACTTAGACCCCTTCACAAATAAAGCATTATCACGAAGGATCTGGAACACCATCCTGACCTGCTTCACATGAGACTCCCAATCATTGGAAAAAATCAAAATATCATCCAAATATACGACCATGAATTTATCAAGATAATTGCGGAAAATATCATGCATGAAAGACTGGAACACAGATGGAGCATTAGAGAGCCCAAATGGCATCACAAGGTATTTAAAATGGCCTTCGGGCGTATTAAATGCAGTTTTCCATTCGTCACCCTGTTTAATACGAACAAGATTATATGCCCCTCGGAGGTCAATCTTAGTAAACCAACTAGCCCCCTTAATCTGAGCAAACAAATCAGTAAGAAAAGGCAAGGGGTATTGGAATTTGACCGTGATCTTATTAAGAAGACGATAATCAATACAGGGTCTCAAGGAGCCATCCTTCTTAGCAACAAAAAAGAAACCCGCTCCCAATGGTGACGAAGAGGGCCGAATATGCCCTTTCTCCAAAGATTCATTAACATATCTCCGCATGGCGGCATGCTTTGGCACAGACAGATTGAAAAGTCGGCCCTTAGGGAACTTACAACCTGGAATCAAGTTAATAGCACAATCACAGTCCCTATGTGAAGGAAGGGAACTGGACTTGGGCTCATCAAATACCTCCTGGAAATCTGACAAAAACTCAGGGACCTCAGAAGAGGGGGAAGAGAAAATTGACATCAAAGGAACGTCACTATGTACCCCTTGACAACCCCAACTAGTCACAGACATAGTTTTCCAATCCAGCACCGGATTATGTTCCTGTAACCATGGAAATCCCAGCACAACAACATCATGCAGGTTATGCAACACCAGAAAACGGCAATCTTCCTGATGTGCAGGAGCCATGTACATAGTCATCTGTGTCCAGTACTGAGGTTTGTCCTTGGCCAAGGGTGTAGCATCAATGCCCCTCAAAGGAATAGGGCTCTGCAAAGGCTGCAAGGAAAAACCACAGAGCCTGGCGAATTCTAAGTCCATTAAGTTCAGGGCAGCGCCTGAATCCACAAATGCCATGACAGAAAAGGACGACAATGAGCAAATCAGGGTCACAGATAAGAGAAATTTAGGCTGTATAGTACTAATGGTAACAGACCTAGCGACTCTCTTAGTACGCTTAGGGCAATCAGAGATAACATGAGCCGAATCACCACAGTAAAAACACAGCCTATTCTGACGTCTGAATTCCTGCCGTTCTATTCTAGTCAAAATCCTATCACATTGCATAGGTTCAGGACTATGCTCAGAGGATACTGCCATATGGTGCTCAGCTTTGCGCTCGCACAGACGCCGAACAATCTGAATAGCTAGAGACATAAATTCGTTCAAACCGGCAGGCGTCGGAAAGCCCACCATAACATCTTTAAGGGTTTCAGAAAGACCTTTTCTGAAAATAGCAGTCAGAGTCTCGTGATTCCATTTAGTGGGCACAGCCCATTTTCTAAATTTCTGGCAGTGTAACTCTGCCGCTTCCTGACCTTGACACAGGGCCAACAGTGTTTTCTCAGCATGCTCTACAGAGTTAGGTTCGTCATATAATAATCCGAGCGCTTGAAAAAATGCGTCTACATTCAATAATGCCGGATCCCCTGTTTCAAGAGAAAAAGCCCAGTCTTTCGGATCACCACGCAGCAAGGATATGATGATTTTCACCTGCTGAATGGGATCACCTGAAGAACGGGGTTTCAAAGCAAAAAACAATTTGCAGTTATTTTTAAAGTTCAAAAGCTTGGATCTGTCCCCAAAGAACAAATCCGGAGTAGGAATTCTGGGCTCTAAAGCCAGAGTCTGGACAACATAGTCCTGGATACTCTGTGTACTCTTGCAGCCAGTTGATCCACACGAGAAAACAAACTCTGAGCATCCATGCCAGAGCATATATCCTGCAACACCCAGATACCAAGAGGAAAAAAGAGGCAAACCAGAGCACAGAAAAAAAAAATGGTTCAGAACTTTCTTTTCCTTCTTTTGAGATACATTTAATTCATTTTTGGCCACTTGTACTGTTATGATCTGGTGGTTTAGGAACAACATGAGACAAGCTCTGAAGGAGGTGGTATCTGTACTGACTGCAGACCCTGAACCTAGCAGCGCAACTAGAAATAGCCGTGGGGGGTACCTGACGCTCCCTAGACCCGTTGGCACAGCCTAAGATCTAACTTCCCCTAAAGATGGAAACAGGAAACCTATCTTGCTTCAGAGAAAATCCCCAAAGGAAAGATAGCCCCCCACAAATATTGACGGTGAGAGAAGGGGAAAATAACATACGCAGAGATGAAATCAGATTTTAGCATAGGAGGCCAGTCTAGCTTGATAGATAGGACAGGAAAGGATACTGTGCGGTTAGTATAAAAACTACAATAATCCACGCAGAGTTTACAAAATCTCCACACCTGACTAAAGGTGTGGAGGGTAAATCTGCTTCCCAGAGCTTCCAGCTAACAGAAAAAATCCATAATGACAAGCTGGACAAAAATAGAATGCACAGAACAATAAGTCCACAACATGTGGACTGAAATGAGCAAAGCCAGAACTTATCTTAGCAGAACTGATCAGGAAACCAGGAGAATCCAAGCAGAGATGTGAATCCAGCAGAAAACATTGACAAGTGGCATAGGCTGAAGACTAGAGCCAGGTTAAATAGCAGAGCCAGGAGAGACGATTAGTGAAAGCAGCTGCTAAAGCTAAACCCAAGGAGCAGCAGTTCCACTCAAAACCACCAGAGGGAGCACAAGGGCAGAATTCACAAAAGTACCATTTACAACCACTGGAGGGAGTCCAAGAACGGAATTCACAACAATGATCCTATCAATATTATACCCCCATAGACTAAGACCTAGGCCTCTTTGATAGAAATAAGCCTTATGCGCATCACTATATAAGAAGCAGGCATGATAATAGGAGTGTCTGCATACTGGATATGATGTTACGGCACAGTGTGTGCGTGTCTTAGTAACCGGAAGTGATGTGTGCGCTTCACTGCATGGTGTACGCGCTTCAACAGATCGGAAACGCCGTTCTCGACGTCCAGAAGCACACGGGTCTGAATGTGGCGAGCATTCAATATAAGGCAAGTAGGATGAACGCAACCTTAGCAATGTTCACTTTTATTAAGAACTAGTTGGTTTATTAAGAACTAGTTGGACACATAATTTATCTGGGTGGGTAGATCACAGACCCATTGCAATGAATGGGACTTTTCACATCTCTGTATTTTGGGGACATACTGTCCAAAAAGAAAGGAAAAATTGGAGACATGCCCTTCATTGATCCTTGTTGTGGATCAAACTCGACAATGCAAGTCAATGATACATGTACAAAAACAGATAGCGCTTGGGTGTCATTTGTGAGCTGTCTGTATTTTACTGTTTAATGGGTCAAAAAAACTAATATTTTGCTTTGTAAACATGAAAGCGAATACAACAAGGATTGTCAAAACTGAGATGGACCATAAATGGGTGCAGCACATTGAAATAAGGGCAAGGACTGTTGACATATGAGAAAAAGGAACGTATTAAACTATCCTTATACAAACAGGCCTATAAAATGGGAGGCATCATACAAATTAGGTATCATACAAATGAATATGATCATATCATTGAATCCATCACAGACTGATACATTAATACCTGGTTCAGACATTAAATCTCTTTAGTAAAATATGTTATTGTATGTTAATACAGCTGGTTATTTCAGGAAAACAGTGTATTAAGTGATGGTACCTCACAATTCACAAGGCCACCGAGTATCCATGGTCTGACTCACCCCATAGCCATGCATCTCATAAATATAAAAAAGATATTAGAGAAACTGTGAACAAGTCTATCACAGGGTTACAAAATGATAAGTGGTTTGTCAGGTAACGTATGTGGAGGAAGACAAGATACAGAAAATGTGCTCAGTTTGCAGAGCTGCCAAGGACCACCAGAAAATAGTTCAGGACATTCCTCCATTTCAGACCACAAATTGGATTAATGAACCAGCAGCCAGCTTCCTACATTCCAACGAAAGACTTTAATATCTTACACATTAATAATAATTTATTGCAGGTAACTCTACATTTGACAGCTTGGTGTGGCTGTACGAGTCATCCGACGTGCTGTTATGAAAGACATGTATATATGAATGTATGCATTTAATAATTATATCTTCTAAACATGCTGGTACACGCCTTTACTGTGTACCACCAGGTGAGCAGTTCTCTCATAATTGATTAGAAACAATCCTGGGGATAAGACCCTATTTGCGCTTTTTTTGTCTCCTACCTTTCTATACTATCTTCTAAACATGGAATATGAATGTAATTTACAGTTTGTGGCTTCTAATATTCAGAAGCTGTCATCTCGCGGTGTCTAGATAAAAACTAAAGGTGATACAGTTCTTGCTGAAACCCCTTGGACCCTTAAA
Organism: Ranitomeya imitator; assembly: GCF_032444005.1. NCBI lineage: Eukaryota > Metazoa > Chordata > Amphibia > Anura > Dendrobatidae > Ranitomeya > Ranitomeya imitator. The sequence goes on from NC_091291.1 coordinate 57,163,122, forward strand.
GGGTTTTATCAATATTATGATTTTGATGACCATGTCTTAGGAAAGGTCATTATTATCAGATAGGTGGGGGATCATTACCTGGCACCCAGTAGCATAGCTACCGGAGAAACAGAGAGGATGGTCATCCAAGGCCCTTGCCTCAAAGGGGTCAACTTTAAGTGAATACCACTTCTAACATTTTTGTTGTGCATAGCACACAGATATAGTTAGGCTCTGCAGTAGACATCTATCACTCTCCAAACGTAAGTGATCTGTGACCTACAGGAAAGCAGCGTGACACTGGACGAGGACAAGTCCTAAAGCAGAGGCAAAGTCATGTGATGACATCTTCGGGGTGGGACTCTGATGTGTTGCGTATTCTGCCGTTATGCCATCCAGGTAAGAATATGATGTTTTGTCTTTATTTTAATATTACCGTACTTTTGGAGCAATTATTCAGATTGGGGGCATCATACTGTGTATCGGAAGCTGCACAGGGGTTTATTCTGTGTAAAATGTGCTTTAGAACCATTATACTGTATATAGGAGGTTTGGGGGCATAATACTGTGGTGGGAATACTGTTGGAGCCTTATACTTTGTTTTTGGGCTTTGGGAGCATTATACTGCTGTGTGAGGACTACTGTTGGGGCATTATAGTGCATGCAGAGTTCTTTATGGGTATTTTACTTTTAGAGGACTACTGTTGGGGCCATCATACAGTGTTGGGGCATTATACAGTGCATGAGGGGATTTTGAGGGCCATCATTCGGTGCATAGGGAAATGTGGGGACATAATTCTGTGTGTAAGGGAACTATGCAGCCATTACACCGTGTGTAGAAAAGCTGTAGAGACTTGATACTCTCTATATGAGAGATGTGGGGGCATTATACTGTGCATGAAAAAGCTGTGGGGGCATCATGCCGTCTATAGAGAAGCAGTGAGAAGCTCATACTGAAAGGGGAGCTTTGAGGTCATTATATTGTGAATAGGGGAACTATACATGGGTGGAGTTGGGAGACATAATCACTATACATTTGGAGACTCGTGGACCATTACCAGTGGCATAACTACCACGGTCGCAGCGGTCGCCACTGTGACCGGGCCCGGCAGGTCAGAGGCCTGGCAGGTCAGAGGCACCCAACACCATGTTACAGTGCAGGAGATCCCTCCCGCATGGCAACAGTCAGAGGTGTATCTAGGGGGAGGGGGCAGCCGGGGTATGTGAGAGTCAGCATGTTGAGACATCTTCTCCTGCTCTGCAGCCCCAGGACAGAAGACAAGAGCGGGGGAGGTGCGGGACAGGACAAAGCTTCTGTAAGCAGGAGGAGCTGCATGTTTATATCAGCCTCCCCTTTACCAGAGAGGAGAGTGTGAGATGTGTATATGAGCTGGTGTGTGTTTGTGTGTGATATTTATAGTGTGTGTGTGATATCTGTAGTGTGTGTGATATCTGTAGTATGTGTGTGATATCTGTAGTGTGTGTGATATCTGTAGTATGTGTGTGATATCTGTAGTGTGTGTGATATCTGTAGTATGTGTGTGATATCTGTAGTGTGTGTGATATCTGGTGTGTGTGTGTGTGATATCTGGTGTGTGTGTGTGTGTGTGATATCTGTAGTGTGTGTGTTTGTGACATCTGTAGTGTGTGTGTGTGTGATATCTGTAGTGTGTGTGTGTGATATCTGTAGTGTGTGTGATATCTGTAGTGTGTGTGTGTGACATCTGTAGTGTGTGTGATATCTGTAGTGTGTGTGAGGCAGGGGCACAACTACCGCAGTCGCCGCTGCAACCGGGTCTGGCAAGTCAGGGGCCCGTCAGGTCAGAGGCACATGACTCCCCCCGTCGCAGCCGCCGCAGTGAACTATACTGGCATCTATGATGCCGGTACAGTTCAAAGCAATGATGGAGGAGAGAGCGTCAGCTGATGCTCCCTCTCCCATCATTCCCCTCTCCCTCTGACACTGCGGGTGCGTGATGACATCACTTCATCGCGCACCCGCTGTGTGCGGGGCCCAGGCAGTGCAGCATCTGCACAGGTGATTGTGGCCGCCAAATTGGCAAAGCCTGTGGCGGCTGCTGGGATCGGGAACAGGCGGCTCCAGAGCTAGTGGGGGGCACGTGGACCGAGCAACCCAAGAATGGGGTTGCCGCAGCGGCTCAGCTATGTGGAGGATCCAGGGAAGAACATGGAGGTGTACGGGACCGGCAGAAGTGAGGTGTGTCATGTTGGGAATAGATGGAAATAGTGCAGGAAATGTGAGAAGTAAAAATAAAGTGTATTTGTTGTAAATTCAGTAGATGAGTCATGGCTGGAAGAAGAGTCGTGGCTGGAAGAAGTTGTTGTGTTGGTCTGGGCCAGATGGAGAAAATAGGAAAAATGAACAACTCCATCAGAAAGAACATCATCTGTAAATCACCAGCTATTACTGTTTTGTAATTTATTATATGTTCTGCAGGATGGTATTTACAATGTTATTGTCATCCTATGGCAGTAATATGAGTCTTGGTCTTTGTATAGCAATTTTTTAGTAATGGCATGGTGATCTACTGAGTTTCTCTGATAACAGTGTTTCTTAATCTCCAGTCATCATGGCCCCCAAGAGATCATATTTTCAGTTTTTTTTAACAAAGCACTAATGACAGAAATATTACTAAGGCTTAGAGGTCTGACCCGCTATCATATGAAGGGGTTAACCGATGGGCAGGATTTTTGGCGCGCTTGCCGTAAGCGTGAGATAAATGCAGCTGTCAGAAATTGACAGCGGCATTTAACTAGTTAACAGCCATGGGTGGATCGCAATTCCACTGTCGGCTGTTGCAGGCACATGTCTGCTGTATATATCAGCTGATATGTGCCCGGAAAGGTGTGGGCTTTGGCAAAACAGGGGGAGTTCAACACTCGATGTCGGAAAGGGGTTAAAAGAGCTGTAGACTTTCAGAAACGTGGGTCCTGAACTGTGTAAAATAAATAAAATAACAACCTTCACAGGTATCCTGCTGCACCTTTCACTGAGTTATGTCTATAACGGTGATGTCATATGAACAGAAAGTGTTAATGCTGAAGGCAGTCAGTGATCTCAGTGGCCAACCACTAAGGTAAACAGCATTTGATGCAAGGACACAAGCCACTGAGCTCATTGACTGTCTTGTTAGAGTGGAGATGTCATGTCTGCTTTTTTCTGCAGTTTTTTTTTTAATTTTTGGAGGATTTTTAAGTCGTCTTTTTGTGGTTTTGCTGTTTAGTGTTAGGACTCGCAAGCGTGAGGACCCTTAACATGGGTAGTGAGCTTGCATATGTTGGCCAAAATATTGACTAATGCCTCACATATTTTTATATTTATTTTCTGCACTTTATTTTTCAGGGTGCAGCTGGGCCCATTTGGTCTTGTAAACTGTGGTGTCTGTTCAGATGGGATGCATTTGGATAGCACTGGGCAGCCCGCCTGATCAAATACTATGGACGTCACTAATAGGCTGTTAACCGGGATGCTGTGCATTACCTATATATGTGAACAGCACCCCATGCAAGCCTCTATTGTGCATTAATATACCAAGCAACCACCCCCTCCATGGATTGGTAGACTGTGAGTGGTTGTCTCATCGGTATTTCTGCACCTGTGTTGCCTCTATCTTAACTAAATGGGTCCACTGCATTTTTTTGGAGGCTGCCTGGGCAGTTAAACATTGCTGCCTTTTTTTCTGTTGTTTTGAGATATATCAACAGTGCACATCACCGCTCTAGCCAATGAGCTCAGCATATTGTGCACTTATGTCAGCGTCATGTGCCAACAACCTCAGAACACAAGCACAGAGTTCAGTGGCTGACTAGAGTACGTATGTGCCCTGTTAATATGACATCATTACTATAGTCAAAACACTGTTACCAGAGCAGGCAGGGTGAGTACCATCTGAGATTGTTTTATGTATTTACATAGTTTAGGAACAATTTTAGTAAAATGGGACAAACTCCATTAAGGAGATATATCCATGAGTGGAGATAATGTTTTGGTATTATCATCCATATTCTCAGAAAAAAGGCCAAAAAAGCAAAAATTCTGCCTAGGAATGTAAACTTTTGAGCACAACTGTATGTGCAAAGTTGTGGTCATGAGGCCTGAGGGTAAGTGCAATACAATGAAGTAAAGTGATTATGTACTGGTATGTGAGGAAGAGACAAGAGTAGAGACAAAGGTAATGTGCCTGTGTAAGAGATAGCAGGGGCTAAATAGCCACAACCTGCCTGACAATAATATAAGTAGTGTAGTCTGACGAGATTATAAACATGCTGCTAAAGTAAAGCTGATATAAGGTGAATCCTCACATAAATACCTGATGCACGTGGATTATGCCCCTTGGATGTGCCCATCCAACGCGTTTCGGTGTCTGCCTGTACTGTTGTGAATTTGCTTTTTGGCTCCCTCTAGTGGTTACTAGTTTTTTGACTCTGGTTTTTCTGTCTTTCCTTTTATCCGCACCTGGGTCGTTAGTTAGGGGCGTTGCTTTATAAGCTCCCTGGACACTCAGTTCTATGCCTGGCAACGTAGTTATCAGAGCTAATCTGCTGTGCTCTTGTCTACTGATCCTGGTCCGGTTATTCAGCTAAGTCATTTACTTTGCTTTTTGCTATTTGTTTTTGGTTTTGTATTTTTGTCCAGCTTGTTCCTAATCTGTATCCTGACTTTTGCTGGAAGCTCTAGGGCGCTGGTGTTCTCCCCCCGGACCGTTAGACGGTTCGGGGGTTCTTGAATTTCCAGTGTGGATTTTTGATAGGGTTTTTTGTTGACCATATAAGTTACCTTTCTATATTCTGCTATTAGTTAGCGGGCCTCTCTGTGCTAAACCTGGTTCATTTCTGTGTTTGTCATTTCCTCTTACCTCACCGTTATTATTTGTGGGGGGCTTCTATCCTGCTTTGGGGTCCCTTTCTCTGGAGGCAAGAGAGGTCTTTGTTTTCCTCTACTAGGGGTATTTAGATTCTCCGGCTGGCGCGAGTCATCTAGGATCAACGTAGGTATGACCCCCGGCTACTTCTAGTGTTGGCGTTAGGAGTAGATATATGGTCAACCCAGTTACCACTGCCCTATGAGCTGGATTTTTGTATCTTGCAGACTTCCACGTTCCTCTGAGACCCTCGCCATTGGGGTCATAACAGTTTGCCAGGCCTATATTAAATGTTTAATGCATTGCAAAAGAGGGATTATAAGAAAGAAGATTCTGAGTTTTTTTTTTTCTCCTCTCTCATTTTTTTTTTTTTTTTTTTCTTCATCCCCTTTACCTCAGAGTGGCTTATGCTTGCTGCAGACATGAATGTCCAGACCTTGATTACAAGTGTGGACCAGCTGGCTACTCGTGTGCAGGGCATACAAGATTATGTTATCAGAAGTCCTGGGTCAGAACCTAAGATACCGATTCCTGAACTGTTTTCCGGAGACAGGTTTAAGTTTAGGAATTTCAAGAATAATTGTAAATTGTTTTTGTCCCTGAGACCCTGTTCATCTGGAGACTCCGCTCAGCAAGTAAAAATTGTTATTTCGTTCTTACGGGGTGACCCTCAAGATTGGGCTTTTTCGCTGGCGCCAGGAGATCCGGCATTGGCTGATATTGATGCGTTTTTTCTGGCGCTCGGTTTACTTTATGAGGAACCCAATCTTGAGATTCAGGCAGAAAAGGCCCTGCTGGCTATGTCTCAGGGGCAGGACGAGGCTGAAGTGTATTGCCAAAAATTTCGGAAATGGTCCGTGCTGACACATTGGAACGACTGTGCACTGGCCGCTAATTTTAGAAATGGTCTTTCTGATGCCATTAAAGATGTTATGGTGGGTTTTCCCATTCCCACAGGTCTGAATGATGCTATGGCACTGGCTATTCAAATTGACCGGCGATTGCGGGAGCGCAAGACCGCAAATTCCCTCATGGTGTTGTCTGAACAGACACCTAATTCGGTGCAATGTGATAGAAAAACCGCAAATTCCCTCATGGTGTTGTCTGAACAGACACCTGATTTAATGCAATGTGATAGAGTCCTGACCAGAAATGAGCGGAAAATTCATAGACGCCGGAATGGCTTGTGCTACTACTGTGGTGATTCTACACATGTTATCTCAGCATGCTCTAAACGTATAGCTAAGGTTGTTGGTCCGGTCACCGCTGGAAATTTGCAACCTAAATTTATTCTGTCTGTAACTTTGATTTGCTCACTGTCGTCTTATCCTGTCATGGCGTTTGTAGATTCAGGTGCTGCCCTGAGTCTTATGGATCTGTCATTTGCTAAGCGCTGTGGTTTTACTCTTGAACCATTAGAAAATCCTATTCCTCTTAGGGGTATTGATGCTACGCCATTGGCAGCAAATAAACCGCAGTATTGGACACAGGTTACCATGTGCATGACTCCTGAACACCGCGAGGTGATACGTTTTCTTGTTTTACATAAAATGCATGATTTGGTTGTTTTAGGGCTGCCATGGTTACAGACCCATAATCCCGTCCTGGACTGGAAGGCTATGTCAGTTTCTAGTTGGGGCTGTCGTGGTATTCATGGGGATATCCTGCCTGTGTCTATTGCTTCTTCTACGCCTTCGGAAGTTCCGGAGTATTTGTCTGATTATCAGGATGTCTTTAGCGAGTCCAGGTCCAGTGCATTGCCTCCTCATAGGGACTGTGACTGTGCTATAGATTTGATTCCAGGCAGTAAATTTCCTAAGGGAAGACTCTTTAATCTGTCGGTACCTGAACATACCGCTATGCGTTCGTATATCAAGGAGTCTTTGGAGAAAGGACATATTCGTCCGTCTTCTTCCCCTCTTGGTGCAGGATTCTTTTTTGTGGCTAAAAAGGACGGATCTTTGAGGCCTTGTATTGATTATCGGCTTTTAAATAAGATCACTGTCAAATTTCAGTATCCTCTGCCGCTGTTGTCTGACTTGTTTGCCCGAATTAAAGGTGCCAAGTGGTTCACCAAGATAGACCTTCGTGGTGCGTACAACCTTGTGCGCATTAAGCAAGGTGATGAATGGAAAACCGCATTCAATACGCCCGAAGGTCATTTTGAGTACTTGGTGATGCCTTTTGGGCTCTCCAATGCGCCTTCAGTTTTTCAGTCCTTTATGCATGACATTTTCCGGAAGTATCTGGATAGATTTTTGATCGTTTATCTGGATGATATTTTGGTTTTTTCTGATGATTGGGACTCGCATGTGGAGCAGGTCAGGTTGGTCTTTAAAATTTTGCGTGAAAATTCTTTGTTTGTCAAAGGCTCAAAGTGTCTCTTTGGTGTACAGAAGGTTCCCTTTTTGGGGTTTATTTTTTCCCCTTCTGCTGTGGAGATGGACCCGGTCAAGGTCCGAGCTATTCTTGATTGGACTCAGCCCTCGTCAGTTAAGAGTCTTCAGAAGTTCTTGGGTTTCGCTAACTTCTACCGTCGTTTTATCGCTAATTTTTCTAGCGTTGTGAAACCTTTGACGGATATGACCAAGAAGGGCTCCGATGTAGCTAACTGGGCTCCTGCTGCCGTGGAGGCTTTCCAGGAGTTGAAACGCCGGTTTACTTCGGCGCCTGTTTTGTGCCAGCCCGATGTCTCACTTCCCTTTCAGGTTGAGGTGGATGCTTCGGAGATTGGAGCAGGGGCCGTTTTGTCGCAGAGAGGCCCTGGTTGCTCTGTTATGAAACCTTGTGCCTTTTTCTCTAGGAAGTTTTCGCCTGCCGAGCGAAATTATGATGTGGGCAATCGGGAGTTGTTGGCCATGAAGTGGGCATTTGAGGAGTGGCGTCATTGGCTCGAGGGTGCTAAGCATCGTGTGGTGGTCTTGACTGATCACAAAAATCTGATGTATCTCGAGTCTGCTAAACGCCTTAATCCGAGACAGGCCCGCTGGTCATTGTTTTTCTCCCGCTTTGATTTTGTTGTCTCGTATTTACCAGGTTCAAAGAATGTGAAGGCCGATGCTCTTTCTAGGAGCTTTGTGCCTGATGCTCCTGGAGTCGCTGATCCTGTTGGTATTCTTAAGGATGGAGTTATCTTATCAGCTATTTCTCCGGATCTGCGACGTGTGTTGCAGAGATTTCAAGCTGATAGGCCTGAGTCTTGTCCACCTGACAGACTGTTTGTTCCGGATAAGTGGACCAGCAGAGTCATTTCCGAGGTTCATTCCTCGGTGTTGGCAGGTCACCCGGGAATTTTTGGCACCAGAGATCTGGTGGCCAGGTCCTTTTGGTGGCCTTCTTTGTCAAGGGATGTGCGGTCATTTGTGCAGTCCTGTGGGACTTGTGCTAGAGCTAAGCCTTGCTGTTCTCGTGCCAGCGGGTTGCTCTTGCCCTTGCCTGTCCCGAAGAGACCTTGGACACATATCTCCATGGATTTCATTTCTGATCTTCCGCTATCTCAGGGCATGTCTGTTATCTGGGTGATATGTGATCGCTTCTCCAAGATGGTCCATTTGGTTCCTTTGCCTAAGCTGCCTTCCTCTTCCGATCTGGTTCCTGTGTTTTTCCAGAACGTGGTTCGTTTGCACGGCATCCCTGAGAATATTGTGTCAGATAGAGGATCCCAGTTCGTTTCCAGGTTCTGGCGATCCTTTTGTAGTAGGATGGGCATTGATTTGTCGTTTTCCTCTGCTTTCCATCCTCAGACTAATGGACAGACGGAGCGAACCAATCAGACTTTGGAGGCTTATTTGAGGTGTTTTGTCTCTGCTGATCAGGACGATTGGGTGACATTCTTGCCGTTGGCTGAGTTTGCCCTTAATAATCGGGCTAGTTCCGCCACCTTGGTTTCGCCTTTTTTCTGCAACACTGGTTTCCATCCTCGCTTTTCTTCAGGTCATGTGGAGTCTTCTGACTGTCCTGGGGTGGATTCTGTGGTGGATAGGTTGCAGCGGATCTGGAATCATGTGGTGGACAACTTGAAGTTGTCACAGGAGAGGGCTCAGCGCTTTGCCAACCGCCGCCGCGGTGTGGGTCCCCGACTACGCGTTGGGGATTTGGTATGGCTTTCTTCCCGCTTTGTTCCTATGAAGGTCTCCTCTCCCAAATTTAAACCTCGTTTTATTGGTCCTTACAAGATATTGGAAATCCTTAATCCTGTATCTTTTCGTCTGGATCTTCCTGTGTCGTTTGCTATTCACAATGTATTTCATAGGTCCTTGTTGCGGCGGTACGTTGTGCCTGTAGTTCCTTCTGCTGAGCCTCCTGCTCCGGTGTTGGTTGAGGGCGAGTTGGAGTACGTGGTGGAGAAGATCTTGGATTCTCGCCTCTCCAGGCGAAGACTTCAGTACCTGGTCAAGTGGAAGGGCTATGGTCAGGAGGATAATTCCTGGGTGGTCGCCTCTGATGTTCATGCGGCCGATTTAGTTCGTGCCTTTCATGCCGCTCATCCTGATCGCCCTGGTGGTCGTGGTGAGGGTTCGGTGACCCCTCACTAAGGGGGGGGTACTGTTGTGAATTTGCTTTTTGGCTCCCTCTAGTGGTTACTAGTTTTTTGACTCTGGTTTTTCTGTCTTTCCTTTTATCCGCACCTGGGTCGTTAGTTAGGGGCGTTGCTTTATAAGCTCCCTGGACACTCAGTTCTATGCCTGGCAACGTAGTTATCAGAGCTAATCTGCTGTGCTCTTGTCTACTGATCCTGGTCCGGTTATTCAGCTAAGTCATTTACTTTGCTTTTTGCTATTTGTTTTTGGTTTTGTATTTTTGTCCAGCTTGTTCCTAATCTGTATCCTGACTTTTGCTGGAAGCTCTAGGGCGCTGGTGTTCTCCCCCCGGACCGTTAGACGGTTCGGGGGTTCTTGAATTTCCAGTGTGGATTTTTGATAGGGTTTTTTGTTGACCATATAAGTTACCTTTCTATATTCTGCTATTAGTTAGCGGGCCTCTCTGTGCTAAACCTGGTTCATTTCTGTGTTTGTCATTTCCTCTTACCTCACCGTTATTATTTGTGGGGGGCTTCTATCCTGCTTTGGGGTCCCTTTCTCTGGAGGCAAGAGAGGTCTTTGTTTTCCTCTACTAGGGGTATTTAGATTCTCCGGCTGGCGCGAGTCATCTAGGATCAACGTAGGTATGACCCCCGGCTACTTCTAGTGTTGGCGTTAGGAGTAGATATATGGTCAACCCAGTTACCACTGCCCTATGAGCTGGATTTTTGTATCTTGCAGACTTCCACGTTCCTCTGAGACCCTCGCCATTGGGGTCATAACACTGTACTATCTGTAGTTAAGTAGCACAGAATCTGAGTGAACTTGAAATGTTCTGAAATGATTCCCCTTGGTATGATTTGTTTTACATAGCAAAAATCATGTATTTTAATTGAGGTGTGTAGAGTTTTTATATCTATTGTATAAATATATTTGTGTACTGTGTGTCCATACTACTTTCTTAAAGACAGCTGTGAATTTTCATTGTTGTTTTTTGTTTGGTTTTTGCTTTTTTAAATTGAAAAATAGACATGTCTCGAATGTTTTTCTTTATATTTCCCATCAATATATAAAAAAAATAATAGAATAGTCAATTCCCAAGTATCGGGAGAAAAGAGGCAAAAATTATTTGTCTATCACAATGAGAAAAACATTTTAGAGAATTTAAAAGTCTAAGAAAACCAGAAAAAGTGCCTTCTGAAGAACCAGGTAAATTGTCGATGTCTTGAACTGGATAAGTAGCAAAATACTCGGCACTCAGACTTAACTTAAGCAGATAAAGTGATTTAATGGTGTCCACGGTAAATAACAGAAGAAACGTTTCGGTCCTATAGCCAGACCTTCATCAGTCACAATATTTGATCGTGAACAGTAGTGGACCCGAAAGATTATGGGTTTTCATCAAGGTCATAGATATAGGTGGACACAGCCAGTGTCTTAGGGGGATAAGTCTGGCGGTATTGCCTTCTGTGGTATGGAGCCTGCGTGTCCTGGTCAGTGGAGGACGCGGTATCCACCGCAAGTCAGTGGACACCATAAAATCACTTCATCTGATTAAGTTAAGTCTGAGTGCCGAGTTTTTTACTATTATTCATGGTATTGGAACCTACTCTGGCACCTCTAACGGCTGTGCACGCGTTTATTCTTATATATTGAACTGGATAAGTGATATTGATGTATAAGCAAAATAGAAAGGCAAGATTCTAGTGATGAAAAAAGCAGAAAAATTGGAAACATTTTGCCTGGGCAGATGAAATGAGAATTCTATTGCACCATGTAATAGAAGGGTCGGGTTTTTGTGCAAGTAACATAAATTGTAGAACTTGAACAACCCTTCCAGTAAACACTTGTCTGGTGGAAGTGAAGTAATCATGTTAGAAATACTTCATTGTCACAACCTGGGTCATCTAATACAGGGGTCCCCAACTCCAGTCCTCAAGGCCCACCAACAGGTCATGTTTTCAGGATTTCCTTTGCATTGCACAGGTGATGCAATTATTACCTGGGCAAGACTAAGGAAATCCTGAAAACATGACATGTTGGTGGGCCTTGAGGACTGGAGTTGGGGACCCCTGATCTAATACTGTCATTTCGATAGTACCATTTACTGACCATTGTGGTCGACAAAGTTCAACCCTTCATAGCGTCTGTTTGCCTTATAGCCGAAGAACGCTTTCAGTTGTATAACGCATCAAGCCTCAAGGGTCTTATTGTTATAGATCGCTCCAAGGAACATTACAGTGAGTTTTCCTTGCTTCCCTGGACTTAACAATTCCCAGATCTTAATCCTACAGAGCAACTCTGGAACAAGGTAGAAAGGGATATTCAAAGCATTTCAGTACCTTCATCTAATTTGTGGCAACAATAGAAAGCATCTTTGTCAGCATTGGCCAATTTTCCTCTAGAACACATTCAACATCCAGCGGAATCTATACCCTGTCAAACTGCTACAGTTTTAAAGGCCAAAATGAGGACCAATGCTCTACTGAAGTTTGCTTCTATTAAAGTGGCATTTCAGTGTGAATTGAATGAATGACAGACATGCTTAAACAGGTTTCTAGCCTAAAATATACAGATACAGATCAAAACAACTTATTATTTGCCTTTGTATTGATTCATTAACTTTAACAAATAAAACACACATTATTGTATTGCTATTACAGACCTATGTCTGAATACAGGTGTTCATGGACATTTAACACTTTTATCCCATAAAATACCTGTCAGTATAACATCACTACAAAATCATCAGTCCATGAACACAAAAATTTGATTAAAAATCTCTTGTCATATTTCATATTTGTTTTTATCCAGGCTGTTCTCTTTGTCGATATTAACCCCTTCATGACCCAGCCTATTTTGACCTTAAAGACCTTGCCGTTTTTTGCAATTCTGACCAGTGTCCCTTTATGAGGTAATAACTCAGGAACGCTTCAACGGATCCTAGCGGTTCTGAGATTGTTTTTTCGTGACATATTGGGCTTCATGTTAGTGGTAAATTTAGGTCAATAAATTCTGCGTTTATTTGTGATAAAAACGGAAATTTGGCGAAAATTTTGAAAATTTCGCAATTTTCACATTTTGAATTTTTATTCTGTTAAACCAGAGAGTTATGTGACACAAAATAGTTAATAAATAACATTTCCCACATGTATACTTTACACCAGCACAATTTTGGAAACAACATTTTTTTTTGCTAGGAAGTTATAAGAGTTAAAATTTGACCAGCGATTTCTCATTTTTACAACGAAATTTACAAAACCATTTTTTTTAGGGACCACCTCACATTTGAAGTCAGTTTGAGGGGTCTATATGGATGAAAATACCCAAAAGTGACACCATTCTAAAAAATGCACCCCTCAAGGTACTCAAACCCACATTCCAGAAGTTTTTTAACCCTTCAGGTGCTTCACAGCAGCAGAAGCAACATGGAAGGAAAAAATGAACATTTAACTTTTTAGTCACAAAAATTATCTTTTAGCAACATTTTTTTTATTTTCCCAATGGTACAAGGAGAAACTGAACCACGAAAGTTGTTGTCCAATTTGTCCTGAGTACGCTGATACCTCATATGTGGGGGTAAACCAATGTTTGGGCGCACGGCAGGGCTTGGAAGGGAAGGAGCGCCATTTGACTTTTTGAATGAAAAATTGGCTCCACTCTTTAGCGGACACCATGTCACGTTTGGAGAGCCCCCGTGTGCCTAAAAATTGGAGCTCCCCCACACGTGACCCCATTTTGGAAACTAGACGCCCCAAGGAACTTATCTAGATGCATAGTGAGAACTTTGAACCCCCGGGGGCTTCACAAATTGATCCGTAAAAATGAAAAAGTACTTTTTTTTCACAAAAAAATTCTTTTAGCCTCAATTTTTTTCATTTTCACATGGGCAACAGGATAAAATGGATCCTAAAATTTGTTGGGCAATTTCTCATGAGTACACCGATACCTCACATGTGGAGGTAAACCACTGTTTGGGCACATGGTAAGGTTCGGAAGGGAAGGAGCGCCATTTGACTCTTTGAATGAAAAATTATCTCCATCGTTAGCGGACACCATGTCGTGTTTGGAGAGCCCCCGTGTGCCTAAACATTGGAGCTCACCCACAAATGACCCCATTTTGGAAACTAGACCCCCCAAGGAACTTATCTAGATGCATATTGAGCACTTTAAACCCTCAGGTGCTTCACAAATTGATCTGTAAAAATGAAAAAGTACTTTTTTTTTTCACAAAAAAATTCTTTTCGCCTCAGTTTTTCATTTTCACATGGGCAATAGGATAAAATGAATCCTAAAATTTGTTGGGCAATTTCTCCCGAGTACGCCGATACCTCATATGTGGGGGTAAACCACTGTTTGGGCACACGGCAGGGCTCGGAAGGGAAGGCGCGCCATTTGACTTTTTGAATGGAAAATTAGCTCCAATTGTTAGCGGACACCATGTCGCGTTTAGAGAGCCCCTGTGTGCCTATGCATTGGAGCTCCCCCACAAGTGACCCCATTTTGGAAACTAGACCCCCCAAGGAACTTATCTAGATGCATATTGAGCACTTTAAACCCCCAGGTGCTTCACAGAAGTTTATAATGCAGAGCCATGAAAATAAAAAATAATTTTTCTTTCCTCAAAAATGATTTTTAGCCTGGAATTTCCTATTTTGCCAAGGGTAATAGGAGAAATTGGACCGCAAATGTTGTTGTCCAGTTTGTCCTGAGTACGCTGATACCCCATATGTGGGGGTAAACCACTGTTTGGGCGCACGGCAGGGCTCGGAAGGGAAGGCACGCCAATTGGCTTTTTAAATGGAAAATTAGCTCCAATCATTAGCGGACACCATGTCACGTTTGGAGAGCCCCTGTGTGCCTAAACATTGGAGATCCCCCACATATGACCCCATTTTGGAAACTAGACCCCCAAAGGAACTAATCTAGATGTGTGGTGAGGACTTTGAACTTCCAAGTGCTTCACAGAAGTTTATAACGCAGAGCCATGAAAATAAAATAAAAATTTTATTTTCTCTAAAATGATCTTTTAGCCTGCAATTTATTATTTTCCCAAGGGTAACAGGAGAAATTTGACCCCAAAAGTTGTTGTACAGTTTCTCCTGAGTACGCTGATACCCCATATGTGGGGGTAAACCACAGTTTGGGCACATGTCGGGGCTCGAAAGTCAAGTAGTGACATTTTGAAATGCAGACTTTGATGGAATGCTCTGCGGGCGTTACGTTGCGTTTGCAGAGCCCCTGATGTGGCTAAACAGTAGAAACCCCCCACAAGTGACCCCATTTTAGAAACTAGACCCCGAAAGGAACTTATCTAGATGTGAGGTGAGCACTTTGAACCCCCAAGTGCTTCACAGAAGTTTATAACACAGAGCAGTGAAAATAATAAATACGTTTTCTTTCCTCAAAAATAATTTTTTAGCCCAGAATTTTTTATTTTCCCAAGGGTTACAGGAGAAATTGGACCCCAAAAGTTGTTGTCCAGTTTCTCCTGAGTACGCTGATACCCCATATGTGGGGGTAAACCACTGTTTGGGCACACGTCGGGGCTCAGAAGGGAAGTAGTGACTTTTGAAATGCAGACTTTGATGGAATGGTCTGCGGGCGTCACGTTGCGTTTGCAGAGCCCCTGGTGTGCCTAAACAGTAGAAACCCCCCACAAGTGACCCCATTTTGGAAACTAGACCCCCCAAGGAACTTATCTAGATATGTGGTGAGCACTTTGAACCCCCAAGTGCTTCACAGACGTTTACAACGCAGAGCCGTGAAAATAAAAAATCATTTTTCTTTCCTCAAAAATGATGTTTTAGCAAGCAATTTTTTATTTTCTCAAGGGTAACAGGAGAAATTGGACCCCAGTAATTGTTGCCCAGTTTGTCCTGAGTACGCTGATACCCCATATGTGGGGGTAAACCACTGTTTGGGCACATGTCGGGGCTCGGAAGTCAAGTAGTGACGTTTTGAAATGCAGACTTTGATGGAATGGTCTGCGGGCGTCACGTTGCGTTTGCAGAGCCCCTGGTGTGCCTAAACAGTAGAAACCCCCCACAAGTGACCCCATTTTGGAAACTAGACCCCCCAAGGAACTTATCTAGATATGTGGTGAGCACTTTGAACCCCCAAGTGCTTCACAGACGTTTACAACGCAGAGCCGTGAAAATAAAAAATCATTTTACTTTCCTCAAAAATGATGTTTTAGCAAGCAATTTTTTATTTTCTCAAGGGTAACAGGAGAAATTGGACCCCAGTAATTGTTGCCCAGTTTGTCCTGAGTACACTGATACCCCATATGTGGGGGTAAACCACTGTTTGGGCACACGTCGGGGCTCGGAAGGGAAGGAGCACCATTTGACTTTTTGAATAAAAGATTGGCTGGAATCAATGGTGGCGCCATGTTGCGTTTGGAGACCCCCTGATGTGCCTAAACAGTGGAAACCCCTCAATTCTTACGCCAACACACCCCTAACCCTTATCCCAACTGTAGCCGTAACCCTAACCACAACCCTAACCGCAACACACCCCTAACCACAACCCTAACCCCAACACACCCCTAACCCTAACCACAACCCTAATTCCAACCCAACCCTAACCCTAAGGCTATGTACCCACGTTGCGGATTCGTGTGAGATTTTTCCGCACCATTTTTGAAAAATCC
Source organism: Ranitomeya imitator (assembly GCF_032444005.1). Lineage (NCBI taxonomy): Eukaryota > Metazoa > Chordata > Amphibia > Anura > Dendrobatidae > Ranitomeya > Ranitomeya imitator. Next base: position 57,179,159 of record NC_091291.1, read on the forward strand.
GCGGGTAAAAGGCACTGCGTTTTACCTGCGGATTTCACCTGCGGATTCCTATTGAGGAATAGGTGTAAAACGCTGCGGAATCCGCACAAAGAATTGACATGCTGCGGAAAATACAACGCAGCGTTTCCGTGCGGTATTTTCCGCACCATGGGCACAGCGGATTTGGTTTTCCATAGGTTTACATGGTACTGTAAACCTGATGGAACACTGCTGCGGATCCGCAGCGGCCAATCCGCTGCGGATCCGCAGCCAAATCCGCACCGTGTGCACATAGCCTAATTCTAAAGGTATGTGCACACGCTTTGGAAAACGCTGCGGATCCGCAGCAGTTTCCCATGAGTTTACATTTCAATGTAAACCTATGGGAAACAAAAATCGCTGTACACATGCTGCGGAAAAACTGCACGGAAACGCAGCGGTTTACATTCTGCAGCATGTCACTTCTTTCTGCGGATTCCACAGCGGTTTTACAACTGCTCCAATAGAAAATCGCAGTTGTAAAACCGCAGTGAAATGCGCAGAAAAACCGCGGTAAATCTGCCATAAATCCGCAGCGGTTTAGCACTGCGGATTTATCAAATCCGCTGCAGAAAAATCCGCAGAGGACCAGAATACGTGTGCACATACCGAAACCCTAACCCTAACCCTACCCCTAACCCTACCCCTACCCCTACCCCTAACCCTACCCCTAACCCTACCCCTACCCCTACCCCTAACCCTACCCCTAACCCTAACCCTAACCCTAACCCTACCCCTAACCCTACCCCTAACCCTAACCCTAACCCTAGTTCTAACTCCAACCTTAGTGAAAAAAAAAAAAATTCTTTATTTTATTATTGTCCCTATCTATGGGGGACAAATGGGGGGGGTCATTTACTGTTTTTTTATTTTGACCACTGTGATAGATTATATCACAGTGATCAAAATTCACATTGGAACGAATCTGCCGGCCGGCAGATTCGGCGGGCGCACTGCGCATGCGCCCGCCATTTTGGAACATGGCGGCGCTCGGGGAAGAAGACTGACGGACCCCGCCAGGATCGGTAAGTATAAGGGGGGGAGATCAGGGCACAGGGGGGGGAGATCAGGGCACGGGGGGGCGTCGGAGCACGGGGGGGGAGGGATCGGAGCATGGGGGAGAGTGATCGGTGTGCGGGCGGGTGGATCGGTGTGCAGGGGGGGGGGGATCGGTGTGCAGGGGGGGTGGTTCGGAGCACGGGGGGGGATCGGAGTGCGGGGGGGTTTGATTGGAGCACGGGGGGGTGTGATTGGAGCACGGGGGAGCGGACAGGAGGACGGGGGAGCGGAGCACAGGACGGAGGGGAGCGGGCCACAGATCGGGGGGCTGGGGGGGCGATCGGAGGGGTGGGGTGGGGGCACATTAGTATTTCCAGCCATGGCCGATGATATTGCAGCATCGGCCATGGCTGGATTGTAATATTTCACCATTTTTTTAGGTGAAATATTACAAATCGCTCTGATTGGCAGTTTCACTTTCAACAGCCAATCAGAGCGATCGTAGCCACGAGGGGGTGAAGCCACCCCCCCTGGGCTAAACTACCACTCCCCCTGTCCCTGCAGATCGGGTGAAATGGGAGTTAACCCTTTCACCCGGCCTGCAGGGACGCGATCTTTCTGTGACACAGCATATGCGTCACAGGTCGGATTGGCACCGACTTTCATGACGCATACGCTGTGTCACAGGTCGGGAAGGGGTTAATAGATATTACAGGTAAAGGATTTAGACATTGATATTTGATATGTTGCATGTAGCCTACCATTAATACAGCACAAAGGGACTGCAGCAAAGGTTTGCTGCATCCTGGGAGTGCACTAATTCAGACACCTGGACAGGGGAGTACTTCATTCATTCCCTTTGTGCTGTATTAATTCTTGAATTTTTGGGAGGATTTTTTGTCCTCTTTTTGTGGTTTTTCTATGAAGTTTACAGTTAGGACTTGAAAATGTGAGGACCCTTGACGTTCGGTTGAAAGCTTATATATCTTGGCCAAAATATCGACCAATACCTCATATATTATTTATATATATTTTTTTTGCCGCTCGGCCCAGTATTTTTGGTCTCGTAAACTAGGGTGTCTGCCCTTACAGGGTGCAAGTATATAGTGCTGGACAGCCCGCCTGATCTAAAAGTATGTGTGTCACTAATAGGCTGTAAATCAGACATTGTGCATCTAACAGCTGACATGTGCATCTAACAGCTGCAGGCAGTGTCGGACTGGCCCACCGGGAGATCGGAGAATCCTCCGGTGGGCCCTCCCCCTAGAGGGCCCTCCCCCTCACCAGACTCCTGCTCTGTCCTGCATTATGATTGCATGCACCCAGCACTGAGTGTTATTCTATACCCGGTGCCGGCCGCCTGCACCGCTCAATAACATGTGATGTGAGGTGAGAGCTTTCTCTTCACCTGCTGCGGCTTCTATTGATGTCTTGGTGCCGCTCTCTCAGCTGCGCAAGTGCTCATGAGATCAATAGAAGCGACAGCCGCAGGTGATAGAAAGCTCTCACCTCACATCATATGTTACTGAGGAGCAGTGCAGGCGGCCGGCACCGGGTATAGAATAACCCGCACAGCCAGTGTCGGACTGGCCCACCGGGAGATCGGAGAATCCTCCGGTGGGCCCTCCCCCTAGAGGGCCCTCCCCCTCACCAGACTCCTGCTCTGTCCTGCATTATGATTGCATGCACCCAGCACTGAGTGTTATTCTATACCCGGTGCCGGCCGCCTGCACCGCTCAGTAACATGTGATGTGAGGTGAGAGCTTTCTCTTCACCTGCTGCGGCTTCTATTGATGTCTTGGTGCCGCTCTCTCAGCTGCGCAAGTGCTCATGAGATCAATAGAAGCGACAGCCGCAGGTGATAGAAAGCTCTCACCTCACATCATATGTTACTGAGGAGCAGTGCAGGCGGCCGGCACCGGGTATAGAATAACCCGCACAGCGCCACGCACAGCACAGAGCCACAGGCTGTGAGACACTGCACACAGCGTCTAGAACGGAGTTGATTTTTTGAGGGCATGATGTCACTGGAAGGGGCGGGGCCTCCATCAGACCAGTGACCTGATAGCAGGAAGCAGAGCTGTGCCGACTGAGGCTGCTGAAGCCCTGTAAGTAGAGGACCGAGGGGGCTGCACTATGGAACTGTGGGAGGAGAGGAATGAGGGTCTGCACAATGGATCCTTGCACAGACAGGAATGAAGACCCAGGACTCAGTGTGAGTGGTCAGAGGATGAATTTATTTGATGTAACTTGAAAGGGGCTGTGTGGAGAAGGGGGGAGGATGAGGCTGTGTGGAGAAGGAGAGATGATGAGGGGGCTGTGTGGAGGAGGGATGAGGGGGCTGTGTGGAGGAGGGATGATGAGGGGGCTGTGTGGAGGAGGGATGAGGGGGCTGTGTGGAGGAGGGATGATGAGGGGGCTGTGTGGAGGAGAGATGATGAGGGGGCTGTGTGGAGGAGGGATGAGGGGGCTGTGTGGAGGAAGGATGATGAGGAGGCTGTGTGGAGAAGGAGAGATGATGAGGGGGCTGTGTGGAGGAGGGATGAGGGGGCTGTGTGGAGGAGGGATGATGAGGGGGCTGTGTGGAGAAGAGATGATGAGGGGGCTGTGTGGAGGAGGGATGATGAGGGGGCTGTGTGGAGAAGAAGAGATGATGAGGGGGCTGTGTGGAGAAGGGGGGAGGATGAGGCTGTGTGGAGAAGGAGAGATGATGAGGGGGCTGTGTGGAGGAGAGATGAGGGGGCTGTGTGGAGAAGGAGAGATGATGAGGGGGCTGTGTGGAGGAGGGATGATGAGGGGGCTGTGTGGAGGAGGGATGATGAGGAGGCTGTGTGGAGAAGAGATGATGAGGAGGCTGTGTGGAGAAGAAGAGATGATGAGGGGGCTGTGTGGAGAAGGAGAGATGAGGGGGCTGTGTGGAGAAGGGATGATGAGGGGGCTGTGTGGAGAAGGAGAGATGAGGAGGCTGTGTGGAGAAGGAGAGATGATGAGGGAGCTGTGTGGAGAAGGAGGGATGATGAGGGGGCTGTGTGGAGGAGGGATGATGAGGGGGCTGTGTGGAGAAGGAGGGATGATGAGGGGGCTGTGTGGAGAAGGAGGGATGGTGAGGGGGTTGTGTGGAGGAGGAGGGATGATGAGGGGGCTGTGTGGAGAAGGAGGGATGATGAGGGGGCTGTGTGGAGAAGGAGGGATGATGAGGGGGCTGTGTGGAGAAGGAGGGATGATGAGGGGGCTGTGTGGAGAAGGAGGGATGATGAGGGGGCTGTGTGGAGAAGGAGGAATGGTGAGGGGGTTGTGTGGAGGAGGAGGGATGATGAGGGGGCTGTGTGGAGAAGGAGGGATGATGATGGGGCTGTGTGGAGGAGGGATGATGAGGGGCTGTGTGGAAAAGGAGGGATGATGAGGGGGCTGTGTGGAGAAGGAGGGATGATGAGGGGGCTGTGTGGAGAAGAAGGGATGATGAGGGGCTGTGTGGAAAAGGAGGGATGATGAGGGGGCTGTGTGGAGAAGGAGGGATGATGAGGGGGCTGTGTGGAGAAGGAGGGATGATGAGGGGGCTGTGTGGAGAAGAAGGGATGATGAGGGGCTGTGTGGAGAAGAAGGGATGATGAGGGGGCTGTGTGGAGAAGAAGGGATGATGAGGGGCTGTGTGGAGAAGAAGGGATGATGAGGGGGCTGTGTGGAAAAGGAGGGATGATGAGGGGGCTGTGTGGAGAAGAAGGGATGATGAGGGGCTGTGTGGAAAAGGAGGGATGATGAGGGGGCTGTGTGGAGAAGGAGGGATGATGAGGGGGTTGTGTGGAGTAGGAGGGATGATGAGGGGCTGTGTGGAAAAGGAGGGATGATGAGCTTTGTGGAAAAGGGGGGGGTGATGAGGGGGCTGTGTGGAGAAGGGGGGATGATGAGGAGGCTGTGTGGAAAAGGGGGGATGATAAGCTTTGTGGAAAAAGAGGTGATCCAGGGCTGTGTGGAGAAGATGGGGGGAGTGAGAAAAAGCCCATTGGTGAGTTCACCGCCTCTGCCCTGTGGGACTTTCTCACTGTGCTAGTGGGGATCTCACCAAGGTCACCGCAGTTCAGGGGCCTGGCTGAGAACATAGCCTCAGTGACTTGCCGTAACCTCGATGAGGTTAGCCGACGCCAGTGACGGAGGTAAACTTTATACCTCCGATCACAGCTGTGGGCTCACATCATTTGACAGCGTGTGAACATCAGCTGTCTGACTGGCGGATCGGAAGCAGTGTTTGCTGCTCTGTCTTGCATCTGACAGAGTGGTAAACACTGGATGTATTGGCCCCCCATTCAAATGAATAGGGTCCAGGTACTGTTCTGGTACCCGAACCTGGTCTCATTTTTAACTGTTCGCCCGGACCCGAACATCTAGGGGTCCGCTCATCTCTAATCCTGTGTCTAGTGTGTGACTGGTGTATGTATGGTGCGTGAGTGTGTCATGTGTCTAGCGTGTGACTAGTGTGTATGTGTCATGTCTATTGTGTGTATGTGGCACATGTCTAAATAATAAAATCTTTCTGTGCTTATAGAATAACATTGTTCTAGGTTTTACATAAAATTATCTGCTGCCGGTAAGGGTGCTTAACTAGATGGAAACTAAGGCTACTTTCACACTTCCATCTTCAAAATCTGCACAGGATCCATCAAGACGTTGAAATGACGGATCCTGTGCAGATTGTGGAAAACGTGTGCACTGGGCCCGTCTTTCTGACGGACCCGTCGAAGCTGTGTGCACCTGTTGTGTATGCGTCTTCGCAGCGGTTTTCCGCTGCGAAAACGCATACACAACACAAACCAGGTAAAAAAAAAAAAAAAAAAATCGAGGTATTCTCACCTACCGGCGTTCCCACGCAGCGATGCTCTTTGTAGCTAGCAAAAAACGTTCCTCTGAACGTTTTCTCTGCCCGACGGACCGTTTTTTTGATGCAGGATCCAGTGAAAAAGGGATGACTCTGCAGCTAGTACCCCTTAAGCATGGTGGGCCCTTAGAATGATTTTCTCTGGTGGGCCCACACTACTCCAGTCCGACGCTGGCTGCAGGTGGAATTGTGGATCCAGCCGCAGCTGTTAACAAGTTAAATGCCACTGTTGATCTCTTATAGAGGAATTTAACACGTGCTTCTGGCAAGTGTCCCGGAAATCCCGCCCATGACATCCAGAGGTCTCTAGCAGACATCTTTGGTTGTCACTGCCAGATTGCTATGAGCGCCACCTGGTGGTCAGCACTCATAGCAAGTGAGCAATTCTGCTACATACTGGTGATCTGATTACCTCCTGTATGTAGCGGAGCTGATCGGATTATGGCAGCTTCTAGTCTCCCATGGAGACTATTGAAGCATGCCAAATGTAAAATTATAATGTTTTCATAAATATTAAAAAAATAAGAAAAATAAAAGTTTAAAACACCCTCCTTTCGCCCCATTCAAAATAAAGCAATAAAAAAAAATCAAACATACACATATTTGGTATCGCCACATTCAGAATCAACCGATCAATCAATAAAAAAATAATAATTAACCACCGCTATACAGCGTAACGAGAAAAAAAGTAAAAACACCAGAATTCTTTTTTTGGTCACGACAATATTGCATTAAAATGCAATAACGGGCGATAAAAAGATCACATCTGCACCAAAATGGTATCAATAAAAATGTCAGCTCGGTGAGCAAAAAATAAGCCCCCACCTAATCCGAGATCACAAAAATTGGAGAAACTATGCAGAAGTAACCATAGTGTTGAGTGGCACCTCCTAGCCACCAGGGCAGGGGTTTATGCAGCATGTACAGACATGCATGTGAATGTAAGCAATTAAAAAATATAAAATATGGTGCAACACTCACACTTTGTGAGGTGGACAGTTATGTTGAAATTTCTGAATTGTGGAGATTTTTCTTTTGCATTTAAAAAATAAATGATGGCTTTCCCATCTCACAATCCAGGAAGCACACTCTCTGTGACACACAAGCCTTGGCATCAGGATTTTTCTTTACTAGCAAAAATATATGAGACAACTTCACTGCTTGTTTCCAGTGTGAAGAATATCAAAATGCTGCTATTAATGTTATGTTATTGCAGTGTATCACAAAACAATTCACGGTCACACCGACTCTGCAGGTACAGAACCTCACGGTTATTGAATTATTACTCACAGACTGAGGCTAACAATCATATTTTGAATGTCATTCAGCATTGCAGCAGAAGACCCCAGTCAGATCTAGGCCCCCTTCACATCTCCGTGTTTGCAGTAGGTATGGCATCCGTTTTTTTTACTGTTGCTACACATACCCATTATAACCTATTTTGCGGTACACATGTCTGTGCTTGTACATGGACCATGTGTCCATGTGAACCTCACAGACATGTCTGTTTTTTTTGGCAGCACGGATGGCAAGGGCCAATAAACGTCTATGGGTTTTTGAATGCTCATGAATGGCATCAGCGTTGAACCCGTGTGCTGTCTGTGGGCTGTACATGTTTAACATTTCAAACTATGAGAGAAGCTTTTTAATGTCATTCTTTCTTTATCCGTATTGGAAAAACCCGGATGGCACACTTATGAAACACTGATGACCGACTGATCCAAAACACTGATGACACCGATACTGTTTTTTCAGGCACTGGATTTATACGGATGTGTGAATGGACCTAAGGAATTTTTCTTTCCCTGTGTAGAATGAACTGTACACTCTGACCTCTTATCCCTAGGCCTAATATCCCAAAATGGTTCAGCTTGGTCGGCCCTCATCTTTTTAGTTTCTCTGATAGTCCACGCTGATTGGTTGCAGTAGACTATTTGACTGAACGGGAAACCACTGGGTAAATCTGACAGGGAGAAGGACTTGGGGATAACCATGTATAAGTATATAAGGGGACAATACAAATATCTCGCTGAGGATCTGTTTATACCAAGGAAGGTGACGGGCACAAGGGGGCATTCTTTGCGTCTGGAGGAGAGAAGGTTTTTCCACCAACATAGAAGAGGATTCTTTACTGTTAGGGCGGTGAGAATCTGGAATTGCTTGCCTGAGGAGGTGGTGATGGCGAACTCAGTCGAGGGGTTCAAGAGAGGCCTGGATGTCTTCCTGGAGCAGAACAATATTGTATCATACAATTATTAGGTTCTGTAGAAGGACGTAGATCTGGGGATTTATTATGATGGAATATAGGCTGAACTGGATGGACAAATGTCTTTTTTCGGCCTTACTAACTATGTTACTATGTTACTATGTAATAACTGCAAGGCATTACGAGGAAAGATACGTGTGACATCATTAGTCCGCTATCTGGCTACTGCAGTCTTCAGCACTGTGTAAGATGGCATCAGGCATTTATTTCCTTACAAATGAAATTGCAAATTGTTGGAACGTGTGGGAACCTATAAATTTACAGAGATTTAACTCAAAGTAAATCTGCAGCAAAATGATCCTCATAACCAAATGGTCAATAGACAACAGGTGACTATATCTGTATCTTTTTATTTTCATACAAGGAGAAGTGCAGCTCTAGAATACATACTACTTATGTACCAAGCGAAATGGCATGTTGACTTCAAGAGCATTCACAAAAACATTGATTTACATGGAGCTAAGTACTGTCGGAGTTATATAAAGATTATTAGTAAATCAGTAAAGGGGTAATCCAATCTCATACATATATCAGTAACGTGAGTTCTACCAATGTAACCTGCATCTATCTAAAAGAAGGGGTCCTGAAACACTTCACGCCAAGTCATCCGAGCTCCTATTCATTTGTATGGAAAATCCTACCACTGCTCAACTGAGAGGCGTGGACGATAGGACCCCAATCTCAAGATGGATGGGGGGAACGCTATACATACCATGTGAATAACCATTTATCACCAAACACATTGTTTCAGAACAACATCATGGCAGTACAATGTTCCTATTTCCTGGTTCAATCCGTTTTGTTCACCAGCATAGGCAAATCTGATGTGAATTATTGATTGAATTCCATATGAATATTCACTAAGCTACTTGTGTACAGGCGTTCAAAGCATTGCAAACTCCTGGGAGTGTATATTACTTTGAGTATTCCGAACTCATTCCATCAAAAGGCTTCAGGCTTTTAATGAGAGGATACTGTTCATGTTCTGTAGGTTTAGAACATGCAATTAAGGCAAAAGGTTGGCCCTCAACCTGCCAAGGAACTGAAGTGTTAATTCATACCGTTGACTTTTTCCTACAGATTTGCCTTAAGACATTCAACTGTATATAATATTAGTTATACATATTTTATCAGTTAACCTTCAGTGTCAAAAATAGGAATGTACTCCTAATACTTTGGTGCACTCATCTGTAGAAGAGTTCTCCAGCCTTTCCTCAGCCTCTCATTGAAGGATGGCAATCATTAGGTGGCTGGCTAGTGAATGACAGATGGTACAATGCCATGTTACAGTGCAGAATACCATAAGAATAACATTTCTCAAAAATAACTAGTGCGAAAGTCCATTGTAATTCACACAGGTATTTTCGAATCCATGGACGTTGTCAGGTTTATTCGTCTCAAAATATTAAATTTAGATCATGCAAATGAATAACACACTCCTGCCATTCATATTTTATAGACAATATCTAAAAAGTTCTCGAATCCCTCTTCTCCAGCTATAACCTAAATATGTAATGACATACGCCGGGTAGAAGTGAATTGCTTACCCATTCTCATAATCTCACATCACATTTCCGTATTTAACCCTTCTCATACTTTCTATACTGTGCTTACTTACGCATTTGCATTAGGCCCGGTTACCGGAGATAGGAAATACTGCAGCATTCAGCATTAATTTGGTGTACTCATGTCATCTGCTCATCATAAAGCCGTGTATTACCTTATAGTATTTCTTCCTTTCCCCGCTCACATGTAAAATGTCAATTTGTAGCCGTGTATTTCTATAATGGATACGGAGCCGAATTGTGGTCTAAATTTGCTACAAGAAGCTTATCTTGCCGGCTTTACAACAGATCTTGTTAACTGACCGAACAGGTGATTGATCGCAAAAAAAAAGAGTAGAATGCACTCTTCACATAACTTTCAATGATTTCGCTATTGCCCCAAGAAGTAAGCATTTTCTATTAGCACGCTTCATTAAAGAGTATGGGACTAGCAGGCTGGATTACACCCATTGTTACAAGTATTGAGCATCACTATGATGGGTTACAGTGTCAAAGATTAGAGCCCAAAAATCATTCCTCTGTCAAAACCTCAGTTACGGCAGTTGCCGAATGCTTTATTTAGGCGTCTGTGTGATTTTTTATTGACAATGAGAGACATCTGCAGTCTCAAAAGCTCAATCATTATGGATTCTAACATGCAGGTGTATTCCTTATGATTTTGAAAGTTACACTCCAGCATTATCCTACTTCTGTAAGACAGGAGAAAGCAATACATCAACCCATAAAGTGAAAACGAAACAAAAATGACATTTTCCAACCTCTTCCACGGAGACTATTAAACCTCTACTTACCGGTGCCTGCTAATAGAATGCATGCATTCATGATTGAGGTGATGGTAGTGGCCAGTGCCCAGCATGCTATTACTTACCTGCGGTGTATATGGCAGTGCTCGCCTGAAGGATTAACACAGATCTCCAAATGAATTCCGGCATTCTGCTGCTGGTTATCCCTTCATCTCCTGAATGCTGGAAGACAGCTAGATCCCCATCAACACAAGCACAGGTTGAGAGGGAAAAAAGGCTTCTAGTTTCCAAGAATGAGATAACCCTTACTGATTCCCTCCCTTCCTTATGTTAGCTACAGTTTATTGAATCTGCCAAGGAAAAAAGGCAAACTCTTCAGCTGCCTGGTGCTTATCCTAAACTATCACCTCTCACTATCACTCTGCCTGGTACAATTCCTTGGCTCTTAAAATAAACCTTCTTGTTTGATTTTCTTTTGCTCCTCCTTTTTCATTCCGTTCGTTTTTTTCCTTTCTCTGTCCTCGGCTCTGTACCTTCCAGTTACTCTCACCCTCCCCTTTTCCTTTCTTTTTTTTTTCCTTTTGAATATATTTATTTCTCTCTCTCGTGCTGTCTCCCTTATGTAATATGTGTTGATTTCTTCCCGTAAGATTTCCTAGCCTGCCCTCATTTCTGCAATCCACATCTTCCTTTTTCAGTTCTACATTTCTGTTCCACTTTTTACATAGTTGGTGCATAAACAGGGTTTTTTTTCCTGCTTTTTAAAATTTGTTGTTTTCTTTGTCACCCTCCGTATCCTCCAGAGAATTGGTAATCTATGAACCAAATGGTCCTGGTGTCACATTAAGAAGAAATCATTGGCGTCAATTTCACATACAGACAATGATTAGTTTGTGTTGTAAGAATGCAATTAGTGTAAAAAATGCATTCAATTATAAAATTAAATCCATGCATGTAATAAAAATGTAAAATGGATAGTATGAAACAAAGCAAAGTGCAGAAGAAAAGACACAGGGACACAAATCAGGGCACAGGGTGTTACTGTTGTATTTTGCTTTGCACTTAGCTGTGGATTACACATTTTCTTGCTAAGATAAACTGATCTCTGTTTGTGTTCTCCTATTTAGCTATTGTACTTATCGTTTTTTGCTGTAGGGTGAAAAAGCATCTCTTGCCCCTTGAGAAAAAACAGACGATGATTGAAGTGGATCAAAGCTGTTGTATATGGTCCCTCTACCATTGCAATTACAGAGAAATTAATCCATACCAAAGTGAAGAGAATTCAATAATAATATATGGGAGTGTAAATCCTGGAAAACCCATTTGATTCCTATAATAAATGCATTTTAGGCGTGGCAGAGGGCTCATCAACCTGTGACATGCCAGCTATTGTGAAGATACAATGTTCTGAATGCCTTGTTAGTGGTCTGACAGCCTGTGGCCATCACAACATATTGAGAGGTATAGTCTTAAAAAGCCACCGATTGCTGATCCATGTAATCGGAACATTTTATATGTGGTAGGACTGAAATTATTATAAGTATAAGTTCAAGCATGAAGTTTCCCAACATGTGGATTTTGCTGGAGATTCTCATCAGAATTACCGACCTTCATATTTAAGGGTTCAAAACTGTGGTGAAAATACATAGCATTTTGACAATGTGTACATAAAATTATTTGCTACTAGTGGATGACATCTTGAAAACCCAATCCAGGTGTATTGCAATTTGCTGCAGATTTTTCCTAACACATACTGTATATAGTACAGCTGTAGCACAGAGAAGCAGGATGGTAACTCTAATTATGGTGTCATCACCGCCAACCATCTTGGTGGAGTTCTCAAAGTTTTGGAGGGTGGTACATATGTCTGACATCCATGTTCACTCCTGAGGTCTTATGTGTGGAGTCTGAACTGAATACCAAAGGCCTTGTTGATGCTGGTAGTCAACAACTGCTCTCTTCTGCTCACAAATCCTTTCCAACATCTGCAGTGTAGAGCTTCAACGCATGGGGACATCACACATCAATCAGTGAGTCAGATGCTGCAAATGCTGCTGAAGCATGGCAAGGGCGGCGGAAGTTGTAGCTGACTTACTAAAATGGGCACTCAGGCGGCGTACTTTGACAAGCAGATCCGGGTAGGTTTTGAGAAACCGCTGAACCATGAGGTTAAGCACATGGACCAGGCATAGTACATGAGTGAGCTCGCCTCGCCTCAGAGCTGCCACCAGGTTCTGGCCATTGTCACACATGACCATGCCTGGCTGTAGGTTCAGTGGTGTCAGCCACAGATCTGCCTGCTCTTTCAGAGCTGTCCGCAATTCTTCAGCATTGTTCAGTTTGTCACCTAAGCATATTAGCTTCTGCACAGTCTTTTGCCGATTGGCTGAGTGTTGTGAATTCTGCTTTTGGGCTCCCTCTGGTGGTTGTAGGTGGTAATGCAGTTGTCCCTTGGCTGCAGTCCTGGACAGGTGTATCTGCTGATTGCAATTCTGACTGGGGTATTTAGGTTTGCAGGACTCATTAGTCCTTGCCAGTTGTCAATGTTTCTTGGGAAGTGTTGGATCTCTGTCTGGCTTCTCCTGCTTAGCTACCAATTCAGCAAAGATAAATGTCTGTTTCTTTTTCTATGGCACACAAGCTGTGTGCTTGTTTTTTTATTGTATTCCTGCTCTGAGTGTGGGAGTCTCTGGAGTTGCAGATATACGTTCCACGTCTTTAGTTAGATGGAGGAATTTTTTGTATAATCTGCTGTGGATATTTTTGGAAGGGTTTTAATACTGACCGCACAGAACTCTGTCCTATCCTTTCCTATTTTAGCTAGAGTGGCCTCTTTTGCTAAATCCTGTTTTCTGCCTGTGTTTGTCTTTCCTCTCCTACTCACAGCCAATATTTGTGGTGGGCTGCCTATCCTTTGGGGTTCTGCTCTAAGGCAAGGTAGTATTCCTATTTCCATCTATAGGGGTATTTAGTCCTCCGGCTGTGACGAGGTGTCTAGGCTTTGATAGGTACACCCCACGGCTACTTCTAGTTGCGGTGTTAAGATCAGGATTTGCGGTCAGTATAGTTACCACTTACTCCAGTGAAAGTTTTCATGCTGCTCCAAGGTCACCGGATCATAACAGTACAACTGGCCTATAATGAGTTAAATGCATCTCAGAAGAAGGGAAGAAAGGTGTTGAGCCATTTTTTTTTCTTCAGTCTGCTTTGTCTTCTCTTCCCTCTTAATCGCTGGGTGGCTGAGGAGCCGTGTGCTAGCATGAATGTTCAGGAATTAGCCTTGTGCTAGCATGAATGTTCAGGAATTAGCTTCTCGTGTAGAACAGCTTGCTGCTAGGGTACAGGGTATTTCTGATTATATTGTTCAGACTCCTGTTTTAGAACCGAAGATTCCTACTCCTGATTTGTTTTTTGGTGACAGGTCCAAATTTTTGAGTTTTAAAAACAACTATAAACTGTTTTTTGCTTTGAGACCTCGATCCTCCGGTGATTCCATTCAGCAGGTTAAAATCGTCATCCCCCTGCTGCGTGGCGACCCGCAGGATTGGGCGTTTTCCCTGGAATCTGGGAATCTGGCTTTGTTTAATGTAGACTCCTTTTTTCAGGCTTTAGGATTATTATATGATGAACCTCATTCTGTGGATCAAGCTGAGAAGACCTTGTTGGCCCTGTCTCAGGGTCAAGAGGCGGCAGAATTGTATTGTCAGAAATTCAGAAAATGGTCTGTGTTGACTAAATGGAATAATGATGCTTTGGCGGCAATTTTCAGAAAGGGTCTTTCTGAATCCATTAAAGATGTTATGGTGGGGTTTCCCACGCCTTCCGGTCTGAGTGATTCTGTCTCTGGCCATTCAGATTGACCGGCGCTTGCGGGAGCGCAGAACTGTGCGCGCTGTGGCGTTGTCCTCAGAGCAGATTCCTGAGCCAATGCAGTGTGATAGGATTCTGTCTAGAATGGAACGACAAGGATTCAGACGTTAGAATAGGTTGTGTTATTATTGTGGCAACGCTTCTCATGTCATTTCAGTCTGCCCTATGCGGACAAAGAGGATCGCTAGTTCATTTACCATCAGTACTGTACAACCTAAATTTCTGTTATCTGTGTCCTTGATCTGCTCATTGTCATCATTTTCTGTCATGGCGTTTGTGGATTCAGGTGCCACCTTGAACTTAATGGACTTTGAGTTTGCCAGGCGTTGTGGTTTTCCCTTGCAGCCTTTGCAGAACCCTATTCCTTTAAGGGGCATTGATGCTACACCCTTGGCTAAAAAAAAGCCCTAGTTTTGGACCCAGGTGACCATGCGCATGGCGCCAGCCCATCAGGAAGATTGTCGATTTCTGGTGTTGCATAATTTACATGATGCTATCGTGCTGGGTTTTCCGTGGTTGCAGGTACATAATCCTGTGTTAGATTGGAAGTCCATGTCTGTGACTAGTTGGGGTTGTCAGGGCGTTCATAATGATGTTCCTTTGATGTCAATCTCCTCTTCTTCCTCTTCTGAAATTCCAGAGTTTTTGTCTGATTTTCAGGATGTATTCGATGAGCCCAAGTCCAGTTTCCTTCCACCGCATAGGGACTGCGATTGTGCTATTGACTTGATTCCAGGCTGTAAGTTTCCTAAGGGTCGACTTTTCAACCTGTCTGTGCCTGAACATACCGCCATGCGGAGCTATATTAAGGAGTCTTTGGAGAAAAGGCATATTCGGCCATCTTCTTCACCGTTGGGAGCGGGGTTCTTTTTTGTTGATAAAAAAGATGGTTCCTTGAGACCCTGTATTGATTATCGCCTCTTGAATAAAATCACGGTCAAGTTTCAATACCCTTTACCTTTGCTTACCGATTTATTTGCTAGGATTAAGGGAGCTAGTTGGTTTACGAAGATTGACCTTCGGGGGGCATATAATCTTGTTCGTATTAAGCAGGGTGATGAATGGAAAACTGCGTTTAACACGCCCGAAGGCCATTTTGAATACTTTGTGATGCCATTCGGGCTCACTAATGCTCCATCTGTTTTTCAGTCCCTCATGCATGATATTATCCGGACTTATATTGATAAGTTCTTGATTGCATAATTGGACGATATTTTGATTTTTTTCTGATGATTGGGAGTCTCATGTGGAACAGGTCAGGATGGTATTTCAGATCCTTCGTGACAATGCCCTGTTTGTGAAAGGGTCTAAGTGTCTCTTTGGGGTGCAGAAGGTTTCTTTTTTGGGCTTTATTTTTTCTCCCTCATCTATAGAGATGGATCCGGTTAAGGTTCAGGCCATTCATGATTGGATTCAGCCCACATCCGTGAAGAGCCTTCAGAAATTTTGGGGTTTTGCAAATTTTTATCGCCGTTTCATTGCTAATTTTTCCAGCGTGGTTAAACCCTTGACCGATTTGACAAAGAAAGGCGCTGATGTGGCGAATTGGTCCTCTGCGGCTGTCTCTGCATTTCAGGAGCTTAAACGTCGATTTACTTCTGCTCCGGTGTTGCGCCAACCGGATGTTTCTCTTCCGTTTCAGGTTGAGGTTGACGCTTCTGAGATTGGGGCAAGGGCCGTTTTGTCTCAGAAGGATCCTGTTGGTTCCTTAATGAAACCGTGTGCCTTCTTTTCCCGTAAGTTTTCGCCTGCTAAACGCAATTATGATGTCGGCAATCAGGAGTTGTTGGCTATGAAGTGGGCGTTTGAGGAGTGGCGACATTGGCTTGAGGGAGCTAAGCACCGTATTGTGGTCTTGACCGATCATAAGAATTTGATTTGCCTCGAGTATGCCAAATGGCTGAATCCTAGACAGGTTAGATGGTCCTTGTTTTTTTCCCGTTTTGATTTCGTGGTCTCGTACCTTCCGGGTTCTAAGAACATTAAGGCTGATACCCCCCTCTCTAGGAGTTTTTTGCCTGATTCTCCTGAGGTCTTAGAACCGGTCGGTATTCTGAAAGAAGGGGTGGTCCTTTCTGCCATTTTCCCTGATTTACGACGGGTTCTTCAGGAATTTCAGGCTGACAAACCTGACCGCTGTCCTGTGGGGAAACTGTTTGTTCCTGACAGATGGACTAGTAGAGTGATTTCTAAGGTTCACTGTTCCATGTTGGCTGGTCATCCTGGCATTTTTGGTACCAGAGAATTGGTTGGTAGGTCCTTTTGGTGGACTTCTTTGTCGTGTGATGTGCGTTCTTTTGTGCAGTCCTGTGGGACTTGTGCGTGGACCAAGCCTTGTTTTTCCCGTGCTAGTGGGTTGCATTTGCCATTGCTGGTCCCTGAGAGGCCCTGGATGCATATTTCTATGGATTTTATTTCCCATCTTCCGGTTTCCCAGAGGATGTCGGTTATCTGGGTTGTTTGTGACTGGTTTTCTAAGATGGTTCATTTGGTGCCTTTGCCTAAATTGCCTTCCTCTTCGGATTTGGTTCTGTTGTTTTTTCAGCATGTGGTCCGTTTGCATGGTATTCCGGAGAATATTGTGTCCGACAGAGGTTCCCAGTTTGTTTCGAGGTTTTGGCGGGCCTTTTGTGTTAGGCTGGGCATTGATTTGTCTTTTTCTTCTGCGTTTCATCCTCAGACAAATGGCCAGACCGAGCAAACTAATCAGCCTTTGGAGACTTATTTGAGATGCTGTGTGTCTGCTGATCAGGATGATTGGGTGGCTTTTTTGCCATTGGCCGAGTTTGCCTTTAATAATTGGGCTAGTTCGGCTACTTTGGTTTCGCCTTTCTTTTGTAATTTTGGTTTTCATCCTCGTTTTTCTTCTGGGCAGGTTGAGCCTTCTGACTGTCCTGGTGTGGATTCTGTGGTTGACAGGTTGCAGCAGATTTGGGCTCATGTGGTGGACAATTTGGTGTTGTCTCAGGAGGAGGCTCAATGTTTTGCTAACCGTCGTCGGTGTGTTGGTTCCCGGCTTCGGGTTGGGGATCTAGTCTGGTTGTCTTCCCGTCATGTTCCTATGAAGGTTTCTTCTCCTCAGTTTAAGCCTCGGTTTATTGGTCCTTATAGGATTTCTGAGATTATTAATCCAGTGTCTTTTCGACTGGCGCTTCCGGCCTCTTTTGCGATCCATAATGTCTTCCATAGATCTTTATTGCGGAAATATGTGGAGCCCGTTGTTCCCTTAATTGATCCTCCGACCCCTGTGTTGGTTGATGGGGAGTTGGAATATGTTGTTGAGAAGATTTTGGATTCCCGTTTTTCGAGGCGGAAGCTTCAGTACCTTGTTAAATGGAAGGGTTATGGCCAGGAGGATAATGCTTGGGTTTTTGCCTCTGATGTCCATGCTGCTGATTTGGTTCGTGCCTTTCATCTGGCTCATCCTGATCGGCCTGTGGGCTCTGGTGAGGGTTCGGTGACCCCTCCTCAAGGGGGGGTACTGTTGTGAATTCTGCTTTTGGGCTCCCTCCGGTGGTTGTAGGTGGTAATGCAGTTGTCCCTGGGCTGCAGTCCTGGACAGGTGTATCTGCTGATTGCAATTCTGACTGGGGTATTTAGGTTTGCAGGACTCATTAGTCCTTGCCAGTTGTCAATGTTTCTTGGGAAGTGTTGGATCTCTGTCTGGCTTCTCCTGCTTAGCTGCCAATTCAGCAAAGATAAGTGTCTGTTTCTTTTTCTATGGCACACAAGCTGTGTGCTTGTTTTTTTGTTGTATTCCTGCTCTGAGTATAGGAGTCTCTGGAGTTGCAGATATACGTTCCACGTCTTTAGTTAGATACAGGAATTTTTTGTATAATCTGCTGTGGATATTTTTGGAAGGGTTTTAATACTGACCGCACAGAACTCTGTCCTATCCTTTCCTATTTTAGCTAGAGTGGCCTCTTTTGCTAAATCCTGTTTTCTGCCTGTGTTTGTCTTTCCTCTCCTACTCACAGCCAATATTTGTGGGGGGCTGCCTATCCTTTGGGGTTCTGCTCTGAGGCAAGGTAGTATTCCTATTTCCATCTATAGGGGTATTTAGTCCTCCGGCTATGACGAGGTGTCTAGGGTTTGTTAGGTACACCCCACGGCTACTTCTAGTTGCGGTGTAAGATTAGGATTTTCGTTCAGTATAGTTACCACTTACTCCAGTGAAAGTTTTCATGCTGCTCCAAGGTCTCCGGATCATAACAGCTGAGGCAATGCTGCAGTGCTTTCAGCTTGTGACTGATGTGATCATTTCCTAGATAGAGGCTGAAGAGGAGGAGGATGAGGTGCAGGAGCTGTAGACTGTGGGAGCAACCCTAATAGATGTAGGGCCCACAATCCTGAGCATCGGGAGGACATGTTCCATCCTAAGGTTCGACTGGGTCCCAGCTTCCACTATGTGAACCCAGTGTGCTATCAGCAAGATGTACCGTCCCTGCCCACAAGCACTTGTCCTCGTATCCATGGTTAGGTGGACTTTCCCAGTAACTGCATTGTTGAGGGCATGGCTAATGTTGTGGGACATGTGCTTGAGCAATGCAGAGATGGCACACCGGGAGAAATAGTGGCGGCTGGTGACAGTACCGAGGGATGGCCGCCGCCATCAGGTTGTGGAAAGCTTCCATC
The DNA here is from genome assembly GCF_032444005.1 of Ranitomeya imitator. Taxonomy (NCBI): domain Eukaryota; kingdom Metazoa; phylum Chordata; class Amphibia; order Anura; family Dendrobatidae; genus Ranitomeya; species Ranitomeya imitator. The sequence continues at coordinate 57,198,125 of NC_091291.1, forward strand.
TCCATGAGCCTAAAAGGCAACATTTTGAGCACAAGCAGTCACAAAATGTTTGAATTTAGTAGTGTGGCCTGTGGGGCGTTGGCTGCATATTTGCACTTGCGTTCCGGGGACTGGGGTATGGACAAATGAATGCTATGCTGGGACAAGAACGTGGAGGTGCTTCATGATGGAACTAGTTGAGTGTGTGCAATTAGAGGTGCAGGGTATTAGACATCTTCACATGCACCATGGATGAGGGATTGGCTTGCACACAAAACAGTGAAAGAAGCAGTGTTCAGCCCAAAAAGTCAGGTGCTTTGTTGCTATGTGCCTGATTATGCTGGTGGTGGTTAGGCTGGTAGTTTTGCTACCTCCACTAATGCTGGCCTGGGAGGTGGTGCAAATGGCCTTTTTGGGGGTTATCAGCAGAGTCTTTAAAAAATAACCAGACTCGAGAAGACCTAACAGTTGAACTGGCAACTTCCATCATGTTGGTGTTACGGAGAATGATTGCCCGCCTTCTGTCTGTGGCCACCACACTGCCTTTTCCTACCTGTTGGGGTGCTATGTCACCCTCCCCTTGTGTGCTGCTGTCATCCTGCCAGGTTAGGTCAGTTATTATATCATCCACTACCTCATCATCCACTTCCGCACCCTGGTCCTCCTCCTGACCTTCTGGCAATTGTGTCTCATCATTGTCCACCTCTTGTGACACTTTCCCACCATTGCCTTATCTGACTGTGGCTTTTCAAATATTTGGGCATCGCTACATGTGATCTCATCTTGCCCCAATTCAAGTGGACCAGGAGAGAGGCCCAAATCTATAAATGGAAAAGTGAACAGCACTTCTGAGTGTCAAAGTGTGGGATCCGTTGTCTCTGGGCACTCGGCATGGTGGGAGGAAGGAGGATCAGGGTGAGGAATATGCGGTCCAGACTCACAGCTACTTATACTTTACTGTGTGGAAGACAGGGTGCTGGTGGTGGTGGCAAAGAAACTGGAAGTATTGCCCGCTACCCAACCAACAACCTTTTGACACTGCTCTGGTTTCAAAAGTGGTTTGCTGCTGTGGTCCCTTAGTAATTGGGACAGGAAGGTCAGGTAAGAAGATGTGGGTGTTTGTTGTGGTACATTTTTAGCTTGGCCTTGGCCTCCGAATGTACCATCTCCATCACGTCCATTTCCCTGTCCCTTGGCACATGTCTTGCCCAGTTTAAATGGAGGACAATATTTTCCACGTTCACTACAAATGGCTGAATTTGGAGTACACTTATATGTGATCCGTGTGATTGACAAAACACAGTTTTAAATATCTGGCCTATAGGTAACTATATTTTACCAGCAAGCTGGTGACAAAAAAATTCACTAACACACTGAAGAAAAAAAATTAAAGGGAGGGCAGGAATTGGCAGAATATGGAGCACACATTTTATCTCTGATCCGCTTGATGAACAAACCACTGTTTGAAATAGCTGGCCTGTAGATAACTATTTTTACCAGCAAACTGGTATAAAAAACTCACTAACACACTGCAACAAAATTTAAAGAGAGCAGAAATGGCAGAATTTGGAGCACACTTTTTATCTCTGATCCATGGGATGGACAAACCACTGTTTGAAATAGCTGGCCTTTAGGTAACTATTTTTACCAGCAAACTGGTGGTAAAAAAACTCACACATGGCAGCAAAATTTAAAGGGAGGGCAGAAATGGCAGAATTTGGAGCGCACATTTTATCTCTGATCTGTGTGATAGACAAACCATTTTTTGAAATAGCTGGCCTGCAGGTTAACATCAAACTGGTGTAAAAAAATATGCTAACACACCACAACAAAATTTAAAGGGAGAGCAGAAATGGCAGAATTTGGAGGGCACTTTCTTTATCTCTGAACCATGTGGCGTACAACCACTGTTTGAAACTGATACTACCTACAAATAAATTGAAGCATATGCCAAGTAAAAATTCAAAAAACATTTTTTATTTAACAAATATTGACACGCAACTATTTAAAAAGATTCCGTGGATGAATACACACATATGGACCCGAGAACACAGGACTTAATATACCCATTCCATAAACATATTAAAAAAATGGATGAACATCAAGAGCATATAAAGAAAAATTTTTTTTAGGGTTCCTCAGTGTTAGCAGCGGGTTATTCAGCGTGATGTCCACAACGAGCAACAGAGAATGTTCATTTATTAAGAATCAAGAACATCCAGCTTACAACATGAGAACAGGATCTATCTGGTTTCTGAGAGAGAGAGAGAGAGAGAGCTGCTGTAACCTTCAGCTTCAGCTGCACACACAAGAATGTGCTCAGAAAAAAAAGGGGAGGAGGAACCTCCTGTCTGTAAATGAGGACTCTTTTTTTTAACTTTGTTGACATGTGAACAATGTGCATGCAGATATATAAATCACATCATATTAAACAAACAATAGTTGCTGCAATACATACAGATCAATATGCATTAGGCCAAGACCCCCACTCAACAACTACTTATTCTGTCAGTCCCATAGTGGTTCTCAATTCTTGGAACCTAGGTCGTGGCAATGGCTTGGTCAAAATATTAGCTAACATTTTATCAGTTTCACAATAAACATATTGAATTGCGCCACGATCTATTAAATCACGTAGATGATGACATCTGACGTCGATGTACTTAGTTCTAGCACTGATCTTTTCACTGCATGCAAGTTTAATGCATCCTTGGTTGTCCTCATATATCACCGTTGGCTGAGTTAACGGTTTACCAAGATCATCCATCAGTTGTCTTAGCCAAATGATCTCCTGACTTGCATAGGCTGCGGATACATACTCAGCTTCTGTAGATGACAAAGCAACAGACACTTGTTTTCTACTAGACCAGGAGATTGAACTTTCTCCAAGTTTAAATACGTATCTACTTGTGGATTTATGATCTTGCGAATCACCAGCCCAATCTGAGTCAACATAGCCGGTGAGTTTTAGATTTCGTGCTGTAGATATTTTTAAATTTACACCCTGTGTCCCTTTTAAATATTGGAGAACTCTTTTAACGGCATTCCAGTCCTTTTGGTGCGGTTTCTCCACATATCTGCACAATATTCCAACTGCTGTTGTAATATCCGGTCGAGTCATTGTTGATATATATAGAAGTGCCCCCACTGCCTGTCGATATTTCTCATTGTTAGGCAACAGGTCATCTTCTTCCAGTTTCAGATAGGATGATTCCATTGGCGTTGATACACCTTTGGCCTCCGTCATTCCGAACTGATCCAAAATTGAATTAATCTTTGCACTTTGATTTAAAAGAAAACTTCCATCTTCCTCTCTCTGGATGTGGATTCCTAGATAATATGTCACATTTCCTAGGTCTTTCGTTTCAAAATGCTGGTTCAAAATTTTAGTAATTTTCCCAATTTCAGCTTCTTCTTGATGAACTACATCTACATCGTCCACATATAAGAGAATATACATCCATTTTCCATCTGTATATCTCGTGTACAGGCATGGATCCGCTTGACCTCTTTTAAATCCTTCTTCTAACAAGACTTTGTTCATTTTAGTGTTCCATGCTCTCGCCGATTGCTTAAGACCATAAAGAGATTTTTGTAGTTTGCAAACAAGATTCTGTTCACCTTCCTTTACATAACCTTCAGGTTGAGTCATGTATAAGTCCTCCTCAATGTCACCATTTAAAAATGCAGTTTTATTATCCAAATGTCTGACAAACATCCTTTGTACTGCAGCTACCGCCAACAATGCTCTAAATGTTGTCTGCTTAGCGACCGGGGAAAAAGTAGCATCATAGTCTTCGCCATATTTTTGAGAATATCCTTTTGCGACCAACCTCGCTTTAAATCTGTGGACTTTACCTTCAGAATCATATTTGGTTTTAAATACCCATTTGCACTTAATTGCCTTTTTATCCTGTGGTAACTCAGTGAGTTTCCAAGTTTGAAGTTGATGAAGCGAGTTCATTTCTTCATTCGCGGCATTGATCCACTTTGTTCTTTCATGGGCGGGTAGTTTCTGCATTTCATCCCAAGACTGTGGTTCTGACTCAGGCAGTGTCTTCACAATGTAGGATAAACGTTTAGCTGGTATTCCTTTGTTTGATCTTGACGACCGTCTAATTTCAGGTTCACTTAGGCCTTTTGTTGTTCCTTCAGTGGTTGAAGAGTCCAGCCAGACTTCTACATTGTTTTCTTGGTTGTCTTGTAATTGTGATTGAGATTGTTGTTGTTGCTTCATCTGGACTACTGGCATAGTGTCATAAAACTTGGGTGACACGAAGTTTTCATCAAACACTACATCTTTACTTATTGTGACCTTGTTTGTCTCTGGGTGGAAAATTCTATAACCTTTCTGGGTTTCACTGTAGCCTACCAGGATGCCTTCCTTGGCATGAGATTCCCACTTAGTTCGTTTTTCTTTGGGAACATGTGCAAATGCTTTACTTCCGAAAATCCTTATGTGTTGTAGTTTTGGTTTTGTACCATTCCATTGTTCAAATGGAGTTTTCTCTGTCGCTTTACTTGCTAGTCTGTTCTGAAGATAACAAGCCGTCATAATACCTTCACCTCAATATACTGTAGGCAAATTTGCATCAAATAACATACTCCTTGCGCTTTCACAGAGTGTCCGGTTCCTTCTTTCTGCTACACCATTTTGCTCAGGGTTGTATGGTACAGTAGTTTGAAATATGATTCCATTTTTCTTTAAAATGCTCTGTGTTTCATTACTTGTATACTCAGTTCCATTATCTCTACGTAAAATTTTGGCATTCTTCCAAACTTGTTGTGTACTTCAGCTAGATATATTCCAAGTTTCTCTGGAACTTCATTTTTGCTGTGAAGTAAATAGACAACTGTATATCTTGAATTGTCATCAATAAATGTACGAAAATATTTCTTCTTTCCAGGGGTCTGAGTACGCATTGGACCACAAATATCCGTATGTACTAAATCTAGTGGTTGTTCTGTTCTTGTAGTACTTTTCTTAGGAAATGCCTTTCTGGACATTTTCCCTTTGATACAGCTGGAACACCTCATTGTCTGATTACATGAATCAATTGTAATATTATCAGCTAATTGTTCTTGAAATAACTTTCTTATTGCTTCTGGGTCTCTATGCGCAAGCCGCCTGTGCCATACATGAATACAGTTCTTGTGCAGTTCTTGCTTAGCTGTGCATACACACTTTTTACATTTCAACTGATACAGTTCATCTCTGATTTTTCCTTTTGCTAATCTGCTCCTTTGAGATGATGCAGCTATCTTCCTTAAATGTAACTTCATTACCTTGTTTTGTGAGCTTTTTCACAGATAATAGATTACTTTCAAGACTAGGCACATATAGTACATCTTTTACATGGATCCTTCTACTTTGTGTTGCAGAGATGTTACAATCAATATAACCGTCTCCTATGCCTTCTGAGTTCATGCACTGACCGTTTGCCATTATCACTTTCTCTGACTTATTTTTGTTAAGCTTAGTAAAGAAGTCTCTGTCATTGGTCATGTGACTGGTTGCACCAGAATCTATACACCACGCATGCTTTGATTTAAATGCATTGACTGATGTGAATGCAGCTTCAGTATTTGCCGAATCATTGTTTCCAGATACAGCACTCTTAACTCTCTGTTGGCTGTTTTGCTTTTTCAGCTGATTCATTTTAGCTTTCCAGACTCTGCATTCAGCTTTTAAATGACCTGGCTTCTTGCATATAAAACATTCACGTGTCTCTTTAGGGTGTTTTCTGCTGGTGGGCACATCATGTGTTTGTAAAGCAGTTTCCTTGTTACATATCTTGCTGCTCACATTTTCTGCCTTTCTCTTATATTCATCTACAAGCTTTCCTCTGACGTATTCCAATGTCAGCTCATCATCTGGGCGTGCATCCAGTGCAGTTACAAGCGTGTCATCGCTTTCAGGGAGACCACTAAGTAATAGCGCTGCTACCTGGAAGTCCTTCATATCTTCCCCAATGCCCCGCAGGCGCTCTACGGTCTCCAGAGTATTTCTAATGTAGTCCTGCATGTCCTGATCATTGTGTAGCTTAGACTGATACAGCTTTCTCATTAGATAGAGTTTATTACTTAAATTTATTCTCTCATGTACTTTCTGCAACTGCTCCCACATTTCCTTTGCAGATTCACACTTACACACATGCACAATCTGATCATCCTCTATACTGAGTGATATGGTGCTCTGTGCTTTCTGATCCATTTCTAGCCATTCCTGTGGTACTGGGTCAGGCTTAGGGTCCTGAGTGTATTTCCACGTACCTTCTCTTATCAGCAGCATCTTCAACTTGAATTTCCAGGATTGGTAGTTCTGGTTATTCAGGCTTGGCACTGTAAACTTTGTTGAGTTGCTGCTGGCGGCCATTTTACTTCTTCTCAGTTTGCTGTTGTCTTTCTATCTCTGTGCTCTGGAGGTTTGGGATTGCTTTGACTCCTGGGCCCATAACTAGTGTTGAGCGATACCGTCCGATACTTGAAAGTATCGGTATCGGATAGTATCGGCCGATACCCGAAAAGTATCGGATATCGCCGATACCGATATCCGATACCAATACAAGTCAATGGGACACCAAGTATCGGAATGTATCCTGATGGTTCCCAGGGTCTGAAGGAGAGGAAACTGTCCTTCCGGCCCTGGGATCCATATTAATGTGTACTTTAAAGAAACTTATCTAGAGGTGTGGTGAGCACTTTGACCCACCAAGTGCTTCACAGAAGTTTATAATGCAGAACCGTAAATATAAAAAATCATATTTTTTCACAAAAATTATCTTTTCGCCCCCAATATTTTATTTCTCCAAGGGTAAGAGAAGAAATTGGACCCCAAAAGGTGTTGTACAATTTGTCCTGAGTACGCTGATACCCTATATGTGGGGGGGAACCACTGTTTGGGTGCATGGGAGGGCTCGGAAGGGAAGGAGCGCCATTTAGAATGCAGACTTAGATGGAATGGTCTGCAGGTGTCACATTGCTTCTGCATAGCCCCTAATGTACGTAAACAGTAGAAACCCCCCCAATTGACACCATTTTAGAAAGTAGACCCCCTAAGGAACTTATCTAGAGGTGTGGTTAGCACTTTGACCCTCCAAGTGCTTCACAGAAGTTTATAATGCAGAACCGTAAAAATAAAAAATCAAATTTTTTCACAAAAATTATTTTTTCGTCCCCAATATTTTATTTTCCCAAGGGTAAGAGAAGAAATTGGACCCCAAAAGGTGTTGTACAATTTGTCCTGAGTACGCTGATACACCATATGTGGGGGTAAAGCACTGTTTGGGCGCATGGGAGAGCTCGGAAGGGAAGGAGCGCCATTTGACTTTTCAATGCAAAATTGACAGGAATTGAGATGGGACGCCATGTTGCGTTGGAAGAGCCACTGATGTGCCTAAACACTGAAACCAACCACAAGTGACACCATTTTGGAAAGTAGACCCCCTAAGGAACTTATCTAGAGGTGTGGTGTGTGCTTTGACCCACCAAGGGCTTCACAGAAGATTATAATGCAGAGCCATAAAAATAAAACAAAATTTTTTCCCACAAAAATAATTTTTTAGCCCCCAGTTTTGTATTTTCCCGAGGGTAACAGGAAAAATCGGACCGCAAAATTTGTTGTCCAATTTGTCCTGACTGAGTACGCTGATACCCCATATGTGGGGGGAACCACTGTTTGGGTGCATGGGAGGGCTCGGAAGGGAAGGAGCGCCATTTGGAATGCAGACTTAGATGGAATGGTCTGCAGGTGTCACATTGCGTCTGCAGAGCCCCTAATGTGCCTAAACAGTACAAACCCCCACCAATTGACACCATTTTGGAAAGTAGACCCCCTAAGGAACTTATCTAGATGTGTGGTGAGTGCTTTTACCCACCAAGGGCTTCACAGGAGTTTATAATGAAGAGCCATAAAAATAAAACAAAATTTTTTTCCCACAAAAATTATTTTTTAGCCCCCAGTTTTGCATTTTCCCGAGGGTAAGAGGAGAAATTCGACCCCAAAAGTTGTTGTCCAATTTGTCCTGAATGCGCTGATACCCCATGTGTGGGGGGAACCACCGTTTAAACGCAAGGGAAGACTCTGAAGGGAAGGAGCGCCATTTGGAATGCAGACTTAGATGGAATGGTCTGCAGGTGTCACATTGCATTTGCAGAGCCCCTAATGTACCTAAACAGTAGAAATCCCCACAATTGACACCATTTTGGAAAGTAGACCCCCTAAGGAACTCATCTAGATGTGTTGTGAGAGCTTTGAACCCCCAAGTGTTTCACTACAGTTTATAACGCAGAGCCGTGAAAATAAAAAAAAAACTTTCCCCAAAAAATTATTTTTTACCCCCAGTTTTGTATTTTCCCAAGGGTAACAGGAGAAATTGGACTCCAAAAGTTGTTGTCCTATTTGTCCTGAGTACACTGATACCTTATATGTTGGGGTAAACCCTTGTTTTGGCACACGGGAGAGCTCCGAAGGGAAGGAGCACTGTTTTACTTTTTCAACGCAGATTTGGCTGGAATTGAGATCGGACGCCATGTCGCGTTTGGAGAGCCCCTGATGTGCCTAAACAGTGGAAACCCCCAATTATAACTGAAACCCTAATCCAAACACACCCCTAACCCTAATCCCAACAGTAACCCTAACCACACCTCTAACCCTGACACACCCCTAACCCTAATCCCAACCCTATTTCCAACCATAAATGTAATCTAAACCCTAACTGTAACTTTAGCCCCAACCCTAACCCTAACTTAGCCACAACCCTAACTGTAACCTTAACCCTAGCCCCAACCCTAGCCCCAACCCTATCCCTAACCCTATCCCTAACCCTAGCCCTAACCCTAGCCCTAGCCCTAGCCCTAGCCCTAACCCTAACCCTAGCCCTAACCCTAGCCCTAACCCTAACCCTAGCCCTAGCCCTAGCCCTATCCCTAGCCCTAGCCCTAACCCTAGCCCTATCCCTAACCCTAGCCCTAACCCTAGCCCTAATGGGAAAATGGAAATAAATACATTTTTTTAATTTTTCCCTAAATAAGGGGGTGATGAAGGGGGGGTTTGATTTACTTTTATAGCGTTTTTTTATCGGATTTTTATGATTGGCAGCCATCACTCACTGAAAGACGCTTTTTATTGCAAAAAATATTTTTTGCATTACCACATTTTGAGAGTTATAATTTTTCCATATTTTGGTCCACAGAGTCATGTGAGGTCTTGTTTTTTGCGGGACGAGTTGACGTTTTTATTGGTAACATTTTCGGGCACGATACTTGCGGTATCGGAATGCTCAACACTACCCATAACCTGTTAGCAGCGGGTTAATCAGTGTGATGTCCACAAAGAGCAACAGAGAATGTTCATTTATTAAGAATCAAGAACATCCAGCTTACAACATGAGAACAGGATCAATTTGGTTTCTGAGAGAGAGAGAGAGAGAGAGCTGCTGTGACCTTCAGCTTCAGCTGCACACACAAGAATGTGCTCAGAAAAAAAAGGGGAGGAGGAACATCCTGTCTGTAAATGAGGACTCTTTTTTAACTTTGTTGACATGTGAACAATGTGCATGCAGATATATAAATCACATCATATTAAACAAACAATAGTTGTTGCAATACATACAGATCAATATGCATTAGGCCAACACTCAGAAAGGGCTACCTTATATATAAAGCTTTCTTCAAGATTAATCAATGTTATATAATTCAATATATTTCTCTTTGCAAACAGTGCTTTTGGACTTATATGTCAGCCAAAGTTGGTATTCAATATAACATTCATAAAGCGTAGACTCATAAATAAAGAAAAGATTTCCCATACAGCTCTATTTAGATGCCCATATAGCTTATGGCTCTATATAAAAACTTTTGTGGCTCCTCCCACAAAATTGTCTACATACTGCATATAATTATAAGATTGCTTGCTATCTCTACATCCATAATAAATGAAATTAAAGTGCATAGTGCTAAATAATGTTCAATATTAGTGCAAAACATGCTTTAGAATACTTGCAGAGATAAAACCATATTGAAAGGTGCAAAAATAAGCTACTAAATATGACAGCAATCAAATAAGGATGACATAAAATTAGGTTAAAGTGCAGTGGTTAAAGTGCAAACATGCTACTGAAGGTTTGCAATAGTCAGCTAGACATGGAGGAGGAAGCAAATCAACTAACTTAAAGGGGTATACATGACCTGTCTAGCAGGGAGTGTCCCGACGCGCATTTCGCATTAGCTTCTTCTGATGGGGGTGTAGATTGGGGTGTAGTTGGTTATATTCACTGTTTGAAATAGCTGGTCTGTAGGTAACTAATTTTACCAGCAAACTGGTGTAAAAAAAATTACTAACACACTGTTAAGGTTGGAGGATTACACTAAATACATTCAATATTAAAGTGCAATCGCAACCTGGGGTCCACCGTGCAGAGATTTTAAACTGCTGCTAATGTGAACAATGATGATCACACAGCAAGCGATTTCTTGCACACACTTAGTTAACCCCTTTCTGACGAACTATCCTGTCGAGGTGGGGTGGGCCCCTATGCCCACCGACGGGATAGTACGTCATACGCGATCGGCCACGAATATCGCAGCTGACACTATGACCGCCCCCGGCACATTAACCCCCGACACACCGTGATCAAACATGATCGCGGTGTGCCGGCGGTACAGGGAAGCATCGCGCAGGGAGGGGGCTCCCTGCGTGCTTCCCTGAGACCCCCGGAGCAACGCGATGTGATCACTTGTGGGGGGTTTCAATGTTTAGGCACATCAGGGGCTCTCCAAATGCAGCATGGTGTCCCATCTCGATTCCAGTCAATTTTGCATTGAAAAGTCAACTTTTGGGGTCCATTTTCTCATGTTACCCTTGGTAAAATAAAACAAATTGGAGCTTAACTAAATTTTTTGTGAAAAAAAGTTAAATGTTCATTTTTATTTAAACATTCCAAAAATTCCTGTGAAACACCTGAAGGGTTAATAAACTTCTTGAATGTGGTTTTGAGCACCTTGAGGGGTGCAGTTTTAGAATGGTGTTACACGTGGGTATTTTCTATCATATAGACCCCTCAAAATGACTTCAAATGAGATGTGGTCTCTAAAAAAAATGGTGTTGTAAAAATGAGAAATTGCTGGTCAAATTTTAACCCTTATAACTCCCTAACAAAAAAAAATTTGGTTCCAAAATTGAGCTGATGTAAAGTAGACATGTGGGAAATGTTACTTATTAAATATTTTGTGTGACATATCTCTGTGATTTAATTGCATAAAAATTCAAAGTTGGAAAATTGCGAAATTTTCAAAATTTTCGCCAAATTTCCATTTTTTTTCACAAATAAACGCAGGTAATATCAAAGAAATGTTACCACTATCATGAAGTACAATATGTCTCGAGAAAACAGTGTCAGAATTACTGGGATCCGTTGAAGCGTTCCAGAGTTATAACCTCACAAAGGGATAGTGGTCAGAATTGTAAAAATTGGCCTGGTCATTAACGTACAAACCACCCTTGGGGGTAAAGGAGTCACTCAATGTGAAAAGCACATTTACTGCACCCGCATGCAGAAACAAAATAGAAGCTCTGCAACAAAGCTGTGTTACTCGCACACAGAAACAAAACAGATGCTTTGCAACTGAGCTGTGTTACTCACAGAAAGGGAGCAGATGCTCAGCAACTGAACTGTGTCAGTCTCACACAGAAACAGAACATGTATGGTGCTAAATACTACCCCTGTTAACCTCACAGGGGAATGTAGCCCACTAACGGGGTAAAAGGCAAACAGTGGTCACACAATCCACAACCGCACTCAACCAGTTCCTCTCCGGAGGTGCCACAATTCTACACGCCATCACTGAATTCACTCAGACAAACTACTCTCCTGGGAATCGGAATTCTAGCAGCTTACTGCCAACCCTAAGCACATGCTGGTAAAGACCACACTGATACAAAGTCTCATACACACATGTAACAATAATGACACTAGCGCACCCCCCTGCGGCTCTGAGACCCTTTTATATGTTCGACTGGACAGGACCTTGCTCGCGGACCAATCTGGCGCTGTCACATCACCAGAGCCGCTGACGACCGAACACCAATGAGTTGCCACCACATAACAAGCATGCTCAGTAGGGTGATTTCTGGACTAGATTGTCTATTCGTCGCTGCCTACCGCTGGTTACCAACTTACCAGAGACTTGGCTGAAGAGCCAGCAGTAACCAGATGAACTGCACGAACCTGAGCAATACTCTGGGACACACATCTATGCTCAGCAACACCTGCAGAGGCCGAAGCTAAATGGGAGACCGCCAATGCAGACAAGGCTTGAGATCTACCCAGTGCAGTGAGAGAAACCCTGCATCTAACATTACCCCCCCACTAGCATCCCTCCGGCGACATTCGCCACGCTCAAAAACCACAATAACCTGGGGGGCACAAATGTGCTCTATAGGCTCCCAGGTCTTATCCTCACGCCCATGACCATTCCAGTCCACCCAAAAAAATTTTTGCCACATACTACCTTGGACCCGACAAGGGCATTGACCTCAAAATTGTCCCAGGTCGTATCTGAGCTCCAGGCATGAGTCCCAGAAGACCGGGTCATATATATGGGTTTCAACAAAGACACATGGAAGGTGTCGGTGATGTTCAGATGTGGTGGAAGGCTGAGGCAATAGACTATATGGTTCACCTGTTCCAGGACCTTAAAAGGATTTTTATAGCGGGGAGCAAATTTAGTGGACTCAACACATAGCCTGAAGTTATGAGCGGAGAGCCACACTAAATCTCCAGGGGCGAAGACCGGAGCGGGAAGTCGATACTCGTCGGTGAAGATCCTCATTCTCTCCTTAGAAGCCCTAATGGCATCTTGTGTGTGGTCCCAGATGTCTTGAGCCTCCACTGCACAGTCCACCACCCTAGTGTCAGAAGATGAGACGGGCATGGGAACACGCAGATGCTGAATGTAGTTAAGGAGAAACGGCGTTTGCCCTGTGGCATCGGACATGTTTTTATTTAAAGCAGACTCCGCACAAGGCAGTAAAGATGGCCAGTCGTCATGCCTGATAGAGACAAAATGCCAAAGGTACATGACCAGAGTCTGTTTGGCCCTCTCTATTAGCCCATTCGTCTCGGGATGATATGCAGAAGAGAGAGATTGAGATCAACACTGATCAACCGACAAAGCACCGAGAAGCGAACTGGACCACGGTGACAATCTTGTCAGGTATCCTGTAAAGGTGGAAAATATACTTCAAGAAAAGTACTGCCAAGGTCCATGCTGACGGTATGCATGGAAGAGGAACCAGATGTACCATCTTGGAGTGATGGTCGGTGACTACCCAATTGACTGTGTTGTTACAGGACTTAGGCAAGTCCACAATAAAATCCATCCCAATCATCTCCTAGGGCCTATCTGCCACTGCCAAAGGATGAAACAAGCCCAGAGGGCTCAGCCAGGAAGGCTGATTCCTAGCACAAGAGACACAAGCTTGAATGTAGTCCCCCACGTCACGTGCCATCCGAGGCCACCAATAAGTCCTCGCCAAAAGCTCAGTGGTCCTCTTGATGCCAAAAAGCCCACCTAGCTTGAAAGTCTGAGCCCTATGGAGGACATCCAGCTGCAGGTTACATGGTACAAAAGATTTGCCCGTAGGCACCTGCTCGAGCGAAAGTGGAGCCACTGTTCGAAGACTATCCGAAGGAACAATTAGCCGTGGCTCGTCCCCCTCTTCAGATGAAACTACGTAACGGGGTAGGACGTCAGCAAGTAAATTCTTCTCCCTAGAGTGAAAATGAATAGTGAAATTAAATCAGGAGAAGAATAAGGATCACCTGGCCTGGTGAGAATACAGCTGTTGGGCTGTCTGCAGATAGAGCAGATTTTTGTTGTTTGTAAATACCTGTAAGGGATGACGAGCTCCCTCTGCGAGATATCTCCACTCCAAGAAGGCCAACTTCATAGCCAAGGAGTTCCCAGTCCCCGATAGAATAATTCCTCTCCGTTGGTGAGAAGGTTTTAGAATAAAGGAAACAAGGATGTTACCGACCGTGAGCATTCTTCTGATATAGGACAGCTACCACACCGACAGAAGAGGCATCCACCTCCTGGATGAAGGGCTTATCCACACCAGGCCGATGTAGCCCAGAAGCCCTAGCAAAGTGGGACTTCAAGGAAGCAAAGGCATTAGAGACTTCCTCAGTCCATAGCTGAGTGTCAGCTCCATTCTTTGTGAGGGCTACCAAGGGAGCTGCCAGAGTAGAGAAGTTGCAGATGAACTGGCGGTAGTAGTTAATATACACAATAAAGCACTGCATCACTTTAAAGGAATGTGGCTCCTGCCAGTTCAACACCAATTCCACCATCGCAGGATTCATAGCCAACCACTTAGCTGAAATGGTGTACCCAAGGAATCGTAGGGACTCCTGCTCAAACACACACTTCTCTATTTTGGCGTAGAGAGAGTTTGCACACAAGAGTTCAAAGACTCTGGCCACTAGGGTTGAGCGACTTTTAGTTTTTTAGGGTCGAGTCGGGTTTCGCGAAACCCGACTATCTCAAAAGTCGAGTCGAGTGGAATCGGCCGATTATCGCGAAAAGTCGGGGATCGACCGAAACACGAAACCCAATGCAAGTCAATGGGGAAGCATAGTCGGCAGTGAGTGGAGGCCAGGAAAACACCTACAGTGCCCATTTTAATGGCAAAAACATCCATTCTTGTTACTGAAGCTTGTCAATCTTAATTTACCTTATAATAATAGTTAGGTATTGGAAATTGGGGGTCATTTGGCTAAAGTTGTGGGGGGTAGGGCTGGTTCAAGTATTTAGTGGGCCCAGGTAATCTGGACTACCTCAGGGCAGTGGAGCAGGGAGAGGTAAGTATTTAACCCCTTCATGACCTTGGGATTTTTCGTTTTTCCGTTTTCGTTTTTCACTCCCCTCCTTCCCAGAGCCATAACTTTTTTATTTTTCCGTCAATTTAGCCATGTGAGGGCTTATTTTTTGCGGAACGAGTTGTACTTTTGAACGACATCATTGGTTTTAGCATGTCATGTACTAGAAAATGGGAAAAAAATTCCAAGTGCGGTGAAATTGCAAAAAAAGTGCAATCCCACACTTGTTTTTTGTTTGGCTTTTTTGCTAGGTTCACTAAATGCTAAAACTGACCTGCCATTATGATTCTCCAGGTCAGTACGAGTTCATAGACACCTGACATGACTAGGTTATTTTTTACCTAAGTGGTGAAAAAAAATTCCAAACTTTGCTAAAAAAAATTGCACCATTTTCCGATACCCGTAGCGTCTCCATTGTTCATGATCTGGGGTTGTTTGAGGGCTTATTTTTTGCATGCCGAGATTACATTTTTAATGACAGCATTTTGGTGCTGATACGTTCTTTTGATCGCCCGTTATTGCATTTTAATGCAATGTCGCGGCGACCCAAAAAACGTAATTCTGGCGTTTCGCATTTTTTTCTCGCTACGCCGTTTAGTGATCAGGTTAATGCTTTTTTTATTTGATAGATCGGGCGATTCTGAGCGCGGCGATACCAAATATGTGTAGATTTGATTTTTTTTTTATTCATTTATTTTGGTTGGGGCAAAAGGGGGGTGATTTAAACTTTTATATTTTTTTTATTTTTTTCACATTTTTTTGTTACTTTTGCCATGCTTCAATAGCCTCCATGGGAGGCTAGAAGCAGGCACAACCCGATCGCCTCTGCTACATAGCAGCAATCATCAGATCACTGCTATGTAGCAGAATTGCAGGTGTGCTGTGAGCGCCGACCACAAGGTGGCGCTCACAGCTGCCGAGGATCAGTAACCATAGAGGTCTCAAGGACCTCTATGGTTACTATTCTGAAGCATCGCCGACCCCCGATCATGTGACGGGGGTCGGCGATGACGTCATTTCCGGCCGCCCGGCCGGAAATGGTAGTTAAATGCCGCTGTCTGCGATTGACAGCGGCATTTAACTAGTTTATTAGGTGCGGGCAGATCGCGATTCTGCCCGCGCCTATTACGGGCACATGTCAGCTGTTCAAAACAGTTGACATGTCCCGGCTTTGATGCGGGCTCACCGCGGAGCCCTGCAACAAAACAGGGGATCTGACCTCGGACGTACTATCCCGTCCGAGGTCAGAAAGGGGTTAAACTTTGCAAGTGCTGTGATCCTGAGCAAGCAGGGGGGGCCATTGGCACTGGCACAGGGCCCCTCAAAGTACGGCGGTGTGTTTGCATGGCGGGGGTGCCTCCCACTGGCAGCGACACTTTTTGCGTACTATGAGGGGCCCTGTGCCGGTGACGTCGCCAACGAGTATTCCCCCCCACCTGATGAAGGAACCTGCACCTTCATCTGCACCTTCCTCTTTGTCCCCGTGTAAGGTGTTATGGTATGTGGGAAGGGGAACCAGACTTTGAGCAGGGTCCCATTCTTGCTGTGTAGCGTGCACGGGGAATATAGCGTTCTGGGTCAATGTACCAGCAGACTCATCTATCACTGGCTGGGCAATGGGCAGGATGAGGAGGAAACAAAGATATAGGCCCAAAGAATAAAGTGGGCTTAATGCAGTTCAAAATTGGTAACAGGACTAACCAGGGGGCATTGCTTTGTTCAGTGGAGTACAACTGTAATGAGAGGCTGACACAGTGAGTAGGCCCAAATCAGTAAGTAGGCTAAATGCAGTTCAAAATTGGTAACAGTAGTAAACAGGTGGCACTGGTTTGTTCAGTGTAGGAGAACATCAAGGAGCGGCAGACACCGTTGGTAGGGCCAACAAAACAAGTAGGCCAAATGCAGTGTTATATTAAAAACAATTTAACGAGAGCCTGAAGATAGAAGCTAGCGAAAGGCAACCTGGAGAACACCTTGGAGCGGAAAACACCGTTTGTAGAACCCAGACCCAACTTGTAGGCCTAATGCAGTGTTGTTTCAACAACTATTTAACGAGAGCCTGAAGATTGAAGCTCAGGAAAGGCAACCTGGAGAACACCTTGGAGCGGCATACACTGGTAGTAGGCCCCAACCCAACTAGTAGCCCCACTGCAGTTGTTCGATTAAAAAACTATTTAACGAGAGCCTGAAGATTGAAGCTCAGGATAGGCAACCTGGAGAACACCTTGGAGCGGCAGACACTGGTAGCAGGCCCCAACCCAACTAGTAGCCCCACTGCAGTTGTTCCATTAAAAAACTATTTAACAAGAGCCTGAAGATTGAAGCTCAGGAAAGGCAACCTGGAGAACACCTTGGAGCGGCATACACTGGTAGTAGGCCCCAACCCAACTAGTAGCCCCACTGCAGTTGTTCCATTAAAAAACTATTTAACAAGAGCCTGAAGATTGAAGCTCAGGAAAGGCAACCAGGAGAACACCTTGGTGCGGCAGACACTGGTAGTAGGCCCCAACCCAACTAGTAGCCCCACTGCAGTTGTTCCATTAAAAAACTATTTAACAAGAGCCTGAAGATTGAAGCTCAGGAAAGGCAACCTGGAGAACACCTTAGAGCGGCATACATGTTATGATCCGGTGACCTTGGAGCCGCATGGAACTTTCTCTGAGTTGGTGGAACCTGTACTGACCGCAAATCCTGAACTTAACATCGCAACTAGAAGTAGCCGTGGGGTGTGCCTAACAAATCCTAGACACCTCGACACAGCTGGAGGACTAAATACCCCTATAGATAGAAATAGGAAATCTACCTTGCCTCAGAGCAGAACCCCAAAGGATAGGCAGCCCCCCACAAAAATTGACCGTGAGTAGTAGAGGAAAAGACACACACAGGCAGGAAACAGGATTTAGCAAAAGAGGCCACTCTAGCTAAAATAGGAAAGGATAGGACAGAATACTAAGCGGTCAGTTTTAAAACCCTTCCAAAAATATCCACAGCAGAAAATACAAAAATTCCACCATCTAACTAAAGATGTGGAGCGTATATCTGCAACTCCAGAGAATCCAACAAGACTGAGAAAACACTGACACAGTCTAAGCTGGACAAAAGAAAACAAATGAATAGCACAGAATTATTAAGCACACAGCATGTGTGCCACAGAAACAAAAACCAGACACTTATCTTTGCTGAATTGGCAGCAAGGCAGGAGGAACCAGACAAAAAGATCCAAAACCTTCCAGAACCATGGACAACTGGCAAGGACAAATGAATCCTGCACACCTAAATATCCCAGTCAGAACTGCAATCAGCAGATACACCTGGCCAGGACTGCAACTCAGGGACAACTGCATTCCCACCTACAACCACTGGAGGGAACCCAAAAGCAGAATTCACAACAGTACCCCCCCCCTTGAGGAGGGGTCACCGAACCCTCACCAGGGCCCCCAGGACGAGCCAGATGAAAGGCACGGACCAAATCAGCAGGATGGACATCAGAGGTAAAAACCCAAGAATTATCCTCCTGGCCATAACCCTTCCATTTGACAAGGTACTGAAGCCTCCGCCTCGAAAAACGAGAATCCAAAATCTTCTCAACCACATACTCCAACTCTCCATCAACCAACACAGGGGCCGGAGGATCAACAGAGGGAACAACGGGCACCACATATTTCCGCAATAAAGATCTATGGAAGACATTATGGATAGCAAAAGAGGCCGGAAGCGCCAATCGAAAAGACACCGGATTAATAATCTCAGAAATCCTATAAGGACCAATAAACCGAGGCTTAAACTTAGGGGAAGAAACCTTCATAGGAACATGACGGGAAGACAACCAGAACAGATCCCCAACCCGAAGCCGGGAACCAACACACCGACGATGGTTAGCAAAATGTTGAGCCCCCTCCTGAGACAACACCAAATTGTCCACCACATGAGCCCAAATCTGCTGCAACCTGTCAACCACAGAATCCACACCAGGACAGTCAGAAGGCTCAACCTGCCCAGAAGAAAAATGAGAATGAAAACCAAAATTACAAAGGAAAGGTGAAACCAAACTAGCCGAACTTGCCTGATTATTAAGGGCAAACTCGGCCAATGGCAAGAAGACCACCTAATCATCCTGATCAGCAGACACAAAGCATCTCAAATAAGTCTCCAAAGTCTGATTAGTTCACTCGGTCTGGCCATGTGTCTGAGGATGAAATGCAGAAGAAAAAGACAAATCAATGCCCAGCCTAGCACAAAAGGCCTGCCAAAACCTAGAAACAAACTGGGAACCTCTGTTGGACACAATATTCTCCGGAATACCATGCAAATGAACCACATGCTGAAAAAACAACGGAACCAAATCTGAAGAGGAAGGCAAGTTAGGCAAAGGCACCAAATGAACCATCTTAGAGAACCGGTCACAAACAACACAGATAACAGACATCTTCTGGGAAACCGGAAGATCAGAAATAAAATCCATGGAAATATGCGTCCAGGGTCTCTCAGGGACTAGCAATGGCAAAAGAAACCCACTAGCACGGGAACAACAAGGCTTGGCCCGCGCACAAGTCCCACAGGACTGCACAAAAGAACGCACATCATGTGACAAAGAAGGCCACCAAAAGGACCTACCAACCAAATCTCTGGTACCAAAAATACCAGGATGACCAGCCAACACAGAACAGTGAACCTCAGAAATCACTCTACAAGTCCATCTGTCAGGAACAAACAGTTTCCCCACTGGACAGCGGTCAGGTCTGTCAGCCTGAAATTCCTGAAGAACCCGTCATAAATCAGGGGAAATGGCAGAAAGGACCACCCCTTCTTTCAGAATGCTGACCGGTTCAAGGACCTCAGGAGAATCAGGCAAACAAATCCTAGAGAAGGCATCAGCCTTAATATTCTTAGAACCCGGAAGATACGAAACTGCAAAATCAAAATGGGAAAAAAACAAGGACCATCGAGCCTGTCTGGGATTCAGCCGTTTGGCAGACTCGAGGTAAATCAGATTCTTATGATCGGTCAAGACCACAATATGGTGCTTAGCTCCCTCAAGCCAATGTCGCCACTCCTCAAATGCCCACTTCATAGCCAACAACTCCCGATTGCCGACATCATAATTGCGTTCAGCAGGCGAAAACTTATGAGAAAAGAAGGCACACGGTTTCATCAAGGAACCAACAGGATCCCTCTGAGACAAAACGGCCCCTGCCCCAATCTCAGAAGCGTCAATCTCAACCTGAAACGGAAGAGAAACATCCGGTTGGCGCAACACCGGAGCAGAAGTAAATCGGCGTTTAAGCTCCTGAAAGGCAGAGACAGCCACAGAGGACCAATTCGCCACATCAGCGCCTTTCGTCGTCAAATCGGTCAAGGGTTTAACCACGCTAGAGAAGTTAGCAATGAAACGGCGATAAAAATTAGCAAAACCCAAAAATTTCTGAAGGCTCTTCACGGATGTGGGTTGAATCCAATCATGAATGGCCTGAACCTTAGCCGGACCCATCTCCATAGATGAGGGAGAAAAAATGAAGCCCAAAAAAGAAACCTTCTGCACCCCAAAGAGACACTTAGACCCCTTCACAAACAAAGCATTGTCACGAAGGATCTGAAAAACCATCCTGACCTGTTGCACATGAGACTCCCAATCATCGGAAAAAATCAAAATATCATCCAAATATACAATCAAGAATTTATCAAGATAAGTCCGGAAGATATCATGCATGAAGGACTGAAAAACAGATGGAGCATTAGTGAGCGCGAATGGCATCACAAGATATACAAAATGACCTTTGGGCGTATTAAACACAGTTTTCCATTCATCACCCTGCTTAATACGAACAAGATTATATGCCCCCTGAAGGTCAATCTTTGTAAACCAACTAGCCCCCATAATCCTAGCAAACAAGTCAGAAAGCAAAGGTAAAGGGTATTGAAACTTGACCGTGATCTTATTCAAGAGGCGATAATCAATACAGGGTCTCAAGGAGCCATCCTTCTTAGCAACAAAAAAAATCCCGCTCCCAACAGTGAAGAAGATGGCCGAATATGCCCTTTCGCCAAAGACTCCTTAATATAATTCCGCATGGCGGTATGTTCAGGCACAGACAGGTTGAAAAGTCGGCCTTTAGGAAACTTACAGCCTGGAATCAAGTCAATAGCACAATCACAGTCCCTGAGCGGTGGAAGGGAACTGGATCGCCACAATAATAACACAACCTATTCTGATGTCTGAAACCTTGTCGTTCCATTCTAGACAGAATCCTATCACACTGCATTGGCTCAGGAATTTGCTCTGAGGACAACGCCACAGCGCGCAAAGTTCTGCGCTCCCGCAAGCGCCGGTCAATCTGAATGGCCAGAGACATAGAATCACTCAGACCGAAAGGTGTGGGAAACCCCACCATAACATCTTTAACGGATTCAGAAAGACCCTTTCTGAAAATTGCTGCCACAGCATCATCATTCCATTTAGTCAACACAGACCATTTTCTAAATTTCTGACAATTAGTGTTGTTGAGCATTCTGATACCTCAAGTATCGGGTATCGGCCGATATTTGCGGTATCGGAATTCCGATACCGAGTTCAGATATTTTTGTGATATCGGGAATCGGTATTGGGATTAAGATTCATGTGTAAAATAAAGAATAAAAAAAAAAAATATTGATATACTTACCCTCGGACGCGCCCTGGTTGTCACCGCTGCAACCGCCATTCTTCCGTTCCTAAGAATGAGCGCGTTAAGGACCTTCAAAGACGTCTCGGCTTGTGATTGGTCGCGTGAGCGGTCACATGACCGCTCAGCGACCAATCACAAGCCGCGACGTCATCGAAGGTCCTTAACGCACTCATTCTTAAAAAGGGAAGCATGGCGGTTGCAGCGGTGACAACCAGGGCACGTCCGAGGGTAAGTATATCAATATTTTTTATTTTTATTCTTTATTTTACACATGAATATGGATCCCAGGGCCTGAAGGAGAGTTTCCTCTCCTTCAGACCCTGGGAACCATAGAGGATACCTTCCAATATTTGTGTCCCATTGACTTGTATTGGTATCGGATATCGGTATCGGCGATATCCGATATTTTTCGGATATCGGCCGATACCATCCGATACCGATACTTTCAAATATCGGACGGTATCGCTCAACACTACTGACAATACAATTTTGACGCTTCTTGACCCTGAGACAGGGCCAACAAGGTCTTCTCAGCTTGATCCACAGAATTAGGCTCATCATACAATAACCCCAATGCTTGAAAGAAAGAATCAACATAAAGCAAAGCAGGATTGCCAGATTCCAGGGAAAATGCCCAATTCTGTGGGTCACCATGCAGCAGGGAGATGATGATTTTAACCTGCTGAATGGGATCACCAGAGGACCGGGGTCTCAATGCCAAAAACAGTTTACAGTTATTTTTGCAACTCAAAAATTTGGATCTGTCACCAAAAAATAAATCAGGAGTGGGAATCTTAGGTTCTAAAGCAGGAGTCTGAACAATATAATCCAAAATACCCTGTACCCTAGCCAGGGCCGCCATCAGGGCATTACAGGCATCACTGCAGTATGAGGCCCGGTGATGAGGAGCAAAAAGGGGGGCCCGAGCGAGCACACTGGCAGGCGGTCTGGTTCGTGCTCTGCTCGGGCCCCCCCTGACATTTTTATTCAGGCTGCGGCTGCGCGGCTGCCACTGTGCCTAAATGAGCCCTGTAGCTTTAAGGCGGCCGAGCCCGCGGTGCATCATGGGCCGCAAGTTCGTGACGTCACACGCTGCCCTGCTCAACTTCCTCATTCCGGAGCAGAGCAGCGTGCGATGTGCCACCACATGGCTGCGCCTGCGGATGGCGTAGGAGCAGACAGCGGAGGGAGCAGAAGAGACAGGCGGTAGCGGGGGACCACCGGACGACGAGGGACCCGGCGGAGGACCAGATGGCGGAGCAGAAGAGGCAGGCGGCAGCGGGGGACCGGCGGAGGACCAGACGGCGGAGAAGAAGCAAGCGGCAGCGGGGGACCACCGGAGACCCTGGGGGCAGAATGCTGGAGACACTGGGGGCAGAATGCTGGAGACACTGGGGGCAGAATGCTGGAGACACAGGGGCAGAATGCTGGAGATACTGGGGGCAGAACTCTGGAAACACAGGGGCAGAATGCTGGAGACACTGGGGGCAGAATGCTGGAGACACTGGGGCAGAATGCTGGAGACACTGGGGCAGAATGCTGGAGACACTGGGGCAGAATGCTGGAGACACTGGGGCAGAATGCTGGACACAGTGACAGGGGCAGAATGCTGGACACAGTGACAGGGGCAGAATGCTGGACACAGTGACAGGGGCAGTATGCTGGACACAGGGGCAGACTGTGAGACCCGGGGGCAGAATGCTGGACATTGGGGCAGAATGCTGGATATTGGGGCAGAATGCGAGACACGGGGCAGAATGGAGATATGGGGCATGATTAGAGACACGGGGCAGGATGAAAGACATGGGGGCATGACTGGAGACAGATGGGGGAGGATTGGAGACAGATGGGGCAGAATGGACACACAGGGGGCATGATTGGAGACAAGTGGCAGGATTGCAGACATGGGCAGAATGGAGACATGGGGCATGATTGGAGACACTGGGAGCAGAATTGGAGACAGATCGTGCAGGATCATGGGGCAGGATGGATATGATGGAGACAGATGGGGCAGGATGGAGAGATCACATGGGGCGATCATATGGGGCAGGATGGGGAGATCATATGGGGCAGAATGGATACTCATGAGGGCAGGATGGGAGAACATATGGCTGATGCCAGGAATGAGACACACGGTGGCCAGGATGGGGAATATTATTACCATATGGGGCTAATTTAGGGATATTATTACTGCAGTGATGTACCGTATTTATTTTATTTTTTGAGGACACGGTTTTAAATGGGGGGGCGGTCCTGTTACTGTGTAGAGTGACACTATGTCGCCTCTTTTTCTTCATGTGGTGTAATGTAGAAGTTGGGAAAAATTAAGTAATGTATTCTACAAGCGGAGCTCGAGATAACTGCGTTATTTCCTGCAGAGAGAGGTCCTGGCTGGATGAAATGATGGCAGTCTGTGCTGGATGAAAGATGAAGGACTTCACCTAGAGACGTCACTGGTGAGTCAGAGTGTTACCTATACACTGACACTATACACTGTATACTATATACAGAGCTCCTGTGTATAATTTCACTAGTGATCACTGTATTATCTGTACACAGACACTGCATACTAAGTACAGATCTCCTGTGCATAATGGCACTTATGGTGATCGTATGGCGCTTTTTTTTAATTACTGATCAGAATTGTAGTATTCAGTCACTATGTGGTGGTAATATGTGGTCTGGTCATGGTGTAGCGGTATTTGTTCTTTGTATGTGATATTATTCGATCACTCTGGTGGTAATATGTCATCTGGTCATGGTGTAGCGGTATTTGTTCTGTGTATGTGATATTATTCGATCACTGTGGTGGTAATATGTCATCTGGTCATGGTGTAGCGGTATTTGTTCTTTTTATGTGATATTATTGGCCATTTTAAAAATTGAAAAATAAATAAAAATATACCTAAATTGTATTGCATATTTTAACAAATATTTAATAGGTTACAGTAGAGTAGGGCCCAGCCAAAAGTGTCTACCGTGTTATGGTGGCGACTTAAAAAATCTTTTGGACAAAACAAAAGCTGCTGGCTATGTATGTGATCTGGTGATGGTAACTGTTAATGTGTGATAGGTGAGAAGTGGAGTTTTTCCAAGAGAGAGCGGTGGGACTGTGGACAGTTCGAGGGGTGGAGCCTGGGCGGAGTCTCAAGGGGGCCCCAAAAATTTTGCCAGTATGGGGCCCCGAAATTTCTTGTGGCAGCCCTGACCCTAGCAGCAAGCTGATCCACACGAGAAGCTAACTCCTGAACATTCATGTTAGTACTAGGTTCCTCAGCCACCCAGAGATTAAGAGGGAGGAGAAGACAGATCAAACTTAAGAAAAAAAAATGGCTCAAGACCTTTCCTCCCTTCTTCTGAGATACATTTAACTCATTGCTGGCCAGTTGTACTGTTATGATCTGGTGGCCTGGGAGCAGCATGAGACGTACTCTGGAGAAGGTGGTACCTGTACTGACCGCAGACCCTGAACTTAACACCGCAACTAGAAGTAGCCGTGGGATGTACCTAACACTCCCTAGACACCTCAACACAGCCGGAGGACTAAATACCCCTAGAGATAGAAACGGGAAACCTATCTTGCCTCAGAGAAAATCCCCAAAGGATAGACAGCCCCCCACGAATATTGACTGTGAGAGGAGAGGGAAATGACATACGCAGACTGAAATCAGGATTTAGCAAAGGAGGCCACTCTAGCTAAATAGAAAGGATAGGACAGAGTACTATGCGGTCAGTATTAAAACACTAGAAAATATCCACCACAGAAAATACAAAATCTCCATATCTAACTAAAGATATGGAGGGTATATCTGCATCTCCAGAGATACCAGCTTGGCTTAATAAATCCTTACACAGACAAAGCTGGACAAGACAAAACATGGAAATGCACTGGACTATAAGGCCCACAGCATGTGGACTGCAAAAACAAAGCCAGAACTGTTGTGAATTCAGCTTTTGGGCTCCCTCCGGTGGTTGTAGAGGGTAATGCAGTTGTGCCTGGACTGCAGGAGTGGACAGGTGTATCTACTAATTGCAAAACTGACTGGGGTATATAGCTTTGCAGGATCCTTTAGTCAGTGCCAGTTGTCCATTGTTCTTGAAGGATTCACTTCCCTGCTGATCTCTCCAGTTTGCTGTGCTTTTCTACAAAGATAAGTCATCATGGCTTTGTTTTTGCTGTCCACCTGCTGTGGACCTTATAGTTCTGTGCATTTTCATGTTTTTATCTTGTCCAGCTTAGTCTGTGAAGGATTTTTTGCAGCCTAGCTATTTCCCTGGAGATGCAGATATACCCTCCATGTCTTTAGTCAGATGTGGTGATCCGTATTTTCTGCGGTGGATATTTTCTAGTGTTTTTATACTGACCGCATAGTACTCTGTTCTATTCTTTCTTTTTAGCTAGTATGGCCTCCTATGCTAAAATCTGATTTCATATCTGCATATGTTATTTCCCTCTCCTCTCACAGTCAATATTTGTGGGGGGCTATCTATCCTTTGGGGATTTTCTCTGAGGCAAGATAGGTTTCCTGTTTCTGTCTTTAGGGGTAGTTAGATCTTAGGCTGTGCCGAGGGGTCTAGGGAGTGTTAGGTACCCCCCACGGCTACTTCTAGTTGCGCTGCTAGGTTCAGGGTTTGCGGTCAGTACAGGGACCACCTTCTCCAGAGTCCGTCTCATGCTGCTCCTAGGCCACCAGATCATAACACAGAACTTATCTTTGTTGATATGAACAGCAAAGCAGGAGAGACCAGGCAGGGATGTGAATCCTCCAGAAACAATGAACAACTGGCCGGGACTAATGAGTCCTGCAAAGCGAAATACCCCAGTCAGATTTGCAATTAGCAGATACACCTGTCCAATCCTGCAGTCCAGGCACAACTGCATTACCCTCTACAACCACCGGAGGGAGCCCAAAAGCAGAATTCACAACAGCCTACTTTTTTATTTTGGGCCTAATAACTGTGTCTGCGCCACTCATTACAATTGTCCCCCACTTAACAAAGCTATGCCGCCTGTTTAGTCCTGTTACCAATTTTGAACTGCATTTAGCCTACTTTTTTATTTTGGGCCTACTAACTGTGTCTGCGCCACTCATTACAATTGTCCTCCACTTAACAAAGCAATGCCGCCTGTTTAGTCCTGTTACCAATTTTGAACTGCTTTTAGCCTACTTTTTTATTTTGGGCCTATATCTGTGTTTCCTCCTCATCCTGCCCATTGCCCAGCCACTGCTAGATGAATCTGCTGGTACATTGACCCAGACCATTACATTCCCTGCTTGCTCAGTATCACAGCACTTGCAAATTTGAAATATTTACCTCTCCCTGCTCCACCGCCGTGATGTATTCCGCATTTCCTGGGCCCACGAAAATCTTGAGCCAGCCCTACCCCCCCCACAACTTTAACCAAATGACCCCTGTTGTCAATGCCTATCTATTATTATAAAGTAAATTAAGATTGACAAGCCGAAGAAATAAGAATTTATGTTTTTGGCATTAAAATGGGCACTGTAGGTGTTTTCCTGTCCTCCACTCACTGCCGACTTTGATTCCCCATTTACTTGAATTGGGTTTCGTGTTTCGGTCGGCCACCAATTTTTCGCAATAATCGGCCGATTTCACCCGACCTGACTTTTGACAAAGTCGGGTTTTGCACTACCCGACTCGTTCCTAAAAAAGTAAAAGTCGCTCAACTCTAGTTTTCAGAATGCTGAGAATTAGAATGATGAGGTTAATTGTGTCATCATTGCCTCTCAGCATCTTGGTGCAGTCCTCAAAGTTTTGTAGGATGGTACATATGTCTGACATCCATGTTCACTCCTGAGGTCTTATGTGTGGAGTCTGAACTGAATATCGATGGCATTGTTGATGCTGGTTGTTATGACCTGGTGGTTAGGAGCACCCGGAATGACCTGATAGTTAAACCTCATACAGGACAAGCTCTGGGATGTGGGAGCTCTGCTGACCGCAAGCCCTAATCCTATCACACACACTAAAAATAGCCGTGGAGCGCTCCTGACCAGACCTAGGCGCCTCGTCACAGCCTAAGAACTATCTAGCCCTAGAGATAGAAAATAAAGCCTACCTTGCCTCAGAGAAACTCCCCAAAGGTAAAGGAAGCCCCCCACATATATTGACTGTGAGTAAAGATGAAAGTCACAAACGCAGAGATGAAACAGGTTTCAGCAAAGGGAGGCCAGACTTACTAAATAGACAGAGGATAGGAAAGGTAACTTTGCGATCAGCACAAAAACCTACAAAAGACCACGCAGAGTGTGCAAAAAAGACCTCCGCACCGACTCACGGTGCGGCGGGACCACTCTGCATCCCAGAGCTTCCAGCTAGCAAGACAAAATCATGAAAACCAGCTGGACAAGAAAACAGTGAACAAATAATGACTATCAGGAACTTAGCTTCTGCAGGAGAAGGCAGGTCACCAGAGAGATCCAGGAGCGAACTGAACAAATGCAAAAACATTGACAGCTGGCATGGAGTAACGATCTGAGAGGAGTTAAATAGAGCAGCCAACCAAAGGACAACCCACGTCACCTGTGTAAGGAACCTCAGAAGCAGCAGCTTCACTCATAGCCACCAGAGGGAGCCCATAGACAGAACTCGCCGAAGTACCACTCACGACCACAGGAGGGAGTTCGACAACAGAATTCACAACAGTACCCCCCCCTTGAGGAGGGGTCACCGAACCCTCACCAGAGCCCCCAGGCCGATCTGGATGAGCCAAATGAAAGGCATGAACAAGATCGGCAGCATGAACATCAGAGGCAAAAACCCATGAATTATCTTCCTGACCATAACCCTTCCACTTGACCAGGTACTGGAGTTTCCGTCTCGAAACACGAGAATCCAAAATCTTCTCCACCACATACTCCAACTCCCCCTCGACCAACACCGGGGCAGGAGGATCAACGGAGGGAACCATAGGCGCTACATATCTCCACAACAACGACCTATGGAACACATTATGGATGGCAAAAGAAGCTGGAAGATCCAAACGAAATGACACAGGATTAAGAACTTCAGAAATCTTATATGGTCCAATGAAACGAGGCTTAAACTTAGGAGAAGAAACCTTCATAGGAACGTGACGAGATGACAACCAAACCAAATCCCCAACACGAAGTCGGGGACCAACACAACGCCGGCGGTTAGCGAAACGTTGAGCCTTCTCCTGGGACAATGTCAAATTGTCCACCACATGAGTCCAAATCTGCTGCAACCTGTCCACCACTGCATCCACACCAGGACAGTCCGAAGACTCAACCTGCCCTGAAGAGAAACGAGGATGGAAACCAGAATTACAGAAAAACTGAGAAACTAAAGTAGCCGAGCTGGCCCGATTATTAAGGGCGAACTCAGCCAAAGGCAAGAAAGACACCCAATCATCCTGATCAGCAGAAACAAAGCATCTCAGATATGTGTCCAAAGTCAGATTAGTTCGTTCGGTTTGGCCATTAGTCTGAGGATGGAAAGCCGAAGAAAAAGACAAATCAATGCCCATCTTAGCGCAAAAGGACCGCCAAAACCTCGAAACAAACTGGGAACCTCTGGCCGAGACGATGTTCTCTGGAATGCCATGCAAACGAACCACATGCTGGAAAAACAATGGCACCAAATCAGAGGAGGAAGGCAGTTTAGATAAGGGTACCAAATGGACCATCTTAGAGAAGCGATCACAAACCACCCAAATGACCGACATCTTTTGAGAAACAGGGAGATCAGAAATAAAATCCATGGAAATATGCGTCCAGGGCCTCTTCGGGATCGGCAAGGGCAAAAGCAACCCACTGGCACGAGAACAGCAGGGCTTAGCCCGAGCACAAATCCCACAGGACTGCACAAAAGAACGCACATCCCGTGACAAAGAAGGCCACCAAAAGGATCTAGCCACCAAATCTCTGGTACCAAAGATTCCAGGATGACCAGCCAATACTGAACAATGAATCTCAGAGATAACTCTACTAGTCCATCTATCAGGGACAAACAGTTTCTCCGTAGGACAACGGTCAGGTCTATCAGCCTGAAACTTTTGCAGCACACGCCGCAAATCAGGGGAAATGGCAGACAAAATCACCCCTTCCCTAAGAATACCCGCCGGCTCCGGAACACCCGGAGAGTCAGGCACAAAACTCTTTGACAGGGCGTCAGCCTTCACATTCTTAGATCCCGGAAGGTATGAAGCCACAAAATCAAAATGGGAGAAAAAGAGCAACCATCGAGCCTGTCTAGGGTTCAACCGTTTGGCAGACTCGAGATAAGTTAAATTCTTGTGATCCGTCAAGACCACCACGCGATGTTTAGCTCCTTCAAGCCAATGTCGCCACTCCTCGAATGCCCACTTCATGGCCAACAACTCCCGATTGCCCACATCATAATTGCGCTCAGCAGGCGAGAATTTTCTAGAAAAGAAGGCACAGGGTTTCATCACAGAGCCATCAGAACTTCTTTGCGACAAAACAGCCCATGCTCCAATTTCAGAAGCATCAACCTCCACCTGAAAAGGAAGCGAAACATCTGGCTGGCACAACACAGGGGCAGAAGCAAAATGATGCTTCAACTCCTGAAAAGCCTCTACAGCCGCAGAGGACCAATTGACCACATCAGCACCTTTCTTGGTCAAATCAGTCAACGGCTTAGCAACACTGGAAAAGTTAGTGATGAAGCGACGATAAAAATTAGCAAAGCCCAGGAACTTCTGCAAGCTCTTCACAGATGTCGGCTGAGTCCAATCGTATATGGCCTGAACTTTAACAGGGTCCATCTCGATAGTAGAAGGGGAAAAAATGAAACCCAAAAATGAAACCTTCTGAACTCCAAAGAGACACTTAGACCCCTTCACAAACAAGGAATTTGCACGAAGGACCTGGAACACCATTCTGACCTGCTTCACATGAGATTCCCAATCATCCGAAAAGACCAAAATGTCATCCAAATATACAATCATGAATCTATCCAGGTACTCTCGGAAGATGTCATGCATAAAGGACTGAAACACAGATGGAACATTAGAAAGCCCGAATGGCATAACCAGGTACTCAAAATGGCCCTCGGGCGTATTAAATGCCGTCTTCCATTCATCACCCTGTTTAATTCTCACAAGATTATACGCACCACGAAGATCTATCTTGGTGAACCAACTAGCCCCCTTAATCCGAGCAAATAAATCAGACAGCAGCGGCAAAGGATACTGAAATTTGACTGTGATCTTATTAAGAAGGCGGTAATCAATACAAGGTCTCAGAACCATCCTTCTTGGCCACAAAAAAGAACCCTGCTCCCAATGGTGACGACGACGGGCGAATATGACCCTTCTCCAAGGATTCCTTTACATAACTCCGCATAGCAGCGTGCTCTGGCACAGATAAATTAAACAGATGGCCCTTAGGAAACTTACTACCAGGAATCAAATTAATAGCACAATCGCAATCCCTATGAGGAGGTAGGGCACCAGATTTGGGCTCTTCAAATACATCCCGGTAATCTGATAAAAACTCAGGGACTTCAGAAGGAGTGGAAGGTGAAACTGAGAGCAAGGGAACATCACCATGTACCCCCTGACAACCCCAACTGGACACAGACATAGATCTCCAATCCAACACTGGATTATGGACCTGTAGCCATGGCAACCCCAAAACGACCACATCATGCAGATTATGCAACACCAAAAAGTGAATATCCTCCTGATGTGCAGGAGCCATGCACATGGTCAATTGAGTCCAGTACTGAGGCTTATTCTTGGCCAAAGGCGTAACATCAATTCCTCTCAATGGAATAGGATACTGCAAGGGCTCCAAGAAAAAACCACAGCGCCTAGCATACTCCAAGTCCATCAAATTCAGGGCAGCACCTGAATCCACAAATGCCATTACAGAATAGGATGACAGAGAGCAAATCAGAGTAACGGACAAAAGAAATTTAGACTGTACCGTACCAATGGTGGCAGACCTAGCGAACCGCTTAGTGCGCTTAGGACAATCGGAGATAGCATGAGTGGATTCACCACAGTAAAAACACATCCCATTCCGACGTCTGTGTTCTTGCCATTCAGCTCTGGTCAAAGTCCTATCACACTGCATAGGCTCAGGCCTATGCTCAGAGAACACCGCCAGATGGTGCACAGCTTTGCGCTCACGCATGCGCCGATCGATCTGAATGGCCAAAGACATAGACTCATTCAGACCACCAGGCGTGGGAAATCCCACCATGACATCCTTAAGGGCTTCAGAAAGACCCTTTCTGAAAACTGCCGCCAGGGCACATTCATTCCACTGAGTAAGCACAGACCACTTTCTAAACTTTTGACAGTACACCTCCGCTTCATCCTGACCCTGACACAAAGCCAGCAAGATTTTCTCTGCCTGATCCACTGAATTAGGCTCATCATAAAGCAATCCGAGCGCCAGAAAAAACGCATCAACATCACGCAATGCAGGATCTCCTGGCGCAAGGGAAAATGCCCAGTCTTGAGGGTCACCACGCAACAAAGAAATAATGATTTTTACCTGTTGAACGGGGTCACCAGAGGAGCGGGGTTTCAAAGCTAGAAACAGTTTACAATTATTTTTGAAATTCAAGAACCTGGATCTATCCCCAGAAAATAAGTCAGGAATAGGAATTCTAGGCTCTAACATAGGATTCTGAACCACAAAATCTTGAATGTTTTGTACCCTTTCAGTGAGATGATCCACACAAGAGGACAGACCTTGAATGTCCATGTCTACACCTGTGTCCTGAACCACCCAAAGGTCTAGAGGAAAAGAAAGACAAAACACAGTGCAAAGAAAAAAAAATGGTCTCAGAAGTTCTCTTATCCCTCTATTGAGATGCATTAATACTTTGGGCCAGCTGTACTGTTATGACCTGGTGGTTAGGAGCACCCGGAATGACCTGATAGTTAAACCTCATACAGGACAAGCTCTGGGATGTGGGAGCTCTGCTGACCGCAAGCCCTAATCCTATCACACACACTAAAAATAGCCGTGGAGCGCTCCTGACCAGACCTAGGCGCCTCGTCACAGCCTAAGAACTATCTAGCCCTAGAGATAGAAAATAAAGCCTACCTTGCCTCAGAGAAACTCCCCAAAGGTAAAGGAAGCCCCCCACATATATTGACTGTGAGTAAAGATGAAAGTCACAAACGCAGAGATGAAACAGGTTTCAGCAAAGGGAGGCCAGACTTACTAAATAGACAGAGGATAGGAAAGGTAACTTTGCGATCAGCACAAAAACCTACAAAAGACCACGCAGAGTGTGCAAAAAAGACCTCCGCACCGACTCACGGTGCGGCGGGACCACTCTGCATCCCAGAGCTTCCAGCTAGCAAGACAAAATCATGAAAACCAGCTGAACAAGAAAACAGTGAACAAATAATGACTATCAGGAACTTAGCTTCTGCAGGAGAAGGCAGGTCACCAGAGAGATCCAGGAGCGAACTGAACAAATGCAAAAACACTGACAGCTGGCATGGAGTAACGATCTGAGAGGAGTTAAATAGAGCAGCCAACCAAAGGACAACCCACGTCAACTGTGTAAGGAACCACAGAAGCAGCAGCTTCACTCATAGCCACCAGAGGGAGCCCATAGACAGAACTCGCCGAAGTACCACTCACGACCACAGGAGGGAGTTCGACAACAGAATTCACAACAGTTGGTAGTCAACAACTGCCCTCTTCTGCTCACAAATCCTTTCCAACATAAGCAGCGTAGAGTTCCAGCACGTGGGGACATCACACACCAGTCAGTGAGCCAGAAGCTGCAAATGCTGCTGAAGCACAGCAAGGGCGGCTGAAGCTGTAGCTGACTTTCTAAAATGGGTAGACAGATGGCGTACTTTCACTAGCAGATCCGGCAGCTCTGGGTAGCTTTTCAGAAAATGTTGAACCATGAGGTTAAGCAGATGGGCCAAGCAAGGTACATGTGAGAGCTCACCATGTCTCAGAGCCACCACCAGATTCTGGCCATTGTCACACACGACCATGCCTCGCTGTAGGTTCAGTGGTGTCATCCAAATATCTGACTGCTCTTTCAGCGCTGTCTACAACTCTTCTGAATTGTGCGGTTTGTCACCTATGAAGATTAGCTTCAGCACAGCCTGTTGCTGCTTGGCTGAGGCAGTGCTGCAGTACTTCCAGCTAGGGTTAAGCAAAACGGATCGGACAATTTAAAAAATCGCGGACTTTTGGCAAAGTCTGGTTTTGTGAAACCCGACTCGATCCTAGTGTGGGATTGGCCATGAGGTCGGCGATCTTCGCGCCAAAGTCGCGTTTCGTATGACGTTTTCAGCGCCATTTCTCATACAATGAAGGAGGATGCAAAGTGTGGGCAGCATGATGACATAGGTCTCGGTCCCCACCATCTAAGAGAAGGGCATTACAGTGATTGGCTTGCTTTCTGTGGCGTCACAGAGGCTATAAAGGGGCGTGCACGCCGACCGCCATCTTACTTCTGCCGATCTTAGCATAGGGAGAGGTTGCTGTAGCTTCATCAGAAGAAGGGATATAGTTAGTGAGGGAAGGTTAACCCCGAAACAGTTTGTGCTGTAGCGATTTCCACTGTCCAACACCACCTTTTCTTTGCAGGGACAGTGGTGATTTTTTTTTGTGCGTCAGCGCTGTAGCTTATTAGGCTGCCCTATAAGGCTCCCTGATAGCTGCATTGCTGTTTGTACGCCGCTGAGCAAACCAACTGCTTTTTTTAAAACAAAAATCCTGTTGCTCCTTTCTGCACAGTTCTCTTGTTTCTTTGTCCACAGTTTTGTGTGCAGCAGTCCTTTTCATTGCTGCCATATTTGTCCTTTGATCATTGTAGGGAGATTGAAATTGTACTACAGCCCTTGAATTTTTTGATATATCTGCCAGCCACATTCTGCCACTTACATTGTGTAGTGTAATATACAGGGCCTGTTTTTTGCTGCAGTCTCCCCCTCAAAAAAGGGAGATTTAAATTGCCAACAAGTTTCTATACGTCAGTTCTGTTTGTCGTATATCTGCCAGCCACGTTCTGCCACTTACATTAAAAAAGACAACGTAAAAATTTATTTTATTGAAAGTAATATAAAGTATAAAAAAGTAATATAATCACAAAATATAGCTGATATATATGGGCACAATATAATAGTATAAAAGGATACCTGCCAAAATATTGCAAAATAATATATAAATCTCCACACTAATATGATATATCCTAGCACTGTTCCAAAAATGCACAAAATTTGTATAAATTTTTTTTTGATATATGAAAGCTAGTGTTGAGCATTGCGATACTGCAAGTTTTGGGTATCGGCCGATATTTGCTGTATCGGAATTCCGATACCGAGTTCCGATATTTTTGTGATATCGGAAATCGGAATCGGCGTGTGCGGTGCGTATGTTTCCCAGGGTCTGGAGGAGAGGAAACTCTCCTTCAGGCCCTGGGATCCATATTAATGTAAAAAATAAAGAATAAAAATAAAAAATATGGCTATACTCACCCCTCCGATGAACCTTGGCTGTCACCGCTGCAAGCGTCCGCCTCTGTTCCTGAGAATGTAGTGAGTGAAGTACCTTCGATGATGTCGCGGTCATGTGAGCGGTCATGTGAGCGGTCAGGTGACCGGTTACCTGACTGCGACGTCATCGAAGGTCCTTCACTCTCTGCATTCTCAGGAACAGAGGCGGATGCTTGCAGCTGTGACATCCAGGGTCCTTCAGAGGGGTGAGTATAGCCATATTTTTTATTTTTATTCTTTATTATTTACATTAATATGGATCCCAGGGCCTGAAGGAGAGTTTCCTCTCCTTCAGACGCTGGGAACCATCCAGGATACATTCCGATATTTGTGTCCCATTGACTTGCATTGGTATCGGTGAGATCCGATATTTTGCCGGTATAGGCCGATACCATCCGATACCGATACTTTCAAATATCGGAAGGTATCGCTCAACACTAATGAAGACTAGGGTTGAGCGAAACGGGTCGTTCATTTTCAAAAGTCGCCGACTTTTGGCAAAGTCGGGTTTCATGAAACCCGATCCGACCCCTGTGCGGGGTCGGCCATGCGGTACGCGACTTTCGCGCCAAAGTCGCGTTTCAATGACGCGAAAAGTGCCATTTCTCAGCCAATGAAGGTAAACGCAGAGTGTGGGCAGCGTGATGACATAGGTCCTGGTCCCCACCATCTTAGAGAAGGGCATTGCAGTGATTGGCTTGCTGTCTGCGGCGTCACAGGGGCTATAAAGGGGAGTTCCCGCCGACCGCCATGTTACTGCTGCTGATCTGAGGTTAGGGAGAGGTTGCTGCCGCTTCGTCAGAAGCAGGGATAGCGTTAGGCAGGGTCCATTAACCACCAAACCGCTTGTACTGTAGCGATTTCCACTGCCCAACACCACCTTCGGTGTGCAGGGACAGTGGAAGCTACTTTTTTTTTTTTTTTCCCCCTCAGCGCTGTAGCTCATTGGGCTGCCCTAGAAGGCTCCCTGATAGCTGCATTGCTGTGTGTACGCCGCTGTGCAAACCAACTGCTTTTTTCAAAGCACAAATCCTCTTGTTCCTTCCTTTCTGCACAGCTATCTTTTTTGTTTGTACACACTTTTTATTTAATTTGTGCATCAGTCCACTCCTTATTGCTGCCTGCCATACCTGGCTGAGATTACTGCAGGGAGATAGTAATTGAAGGACACTCCCTGGTTTTTTTTTTTTTTTGTGGGAGATTAAG
The DNA here is from genome assembly GCF_032444005.1 of Ranitomeya imitator. NCBI lineage: Eukaryota > Metazoa > Chordata > Amphibia > Anura > Dendrobatidae > Ranitomeya > Ranitomeya imitator. Next base: position 57,234,352 of record NC_091291.1, read on the forward strand.
ATTGACATTTCTGCTAGAGTGCCATCCCTGTCTGTGTCATCTCTCACTCAGTGGGCCATAGAAAGCCTATTTATTTTTTTGCTTGATTTTGGTTCTAAAATCTACCTGAAAAAATCACTACATCAATCAGTGGGAGAAAAATATTGGCCTCAGGGCTTGTGTGCCACTCCTGACTCCTGTGTGCATCATCACTCACTCAGTGGGCCATAGAAAGCCCATTTTTTTTTGTTTTGCTTTATTTGGGTTCTAAATTCTACCTGAAAAAATCAATAAATCAATCAGTGGGAGATAAATATTGGCCTCTGGGCTTGTGTGCCACTCCTGACTCCTGTGTGCGTCATCTCTCACTCAGTGGGCCATAGAAAGCCTTTTTTTGTTTTATTTGTTTTCTAAATTCTCCCTGAAAAAATCATTTTATTTTATTTGGTTTCTAAATTCTTCCTGAAAAAATAATTTTATTCTATTATTTTTTTTTCCTAAAGTCTCCCCGAAAAAAAAAAAAAAAATCAGTGGGAGATTAATATTGCCCTTTCTGCTTGTGTGCCAGTCTTGACTCCTGGGTGTGCCATCTCTCTCTGTCTCTCCAATTGTGGGCCATAGAAAGCCTATTATTTTTTTTAGCTTGATTTGGGTTCCAAAATCTACCTGAAAAAATCACTACATTAATCAGTGGGAGATAAATATTGGCCTCTGGGCTTGTGTGCCACTCCTGACTCCTGTGTGCGTCATCTCTCACTCAGTGGGCCATAGAAAGCCTTTTTTTGTTTTATTTGTTTTCTAAATTCTCCCTGAAAAAATCATTTTATTTTATTTGGTTTCTAAATTCTTCCTGAAAAAATCATTTTATTCTATTATTTTTTTTTCCTAAAGTCTCCCTGAAAAAAAAAAAAAAAATCAGTGGGAGATTAATATTGCCCTTTCTGCTTGTGTGCCAGTCTTGACTCCTGGGTGTGCCATCTCTCTCTCTCTCTCCAATTGTGGGCCATAGAAAGCCTATTATTTTTTTAGCTTGATTTGGGTTCCAAAATCTACCTGAAAAAATCACTACATCAATCAGTGGGAGATAAATATTGGCCTCTGGGCTTGTGTGCCACTCCTGATTCCTGTGTGCGTCATCTCTCACTCAGTGGGCCATAGAAAGCCTTTTTATGTTTTATTTGTTTTCTAAATTCTCCCTGAAAAAATCTTTTTATTTTATTTGGTTTCTAAATTCTTCCTGAAAAAATCATTTTATTCTATTATTTTTTTTTCCTAAAGTCTCCCTGAAAAAAAAACAAAAAAAAAACAAATCAGTGGGAGATTAATATTGCCCTTTCTGCTTGTGTGCCAGTCTTGACTCCTGGGTGTGCCATCTCTCTCTCTCTCTCTCCAATTGTGGGCAATAGAAAGCCTATTATTTTTTTAGCTTGATTTGGGTTCCAAAATCTACCTGAAAAAATCACTACATCAATCAGTGGGAGATAAATATTGGCCTCTGGGCTTGTGTGCCACTCCTGACTCCTGTGTGCGTCATCTCTCACTCAGTGGGCCATAGAAAGCCTTTTTTTGTTTTATTTGTTTTCTAAATTCTCCCTGAAAAAATCATTTTATTTTATTTGGTTTCTAAATTCTTCCTGAAAAAATCATTTTATTCTATTATTTTTTTTTCCTAAAGTCTCCCTGAAAAAAAAAAAAAAAAAATCAGTGGGAGATTAATATTGCCCTTTCTGCTTGTGTGCCAGTCTTGACTCCTGGGTGTGCCATCTCTCTCTCTCTCTCCAATTGTGGGCCATAGAAAGCCTATTATTTTTATAGCTTGATTTGGGTTCCAAAATCTACCTGAAAAAATCACTACATCAATCAGTGGGAGATAAATATTGGCCTCTGGGCTTGTGTGCCACTCCTGACTCCTGTGTGCGTCATCTCTCACTCAGTGGGCCATAGAAAGCCTTTTTTTGTTTTATTTGTTTTCTAAATTCTCCCTGAAAAAATCATTTTATTTTATTTGGTTTCTAAATTCTTCCTGAAAAAATCATTTTATTCTATTATTTTTTTTTCCTAAAGTCTCCCTGAAAAAAAAAAAAAAATCAAATCAGTGGGAGATTAATATTTACAATTGTGCTTCAGTGACAGTCCTGCGTGTGTGGCATCTCTCTCATTTGTTGCCACCAACAACAGAGTGTGTAACATTGTGCCTGATTTTCGTTGTGGTCTCACTCACCTGTAAAGGGGTAGCTAAATCATACTGAAGTTATAGCTCACCGTGTAATTTGTGTGACAGCAACAAATACCGTTAGTTTGTTTACGTTTTTAAAACAATGAGGAAGTATGGTGGAAGAGGTCGTGGCCGGGGGCGTTCATTGTCAGCTGGTAATGAGGGTAGTGGTAGTGGTGGAGCATCAGCTGGTCGTGGGAAAAAAAATATTGCACCTAAGTCTGGAGCTGTGGAGCCAGGTTCGTCGTCAGGCTACACAAGGCCTCGAACGCTCCCTTTTCTGGGAGTAGGAAAACCGCTTTTAAAGCCGGAGCAGCAAGAGCAAGTTTTGGCTTATCTTGCTGACTCAGCCTCTAGCTCTTTTGCCTCCTCTCGTGAAACTGGTAAATGTCAAAGCAGCGCGTCGTTAGTGGATGTTCACGGTCAGGGACAAGTCGCTTCCTTGTCCTCTTCAGCAAAAACAACAACAGAGAAGAATGCAGCAGGCGACACAATGGGTTACTCCATGGAGCTCTTTACACATACCGTCCCTGGCTTAGAAAGTGAAGCAGTTAACAGTCCATGCCCATTACAAGTTGAATCTGACATGGAGTGCACTGATGCACAGCCACAGCCAGACTACTATGCTGGTCCTTTGACTCAGACCACAACATTGCCCTCGCAGGGTAATGATCAAGAATCAGACCCTGATGAGACTATGTTGCCCCATCACGAACGCTATACCACCGACCGACATGGTGACACAGACGAAGTTGCACACTAGCTACAAGAAGAGGTAATAGATGACCCAGTTCTTGACCCCGATTGGCAGCCATTGGGGGAACAGGGTGCAGGCGGCAGCAGTTCTGAAGCGGAGGAGGAGGGGCCGCAGCAGGCATCAACATCGCAACAGGTTCCATCTGCCGGGCCCGTATCTTGCCCAAAACGCGTGGCAAAGTCAAAACCTGTTGGAGGACAGCGTGGCCATCCGGTTAAAGCTCAGTCTGCAATGCCTGAAAAGGTATCCGATGCTAGAAAGAGTGCAGTCTGGCATTTTTTTAAACAACATCCAATTGATCAGCGCAAAGTCATCTGTCAAAAATGTTCAACTACCTTAAGCAGAGGACAGAATCTGAAAAGTCTCAATACAAGTTGCATGCATAGACATTTAACCACCATGCATTTGCAAGCCTGGACTAACTACCAAACGTCCCTTAAGGTTGTATCACCCTCGGCCAATGAAGCTAGTCAGCAACGCAACATCCCTTCCGGCAGTGTAGGGCCACCATTTTCCGCACCACCTGCAGTATCTGTGCAGGTTTCTTTGCCAGGCCAAAGCAGTCAGGGTCAGGGAATCACCAGTTTCGTAGTAGGAAACACTGCATCTAGGGCACCGGCGGCAACAATACCATCTCCCACCGTCTCTCAGTCTGCCATGTCCACCGGCACCCCCGCTAGTTCCACGATCTCCAGCTCTCCAGTCCAGCTCACCCTGCTTCCTGAAAAGTTATCCGGGGTTATCCGACCTGCTCCTCAAAGTGCGTGGACTTTGCTCACATATCCGCCGTTCGCCCGTACACTCCAGCCGTATGCAGACCTATCAGCGTTCTTTGAACCTTCCCCAGCATCGCCTAATCATAGACGTTGCAACAAGGTGGAACTCAACACTGCACATGCTTCAGAGACTGTGCGAACAGAGGCGGGCTGTTATGTTTTTGTGGGAGGATACACATACACGGGCAGGCAGTAGGATGGCAGACATGGAGTTGTCAGGTGTGCAGTGGTCGAAGATTCAAGACATGTGTCAAGTCCTTCAGTGTTTTGAGGAATGCACACGGCTGGTTAGTGCAGACAACGCCATAATAAGCATGAGCATCCCCCTAATGTGTCTGCTGATGCAAAGTTTGACGCACATAAAGGATCAGGCGTCTGCAGCTGAGGAAGAGGAAAGCCTTGATGACAGTCAGCCATTGTCTGGCCAGGGCAGTGTACAGGACGAGTTAGCGGGTGAAGAGGAGGAGGAGGACGAGGAGGATGATGGGGATGATTATATTTTTAATGAGGAAGCTTTTCCGGGGCCACTGGAAATTGGTGGCGCGGCAAGGCCGGGTTCTGGTTTTTGGAGGGACACAAGTGACGTGGATTTGCCTGAAACTGCCCCTCAACCAAGCACAACCGCAGATTTGAGAACTGGAACTTTGGCCCACATGGCGGATTATGCCTTACGTATCCTCAAAAGGGACACACGCATAACTAAAATGATGAATGATGACGATTACTGGTTGGCCTGCCTCCTTGATCCTCGCTATAAAGGCAAATTGCAAAATATAATGCCACATGAGAACTTGGAACTAATATTAGCAACCAAACAATCAACTCTTGTTGACCGTTTGCTTCTGGCATTCCCTGCACACAGCGCCCGTGATCGTTCTCACACGAGCTGCAGGGGCCAGCAGACCAGAGGAGTTAGAGGGGCAGAAATCAGAAGTGGCGTTGGCCAGAGGGGTTTTCTGACCAGGTTGTGGAGTGATTTTGCTATGACCGCAGACAGGACAGGTACTGCAGCATCAATTCAAAGTGACAGGAGACAACATTTGTCCAGTATGGTTACAAACTATTTTTCATCCCTTATCGATGTTCTCCCTCAACCGTCATTCCCATTTGATTACTGGTCATCAAAATTAGACACCTGGCCAGAATTGGCAGAATATGCATTGCAGGAGCTTGCTTGCCCGGCAGCTAGTGTCCTATCAGAAAGAGTATTCAGTGCTGCAGGTTCAATACTAACAGAAAAAAGGACTCGTCTGGCTACCCAAAATGTAGATGATCTAACCTTCATTAAAATGAACCACAACTGGATTTCGAAATCTTTTGCCCCACCTTGCCCGGCTGACACCTAGCTTTCCTATGAAAAGGTCTTGCCTGTGGACTATTCTGAATGCTTTTTCCAATCTCGTAATTTTCTGCACCTGATTGTCCAGCATACGACATGTTTACACCTCACTAAATGGCCAAACTCCCCACACGGGGCCGTGGTATCGACACTTGGCGACAGCACCCGTGAGAGTGCAGATTGTCTGAAGAGGTGGGTGTGCCCGCTTTTGGTCGACGGCACTGCCACTGGGTCCCTCCTAGTACAATAAAGTGTCTCTGGCGGTGGTGGTGCGCACCCAACGTCAGACACACAGTTGTAATATGAGGGGCCCTGGGCCTGTACCGCCGGCCACAAGACAGTTCCCCCCCCAGCTCAAACAGTGCTCTACCACTTGCAAAATTATCTCACAGCTCCACCAATGTTTAGTCTATGCGCTGACATCCTTCAATGCCTGCCACTGACAATACCATTGTATTGACATTTTTGTTATGTTAGGCCTTCGATGCCTGTCTGTGGTCACTCCTTCCACTAGGCCTCCAATGACCACACCACTGCTGCCCGTGTACCCCTGTAACCAATTTAAAATTGCCTACAGCCATGTGTTATTATTTTAGGCCTTCGATGCCTGTCTGCGGTCACTCCTTCCACTAGGCCTCCACTGACCACACCACTGCTGCCCGTGTACCCCTGGAACCAATTTAAAATTACCTACAGCCATGTGTTATTATTTTAGGCCTTCGATGCCTGTCTGCGGTCACTCCTTCCACTAGGCCTCCACTGACCACACCACTGCTGCCCGTGTACCCCTGGAACCAATTTAAAATTGCCTACAGCCATGTGTTATTATTTTAGGCCTTCGATGCCTGTCTGCGGTCACTCCTTCCACTAGGCCTCCACTGACCACACCACTGCTGCCCGTGTACCCCTGGAACCAATTTAAAATTGCCTACAGCCATGTGTTATTATTTTAGGCCTTCGATGCCTGTCTGCGGTCACTCCTTCCACTAGGCCTCCACTGACCACACCACTGCTGCCCGTGTACCCCTGGAACCAATTTAAAATTGCCTACAGCCATGTGTTATTATTTTAGGCCTTCGATGCCTGTCTGCGGTCACTCCTTCCACTAGGCCTCCACTGACCACACCACTGCTGCCCGTGTACCCCTGGAACCAATTTAAAATTGCCTACAGCCATGTGTTATAATATTAGGCCTTCGATGCCTGTCTGCGGTCACTCCTTCCACTAGGCCTCCACTGACCACACCACTGCTGCCCGTGTACCCCTGGAACCAATTTAAAATTGCCTACAGCCATGTGTTATTATTTTAGGCCTTCGATGCCTGTCTGCGGTCACTCCTTCCACTAGGCCTCCACTGACCACACCACTGCTGCCCGTGTACCCCTGGAACCAATTTAAAATTGCCTACAGCCATGTGTTATTATTTTAGGCCTTCGATGCCTGTCTGCGGTCACTCCTTCCACTAGGCCTCCACTGACCACACCACTGCTGCCCGTGTACCCCTGGAACCAATTTAAAATTGCCTACAGCCATGTGTTATTATTTTAGGCCTTCGATGCCTGTCTGCGGTCACTCCTTCCACTAGGCCTCCACTGACCACACCACTGCTGCCCGTGTACCCCTGGAACCAATTTAAAATTGCCTACAGCCATGTGTTATTATTTTAGGCCTTCGATGCCTGTCTGCGGTCACTCCTTCCACTAGGCCTCCACTGACCACACCACTGCTGCCCGTGTACCCCTGTAACCAATTTAAAATTGCCTACAGCCATGTGTTATTATTTTAGGCCTTCGATGCCTGTCTGCGGTCACTCCTTCCACTAGGCCTCCACTGACCACACCACTGCTGCCCGTGTACCCCTGGAACCAATTTAAAATTGCCTACAGCCATGTGTTATTATTTTAGGCCTTCGATGCCTGTCTGCGGTCACTCCTTCCACTAGGCCTCCACTGACCACACCACTGCTGCCCGTGTACCCCTGGAACCAATTTAAAATTGCCTACAGCCATGTGTTATTATTTTAGGCCTTCGATGCCTGTCTGCGGTCACTCCTTCCACTAGGCCTCCACTGACCACACCACTGCTGCCCGTGTACCCCTGGAACCAATTTAAAATTGCCTACAGCCATGTGTTATTATTTTAGGCCTTCGATGCCTGTCTGCGGTCACTCCTTCCACTAGGCCTCCACTGACCACACCACTGCTGACCGTGTACCCCTGGAACCAATTTAAAATTGCCTACAGCCATGTGTTATTATTTTAGGCCTTCGATGCATGTCTGCGATCACTCCTTCCACTAGGCCTCCACTGACCACACCACTGCTGCCCGTGTACCCCTGGAACCAATTTAAAATTGCCTACAGCCATGTGTTATTATTTTAGGCCTTCGATGCCTGTCTGCGGTCACTCCTTCCACTAGGCCTCCACTGACCACATCACTGCTGCCCGTGTACCCCTGGAACCAATTTAAAATTGCCTACAGCCATGTGTTATTATTTTAGGCCTTCGATGCCTGTCTGCGGTCACTCCTTCCACTAGGCCTCCACTGACCACACCACTGCTGCCCGTGTACCCCTGTAACCAATTTAAAATTGCCTACAGCCATTTGTTATTATTTTAGGCCTTCGATGCCTGTCTGCGGTCACTCCTTCCACTAGGCCTCCACTGACCACACCACTGCTGTCCGTGTACCCCTGGAACCAATTTAAAATTGCCTACAGCCATGTGTTATTATTTTAGGCCTTAGATGCCTGTCTGCGGTCACTCCTTCCACTAGGCCTCCACTGACCACACCACTGCTGCCCGTGTACCCCTGGAACCAATTTAAAATTGCCTACAGCCATGTGTTATTATTTTAGGCCTTCGATGCCTGTCTGCGGTCACTCCTTCCACTAGGCCTCCACTGACCACGCCACTGCTGCCCGTGTACCCCTGGAACCAATTTAAAATTGCCTACAGCCATGTGTTATTATTTTAGGCCTTCGATGCCTGTCTGCGGTCACTCCTTCCACTAGGCCTCCACTGACCACACCACTGCTGCCCGTGTACCCCTGGAACCAATTTAAAATTGCCTACAGCCATGTGTTATTATTTTAGGCCTTCGATGCCTGTCTGCGGTCACTCCTTCCACTAGGCCTCCACTGACCACACCACTGCTGCCCGTGTACCCCTGTAACCAATTTAAAATTGCCTACAGCCATATGTTATTATTTTAGGCCTTCGATGCCTGTCTGCGGTCACTCCTTCCACTAGGCCTCCACTGACCACACCACTGCTGCCCGTGTACCCCTGGAACCAATTTAAAATTGCCTACAGCCATGTGTTATTATTTTAGGCCTTCGATGCCTGTCTGCGGTCACTCCTTCCACTAGGCCTCCACTGACCACACCACTGCTGCCCGTGTACCCCTGGAACCAATTTAAAATTGCCTACAGCCATGTGTTATTATTTTAGGCCTTCGATGCCTGTCTGCGGTCACTCCTTCCACTAGGCCTCCACTGACCACACCACTGCTGCCCGTGTACCCCTGGAACCAATTTAAAATTGCCTACAGCCATGTGTTATTATTTTAGGCCTTCGATGCCTGTCTGCGGTCACTCCTTCCACTAGGCCTCCACTGACCACACCACTGCTGCCCGTGTACCCCTGGAACCAATTTAAAATTGCCTACAGCCATGTGTTATTATTTTAGGCCTTCGATGCCTGTCTGCGGTCACTCCTTCCACTAGGCCTCCACTGACCACACCACTGCTGCCCGTGTACCCCTGTAACCAATTTAAAATTGCCTACAGCCATGTGTTATTATTTTAGGCCTTCGATGCCTGTCTGCGGTCACTCCTTCCACTAGGCCTCCACTGACCACACCACTGCTGCCCGTGTACCCCTGTAACCAATTTAAAATTGCCTACAGCCATGTGTTATTATTTTAGGCCTTCGATGCCTGTCTGCGGTCACTCCTTCCACTAGGCCTCCACTGACCACACCACTGCTGCCCGTGTACCCCTGTAACCAATTTAAAATTGCTTACAGCCATGTGTTATTATTTTAGGCCTTCGATGCCTGTCTGCGGTCACTCCTTCCACTAGGCCTCCACTGACCACACCACTGCTGCCCGTGTACCCCTGGAACCAATTTAAAATTGCCTACAGCCATGTGTTATTATTTTAGGCCTTCGATGTCTGTCTGCGGTCACTCCTTCCACTAGGCCTCCACTGACCACACCACTGCTGCCCGTGTACCCCTGGAACCAATTTAAAATTGCCTACAGCCATGTGTTATTATTTTAGGCCTTCGATGCCTGTCTGCGGTCACTCCTTCCACTAGGCCTCCACTGACCACACCACTGCTGCCCGTGTACCCCTGGAACCAATTTAAAATTGCCTACAGCCATGTGTTATTATTTTAGGCCTTCGATGCCTGTCTGCGGTCACTCCTTCCACTAGGCCTCCACTGACCACACCACTGCTGCCCGTGTACCCCTGTAACCAATTTAAAATTGCCTACAGCCATGTGTTATTATTAGGGCAGCACGGTGGCGCAGTGGTTAGCACAGCAGCCTTGCAGCGCTGGAGTCCTGGGTTCTAATCCCACCCAGGACAACATCTGCAAAGAGTTTGTATGTTCTCTCCGTGTTTGCGTGGGTTTCCTCCGGGCACTCCGGTTTCCTCCCACATTCCAAAGACATACTGATAGGAATTCTAGATTGTGAGCCCAATCGGGGACAGTGATGATAATGTGTGCAAACTGTAAAGCGCTGCGGAATATGTTAGCGCTATATAAAAATAAAGATTATTATTATTATTTTAGGCCTTCGATGCCTGTCTGCGGTCACTCCTTCCACTAGGCCTCCACTGACCACACCACTGCTGCCCGTGTACCCCTGTAACCAATTTAAAATTGCCTACAGCCATATGTTATTATTTTAGGCCTTCGATGCCTGTCTGCGGTCACTCCTTCCACTAGGCCTCCACTGACCACACCACTGCTGCCCGTGTACCCCTGGACCCAATTTAAAATTGCCTTCAGCCATGTGTTATTATTTTAGGCCTTCGATGCCTGTCTGCGGTCACTCCTTCCACTAGGCCTCCACTGACCACACCACTGCTGCCCGTGTACCCCTGGAACCAATTTAAAATTGCCTACAGCCATGTGTTATTATTTTAGGTCTTCGATGCCTGTCTGCGGTCACTCCTTCCACTAGGCCTCCACTGACCACACCACTGCTGCCCGTGTACCCCTGGAACCAATTTAAAATTGCCTACAGCCATGTGTTATTATTTTAGGCCTTCGATGCCTGTCTGCGGTCACTCCTTCCACTAGGCCTCCACTGACCACACCACTGCTGCCCGTGTACCCCTGGAACCAATTTAAAATTGCCTACAGCCATGTGTTATTATTTTAGGCCTTCGATGCCTGTCTGCGGTCACTCCTTCCACTAGGCCTCCACTGACCACACCACTGCTGCCCGTGTACCCCTGTAACCAATTTAAAATTGCCTACAGCCATGTGTTATTATTTTAGGCCTTCGATGCCTGTCTGCGGTCACTCCTTCCACTAGGCCTCCACTGACCACACCACTGCTGCCCGTGTACCCCTGTAACCAATTTAAAATTGCCTACAGCCATGTGTTATTATTTTAGGCCTTCGATGCCTGTCTGCGGTCACTCCTTCCACTAGGCCTCCACTGACCACACCACTGCTGCCCGTGTACCCCTGGAACCAATTTAAAATTGCCTACAGCCATGTGTTATTATTTAGGCCTTCGATGCCTGCCTGCGGTCACTCCTTCCACTAGGCCTCCACTGACCACACCACTGCTGCCCGTGTACCCCTGGAACCAACATCAGAAAATATAAAAATAAGTATTTTGCTTCTAAAAAAGAAAATACTGGAGAGATATCAAATGCAGACATTTTAACATTAAAAACAAACACATACAACAAAAATCTGGTACAGTACTAAAAATGGCCACCAGCTACAATAACTTTCTCCTGAAAGTAGTTAACGGAAAGGTTTTTTCAATTTTAAACACAGATATGGCATCCACCGAGTGTTGTCCTGTCGCGTCTTCTTTATATTATTGCCAAGAAGATGCAAAACAATGAAAATAATAAAATCATTATTTACCAAAAAAATAGAGTAAGTCAAAACCACATTGCAAATAAACATTCATTACAAATAAAGAAGCAGGGCGCGTCCGAGGGTGAGTATATACCTAATAAGAATATAATCACCCTCGGACGCGCCCTGCTTCTTTCCGACAGCCTTCCTTCCTAAGAATCAGCCCTTCCGTGGTGTAGAGAGAGGCTTTGTTACACTCCAAGGTCTTCCCCAGGTTGCCTTTCCTGAGCTTCGATCTTCCGGCTCTCGTTTAGTAGTTAACCTCAGAAAAAGTACATGCCTAGGGAAGGCAGCTTTGACAAAAGATAAATGCATCCAAAAAACAGAACAAGAGAAAGCTATAGCCTTAAAATAGTAAACATACTTTATTTCAATCAAAAGAGGTAAAAAGACATTAACATAAAGGTAGATAAAAAATGGGTTATGCGGATACACAGTGCAAATGATATAATCGCCCCAGACTAGGACCAGGCAATGTCATGGGTCATTAAGTACAGGGTATAGTCAAGAGCATACAGACGCTTCTAGCGGCTAATAAAGTGCTAATGTGCTTTGGTGCAGCGATTCTATATGTAAAAAAAGCTGATAGACCGAGGATTGCAAGTTAGTACATATATAAATATATCCTAGTGGATGGTGTGGCCTAACTACGTTACCAGCAATTAAGTAAGTGCTGCTGTAGCGAACTGACGTGGTGACCCAAAGTGGATAAGGCACAGTGGCAAGGACACATTACCTGTAGCCGTGGAGCGATTCCCCAATCGTAATGTGTCCTTGCCACTGTGCCTTATCCACTTTGGGTCACCACGTCAGTTCGCTACAGCAGCACTTACTTAATTGCTGGTAACGTAGTTAGGCCACACCATCCACTAGGATATATTTATATATGTACTAACTTGCAATCCTCGGTCTATCAGCTTTTTTTACATATAGAATCGCTGCACCAAAGCACATTAGCACTTTATTAGCCGCTAGAAGCGTCTGTATGCTCTTGACTATACCCTGTACTTAATGACCCATGACATTGCCTGGTCCTAGTCTGGGGCGATTATATCATTTGCACTGTGTATCCGCATAACCCATTTTTTATCTACCTTTATGTTAATGTCTTTTTACCTCTTTTGATTGAAATAAAGTATGTTTACTATTTTAAGGCTATAGCTTTCTCTTGTTCTGTTTTTTGGATGCATTTCTCGTTTAGTAGTTGTTGGAAACTACGGTGCATTAGGCCTACAAATTGGGTATGGGGTGTAGAGAGATGGTGTGTTCCACTCCAAGGTGTTCTCCAGGTTGCCTTTCCTGAGCTTCGATCTTCCGGCTCTCGTTTAGTAGTTGTTGGAAACTACGCTGCATTAGGCCTACAAATTGGGTATGGGGTGTAGAGAGATGGTGTGTTCCACTGTAGAGAGATGGTGTGTTCCACTCCAAGGTGTTCCCCAGGTTTCCTCGCCAATGCTTCGATCATCATGCTCTCGTTTAGTAGTTGTTGGAAACTACGCTGCATTAGGCCTACAAATTGGGTATGGGGTGTAGAGAGATGGTGTGTTCCACTCTAAGGTGTTCCCCAGGTTTCCTCGCCAATGCTTCGATCATCATGCTCTCGTTTAGTAGTTGTTGGAAACTATGCTGCATTGGGCCTACAAATTGGGTATGGGGTGTAGAGAGATGGTGTGTTCCACTCCAAGGTGTTCCCCAGGTTGCCTTTCCTGAGCTTCGATCTTCCGGCTCTCGTTTAGTAGTTGTTGGAAACTACGCTGCATTAGGCCTACAAATTGGGTATGGGGTGTAGAGAGATGGTGTGTTCCACTCCAAGGTGTTCTCCAGGTTGCCTTTCCTGAGCTTCGATCTTCCGGCTCTCGTTTAGTAGTTGTTGGAAACTACGCTGCATTAGGCCTACAAATTGGGTATGGGGTGTAGAGAGATGGTGTGTTCCACTCCAAGGTGTTCCCCAGGTTTCCTCGCCAATGCTTCGATCATCATGCTCTCGTTTAGTAGTTGATGGAAACTACGCTGCATTAGGCCTACAAATTGGGTATGGGGTGTAGAGAGATGGTGTGTTCCACTGTAGAGAGATGGTGTGTTCCACTCCAAGGTGTTCCCCAGGTTTCCTCGCCAATGCTTCGATCATCATGCTCTCGTTTAGTAGTTGATGGAAACTACGCTGCATTAGGCCTACAAATTGGGTATGGGGTGTAGAGAGATGGTGTGTTCCACTGTAGAGAGATGGTGTGTTCCACTCCAAGGTGTTCCCCAGGTTTCCTCGCCAATGCTTCGATCATCATGCTCTCGTTTAGTAGTTGTTGGAAACTACGCTGCATTAGGCCTACAAATTGGGTATGGGGTGTAGAGAGATGGTGTGTTCCACTGTAGAGAGATGGTGTGTTCCACTCCAAGGTGTTCCCCAGGTTTCCTCGCCAATGCTTCGATCATCATGCTCTCGTTTAGTAGTTGTTGGAAACTACGTTGCATTAGGCCTACAAATTGGGTATGGGGTGTAGAGAGATGGTGTGTTCCACTCCAAGGTGTTCCCCAGGTTTCCTCGCCAATGCTTCGATCATCATGCTCTCGTTTAGTAGTTGTTGGAAACTACGCTGCATTGGGCCTACAAATTGGGTATGGGGTGTAGAGAGATGGTGTGTTCCACTCCAAGGTGTTCCCCAGGTTGCCTTTCCTGAGCTTCGATCTTCCGGCTCTCGTTTAGTAGTTGTTGGAAACTACGCTGCATTAGGCCTACAAATTGGGTATGGGGTGTAGAGAGATGGTGTGTTCCACTCCAAGGTGTTCTCCAGGTTGCCTTTCCTGAGCTTCGATCTTCCGGCTCTCGTTTAGTAGTTGTTGGAAACTACGCTGCATTAGGCCTACAAATTGGGTATGGGGTGTAGAGAGATTGTGTGTTCCACTGTAGAGAGATGGTGTGTTCCACTCCAAGGTGTTCCCCAGGTTTCCTCGCCAATGCTTCGATCATCATGCTCTCGTTTAGTAGTTGTTGGAAACTACGCTGCATTAGGCCTACAAATTGGGTATGGGGTGTAGAGAGATGGTGTGTTCCACTCCAAGGTGTTCCCCAGGTTTCCTCGCCAATGCTTCGATCATCATGCTCTCGTTTAGTAGTTGTTGGAAACTACGCTGCATTAGGCCTACAAATTGGGTATGGGGTGTAGAGAGATGGTGTGTTCCACTCCAAGGTGTTCCCCAGGTTTCCTCGCCAATGCTTCGATCATCATGCTCTCGTTTAGTAGTTGTTGGAAACTACGCTGCATTGGGCCTACAAATTGGGTATGGGGTGTAGAGAGATGGTGTGTTCCACTCCAAGGTGTTCCCCAGGTTGCCTTTCCTGAGCTTCGATCTTCCGGCTCTCGTTTAGTAGTTGTTGGAAACTACGCTGCATTAGGCCTACAAATTGGGTATGGGGTGTAGAGAGATGGTGTGTTCCACTGTAGAGAGATGGTGTGTTCCACTCCAAGGTGTTCCCCAGGTTTCCTCGCCAATGCTGCGATCATCATGCTCTCGTTTAGTAGTTGTTGGAAACTACGCTGCATTAGGCCTACAAATTGGGTATGGGGTGTAGAGAGATGGTGTGTTCCACTCCAAGGTGTTCCCCAGGTTTCCTCGCCAATGCTTCCATCATCATGCTCTTGTTTAGTAGCTGTTGGAAACTACGCTGCATTAGGCCTACAAATTGGGTATGGGGTGTAGAGAGATGGTGTGTTCCACTCCAAGGTGTTCCCCAGGTTTCCTCGCCAATGCTTCGATCATCATGCTCTCGTTTAGTAGTTGTTGGAAACTACGCTGCATTGGGCCTACAAATTGGGTATGGGGTGTAGAGAGATGGTGTGTTCCACTCCAAGGTGTTCCCCAGGTTGCCTTTCCTGAGCTTCGATCTTCCGGCTCTCGTTTAGTAGTTGTTGGAAACTACGCTGCATTAGGCCTACAAATTGGGTATGGGGTGTAGAGAGATGGTGTGTTCCACTGTAGAGAGATGGTGTGTTCCACTCCAAGGTGTTCCCCAGGTTTCCTCGCCAATGCTGCGATCATCATGCTCTCGTTTAGTAGTTGTTGGAAACTACGCTGCATTAGGCCTACAAATTGGGTATGGGGTGCAGAGAGATGGTGTGTTCCACTCCAAGGTGTTCCCCAGGTTTCCTCGCCAATGCTTCCATCATCATGCTCTTGTTTAGTAGCTGTTGGAAACTACGCTGCATTAGGCCTACAAATTGGGTATGGGGTGTAGAGAGATGGTGTGTTCGACTCCAAGGTGTTCCCCAGGTTTCCTCGCCAATGCTTCGATCATCATGCTCTCGTTTAGTAGTTGTTGGAAACTACGCTGCATTGGGCCTACAAATTGGGTATGGGGTGTAGAGAGATGGTGTGTTCCACTCCAAGGTGTTCTCCAGGTTGCCTTTCCTGAGCTTCGATCTTCCGGCTCTCGTTTAGTAGTTCTTGGAAACTACACTGCATTAGGCCTACAAATTGGGTATGGGGTGTAGAGAGATGGTGTGTTCCACTCCAAGGTGTTCTCCAGGTTGCCTTTCCTGAGCTTCGATCTTCCGGCTCTCGTTTAGTAGTTGTTGGAAACTACGCTGCATTAGGCCTACAAATTGGGTATGGGGTGTAGAGAGATGGTGTGTTCCACTCCAAGGTGTTCCCCAGGTTTCCTCGCCAATGCTTCGATCATCATGCTCTCGTTTAGTAGTTGTTGGAAACTACGCTGCATTAGACCTACAAATTGGGTATGGGGTGTAGAGAGATGGTGTGTTCCACTCCAAGGTGTTCTCCAGGTTGCCTTTCCTGAGCTTCTATCTTCAGGCTCTCATTAAATTGTGGTTAAACGGAACAACTGCATTTGGCGTACTAGTTGGTTTGGGGCCTACTATCGGTGTCTGCCACTCCTTGCTGTTCTGCTGGTTTCCTGTCCTGAAATTCCGTTTTCAGGCGCTTGTTAAGTAGTTGTTAATGTTAGACTGCATTTGGCCTACTAGTTGGGTTGGGGCCTACTATCGGTGTCTGCCACTCCTTGCTGTTCTCCTCCACTGAACAAAGCTGTGCCGCCTGTTTACTACTGTTGCCAATTTTGAACTGCATTTCGACTCCTTACTGATTTGGGCCTACTCTCTGTGTCAGCCTCTCATTCCAGTTGTCCTCCACTGCAATGCCCCCTGATTAGTCCTGTGTTACCAATTTTGAACTGCATTTAGCCCACTTTATTCTTTGGGCCTATATCTGTGTTTCCTCCTCATCCTGCCCATTGCCCAGCCAGTGATAGATGAGTCTGCTGGTACATTGACCCATAACGCAACATTTCCCGTGCACGCTACACTGCAAGATTGTGACCCTGCTGAAAGTCAGGTCCCCCTTCCCGCATACCATACCACCTTACACGGGGACAAACAGGAAGGTGCAGATGAAAGTGCAGGTTCCTTCATCAGGTGGGGGGAGGAATACTAGTTGGCGACGTCACTGGCACAGGGCCTCTCATAGTACGCAAAAGTGTTGCTGCCGGTGGGAGGCGCCCCCGCCGTGCAAACACACCGCTGTACTTTGAGGGGCCCTGTGCCAGTGCCAATGCCAACGAGTGGGCCCCCCCTGCTTGCTCAGGTTCACAGCACTTGCAAAGTTGAAATACTTACCTCTCCCTGCTCCACTGCCGTGACGTGGTCCAGATTTCCTGGGCCCACTAATTACTTGAACCAGCCCTACCCACCACAACTTTAGCCAAATGAACCCCAATTTCAAATGCCTTCCAATTATTATAAGGTAAATTACGCTTGACAAGCTTCATTAAGAAGAATGGATGATTTTGACATTAAAATGGGCACTCTAGGTGTTTTCCTGGCCCCCACTCACTGCCGACTATGCTGCCCCATTGACTTGCATTGGGTTTCGTGTTTCGGTCGATCCCGACTTTACGTCATAATCGGCCGATTTCACTCGACCCGACTTTTGAGATAGTCGGGTTTTGCGAAACCCGGCTCGACTCTAAAAAGGTCAAGGTCGCTCAACTCTAATGAAGACCACTCAAAAGTGTATAGTGCAGGAAATATATATTGCAAAAAATATGTGCAAAAATGTGCAAAATTGTGCAAAACAATTGCAAAAATTTGCAATGAATAATGCAGCAAAAAAGAAAAAAAATTAAAAAGCACCATAAAATTGTGCAACAATTGTTGAATAATAAGTGCAAAAAGATATTTGCAAACTGTAATCAATACATAGCAAAAAGTACAATAGTGCTTTAAAAAGTGCAATAACATTAGCAGGCCAACATTGCACAATATAAATAAATAATTACAAATGCACTTGAGCCCATAAACATAGTAATGCAGTGGATACTATAATAAAAGTGCTTTAATAGAACAATAAAGTGCAGGAAGTGCCGGTAGCCAGTATAACGCTCACACATTAACCTTATCAGAGTGGATACAGTAAATAGAATCAATAACATAGGAGGCTCCTTATACCTACATGTGCTCAAACCCTACGTGCGTTTCGGTGCTTGCCTTCTTTCGGGGGGCATACTGGAGTATTTCTGCCAGCCACATTCTGCCACTTACACTGTGTAGTGCAATACACAGGGCCTGTTTTTTGCTGCAGTCTCCCCCCCCCCCCCCCAAAAAAAAAGGGAGATTCAAATTGACAACAAGTTTCTATACATCAGTTCTGTTTGTCGAATATCTGCCAGCCACATTCTGCCACTGACATTGTGTAGTGTAATACACAGGGCCTGTTTTTTGCTGCATTCTCCCCCCAAAAAGGGAGATTTAAATTGTCAACAAGTTTCTATACGTCAGTTCTGTTTGTCGTATATCTTCCAGCCACGTTCTGCCACTTACATTGTGCAGTCTAATACACTGGGCCTGAATTTTGTTGCTGTCTCCCCCCCAAAAAGGGGAGATTTAGATTGCCAACAAGTTTCTATGTTTGTCGTATATCTGCCAGGCACGTTCTGCCACTTACATTGTGTAGTGTCATACACAGGGCCTGTTTTTTGGTGCAGTCTCCCCCCCCAAAAAGGGGAGATTTAGATTGCCAACAAGTTTCTATGTTTGT
The DNA here is from genome assembly GCF_032444005.1 of Ranitomeya imitator. Taxonomy (NCBI): domain Eukaryota; kingdom Metazoa; phylum Chordata; class Amphibia; order Anura; family Dendrobatidae; genus Ranitomeya; species Ranitomeya imitator. The sequence continues at coordinate 57,252,584 of NC_091291.1, forward strand.
CGTATATCTGCCAGCCACGTTCTGCCACTTACATTGTGTAGTGTAATAGACAGGGCCTGTTTTTTGCTGCAGTCTCCCCCCCCCAAAAAAAGGGAGATTTAAATTGACAACAAGTTTCTATACGTCAGTTCTGTTTGTAGTATATCTGCCAGCCACATTCTGCCACTTACATTGTGTAGTATAATACACTGGGCATGTTTTTTGCTGCAGTCTCCCCTCCCCCCCCCCCCCAAAAAAGGGAGATTTAAATTTCCAACAAGTTTCTTTACGTCAGTTCTGTTTGTCGTATATCTGCCAGGCACGTTCTGCCACTTACATTGTGTAGTGTAATACACAGGGCCTGTTTTTTGCTGCAGTCTCCCCCCAAAAAAGGGAGATTTAAATTGCCAACAAGTTTCTATACGTCAGTTCTGTTTGTCGTATATCTTCCAGCCACGTTCTGCCACTTACATTGTGTAGTGTAATACACAGGGCCTGTTTTTTGCTGCACTCTCCCCTCAAAAAAGGGAGATTTAAATTGGCAAGTTTATATACACCTTCTACTTTGTTTAACAGTACCATATAACGGTTGTTATTTTGGTTAGATTTTCCCAAAAAATGAGGTAGTCTGGTGGAAGAGGCTGTGGGTGGTCGTTGCCAGCTGGTACTGATGGTGTGGTTGGTGGTGCAGCATCTGGTGGTAGTGGCAAAAGCACAATAGCACCTAAGGCTGGAGGTGTTGAGCCAGCTTCATCGTCTGGCTACACCCTTATCTGGGAGTAGGAAAACCGCTTTTAAAGCCGGAGCAGCAGGAAAAAGTTTTGGCTTTCCTTGCTGACTCAGCCTCTAGCTCTTTCGCCTCCTCTTCAGAAAGTTCGAAATATAAAAGCAGCGAGTCGTCAGTGGATGCTCAAGGTCAGGAACAAGTCGCTTCCTTGTGTCCTTCACCCAAAGCAAAAGTGAAGGATGCGGCAGGCGACACTACAGTTTACTCCATGGAGCTCTTTACACATACCGTGCCAGGGTTAGAAAGGGAAATAGTTAACAGCCCATTACAAGATGAATCGGACATGAGTGCACAGATGCACAGCCACAGCTAGATTATTATGCTGTTCCATTGACTTAGGGTACCGTCACACAGTGCAATTTTCATCGCTACGACGGTACGATCCGTGACGCTCCAGCGTCGTAACAATATCGCTCCAGCGTCGTAGACTGCTGTCACACTTTGCAATCTACGACGCTGGAGCGATAATTTCATGACGTATGTGCGATGTAGAAGCCGTTGGTTACTATGCGCACATCGTATACGATATATGTTACACCATGCAATCATGCCGCGACAGCGGGACACTAGACGACGAAAGAAAGTTTCAAACGATCTGCTACGACGTACGATTCTCAGCGGGGTCCCTGATCGCAGGAGCGTGTCAGACACTGCGATCTCGTAACTATATCGCTCGAACGTCACGAATCGTGCCGTCATAGCGATCAAAATTGCACTGTGTGACGGTACCCTTAGATCACTACATTGCCCTCGCAGTGTACTGAGCCAGAATCTGACCCTGATGAGACTATGGTGCCCCGTCCCGAACGCTACAGCACCTTACACGGTGACACAGAAGAAGGTGCACATGACTTTGAAGAGGAGGTGATAGATGACCCAGTTGTTGACCCAGATTGGCAGCCATTGGGGGAACAGGGTGCCGCTGGCAGTAGCTCTGAAGTGGTGGAGGATGATCCGCAGCAGGCATCTACATCGCAACAGCTTTCATCTGGCAGGCCTGTATCTGGCCAAAAATGTTTGACAACCAAATACACTTTTAGAAAAGCGTGGCCATCCGGTGAAAGGAGAACAGCGTACAATGCCTGAAATTTAGTAGGAAGAGTGCAGTGTGGGAATTTTTTAACCAAGATCCGAATGATCAGTGCAAAGTTATCTGTAAGAAATGCTCAAAGACCTTTAGCAGAGGGAAGAATCTTCAAAATTTAAATACAACATGCATGCTTAGACAATTAACCAGCATGCACTTGCAAGCCTGGACTAACTACCAAATGTCCCGTACCATTGGTGCACCTGCTCAGAATGAAGGTGGTCAGCAACGCAACATTGCTTCCCTCACTGTTAGGCCACCGGTTAGTAGGTTAGGACACCACCAGCAGCAAATGTGGAGCTACCGTCGCAAGGCCAAAGCAGTCAGGGAATCACAAGGTTATTGGTAGGAAACACTGTATATAGTATACCGCATAGAACTGTAGAACAGGACGGCACTAGAGCGATACCGCTTTCAGAAGCCAGGACAAAAAATGTAGGATCCAGAGCGCTAGGCGTCACGCATGCTAGGGGGTATTGGTGCTCAGCATACTAAATGAAAACCAATAGTTCGTATATACACATAGGAAAGAAAATATGCGGCACTCACCCCAATTCAGCAGTGGAAAGCGTGAATTTTAATGGAAAACATAAACAGATAAAGATCCGTTACAACATCAGGTAAGCAGGAGGGTGCGGTGTTGGAGCTTGGACAAGTCCAAGCTCCAACACCGCACCCTCCTGCTTACCTGATGTTGTAACGGATCTTTATCTGTTTATGTTTTCCATTAAAATTCACGCTTTCCACTGCTGAATTGGGGTGAGTGCCGCATATTTTCTTTCCTATGTGTATAAACACTGTATATAGGCCAACATCAAGAATACCATCACCAACCCTCTCTCAATCCGCCATGTCCACCACCACCACCGCTATTTCCACCATATGCAGCTCTCCAGTCCAGCTCCCCCTACAAGAGACTCTCGTTAGGAAAAGAAAGTACTCAATCTCTCATCCGCGTAAACATGGTTTGAACACCCACATTGCTATACTAATCTCGTTAGTGATGATGCCCTACCGGTTGGTTGAAAGCGAGGCTTTCAAAGACCTGATGGCCTACGCAGTACCACGCTATGACATACCCAGTTGGCACTTCTTTGCGAGAAAAGCCATCCCAGCCCTCCACCAGCATGTCAAATACCCCATTGTCCATGCACTGAGGCAATCAGTCAGTGGAAAGGTGCACCTCACAACAGAAACATGGACCAGTAGGCATGGCCAGGGATGTTACGTGTCCATCATGGCGCACTCGGTTAATGTTGTGGATGCAGGGTCCACAGGGGACAGCCATAGTGGGATAGTTCTGCCTAGCCACGGTCTCGGAAACAGTTGGCTGTAGGCATTCACCACCCCTCCTCCTTCTCTTCCAGAAGTGAAAGCTCGCCCACAGAGTGCAGTTGCACGACCACTCCATCCGCAGCTGCCAGTGTTGCACATGAGGTGTCCCATTATGGAACAGCTAGTGGTAAGCGTCAGCAGGCTGTGTTACAAATTAAGCATTTGGGCAACAACAGACACACCGCGGAGGTTTTGGCTGAGTACTTGCAGCAACAAACTCAGTCATGGCTGGGCAGTGTACATCTTGAGGCAGGCAAGGTAGTCAGTGATAACGGAATAATTTTTATTGCTGCCATAGCCCTTTCAGAACTTAAACTCATACCTTGCCTGGCTCACACCTTGAACCTGGTGGTGCAGTGCTTCCTCAAAAATTATCCAGAGTTACCAGCCCTGCTCCTAAAGGTGCGAAGACTTTGCTCGCACATCCGCCGGTTGCCTGTACACCCCAGCCGTATGCTGAACCATCAGCGATCGCTGAATCTTCCCCAGCACCGCCTAATAATCGACGTTGCAACAAGGTGGAACTCCACACTGCACATGGTTCAGAGGCTGTGCGAACAGAGGCGTGCTGTAATTAATTTGTGCGAGGATACACATACACGGGCAAGCACTTGGATGGCAGACATGGAGTTGTCTGGTGTGCAGTGGTCGAAGCTACAAGACCTCTGTCAAGTCCTTCAGTGTTTTGAGGAATGCACACGACTGGTAAGTGCAGACGATGCCATCATAAGCATGAGCATCCCACTAATGCGTCTGCTCATGCAAAGTTTGACGCACATTAAGGAGCTGGCGTCTGCAGCCGAGGAGGAGGGAAGCCTTGATGACAGTCAGCCATTGTCTGCTCAGGGAAATCTCCTGGACGAGGTGGCGGATGAAGAGAAGGAGGATGATGGGGATGAATATTTATGGGAGGAGGATGCTTGTCAGGGGGCAATAGAAACTGGTGGCATTGCAAGGTCGGGTACAGGGTTTTTCGGGAGGCAAATGATGTTGATTTGCAAGAAAGTGCTCCTCAACCCAGCACAAGCAGTGAATTGACACTTGCAACATTGGCCCACATGGCTGATTATGCCTTGCGTATCCTAAAACGGGACCCCCGCATTATAAAAATGATGACCGATGACGATTACTGGTTGGCCTGCCTTCTGGATCCACGATATAAAGGGAAATTACAAAATATCATGCCACATGAGACCCTTGTGCAAATAATGGCTACCAAACAAGCAACTCTTGTAGACCGTTTGGTTCAGGCATTCCCAGCACACAGCGGCGGTGATGGTTCTCACACGATCCGTAGGGGGCAACTTGGGGAGAGGTGTTAGAGGTGCACAAATCAGAAGAGGCATTGGACAGAGGGGTTTTATGACCAGGTTGTGGAGTGATTTTGCAAATACTGCAGACACAACAGGTACTGCTGCATCGATTCAAAGTGACAGGAGACAGCATTTGTCCAGTATGGTTACCAACTATTTTTCCTCCCTTATCGATGTTCTCCTTCACAGGTAATCCCCCTTTAATTACTGGGCATCTAAAATAGAATGGCCTGAATTGGCAGAATATGCATTACAGGAGCTCGCTTGCCCAGCTGCTAGTGTGCTATCAGAAAGAGTCTTCAGTGCTGCTGGTTCAATACTAACCGAAAAAAGGACTCACCTGGCTACCCGAAATGTTGATGATCTAACCTTCATTAAAATGAATCAATCATGGATTTCAAATTATTTTGCCCCACCTTCCCCTGCTGACACGTAGCTTGCCTGAAAAATGTCTTGCTTTTGGCCTCCTCTTACTGACTGCTCCAATTCCTCCATTTGCAGCTGCTGAATGTCCACCATAGGCCATTTTTATACCTCCCTAAATGGGCTGACTCCCCCCACAGGGCCGTGGTCACCACTTGGCGCAAGCACCCGTGCGAGTGCCGTACGCCTGGACAGGTGGGTGTCCCCACTTTTGGGCGACGGCACTGGCACAGGGTCCATCATAGTACAATGAAGTGTCTCTGAGTGTGGTGGTGCACACCCAACGTCAGACACACCATCGTAATATGAGGAGCCCTGTGCCAGTACCACCACCCACGAGAGAGTGTTCCCCCCAGCTCGAACAGTGCTCTACCACTTGCAATACTTACCTCTCCCTGCTCCACCACTGTGTAGTCTGTGCTGTTAAATCCTTCAATGGCACTGCCAATACAAATTTGTTAAAATGATAGATGATAGTTAAAATATACAGGGGCCCTGGCCTCAATTTTGACCAGTTAATACTTTGCGCCTACTACCACTGTCTGCTACTCAGCAGAGGAGCCCACCCCACTACCTAGCTATGCTGCCTGTTTAGTCCTGTTACCAATTTTAAACACCTTTGAGCCTACTTTTGTATTGTGGGCCTACAAACTGTGTCTGCGCCACTCATTACAGTTGTCCTCCACTGAACAAAGCTAAGCCGCCTGTATAGTTCTGTTACCATTTTTCAACTGCTTTGAGCCTACATTTTATTGTGGGCCTACAAACTGTGTCTGCACCACTCATTACAGTTGATCTCCACTGAACAAAGCTAAGCCGCCTATTTACTCATGTTACCAATTTTGAACTGTTTTTAGACTACTTACTTATTTAGGCCTACTGTGTCTGCCTCCCATTACAGTTGTCCAACACTGAACAAAGCTGAGTCTCAATTTCCATCCTGTTTCGGATATTAAACTGCATTTGGCCTAATTGTTTGGTTGGGCCTACTAACAGTGTCTGCCGCTCCTTGCTTTTCTCCTCCACGGAACAAAGCTGAGCCTCAATTTTCATCCTGTTTCGAATATTAAACTGCATTTGGCCTACTTGTTTGGTTGGGCCTATTAACGGTGTCTGCCGCTCCTTGCTTTTCTCCTCCACGGAACAAAGCTGAGCCTCAATTTTCATCCTGTTTCGGATATTAAACTGCATTTGGCCTACTTGTTTGGTTGGGCCTACTAACGGTGTCTGACGCTCCTTGCTTTTCTCCTCACTGAACAAAGCTGAGCCTCAATTTTCATCCTGTTTCAGATATTAAACTGCATTTGGCCTGCTTCTTTGGTTGGGCCTACTAACGGTGTCTGCCGCTCCTTGCTTTTCTCTTCCACAGAAAAAAGCTGAGCCTCAATTTTCATCCTGTTTCGGATATTAAACTGCATTTGGACTACTTGTTTGGTTGGGCCTTCTAATGGTGTCTGCCGCTCCTTGCTTTTCTCCTCCACTGAACAAAGCTGAGCCTAAATTTTCATCCTGTTTTGGATATTAAACTGCATTTGGCCTACTTGTTTGGTTGAGCCTACTTACGGTGTCTGCCGCTGCTTGCTTTTATCCTCCACTGAACAAAGCTGAGCCTCAATTTTCATCCTGTTTCAGATATTAAACTGCATTTGGCCTACTTGTTTGGTTAGGCCTACAAACGGTGTCTGCCGCTCCTTGCTTTTCTCCTCCACTGAACAAAGCTGAGCCTAAATTTTCATCCTGTTTCGGATATTAAACTGCATTTGGCCTACTTGTTTGTTTGGGCCTACTAACGGTGTCTGCCGCTCCTTGCTTTTCTCCTCACTGAACAAAGCTGAGCCTCAATTTTCATCCTGTTTCAGATATTAAACTGCATTTGGCCTACTTGTTTGGTTGGGCTCACTAACGGTGTCTGCCGCTCCTTGCTTTTCTCCTCCACTGAACAAAGCTGAGCCTCAATTTTCATCCTGTTTCGGATATTAAACTGCATTTGGCCTACTTGTTTGGTTAGGCCTACTAACGGTGTCTGCCGCTCCTTGCTTTTCTCCTCCACTGAACAAAGCTGAGTCTCAACTTTCATCCTGTTTCGGATATTAAACTGCATTTGGCCTACTTGTTTGGTTGGGCCTACTAACGGTGTCTGTCGCTCCTTGCTTTTCTCCTCCATAGAAAAAAGCTGAGCCTCAATTTTCATCCTGTTTCGGATATTAAACTGCATTTGGCCTACTTGTTTGGTTGGGCTCACTAACGGTGTCGGCCGCTCCTTGCTTTTCTCCTCCACTGAACAAAGCTGAGCCTCAATTTTCATCCTGTTTCGGATATTAAACTGCATTTGGCCTACTTGTTTGGTTGGGCCTACTAATGGTGTCTGCCGCTCCTTGCTTTTCTCCTCCACTGAACAAAGCTGAGCCTCAATTTTCATCCTGTTTCGGATATTAAACTGCATTTGGCCTACTTGTTTGTTTGGGCCTACTAACGGTGTCTGCCACTCCTTGCTTTACTCCTCACTGAACAAAGCTGAGCCTCAAATTTCATCCTGTTTCAGATATTAAACTGCATTTGGCCTACTTGTTTGGTTGGGCCTACTAATGGTGTCTGCCGCACCTTGCTTTTCTCCTCCACTGAACAAAGCTGAGCCTCAACTTTCATCCTGTTTCGGATATTAAACTGCATTTGGCCTACTTGTTTGGTTGGGCCTACTAATGGTGTCTGCCGCTCCTTGCTTTTCTCCTCCACTGAACAAAGCTGAGCCTCAATTTTCATCCTGTTTCGGATATTAAACTGCATTTGGCCTACTTGTTTGTTTGGGCCTACTAACGGTGTCTGCCGCTCCTTGCTTTTCTCCTCCACTGAACAAAGCTGAGCCTCAAATTTCATCCTTTTTCAGATATTAAACTGCATTTGGCCTACTTGTTTGGTTGGGCTCACTAACGGTGTCTGCCGCTCCTTGCTCTTCTCCTCTACAGAAAAAAGCTGAGCCTCAATTTTCATCCTGTTTCAGATATTAAACTGCATTTGGCCTACTTGTTTAGTTGGGCCTACTAATGGTGTCTGCCGCTCCTTACTTTTCTCCTCCACTGAACAAAGCTGAGCCTAAATTTTCATCCTGTTTCGGATATTAAACTGCATTTGGCCTACTTGTTTGGTTGGGCCTACAAACGGTGTCTGCCGCTCCTTGCTTTTCTCCTCCACTGAACAAAGCTGAGCCTCAATATTCATCCTGTTTCGGATAATAAACTGCATTTGGCCTACTTGTTTGGTTAGGCCTACTAACGGTGTCTGCCGCTCCTTGCTTTTCTCCTCCACTGAACAAAGCTGAGCCTAAATTTTCATCCTGTTTCGGATATTAAACTGCATTTGGCCTACTTGTTTGTTTGGGCCTACTAATGGTGTCTGCCGCTCCTTGCTTTTCTTCTCAATTAACAAAGCTGAGCCTCAATTTTCATCCTGTTTCAGATATTAAACTGCATTTGGCCTACTTGTTTGGTTGGGCCTACTAACGGTGTCTGCCGCTCCTTGCTTTTCTCCTCCACTGAACAAAGCTGAGCCTCAATTTTCATCCTGTTTCGGATATTAAACTGCATTTGGCCTACTTGTTTGGTTGGGCCTACTAACTGTGTCTGCCGCTCCTTGCTTTTCTCCTCCATAGAAAAAAGCTGAGCCTCAATTTTCATCCTGTTTCGGATATTAAACTGCATTTGGCCTACTTGTTTGGTTGGGCCTACTAACGGTGTCTGCCGCTCCTTGCTTTTCTCCTCCACTGAATAAAGCTGAGCCTCAATTTTCATCCTGTTTCGGATATTAACCCCTTCCCGACCTTTGACGCCATGTAGGCGTCATGAAAGTCGGTGCCAATCCGACCCATGACGCCTATGTGGCGTCATGGAAAGATCGCGTCCCTGCAGATCGGGTGAAAGGGTTAACTCCCATTTCACCTGATCTGCAGGGACAGGGGGAGTGGTAGTTTAGCCCAGGGGGGGTGGCTTCATCCCCCCCCCCCCGTGGCTACAATCGCTCTGATTGGCTGTTGAAAGTGAAACTGCCAATCAGAGCGATTTGTAATATTTCACCTATTATAACTGGTGAAATATTACAATCCAGCCATGGCCGATGCTGCAATATCATCGGCCATGGCTGGAAATACTAATGTGCCCCCACCCCACCCCACCGATCGCCCCCCCAGCCCTCCGATCTGTCTGGTACACTGCTCCGGCTCCCTTCCGTCCTGTGCTCCGCTCCCCCCGTGCTCATGTCCGCTCACCCCAGTGCTCCAATCACCCCCCGTGCTCCAATCACCCCCCTGCACTCCGATCCACCCCACCCCGTGCTCGGTTCCACCCCCCCGTCCTCCGTTCCACCCTCCCGTGCTCCGTTCCACCCCCCCGTGCTCCGTTCCACCCCTCCCACGCTCCGATCCACCCCCCCATGCTCCGATCCCCCCCCCGTGCTCCCCCCACCCCATCATACTTACCGATCCTGCCGGGGTCCGTCCGTCTTCTCCCTGGGCGCCGCCATCTTCCAAAATGGCGGGCGCATGCGCAGTGCGCCCGCTGAATCTGCCGGCCGGCAGATTCGTTCCAAAGTGCATTTTGATCACTGAGATAGATTATATCTCAGTGATCAAAATAAAAAAAAATAATAAATGATCCCTCCCCCTTTGTCACCCCCATAGGTAGGGACAATAAAAAAATAAAGATTTTTTTTTTCCACTAATGTTAGAATAGGGTTAGGGTTAGGGGTAGGGTTAGGGGTAGGGTTAGGGGTAGGGTTAGGGTTAGGGCTAGGGTTAGGGCTAGGGTTAGGGTTAGGGGTAGGGCTAGGGTTAGGGCTAGGGTTAGGGCTAGGGTTAGGGCTAGGGTTAGGGTTTCGGTATGTGCACATGTATTCTGGTCCTCTGCGGATTTTTCCGCTGCGGATTTCATAAATCCGCAGTGCTAAACCGCTGCGGATTTATGGCGGATTTACCGTGTTTTTTCTGCGCATTTCACTGCGGTTTTACAACTGCGATTTTCTATTTGAGCAGTTGTAAAACCGCTGCGGAATCCGCAGAAAGAAGTGACATGCTGCGGAATGTAAACCCCTGCGTTTCCGTGCAGTTTTTCCGCAGCATGTGTACAGTGATTTTTGTTTCCCATAGGTTTACATTGAACTGCGCTGCGTTTTCCGCAGTATGTGCACATACCTTTAGAATTAGGCTATGTGCACACGGTGCGTATTTGGCTGCGGATCCGCAGCGGATTGGCCGCTGCGGATTCGCAGCAGTGTTCCATCAGGTTTACAGTACCATGGAAAACCAAATCCACTGTGCCCATGGTGCGGAAAATACCGTGCTGAAACGCTGCGTTGTATTTTCCGCAGCATGTCAATTCTTTGTGCGGATTCCGCAGCGTTTTACACCTGTTCCTCAATAGGAATCCGCAGGTGAAATCCGCACAAAAAACACTGGAAATCCGCGGTAAATCCGCAGGTAAAACGCAGTGCCTTTTACCCGCGGATTTTTCAAAAATGATGCTGAAAAATCTCACACGAATCCGCAACGTGGGCACATAGCCTTAGGGTTAGGGTTGGAATTAGGTTTGTGGTTAGAGTTGTGATTAGGGTTAGGGGTGTGTTGGGATTAGGGTTAGGGGTGTGTTGGGGTTAGGGTTGTGATTAGGGTTATCGCTACAGTTGGGATAAGGGTTAGGGGTGTGTTGGAGTTAGAATTGAAGGGTTTCCACTGTTTAGGCACATCAGGGGTCTCCAAACGCAACATGGCGCCACCATTGATTCCAGCCAATCTCGTATTCAAAAAGTCAAATGGTGATCCCTCAATTACGAGCCCTGACGTGTGCCCAAACAGTGGTTTACCCCCACATATGGGGTACCAGCATACTCAGGATAAACTGCGCTACAATTACTGGGGTCCAATTTCTCCTGTTACCCTTGTGAAAATAAAAAAATGCAGGCTAAAAGATCATTTTTGAGGAAAGAAAAATGATTTTTTATTTTCACGGCTCTGCGTTGTAAACGTCTGTGAAGCACTTGGGGGTTCAAAGTGCTCATCACATATCTAGATAAGTTCCTTGGGGTCTAGTTTCTAAAATTGGGTCACTTGTGGGGGGTTTCTACTGTTTAGGCACACCAGGGGCTCTGCAAACGCAACGTGACGCCCGCAGACCATTCCATCAAAGTCTGCATTTCAAAAGTCACTACTTCCCTTCTGAGCCCCGACGTGTGCCCAAACAGTGGTTTACCCCCACATATGGGGTATAACCGTACTCAGGAGAAACTGGACAACAAATATTGGGGTCAAATTTCTCCTGTTACCCTTGGGAAAATTAAAAAATTCTGGGCTAAATAATTATTTTTGAGGAAAGAAAATGTATTTATTATTTTCACGGATCTGCATTATAAACTTCTGTGAAGCACTTGGGGGTTCAAAGTGCTCACCACACATCTAGATAAGTTCCTTCCGGGGTCTAGTTTCCAAAATGTGGTCACTTGTGGGGGGTTTCTACTGTTAAGCCACATCAGGGGCTCTGCAAACGCAGCGTGACGCCCACAGAGCATTCCATCAAAGTCTGCATTTCAAAACGTCACTACTTCACTTCCGAGCCCCGGCATGTGCCCAAACAGTGGTTTACCCCCACATATGGGGTATCAGCGTACTCAGGAGAAACTGGACAACAACTTTTGGAGTCAAATTTCTCCTGTTACCCTTGGGAAAATAAAAAATTGCAGGCTAAAAGATCATTTTTGAGAAAATATTTTTTTTTTTTTCATGGCTCTGCGTTATAAACTTCTGTGAAGCACTTGGGGGTTCAAAGTCCTCACCACACATCTAGATTAGTTCCTTTGGGGGTCTAGTTTCCAAAATGGGGTCATTTGTGGGGGATCTCCAATGTTTAGGCACACAGTGGCTCTCCAAACGTGACATGGTGTCCGCTAACAATTGGAGCTAATTTTCCATTCAAAAAGTCAAATGGCGCGCCTTCCCTTCCGAGCCCTGCCGTGTGCCCAAACAGTGGTTTACCCCCACATATGAGGTATTGGTGTATTCAGGAGAAATTGCCCAACAAATTTTATGATCCATTTTATCCTATTGCCCATGTGAAAATGAAAATATTGAGGCGAAAAGAATTATTTTGTGAAAAAAAAGTACTTTTTCATTTTTACAGATCAATTTGTGAAGCAAGTTTAAAGTGCTCACTAGGCATCTAGATAAGTTCCTTGGGGGGTCTAGTTTCCAAAATGGGGTCACTTGTGGGGGAGCTCCAATTTTTAGGCACACGGGGGCTCTCCAAACGTGACATGGTGTCCGCTAAAGAGTGGAGCCAATTTTTCATTCAAAAAGTCAAATGGCGCTCCTTCCCTTCCAAGCCCTGCCGTGCGCCCAAACAGTGGTTTACCCCCACATATGAGGTATCAGCGTACTCAGGACAAATTGGAAAACAACTTTCATGGTTCAGTTTCTCCTTTTACCATTGGGAAAATAAAAAAATTGTTGCTAAAATTAATTTTTATGACTAAAAAGTTAAATGTTCATTTTTTCCTTCCATGTTGCTTCTGCTGCTGTGAAGCACCTGAAGGGTTACTAAACTTCTTGAATGTGGTTTTGAGTACCTTGAGGGGTGCAGTTTTTAGAATGGTGTCACTTTTGGGTATTTTCAGCCATATAGACCCCTCAAACTGACTTCAAATGTGAGGTGGTCCCTAAAAAAAATGGTTTTGTAAATTTCGTTGTAAAAATGAGAAATCGCTGGTTAAATTTTAACCCTTATAACTTCCTAGCAAAAAAAAATTTTGTTTCCAAAATTGTGCTGATGTAAAGTATACATGTGGGAAATGTTATTTATTAACTATTTTGTGTCACATAACTCTCTGGTTTAACAGAATAAAAATTCAAAATGTGAAAATTGTGAAATTTTCAAAATTTTCGCCAAATTTCTGTTTTTATCACAAATAAACGCAGAATTTATTGACCTAAATTTACCACTAACATGAAGCCCAATATGTCACGAAAAAATAATCTCAGAACCGCTAGGATCCGTTGAAGCGTTCCTGAGTTATTACCTCATAAAGGGACACTGGTCAGAATTGCAAAAAACGGCAAGGTCTTTAAGGTCAAAATAGGCTGGGTCATGAAGGGGTTAAACTGCATTTGGCCTACTTGTTTGGTTGGGCCTACTTTCGGTGTCTGCCGCTTTTTGCTTTTCTCCTCCACTGAACAAAGCTGAGCCTAAATTTTTATCCTGTTTCGGATATTAAACTGCATTTGGCCTACTTGTTTGGTTGGGCCTACTAACGATGTCTGCCGCTCCTTGCTTTTCTCCTCCACTGAACAAAGCAGTGCCGCCTGTTTACTCATGTTACCAATTTTGAACTGCATTTGGCCCACTTTATAACTTGGGCCTACTAACTGTGTCTGCCACTCATTACAGTTGTCCTTCACTGAACAATGCAATGCCGCCTGTTTAGTCTTGTTACCACTTTTGAACTGCATTTAGCCTACTTTATTATTTGGGCCTACTAACTGTGTTTCCTTCTCATCCTGCCCATTGTCCAGCCACTGCTAGATGAGTCTACTGGTACATTGACCCAGACTACTACATTCCCCTTGCACTCTACACAGCCAGAATCTTATCCTGCTGACACTCAGGTTCCCCTTCCGGCATACTATACCACCTTACACGGGGACAAAGAGGAAGGTGCAGATGAAAGTGCAGGTTCCTTCATCAGGTGGGGGGGCATACTCGTTGGTGATGTCACTGGCACAGGGCCCCTCATAGTACATAAAAGTGTCTCTGCCGGTGGGAGGCGCCCCTGCCTTCAAACACACTGCCGTACTTTGAGGGGCCCTGTGCCAGTGCCAATGCAAATGAGTGGACCCCCTGCTTGCTCAGGATCACAGCACTTGCAAAGTTTAAATACTTACCTCTCCCTGATCCACTGCCGTGATGTAGTCCACGTTTCCTTGGACCACAAAAAACTTGAACCAGCCCTACTCCCTCACAACTTTAGCCAAATGATCCCCAATTTTCAATGACTAACTATTATTATAAGGTAAATTAAGATTGACAAGCTTAAGTAACAAGAATTGAGGTTTTTGGAATTAAAATGGGCACTGTAGGTGTTTTCCTGTCCCCCACTCACTGCCGACTTTGATTCCCCATTGACTTGCATTGGGTTTCGTGTTTCGGCCGATCCCCGACTTTTCACAATAATCGGCCGATTTCACCCGACCCGCTCAACAAAAACTGAAAGTCGCTCAACTGTAATGGGTATGTATGACTGACACCTCTCCACTTCTAACCCCTGTGCTTGGTGTCAACAATTGATGAGATCAACCCCCCAAAAAAGTTACCTGATTGCCACCAGGGCAATCGAGATGAGCTGAGGCTACATGCCTGAAGTGATACACCACTTCTGAGGCATCTGCAGGCTGATATTCGTAAGTTGGGAATGGACCAATAACCATGAACATTCCCAGACTACTAATGTAAGCTAACAGTGTTCACTTAGCTGGTTGTAAAAAGTATTGTTTTTTTTTATTTATTTGTTACTTAGAAACAAAGAAATACATTAAAACAAGAGAATAGGGTCCCCTCTATTTAAAAAAAAAAACAGCTAAGGGAAAGCAGACAGCTGCAGGCTTATATTACTAGTCTGGGAATGCCCATTGTTATTGGCCCATTTAATATCACCCTGGACCCACCCTAGAGCCACCCTATTTGATGCACCAATTCTAGCGCCTAGCCTTGGCTCATCACCGATTGCCCTGGTGCAGTGGCAATAGAAGTAATTTTTGGGAGGTTGATAGCAGCATGTGGCTGGCACCAAGTCCAGAGGTTAGTAATAGAAAGTTGTCGATCAGACATCCCTATTAAAAACCCAGCAGTAAAAAGAAAGAAACACACACACAGAAAAATAACATTATTTAAATTTAGATTCCCCCACACTATTCCTTGTTCACAATTTATTAATGAAATGATCCAACAAAATAATCCACATTCATTTTCTTGGTCTCAGGTACCTCTGGATATTAGTAAAGCTACCACTATTCACAGTCACCGGCTGATGTTAGCTAGGTGTCTGGTAAAAAACACGACCTTTACTTTTTGGGTTTGCTCATCTCTACTCATAAGTTCTTGTCTCAATATTCATGACAAAGATTATGACTGAGGTCACAGTAGGTAAATAAAGGTTTAGATGAATGCTTGAAATTAAATCTATTTGACCTAGAGTATATTCATCAATACACTTTATTGAGGAAGTAAAGATTGGCAACACACTAATGGTATGTTTTGCAGCACTTGAGAATTTGGGTTGAATGCTCTTATAGCTGCATATCATGTTATGCTGCAGTAGAAACATTCAGAAATTAAAATTATGGATCAGTTTCCCTGAAATTACAGCACTGCACAAACCAATAAAGAGGTTAATTTCACAAGAAGGAAACATGGTGACATTTATTACTATAAATTAATAATTTTAAGCTCTAGAGTCCTTGAATTCTCATCAACATTTAGGTCAAAAGGAAGAAAAAAAATCAATGCATAAAAATAATATGCATGGAGTTCTGCCAATAAATATGGCGATTTTAAAGATTTAATGCAAGACAAAATGATTTAGCATGAAAGCGAACAAAACACTCTCAGGAGTGAGTCAGAGAGAACAGTGTGAGAGTCGATTTCTGCCAAGAGAAACATAAAATGAGAATTTGATGATAATTTGCAAATAGAAGTAGAAAAATTTAGAGACAGCAAAAGTAAAAAGAAAAGTTCCTACACAAGCTTAAAAGTTTATCCGTAAAGTACTGTATATTATGTAGAAGACATGACAAAACTCCTGGGCCCTAAGGTACAAACCAAAATAGGGCCTACCATTCTTTGAAGGGTCGTTCTTCTCGTTAACGATGGGTGTCATGGTGAAGCGCTTGTAAAATGAAGTGCTTCTAATTTCTTATTTTATTATAATTTGGCTCTTTTTTCCTGATATAACTATTTTTTTTCTGCATTTATAAAAACTTAAAAGGCAATTTGTTAGCCCAGAATGCAAATTTAACTAATTGAAAAGGGACATAATCCTGCATAAGAAATTTCAACGTTTTAGTGGCTTAGAAAAACAGTGCTTTACTAAAATTGCAAATGATGGCACTTTAGTGCCCAATTGAAATACTGTCTGAACTCAATCTGTGGTACAATGACACTCAAGGAGACCAGCGAAGCTTACATAGTGTCAGTGTGAGAGACTGGTTACTTTAAAAGGAGCCGGGTGCATAAAATAATTTTCTTTTGTTAACCATAGTTAATTTCAAAGGAAACACATTCAGTCATCATTAGTGTTGAGCATTCCGATACCGCAAGTATCGGGTATCGGCCGATACTTGCGGTATCGGAATTCCGATACCGAGTTCAGATACTTTTGTGGTATCGGGAATCGGTATCGGATCCATAGTGATGTGTAAAATAAAGAATTAAAATAAAAAATATTGATATATTCACCTCTCCGGCGGCCCCTGGACATCACCGCTGGTAACCGGCAGGCTTCTTTGTTTAAAATGAGCGCGTTTAGGACCTGCGAATGACATCGCGGCTTCTGATTGGTCGCGTGCCGCTCATGTGACCGCCACGCGACCAATCACAAGCCGCGACGTCATTCTCAGGCACTAAAATCCTCATTCTAGGAATTTAGGACTTGCGAATGACGTCGCGGCTTCTGATTGGTCGCGTGGCGGTCACATGAGCGGCACGCGACCAATCAGAAGCCGCGACATCATTCGCAGGTCCTAAACGCGCTCATTTTAAACAAAGAAGCCTGCCGGTTACCCGCGGTGATGTCCAGGGGCCGCTGGAGAGGTGAATATATCAATATTTTTTATTTTAATTCTTTATTTTACACATTAATATGGATCCCAGGGCCTGAAGGAGAGTTTCCTCTCCTTCAGACCCTGGGAACCATCAGGATACCTTCCGATACTTGGTGTCCCATTGACTTGTATTGGTATCGGATATCGGTATCGGCGATATCCGATACTTTTCGGGTATCGGCCGATACTATCCGATACCGATACTTTCAAGTATCGGACGGTATCGCTCAACACTAGTCATCATTGCATTGAATCAAAGGTGCTTTACTAGCTAGGGCATTGCTACTTGTAAGATTGTTTCTAAATCAATCATATAGCGGATCATCAAGAACTTCAAAGACATATTCAGTTGCTTCAAGATGCCCAAGAAAATCAAGTAAGTGCCAGGATCAAAATAAAGAAAATTCAGCTAGAGGAGAAGTTCAACACCAGTGAACAGCTTGCTCTGGAATGTGTCAGTCCATCTGCACCTATAATGCGGAGAATGCTTTTGAAGGCTTGCCTGGTATCAAGAAAGAAAGCAAATAATTCACGCCTCTACAAGAAAAACATCAATTATGGATGGATATAAAGGAAGAAACTAGTTAGCTCACTCACAATTTGGCCTATGAACACTGCCAAGAATAAAGAATGGTCTCTAAGCATCCTGCAAGAGGAGTTTCTTCTCCAACTGATCCAGTAGCAATTCGATGATGAACAATACTTTTTTCCAGTATTATGGAACACCATGTCACAAAAAAGAGATAACTAAGGCTAAGTTCACATTAGCGCCTCTGCGCACAGCGTATCATCTGCATGTGCAAAAGCATGCCAAAATGCATCCAAACGCATGGTTACACTGCAATTTTTATTCACATCAGCTTACGCATGATGCAAAAAAAAGCTGCGTGTGTATGCGTTTATATGCGTTTTTGCATGCATTTGTGTTTTTTCAGCGCATGTGTTTGAATTTTCAAAGAATTTTGTCATGCGGAAAATGCTTTTCCAGGAGAATTTCCTTGACAACAGCCACACCCATTGGGCGTGTCTCATGGGGAATCTGTATATATAGACCCTACACAGATGAAATCCTCATCTTTTGCTGCTGTATCCAGCTGCAAGATGGATCTTGGCATGGATAGCTTCTATTGTAATCTGGATTTGGAATTGAAATTGGCTTTTGCCTTTGCTGTGGCTTGTGAAGAAGAAAGAAGAAGAGCAAGACGGAGAAGTCATCATTGCTACTGGCAATACCCCATCATTTAAGTCTAAGAGAGCCGTGGAGCCTACCACTCGTTCTACACCGAGCTACGTGAAAACCCAGAGAAGTTTTTCGAATACACAAGTATGTTGGAACAGAGCTTCGATGAATTGCTGCAACATGTGCAAGGATTAGTGATGAGCGAACGTGCTTGCCACTACTCGTTACTCGCCTGAGTATCGGGTACTCGGGGTACTCACCGAGCAGCGAGCATTTCTGGGATTATTCGGCGGTAACTGCAGTCTCCACCCAGCAGTTTTGGCGGACTTTAAACACTCAATCATGGTGCAGGGATTGTCTGCCAGCCGATGAAACGCCGTAGCCGTCTTTGTTGTGGTCGTGCGGTGATTGGCTTGGCCGTACAGCACCATCCTGAGTATAAGAGACCTGGCGCTGCCCTGCTCGCTGCATTCTGTTCCTGTTTCAGCAAGAGTAGGGAGAGCTGGTGCCGAAATAGGGTCAGAATAGAGGTTTTTAGAGGTAGTGCAGGTCTGCAACTCTTACATCCACAACTTCTGAGGAACCAACCGTCCTTTTTAGGGCTAATTCGTGGGTCCCGATATTGCAGCGCTAGGCAGGCAGGGCACAGCATATCCACATCAGTGCAAGGCCTGCAGGCACTGTATATGCATCCAATGGTCCCACTGCATCCTTCCCAAAGCTCCATAACTGCCTGCTGCTGCAGCTTATTTACTGTCTATATACCTTTTTTTTTCCACAAATTCCCCCCCCCCGAAAAAAAAAATATATATACAGTCCGTTCTGTCAGACTGAGGCCTGTTGAAAAGTTATAGTTTGTCAGGCATACGTAGCATAGTTGTGTGTGCTACCCTTGTGCCCCTTTTTTTTTTTGGTGTTTTAAATTCACCGAAAAAAGGCCTCATATATCTCTGTGCTCCAAGTTTGGTCATTGGAGGCCGGTGTACTTACTTTGCGGCTGTGTGATACTCAAGTTCTATACAGCGCTCTTTAGTATCCAAAAAAATTCAAAGGCCACAGATTTGCCAGTGTGGTATTTCCGTACAGCCGTCATATATTTCTGTGCTCTAAGATTGGGCATTGGAGGCCGGTGTACTTACTTTGTGGCTGTGTGATACTCAAATTCTATACAGCGCTATTTAGCATCCAAAAAAATTCAAAGGCCACAGATTTGCCAGCGTGGTATTTCCGCTACAGCCGTCATATATCTCTGTGCTCTAACTTTTGGCATTGGAGGCCGGTGTACTTACTTTGTGGCTGTGTGATACTCAAATTCTATACAGCGCTATTTAGCATCCAAAAAAATTCAAAGGCCACAGATTTGCCAGTGTGGCATTTCCGCTATAGACGTCATATATCTCTGTGCTCTAAGTTTGGTCATAGGAGGCCAGTGTACTTATTTTGTGGCTGTGTGATACTCAAATTCTATACAGCGCTATTTAGCATAAATTAACTTTAAAAAAAAAATTGAATACAGTCTGTTAGGTCAGGCTTATGCCTGCCTGGTGTTTGGGTTTGAAAAATCATAGATTTGCAGGCATATTGATCACATATTATTTTGCTAGTAATAAAGACATTTGTGTTGAGCATTTGAAATAGTGACAGGGAAGTGGATGTGATGCTGATGGTGCATCTAGAGGATGAGGCCATGGGCAAGGTGAAAGTGGGCAACAACAAAGACCCACATCTTCTCGCTTCACCTTCCTGTCCCAGTTTCTGGGGGACTACAGCACACCACTATTGAAGCAAGAGCAGTGTGAAACGGTTGTTGGTTGGATAGCAGATAATGCTTCCAGTCACTTAGCTACCACCACCACCTTGTCTTCCACATGGTCAAGTCTGAGTTACCATGAGTGTGGCCAGGATATTCCTCACCCTGATTCTCCTTCCTCCCACCATTCCGAATGCCCTGAGACAACTGATCCCACACTTGGACACTCTGAAGAGCTGTTAAGTTTTCCATTTCAAGATTCAGAAATCTCTGCCGGTCAACTTGAAGTGGGGAAAGATGAGATCGCATGTAGAGCTGCCCAAAGCTTTGACCAGCCCCGGTCACATGAAGGCAATGGTGGGAAAGTGTCACAAGTAGAATTGAGCGACTTTTACTTTTTTAGGTTCGAGTCGGGTTTCTCGAAACCCGACTTTGTCAAAAGTCGGGTCGGGTGAAATCGGCCGATTATTTCAAAAAGTTGGTGGCCGACCGAAACATGAAACCCAATGCAAGTCAATGGGGAATCAACGTCGGCAGTGAGGGGAGGACAGGAAAACACCAACAGTGCCCATTTTAATGCCAAAAACATCAATTCTTATTTCTTAAGCTTATCAATCTTAATTCACTTTATAATAATAGTTAGGCATTGAAAACAGGGGGTCATTTGGCTAAAGTTGTGGGGGGTAGGGCTGGCTCAAGATTTTCGTGGGCCCAGGAAACGCGGAATACGTCACGGTGGTGGAGCAGGGAGAGGTAAGTATTTCAACTTTGCAAGTGCAGTGATCCTGAGCAAGCAGGGGGCCCAGTAGTTGGCACTGGCACAGGGCACCTCATAGTATGGCGGTGTGTTTGATGGCAGGTGGCACCTCCCACTGCCAGAGACACTTTTGCGCTCTATGAGGGGCTCTGTGCCAGTGCCAATGAGTATGCCCCCCCACCTGATGAAGGATCCTGCACTTTCATCTGCACCTTCCACTTTGTCCCCGTGTAAGGTGGTATAGTATGCAGGAAGGGGAACCTGACTTTCAGCAGGGTCAGATTCTGGCTGTGTAGAGTGCAAGGGAAATGTAGTGGTCTGGGTCAACGTACCAGCAGACTCATCTAGGAGTGGCTGGGCAACGGACAGGATGAGGAGGAAACACAGATATAGGCCCAAAATAAAAAAGTAGGCTAAAAGCAGTTCAAAATTGGTAACAGGACTAAACAGGCGGCATAGCTTTGTTAAGTGGAGGACAATTGTAATGAGTGGCATAGACACAGGTTGAAGGCCCAAAATAAAAAGTAGGCTAAATGCAGTTCAAAATTGGTAACAGGACTAAACAGGAGGCATTGCTTTGTTCAGTGGAGGAAAATTGTAACGAGTGGCGCAGACACAGGTAGTAGGCCCAAAATAAAAAAGTAGGCTAAATGCAGTTCAAAATTGGTAACAGGACTAAACAGGCGGCATAGCTTTGTTAAGTGGAGGACAATTGTAATGAGTGGCATAGACACAGGTTGAAGGCCCAAAATAAAAAGTAGGCTAAATGCAGTTCAAAATTGGTAACAGGACTAAACAGGAGGCATTGCTTTGTTCAGTGGAGGAAAATTGTAACGAGTGGCGCAGACACAGGTAGTAGGCCCAAAATAAAAAAGTAGGCTAAATGCAGTTCAAAATTGGTAACAGGACTAAACAGGCAGCATTGCTTTGTTCAGTGGAGGACAATTGTAACGAGTGACGCAGACACAGGTAGTAGGCCCAAAATAAAAAAGTAGGCTAAATGCAGTTCAAAATTGGTAACAGGTCTAACAGGCAGCATAGCATTGTTCAGTGGAGGACAATTGTAATGAGTGGCGCAGACACAGGTGGCGGTCACATGGGCGGCACGCGGCCAATCAGAAGCCGCAACGTCATTCTCATTCACAAAAACTGCTAATTCTAGGAATTCAGGACCTGCGAATGACGTCGCGGCCTCTGATTGGTCGCGTGCCGGTCACATGGGCGGCACGCGACCAATCAGAAGCCGGGACGTCATTCACAGGTCCGAAAGGCGCGCTTTTTAAACAAAGAAGCCTCCCGGATAGCAGCGTGAAGTCCAGGGGCCGCCGGAGAGGTGAGCATATCAATATTTTTTAGTTTAATTCTTTATTTTACACATCCCTATTGATTCGATACAGATACCCGATATCACAAAAATATCGGATCTCGGTATCGGAATTCCGATACCGCAAATATCGGCCGATACCCGATACTTGCGGTATCGGAATGCTCAACACTAGTAACAGGACTAAACAGGCGGCATAGCTAGGTACTGGGGTGGGCTCCTCTGCTGAGTAGCAGACAGTGGTAGTAGTCGCAAAGTATTAACTGGTCTTTAATGGAGGCCAGGGCCCCTGTATATTTTAACTATCATTTATCATTTTAACTACCATTTATCATTTCAACAAATTTGTATTGGCAGTGCCATTGAAGGATTTAACAGCATGGACTACACAGTGGTGGAGCAGGGAGAGGTAAGTATTGCAAGTGGTAGAGCACTGTTCGAGCTGGGGGGAACACTCTCTCGTGGGCGGTGGTACTGGCACAGGGCCCCTCATATTACGACAGTGTGTCTGACATTGGTTGTGCACCGCCACCATCAGAGACACTTCATTGTACTATGAGGGGCCCTGTGCCAGTGCCGTCGCCCAAGAGTGGGCGCACCCACCTGTCCAGGCAAATGGAACTCGCACGGGTGCTTGCACAGGGTGGTGACCACGGCCCTGTGGGGGGAGTCAGCCCATTTAGGGAGGTATAAAACACTACACAATGTAAGTGGCAGAACGTGGCTGGAAGATGCACGACAAACTAACAGAACTGTGACGTAGATCCACTTAGTGCCAATTTAAATCTCCCTTTTTTGGGGGGGAGACTGCAACAAAACTCAGGCCCACTGTATTACACTACATAATGTAAGTGGCAGAACGTGGCTGGAAGATGTACGACAAACTAACAGAACTGTGACGTAGATCCACTTAGTGCCAATTTAAATCTCCCTTTTTTGGGAGGGAGACTGCAACAAAACTCAAGCCCAGTGTATTACACTACACAAAGTAAGTGGCAAAACGTGGCTGGAAGATGTACGACAAACTAACAGAACTGTGACGTAGATCCACTTAGTGCCAATTTAAATCTCCCTTTTTTGGGGGGGAGACTGCAACAAAACTCAGGCCCACTGTATTACACTACATAATGTAAGTGGCAGAACGTGGCTGGAAGATGTACGACAAACTAACAGAACTGTGACGTAGATCCACTTAGTGCCAATTTAAATCTCCCTTTTTTGGGAGGGAGACTGCAACAAAACTCAAGCCCAGTGTATTACACTACACAAAGTAAGTGGCAAAACGTGGCTGGAAGATGTACGACAAACTAACAGAACTGTGACGTAGATCCACTTAGTGCCAATTTAAATCTCCCTTTTTTGGGGGGAAGACTGCAACAAAACTCAGGCCCACTGTATTACACTACATAATGTAAGTGGCAGAACGTGGCTGGAAGATGTACGACAAACTAACAGAACTGTGACGTAGATCCACCTAGTGCCAATTTAAATCTCCCTTTTTTGGGAGGGAGACTGCAACAAAACTCAAGCCCAGTGTATTACACTACACAAAGTTAGTGGCAAAACTGTTATGGCCGGCAATCAGGCAACACAGTGTGCAGTAATCAGCGCACATACAGAGATCTGGCAATAACCAAAAACAATAGGACGAGCTCTGAGACGTGGAATCTCTGTAGACTGCAGTACCTGATCTATCCTCACACAACTATAAGCAGCAGTGGATTGCGCCTATCACTACCTATGCAACTCGGCACTGCCTGAGGAGCTGACTAGCCTGAAGATAGAAATACAAGCCTGACTTACCTCAGAGAAATACCCCAAAGGAATAGGCAGCCCCCCACATATAATGACTGTTAGCAAGATGAAAAGACAAACGTAGGAATGAAATAGATTCAGCAAAGTGAGGCCCGATATTCTAGACAGAGCGAGGATAGCAAAGAGAACTATGCAGTCTACAAAAAACCCTAAAACGAAAACCACGCAAAGGGGCAAAAAGACCCACCGTGCCGAACTAACAGCACGGCGGTGCACCCCTTTGCTTCTCAGAGCTTCCAGCAAAAGTTAATAGCAAGCTGGACAGAAAAAACAGAAAACAAACTAGAAGCACTTATCTAGCAGAGCAGCAGGCCCAAGGAAAGATGCAGTAGCTCAGATCCAACACTGGAACATTGACAAGGAGCAAGGAAGACAGACTCAGGTGGAGCTAAATAGCAAGGCAGCCAACGAGCTCACCAAAACACCTGAGGGAGGAAGCCCAGAGACTGCAATACCACTTGTGACCACAGAAGTGAACTCAGCCACAGAATTCACAACAGTACCCCCCCCTTGAGGAGGGGTCACCGAACCCTCACCAGAACCCCCAGGCCGACCAGGATGAGCCACATGAAAGGCACGAACAAGATCTGGGGCATGGACATCAGAGGCAAAAACCCAGGAATTATCTTCCTGAGCATAACCCTTCCATTTGACCAGATACTGGAGTTTCCGTCTAGAGACACGAGAATCCAAAATCTTCTCCACAATATACTCCAATTCCCCCTCCACCAAAACAGGGGCAGGAGGCTCCACAGATGGAACCATAGGTGCCACGTATCTCCTCAACAACGACCTATGGAATACATTATGTATGGAAAAGGAGTCTGGGAGGGTCAGACGAAAAGACACCGGATTGAGAATCTCAGAAATCCTATACGGACCAATAAAACGAGGTTTAAATTTAGGAGAGGAAACCTTCATAGGAATATGACGAGAAGATAACCAAACCAGATCCCCAACACGAAGTCGGGGTCCCACACGGCGTCTGCGATTAGCGAAAAGCTGAGCCTTCTCCTGGGACAAGGTCAAATTGTCCACTACCTGAGTCCAGATCTGCTGCAACCTGTCCACCACAGAATCCACACCAGGACAGTCCGAAGACTCAACCTGTCCTGAAGAGAAACGAGGATGGAACCCAGAATTGCAGAAAAATGGAGAGACCAAGGTAGCCGAGCTGGCCCGATTATTAAGGGCGAACTCAGCCAACGGCAAAAATGACACCCAATCATCCTGGTCAGCGGAAACAAAACATCTCAGATATGTTTCCAAGGTCTGATTGGTTCGTTCGGTCTGGCCATTAGTCTGAGGATGGAAGGCCGAGGAGAAAGATAGGTCAATGCCCATCCTACCACAAAAGGCTCGCCAGAACCTCGAGACAAACTGGGAACCTCTGTCAGAAACAATATTCTCAGGAATGCCATGTAAACGAACCACATGCTGAAAGAACAAAGGCACCAAATCAGAGGAGGAAGGCAATTTAACCAAGGGCACCAGATGGACCATTTTAGAAAAGCGATCACAGACCACCCAAATGACCAACATTTTTTGAGAAACGGGAAGGTCAGAAATGAAATCCATCGAAATATGTGTCCAAGGCCTCTTCGGGACCGGCAAGGGCAAAAGCAACCCACTGGCACGTGAACAGCAGGGCTTAGCCCTAGCACAAATTTCACAGGACTGCACAAAAGCACGCACATCCCGTGACAGAGATGGCCACCAGAAGGATCTAGCAACCAACTCCCTGGTACCAAAGATTCCTGGATGACCGGCCAGCACCGAACAATGAAGTTCAGAGATAACTTTACTAGTCCACCTATCAGGGACGAACAGTTTCTCGGCCGGACAACGATCAGGTTTATTAGCCTGAAATTTCTGCAACACTCTCCGCAAATCAGGGGAGATGGCAGACACAATGACTCCTTCCTTGAGGATACTCGCCGGCTCAGATAACCCCGGAGAGTCGGGCACAAAACTCCTAGACAGAGCATCCGCCTTCACATTTTTAGAGCCCGGAAGGTATGAAATCACAAAATCAAAACGAGCAAAAAATAACGACCAACGGGCCTGTCTAGGATTCAAGCGCTTGGCAGACTCAAGATAAGTAAGGTTCTTATGATCAGTCAATACCACCACGCGATGCTTAGCACCCTCAAGCCAATGACGCCACTCCTCGAATGCCCACTTCATGGCCAGCAACTCTCGGTTGCCCACATCATAATTACGCTCAGCAGCAGAAAATTTCCTGGAAAAGAAAGCACATGGTTTGAACACTGAGCAACCAGAACCTCTCTGTGACAAAACCGCCCCTGCACCAATCTCAGAAGCATCAACCTCGACCTGGAACGGAAGAGAAACATCAGGTTGACACAACACAGGGGCACAGCAAAAACGACGCTTCAACTCCTGAAAAGCTTCCACGGCAGCAGAAGACCAATTAACCAAATCAGCACCCTTCTTGGTCAAATCGGTCAATGGTCTGGCAATGCTAGAAAAATTACAGATGAAGCGACGATAAAAATTAGCAAAGCCCAGGAATTTCTGCAGACTTTTTAGAGATGTCGGCTGAGTCCAATCCTGGATGGCCTGAACCTTAACCGGATCCATCTCGATAGTAGAAGGGGAAAAGATGAACCCCAAAAATGAAACTTTCTGCACACCGAAGAGACACTTTGATCCCTTCACGAACAAGGAATTAGCACGCAGTACCTGGAAAACCATTCTGACTTGCTTCACATGAGACTCCCAATCATCTGAGAAGATCAAAATGTCATCCAAGTAAACAATCAAGAATTTATCCAGATACTCACGGAATATGTCATGCATAAAAGACTGAAAAACAGATGGAGCATTGGCAAGTCCGAACGGCATCACCAGATACTCAAAATGACCCTCGGGCGTATTAAATGCCGTTTTCCATTCATCTCCCTGCCTGATTCTCACCAGATTATACGCACCACGAAGATCAATCTTAGTAAACCAACTAGCCCCCTTAATCCGAGCAAACAAGTCAGAAATCAATGGCAAGGGATACTGAAACTTAACAGTGATCTTATTAAGAAGGCGGTAATCAATACACGGTCTTAGCGAACCATCCTTCTTGGCTACAAAAAAGAACCCTGCTCCCAATGGTGACGACGATGGGTGAATATGTCCCTTCTCCAGGGACTCCTTCACATAACTGCGCATAGCGGTGTGTTCAGGTACGGACAAATTAAATAAACGACCCTTAGGGAATTTACTACCAGGAATCAAATCGATAGCACAATCACAATTCCTATGCGGAGGTAGGGCATCAGACTTGGACTCTTCAAATACATCCTGAAAGTCCGACAAGAACTCTGGGATGTCAGAAGGAATGGATGACGAAATAGACAAAAATGGAACATCACCATGTACTCCCTGACAACCCCAGCTGGTTACCGACATAGAGTTCCAATCCAATACTGGATTATGGGTTTGTAGCCATGGCAACCCCAACACGACCACATCATGCAAATTATGCAGTACCAGAAAGCGAATAACTTCCTGATGTGCAGGAGCCATGCACATGGTCAGCTGGGCCCAGTACTGAGGCTTATTCTTGGCCAAAGGTGTAGCATCAATTCCTCTCAACGGAATAGGACACCGCAAAGGCTCCAAGAAAAATCCACAACGTTTAGCATAATCCAAATCCATCAGATTCAGGGCAGCGCCTGAATCCACAAACGCCATGACAGAATACGATG
This sequence comes from Ranitomeya imitator, assembly GCF_032444005.1. Classification (NCBI taxonomy): domain Eukaryota; kingdom Metazoa; phylum Chordata; class Amphibia; order Anura; family Dendrobatidae; genus Ranitomeya; species Ranitomeya imitator. The sequence continues at coordinate 57,279,907 of NC_091291.1, forward strand.
ACAAAGAGCACATTAAGGTAATGGACAAAAGGAATTTGGACTGTACAGTACCAATAACGGCAGAGCTATCGAACCGCCTAGTGCGTTTAGGACAATTAGAAATAGCATGAGTAGAATCACCACAATAGAAACACAGTCTGTTCAGACGTCTGTGTTCTTGCCGTTCTACTTTAGTCATAGTCCTGTCGCACTGCATAGGCTCAGGTTTACTCTCAGACAATACCGCCAGATGGTGCACAGATTTACGCTCGCGCAAGCGACGACCGATCTGAATGGCCAAGGACATAGACTCATTCAAACCAGCAGGCATAGGAAATCCCACCATTACATCCTTAAGAGCTTCAGAGAGACCCTTTCTGAACAAAGCCGCTAGTGCAGATTCATTCCACAGAGTGAGTACTGACCACTTCCTAAATTTCTGACAACATACTTCTACATCATCCTGACCCTGGCATAAAGCCAGCAGATTTTTCTCAGCCTGATCCACTGAATTAGGCTCATCGTAAAGCAATCCCAGCGCCTGGAAAAATGCATCAACATTACTCAATGCAGAATCTCCTGGTGCAAGAGAAAACGCCCAGTCCTGTGGGTCGCCGCGCAAAAAAGAAATAATAATCAAAACCTGTTGAATAGGATTACCAGAAGAATGAGGTTTCAAGGCCAAAAATAGCTTACAATTATTTCTGAAGCTCAGGAACTTAGTTCTGTCACCAAAAAACAAATCAGGAATCGGAATTCTTGGTTCTAGCATCGATTTCTGATCAATAGTATCTTGAATCTTTTGTACATTTACAACGAGATCATCCATTGAGGAGCACAGAGCCTGAATATCCATGTCCACAGCTGTGTCCTGAAGCACTCTAATGTCTAGGGGAAAAAAAAGACTGAAGACAGAGCTAAGAAAAAAAAATGATGTCAGGATTTCTTTTTTCCCTCTATTGGGAATCATTGGTGTGGCTCCTTGTACTGTTATGGCCGGCAATCAGGCAACACAGTGTGCAGTAATCAGCGCACATACAGAGATCTGGCAATAACCAAAAACAATAGGACGAGCTCTGAGATGTGGAATCTCTGTAGACTGCAGTACCTGATCTATCCTCACACAACTATAAGCAGCAGTGGATTGCGCCTATCACTACCTATGCAACTCGGCACTGCCTGAGGAGCTGACTAGCCTGAAGATAGAAATACAAGCCTGACTTACCTCAGAGAAATACCCCAAAGGAATAGGCAGCCCCCCACATATAATGACTGTTAGCAAGATGAAAAGACAAACGTAGGAATGAAATAGATTCAGCAAAGTGAGGCCCGATATTCTAGACAGAGCGAGGATAGCAAAGAGAACTATGCAGTCTACAAAAAACCCTAAAACGAAAACCACGCAAAGGGGCAAAAAGACCCACCGTGCCGAACTAACAGCACGGCGGTGCACCCCTTTGCTTCTCGGAGCTTCCAGCAAAAGTTAATAGCAAGCTGGACAGAAAAAACAGAAAACAAACTAGAAGCACTTATCTAGCAGAGCAGCAGGCCCAAGGAAAGATGCAGTAGCTCAGATCCAACACTGGAACATTGACAAGGAGCAAGGAAGACAGACTCAGGTGGAGCTAAATAGCAAGGCAGCCAACGAGCTCACCAAAACACCTGAGGGAGGAAGCCCAGAGACTGCAATACCACTTGTGACCACAGAAGTGAACTCAGCCACAGAATTCACAGCACAAAACGTGGCTGGAAGATGTACAACAAACTAACAGAACTGTGACGTAGATCCACTTAGTGCCAATTTAAATCTCCCTTTTTTGGGGGGGAGACTGCAACAAAACTCAGGCCCACTGTATTACACTACACAATGTAAGTGGCAGAACGTGGCTGGAAGATGTACGACAAACTAACAGAACTGTGATGCCGATCCACTTAGTGCCAATTTAAATCTCCCTTTTTTGGGGGGGAGACAGCAACAAAACTCAGGCCCAGTGTATTAGACTACACAATGTAAGTCGCAGTACGTGGCTGGAAGATGTACGACAAACTAACAGATCTGTGACGTAGATCCACTAAGTGCCAATTTAAATCTCCCTTTTTTTTGTGGAGACAGCAACAAAACTCAGGCCCAGTGTATTACACTACACAATGTTAGTGGCAGAACGTGGCTGGAAGATGTACGGCAATCTAACAGAACTGTGAAGCAGATCCACTTAGTGCCAATTTAAATCTCCCTTTTTTTGGGGGGGGAAACTGCAGCAAAACTCAGGCCCAGTGTATTACACTACACAATGTAAGTGGCAGAACGTGGCTGGAAGATGTACGACAAACTAACAGAACTGTGACGTAGATCCACTTAGTGCCCATTTACATCTCCCTTTTTTTGGGGGGAGACTGCAACAAAACTCAGACCCAGTGTATTACTCAATGTGCACAAATCTGAACTCATCATCTTTCCTCCGTCCCACAACTCTTCCTTACCTGACCTATCTATCGCAGTCAATGACATCATGCTTTCCCCCATACCCGAAGTCTGCTGCCTCGGAGAAACCTTCGACTCTGCCATGTCCTTCAAACCACACATCCAAGCTCTTTCCACATCCTGTCGCCTCCAGCTCAAAAATATCTCCAGGATCCGTCCTTTCCTCAACCCCCAATCTACTAAAATGCTTGTGCACGCCCTCATCATCTCCCGCCTTGACTACTGCAACATCCTTTTCTGTGGCCTCCCTGCTAACACCCTTGCACCTCTCCAGTCCATCCTTGACTCTGCTGCCCGACTAATCCATCTCTCTCCTCGCTACTCCTCTGCTTCCCCCCTCTGCAAATCTCTTCACTGGCTCCCATTCCCTCAGCGTATCCAGTTCAAATTACTAATAATAATACAAAGATCCACATAATCCCCCTGGTCGCCCTATTATTTCTGGTATTGGTTCAATTACTAGCAATCTTTCCCATTACATAGACCTTTTTCTCCAGAAGTATGTCATGAGATTGGACTCCTATCTGAAGGACTCATCTCATCTCATTGATTCCCTTCTTAAGCTAGCACCTACCCCAAACAGTTTTTTAATTACGATGGACGTTCATGCCCTCTATACAAATATTCCCCATGATATGGGCATAGAGGCAGTACAACAATTTCTTGCAGATGATTCTTCATTACACCCTGATCAAAGGGACTTTATACTCAATGCCATTCGATTTGTACTTTATAACAACATTTTCTCCTTCGAACATATTTTCTACCGCCAGGTCAGGGGCTGCGCGATGGGGACGAGATTCGCCCCCAGTTATGCAAATTTATTTATGGGGGCATTTGAGTCCGTCTTCATCGCGCAGTCCCCACGGACATGTGATAAATTAGCGTTTTATCGACGCTTTATTGATGACCTCTTCATAATTTGGACTGGTACGGAGGGGGAGGCGCTTGATTTTATTTCTGATCTGAATAAAAATTCCTGGGGTCTAAATTTCACTGCCAACATCTCCAACACGTCCATTCAGTTTTTGGACTTGATGGTACTGGTTGATGAATCTGGCATTTTTTCCACTATGACATACTTTAAAGAAGTGGATGTGAACAGCTATTTAAACTCCCACCTGAAGAAGACGGTGTTTACCGTTGAAACGCGTTGTGGCAAACGACATATGTTGTCTGAGTTTCCTTCAGCGCTCCTGGGACTGATTTCTGTTTGACACAAATTACTAATACTGACCTACAAAGCCATCCATAACCTGTCTCCTCCATATATCTCTGAACTAATCTCCCGATATCTTCCCTCACGCAATCTCTGGTCCTCCCAAGACCCCCTTCTCTCCTCCATGCTTATTCTCTCCTCATCCAATCGCCTCCAGGACTTCTCCCGAATATCCCCCATCCTCTGGAACTCTCTGCCCCAACACGTCCGACTATCAACCACAGTCGGATCCTTCAGACGGAACCTGAAAACACATCTCTTCAGGAAAGCCTACAGCCTGCACTGACACCACTGCCGCCTCATCACTATCGAAGCTACCGCCTCACCAACACCGGAGCTCCTGCAACCCTCAACCTACTGTCTCCTTCACCATAATCCTGTAGAATGTTATCCCGCAAGGGCAGGGTCCTCGCCCCTCTGTATCAGTCTGTCATTGTTAGTTTGTTTACTGTATGTGATATCTGTAAGTTGTATGTAACCCCTTCTCATGTACAGCACCATGGAATCAATGGTGCTATATAAATAAATAAATAAATAATAATAATAATAATAATAATAAGTGGCAGAACGTGGCTGGAAGATGTACGACAACCTAACAGAACTGTGATGTAGATCCACTTAGTGCCAATTTAAATCTCCCTTTTTTGGGGGGGAGACTGCAACAAAACTCAGGCCAACTGTATTACACTACACAATGTAAGTGGCAGAACTTGGCTGGAAGATGTATGACAAACTAACAGAACTGTGACGTAGATCCACTTAGTGCCAATTTAAATCTCCCTTTTTTGGGGGGGAGACTGCAACAAAACTCAGGCCCACTGTATTATACTATGCAATTTAAGTGGCAGAACGTGGCTGGAAGATGTACGACAAACTAACAGAACTGTGACGCCGATCCTCTTAGTGCCAATTTAAATCTCCCTTTTTTGGGGGGGAGACAGCAACAAAATTCAGGCCCAGTGTATTAGACTGCACAATGTAAGTGGCAGAACGTGGCTGGAAGATGTACGACAACCTAACAGAACTGTGACGTAGATCCACTTAGTGCCAATTTAAATCTCCTTTTTTTGTGGGGAGACTGCACCAAAACTCAGGCCCAGTGTATTACACTACACAATGTAAGTGGCAGAACGTGGCTGGAAGATGTACGACAAACTAAGAGAACTGTGACGTAGATCCACTTAGTGCCAATTTAAATTTCCCTTTTTTGTTGGGAGACTGCACCAAAACTCAGGACCAGTGTATTAGACTACACAATGTAAGTGGCAGAACGTGGCTGGAAGATGTACGACAAACTAACAGAACTGTGACGAAGATCCACTAAGTGCCAATTTCAATCTCCCTTTTTTGGGGGGGGAGACAGCAACAAAACTCAGGCCCAGTGTATTACACTACACAATTTAAGTGGCAGAACGTGGCTAGAGGATGTACGACAAACTAACAGAACTGACGTAGATCCACCTAGTGCCAATTTAAATCTCCCTTTTTTGGGGGGGAGACTGCAACAAAACTCAGGCCCAGTGTATTACACTACACAATGTAAGTGGCAGAACGTGGCTGGAAGATGTATCAAAAAATACAAGGGCTGTAGTACAATTTCAATCTCCCTACAATGATCTCAGGACAAGTATGGCAGAAATAAAAAGGACTGCTGCACACAAAAGTGTGGACAAATAAACAAGAGAACTGTGCAGAAAGGAGCAACAGGATTTTTGCTTTTAAAAAAGCAGTTGGTTTGCACAGCGGTGTACAAACAGCAATGCAGCTATCAGGGAGCCTTATAGGGCAGCCTAATAAGCTACAGCGCTGATGCACAAAAATATAAACTCCACTGTCCCTGCAAAGAAAAGGTGGTGTTGGACAGTGGAAATCGATACAGCACAAGCAGTTTCGGGGTTAATCTTCCCTCCCTAACTATATTCCTTCTTCTGATGCAGCTGCAGCAACCTCTCCCTATGTTAAGATCGGCAAAAGTAAGATGGCGGTCGGCGTGCACGCCCCTTTATAGCCCCTGTGACGCCGCAGAAAGCAAGCCAATCACTGTCATACCCTTCTCTAAGATTGTGGGGACCGAGACCTATGTCATCACGCTGCCCACACTCTGCGTCCTCCTTCATTTTATGAGAAATGGCGCTGAAAAGTCATACGAAACGCGACTTTGGCGTGCTCATCGCCGACCTCATAGCCGATCTCACACTAGGATCGGGTTGGGTTTCACAAAACCCGACTTTGCCGAAAGTCGGCGATTTTTCAATTTGTCCGATCTATTTCGCTCAACCCTGTTCAGCACGTTTAACTCTCTCCTCTGCCCACCACTGCCATCTCCAACTCCCCTAATCTCTTCTGATGACTGTGCCACCTACTTCAAAAACAAGATTGACCAAACAAGGCAAACCTTTACTTTTCCACCACCACAACCACTCCATATACCAGACCTCTGCCCTTCCCTAATAACTTCCCTCTCCAACATCACTGAAGGAGAACTTACTCGCCTCCTTTCCAAATCACACCTCACCACCTGTGCACTTTACCCCATCCCTTCCCACTTGCTCCCCAACCTCACTAACACGCTCATTCCAGCCCTAACCCATCTCTTCAACCTATCGCTATCTTCTTGTACTTTTCCCTCTGTCTTCAAACATGCCACCATCACACCCATCCTCAAAAAAGCTAAACTTGACCCAACCGCTATGCCCAGCTATCGCCCCATATCACTGCTCCTGTTTGCTTCCAAACTCCTTGAGCAGCATGTCCATGGTCAACTTTCCTCCCACCTCTCATCTAACTCTCTCCTTGACAACCTCCAATTGGCTTCCGCCCCCACCACTCCACCGAAACTGCTCTGACCAAAATTACTAATGACTTACTCACAGCCACAGCTAACAGACAGTTCTCCATCCTCCTCCTTCCCGATCTGTCATCTGCTTTTGACACAGTCGACCACCTCCTACTGCTACAGATTCTTTCTTTCCTCGGCATCAAAGGCCTTGCCCTGTCCTGGATTGCCTCATATCTTTCCGACTGCACATTTAGCGTTTCCCACTCACACACTACCTCCTCGCCCCGCCCCTCTCTGTTGAAGTCCCTCAAGGCTCTGTCCTAGGGCCTCTACTTTTTTCCATCTATACCCTTGGCCTAGGACAACTCATAAAGTCCCATGGCTTCCAGTACCACCTATATGTGGACGACACTCAGATCTACCTCTCTGGCTCAGATGTCGCCTCTCTTCCGTCCAGAGTCCCGGAGTGTCTGTCAGACATATCCTCCTTCTTCAACTCTCACTTCCTAAAACTCAATGTAGACAAAATTGAACTCATCATCTTTCCCCCATCTCGCGTATCCCCCTACCTGAACTATCTATTATAGTAAACGGCATCACGCTCTCTCCCATACCTGAAATCCGCTGCCTCGGGGTAACTCTCGATTCTGCCCTGTCCTTCAAACCACACGTCAAAACCCTTGCCACCTCCTGTCGCCTCCAACTCAAAAATATTGCCAGAATCCGTCCCTTCCTCAGCCCGCAATCTACTAAAACTCTTGTGCATGCCCTCATCATCTCCCACCTCGATTACTGCAACACCCTCCTCTGTGGCCTCTCCGCTAACTCCCTTGCACCACTCCAGTCTTTCCTCAACTCTGCTGCTTGGCTAATCCACCTCTCTCCTCACTACTCCCCTGCTTCACCCCTCTGCAAATCCCTCCACTGGCTCCCAATTCCCCAACGAATCCAGTTCAAACTACTAACACTGATATACAAAGCCATCCACAACCTGTCCCCTCCCTATATCTCTGAACTAATCTCCAACTATCTTCCGTCACGTAATCTTCGATCCTCCCAAGACCTCCTTCTCTCCTCCACCCTTATTCATTCCTCACACAACCGCCCCCAATATTTCTCCCGAAAAATCCCCCATCCACTGGAATTCCATGCTTCAACATGTCCGATTATCCACCACCCTCGGATCCTTCAGATGGAACCTGAAAACCTATCTCTTCAGGAAAGCCTACAGCCTGCAATAACCATTCTGCCACCTCACGAACCGCCAAAGCTGCCGCGATGTAACCAACCACCCGAGCTGCCGCCACATCACTGACCACCGGAGCTGCCGCCACGCCACCGACCATCCGAGCTGCCGCCATGACCACCCGAGCTGCTGCCTTGACCACCCGAGCTGCCGCCTCACCACCACCAGTGCTGCAGCACACCAACCTCCTGTCTCTTCCCCAGTATCCTAAAGAATGTAAGTCTGCAAGGACAGGGTCCTCTCCCCTGTGTACCAGTCTGTCACTGTAAATTTGTTTACTTTTAACGATATCTATAACCCTGTATGTAACCCCTTTTCACATGTACAGCACCATGGAATTAATGGTGCTGTATAAATAAATAATAATGATAATAATAATAATAATAATAATAATAATAATATGAAAGCCCGCATAGCGTTTACTGTAGTGAATTCCGCTCTTGGGCTCCCTTCGGTGGTTGTAAGTGGCACTTTTGTGAGTTCTGCTCTTGGGCTCCCTCCGGTGGTTTTGAGTGGAATGGCTGCTCCTTGGATTTAGCAGTCTGCAGCTGCTTCCACTGATTGTCTTTCTGCTCGGCTATTTATGCCTGGCTCTTCCCTTCAGTCAGTGCCACTTGTCAATGGTTCCTGGTTGGATTCACATCTCTCTTGGATTTCCCTGATATCCTGACCAGTTCAGCAAAGATAAGTCCTTTCTTTGCTCTTTTCTGTCCACATGTGCATTCTATGTTTTGTCCAGCTTGTCAGTATGGATTAATTCAGTTAAGCTGGAAGCTCTGGGAGGCAGATTTACCCTCCACACCTTTAGTCAGGTGTGGAGATTTTTGTAAACTCTGTGTGGATTTTTGTAGTTTTTAATACTGACCGCACAGTATTCCGTCCTGTCTTATCTATCTAGCTAGACTGGCCTCCTGTGCTACATCCTGGTTTCATTCTACGTATGTCTTTTCCCTCTCCACTCACAGTCATTACTTGTGGGGGGCTATCTATCCTTTGGGGATTTTCTCTGAGGCAAGATAGCTTTCCTGTTTCTATCTTTAGGGGTAGTTAATTCTCAGGCTGTGACGAGGTGCCTATGGAGTGACAGGAGCATCCCACGGCTACTTCTAGTGTTGTGTTGAGCTTAGGGACTGCGGTCAGTACAGGTACCACCTCCGTCAGAGCTCGTCCCATGTTGCTCCTAAACCACCAGTTCATAACAGTACAAGTGGACAAAAATGAATTAAATGCATCTCAAAAGAAGGAAAAAAAAATTCTGAGCCATTTTTTTTTCTGTGCTCTGTTTTGTCTTTTTTTTCCTCTTGATCTCTGGGTGGTTCAGGATTTATGCTCTGGCATGGATGTTCAGGGTTTGTTTTCTCGTGTGGATCAACTTGCTGCAAGAGTACAGAGTATCCAAGATTATGTTGTCCAGACTCCAGCTTTGGAGCCTAAAATTCCTACTCCTGATTTGTTTTTTGGGGACAGATCCAAGTTTTTGAACTTTAAAAATAACTGCAAATTGTTTTTTGCTTTGAAACCCCGTTCTTCTGGTGATCCCATTCAGCAAGTTAAAATCATCATATCCTTGCTGCGTGGTGACCCTCAGGACTGGGCATTCTCCCTTGAATCAGGGGATCCGGCATTGCTGAATGTAGAAGCATTTTTTCAAGCGCTCGGATTATTGTATGACGAACCTAATTCTGTGGATCATGCAGAAAAAACCCTGTTGGCCCTGTGTCAAGGTCAGGAAGCGGCAGAATTATACTGCCAGAAATTTAGGAAATGGTCGGTGCTCACTAAATGGAATGAGGATGCTCTGGCTGCTATTTTCAGAAAAGGTCTTTCTGAAGCCCTTAAAGATGTTATGGTGGGCTTCCCTACGCCTGCTGGTTTGAGCGAATCTATGTCTCTAGCCATTCAGATTGATCGGCGTCTGCGCGAGCGCAAAGCTGTGCACCATATGGCAGTGTCCTCTGAGCAGAGTCCTGAGCCTATGCAATGTGATAGGATTTTGACTAGAACAGAACGGCAGGAATTCAGACGTCAGAATAGGCTGAGGATCTGTTTATACCAAGGAAGGTTACGGGCACAAGGGGGCATTCTTTGCGTCTGGAGGAGAGAAGGTTTTTCCACCAACATAGAAGAGGATTCTTTACTGTTAGGGCAGTGAGAATCTGGAATTGCTTGCCTGAGGAGGTGGTGATGGCGAACTCAGTCGAGGGGTTCAAGAGAGGCCTGGATGTCTTCCTGGAGCAGAACAATATTGTATCATACAATTAGGTTCTGTAGAAGGACGTAGATCTGGGGATTTATTATGATGGAATATAGGCTGAACTGGATGGACAAATGTCTTTTTTCGGCCTTACTAACTATGTTACTATGTTACTATGTAATAGGCTGTGTTTTTACTGTGGTGATTCTGCTCATGTTATTTCCGATTGCCCTAAGCGTACTAGGAGGTTCGCTAGTTCTGTTACCATCAGTACTGTACAGCCTAAATTTCTTTTATCTATGACCCTGATTTGCTCATTGTCGTCCTTTTCTGTCATGGCATTTGTGGATTCAGGCGCTGCCCTGAACTTAATGGACTTAGAATTCGCCAGGCGCTGTGGTTTTTCCTTGCAGCCTTTGCAGAGCCCTATTCCTTTGAGGGGCATTGATGCTACACCATTGGCCAAGGATAAACCTCAGTACTGGATGCAGATGACCATGTACATGGCTCCAGCACATCAGGAAGATTGCCGTTTTCTGGTGTTGCACAACCTGCATGATGTTGTTGTACTGGGTTTTCCATGGTTACAGGAACATAATCCGGTGCTGGATTGGAAAACTATGTCGGTGACTAGTTGGGGTTGTCAAGGGGTACATAGTGACGTTCCTTTGATGTCAATTTCCTCTTCCCCCTCTTCTGAGGTCCCTGAGTTTTTGTCGGATTTCCAGGATGTATTTGATGAGTCCAAGTCCAGTTCCCTTCCTCCACATAGGGACTGTGATTGTGCTATTAACTTGATTCCATGTTGTAAGTTCCCTAAGGGCCGACTTTTCAATCTGTCTGTGCCAGAGCATGCCGCCATGCGGAGTTATGTTAAGGAATCTTTGGAGAAAGGGCATATTCGGCCGTCTTCGTCACCATTGGGAGCGGGTTTCTTTTTTGTTGCTAAGAAGGATGGCTCCTTGAGACCCTGTATAGATTATCGTCTTCTTAATAAGATCACGGTCAAATTCCAATACCCCTTGCCTTTGCTTTCTGATTTGTTTGCTCAGATTAAGGGGGCTAGTTGGTTTACTAAGATTGACCTTCGAGGGGCGTATAATCTTGCTCGTATTAAACACGGTGACGAATGGAAAACTGCATTTAATACACCCGAAGGCCATTTTGAATACCTCGTGATGCCATTCGGGCTCTCTAATGCTCCATCTGTGTTCCAATCTTTCATGCATGATATTTTCCGCAATTATCTCGATAAATTCATGGTTGTATATTTGGATGATATTTTGATTTTTTCCGATGATTGGGAGTCTCATGTGAAGCAGGTCAGGATGGTATTCCAGATCCTTCGTGATAATGCTTTATTTGTGAAGGGGTCTAAGTGCCTATTCGGAGTTCAGAAGGTCTCTTTTTTGGGTTTTATTTTTTCTCCCTCGTCTATAGAAATGGATCCTGTTAAGGTCCAAGCTATTCATGACTGGATCCAACCCACATCGGTGAAGGGTCTTCAAAAATGTTTGGGCTTTGCTAATTTCTATCGCCGTTTCATTGCCAACTTTTCCAGTGTGGTTATGCCCCTTACTGATTTGACGAACAAAGGCGCTGATGTGACGAATTGGTCCTCTGAGGCTGTTGAGGCCTTTCAGGAGCTTAAACGCCGATTTACTTCTGCCCCTGTGTTGCATCAGCCGGATGTTTCTCTTCCTTTTCAGGTTGAAGTTGACGCTTCTGAGATTGGGGCAGGGGCCATTTTGTCTCAGAGGGATTCTGATGGTTCTTTGATGAAACCGTGTGCTTTTTTTTCCAGAAAGTTTTCGCCTGCGGAACGCAATTATGATGTCGGCAATCGGGAGTTGTTGGCTATGAAGTGGGCGTTTGAGGAGTGGCGACATTGGCTTGAGGGAGCTAAGCACCGCGTTGTGGTCTTGACTGATCATAAGAATCTGATTTACCTCGAGTCGGCCAAGCGGCTGAATCCTAGACAGGCTCGATGGTCCCTGTTTTTCTCCCGTTTTGATTTTGTGGTCTCGTATCTTCCGGGATCTAAGAATGTTAAGGCTGATGCCCTCTCTAGGAGTTTTTTGCCTGATTCTCCTGGAGTCCTTGAGCCGGTTGGCATTCTTAAGGAAGGGGTGATTCTTTCTGCCATCTCCCCTGATTTGCGGCGGGTGCTTCGGGAATTTCAGGCTGATAAGCCTGACCACTGTCCAGTGGGGAAGCTGTTTGTTCCTGATAGATGGACAAGTAAGGTAATTTCTGAGGTTCATTGTTCAGTGTTGGCTGGTCATCCTGGGAGATTTTTGGTACCAGAGATTTGGTTGCTAGGTCCTTTTGGTGGCCTTCTTTGTCGCGGGATGTGCGTGCTTTTGTGCAGTCCTGTGGGACTTGCGCCCGGGCTAAGCCTTGCTGTTCCCGCGCTAGTGGGTTGCTTTTGCCTTTGGCGGTCCCTGAGAGGCCCTGGATGCATATTTCCATGGAATTTATTTCGGATCTTCCTGTTTCCCAGAAGATGTCTGTTATCTGGGTTGTTTGTGACCGGTTCTCTAAAATGGTCCATCTGGTACCTCTGCCTAAGTTGCCTTCCTCCTCAGATTTGGTTCCATTGTTTTTTCAGCATGTGGTTCGTTTGCATGGCATTCCGGAGAATATTGTGTCTGACAGAGGTTCTCAGTTTGTCTCTAGGTTTTGGCGGGCCTTTTGTGCTAGGATGGGCATTGATTTGTCTTTTTCTTTGGCGTTTCATCCTCAGACTAATGGCCAAACTGAGAGAACTAATCAGACCTTGGAGACCTATTTGAGATGTTTTGTGTCTGCTGATCAGGATGATTGGGTGGCTTTCTTGCCGTTGGCCGAGTTTGCCCTTAATAATAGGGCTAGTTCGGCTACTTTGGTTTCACCTTTCTTTTGTAATTTTGGTTTTCATCCTCGTTTTTCTTCGGGGCAGGTTGAGCCTTCTGATTGTCCTGGTGTGGATTCTGTGGTGGACAGGCTGCAGCAGATTTGGACTCAGGTGGTGGACAATTTGACGTCTCAGGAAAAGGCTCAACGTTTTGCTAACCGCCGTCGGTGTGTTGGTCCCCGGCTTCGTGTGGGGGATTTGGTTTGGTTGTCTTCTCGTCATGTTCCTATGAAGGTTTCTTCCCCTAAGTTTAAGCCTCGGTTTATTGGTCCTTATAAGATTTCTGAAATTATCAATCCGGTGTCTTTTCGTTTGGCTCTTCCAGCCTCTTTTGCCATTCATAATGTTTTCCATAGATCTTTGTTGCGGAGATATGTGGTGCCCGTTGTTCCCTCGTTTGATCCTCCTGCCCCAGTGTTGGTTGAGGGAGAGTTGGAATATGAGGATGAGAAAATTTTGGATTCTCGTTTTTCGAGGCGGAGGCTTCAGTATCTTGTCAAGTGGAAGGGTTATGGCCAGGAGGATAATTCTTGGGATGTTGCCTCCGATGTCTATGCCGCCGATTTGGTTCGTGCTTTTCACTTGACTCGTCCTGATCGGCCTGGGGGCTCTGGTGAGGGTTCGGTGACCCCTCCTCAAGGGGGGGTACTGTTGTGAATTCCGCTCTTGGGCTCCCTCCGGTGGTTGTAAGTGCCACTTTTGTGAGTTCTGCTCTTGGGCTCCCTCCGGTGGTTTTGAGTGGAATGGCTGCTCCTTGGATTTAGCAGTTTGCAGCTGCTTCCACTGATTGTCTCTCTGCTCGGCTATTTATGCCTGGCTCTTCCCTTCAGCCAGTGCCACTTGTCAATGGTTCCTGGTTGGATTCACATCTCTCTTGGATTTCCCTGATATCCTGACCAGTTCAGCAAAGATAAGTCCTTTCTTTGCTCTTTTCTGTCCACATGTTGTGGACTTATTCGTTCTGTGCATTCTATGTTTTGTCCAGCTTGTCAGTATGGATTAATTCAGTTATTCTGGAAGCTCTGGGAGGCAGATTTACCCTCCACATCTTTAGTCAGGTGTGGAGATTTTTGTAAACTCTGTGTGGATTTTTGTAGTTTTTAATACTGACCGCACAGTATTCCGTCCTGTCTTATCTATCTAGCTAGACTGGCCTCCTGTGCTACATCCTGGTTTCATTCTATGTATGTCTTTTCCCTCTCCACTCACAGTCATTACTTGTGGGGGGCTATCTATCCTTTGGGGATTTTCTCTGAGACAAGATAGAAACAGGAAAGCTATCTTTAGGGGTAGTTAATTCTCAGGCTGTGACGAGGTGCCTAGGGAGTGACAGGAGCATCCCACAGCTACTTCTAGTGTTGTGTTGAGCTTAGGGACTGCGGTCAGTACAGGTACCACCTCCGTCAGAGTTCGTCCCATGTTGCTCCTAAACCACCGGTTCATAACAGTTTACTAAAAGACATATGAAGGACTCCCAGACTATGAGAAATAAGATTCTATTGTCTGATGAGATGAGTTTAGACCTTTTTGGTGACAATTGTAAGTGCTATGTGTGGAGAAAACCAGGCACTGCTCATCACCTGCCCAATACAATCCCAACAGTGAAACATGGTGGTGGCAGCATCATGCTATGGAAGTGTTTTTCAGCTACAGGGCCTCACGGGGTCTGTGCGGCAAGCCGAGGATCTGTGCGGCCTGTCGGGGGTATGTGCGGCATGCCAGGGGTCTGTACGGGCCTCTCTGCGGTCTGTGCAGCCTGCCGGGGGTCTGTGTGGCCTGCGGGGTCTATGCGGCCTGCCGGGGGTCTGTACAGGCCTCTCTTGGGTCTGTGCAGCCTGACGGGGTCTGTACGGGCCTCTCGGGGGTCTGTGTGGCCTGCCGGGGGTCTGTGAGGGTGTGCAGACATCATCCGATGGGACTACAAGTCCCATCAGGCTATGCCTGCTACAATGGCAGTGATTGACACATTAGCCAATGATGGGATAGTAGTAGTCCCATCATCCGGCTAATGTGTTGAAAGCAAAAAAACAAACAAACATACATACTACATATAACATACATACTACATACATACTACATACATACATACAACATACTAAATACACACTACATACATACATACATAATACATACCACATACATACAACATACATATAACATACATTTATACTACATAATTACAACATACATACAACATACTACATACATCCATACAACATACATACTACATACATACTACATAAATACTACATAAATACTACATACATACATACAACATACATACGACATACATACATACTACATACATACTACATACATACATACTACATACAATACATTCATACATTACATACAATACATATATATAGACATACAGTACATAAATCATAGAGTACATACTCACCATCACTTGTCATTTTTATCCCCAAAGCCAGAGTCGTCTGTAAAAAAGATTAAAATAACAAACAACCAATATACTCCCTGTCCGCAGAAATCAACGAATGTCCCATGACGATTTCCCGTGGAAAACGGCAACATCAGCTGATGCGACCGCTCTCTAGGGGCTCCAGGAACACAATGTTGGGAGGAAGGTATCCTTCCACACTGTATTCCTCTGCTGCTGTAAAAAAAATAGTCCCTAGCCCCACTTTTGGTATTGCTGGGTGAGAAATTAACCCATGCAGCAATTGCCATAAAGTGAGACTTTGTCTTAAGGTAACCTCTCAGTGATGCACTGCAGGAGCCATTGTCTCCTGTCAGTGTGTCACTGAAGGTCCTATAGAGCAGTGACATCACCCAATGTCACTGTTCTATAGGGGAGATCGTCGTGGGACTCTCGTTATTAATTTGACTACGGTGGACAGGTAGTATACAGTGTATTATTTTACTTTTTTTGCACGTGCTGAAGTATAGTAAGTATGGTTAAATGAAGAATATTAAAATACTTTTTACCTAATGTGTGTGTTTTATTAACCCTTTACTAGTATTGAATTAATAATGGATAGGCATCTTATTGACGCCTCTCTGTTATTAACCCAGCTTAATGTCACATTACAATAGCAAGGTGACATTAACCCCTTATTACCCCATATCCCACCACTACATGGGACTGTGAAGAGAGAGGCTAAGTGCTGGAATTGGCACATCTTACAGATGCACCATATGTGGGGTGGCTGCGGACTGGTATTTGTAGCCGGGGGGCAATATCCATCGCCCTCTCTAGGCTATGTGAAGGACCCATACCGACGCAAGTATGAAAGAGGCCTTAATGAGCGTTTAATTTAAAAAAAATGGTGTGGGCTCCCGTGCAATTTTCTGTGCCAGAGGGGGAAAGCCGACGGCCGGGGGCCTATATTTGTAGCCTGCTAGAGAGGGGCCATGGATATTGCCCCCCCGGCTACAAATACCAGCCTGCAGCCGCCCCAGAAATGGCGCAACTGTAAGATGCGTCAATTCCGGCACTTAACTCCTCTCTTCCCACTCCCATGTAGCAGTGGGATATGGGGCAATAAGGGGTTAATATCACCTTGCTATTGTATATACCTTTGCTATAGGACCTTCAGTGACACACTGACAGGAGAAAATGGCTCCTGCAGTGCATCACTGAAAGGTTACTAGAGTTCAAAGTCTCACTTTATGGCAATTGCTGCGTGGGAAAGTTTCTCACACAGCAATGCCAAAAGTGAAACTAGGGACCATTTTTTTTACAGCAGCGGAGGAATACAGTGCGGAAGGATACCTTCCTCCCATCATTGTGTTCCTGGAGCCCCTAGAGTGCGGTTGCATCAGCTGATGCTGCCGTTCTCCATGGGAGATCGTCGTGGGAAGTATATTGGTTGTTTTTTTATTTTAATCTTTTTTACAGATGACTCTGGCTTTGGGGATCAAAATCACAAGTGATGGTGAGTATGTACTCTATGTTTTACGTACTGTATGTCTGTATGTATGTAATGTATGAATGTATTGTAAGTAGTATGTATGTAGTATGTATGTAGTATGCATGTAGTATGTTGTATGTATGTAGTATGTATGTAGTATGTATGTATGTAGTATATATGTAGTATGTATGTATGTAGTATTTATGTATTATGTATGTAGTATGTATGTAGTATTTAATATGTATGTATATAGTATGTATGTAGTATGTAGCATGTATGTAGTATGTATGTAGTATGTTGTATGTAGTATGTATGTAGTATATATGTAGTATGTAGCATGTATGTAGTATTTATGTACTATGTATGTATGTAGTATATATGTAGTATGTATGTAGCATGTTGTATGCATGTAGTATGTTGTATGTATGTAGTATGTATGTAGTATGTATGTATATAGTATGTATGTATGTAGTATGTACAGTTAGGTCCATATATATTTGGACAGAGACAACATTTTTCTAATTTTGGTTATAGACATTACCACAATGAATTTTAAACAAAACAATTCAGATGCAGTTGAAGTTCAGACTTTCAGCTTTCATTTTAAGGTATCCTCATTAAAATTGGATGAAGGGTTTAGGAATTTCAGCTCCTACACATGTTCCACCCTGTTTTTAAAGGAACCAAAAGTAATTGGACAGATTCAATCATTTTAAATAAAAATGTTCATTTTTAGTACTTGGTTGAAAACCCTTTGTTGGCAATGACTGCCTGAAGTCTTGAACTCATGGACATCACCAGATGCTGTGTTTCCTCCTTTTTGATGCTCTGCCAGGCCTTCACTGCTGTGGTTTTCAGTTGCTGTTTGTTTGTGGGCCTTTCTGTCTGACGTTTAGTCTTTAAGAAGTGAAATGCATGCTCAAATGGGTTGAAATCAGTTGACTGACTTGGCTATTCAAGAATATTCCACTTCTTTGCTTTAATAAACTCCTGGGTTGCTTTGGCTTTATGTTTTGGGTCATTGTCCATCTGTAGTATGAAACGACAACCAATCAGTTTGGCTGCATTTGGCTGGATCTGAGCACACAGTATGTCTCTGAATACCTCAGAATTCATTGGGCTGCTTCTGTCCTGTGTCACATCATCAATAAACACTAGTGACCCAGTGCCACTAGCAGCCATGCATGCCCAAGCCATCGCACTGCCTCCGCCGTGTTTTACAGATGATATGGTATGCTTTGGATCATGAGCTGTACCACGCCTTTGCCATACTTTTTTCTTTCCATCATTCTGGTAGAGGTTGATCTTGGTTTCATCTGTCCAAAGAATGTTCTTCCAGAACTGTGCTGGCTTTTTTAGATGTTTTTTAGCAAAGTCCAGTCTAGCCTTTTCATTCTTGATGCTTATGAGTGGCTTGCACCGTGCAGTGGACTCTCTGTATTTACTTTCATGCAGTCTTCTCTTTATGGTATATTTGGATATTGATACGCCAACCTCCTGGAGAGTGTTATTCACTTGGCTGGCTGTTGTGAAGGGGATTCTCTTCACCATGGAGATTATTCTGCGATCATCCACCACTGTTGTCTTCCGTGGGCACCCAGGTCTTTTTGCATTGATGAGTTCACCAGTGCTTTCTTTCTTTCTCAGGATGTACTAAACTGTAGATTTTGCCACTCCTAATATTGTAGCAATTTTTCGGATGGTTTTTTTCTGTTTTCGCAGCTTAAGAATGGCTTGTTTCACCTGCATGGAGAGCTCCTTTGACCGCATGTTTACTTCACAGCAAAACCTTCCAAATGCAAGCACCACACCTCAAATCAATTCCAGGCCTTTTATCTGCTTAATTGAGAATGACATAATGAAGGGATTGCCCACACCTGTCCATGAAATAGCCTTGGAGTCAATTGTCCAATTACTTTTGATCCCTTTAAAAACAGGGTCGCACATGTTAAGGAGCTGAAACTACTAAACCCTTCATCCAATTTTAATGTGGATACCCTCAAATGAAAGCTGAAAGTCTGAACTTCAACTGCATCTGAAGCGTTTTGTTTAAAATTCATTGTGGTAATGTCTATAACAAAAATTTGAAAAATGTTGTCTCTGTCCAAATATATATGGACCTAACTGTATGTAGTATGTATGCTGTATGTATGTAGAATGTATGTAGCATGTTGTATGTATGTAGTATGTTGTATGTATGTAGTATGTATGTAGTATGTATGTAGTATGTATGTGAAGAAACCAGATTGTAACTTAATTTCCCAGACAACCATGTTTTTTGCAAACCAAAAGAACTGGCTTTTTATCTGTATATTGGCTTGTGAATTTAAGTGTTTATGTCTGGTGGGTCAAGAAGACAGACTTGCCAACTGATATACTATCTAGCATACTGTGTAAAGGTACCGTCACACTCAGCGACACTGCAGCGATATAGACAATGAGCCGACCTAAACTAGATCGCTGGAGCGTCGCTGTTTAGGTCGCTGTAGAGACGTCAAACACAGCAGCTCCAGAACGATGCAGGAGCGATTCAGTAACGTAACGGCGACTCACTTCTCATTCTCGCTGGTTGTTAGCTCCATGTCAAACAGCCGGAGTGTACCGATCCGACACACATCTAGGGGCCCTATGCTCGTTACTGGCGTCATTGCTTTTGATGTCAAACATGACGATACACGCCGAACTGGCGACAAAATAAAGTTCTGGCCTTCTAGCTCCGACCAGCGATGGCACAGCGGGATCCAGATCGCTGCTGCGTGACAAACACAACGAGATCGTTATCCAGGACGCTGCAACATCAATGATTGTTGTCGTTCTCTTTGCAAAGTTGCTGAATGTGACGGCCTTAAGTCTGTAATAGTAACTGTACATAGAGTGTGTTAAGCTTTGTTTATTAATGTGTGCTTACATGCTAATAGTGCTACTGAATCCCATCACCATTGTTTACCTTATCTTGATGTTGGACTGAAGGACCCTGGATAATTCTAAAAATAGCTTACATGCATTGGGTATAAAAAGACTCAGAGATCACATCCTGGGAGACTGAAGTAACACAGAGCTACCAGCCAGACATTCTGCAAACCACCCCAACAGACAACAGAACGGACTGCAGCCAATTCATCATGGCACCATCACGAGGGACACTGATCTATGATTCTATAGGACACAACCTAGGGGTTTTCGGCTCCGGTTGGAAGGACACAGATCTGATCCAGTGACCATCTCTGAACCATATATATGTTTGGAGAAAGCCAGGTTTGGGACCCGCTGGTCGCCTGGTTCCATGGAGATGGTCAGATAAGCCAGGTGGTGACTTTCGTGTCAACTGGCTTTGGACCTTGTATGGACTCTATGGACAGTTCTTGGTCATCTCCCTATGCTTGTCGTTACCCCTTCTCTGTGCGTGCATCCACAGATGGAGTAGCCACCCTGGGAGCTCTGACTCTCGTGTCAACTGGCTTTGGACCTTGTATGGACTCTATGGACAGATCTTGGTCATCTCCCTATGCTTGTCGTTACCCCTTCTCTGTGCGTGCATCCACAGATGGAGTAGCGACCATGGGAGCTCTGACATCCTGTCAACTGGCTTTGGACCTTGTATGGACTCTATGGACAGTTCTTGGTCATCTCCCTATGCTTGTCGTTACCCCTTCTCTGTGCGTGCATCCACAGATGGAGTAGCGACCCTGGGAGCTCTGACATCATGTCAACTGGCTTTGGACCTTGTATGGCCTCTATGGACAGTTCTTGGTCATCTCCCTATGCTTGTCATTACCCCTTCTCTGTGCGTGTATCCACAGATGGAGTATCGACCCTGGGAGCTCTGACATCATGTCATACTGGAAATACGTGGAGACGCAGTGATCTTTTGTATGCACCCATGTAATCAAGCAATTCCAGCCTTGTTGGGATTGTTCTGTTTGCTATTGTGTGCTGTGGTTCAATAAAGTATTGCCACACTGTTTTACCTTAACCCTGTGTTGTCTGTGTAGTGTATTGCCCACTGGGAGATAGAGCGGGCGTTCAGTGGTATGAGCCGTGGTCCATGCAGTCTTGCTAAAGACAGCCGGGCCAGCGGACAAGAGCACCCACTGACCCCGTTTCTTCACAATGTATGTAGTATGTATGTAGTATGTATGTAGTATTTATGTATGTATATAGTATGTATGTTGTATGTATGTAGTATGTTGAATGTATGTATGTTGTATGTATCTAGTATGTATGTTGTATGTAGTATGTATGTAGTATGTTTTTTTTTACATTCAACACATTAGCCGGATGATGGGACTACTACTGTCCCATCATTGGCTAATGTGTCAATCACTGCCATTGTAGCAGGCATAACCTGCACACCCGTACAGACCTCCGGCAGGCTGCACAGACCCTGAGAGACTCGTACAGACCCTCGGCATGCTGCACAGACCCCCGGCAGGCCACACAGACCCCTGAGAGACCCGTACAGACCCTCGGCAGGCCGCACAGACCCCCGGCAGGCTGCACAGACCCCAGAGAGGCCCGTACAGAACCTCGGCAGGCGCACAGACCCCCGGCAGGCCACACAAACCCCCCTAGAGGCTCTTACAGACCCGCGCCAGGCCGCACAGACCTCCGGCAGGCTGCACAGACCCCAGAGAGGCCCGTGCAGACCCCCGGCAGGCCGCACAGACCCCCAAGAGGCCCGTACAGACCCCTAGCAGGCTGCACAGACCCCCGGCAGGCTACACAGACCCCTGAGAGGCCCGTACAGACCCCCGGCAGGCCGCACAGACCCCTGACAGGCCGCACAGACCCCCAAGAAGCCCGTACAGACCCCTGGCAGGCTGCACAGACCCCCGGCAGGCTACACAGACCCCTGAGAGGCCCGTACAGACCCCCGGCAGGCCGCACAGACCCCTGACAGGCCGCACAGACCCCCAAGAGGCCCGTACAGACCTCTGGCAGGCTGCACAGACCCCCGGCAGGCTACACAGACCCCTGAGAGGCCCGTACAGACCCCCGGCAGGCCGTACAGACCCCCGACAGGCCCGCACAGACTCCCCCCATTGTCACGCACAGACCCCGCCCGCACACACAGATGCAGTCTCCACCCACGCACCGCCCACACTCCATTATAGTGCATCATTGCACTATAGGAACTTCCGATTCTGGTATCCGATATCTTAAAAATATCGGAACTCAGTATCAGAAATCCGATACAGCGAATATCAGCCGATACCCCATATTTGCAGTATCGGAATGCTCAACACTATTCAGTAATGTGATTTTGTTTATTTTGTGCACTGGGTGGGTCTGGGTGGTGCCCGATTTGATATAGTTATATCTCCCTCTACTAGTTTGATAAAGGGCATACCTAATATATACCGGAATTTCCGTAAGTTTTCCCCTAGACAAGGACCTATAGGGTTTATCAGGGCTAGACGACAATGAGCTGGGGTGCCAATTGTGCAGGGTTATAGGGTGCCAACCTCCACTGGCAGGTAGGGCAAACCTAAGTACAGTGTATAGGTTAACAGTTATATTCCCCAGTGCTTTTCATTATATTGTTTTTGGGAATAGGTGCAATAATAGAAAGTGTGCAATATATCTGAGCACACAATATTGCACTGGGTAATGTGCAATATTTCTGAGCACGTTATTAATTATTATTGATGACAATTCCGTGTATTTGTTTGTCTAAATTAAATGGTCTTTTGTTTGATTTGCTGTCTTTTCCTAGACGACAGGGCCCATTAGGGTGAATTAGGGAGAGTCTACGTTGAGCAGGGGCCTCACTGCGTCGGACTCAGGGTGCCAAACTCTGCGGCAAGGTAGGGTACAGATAGTCTGTTCACCAGGGATATTGTGCACCCTGTATCTTTCAGCCAAACAATGGACATTGTTTAAAGGTCGTATGTGTTATGTGGTTGTTATTTTGTTATATAATTTACTAGATGGTGGCCCAATTCTAAGGGTGCCGTCTCACAGTGGAACTTTGGTCGCTACGACGGCACGATCCGTGACGCTCCAGCATCGCTCCAATATCGCTCCAGCGTCATAGACTGCTGTCACACTTTGCAATGCACGACGCTGGAGTGATAATTTCACGGCGTATGTGCGATGTAGAAGCCGTTGGTTACTATGCGCACATCGTATACAATATCGTGCACACCTTTGTTACACGATGCGATCATGCCGCCACAGGGGGACACTAGACGACGAAAGAAAGTTTCAAACGATCTGCTACGACGTACGATTCTCAGTGGGGTCCCTGATCGCAGGAGCGTGTCAGACACAGCGAGATCGTAAGGATATCGCTGGAACGTCACGGATCGTGCCGTCCTAGCCATCAAAATGCCACTGTGTGACTGTACCCTAACGCATCGGGTATTGTAGAATATGCATCTCCACGTAGTATATTGCCCAGTCACGTAGTATATTGCCCAGCCACGTAGTATATTGCCCAGTGATGTAGTATATTGCACAGCCACGTAGTATATTGCTGAGCCACGTAGTATATTGCCCAGTGACGTAGTATATTGCCCAGTGACATAGTATACAGCACAGAGCCACGTAGTATATTGCCCTGTACATAGTATATTGCCCAGTGACGTAGTATACAGTACAGAGCCACGTAGTATATTGCCCAGCCATGTAGTATATTGCCCAGTCACGTAGTATATTGCCCAGCCACGTAGTATATTGCCCAGCCACATAGTATATTGCCCAGCCACGTAGTATATTGCCCAGTCACGTAGTATATTGCCCAGCCACGTAGTATGTTGCACAGAGCCATGTAGTATATTGCACAGCTAAGTAGTATATTGTCGAGCCACGTAGTATATTGCCCAGTGATGTAGTATATTGCACAGCCACGTAGTATATTGCTGAGCCACATAGTATATTGCCCAGTGACGTAGTATATTGCCCAGTGACGTAGTATACAGCACAGAGCCACGTATTATATTGCCCTGTCACGTAGTATATTGCCCAGCCACATAGTATATTGCCCAGCCACGTAGTATATTGCCCAGTCACGTAGTATATTGCCCAGCCACGTAGTATATTGCACAGTGACGTAGTATATTGCACAGCAACGTAGTATATTGCCCAGCTACATAGTATATTGCTCAGTAATGTAGTATGCAGCACAGAGCCACGTAGTATATTGCCCAGTCACGTAGTATATTGCCCAGCCACATAGTATATTGCCCAGTGACGTAGTATATTGCACAGCAACGTAGTATATTGTCCAGCTACATAGTATATTGCTCAGTAATGTAGTATGCAGCACAGAGCCACGTAGTATATTGCCCAGCCACGTAGTATATTGACCAGTAATGTAGTATGCAGCAAAGAGCCACGTAGTATATTGCACAGTGACGTAGTATATTGCCCAGTCACGTAGTATATTGCCCAGTCACGTATGTCACAGGTTAAAAAATAAAAAATAAACATACTCACCTTCGGATCCGAGTCCCCCTGTAGTTTTAACATACTCACCTTCGGATCCGAGGGCCCCTTGTAGCGCCCGACTGCCGCCATCTTCCGTTCCCAGGATGCATTGCGAAATTGCTCAGATGACTTAGCGGTCTCGCGAGGCCGCTAAGTCTTCTGGGTAATTTTGCAATGCATCGCTGGGAACGGAAGATGGCGGCCGGCTCCGCGGACAACGGAGGGTGAGTATAGCAGGTTTTTTGGGGTTTTTTGGTTTTTTTTGGTATTTTTAACATTACATTTTTTACTATTGATGCCGCATAGGCAGCATCAATAGTAAAAAGTTGGGGACACACAGGGTTAATATCGGCGGTAACAGAGTGCGTTACCTGCAGCATAACGCGGTCCGTTACCGCCGGCATTAACCCTGTGTTAGCGGTGGCAGGAGGGGAGTATGCGGGCGCCAGGCAGTGACTGCGAGGAGTAAGGAGCGGCCATTTTCTTCCGGACTGTGCCCATCGCTGATTGGTCATGGCTGTTTTGCCGCGACCAATCAGCGACTTGGATTTCCTTGACAGAGGCCGCGACCAATGAATATCACAGATATGACAGAAGGACAGAAGGACGGAAGTGACCCTTAGACAATTATATAGTAGATTAAATGTTACGTTTTATTGTGCTTATTAAGTTTATTTTTTGTATATAGTGCTTTATGTCGGTGAATATTATAAGGTTCTTTGGCACTTTCATTCTATGTTCTGTGAAATAATACCATCTCTGGAGAGACCTGAAAATGGCTGACACCAACATTCACCATCCAACCTGACAGAAATTGAGAGGATCTGCAAGGAAGAATAGCAGAGGATCCCAAAATCCAGTTGAGAAAAACTTCTTGTATCATTTCCAAGAAGACTCATGGCTGTACTAGCTCAAAGGGTGCTTCTACTCAATACTGATGAGCAAAGGGTCTGAATACTTATGACCATGTGATATGTCAGTTTTTCTTTATTAATAAATTTGCAAAAATGTCTAACTTTCTGTCTTTTTTCAGTCAAGATGGGGTGCAGAGTGTATATTAATGAGAAAAAAATGAACTTTTTTGAATTTACCAAATGGCTGCAATGAAACAAAGAGTGAAAAATGTAAAGGGGTCTGAATACTTTCCGTACCCACTGTATATGTAATAAAAGCTATGTTTTGTTTCTGATTGTGATTTCTTCCATTGCCATACTTTGTGCTCTTTCAATCTCAATGTTGAGCATCCATTATAGTTACAACACTTTAATATTACACATAGAAATAAAAAATAGTACACAGTTTAGATTTAATGTGAGAAATAAAAAAATGTCCGAAGTCATTTGTGGTGGATGCTTTCCTGAAACGGAAAGTACTTGCAAGCAGCATAATACAAAGAATAGCAGGTTTACCCAGAATCCTTTGCAGTAGGCGGAGCTATGCAAATCATCTCTTTCCACCCCTGTCTAATCCACAGCGCTTGGAACCGCCAAGCGTGCAATGCTGCGGATTAGTTTCTAAATTTACACAGCTACATTTAGCCCAACTTGGGTCTCTCCCTAAGGTGGCTAGCATGTATGTATCGCTTGCTCACCGAGCCCCACTCCATACAGCCAACCAATTCCAGCCCTGTGCTGATGAGGGCCTAAAGCCCGAAACACGTGTCCACAGGTAGGAATTGGTTGGCTGTGTAAATTTAGAAACTAATCCGCAGCATTGCACGCTTGGCGGTTCCAAGCGCTGTGGATTAGACAGGGGTGGAAAGAGATGATTTGCATAGCTCCGCCTACTGCAAAGGATTCTGGGTAAACCTGCTATTCTTTGTATTATGCTGCTTGCAAGTACTTTCCGTTTCAGGAAAGCATCCACTATGTATTTCCTTTAAGTAGAGGGCTTTTCGGTCTCTTTCGTCCCGCTACATTTAGCCCAACTTGGGTCTCTCCCTAAGGTGGCTAGCATGTATGTATCGAAGTCATTTGTGAATGCATCCCTATTGCACACTGAAAACTGTTATCAGGAAAGAGCCAGTTTCCAGTCTGGCAATTGGATTTTCTGAAACATTTTCTTTCACTTGCAATCGTATTTCATAAGGCCGACTTTATCCCTGTCTTATTCTGTTGCAGAATTTTACTTTATCCCTCACCTTAGGTTTCTATTTCTATGACCTTTTCATTGAATTATTGTGTGCTTATTTTTTTCACCATTCAAAAGATTAAAGATGATATAATATAATAATAGTCATGAAATTATATGAATATTGGTCACATAAGACAGACAAGCAACACAGATTTATGTGAATTCAGGTATTTTAATATTGCATTTTTCAAAAACATTAAAATGGCTGTTGCTACCTTGTGAAGAATGGACCAAATAGTAGTATACTACATGCAAACATGGACAAAATTGCTAGTATCCTTCTGTTAAAGAAAGAAAAATCCACAATAAAATAATTTGATGTTGGGAAAAGTAATTTTCAATTTAAATTTACTAAAAATCAACTAATGAAAATCATATATTGCTTTTGAATTATAATTTAAAATAAACATTTTAGAAAACATACTAATGAAAAGGGTCTGGACAAAATTATGGTGCTCTTAGTCTACGTTCACATTAGCGTCGCGTGGCCGTTGCGTCAGCGACGCAGCGGCGACGCACGGAAAAACGCGCGCAAACGTTTTGCAACGCGTGCGTCGTTTTTTGCCGAAATCGGACGCAAGAAAAATGCAACTTGTAGCGTTTTCTTGCGTCCGACGCTAGCGTCTAAAACGACGCACGTGTCGGAAAACGCGTGCAAAAAGACGCGCGCGTCCCCTATGTTAAACATAGGGGCGCGTCGCCGCTGCGTCGCCGCTGCGTCGCCGACGCAACAGCGACGCACATTAGCGTAACGCTAATGTGAACGTAGCCTTAACGTAGCCCCTTAGTGACGGAGCCAAATTTTAAAACTCTGACCAGTGTCACTTTATGTGATAATAAATCTAGAGCCTTTCAACAAATTTCAGTGATTGTGAGACTGTTTTTTGTGATACACTGTACTTTATGATAATAGTAAATTTAGGCTGATATGTTTTGTGTTTATGTATAAAAAAATATTTGACAAAAAATTAGAAAAAAATAGCAATTTTCAAACTTTGAACAATTTTCCCTTTAATTCAGATAGTCATACCATAGCAAAACATTAATAGTAACATAGTAACATAGTTAGTAAGGCCGAAAAAAGACATTTGTCCATCCAGTTCAGCCTATATTCCATCATAATAAATCCCCAGATCTACGTCCTTCTACAGAACCTAATTGTATGATACAATATTGTTCTGCTCCAGGAAGACATACAGGCCTCTCTTGAACCCCTCGACTGAGTTCGCCATCACCACCTCCTCAGGCAAGCAATTCCAGATTCTCACTGCCCTAACAGTAAAGAATCCTCTTCTATGTTGGTGGAAAAACCTTCTCTCCTCCAGACGCAAAGAATGCCCCCTTGTGCCCGTCACCTTCCTTGGTATAAACAGATCCTCAGCGAGATATTTGTATTGTCCCCTTATGTACTTATACATGGTTATTAGATCGCCCCTCAGTCGTCTTTTTTCTAGACTAAATAATCCTAATTTCGCTAATCTATCTGGGTATTGTAGTTCTCCCATCCCCTTTATTAATTTTGTTGCCCTCCTTTGTACTCTCTCTTTATCACATGCAGGGCCAGTTTTAGGCAAAGTGGGGCCCTAGGCAAAGTTTAAAATGGGGCCCCAAATGCTAACATAATGCACATCACACAGAAGCATTTCGGTTGTACTTACATGCACTGATCTCAGGCCGCTAAATGAGTGTGATCGACAATACTGAAGTCGTTGGACGCTTGTTTCCCGGCCTCTTTCCACTGTCTGAGAAAGAATGATGGGGACAGAACCATCAGTAATAGATCACTAACAGATCACCATACACTATCATGTTATCAGCAGCATATCTACAGTTTACACTGGCGTTGTGCTGCTGAGAACAAAGATTTTTATTCTGGCATAAAAAATCCAATCACCCAATGAATATGCTGCATTTTGCTTGTTTAGTATAATACACCCCATAGTCTGTTATGATCCGGTGACCTTGGAGCAGCATGAAAACTTTCACTGGAGTAGGTGGTAACTATACTGACCACAAATCCTGATCTTAACACCGCAACTAGAAGTAGCCATGGGGTGTACCTAACAAATCCTAGACACCTCGTCACAGCCGGAGGACTAAATACCCCTATAGATGGAAATAGGAATACTACCTTGCCTCAGAGCAGAACCCCAAAGGATAGGCAGCCCCCCACAAATATTGGCTGTGAGTAGGAGAGGAAAGACAAACACAGGCAGAAAACAGCATTTAGCACTCTAGCTAAAATAGGAAAGGATAGGACAGAGTTCTGTGCGGTCAGTATTAAAACCCTTCCAAAAATATCCACAGCAGATTATACAAAAAATTCCTCCATCTAACTAAAGACGTGGAACGTATATCTGCAACTCCAGAGACTCCTACACACAGAGCAGGAATACAATCAAAAAACAAGCACACAGCTTGTGTGCCATAGAAAAAGAAACAGACACTTATCTTTGCTGAATTGGCAGCTAAGCAGGAGAAGCCAGAAAGAGATCCAACACTTCCCAAGAAACATTGACAACTGGCAAGGACTAATGAGTCCTGCAAACCTAAATACCCCAGTCAGAATTACAATCAGCAGAAACACCTGTCCAAGACTGCAGCCCAGGGACAACTGCATTACCACCTACAACCACCGGAGGGAGCCCAAAAGCACAATTCACAACAATAGTCCTCTATATATTATAATGTGCACCACAGTCCTCCATATTGTAAAATGTATAATACACTCCTCATAATCCTCCATATAGTATTATACACTTCCCATAGTCCTCCAAATAGTATAATACACTCCCCATAGTCCTCCATATATTAAAATATACTCCTCAGTCCTCCATATAGCATAATAAACTCCTCACAGTGCTCCATAAAGTATAATGCACCGCTATAGTCATCCATGTAGTACAATTCACTTCCCATAGTATAATGCACCCCATAGTTCCTCATATAGTATAATGTATTCCCCATAGTCCTTGATACAGTATAATGCAGCCCACATATAGTATAATGCAGCCACCACCCCACAGAGTATAATGCAGCCCCCCCACAGAGTATAATGTAATCTCCCCATAGAATATAATGCAGCCCCCCCATATAGTATAATGTAGCCCCCTCATAGAGTATGATGCAATCACCCCTCATAGAATATAAATATAATACAGCCTCCCATAAAATGTAATGTAGCCCTGAACAGGATATAATACAGCCCACCTCCCCATAGAATATAATGTAGCCCCATCAAAGAGTATGCAATCATCCCTCATAAAATCTAATAAAGCCCCCCACAGAATATAATACAGCCCCCCATATAACACAGCCTCCTCCATAGAATATAATGTATAATGTACCCCCCAAATATATATATATATATATATATATACACAATATATATATATATATATATATATATATATACGTAGTATATAGCACAGCCCACATAGTAGTATATAGCACAGCCCATAGTAATATATAGCACTGCCATGTAGTATATAGCACAGCCCACACAGTACTATATAGCACAGCCCAAACAGCAGTATGTAGAACAGCCCACACAGTAGTATACTGCACAGTCCACACAGTAGTATATAGCACTGCCCACACAGTAGTATATAGCACGGCCCACACAGTAGTATATAGCACTGCTCACACAGTAGCATATAGCACAGCCCACACAGTAGTATACAGCACAGCCCACACAGTAGCATATAGCACTGCCCACACAGTAGTATATAGCACAACCCACACAGTAGTATACAGCACTGCCCACACAGTAGTATATAGCACTGCCCACACAGTAGTATATAGCACTGCCCACAAAGTAGAATATAGCACTACCCACACAGTAGTATACAGAACTGCCCACAACGTAGTATACAGCAAGGCCCACACAGTAGAATACAGCACTGCCCACAAAGTAGTATACAGCAGAGCCCACACAGTAGTATATAGCACTGCACACACAGTAGTATACAGCACTGCCCACAACGTAGTATACAGCAGAGCCCACACAGTAGTACACAGTACTGCCCACAAAGTAGTATACAGCAGACCCCACAAGGTAGTATACAGTAGAGCCCACACAGTAGTTTATGGCACTGCCCACAAAGTAGTATACAGCACTGCCCACAAAGTAGTATACAGCACTGCCCAAAATGTAGTATACAGCAGAGCCCACACAGTAGTATACAGCACTGCCCACAAAGTAGTATACAGCAGAGCCCACACAGTAGTATACAGCAGAGCCCACACAGTAGTATATAGCACTGCCCACATCCCCCCTTCCCTCCCCTCCTCTCCCCTCCCAAGAATGGCCCCACAGTCCAGTAAATAAAATAAAAAACACAAGTTCCTCACCTCCCCTCGTGCCCGCGTTGCTCCCTGCTCCTGTCTCGGCGGCCGCTGCTGCACTGCCTGGGACACAGTGAGTGCACGCGCACCCGCAGTGTCAGAGGCAGAGCAGGGAATGATGGGAGAGGGAGCATCAGGTGATGCTCTCTCCTCCATCATTGCATTAAACTGTACCGGCAGACGCCGGTATAGTTCAATACGGCGGGGGAGTCGGCGCTGGCGGCAGGCGGGCACCCCTGCCTCACAGGGGCCCCATAGCGGCTGCGTGACTTGCCGCTAGCTGGGTTAATTCAGCTCCATCCAGAAATGTTTAAAAGGATCTAGATCAATGCTCACAGAATAGTCCAATTCTTTACTCCTAGTCATTCTTGGATGCTTTTAGCTGTGTTCTAGTTGATGATCCTGTTGGAGGACCATGACGTGGGGCTCAGACAAAGCTTTCTGTTACTGGGCAACACATTTTGATCCAGAGTGCATTGATAGTCTTGATATTTCATTGTAACCTGTATAGATTAAGGACACCCTTTTCCAGATACAGCAAAGCCGTCCCAAAACCAAGCCCCTTCTACTGTTTCACAGTAGGAAAACATTTTGTATTCTCTGTTTGCTTCATTTTGGTGCTGGCGACCATAAAGCTGATGTGACCCAAAAAGCTCCAATGTTGTCTCATTTGTCACTAGGATATTCTCCCAGAAGCTTTATGGCTTGTTAAAATCAATTTTAGCGAATACCGGTATTGCTTTTTTACGATTTGTAGATGGTAAGCTTGCGAGCAGGGACCTCAACCCTAATGTCACTGTTTAAATTGTCTTAACTTGTACTGAATTTATTGTCTGTACATGTCCCCGCTTAATTGTAAAGTGCTGTGGAATATGTTGGCACTATATGAATAAAAATTATTATTATTATTATTATTACTTTAAAAAAAGGAGTTCCTTCTTTGTCGTCTTACATGAGGACCACTTTGGCCAAGACAGTGATGGATGGTGTGATGTGACACAGATGTACATTGACCTTGGGATTCACCTTTAATCTCTTTGGTTCTCTCACCTTTAAACTTCTTAATAATATGTGCATCTGTAGTAACAGGAACAGCAAGCTGTTTGGTAGTGATCATTTAGCCTTTACTTTGTCATGTTTGTCTATAATTTTCTTTCTAATCTCCTGAGACAACTCTCTCCTTAGCTTTGATTGTTCCATGCTCAGTGCGGTACATACCATGATACCAAACAGCACTGTAACTACTTTTCACCCTCTAAATAGGCAGACTGACTGAATACAAGTTTGAAGATATCTGTGATGCCAATAACAGTACACACCTTAGTTTAACATGTCCCTATTGTCAAATTATTTTCAATCTTTTCTATGTGTACTGTAATTTTTGCCAATTTCATTATTTGTTTTTCTTCTGCGGAACTACAATTCAAAATGAATGTCTGATTTTCATTAGCTGATATTCGGTAAACTTATATTGAAAGTTAGTTTTCTCAGTTTCAAGTTATTTCAGTGTCCATTGTTGGTTTTTCTTACTTCAACAGAAGGGTAACAACAATTTTGTCCATGCGTATACATACCTATATACTGTATTACTTAACTGTACATATAGCCATCTGGCCATGACTTTATTTAAGAGCATAATGAGAGCATTGAAGTGCAATATCTTAAATGGAACCTGTAAGAAACATTATCCTACCCAAAATTCTTTATCTAACTTTACAGCCTTCTAAACAGTAAGCCAGTGGATCCCATGATACCACCAAAATATTGGTCCACCAAGGATAACTAGCATTTTGGATTTGTGTCTGGAAGAGTATTGAGCTGAGACAAAGCACTTACAGCTCCTCACCCCTTACAGCCTCACCCTGTATTTCCTACCTAGCAGCTCCCTCCCCTGTCTTATGGATAGATCAGTGGCCATATACCAAATCAAACGTCCTGTCAATCAACCATGAGATGGTGCTACTAGGTTGGAAATATAGCATGATGCCGAGAAGCTAGAAATGCTTGGTTATGGCCATGTGCATTTCCAGACACAACTTCAAAATGCCATTTCTTACTGCTGGAACACTACATTAGGTTCACAAAGGGATCAGCCGAATTATCATTGAAATGGCTACACAAACATATTATTGGTTTGGGGGGGGGGGGGGTAAACATTTCTGATAGCCTCACAACAAATTTAGATAAAAACAATAAACTGAGACAACACTCATCTGTCCCTGCTGTAGTGGTGGCTCTATGCTGTCATTATGGTCTCTCGTTATGGGCAGCAGAGATGACGACACAATGCACATCACTGATTTAGCCAATTACTGGACTTATCTGCTCCTGCCATCTTCTATGGCAGAGCTGCTGAGCTCAGTGATCAACTGCAGCATTGATGTGCACTATATCACCACTGCAGCCTGTAAGCACAGACTGGAGCAGGGAGAGGTGAGTACCATCTCAGTTTACTGTTACTTCCCTGCTCGCCTATGAATATTAAAATTGTAAAACTGGAAAACTTCAATGGGAAAACCTTTGAAAAATGTTTCCAGTCATGAGAGAATTATTATTTTTTGTGCCATCATATTCCCCGAGAGGAAGGCAGCACCACTGTGGTATCCAAACTCCATGGGTGCCACAAATTCTGTTAATTGTTATCTTCTAATATTCCAGAAAAAAATATTGTCAAAGCAGAGTAGGGTTATTTTTAACTTAACATAACCAAACCGTAAACTGCAGATGAATTTATAGTGTTGAAGTTTGTGTTGAATAATTTAATAGTTTTTTTTAATACATTTTATTTGCAGTGATTACATCTCGATGGAGAAAGTGTTGTTAGAGCAAATATATGTAATGTATTAGATTTCC
Source organism: Ranitomeya imitator (assembly GCF_032444005.1). Classification (NCBI taxonomy): domain Eukaryota; kingdom Metazoa; phylum Chordata; class Amphibia; order Anura; family Dendrobatidae; genus Ranitomeya; species Ranitomeya imitator. The sequence continues at coordinate 57,313,344 of NC_091291.1, forward strand.
CAAATTAAATAAAACAAACATAAAATAATATAAAAAAGACTGTGAAGTTGTAATGTGTGCTCACTAGGTGGCACTGTTTCACTAGATCAGTTGTGTGCGGCTCTTTGATGCACAAGTTACAAACTTTTTAAGAAGCTTTGTTTTCTGGTAGATTTACTATTTTTTAAACTATGTAGAAAAAAGTATGCTTACTTTTAATAACACTCTACAATTTTTACTGTTATTCACAGAACACAACAGAATTTTATGTAAAGATCTGGCATATTATAGGCACTCAAAGTCTCATGGCAAAATCTGGAATGGGGCTGTCATTGCCTGTGCCTGAAGAGCGTAAATTCAGATTCAAATTGAACTGCATTTTTAAATAGAACTTTATCAGTTGAAAAATGCATACATTTTTTACATATATGGTGATCTTGCACTTGTTATTGCAGCCTCAAAGCATTTAATGGCATATGTTTATTCATAGTGTGCTTTTTTATTTGAAGGGTCTAGATAAGTGTCATAAAAAAGGGGAATACTACGTGAGGTACATGCTTTAAACCCGAGATTTGGGTAGGCACACAGGGCATGGACGTTGGTGCATCAGATGGATGAGGTAGGCAGGACAAGGATAGCAGACAGGAGGCCATTAGAAGAGGTACTGTAGGTCTCTAAAGGACACATAACTGATGAACTGAAAGCCGAAGGCAGACAGGAGACATTCTGGTGACTAGAGACAGGTAGCTGTGTTATTGAAAGCCACAGAAAGGTAACTCAGGGACTGGAAGCCACAGGCAGTCAGGAGATGTTCTGGTGACTGAAGACAGGTAGCCTTGGTACTGAAAGTAACAGACAGATAGCTCCGGTATTGGAAGCCACAGGCAGTCAGGAGACATTCTGATGAACGAAGACAGGTAGCCGTGGTACTAAAAGTAACAGACAGGTAACTCAGGAATTAGAAGCCACAGGCAGTCAGGAGACATCCTGGAGACTGTAGAAACTAACCACTATGTAATTATTCAGCTTATATAAACACACAAATATATAATTTACCTCAATGTCTCCTTATTATGTTTCAGGTACTCTAAACACATGAGTTTAATTTATGTGGTCCCTTTGCCAGGATTACGGAAGAATTATTGAAAGAAAACACTCATATTGAACATTTTTTAAAACATCAGCATCTGTGCTGCGATTTGGATAAAGTGCTGTGTTTTTGTCATGCTTTTAAGAGAATTGCAGCAGAAAATATAACATAATGCTCTGGTTGAACTGGTAAATATTTCAGCGTAGGTAAACAAAAGTATACTGACATGTATAAATATAATGGCCGTATTTGTCAATAATAGCCTGAGGACACATTACAATGTACACAGAATATACATCACAAACAAGACGTGAGTAAAGAAAAAGTAACGAGGATGACAGTAGTGATGATTTTCTGTGCTGTGTTCCACTACTTGGCAGAACGATATTGCTGAGGGGTTGTTTTTGGCTCAAGATCAATCTGGTATCAACTTATATCTTGCTATTTTTTCCCTTTACTGCTGGTTTGCAAAACTGCAAATGAAAATCAGTGCAACCTGTGCTGTAAATATTTTTATAAGACATGCCATATGTTCAGCCATGTGCCCCCGAAAAGTCTGTGCTCCCAACTATTCACTGCTAATCTCTTAGCTACGGAGCCAAATTTGGCCTTAATTGAAACTGATTTTTCAAATCCAGAATAGCTTTTGAATAACCGTGTGCTTCTGAGATTTTTTTTCATGACACATTGTACATTGTTAGTGGTAGGTTTAAGACAATGTGTCTTGAATTGTTTTAAGAAAAAAAATCTGGAATGTGATGACAAATTTGAAAAATTAGCAATTTTCAAATGTTAAATATCACACAAACTAGTCAATAAACAGCATTTTCTAAGTCAACTTTTTATATGCATGATATCTCAAATGTCCATTTATTTTGTTTAAATGTTAGAAGGGTTAATCTTTGGTAGCAATTTTTATTTTTTTCAAATATATTTACAAATCCTATTTTTCGTGGAATTATTCAGGTTCAAAGTGACTTTGAAGAGCTTATATAATGGAAAACCTACAAAGTGATAACATTTTAAAATGATAATGTTAATAAAAATTACTCTCATGAATTTTTTTAAGGGAATTTGTAAGCAAGTTTTTGCTAATTCATCTGAGATCAGCATAATGTAGGGAAAGAGACCCTGACTCCAGCAATGTATCATTTAGCTTACTGGGTGTAGCCGTAATGATTCAATCATAGTTCTCTCTGCTGTAGCTGTAGCAGTGGTCAGAAAGCTAACCCCGTCCACAACACTAATTAATAGTATGTACATTGCTTCTTGACAGTAAGTCATTAATTGGGGGGGGGGGGGCACAAGGGCAGCTAGTCTGGCAGTGATAATCTAATGTTGATAAAGCACTGATTGTGTTGCAACAATATCACACAGCTTAATAAGTAGCACATCAGAATCTCAACTCCTATCTATCTGCTGCCTTTGTATTCCGGAGGGGGATGAGTGGAAAAACAGCATTTCTCACTTCTGAAGGGTTGTTTGAGAATTTGGTTATGCCCTTTGATCTCACAAATGCGCCAGCTGTGTTTCAGAATTTTATCAACCATGTATTTTCTGATTTTATTTAGCACTTTATGGTGGTTACTACAAGTTAGCATAGCCAGCTCTTCACATTTATAAAACTTAAATATAATAATAAAAGACAAAATGGCAAACAAACAAAATAAGGTGCTCATAATTACCAGTGCACGTAATAAAATGGTGCAATCTCACCCAATAGTTATTTCCTGATTTTCCAAAGTCTGACTTTCCCTGTCGTGCCTTCTGCAAAGACACATTCCCCTGTAACAATAAAAAATGCAAGACGTGTACCCACATATTACCAACAGATATAGTCTGCGTGCCAAACACAAATCAGGACTATAAGGTCACGGGTTCCTTTTCTTGTACATCCTCCAATGTGGTGTACATGATACAATGTACGAGGTGCCCTGGAAGTATTTATATTGGGGAAACTATGCAAAGACTACAAACTAGGATGAATCTACACAGACACACAATCAGGAATGAAATGGACACACCGGTGGGAAAACATTTCTCTGGACCTGGACACAGTATGACAGATTTAAAAGTCTTAATACTAAAAGGTAATTTTAAGGAATGCAGGGAAAGAAAAATTTGGGAATACAAACTAATGAAGATGTTTAATTCGTTGACGCTAGGACTCAATTGAACACCAGGATTTATGAGTCACTACATGGATACAATTCACATCTCCACCTGACATACTCCAGATAACTAAAGGCCCCTTCACATTAAGCGACGCTGCAGCGATACCGACAACGATCCGGATCGCTGCAGCGTCGCTGTTTGGTCGCTGGAGAGCTGTCACACAGACCGCTCTCCAGCGACCAACGATGCCGGTAACCAGGGTAAACATCGGGTAACTAAGCGCAGGGCCGCGCTTAGTAACCCGATGTTTACCCTGGTTACCATGCTAAAAGTAAAAAAAAACAAACACTAGATACTTACCTACCGCTGTCTGTCCTCCAGCGCTGCGCTCTGCTTCTCTGCTCTCCTCCTGTACTGGCTGTGAGCCGGAAAGCAGAGCGGTGACGTCACCGCTCTGCTTTCCGGCTCACAGACAGTACAGGAGGAGTGCAGAGCACAGCGCTGGAGGACAGATGGCTGTAGGTAAGTATGTAGTGTTTGTTTTTTTTTACTTTTAGCATGGTAACCAGGGTAAACATCGGGTTACTAAGCGCGGCCCTGCGCTTAGTTACCCGATGTTTACCCTGGTTACCAGTGAAGACATCGCTGGATCGGTGTCACACACGCCGATCCAGCGATGTCAGCAGGAGTCCAGCGACGAAATAAAGTTCTGGACTTTATTCAGCGACCAACGATCTCCCAGCAGGGGCCTGATCGTTGGTCGCTGTCACACATAACGATTTCATTAACGATATCGTTGCTACGTCACAAATAGCAACGATATCATTAACAATATCGTTATGTGTGAAGGTACCTTAAGAACATTATTCCCACTGCCTCTCCATTTGTCAGAAAATGCATAATTTGATTACCTTGGCTTATCTATGGACTCATCACACTTCCCACCCCATAACAAATGTCCTGCTGTACTATTCTTTAAATGTTGTGCTTGTTTCTTATTAATCTATTTGTAGTCTAGCCTGAAGAAGGAGCCACTGTGCTCTGAAAGCTTGCAAACATATTGTTTTCTGGTTAGCCAATAAAGGTATCACTCCTAGAATACTTCTGTCATCATTGGGCAGAAAAGTATTCACATCGATTTTTCTGGCTAACACGGTACCACAATACAATTTGTTATTGTACATCAAACTATTATAGGAAATTCATTAAGGGGTTTTCACAGGTGGTCAAGCCCTTCATGGATCTAACTCATAAGGGGGCTGATCTAAAATACTGGTCAGCTCCGGCTGTGGCGGCGTTTGCTTTATTAACCCCTTCCCGACCTTTGACGCCACGTAGGCGTCATGAAAGTCGGTGCCATTCCGACCCATGACACCTATGCGGCGTCATGGAAAGATCGCGTCCCTGCAGATCGGGTGAAAGGGTTAACTCCCATTTCACCCGATCTGCAGGGACAGGGGGAATGGTAGTTTAGCCCAGGGGGGGTGGCTTCACCCCCTCGTGGCTACGATCGCTCTGATTGGCTGTTGAAAGTGAAACTGCCAATCAGAGCGATTTGTAATATTTCACCCATTATAACGGGTGAAATATTACAATCCAGCCATGGCCGATGCTGAAATATCATCGGCCATGGCTGGAAATACTAGTGTGCCCCCACCCCACCCCTCCGATCGCCCCCCCAGCCCTCCGATCTGGCCGGTACACTGCTCCGGCTCCCCTCCGTCCAGTGTTCCGCTCCCCCCCGTGCTCTTGTCCGCTCCCCCCGTGCTCCAATCACCCCCCCGTGCTCCAATCACCCCCCCTGCACTCCGTTCCACCCCCCCATGCTCCATTCCAGCCCCCCGTGCTCCGTTCCACGCCCCCGTGCTCCGTTCCACCCCTCCCGCACTCCGATCCCCCCCCCCGTGCTCCGATCCCCCCCCCGTGGTCCCCCCCCACCCCATCATACTTACCGATCCAGCCGGGGTCCCGTCCGTCTTCTCCCTGGGCGCCGCCATCTTCCAAAATGGCGGGCGCATGCGCAGTGCGCCCGCCGAATCTGCCGGCCGGCAGATTCGTTCCAAAGTGCATTTTGATCACTGAGATATAATCTATCTCAGTGATCAAAATAAAAAAAATAATAAATGACCCCCCCCCTTTGTCACCCCCATAGGTAGGGACAATAAAAAAATAAAGAAATTTTTTTTTTCCACTAATGTTAGAATAGGGTTAGGGTTAGGGTTAGGGGTAGGGTTAGGGGTAGGGTTAGGGTTAGGGGTAGGGTTAGGGCTAGGGTTAGGGTTAGGGCTAGGGGTAGGGTTAGGGTTAGGGGTAGGGATAGGGGTAGGGTTAGGGTTAGGGCTAGGGGTAGGGTTAGGGTTAGGGCTAGGGTTAGGGTTTCGGTATGTGCACACGTATTCTGGTCCTCTGCGGATTTTTCCGCTGCGGATTTGATAAATCCGCAGTGCTAAACCGCTGCGGATTTATGGCGGATTTACCGCGGTTTTTCTGCGCATTTCACTGCGGTTTTACAACTGCGATTTTCTATTTGAGCAGTTGTAAAACCGCTGCGGAATCCGCACAAAGAAGTGACATGCTGCGGAATGTAAACCGCTGCGTTTCCGTGCAGTTTTTCCGCAGCATGGGCACAGCGATTTTTGTTTCCCGTAGGTTTACATTGAACTGTAAACTCATGGGAAACTGCTGCGGATCCGCAGCGTTTTCCGCAGCGTGTGCACATACCTTTAGAATTAGGCTATGTGCACACGGTGCGGATTTGGCTGCGGATTCGCAGCAGTGTTCCATCAGGTTTACAGTACCATGTAAACATATGGAAACCAAATCCGCTGTGCCCATGGTGCAGAAAATACCACGCGGAAACGCTGCGTTGTATTTTCCGCAGCATGTCAATTCTTTGTGCGGATTCCACAGCGTTTTACACCTGTTCCTCAATAGGAATCCGCAGGTGAAATCCGCACAAAAAACACTGGAAATCCGCGGAAAATCCGCAGGTAAAACGCAGTGCCTTTTACCCGCGGATTTTTCAAAAATGGTGCGAAAATATCTCACACGAATCCGCAACGTGGGCACATAGCCTTAGGGTTAGGGTTGGAATTAGGGTTGTGGTTATGGTTAGGGGTGTGTTGGGGTTAGGGTTGTGGTTAGGGGTGTGTTGCGGTTAGGGTTGTGTTTAGGGTTATGGCTACAGTTGGGATTAGGGTTAGGGGTGTGTTGGGGTTAGTGTTGGAGGTAGAATTGAGGGGTTACCACTGTTTAGGCACATCAGGGGTCTCCAAACGCAACATGGCGCCAACATTGATTCCAGCCAATCTCGTATTCAAAAAGTCAAATGGTGCTCCCTCACTTCCGAGCCCTGACGTGTGCCCAAACAGTGGTTTACCCCCACATATGGGGTACCAGCATACTCAGGACAAACTGTGCAACAATTACTGGGGTCCAATTTCTCCTGTTACCCTTGTGAATCAAAAAAAATGCTTGCTAAAACATAATTTTTGAGGAAAGAAAAATGATTTTTTATTTTCACGGCTCTGCGTTGTAAACGTCTGTGAAGCACTTGGGGGTTCAAAGTGCTCACCACATATCTAGATAAGTTCCTTGGGGGGTCTAATTTCTAAAATGGGGTCACTTGTGGGGGTTTCTACTGTTTAGGCACACCAGGGGCTCTGCAAACGCAACGTGACACCCGCAGACCATTCCATCAAAGTCTGCATTTCAAAAGTCACTACTTCCCTTCTGAGCCCCGACGTGTGCCCAAACAGTGGTTTACCCCCACTCATGGGGTATCAGCGTACTCAGGAGAAACTGGACAACAACTTTTGGGGTCCAATTTCTCCTGTAACCCTTGGGAAAATAAAAAATTCTGGGCTAAATAATTATTTTTGAGGAAAGAAAACGTATTTATTATTTTCACGGCTCTGCATTATAAACTTCTATGAAGCACTTGGGGGTTCAAAGTGCTCACCACACATCTAGATAAGTTCCTTTCGGGGTCTAGTTTCCAAAATGGGGTCACTTGTGGGGGGTTTCTACTGTTTAGGCACATCAGGGGCTCTGCAAACGCAACGTGACGCCCGCAGAGCATTCCATCAAAGTCTGCATTTCAAAACGTCACTACTTCAATTCCAAGCCCCGGCATGTGCCCAAACAGTAGTTTACCCCCACATATGGGGTATCACCATACTCAGGAGAAACTGGACAACAAATATTGGGGTCAAATTTCTCCTGTTACCCTTGGGAAAATTAAAAAATTCTGGGCTAAATAATTATTTTTGAGGAAAGAAAACGTATTTATTATTTTCACGGCTCTGCATTATAAACTTCTATGAAGCGCTTGGGGGTTCAAAGTGCTCACCACACATCTAGATAAGTTCCTTTCGGGGTCTAGTTTCCAAAATGCGGTCACTTGTGGGGGGTTTCTACTGGTAAGCCACATCAGGGGCTCTGCAAACGCAACGTGACGCCCACAGAGCATTCCATCAAAGTCTGCATTTCAAAACGTCACTACTTCACTTCCGAGCCTCGGCATGTGCCCAAACAGTGGTTTACCCCCACATATGGGGTATCAGCGTACTCAGGAGAAACTGGACAACAACTTTTGGGGTCCAGTTTCTTCTGTAACCCTTGGGAAAATAAAAAATTCTGGGCTAAATAATTATTTTTGAGGAAAGAAAACGTATTTATTATTTTCACGGCTCTGCATTATAAACTTCTATGAAGCACTTGGGGGTTCAAAGTGCTCACCACACATCTAGATAAGTTCCTTTGGGGGTCTAGTTTCCAAAATGGGGTCACTTGTGGGGGGTTTCTACTGTTAAGCCACATCAGGGGCTCTGCAAACGCAACGTGACGCCCACAGAGCATTCCATCAAAGTCTGCATTTCAAAACGTCATTACTTCACTTCTGAGCCCCGGCATGTGCCCAAACAGTGATTTACCCCCACATATGGGGTGTCAGCGTACTCAGGAGAAACTGGACAACAACTTTTGGGGTCAAATTTCTCCTGTTACCCTTGGGAAAATAAAAAATTGCAGGCTAAAAGATCATTTTTGAGAAAATAATTTTTTTTTTTTTCATGGCTCTGCGTTATAAACTTCTGTGAAGCACTTGGGGGTTCAAAGTCCTCACCACACATCTAGATTAGTTCCTTTGGGGGTCTAGTTTCCAAAATGGTGTCATTTCTGGGGGATCTCCAATGTTTAGGCACACAGGGGCTCTCCAAACGTGACATGGTGTCCGCTAATGATTGGAGCTAATTTTCCATTTAAAAAGCCAAATGGCGTGCCATCCCTTCCGAGCCCTGCCGTGCGCCCAAACAGTGGTTTACCCCCACATATTGGGTATCTGCGTACTCAGGACAAACAGGACAACAATATTTGGGGTCCAATTTCTCCTATTATCCTTGGCAAAAAAGGAAATTCCAGGCTAAAAAATCATTTTTGAGGAAAGAAAAATTATTTTTTATTTTCATGGCTCTGCGTTATAAACTTCTGTGAAGCACCTGGGGGTTTAAAGTGCTCAATATGCATCTAGATAAGTTCCTTGGGGGGTCTAGTTTCCAAAATGGGGTCACTTGTGGGGGAGCTCCAATGTTTAGGCACACAGGGGCTCTCCAAACGCGACATGGTGTCCGCTAACAATTGGAGCTAATTTTCCATTCAAAAAGTCAAATGGCGCGCCTTCCCTTCCGAGCCCTGCCGAGTGCCCAAACAGTGGTTTACCCCCACATATGAGGTATCGACGTACTCGGGAGAAATTGCCCAACAAATTTTATGATCCATTTTACCCTACTGCCCATGTGAAAATGAAAAAATTGAGGCGAAAAGAATTTTTTTGTGAAAAAAAAGTACTTTTTCATTTTTACAGATCAATTTGTGAAGCACCTGAGGGTTTAAAGTGCTCACTAGGCATCTAAATAAGTTCCTTGGGGGGTCTAGTTTCCAAAATGGGGTCACTTGTGGGGGAGCGCCAATGTTTAGGCACACAGGAGCTCTCCAAACGCGACATGGTGTCCGCTAACGATGGAAATAATTTTTCATTCAAAAAGTCAAATGGCGCTCCTTCCCTTCCGAGCCTTACCATGTGCCCAAACAGTGGTTTACCCCCACATGTGAGGTATTGGTGTACTCAGGAGAAATTGCCCAACACATTTTAGGATCCATTTTATCCTGTTGCCCATGTGAAAATGAAAAAATTGAGGCTAAAAGAATTTTTTTGTGAAAAAAAAAGTACTTTTTCATTTTTACGGATTAATTTGTGAAGCACCTGGGGGTTCAAAGTGCTCACTATGCATCTAGATAAGTTCCTTGGGGCGTCTAGTTTCCAAAATGGGGTCACTTGTGCGGGAGCTCCAATTTTTAGGCACACGGGGGCTCTCCAAACGTGACATGGTGTCCGCTAAAGAGTGGAGCCAATTTTTGATTCAAAAAGTCAAATGGCGCTCCTTCCCTTCCAAGCCCTGCCGTGCGCCCAAACAGTGGTTTACCCCCACATATGAGGTATCAGCGTACTCAGGACAAATTGGACAACAACTTTCGTGGTTCAGTTTCTCCTTTTACCATTGGGAAAATAAAAAAATTGTTGCTAAAAGATAATTTTTGTGACTAAAAAGTTAAATGTTCATTTTTTCCTTCCATGTTGCTTCTGCTGCTGTGAAGCACCTGAAGGGTTAATAAACTTCTTGAATGTGGTTTTGAGTACCTTGAGGGGTGCAGTTTTTAGAATGGTGTCACTTTTGGGTATTTTCAGCCATATAGACCCCTCAAACTGACTTCAAATGTGAGGTGGTCCCTAAAAAAAATGGTTTTGTAAATTTCGTTGTAAAAATGACAAATCGCTGGTCAAATTTTAACCCTTATAACTTCCTAACAAAAAAAAATTTTGTTTCCAAAATTGTGCTGATGTAAAGTAAACATGTGGGAAATGTTATTTATTAACTATTTTGTGTCACATATCTCTCTGGTTTAACAGAATAAAAATTCAAAATGTGAAAATTGCGAAATTTTCAAAATTTTCGCCAAATTTCCATTTTTATCACAAATAAACGCAGAATTTATTGACCTAAATTTACCACTAACATGAAGCCCAATATGTCACGAAAAAACAATCTCAGAACCGCTAGGATCCGTTGAAGCGTTCCTGAGTTATTACCTCATAAAGGGACACTGGTCAGAATTGCAAAAAACGGCAAGGTCTTTAAGGTCAAAATAGGCTGGGTCATGAAGGGGTTAAAGAAATGCTTTATGTCTGCCCCTGTCTTGGTCCAGCCTGATCTGTCTGAACTATTCAATGTTGAGGTGGACGCATCGGAGGTGGGGGTGGGGGCAATGTTGTCCCAAGGACCTGCCACTTTGACTAACTTGAGGCCCTGTGCCTTCTTCTCAAAAAAATTCTCTCCCGTTGAGAGGAATTATGATGTTGGAATCTGGAGCTTTTAGCTATCAAGTTGACCTTTGAAGAATGGAGACACTTTTTGGAGGGGGCTGTTCATTGGATCACGGTGATTACGGAGCATAAGAATCTGTCTTGCATCGAGTCGGCCAAACATTTGACTCCCAGAGAGGCTAGGCGGTCTCTTTTTTTTCATTCTTTAATTGTTCTATCATTTTTTGGCCTGGTTCTAAGAATGTCAAGGCTGATGCCTAATCTCACAGCTTGGATCCGATATCACCTCCCGAACTTCCTTCCTCCATTCTTCAGCACGGGGTGGTCGTGGCAGTTTTGTCCTCAGAATTGGAGTGGGAAATTCGTGAGGTTCAGTCTCTTGCTCCTCCATCATGGCCTGACAACAAGCTCTTTGTCCTGGTTCAGTATCAGTTGAGGGTGCTCCAGGAGTTCCACGATTCTGCTCTTAGTGGGCATCCTAGAATCTTGGTCACTCGTAGAGCTGTTGCTAGGCTGTTTTGGTGGCCCTCTATGGCTTCTGATGTTACCGTGTTTGTGTCTTTCTGTGATACTTGTGCCCATGCTAAAGCGTCCCATAACCATCCAGCTGGGGAATTGGTGCCATTGCCAATTCTGGATAAACCTTGGACTCATTTGTCCATGGACTTTATCATGATCTCCCTCCTTCCAATGGCAAGACTGCGGTCTGTGTGGTGGTGGATAGATTCAGTAAACATGTGCATTTTGTACCTTTGGCCGGTCTGCCTAATGCTGAAACTCTTTCTAGTTTGTTTATTGAGCATGTGGTGAGATTGCATGGTGTGCCTTTGAGTGTTGTTTCTGATAGAGGGGTACAATTTGTGTCCAAATTCCGGAGGGCTTTTTATAAAAGGTTGGAAGTAGCTTGGCCTTCTCCTCGGCATACCATCCCTAAACAACGGTCAGATGGAGAGGACCAGTCAGTCTCTTGAACAAATTTTGTGGTGTCTTGCCATGTCCCAGCAGGATGATTGGTGTTCTTTGTTACCAGTGGCTGAGTTTGCCTTTAATAATCGTCTTAATCAGTCCTTGGGCCCTCTCTGTTCTTTTGTAATTTTTCTCTACCCCCATTTTGGTGAGTTTTCCCGGATGGACTTAGGGTGTCCAGGGGCTGATTTGGCCATTGAACGGTTGAGGGAGGTGTGGAGGGAGGTCCAGAGGAACATTGGGGAAGCTCAGGGCAAACATAAACTGCGGGTAAGTGATGATCTACAGGACCTATTTTCCTGTGGGAGATAAAGTATGGTTGTCTACCAAGAATATTTGGCTGAAAGTTCCTTCCGCTAAGCTAGGTCCCAGGTTTATAGGTCCTTTTGAGGTAATTGAGGTTGTCAATCCAGTTGCCTTTTGCATATGTCTACCTGCATCACTTCGGATCTCCAATGTGTTCCATAAGTCTCTCCTGAAGTAATTTGTACCTTCCTCTGATGGGTGTCCATCCCCTCTGCCTCCGGTTTCTGTGGATGGACTGATGAAGTATGAGGTGTAACGGATTATGTATTTGCGCTTGGTCTGCAGTTTTCTGCAGTATTTGGTCCATTGGAGGGGTTACAGTCCTGAGGATCGATCCAGGGTCCCGGCGCTATCAGTTCATTCCAATCGATTGGTTCGAGTGTTTCATGCACGTATCCTTGGAAACCTGGGGGTCCAGTGCCCCCCCAATTGAGAGGAGGGTACTGCCATGATATAGACTGGGATTTGAGCCCTTTTTTCCCTTTTTCCCAGTCTGGTCATGTCAAGAGTTAACCTTTCCCAACCTCAGTCTGAGTTCAGGTTGGCTATTTTTCGCCACTGCTTCATGCAGGCAATGTCAGTTATAGCTTTTGCCTAGGGCTGCGGTAGCTTACTCCGATTGTTCTGATTTGTCCTACTGCGTTTGCTGTCTGAACCCGTGTCTCTGATTTCCCCTATTCCCATCTTGACTCTGTTTTCCTTTAGTTTACTGACTCCCTGGTTTTGACTTGGCTTGTATCCTGACTTGCTTCTTTCTTTTGTCTTCTGGCTTTTCTGATCCTGACCGTTACTGATCCCCTGGCTTGTCTCTGACCGTGAGTTCGCTAATTCCTTTGGTACTGCGCTACAGTCTAGGATCTGACCATTACTATTCTGCTGCCTCTCGTGGTATCCTCATTGCTGCACTGTAGGCCAGCTCTGTTTAGATGCAGTACTTCTTCCACTCTACTGCCATCTAGTGGAGCCTGCACCTACCTGCATTGCAGCGTGACAATTTTATTCTTGTTATGCCTTTATTACAGTAAGACTATGGAGTTAGTAACATGGGCATTTTATAGATGCCGCTCTATTACTAACCTATGGGCTTAATGTCAGTTGACACTACAAAGCTGAAATCAACCCAACAACTAATACCCCACTTGCCACCACACCAGGACAAGTAGGAAAAGCTTGACTAAACTCCAGAATTGGCCCATCTAATGGAGGCACCATTTCTGGGCCCCTAAGTGCTGATGTTATTTGTCGGGTAGGGGGCCAATAACCATGGCCCCTTCCTAGGCTATTAATATCAGCCCTCAGCTGTCTGTTTAGCCTTTGCTGGTTATTGGTTGCAGGGGACTCCACATCACTTTTTTGGGGCAGTCTCCCGTATAGTAACTTGTAAAGGCTAAGCAAATAGCTGTGAGATGATATTAGTAGCCTGGGAACATCTATGTTTATCGGCCTGTTCCCAGAATATTAACATCAGCCCTCAGCCATCAGCTTTTCCTCTGCTCTTTATGAAAATTACAGGGGGTATGCAGTTTTTTTCATTTATTTCTTACTAATATAAATAAATAGATTAAAAAATATGCATGGTCCCCCCTAGTTTTAGTAACCAGCTGAGGGAAGGCAGACGGCTGGTACCTAGTCCAAACTTTTTTAAATGCTAGGCTTAACCTGCTGGACCTGAACATCCACGGGTTCGCCTATCTCTAGTCATAAATAAAACACGTGACTGCTGGAGCTAATCACTAAGTTCAGAAGTGTAGTCATGCCAAAGTAGACGGCACAGGTTGCTGAACCTTATAATTTGCTGAAGTGGTTACGGGCTCAGTGGATAGTACTGCAGCCTTGCAGCGCTGAGGTCAACAACATCTGCAAGGAGTTTGTATGTTTTCCCCGTGTTTGCTGTTATGGACCTGGTGGTTAGGAGCACCCGGAACGACCTGATGGTTAAACTCACACAGGACAAGCTCTGGGAAGTGGGAGCTCTGCTGACCGCAACCCCTAATCCTATCACACAACTAGAAATAGCCGTGGAGCGTACCTAACTCTGCCTAGACGCCTCTTCACAGCCTAAGAGCTAACTAGCCCTAGAGATAGAAAATAAAGCCTACCTTGCCTCAGAGAAATTCCCCAAAGGAAAAGGCAGCCCCCCACATATATTGACTGTGAATTAAGATGAAAGTCACAAACACAGAAATGAAACAGGGTTCAGCAAAGGGAGGCCAGACTTACTAAACAGACAGAGGATAGGAAAGGTAACTTTGCGGTCAGCACAAAAAACTACAAAAAAAACACGCAGAATGTGCAAAAAGACCTCCGCACCGACTCACGGTGCGGAGGTGCCACTCTGCATCCCAGAGCTTCCAGCTAGCAAGGCAAAATCATGATATCTAGCTGGACAAGGAAACAATGAACAAATAATTAACTAGCAGGGACTTAGCTTCTGCTGGAGTAGACAGGTCACCAGAAAGAACCAAGAGCGAACTGAACTAGTACAAGAACATTGTCAGCTGGCATGGAGTAACGATCTAAGTGGAGTTAAATAGAGCAGCCAGCCAAAGAATAAACTACGTCACCTGTGGAAGGAACCTCAGAAGCAGCAGCTCCACTCACAGCCACCAGAGGGAGTCCATGGACAGAACTCGCCGAAGTACCATTCATGACCACAGGAGGGAGTTCGATAACAGAATTCACAACAGTACCCCCCCCTTGAGGAGGGGTCACCGAACCCTCACCAGAGCCCCCAGGCCGATCAGGACGAGCCAAATGAAAGGCACGAACGAGATCGGCAGCATGAACATCAGAGGCAAAAACCCAGGAATTATCTTCCTGACCATAACCCTTCCCCTTGACCAGGTACTGGAGTTTCCGTCTCGAAATACGAGAATCCAAAATCTTCTCCACCACATACTCCAACTCCCCCTCGACCATCACCGGGGCAGGAGGATCAACGGAGGGAACCATAGGCGCCACGTATCTCTGCAATAACGACCTATGGAACACATTATGGATGGCAAAAGAAGCTGGAAGGGCCAAACGAAATGACACAGGATTGAGAACTTCAGAAATCGTATACGGACCAATGAAACGAGGCTTAAACTTAGGAGAGGAAACCTTCATAGGAACATAACGAGACGACAACCAATCCAAATCCCCAACACGAAGTCGGGGACCAACACAGCGCCGGCGGTTAGCGAAACGTTGAGCCTTCTCCTGGGACAATGTCAAATTGTCCACCACATGAGTCCAAATCTGCTGCAACCTGTCCACCACAGTATCCACACCAGGACAGTCCGAAAGCTCAACCTGCCCGGAGGAGAAACGAGGATAGAAACCAGAATTACAGAAAAAAGGCGAAACCAAAGTAGCCGAGCTGGCCCGATTATTAAGGGCGAACTCAGCCAAAGGCAAGAAGGACACCCAATCATCCTGATCAGCAGAAACAAAGCATCTCAGATATGTTTCCAAAGTCTGATTAGTTTGTTCGGTTTGGCCATTTGTCTGAGGATGGAAAGCCGAAGAAAAAGACAAATCAATGCCCATCTTAGCACAAAAGGACCGCCAAAACCTCGAAACAAACTGGGAACCTCTGTCCGAGACGATGGTCTCCGGAATGCCATGCCAACGAACCACATGCTGGAAAAACAATGGCACCAAATCAGAGGAGGAAGGCAGCTTAGACAAGGGTACCAAATGGACCATCTTAGAGAAGCGATCACAAACCACCCAAATGACCTACATCCTTTGAGAGACAGGGAGATCTGAAATAAAATCCGTGGAAATATGCGTCCAGGGCCTCTTCGGGACCGGCAAGGGCAAAAGCAACCCACTGGCACGAGAACAGCAGGGCTTAGCCTGAGCACAAGTCCCACAGGACTGCACAAAAGAACGCACATCCCGTGACAAAGAAGGCCACCAAAAGGATCTAGCCACCAAATCTCTATTACCAAAGATTCCAGGATGACCAGCCAACACCGAACAATGAACCTCAGAGATAACTCTACTAGTCCATCTATCAGGGACAAACAGTTTCTCCGCTGGACAACGGTCAGGTCTATCAGCCTGAAACTTCTGCAGCACCCGCCGCAAATCAGGGGAGATGGCAGACAAAATTACCCCCTCTTTGAGAATACCCTCCGGCTCAGGAACACCCGGAGAGTCAGGCACAAAACTCCTTGACAGGGCATCAGCCTTCACATTCTTAGAGCCCGGAAGGTACGAAACCACAAAATCAAAACGCGAGAAAAACAGCGACCATCGAGCCTGTCTAGGATTCAACCGTTTGGCAGACTCGAGATAAGTCAAATTCTTGTGATCCGTCAAGACCACCACGCGATGCTTGGCTCCTTCAAGCCAATGTCGCCACTCCTCGAATGCCCACTTCATGGCCAACAACTCTCGATTGCCAATATCACAATTGCGCTCAGCAGGCGAGAATTTTCTAGAAAAGAAGGCACATGGTTTCATCACCGAGCCATCAGAACTTCTTTGCGACAAAACAGCCCCTGCTCCAATCTCAGAAGCATCAACCTCGACCTGAAACGGGAGCGAAATATCTGGCTGGCACAACACAGGGGCAGAAGAAAAACGACGCTTCAACTCCTGAAAAGCCTCTACAGCCACAGAGGACCAATTGACCACATCAGCACCTTTCTTGGTCAAGTCAGTCAACGGTTTAGCAACACTAGAACAATTAGCGATGAAGCGACGGTAAAAATTAGCAAAGCCCAGGAACTTCTGCAGGCTCTTCACAGATGTCGGCTGAGTCCAATCATAAATGGCCTGAACTTTAAAGGGCCACTGTCACCCCCCTGCAGCCGTTATAAACTAAAAGAGCCACCTTGTGCAGCAGTAATGCTGCATTCTAACAAGGTGGCTCTTTTAGTTTTGTGTTCAGGTATTATTAAAATAAAGCGTTTTGAAACTCTGCAGAAATACCTGTCTTTGTCCACGGAGGCGGGTCTGAAGCCTCCTCTGTGAAGTGCCCAACAGCCGTCACTCACATCTTCTGGGGCGATGGTCGCCGCCCCCTGCGCGCTGTTTTCTTTTCAAATCCAACTCTCACCCATGTCCCCCGCCCCCCGCCTTCCAGCCAGCTAGCAGGCAAGTTTCGTAGGTTGTTTCTTTCCCGGCGTTTGCTATGAGCAGAAGGAGGAGGCGGCAGGATGAGCTCAGCTGAATAGCCAGAGGCTGGAAGGCGGGGGACGTGGGTGAGAGTCTGAGACATGCAGTGCGCATTCCCAGGAATCCTAGCCCCGCACTGTGCATAATGCATAACACATTGCGGGGCAGGGATTCCCGAGGTGGGTGGCCGCACTGCAAGCACAGGCGCAGTCTGCAAGCCTGGCTGTGACGTCAGACAGCCAGAGCTTACTGCGCCTGCCCCACAAATATTTACACAGCGCCGGCATTGGATTTTAAAAGAAAACAGCGCGCAGGGGGCGGCGACCATCGCCCCAGAAGATGTGAGTGACGGCTGTTAGGCAGTTCACAGAGGAGGCTTCAGACCCGCCTCCATGGACAAAGACAGGTATTTCTGCAGAGTTTCAAAACGCTTTATTTTAATAATACCTGAACACAAAACTAAAAGAGCCACCTTGTTAGAATGCAGCATTACTGCTGCACAAGGTGGCTCTTTTAGTTTATAACGGCTGCAGGGGGGTGACAGTGGCCCTTTAACGGGGTCCATCTCGATAGTAGAAGGGGAAAAAATGAAACTCAAAAATGAAACCTTCTGAACTCCAAAGAGACATTTTGACCCCTTCACAAACAAGGAATTCGCACGAAGGACCTGGAACACCATTCTGACCTGCTTCACATGAGACTCCCAATCATCCGAAAAGACCAAAATATCATCCAAATATACAATCATGAATCTATCCAGGTACTTTTGGAAGATGTCATGCATAAAGGACTGAAACACAGATGGAGCAATAGAAAGCCCGAATGGCATAACCAGGTACTCAAAATGGCCCTCGGGCGTATTAAATGCTGTTTTCCATTCATCGCCCTGTTTAATTCGCACAAGATTATACGCCCCTCGAAGATCTATCTTGGTGAACCAACTAGCCCCCTTAATCCGAGCAAACAAATCAGACAACAGCGGCAAAGGGTACTGAAATTTGACTGTGATCTTATTAAGAAGGCGGTAATCAATACAAGGTCTCAAAGAACCATTCTTCTTGGCCACAAAAAAGAACCCTGCTCTCAACGGTGATGACGACAGGCGAATATGACCTTTCACCAAAGATTCCTTTATATAACTCCGCATAGCGGCGTGCTCTGGCACAGATAAATTAAACAGTCGGCCCTTAGGAAACTTACTACCCGGAATCAAATTAATAGCACAATCGCAATCCCTATGAGGAGGTAGGGCACTGGATTTGGGCTCATCAAATACATCCCGGTAATCTGACAAAAACTCAGGGACTTCAGAAGGAGTGGAAGGTGAAATTGACAGCAATGGAACATCACCATGTACCCCCTGACAACCCCAGCCGGACACAGACATAGATTTCCAATCCAATACTGGATTATGGACCTGTAGCCATGGCAACCCCAAAACGACCACATGATGCAGATTATGTAACACCAAAAAGCGAATATCCTCCTGATGTGCAGGAGCCATGCACATGGTCAATTGAGTCCAGTACTGAGGCTTATTCTTGGCCAAAGGCGTAGCATCAATTTATCTCAATGGAATAGGATACTGCAAGGGCTCCAAGAAAAAACCACAGCGCCTGGCAAACTCCAAGTCCATCAAATTCAGGGCAGCGCCTGAATCCACAAATGCCATAACAGAATAGGACGACAAAGAACAAATCAGAGTAACGGACAAAAGAAATTTAGACTGTACCGTACCAATGGTGGCAGACCTAGCGAACTGCTTAGTGCGCTTAGGACAATCGGAGATAGCATGAGTGGAATCACCACAATAAAAACACAGCCCATTCCAACGTCTGTGTTCTTGCCGTTCAGCTCTGGTCAAAGTCCTATCACATTGCATAGGCTAAGGCCTATGTTTAGAGAATACCACCAAATGGTGCACAGCTTTGCTGTTATGGCTGGCAATCAGGCAACACAGCTTGCAGTAATCAGCGCACATACAGAGATCTGGCAATAACCAAAAACAATAGGACGAGCTCTGAGACGTGGAATCTCTGTAGACTGCAGTACCTGATCTATCCTCACACAACTATAAGCAGCAGTGGATTGCGCCTATAACTACCTATGCAACTCGGCACTGCCTGAGGAGCTGACTAGCCTGAAGATAGAAATACAAGCCTGACTTACCTCAGAGAAATACCCCAAAGGAATAGGCAGCCTCCCACATATAATGACTGTTAGCAAGATGAAAAGACAAACGTAGGAATGAAATAGATTCAGCAAAGTGAGGCCCGATATTCTAGACAGAGCGAGGATAGCAAAGAGAACTATGCAGTCTACAAAAAACCCTAAAACGAAAACCACGCAAAGGGGCAAAAAGACCCACCGTGCCGAACTAACAGCACGGCGGTGCACCCCTTTGCTTCTCAGAGCTTCCAGCAAAAGTTAATAGCAAGCTGGACAGAAAAAACAGAAAACAAACTAGAAGCACTTATCTAGCAGAGCAGCAGGCCCAAGGAAAGATGCAGCAGCTCAGATCCAACACTGGAACATTGACAAGGAGCAAGGAAGACAGACTCAGGTGGAGCTAAATAGCAAGGCAGCCAACGAGCTCACCAAAACACCTGAGGGAGGAAGCCCAGAGACTGCAATACCACTTGTGACCACAGAAGTGAACTCAGCCACAGAATTCACAACAGTACCCCCCCTTGAGGAGGGGTCACCGAACCCTCACCAGAACCCCCAGGCCGACCAGGATGAGCCACATGAAAGGCACGAACAAGATCTGGGGCATGGACATCAGAGGCAAAAACCCAGGAATTATCTTCCTGAGCATAACCCTTCCATTTGACCAGATACTGGAGTTTCCGTCTAGAGACACGAGAATCCAAAATCTTCTCCACAATATACTCCAATTCCCCCTCTACCAAAACAGGGGCAGGAGGCTCCACAGATGGAACCATAGGTGCCACGTATCTCCTCAACAACGACCTATGGAATACATTATGTATGGAAAAGGAGTCTGGGAGGGTCAGACGAAAAGACACCGGATTGAGAATCTCAGAAATCCTATACGGACCAATAAAACGAGGTTTAAATTTAGGAGAGGAAACCTTCATAGGAATATGACGAGAAGATAACCAAACCAGATCCCCAACACGAAGTCGGGGTCCCACACGGCGTCTGCGATTAGCGAAAAGCTGAGCCTTCTCCTGGGACAAGGTCAAATTGTCCACTACCTGAGTCCAGATCTGCTGCAACCTGTCCACCACAGAATCCACACCAGGACAGTCCGAAGACTCAACCTGTCCTGAAGAGAAACGAGGATGGAACCCAGAATTGCAGAAAAATGGAGAGACCAAGGTAGCCGAGCTGGCCCGATTATTAAGGGCGAACTCAGCCAACGGCAAAAATGACACCCAATCATCCTGGTCAGCGGAAACAAAACATCTCAGATATGTTTCCAAGGTCTGATTGGTTCGTTCGGTCTGACCATTAGTCTGAGGATGGAAGGCCGAGGAGAAAGATAGGTCAATGCCCATCCTACCACAAAAGGCTCGCCAGAACCTCGAGACAAACTGGGAACCTCTGTCAGAAACAATATTCTCAGGAATGCCATGTAAACGAACCACATGCTGGAAGAACAAAGGCACCAAATCAGAGGAGGAAGGCAATTTAACCAAGGGCACCAGATGGACCATTTTAGAAAAGCGATCACAGACCACCCAAATGACCGACATTTTTTGAGAAACGGGAAGGTCAGAAATGAAATCCATCGAAATATGTGTCCAAGGCCTCTTCGGGACCGGCAAGGGCAAAAGCAACCCACTGGCACGTGAACAGCAGGGCTTAGCCCTAGCACAAATTCCACAGGACTGCACAAAAGCACGCACATCCCGTGACAGAGACGGCCACCAGAAGGATCTAGCAACCAACTCCCTGGTACCAAAGATTCCTGGATGACCGGCCAGCACCGAACAATGAAGTTCAGAGATAACTTTACTAGTCCACCTATCAGGGACGAACAGTTTCTCGGCCGGACAACGATCAGGTTTATTAGCCTGAAATTTCTGCAACACTCTCCGCAAATCAGGGGAGATGGCAGACACAATGACTCCTTCCTTGAGGATACTCGCCGGCTCAGATAACCCCGGAGAGTCGGGCACAAAACTCCTAGACAGAGCATCCGCCTTCACATTTTTAGAGCCCGGAAGGTATGAAATCACAAAATCAAAACGAGCAAAAAATAACGACCAACGGGCCTGTCTAGGATTCAAGCGCTTGGCAGACTCAAGATAAGTAAGGTTCTTATGATCAGTCAAAACCACCACGCGATGCTTAGCACCCTCAAGCCAATGACGCCACTCCTCGAATGCCCACTTCATGGCCAGCAACTCTCGGTTGCCCACATCATAATTACGCTCAGCAGCAGAAAATTTCCTGGAAAAGAAAGCACATGGTTTGAACACTGAGCAACCAGAACCTCTCTGTGACAAAACCGCCCCTGCACCAATCTCAGAAGCATCAACCTCGACCTGGAACGGAAGAGAAACATCAGGTTGACACAACACAGGGGCACAGCAAAAACGACGCTTCAACTCCTGAAAAGCTTCCATGGCAGCAGAAGACCAATTAACCAAATCAGCACCCTTCTTGGTCAAATCGGTCAATGGTCTGGCAATGCTAGAAAAATTACAGATGAAGCGACGATAAAAATTAGCAAAGCCCAGGAATTTCTGCAGACTTTTTAGAGATGTCGGCTGAGTCCAATCCTGGATGGCCTGAACCTTAACCGGATCCATCTCGATAGTAGAAGGGGAAAAGATGAACCCCAAAAATGAAACTTTCTGCACACCGAAGAGACACTTTGATCCCTTCACGAACAAGGAATTAGCACGCAGTACCTGGAAAACCATTCTGACTTGCTTCACATGAGACTCCCAATCATCTGAGAAGATCAAAATGTCATCCAAGTAAACAATCAAGAATTTATCCAGATACTCACGGAAAATGTCATGCATAAAAGACTGAAAAACAGATGGAGCATTGGCAAGTCCGAACGGCATCACCAGATACTCAAAATGACCCTCGGGCGTATTAAATGCCGTTTTCCATTCATCTCCCTGCCTGATTCTCACCAGATTATACGCACCACGAAGATCAATCTTAGTAAACCAACTAGCCCCCTTAATCCGAGCAAACAAGTCAGAAATCAATGGCAAGGGATACTGAAACTTAACAGTGATCTTATTAAGAAGGCGGTAATCAATACACGGTCTTAGCGAACCATCCTTCTTGGCTACAAAAAAGAACCCTGCTCCCAATGGTGACGACGATGGGCGAATATGTCCCTTCTCCAGGGACTCCTTCACATAACTGCGCATAGCGGTGTGTTCAGGTACGGACAAATTAAATAAACGACCCTTAGGGAATTTACTACCAGGAATCAAATCGATAGCACAATCACAATTCCTATGCGGAGGTAGGGCATCAGACTTGGACTCTTCAAATACATCCTGAAAGTCCGACAAGAACTCTGGGATGTCAGAAGGAATGGATGACGAAATAGACAAAAATGGAACATCACCATGTACTCCCTGACAACCCCAGCTGGTTACCGACATAGAGTTCCAATCCAATACTGGATTATGGGTTTGTAGCCATGGCAACCCCAACACGACCACATCATGCAAATTATGCAGTACCAGAAAGCGAATAACTTCCTGATGTGCAGGAGCCATGCACATGGTCAGCTGGGCCCAGTACTGAGGCTTATTCTTGGCCAAAGGTGTAGCATCAATTCCTCTCAACGGAATAGGACACCGCAAAGGCTCCAAGAAAAATCCACAACGTTTAGCATAATCCAAATCCATCAGATTCAGGGCAGCGCCTGAATCCACAAACGCCATGACAGAATACGATGACAAAGAGCACATTAAGGTAATGGACAAAAGGAATTTGGACTGTACAGTACCAATAACGGCAGAGCTATCGAACCGCCTAGTGCGTTTAGGACAATTAGAAATAGCATGAGTAGAATCACCACAATAGAAACACAGTCTGTTCAGACGTCTGTGTTCTTGCCGTTCTACTTTAGTCATAGTCCTGTCGCACTGCATAGGCTTAGGTTTACTCTCAGACAATACCGCCAAATGGTGCACAGATTTACGCTCGCGCAAGCGACGACCGATCTGAATGGCCAAGGACATAGACTCATTCAAACCAGCAGGCATAGGAAATCCCACCATGACATCCTTAAGAGCTTCAGAGAGACCCTTTCTGAACAAAGCCGCTAGTGCAGATTCATTCCACAGAGTGAGTACTGACCACTTCCTAAATTTCTGACAATATACTTCTACATCATCCTGACCCTGGCATAAAGCCAGCAGATTTTTCTCAGCCTGATCCACTGAATTAGGCTCACCGTAAAGCAATCCCAGCGCCTGGAAAAATGCATCAACATTACTCAATGCAGAATCTCCTGGTGCAAGAGAAAACGCCCAGTCCTGTGGGTCGCCGCGCAAAAAAGAAATAATAATCAAAACCTGTTGAATAGGATTACCAGAAGAATGAGGTTTCAAGGCCAAAAATAGCTTACAATTATTTCTGAAGCTCAGGAACTTAGTTCTGTCACCAAAAAACAAATCAGGAATCGGAATTCTTGGTTCTAGCATCGATTTCTGATCAATAGTATCTTGAATCTTTTGTACATTTACAACGAGATTATCCATTGAGGAGCACAGAGTCTGAATATCCATGTCCACAGCTGTGTCCTGAAGCACTCTAATGTCTAGGGGAAAAAAAAGACTGAAGACAGAGCTAAAAAAAAAAAATGATGTCAGGATTTCTTTTTTCCCTCTATTGGGAATCATTGGTGTGGCTCCTTGTACTGTTATGGCTGGCAATCAGGCAACACAGCGTGCAGTAATCAGCGCACATACAGAGATCTGGCAATAACCAAAAACAATAGGACGAGCTCTGAGACGTGGAATCTCTGTAGACTGCAGTACCTGATCTATCCTCACACAACTATAAGCAGCAGTGGATTGCGCCTATAACTACCTATGCAACTCGGCACTGCCTGAGGAGCTGACTAGCCTGAAGATAGAAATACAAGCCTGACTTACCTCAGAGAAATACCCCAAAGGAATAGGCAGCCCCCCACATATAATGACTGTTAGCAAGATGAAAAGACAAACGTAGGAATGAAATAGATTCAGCAAAGTGAGGCCCGATATTCTAGACAGAGCGAGGATAGCAAAGAGAACTATGCAGTCTACAAAAAACCCTAAAACGAAAACCACGCAAAGGGGCAAAAAGACCCACCGTGCCGAACTAACAGCACGGCGGTGCACCCCTTTGCTTCTCAGAGCTTCCAGCAAAAGTTAATAGCAAGCTGGACAGAAAAAACAGAAAACAAACTAGAAGCACTTATCTAGCAGAGCAGCAGGCCCAAGGAAAGATGCAGCAGCTCAGATCCAACACTGGAACATTGACAAGGAGCAAGGAAGACAGACTCAGGTGGAGCTAAATAGCAAGGCAGCCAACGAGCTCACCAAAACACCTGAGGGAGGAAGCCCAGAGACTGCAATACCACTTGTGACCACAGAAGTGAACTCAGCCACAGAATTCACAACACTTTGCACTCACGCAAGCGCCAATCAATCTGAATGGCCAAGGACATAGACTCATTCAGACCACCAGGCGTGGGAAATCCCACCATGACATCCTTAAGGGCTTCAGAAAGACCCTTTCTGAAAATTGCCGCCAGGGCACACTCATTCCACTGAGTAAGCACAGACCACTTTCTAAACTTCTAACAATACACCTCCGCTTCATCCTTACCCTGACTCAAAGCGAGCAAGATTTTCTCTGCCTGATCCACTGAATTTGGTTCATCATAAAGCAATCCAAGCGCCAGAAAAAACGCATCTACATGACGCAATGCAGGATCTCCTGGCACAAGGGAAAATGCCCAGTCTTGAGGGTCACCACTTAACAAAGAAATAATAATTTTTACTTGTTGAACGGGCTCACCAGAGGAGCGGGGTTTCAAAGCCAGAAACAGTTTACAATTATTTTTGAAATTCAGGAACTTAGATCTATCCCCAGAAAACAAATCAGGAATTGGAATTCTAGGCTCTAACATCGGATTCTGAACCACAAAATCTTGATTGTTTTTTACCCTTGCAGTGAGATGGTCTACACAAGAGGACAGACCTTGAATGTCCATATCTACACCTGTGTCCTGAACCACCCAGAGGTTAAGGGGAAAAGAAAGACAAAACACACTGCAGAGAAAAAAAAATGGTCTCAGAACTTCTCTTATCCCTCTATTGAGATGCATTAATACTTTGGGCCAGCTGTACTGTTATGGACCTGGTGGTTAGGAGCACCCGGAACGACCTGATGGTTAAACTCACACAGGACAAGCTCTGGGAAGTGGGAGCTCTGCTGACCGCAACCCCTAATCCTATCACACAACTAGAAATAGCCGTGGAGCGTACCTAACTCTGCCTAGACGCCTTTTCACAGCCTAAGAGCTAACTAGCCCTAGAGATAGAAAATAAAGCCTACCTTGCCTCAGAGAAATTCCCCAAAGGAAAAGGCAGCCCCCCACATATATTGACTGTGAATTAAGATGAAAGTCACAAACACAGAAATGAAACAGGGTTCAGCAAAGGGAGGCCAGACTTACTAAACAGACAGAGGATAAGAAAGGTAACTTTGCGGTCAGCACAAAAAACTACAAAAAAACCACGCAGAGTGTGCAAAAAGACCACCGCACCGACTCACGGTGCGGAGGTGCCACTCTGCATTTCAGAGCTTCCAGCTAGCAAGGCAAAATCATGATAGCTAGCTGGACAAGGAAACAATGAACAAATAATTAACTAGCAGGGACTTAGCTTCTGCTGGAGTAGACAGGTCACCAGAAAGATCCAAGAGCGAACTGAACCAGTACAAGAACATTGCCAGCTGGCATGGAGTAACGATCTAAGTGGAGTTAAATAGAGCAGCCAGCCAAAGAATAAACTACGTTACCTGTGGAAGGAACCTCAGAAGCAGCAGCTCCACTCACAGCCACCAGAGGGAGTCCATGGACAGAACTCGCCGAAGTACCATTCATGACCACAGGAAGTTGTTCGATAACAGAATTCACAACAGTTTGCGTGGGTTTCCTATGGGTACTCCGATTTCCTCCCACATTCCAAAGATATACAGATGGGGAATTTTGATTGTGAGCCCCATCGGGGACATCGATGATAATGAGTGCAAAACTGTAAAGCACTGTAGAATATGTTAGAGCTATATAAAAATAAAGATTATTATTATTACTTGTGAAATTACCATTGCAGCTTGTGAATATAGACAGAGCAGTATTTTATTATTATTTCTCTAGCATAGGTCAATTTGTACAAAAAAAAATGAAATGGATAACCCCATTTAGAGGGGGTCATACACAATTCTTGAACAGGGGTTCTTTGATCTCATAGTCCGAACCTGTATACAAGTACTGTAATTTCGTAAATATTGCTTGAATTTAGCTTTCATTAGCTTTCACAGACTAAGACTATCGCTCCCATTTTATGTCTCATACATTAGCACTGAAGTAGTACTCAACAATAACATTAGTCCTTTTTCAATCCCTATTATATGTGCTTTGAGCTCCTCTCCCTACACCATACAAGCATAAAATGGTGTTCCTTGTGCCGCCCCTATGTTATATAGTGGCTACGACAGCATGTCCTTCTGGGCTTGACTATACTTTGGTAATTAATAGCTGACCCCATTGACATGATTACTGAGTCTTCAGCAGTTTATCAAATGGTGCCAGTCATGTATGTTTTAGTATAATCCTTGTGAATAGAATTTAGAGTGTTCTAATTTGTGTGGAAAATCAAATTTCATGAAGTTCAATTCAAACGTAATAATTTGTGGATTGATACACTCCCCTCTGCAATTTATCATATAATTTCTCTTTTGTTATTAATTCAGAATAAAATCTAGATGAGTGGATTCCAATTCTTTTATGTCATCACTCTTAACACTCTTAACTCTGAATGTCTCTGTATACTGCATTGATTTTCCATGGTATGCACTGACTTTACCCAGCTCTCCCTGGCTTCTGAATGTCTCTGTATACTGCATTGATTTTCCATGGTATGCACTGACTTTACCCAGCTCTCCCTGGCTTCTGAATGTCTCTGTATACTGCATTGATTTTCCATGGTATGCACTGACTTTACCCAGCTCTCCCTGGCTTCTGAATGTCTCTGTATACTGCATTGATTTTCCATGACTGAATTCTAGAATGCATTTGGCTACTCATCACTACTACAATATTATCATCATCTGCACCATCTAATCGAGCTGTTCTCCTCTTCCCACAGGTATGCACTGACTTTACCCAGCTCTCCCTGGCTTCTGAATGTCTCTGTATATTGCACTGGCTTTTCTATGCTTCCCCTGGATCTGAGTGTCTTGGTGCAGCACATATAATCCTTTTAGTATGCTTTCTTACCTATCAGCTTGTTTTCCATGACCTGTTTTCATGTATCTCATTGTGTGATCCTGGCATCTCTTTGAGTGGTCAGTCTTACCCCTCCCTCACTTTATGACCTTTGCTTAACTCTCTACATCTGGTCTCCCATACCCAGCCACCCCCTCATTCACACCTGATTGCCCTTAACTGGGGATATATTCACATGCAGGAGTCTGCTATAGACTCAGTCTGCTGCAAATCATCTTTTAAATTACATCTTTTTAATTATGATTCTGAATTAGACTGAATTGGACTGGAATTGACTGGAAGGTAACAGACTACTAACCACTACAATGTTTCGGTTTCTTTTCTCTTTCACCCCCATACTACTTTCCTTCTTACAATCTCCTGCAATCCCTCCTCCTAGTAAGGAAATAGTCATTTCTCCCTCATTACTCCCCAGCCATCTCACCTTCTCTTCAGAACTGTTCCTCCACATACAATCCTTTTTATCCAGACACACACGGCCGCATCATGTCCTATCCTGCTCCCACCTTCTAATGATCTGTCTGTTACTCCTCATTGCTGGTGACATATCCCCAAATCCCGGCCCTCCTCAATTCATCCCCACACTCGTTTCTAACCCCCTGCCACGATCCTCCGCACGTTTTCCCAACCACGACAACCTCATACCCATTCATCCAGCCCCCACTCCCCAGCTCCCCCTACTTGGAGCACTATGGAACGCACGCTCCAT
This sequence comes from Ranitomeya imitator, assembly GCF_032444005.1. Classification (NCBI taxonomy): domain Eukaryota; kingdom Metazoa; phylum Chordata; class Amphibia; order Anura; family Dendrobatidae; genus Ranitomeya; species Ranitomeya imitator. The sequence goes on from NC_091291.1 coordinate 57,341,515, forward strand.
CTGCAACAAACTGACATTTATCCATGACCTCTTCATCACCAACAAACTCTCCTTCCTCGGCCTCACTGAAACCTGGCTCACCCCCTCTGACTCGGCCTCTCCAGCTGCGCTCTCCTATGGCGGATTCCACCTCTCTCAGACCCCTCGCCCCAGCAACAAACGCGGTGGAGGAGTTGGCTTGCTCCTGTCCGACACCTGCTCCTTCACTCCAATCCCGCTACCACCCTCCGCTACTCTTCCCTCGTTTGAGGTGCACTCTGTCCGCATCTATTCCCCCTCCAACCTCCAGCTGGCTGTCATCTACCGCCCCCCAGAGCTAGCCATCTCCACCTTTCTCGACCACTTCACCACCTGGCTACTTCATTTCCTCTCTGTTGACATCCCCACTATCATCATGGGTGATTTCAATGTCCCCATTGACACTTTCACCTCAGCTACCTCTAAACTTTTATCACTGACTGCCTCCTTTGGCCTCACTCAATGGTCCTCTGAGGCCACTCACAAAGATGGCCACACGCTGGACCTCATCTTCACCCGCCTCTGCTCCCTTACTAATCTCACTAACACACCCCTCCCCCTGTCTGACCACAACCTACTGACATTCTCGTCCCTCTCCTCTCCTAGTGTGCAACCCCCACTCCACAAACTCACTCACCCTCGCAGAAATCTCAAACATCTCAACTTACAATCACTCTCTGAGTCCCTTCTCCCTCTCACAGACATAGCTTCCCTTCATGACACAGATGCTGCTGCCACTTTTTATAACACCACAATAACAACAACACTCGATTCGGCCGCCCCGCTCATGCATAGTAAAACTCGTACAATTAACAGGCAGCCCTGGCTGACCAGCCTGACCAAAGAATTGAGACGGGCTTCCAGGATTGCTGAGCGGAGATGGAAGCGATCCCACTCTGCCGACCACTTCACTGCATACAAGCAGTCCCTCGCCAGCTTCAAGTCTGCGCTCACTGCCGCAAAACAAACTTACTTCTCATCCCTCATATCCTCCCTGTCCCACAACCCTAAACAGCTTTTCAACACTTTCAATTCTCTACTCCGTTCCCCCGCACCTCCTCCCTCCCCCCTCATTTCTGCTGATGACTTCGCCTCTTTCTTTAAACAGAAGATCGATACGATCAGAGAAAGCTTTGGCCCACAGCGCCCACTGCCCCTCTTAGCTGCTCAACCCTGCTCCTCCAAAACCAGCTTCTCCACCATGACAGAAGATCAGCTCTCCACCCTCCTGTCAAGATCACACCTCACCACCTGCACGCTTGACCCGCTCCCATCCCACCTCATCCCTAACCTTTCCACGGTCTTCATCCCAACCCTAACGCACCTCTTCAACCTCTCACTCACAACAGGTGTCTTTCCCTCATCCTTCAAGCATGCCAACATCACACCCATCCTCAAAAAGCCCTCCCTCGACCCATCCTCTGTGTCTAGCTATCGCCCAATATCTCTTCTCCCTTATGCTTCCAAATTGCTGGAGCAACACGTCCATCTTGAACTGTCCTCCCACTTCTCCTCCTGCTCCCTCTTTGATCGGTTACAATCAGGCTTCCGTTCCCATCACTCAACTGAAACTGCCCTAACTAAAGTCACCAATGACCTACTAACTGCCAGGAGCAAGCGACACTACTCTGTCCTCCTTCTCCTGGACTTGTCTTCTGCCTTTGACACTGTTGACCACTCCCTTTTGCTACAAATCCTCTCATCCCTTGGCATCACAGACTTGGCCCTTTCCTGGATCTCGTCATATCTGACAGACCGAACATTCAGTGTCTCCCTCCCCCACACCACCTCCTCACTTCGCCCCTTGTCAGTCGGCGTTCCTCAAGGCTCTGTTCTAGGACCCCTACTCTTCTCCATCTACACTTTCGGCCTGGGACAGCTCATAGAATCCCACGGTATGCAGTACCATCTCTACGCTGACGACACGCAGATCTACCTCTCCGGACCTGACCTCTCCTCCTTGCTTACCAAAATCCCGCACTGTCTGTCTGCCATTTCAGCCTTCTTTTCTGCTCGCTTTCTACAACTGAACATGGACAAAACAGAATTCATCATCTTTCCCCATCTCATTCTACCCCTCCACCACATCTATCCATCAATGTCAATGGCTGCTCACTATCCCCAGTCCCACACGCCCGGTGCCTCGGGGTGATCCTCGACTCTGCCCTCTCTTTCAAGCCACATATCCAAGCCCTTGCCTCCTCCTGTCGTCTCAAACTCAAAAATATTTCCCGGATCCGTGCTTTCCTTGACCGCAACACTGCAAAAACGCTAGTGCATGCCCTTATCTCCCGCCTCGACTACTGCAACCTCCTACTCTCTGGACTCCCCTCTAGCACTCTGGCACCACTCCAATCCATCCTACACTCTGCTGCCCGACTAATCCACCTGTCCCCCCGCTATTCCCCAGCCTCTCCCCTGTGTCAAGCCCTTCACTGGCTTCCTATCGCCCAGAGACTCCAGTTCAAAACCCTCACACTGACATACAAAGCCATCCACAACTTGTCTCCTCCATACATCTGTGACATGGTCTCCCGGTACCTACCTACACGCGACCTCCGATCCTCCCAAGACCTCCTTCTCTACTCCCCTCTCATCTCTTCTTCCCACAACCGCATCCAAGACTTCTCCCGTGCTTCCCCCATACTCTGGAACTCTCTACCCCAACACATCAGACTTGCGCCTACCATAGAAACCTTCAAAAAGAACCTGAAGACTCATCTCTTCCGACAAGCCTACAGCCTGCAGTGATCCTCAACCTACTGAACAGCCGCACAGCCAGCTCTTCCCTCTCCTAGTGTATCCTCACCCACCCCCTGCAGACTGTGAGCCCTCGCGGGCAGGGTCCTCCCTCCTTATGTACTCGTGTGCCTTGTTATCTGCTCATGTTTAATGTATTTGTCTATATTTGCCCCGTATTCACATGTAAAGCGCCATGGAATAAATGGCGCTATAAAAATGTATAATAATAATAATAATAATAAATAATAACAAGTAATGTAGTAATTTGTGAAGAATAATAAATATGAAATATAATAATTATTCATATATTTTTAAGCCAAATGTTGAGGCTTCTTCCATATTTGTAAGGGGTTTTTAAAGATGGCAAAATGTTGAAGGGAATAATTTTTAAAGCTTCATTACAGTAAGTGTCCAAAATATATGTCCAGTTATTTGATTTGGGATTTAGCTACGCTTACATGGTACTCTTTAACGTCTTCATCCCGAAGCCTATTTTCTCCTCCCTGATAGAGATGAGCGAATTTGTTCGGTTTTTATCCCCAAATCTGATTTTGACATATTCGTGCCATATTCGACCACTATTCGTACTGAATGTATGTTTAATGATCGGTTCCAACATATTCGGTAATTTCAACTCACATTGACTCTAATAATAAATAATTTTTATTTATATATGCCAACATATTCCGCAGCACTTTACAATTATGCGGGGACATGTATAGACAATAAATTCAATACAAGTTAAGACAATTTAAACAGTGACATTAGGAGTGAGGTCCCTGCTTGCAAGCTTACAATCTACAAGGAAATGGGGGGGATGCAATAGGTGAAAAGTGCTTGTTATTTCAGGTCTGGCAATTATATGTAATAAATAGGGATTTTCATATAAAGCTGCATGATCCGGTCATCAGCCCGTGTGTTTTGGTGCAATAGTCAAGTACCAAGTGCAGGGGGCGTGTCCTGGACAGCCGTGTGAGCGGACGCTGAGGAAAGAGCTCCCGCGGCCACAAGCATAATTATCCTGAACAGACATCGCTGGCTGCCATAAATCTAGCCGCACCTGGAAGTAGAATCACCCGAGCATGAAGGAGAGCTGTGGAGACACCCGGAGAGGCTCGCAATGATGCGGAGGAGGCACAGAGATGCGGGTGCAGGAGAGGCAGGAGGGACCCAAGATGGCCCCGCAGCCAGAGCGGATGCTGAGAAGGAGAATGCTGCCTGTCAGACGCGCATGGAAGCTGCAGTAAAACTTCAAAGGTTTGCCCGGGTGGTCGGTGGGGAAGAGGCACATGAGACTATGGAGGAGAGAGCTGAAGGAGAGGAAGAGGAGGAGGAGAAAGCTGATAAAGGAGCGAGGGGGCACAGAAGGGGGAGGAAGAAAGTAACATGGCTGCATCAGGAGAGGCTGAGAAGGAAGTGGAATTGAGAGGGGAGCCAACCCTAAAGGACATCTTCATCCTCTTATCTGTTGTGAGTTCTGTTTTTGGGCTCCCTCTGGTGGTTACTGATGGTACTGGGTGACTTGTCTTTCCTGGGTTTCTGGGTTCCACCTGTTCCATCAGCATATGGGAGTTTCCTATTTAACCCGGCTTTGCTGGCATTTCCTCGCCGGTTATCAATGTATCCAGTGTGTCTTGTTACCTCTGCTCCCTGCTCCTAGAACCTTCTGGACAAGCTAAGTTTGGATTTTCCTGTTTTGTGTTTTGCTTAATTTGGTTTTTAGTCCAGCCTGCAGATATGTGATTCTCTGCTGCTGGTTGCTCTAGTGGGCTGAAATTGCTTTTCATGTACCATGAGTTGGCACATGAGTTCAAGTAATTTCAGGATGGTTTTTTGAAGGGTTTTTCGCTGACCGCGCAGTTCACTTTTGTATCCTCTGCTATCTAGCTTTAGCGGGCCTCATTTTGCTGAAACTGTTTTCATACTACGTATGTGCTTTCCTCTCATTTCACCGTCATTATATGTGGGGGGCTGCTATTTGCTGTGGGGTATTTCTCTGGAGGCAAGAGAGGTCTGTGTTTCTTCTGATAGGGGAAGTTAGATCTTCGGCTGGAGCGAGACGTCTAGGATCATCGTAGGCACATTCCCCGGCTACTTTTATTTGTGTGTTAGGTTCAGGGTCGCGGTCAGCTCAGGTTCCATCGCCCTAGAGCTTGTTTGTATCTGTGCTTGTCCTTTTTGTGATCCCCTGCCATTGGGATCATGACAGTATAACCGGCCATCAAAGTGTTAATTGTATTGGCTGAAGTAGGAGGATAAGTAGTCTGAGGAAGTTTTTTTTTTTTTTTTTTTTTCCCCTCAGAGTTTGCTGCCTAGCCTTATTGCAGCCTGGCTACTTCCTCCTCCTCTTAATCTTTGAATGGCTCTGATCTCAGCTGTTTATCATGGACGTCCAGAGTTTGGCTTCCAGCCTGAATAATCTTGCCACTAAGGTTCAAAATATACAGGATTTTGTTGTACATGCTCCTATGTCTGAACCTAGAATTCCTGTCCCAGAGTTTTTTTCTGGAGATAGATCTCGTTTTCTGAATTTTAGGAACAATTGCAAGTTGTTTCTTTCTTTGAAATCTCGCTCCTCTGGAGACCCTGCTCAGGAAGTCAAGATAATTATATCTTTCCTGCGGGGTGACCCTCAGGATTGGGCATTTGCATTGGCACCAGGGGACCCTGCGTTGCTTAATGCAGATGCGTTTTTTCTGGCATTGGGTTTGCTCTATGAGGAACCTAACCAAGAGATTCAGGCTGAAAAAGCTTTGTTGGCCCTCTCTCAGGGGCAAGATGAAGCAGAAATTTATTGTCAAAAATTTCGGAAGTGGTCGGTACTTACTCAGTGGAATGAGTGCGCTCTGGCTGCAAAGTTTAGAGATGGCCTTTCTGAGGCCATTAAAGATGTTATGGTGGGGTTCCCTGCGCCTGCTGGTCTGAATGAGTCTATGACTATGGCTGTTCAGATTGATCGGCGTTTACGGGAGCGCAAACCTGTGCATCATTTGGCGGTGTCGTCTGAACCGTCACCTGAGATAATGCAATGTGATAGAATTCAGTCCAGAAGTGAACGGCAAAAGTATAGGCGGAAAAAAGGGTTGTGCTTTTATTGTGGTGATTCAGCTCATGTTATATCAGCATGCTCTAAACGCACAAAAAAGGTTGATAAGTCTGTTGCCATTAGTACTTTACAGTCTAAGTTCATTCTGTCTGTGACTCTGATTTGTTCATTATCATCCATTTCCGTCGATGCCTATGTGGATTCAGGCGCTGCCCTGAGTCTTATGGATTGGTCATTTGCCAATCGCTGTGGGTTTAGTCTGGAGCCTCTGGAAGTCCCTATTCCTTTGAAGGGAATTGACTCTACACCTTTGGCTATGAATAAACCTCAGTACTGGACACAAGTGACCATGCGTATGACTCCCGTTCATCAGGAGGTGATTCGCTTCCTGGTACTGTATAATTTGCATGATGTTCTAGTACTTGGTCTGCCATGGTTACAAACTCATAATCCAGTCCTTGACTGGAAATCAGTGTCTGTGTTAAGCTGGGGTTGTCAGGGGGTTCATGATGATGCACCTCCGATTTCTATCGCTTCATCTACTCCTTCTGAGATTCCTGTGTTTTTGTCTGACTATCGGGATGTTTTTGAGGAGCCTAAGCTCAGTTCGCTTCCTCCTCACAGGGATTGCGACTGTGCTATAAATTTAATTCCGGGCAGTAAATTTCCTAAAGGTCGTTTGTTCAATCTGTCAGTGCCAGAGCATACTGCTATGCGGGATTATGTTAAGGAGTCCTTGGAAAAGGGACATATCCGTCAATCTTTGTCCCCTTTGGGAGCAGGTTTTTTTTTCGTGGCCAAGAAAGATGGTTCCTTGAGGCCTTGTATAGATTATCGTCTTTTGAATAAGATTACCGTAAAATATCAGTATCCTTTGCCATTGTTGACTGATTTGTTTGCTCGCATTAAGGGGGCTAAATGGTTCACTAAGATTGATCTTCGGGGTGCGTATAATCTTATACGAATAAAGCAAGGTGATGAGTGGAAAACCGCATTTAATACGCCTGAGGGCCATTTTGAGTATTTGGTAATGCCTTTTGGACTTTCTAATGCTCCTTCAGTCTTCCAGTCCTTTATGCACGATATTTTCCGTGAATATCTGGATAAATTTATGATTGTGTATTTGGATGATATTTTGGTTTTTTCTGATGACTGGGAGTCTCATGTTCAGCAGGTCAGGAAGGTGTTTCAGGTCCTGCGGGCCAATTCCTTGTTTGTAAAAGGCTCAAAGTGTCTCTTTGGAGTCCAGAAGATTTCTTTCTTGGGGTATATTTTTTCCCCTTCTACTATTGAGATGGATCCCGTCAAGGTTCAGGCTATTTGTGACTGGACGCAGCCTACATCTCTTAAGAGTCTACAGAAGTTCTTGGGCTTTGCTAATTTCTATTGTCGTTTTATAACTAATTTTTCTAGTGTTGTTAAGCCTTTGACGGATTTGACTAAGAAGGGTGCTGATGTTGCTAATTGGTCTCCTGCGGCTGTGGAGGCCTTTCAGGAACTTAAGCGCCGGTTTTCTTCTGCTCCTGTGTTGCGTCAGCCAGATGTTTCGCTCCCTTTTCAGGTTGAGGTTGATGCTTCCGAGATTGGAGCGGGGGCGGTTTTGTCACAGAGAAGCTCCGATGGCTCAGTGATGAAGCCATGCACGTTTTTTTCTAGAAAGTTTTCGCCGGCTGAGCGGAATTATGATGTTGGTAATCGGGAACTTTTGGCCATGAAGTGGGCATTTGAGGAGTGGCGTCATTGGCTAGAGGGTGCTAGACATCGTGTGGTGGTCTTGACTGATCACAAAAATTTGATTTACCTTGAGTCTGCCAGGCGTCTGAATCCTAGACAGGCTCGTTGGTCACTGTTTTTCTCTTGTTTCAATTTTGTGGTTTCATACCTGCCAGGTTCAAAGAATGTGAAGGCGGATGCTCTTTCTAGGAGTTTTGTGCCTGACTCCCTTGGAAATTCTGAGCCCTCTGGTATCCTTAGGGATGGGGTGATTTTGTCTGCTGTCTCCCCAGACTTGCGACGTGCTTTGCAGGAGTTTCAGGTGGCTAAACCTGATCGTTGTCCGCCTGAGAGACTGTTTGTTCCGGATAATTGGACCAGTAGAGTCATCTCCGAGGTCCATTCTTCTGCGTTGGCAGGTCATCCTGGAATATTTGGTACTAGAGACTTGGTGGCCAGGTCTTTTTGGTGGCCTTCCTTGTCGAGGGATGTGCGTTCTTTTGTGCAGTCTTGTGAGGTTTGTGCTCGGGCTAAGCCTTGCTGTTCTCGGGCCAGTGGATTGTTGTCACCTTTGCCTATCCCGAAGAGGCCTTGGACGCACATTTCCATGGACTTTATTTCGGATCTCCCTGTCTCTTAAAAAATGTCCGTCATCTGGGTTGTGTGTGATCGCTTTTCTAAAATGGTTCATCTGGTACCCTTGCCTAAGTTGCCTTCCTCCTCTGAGTTGGTCCCTCTGTTTTTTCAGAATGTGGTTCGTTTGCATGGGATTCCTGAGAACATCGTTTCTGACAGGGGATCCCAGTTTGTGTCTAGATTTTGGCGGACTTTCTGTGCTAAGATGGGCATTGATTTGTCCTTTTCGTCTGCATTCCATCCTCAGACGAATGGCCAGACTGAACGAACTAATCAGACCTTGGAAACTTATTTAAGGTGTTTTGTTTCTGCTGATCAGGATGACTGGGTTACCTTTTTGCCGCTGGCCGAGTTTGCGCTTAATAATCGGGCTAGTTCTGCTACCTTGGTTTCTCCTTTCTTTTGTAATTCGGGGTTTCATCCTCGTTTTTCCTCTGGTCAGGTGGAACCTTCTGATTGTCCTGGAGTGGACATGGTGGTGGATAGGTTGCATCGGATTTGGAGTCATGTGGTGGACAATTTGAAGTTGTCCCAGGAGAAGGCTCAGCAGTTTGCTAATCGCCGTCGCCGCGTGGGTCCTCCACTTCTTGTTGGTGACTTGGTGTGGTTGTCTTCTCGTTTTGTTCCTATGAAGGTCTCTTCTCCTAAGTTCAAGCCTCGGTTCATCGGTCCCTATAGGATCTTGGAAATTCTTAACCCTGTGTCGTTTCGTTTGGATCTCCCGGCATCGTTTGCTATTCATAATGTGTTTCATCGGTCGTTGTTGCGGAAGTATGAGGTACCTGTTGTTCCTTCTCTTGAGCCTCCTGCTCCAGTGCTGGTGGAGGGAGAATTGGAGTATGTTGTGGAGAAGATCTTGGATTCTCGTGTTTCCAGACGGAAACTCCAGTATTTGGTCAAGTGGAAGGGTTATGGTCAGGAAGATAATTCTTGGGTGGTTGCCTCGGATGTTCATGCTGATGATTTGGTTCGCGCTTTTCATAGGGCTCATCCTGGTCGCCCTGGTGGTTCTCGTGAGGGTTCGGTGACCCCTCCTCAAGGGGGGGGGTACTGTTGTGAGTTCTGTTTTTGGGCTCCCTCTGGTGGTTACTGATGGTACTGGGTGACTTGTCTTTCCTGGGTTTCTGGGTTCCACCTGTTCCATCAGCATATGGGAGTTTCCTATTTAACCTGGCTTTGCTGGCATTTCCTCGCCGGTTATCAATGTATCCAGTGTGTCTTGTTACCTCTGCTCCCTGCTCCTAGAACCTTCTGGACAAGCTAAGTTTGGATTTTCCTGTTTTGTGTTTTGCTTAATTTGGTTTTTAGTCCAGCCTGCAGATATGTGATTCTCTGCTGCTGGTTGCTCTAGTGGGCTGAAATTGCTTTTCATGTACCATGAGTTGGCACATGAGTTCAAGTAATTTCAGGATGGTTTTTTGAAGGGTTTTTCGCTGACCGCGCAGTTCACTTTTGTATCCTCTGCTATCTAGCTTTAGCGGGCCTCATTTTGCTGAAACTGTTTTCATACTACGTATGTGCTTTCCTCTCATTTCACCGTCATTATATGTGGGGGGCTGCTATTTGCTGTGGGGTATTTCTCTGGAGGCAAGAGAGGTCTGTGTTTCTTCTGATAGGGGAAGTTAGATCTTTGGCTGGAGCGAGACGTCTAGGATCATCGTAGGCACGTTCCCCGGCTACTTTTATTTGTGTGTTAGGTTCAGGGTCGCGGTCAGCTCAGGTTCCATCGCCCTAGAGCTTGTTTGTATCTGTGCTTGTCCTTTTTGTGATCCCCTGCCATTGGGATCATGACACTTATCCTCTTGTATCCAGTCCCGTAATGATTTAACCCTTCAGATGATAGTGGTAAAAGGGGAGATTTGTTATGAAAGGCAATTCAGTACTACAATGGACATAGCGGTCAGAGCACATACAGTGATCTGACAATAACCCAAAATCATAGAACGAGCTCTGAGATGTGGGAACTCTGCAGACCGCAATCCCTAATCCTCTCCAAACAACACTAGAGGCAGCCGTGGATTGCGCCTAACTCTGCCTATGCAACTCGGCACAGCCTGAGAAACTAACTAGCCTGAAGATAGAAAATAAGCCTACCTTGCCTCAGAGAAATACCCCAAAGGAAAAGGCAGCCCCCCACATATAATGACTGTGAGTTAAGATGAAAAGACAAACGTAGAGATGAAATAGATTCAGCAAAGTGAGGCCCGACTTTCTTAACAGATCGAGGATAGAAAAGGTAACTTTGCGGTCTACACAAAACCCTAAAGAAAACCACGCAAAGGGGGCAAAAAGACCCTCCGTACCGAACTAACGGCACGGAGGTACACCCTTTGCGTCCCAGAGCTTCCAGCAACAAATTAGACAAGCTGGACAGAAAAAATAGCAAACAAATAGCAAAGAAGAACTTAGCTATGCAGAGCAGCAGGCCACAGGAATGATCCAGGGAAACGCAAGTCCAACACTGGAACATTGACAGGAAGCCAGGATCAAAGCATTAGGTGGAGTTAAGTAGAGAAGCACCTAACGACCTCACCAGATCACCTGAGGGAGGAAACTCAGAAGCCGCAGTACCACTTCCCTCCACCAACAGAAGCTCACAGAGAGAATCAGCCGAAGTACCACTTGTGACCACAGGAGGGAGCTCTGCCACAGAATTCACAACAGAGATTATACAAATAAAGGCTGCCATACAGAAAATGGATAAACGCATGGGGGAGGTGGAGGAGAGGATGAGTACTGTGGAGGATCTTGTGGTTCAACTACAAAAGGCAGAGGGAACGTTTGCCCAACAGATATCGGAATTGGCGGCAAAAAATGAGGACCTAGAAAACAGATCCAGAAGAAATAACATCCGGATAGTGGGTCTGCCGGAAAAAAACAGAGGGGATAAATCCTACTGAGTTTATTGAAAACTGGTTGAAGGAGAAGTTGGAACCGAGGTTCTGACAAGGGTCTTTGCTGTGGAAAGAGCGCACAGAGTTCCGCCGCAGCCCCCTCCCCCTGAAGCCAACCCTCGTACCATGCTAGCTAAGATATTAAACTACAGAGACAGAGACATTGTTCTTAGGAAGGCCAGAGAAATGGAGGATCTCACTGTTGATGGGCAGAGGATTGCCATGTACCCGGATTACTCTGCAGAAACAGAGAATGCAATTTACTGGCATCAAGAGGCAACTGAGAGAACTGGGGGTGCAATACTCCATGTTTTTTTCTGCGAGGTTGAGAGTGGTTGCCTTTAATAAGGCTCATTTCTTCACGACACAAGAGGACACTACCCAATGGATCGACATCTATGTAAAGAAACTACAAGTGGCAAGAGACTGACTTTCAGAGGAGTCGTGAGCTGTTATTGTTGCCAAGATGTTTGGGATAAGAGAACTGGGTTGCTATTTGTACCCATTTGATACTTGTGTCTCTCACTTTTGGAGGAGTGGAATATGGCTGGGTTTAACTATTATGCCAGTTGGAATGGTGCTGGAAAATGAGGGGTGGGGTGGGGATTGTTAAAAGGGTGCACTGCAAACGATGTTTTTTTTTTCTTGACTCTCTTTACTTCACTGTTTGTTCTGTACTGTTATTAATTAATGTAAAGACATGTGGTTCTGAGCGTCACGGGAGCCAGTTAGAGGAGGTTACCTAGATGAGACTGCTTCAAATGGGCTAAGGAGCCCCACTCTCGACGAGAGGAAAATGCTTTATCTTGGGGGGAAGTTGGGGGTGGGAGTTTAAAGGGTGGGAGAGATGGGTTAGACAGCTCAGCTTAAGGAGTATGATTTTCTTGATGACTCTTCTGCATCATGATGGGGGACCGTATTAAAATACTGAGTAGGAACATTAGAGGCCTGGTGGACAAAACTAGACAAGCGGTGGTGCTGCAATACGCACGAGACCAGAGGGCCTCACTGATATGCCTGCTAGAGACACACTTGGTTCGTGAGAGGGTTGACGTCTTATATAGGCGGTGGTTGCAAAAAACGTATCATTACACCTTCTCTACATACTCAAGGGGGGTATCGGTATTGGTCCCAGCAGGGGTGCACTTTGAAGAGCTGAAGGTGTATGCTGATGTGGATGGACAGTATGTGGTAGTGGAATGCAGAATGCTTGGTGTTTTGATGTGTGTGGTGGCTATGTACATTCCTCCCCCTTATTCAAGTAAAAAACTAAGAAATGTTGGAATTGATTGGACGGGGAGATACGATGCCGCTTTTAATTATTGGAGACCTCAACAATATATGTGATGATTTCTGGGATAAAGACAAAAATACACAAAACAGATTGGAAAGCCATATTACGCCATTCAGAACATATATCCAAGAGATCGGTATGACTGATTTGTGGAGAGTGCAACACGTGGGGGAGAGGGGATACTCTTGCTATTCACCGGCTCATGATACTTTATCAAGAATAGATATGGCGCTCGGAAACAATATGTTTGATTCTATGCTGGGAGAAGTGAGATACTTGCCACGGGCGATCTCCGATCATAATCCGATAGAGGTGGAGTTATGGCGATTGGGGACACACAAGTACGGCATAGGGGAGAGTGGAAATTTCACCCTAACTGGCTGAATAATGTGAGTTTGGAGGGCATACAGCGGGAGGTGGAGGAGTTTTTTGAGATTAACGAGAGCAGCTCGAACATACCCACTATATAGGAGATGATGAAGGGATATTTGAGAGGTTTGCTGTTCAGGGACATCAGTAGATGTAAGCGGCGATCAAAACAGGTGGAGAATGCAGCAAGGGAAAGTCTGAGAATTGCTGAAGATAAGATGGCCACACTGGATACCCCTGAGGCTGGGAAACGGTTAAGAGAAGCCAAGAATAATATGGATAAAATTATTTTGGAAAGGGCAGGGAGGAAGAGAGAGTTCCAACAACTAGCCTTTTACCAGGAGGGGGAAGTAGTGGGGCATATGCTCTCGCTGGTAGCGTCGGCCCAGAGGGGTACACCATTCATACATTCACCAGAGCCTGTTAACGGTATAAAAGTAGCAAATAATGGCTGCACTCAAAATTTACTGTGCTAAGGCAAGGAAATGTGCGATACATGAAATGGGAATAGCATAATGGCTTGTGAAATATATGAAAAAACACATGAGATTCTTAGCACAAGATTTGGCCAAAAGTTGTGAGCCCATCCACCCGGTATAAAAGTGTCGGAGACCCCTGAGATCTTAATGGTCTTCGGACTTCTACGCGGATCTGTACTCCTCTGGTGTGGACCCATCGGGGACTGACAATGCGGCATTTCTAAAAGGTAACGTCTTACCTTGACTGAGTGAGGAGGATAGGGAAAGATTGAAGGGACCTATCATGGACGAATAACTAAGTTGTGCTTTAAGAGCCATGGCAAGAGGTAAGGCCCCAGGAGCAGATGGATTGCCAGCTGAAATTTTTAAGGAGATGGAGGAGGTGTTACTACCCAGATTCTGAGTAGTTTTGGAGGAGGCTAGGAATGGGGGGATTCTTCCAGCCTCCAAGAGGGAGGCCATAATAGTTGTAATCCCGAAGGAAGGTAAAGATTTACAACTGCCTGAATCATATCGCTCAATTTCTTTGCTCACAACTAGGGTTGAGCGAAATGGATCGGTCATTTTCATAAGTCGCCGACTTTTGGCAAAGTCGGGTTCCATGAAAACTGACCCGATCCCTGTGTGGGGTTGGCCATGTGGTCGGTGACCTTCACGCCAAAGTCGCGTTTCATATGACGCGTTCAGTGCCATTTCTCAGCCAATGATGGAGGACACAGAGTGTGGGCAGCGTAATGACATAGTTCTCGGTCCCCACCATCTTAGAGAAGGGCATGGCAGTGATTGGCTTGCTTTCTGTGGCGTCACAGGGGCTATAAAGGGGCGTGCACGCCGACCGCCATCTTCCTGCTGTTGATCTGAGCATAGGGAGAGGTTGCTGCCGCTTCGTCAGAAGCAGGGATAGCGTTAGGCAGGGAATATAAACCCCCAAACCGCTTGTGCTGTAGCGATTTCCACTGTCCAACACCACCTTTTCTTTGCAGGGACAGTGGAGGCTAGATTTCAGTGCATCAGCTCTGTAGCTTATTAGGCTGCCTTATAAGGCTCCCTGATAGCTGCATTGCTGTTTGTACGCCGCTGTGCAAACCAACTGCTTTTTTCAAAGCACAAATTCTGTTCCGCCTTCCTTTCTGCACAGCTATATTGTTTGTTTGTCCACACTTTTGTGTGCAGCAGTCCTTTTTATTGCTGCCTGCCATACTTTTCTGAGATTACTGTAGGGAGATAGTAATTGTAGTACAGTCCCTTTTTTTATATATATATCTTCAAGCCACTTTCTGCCCCTGAAACTGTGTAGTGTGAAACAGTGGGCCTGTATTTTTCTGCACTGTCCCACACCTAAAAAGGGAGATTTATATTGCCAATGAGTGCATCTGTGCCAGTCCAGTCTGTTGTATCTGTCTGTCATTTTCTGCCACAGAAAGAATACTGTAAAACAGTGGGCCAGATTTATTCACTAGTATTCCATATAAAAACAAAAAGGGGAGATTAATATTGGCAAATCTGTGCATCTGTGCCAGTCCAGTCTGTGGTATCGGTCTGTCGTTTTCTGCCACAGAAACAATACTGTAAAACAGTGGGCCAGATTTATTCACTAGTCTCCCATAAAAATTACCAGCGGTCATTGCCAGCTGGTAATGATGGTAGTGGTGGTGGAGCATCAGGTGGTCGTGGGAAAAGCAATATAGCACCTAAGTCTCGAATTGTTCAGCCATCGACATCATCTGGCTACGCAAGGCCTCGAACGCTCCCTTTTCTGGCAGTAGGAAAACCGGTTTTAAAGCCGGAGCAGCAGGAACAAGTTTTGGCTTTCCTTGCTGACTCTGCCTCTAGCTCTTTTGCCTCCTCTTCCGAAAGTGCAAAATGTAAAAGCAGCGCGTTGTCAGTGGATGTTCCCGGTCAGGGACAAGTCGCTACCTTGCGTTCTTCACCCAGAAGAACAGAGAAGGATGCGTCAGGCGACACAACGGTTTACTCCATGGAGCTCTTTACACATACCGTTCCTGGGTTAGAAAGGGAAATTGTTAACAGGCCATGCCCATTACAAGATGAATCGGACATGGAGTGCACAGATGCACAGCCACAGCCAGATTTTTATGCTGTTCCTTTGATTCAGATCACAACATTGCCTTCGCAGTTTACTGGTCCAGAATCTGATCCAAATGAGAACATGGAGCCCCGTCACGAACGCTATAGCACCGGATTACACGGTGACACGGAGGAAGGTGCACAGGACATAGAAGAGGAGGTCATAGATGACCAAGTTGTAGACCCCGATGGGCAGCCTTTGGGGGAACAGGGTGCAGCTGGCAGTAGCTCTGAAGCGGAAGAAGAGCCGCAGCAGGCATTAACATAGGTTCCATCTGGCAGGCCCGTATGTGGCCAAAAACGTGTGGCAAAACCAAATCCAGTTGTAGGACAGCATGGCCATCCGGTTAAAGTAGCTCAGTGTGCAATGCCTGAAAAGGTATCCGATAGTAGGAACAGTGCAGTCTGGCATTTTTTTAACCAAGATCCAAATGAACAGTGCAAAGTCATCTGTAAGAAATGCTCAAGGACCTTCAGCAGGGGTCATAATGTTAAAAATCTAAATACAAGTTGCATGCGTAGACATTTAAGCACCATGCACTTGCAAGCCTGGACTAACTACCAAACGTCCCTTAATGTTGTTGCACACTCTCACACTAAAGCTAGGCAGCAACGCTATATCCTATCCCTCACTGTAAGCCCACCATTTACCACACCACCTGCAGCAAATGTGGAGGTTTCGTCGCAAGGCCAAAGCAGTCAGGGAATCACCAGGTTCTTGGTAGGAAACACTGTATGTAGGCCAACTGCAAGAATACCATCACCAACCCTCTCTCAGTCTGCCATGTCCACCGGCACCCTCGCTAGTTCCACCATATGCAGCTCTCCAGTCCAGCTCACCCTACAAGAGACTCTCGTTAGGAAAAGGAAGTACTCATCTCATTCGCGTACACAGGGTTTGAACGCCCACATTGCTAGACTAATCTCGTTAGAGATGATGCCCTACCGGTTAGTTGAAAGCGAAGCTTTCAAAGCCCTGATGGACTACTCTGTACCACGCTACGAGCTACCCAGTCGACACTTCTTTTCAAGAATAGCCATCCCAGCCCTCCACCAGCATGTAAAAGACCGCATTGCCCATGCACTCAGGCAATCTGTGAGTAGAAAGGTGCACCTGACAACAGATGCATGGACCAGTAGGCATGGCCAGGGGCGTTATGTGTCCATCACAGCACACTGGGTTAATGTGGAGGATGCAGAGTCCACAGGGGACAGCAATATTGGGAGAGTTCTGCCTAGCCCACGGTCTAGAAAACAGTTGGCTATAGGCGTTCGCTCCCCCTCCTCCTCCTCCTCATCCTCCAGCAGAAGCGAGAGCTCGTCCACAGACCGCAGTCGCATGACCACTCCATCCGCAGCTGCCACTGTTGCACATGAGGTGTCCCATTATGGAACAGCTAGTGGCAAGCGTCAGCAGGCTGTATTGGCAATGAAGTGTTTGGGCGACAACAGACACACCGCAGAAGTTCTCTCCGAGTTCTTGCAGCAAGAAACTCAGTCATGGCTGGGCAGTGTACATCTTGAGGCAGGCAAGGTAGTGAGTGATAACGGAAGGAATTTTATGGCTGCCATAGCCCTTTCACAACTGAAACACATTCCTTGCCTGGCTCACACTTTAAACCTGGTGGTGCAGTGCTTCCTGAAAAGTTATCTGGGGTTACCCGACCTGCTCCTGAAGGTGCGCAGACTTTGCTCGCACATCCGCCGTTCGCCCGTACACTCCAGCCGTATGCAGAACCATCAGCGATCTTCCCCAGTATCGCCTAATCATCGACGTTGCAACAAGGTGGAACTCCACACTGCACATGCTTCAGAGACGGTGCGAATAGAGGTGTGCTGTTATGTATTTGTGGAAGGATACACATACACGGGCAGGCAGTTGGATGGCAGACATGGAGTTGTCAGGTGTGCAGTGGTCGAAGCTACAAGACCTCTGTCAAGTCTTCAGTGTTTTGAGGAATGCACATGGCTGGTTAGTGCAGACAATGCCATAATAAGCATGAGCATCCCCTAATGCGTCTGCTGATGCAAAGTTTGACGCACATTAAGGAGCAGGCGTCTGCAGCCGAGGACGAGGGAAACCGTGATGACAGTCAGCCATTGTCTGGTCAGGGAAGTCTACTGGGCGAGGTGGCGGGCGAAGAGGAGGAGGACGAGGAGGATAATGGGGATGAGTATTTTTTGGATGAAGAAGCTTCTCAGGGGGCAATAGAAACTGGTGGCATTGCAAGGCCAGGTTCAGGGTTTTTGAGGGAGGCAAGTGTCGTTGATTTGCCTGAAAGTGCTCCTCAACCCAGCACAAGCAGGGAATTGACAACTGGAACATTGGCCCACATGGCGGATTATGCCTTGCGTATCCTAAAAAGGGGGACCCCCGCATTATAAAAATGATGACCGATGACGATTACTGGTTGGCCTGCCTCCTGGATCCACGCTATAAGGGGAAACTGCAAAACATCATGCCACATGAGAACCTTGAACAAATATTGGCAACTAGGGTTGAGCGACTTTTAGTTTTTTAGGGTCGAGTCGGGTTTCGCGAAACCCGACTATCTCAAAAGTCGAGTCGAGTGAAATCGGCCGATTATCGCGAAAAGTCGGGGATCGACCGAAACACGAAACCCAATGCAAGTCAATGGGGAAGCATAGTCAGCAGTGAGTGGAGGCCAGGAAAACACCTACAGTGCCAATTTTAATGGCAAAAACATCCATTCTTGGTACTGAAGCTTGTCAATCTTAATTTACCTTATAATAATAGTTAGGCATTTGACATTGGGGGTCATTTGGCTAAAGTTGTGGGGGGTATGGCTGGGTCAAGTATTTAGTAGGCCCAGGAAACGTGGACCACGTCACGGCAGTGGAGCAGGGAGAGGTAAGTATTTCAACTTTGCAAGTGCTGTGATCCTGAGCAAGCAGGGGGGGCCCACTCATTCGCATTGGAACTGGCACAGGGCCCCTCAAAGTACGGCGTTGTGTTTGCACGGCGGGGGCGCCTCCCACCGGCAGCAACACTTTTGCGTACTATGAGGGGCCCTGTACCAGTGACGTCGCCAACGAGTATTCCTCCCCCACCTGATGAAGGAACCTGCACTTTCATCTGCACCTTCCTCTTTGTCCCCATGTAAGGTGGTATAGTATGCGGGAAGGGGAACCTCACTTTCAGCAGGGTCAGAATCTGGCTGTGTAGCGTGCAGGGGGAATGTAGCGGTCTGGGTCAATGTACCAGCAGACTCATCTAGCACTGGCTGGGCAATGGGCAGGATGAGGAGGAAACACAGTTATAGTCCCAAATACAAAAGTAGGCTAAAAGCAGTTCAAAATTGGTAACAGGACTAAGCAGGTGGCATTGCTTTGTTCAGTGGAGGACAACTGTAATGAGAGGCTGACACAGTGAGTAGGCCCAAATCAGTAAGTAGTCTAAATGAAGTTCAAAATTGGTAACAGTAGTAAACAGGCAGCACTGCTTTGTTCAGTGGAGGAGAACAGCAAGGAGCGGCAGACATCGTTAGTAGGCCCCAACCCAACTAGTAGGCCAAATGCAGTGTAATATTAACAACTACTTAACGAGAGCCTGAAAATGGAAGTTCAGGACAGGAAACCAGGAAAACAGCAAAGAGCGGCCGGCACCGTTAGGAGGCCCCAACCCAACTAGTAGGCCAAATGCAGGGTTATATTAACAACTAGTTAATGAGAGCCTGAAGATCGAAGTTCAGGACAGGAAACCAGGAGAAGAGCAAGGAGCGGCAGACACCGTTAGTAGGCCCCAACCCAATTAGTAGGCCAAATGCAGTGTTATATTAACAACTACTTAATGAGAGCATGAAGTTCGAAGTTCAGGACAGGAAATCAGGAGAACAGCAAGGAGTGGCAGACACCGTTAGTAGGCCCCAACCAAACTAGTAGCCCCACTGCATTTGTTCCATTTAACAATTATTTAACAAGAGCCTGAAGATAGAAGCTCAGGAAAGACAACCAGGAGAACACCTTGGAGCGGCAGACACTATTAGTAGGCCCCAACCAAACTAGTAGCCCCACTGCAGTTTTAAAATTGCAATACGCTGAAAACCTGACAATTGCAGGTCATTTTTCTTTAAGAGGACAGCTGTATTGAGTGGCACAGACATACACTGCTAGTAGGCCTTACACCACAAAGTTGGCTCGATGCAGGATTAAAAAAGGTTACATGGGTACACAGGCAGCATTGGTGTGGTCAGTGGAGGACTATTGGAAGGAGGGACCACAGACAGACTTAGTAAGCCTAAAATTAAAAAAGTAGGTTCTATACAGTTTCAATTATCTTGCAAGGGGACACAGGCAGCATTGGTGTGGTCAGCGGAGGACTATTGGAAGGAGGGACCGCAGACAGACTTAGTAGGCCTAACATAAAAAAGTAGACTCAATGCAGTTTCAATTATCTTGCAGGGGTACACAGGCAGCATTGGTGTGGTCAGTGGAGGACTATTGGAAGGAGGGACCGCAGACAGACTTAGTAGGCCTAACATAAAAAAAGTAGACTCAATGCAGTTTTAATTATCTTGCAGGGGTACACAGGCAGCATTGGTGGGGTCAGTGTAGGACTATTGGAAGGAGGGACCGCAGACAGACTTAGTAAGCCTAAAATAAAAAAAGTAGGCTCTATGCACTTTTAAATAGGTTCCAGGGGTACACAGGCAGCATTGGTTTGGTCAGCGGAGGACAATTGGAAGGAGTGTCTGACACAGTTAGTACTCCAAAAGAATACATAGATGTTAATGTCTCGCAAAAAAACAAAAACAAAAAAAAAGGGGTGGCATGGCATACTTAGGTACAGGGGTGGGCTCCTCTGCTGACTTTCAGACATTGTTATTTGGCACAAAGTATTTACTGGTGTAAATGTAGGATAGGGCCACTGAATATTTTAAGTAGCATCATACATGTCAACAAATTGGTATTGTCAAAGCCAGGCATTGAAGGAT
Organism: Ranitomeya imitator; assembly: GCF_032444005.1. Lineage (NCBI taxonomy): Eukaryota > Metazoa > Chordata > Amphibia > Anura > Dendrobatidae > Ranitomeya > Ranitomeya imitator. The sequence continues at coordinate 57,361,749 of NC_091291.1, forward strand.
TTCACCGCATAGACTAAACTGCGGTGGAGCAGTGACAGATAATTTTGCAAGTGGTAGAGCACAGTTTGAGCTGGGGGGTGGGGGGCACTCTCTCGTGCCCGGCGGTACTGGCCCAAGGCCCCTCATGTTACAACGGTGTGTCTGACGTTGGGTGCGTGCCACCAGCGCCAGAGACACTTTATTGTACTATGAGGGACCCGGTGCCAGTGCCGTCGACCAAAAGTGGGCACACCCACGTCTTCAGACAAACGGCACTCTCACGGGTGCTTTCGCCAAGTGACGAGACCACGGCCCCGTGGGGGGAGTCAGTCCATTTAGGCAGGTGTAAACATGTCATATGCTGGACATACAGCAGCTGCAAATGGAGAAATTGCAACACTCAGTAAGACCAGTCCAAAAGCAAGACCTTTTTAAAGGAAAGCTTGGTGTCAGCCTGGAAAGGTGGGGCAAAATAATTAGAAATCCATGAGTGGTTCTTTTTAATGAAGATTAGATCATCAACATTTTGGGTAGCCAGACGAGTCCTTTTTTCGGTCAGTATTGAACCAGCAACACTGAATACTCTTTCTGATAGCACACTAGCTGCTGGGCAAGCGAGCTCCTGCAATGCATATTCGGACAATTCAGGCCAGGTGTCTATTTTAGATGCCCAGTAACCAAATGGGAATGACGGGTGAGGGAGAACATCGATAGGGGAGGAAAAATAGTTAGTAACCATACTGGACAAATGTCTCCTGTCACTTTGAATTGATGCTGCAGTACCTGTCCTGTCTGCGGTCATTGCGAAATCACTCCACAACCTGGTCAGAAAATCCCTCTGTCCAACGCTACATCTGATTTGTGCACCTCTAACACCTCTGCCCTGTTGCCCCCTGCAGCTTGTGTGAGAACCATCACCGGCGCTGTGTGCTGGGAATGCCTGAATCAAACGGTCAACAAGAGTTGCTTGTTTGGTTGCCAATATTTGTTCAAGGTTCTCATGTGGCATGATGTTTTGCAGTTTCCCATTATAGCGTGGATCCAGGAGGCAGGCCAACCAGTAATTGTCATCGGTCATCATTTTTATAATGTGGGGGTCCCTTGCTAGGATACGCAAGGCATAATCCGCCATGTGGGCCAATGTTCCAGTTGTCAATTAACTGCTTGTGCTGGGTTGAGGAGCACTTTCGGGCAAATCAACATCACTTGCCTCCCTCAAAAACCCTGAACCTGGCCATGCAACACCACCAGTTTCTATTGCCCCCTGAGAAACTTCCTCATCCAAAAAATACTCATCCCCATCATCCTCCTCGTCCTCCTTCTCTTCACCCACCACCTCGTCCAGTAGACTTCCCTGACCAGACAATGGCTGACTGTCATCATGGCTGCCCTCGTCTTCGGCTGCAGACGCCTGCTCCTTTGTGTGCGTAAAACTTTGCATCAGCAGATGCATTAGGGGATGCTCATGCTTATTATGGCGTTGTCTGCACTAACCAGCCATGTGCATTCCTCAAAACACTGAAGGACTTGACAGAGGTCTTGTAGCTTCGACCACTGCACACCTGACAACTCCATGTCTGCCATCCAACTGCCTGCCCGTGTATGTGTATCCTCCCACAAATACATAACAGCACGCCTCTGTTCGCACAGTCTCTGAAGTATGTGCAGTGTGGAGTTCCACCTTGTTGCAACGTCGATGATTAGGCGATGCTGGGGAAGGTTCAAAGATTGCTGATGGTTCTGCATACGGCTGGAGTGTACGGGCGAATGTCGGATGTGCGAGCAAAGTCTGTGCACCTTCAGGAACAGGTCGGGTAACCCCGGATAACTTTTCAGGAAGCACTGCACCACCAGGTTTAAGGTGTGAGCCAGGCAAGGAATGTGTTTCAGTTGTGAAAGGGCTATGGCAGCCATAAAATTTCTTCCGTTATCACTCAATACCTTGCCTGCCTCAAGATGTACACTGCCCAGCCATGACTGAGTTTCTTGCTGCAAGAACTTGGACAGAACTTCCGCGGTGTGTCTGTTGTCGCCCAAACACTTCATTGCCAATACAGCCTGCTGACGCTTGCCACTAGCTGTTCCATAATGGGACACCTCGTGTGGAACAGTGGCAGCTGCAGATGGAGTGGTCGTGCGACTGCGGTCTGTGGACGAGCTCTCGCTTCTGCTGGAGGACGAGGAGGAGCAGGAGGGGGGGCGAACGCCTATAGCCAACTGTTTTCTAGACTGTGGGCTAGGCATAACTGTCCAATATTGCTGTCCCCTGTGGACCCTGCATCCACCACATTAACCCAGTGTGCCATGATGGACACGTAACGCCCCTGGCCATGCCTACTGGTCCATGCATCTGTTGTCAGGTGCACTTTTCTACTTACAGATTGCCTGAGTGCATGGGCAATGCGGTATTTTACATGCTGGTGGAGGGCTGGGATGGCTTTTCTCGAAAAGAAGTGTCGACTGGGTAGCTCGTAGCGTGGTACAGCGTAGTCCATCAGGGCTTTGAAAGCTTCGCTTTCAACTAACTGGTAGGGCATCATCTCTAACGAGATTAGACTAGCAATGTGGGCGTTCAAACCCTGTGTACGCGGATGAGAGGATGAGTACTGTTATGATAGGTAATTCAGTACCACAATGGACATAGAGGTCAGCGCACATACAGTGACCTGGCAATAACCCAAAAAACAAGAACGAGCTCTGAGACGTGGGAACTCTGTTGACTGCAATCCCTAATCCTCTCCAACCACACTAAAGGCAGCCGTGGATTGCGCCTAACGCTCCCTATGCAACTCGGCACGGCCTGAGAAACTAGTTAGCCTGAAGATAGAAAATAAGCCTACCTTGCCTCAGAGAAATACCCCAAAGGAAAAGGCAGCCCCCCACATATAATGACTGTGAGTTAAGATGAAAAGACAAACGTAGAGATGAAATAGACTTAGCAAAGTGAGGCCCAACTTTCTGAACAGAGCGAGGATAGGAAAGGTAACTTTGCGGTCAACACAAAACCCTACAAAAACCACGCAAAGGGGGCAAAAAGACCCTCCGTACCGAACTAACGGCACGGAGGTACACACTCTGCGTCCCAGAGCTTCCAGCAAGCAGAAAAAAACAAATTGACAAGCTGGACAGAAAAAAACAGCAAACAAATAGCAAAGAGGAACTTAGCTATGCAGAGCAGCAGGCCACAGGAACGATCCAGGAGGAAACAGGTCCAATACTAGAACATTGACTGGAGGCCAGGATCAAAGCACTAGGTGGAGTTAAATAGAGCAGCACCTAACGACTTCACCACATCACCTGAGGAAGGAAACTCAGAAGCCGCAGTACCACTTTCCTCCACCAACGGAAGCTCACAGAGAGAACCAGCCGAAGTACCACTTGTGACCACAGGAGGGAGCTCTGCCACAGAATTCACAACAGAGTACTTCCTTTTCATAACGAGAGTCTCTTGTAGGGTGAGCTGGACTGGAGAGCTGCATATGGTGGAACTAGCCGGGGTGCCGGTGGACATGGCAGACAGAGAGGGTTGGTGATGATGGTACTCTTGCAGTTGGCCTACATACAGTGTTTCCTACCAAGAACCTGGTGATTCCCTGACTGCTTTGGCCTTGCGACGAAACCTCCACATTTGCTGCAGGTGGTGTGGTAAACGGTGGGCTTACAGTGAGGGAAGGGATGTAGTGTTGCTGACTAGCTTCATTGTGAGAGGGTGCAACAACGTTAAGGGACGTTTGGTAGTTAGTCCAGGCTTGCAAGTGCATGGTAGTTAAATGTCTACGCATGCAACTTGTATTTAGATTTTTAACATTCTGACCTCTGCTGAAGGTCCTTGAGCATTTCTTACAGATGACTTTGCCCTGATCATGTGGATCTTGGTTAAAAAAATGCCAGACTGCACTCTTCCTACTATCGGATACCTTTTCAGGCATTGCACACTGAGCTATTTTAACCGAATGGCCACGCTGTCCTACAACTGGTTTTGGTTTTGCCACACGTTTTTGGCCACATACGGGCCTGCCAGATGGAACCTGTTGCGATGTTGATGCCTGCTGCGGCTCCTCCTCCGCTTCAGAGCTACTGCCGGCTGCACCCTGTTCCCCCAATGGCTGCCAATCGGGGTCAAGAACTGGGTCATCTATGACCTCCTCTTCTATGTCCTGTGCACCTTCCTCTGTGTCACCGTGTAAGCCGGTGGTATAGCGTTCGTGACGGGGCTCCATAGTCTCATCAGGGTCAGATTCTGGATCAGTACACTGCGAGGGCAATGTTGTGATCTGAGCCAAAGGAACAGCATAATAATCAGACTGTGGCTGTGCATCTGTGCACTCCATGTCCGAATCATGTTGTAATGGGCATGGCCTGTTAACAATTTCCCTTTCTAACCCAGGAACGGTATGTGTAAAGAGCTCCATGGAGTAAACCGTTGTGTCGCCTAACGCATCCTTCTCTGTTGTTCTGGGTGAAGAACGCAAGGAAGCGACTTGTCCCTGACCGGGAACATCCACTGACGAAGTGCTGCTTTTACATTTTGCACTTTCCGAAGAGGAGGCAAAAGAGCTAGAGGCAGTGTCAGCAAGGAAAGCCAAAACTTGTTCCTGCTGCTCCGGCTTTAAAAGCGGTTTTCCTACAGCCAGAAAAGGGAGCGTTCGAGGCCTTGTGTAGCCAGATGATGAAGGTGGCTGAACAACTCGAGACTTAGGTGCTATATTGCTTTTCCCACGACCACCTGATGCTCCACCACCACTACCATCATTACCAGGTGGCAATGACCGCCCACGGCCACGACCTCTTCCACCAGGCTTCCCCATTCTTGGAAATATGTAACCAAACTAACAAACGGTATTTGGTACTGTAAAACCAGTTACAAGGTGGACGCAAAATAGTTGTGAATTTAAATCTCCCTTTATAGGTGTGTGAGAGTGCAGGGAAAATCAGGCCCACTGTATTACACTACACAGTTTCAGTGGCAGACAGTGGCTGACAGATATGCCACTAACAGGACTAACGCAGATGCACACACTGGAAAAAAAATCTCACCTTCTTTTTTTATATGGAAGACTAGTGAATAAATCTGGTCCACTGTATTACAGTTTATTTTCTGTGGCAGAAAATGACTGACAGATTCCACAGACTGGACTGGCACAGATGCACAGATTTGCCAATATTAATCTCCCCTTCTTTTTTTTTATGGGAGACTAATAAATAAATCTGGCCCACTGTTTTACAGTATTGTTTCTATGGCAGAAAATGACTGACAGACAAAACAGACTGGACTGGCACAGATGCACAGATTTGCCAATATTAATCTCCCCTTTTTTTATATGGAAGACTAGTGAATAAATCTGGCCCACTGTTTTACAGTATTGTTTCTGTGGCAGAAAATGACAGACAGACACCACAAACTGGACTGGCACAGATGCACAGATTTGCCAATATTAATCTCCCCTTCTTTTTTTTTTATGGGAGACTAATAAATAAATCTGGCCCACTGTTTTACAGTATTGTTTCTATGGCAGAAAATGACTGACAGATAAAACAGACTGGACTGGCACAGATTTGCCAATATTAATCTCCCCTTTTTTATATGGAAGACTAGTGAATAAATCTGGCCCACTGTTTTACAGTATTGTTTCTGTGGCAGAAAATGACAGACAGATACCACAGACTGGACTGGCACAGATGCACAGATTTGCCAATATTAATCTCCCCTTCTTTTTTTTTATGGGAGACTAATAAATAAATCTGGCCCACTGTTTTACAGTATTGTTTCTGTGGCAGAAAATGACAGACAGACACCACAGACTGGACTGGCACAGATGCACAGATTTGCCAATATTATTCTCCCCTTCTTTTTTTTTTATGGGAGACTAATAAATAAATCTGGCCCACTGTTTTACAGTATTGTTTCTATGGCAGAAAATGACTGACAGATAAAACAGACTGGACTGGCACAGATTTGCCAATATTAATCTCCCCTTTTTTATATGGAAGACTAGTGAATAAATCTGGCCCACTGTTTTACAGTATTGTTTCTGTGGCAGAAAATGACAGACAGATACCACAGACTGGACTGGCACAGATGCACAGATTTGCCAATATTAATCTCCCCTTCTTTTTTTTTTTTATGGGAGACTAATAAATAAATCTGGCCCACTGTTTTACAGTATTGTTTCTATGGCAGAAAATGACTGACAGATAAAACAGACTGGACTGGCACAGATGCACAGATTTGCCAATATTAATCTCCCCTTTTTTTATATGGAAGACTAGTGAATAAATCTGGCCCACTGTTTTACAGTATTGTTTCTGTGGCAGAAAATGACAGACAGATACCACAGACTGGACTGGCACAGATGCACAGATTTGCCAATATTAATCTCCCCTTTCTGTTTTTATATTGAAGACTAGTGAATAAATCTGGCCCACTGTTTTACAGTATTGTTTCTGTGGCAGAGAATGACTGACAGACAGATACCACAGACTGGACTGGCACAGATGCACAGATTTGCCAATATTAATCTCCCCTTCTTTTTTTTTTTTATGGGAGACTAATAAATAAATCTGGCCCACTGTTTTACAGTATTGTTTCTATGGCAGAAAATGACTGACAGATAAAACAGACTGGACTGGCACAGATGCACAGATTTGCCAATATTAATCTCCCCTTTTTTTATATGGAAGACTAGTGAATAAATCTGGCCCACTGTTTTACAGTATTGTTTCTGTGGCAGAGAATGACTGACAGACAGATACCACAGACTGGACTGGCACAGATGCACAGATTTGCCAATATTAATCTCCCCTTCTTTTTTTTATGGGAGACTAGTGAATAAATCTGGCCCACTGTTTTACAGTATTGTTTCTGTGGCAGAAAATGTCTGAGAGACAGATACCACAGACTGGACTGGCACAGATGCACAGATTTGCCAATATTAATCTCCCATTCTTTTTTTTATGGGAGACTAGTGAATAAATCTGGTCCACTGTTTTACAGTATTGTTTCTGTGGCAGAAAATGACAGACAGATACCACAGACTGGACTTGCACAGAGGCACAGATTTGCCAATATTAATCTCCCCTTTTTGTTTTATATGGACGACTAGTGAATAAATCTGGCCCACTGATTTACAGTATTGTTTCTGTGGCAGAAAATGTCTGACAGACAGATACCACAGACTGGACTGGCACAGATGCACAGATTTGCCAATATTAATCTCCCCTTCTTTTTTTTTTATGGGAGACTAGTGAATAAATCTGGCCCACTGTTTTACAGTATTGTTTCTGTGGCAGAAAATGTCTGAGAGACAGATACCACAGACTGGACTGGCACAGATGCACAGATTTGCCAATATTAATCTCCCCTTCTTTTTTTTTATGGGAGACTAGTGAATAAATCTGGTCCACTGTTTTACAGTATTGTTTCTGTGGCAGAAAATGACAGACAGATACCACAGACTGGACTTGCACAGAGGCACAGATTTGCCAATATTAATCTCCCCTTTTTGTTTTATATGGACGACTAGTGAATAAATCTGGCCCACTGATTTACAGTATTGTTTCTGTGGCAGAAAATGTCTGACAGACAGGTACAACAGACTGGACTGGCACATATGCACTGATTGGCAATATAAAGCTCCCTTTTTAGGTGTGGGACAATGCAGAAAAATACAGGCCCACTGTTTCACACTACACAGTTTTAGGGGCAGAAAGTGGCTTGAAGATATATATATAAAAAAAGGGACTGTACTACAATTACTATCTCCCTACAGTAATCTCAGAAAAGTATGGCAGGCAGCAATAAAAAGGACTGCTGCACACAAATGTGTGGACAAACAAACAAGATAGCTGTGCAGAAAGGAAGGCGGAACAGAATTTGTGCTTTGAAAAAAGCAGTTGGTTTGCACAGCGGCGTACAAACAGCAATGCAGCTATCAGGGAGCCTTATAAGGCAGCCTAATAAGCTACAGAGCTGATGCACAGAAATCTAGCCTCCACTGTCCCTGTAAAGAAAGGTTGGTGTTGGACAGTGGAAATCGCTACAGCACATGCGGTTTGGGGGTTTATATTCCCTGCCTAACGCTATCCCTGCTTCTGACGAAGTGGCAGCAACCTCTCCCTATGCTCAGATCAGCTGCAGTAAGATGGTGGTCGGCGTGCATGCCCCTTTATAGCCACTGTTACGCCGCAGAAAGCAAGCCAATCACTGCCATGCCCTTCTCTAAGATGGGGGGGACCGAGAACTATGTCATCACGCTGCCCACACTCTGTGTCCTCCTTCATTGGCTGAGAAATGGCACTGAACGCGTCATATGAAACGCGACTTTGGAGCGAAGGTCGCGTACCGCATGGCCGTTCCCACGCTCGGATCGGATCGGGTTTCATGAAACTCGACTTTGCCAAAAGTCGGCGACTTATGAAAATGACCGATCCGTTTTGCTCAACCCTATTGGCAACCAAACAAGCAACTCTTGTTGACCTTTTGATTCACGCCTTCCCAGCACACAGCGCCGGTGATGGTTCTCACACAAGCTGCAGGGGGCAACAGCGCAGAGGTATTAGAGGTGCACAAATCAGAAGTGGCGTTGGACAGAGGGGTTTTCTGACAAGGTTGTGGAGTGATTTCGCAATGACGGCAGACAGGACAGGTACTGCAGCATCAATTCAAAGTGACAGGAGACAACATTTGTCCAGTAAGGTTACTAACTATTTTTCCTCCCCTATCGATGTTCTCCCTCACCCGTCATTCCCATTTGATTACTGGGCATCTAAAATAGACACCTGGCCTGAGTTGTCCGAATATGCATTGCAGGAGCTCACTTGCCCAGCAGCTAGTGTGCTATCAGAAAGAGTATTCAGTGCTGCTGGTTCAATACTGACCAAAAAAAGGACTCGTGTTGCTACCCAAAATGTTTATGATCTAACCTTCATTAAAATGAACCACTCATGGATTTCTAATTATTTTGCCCCACCGTTCCCGGCTGACACCTAGCTTTCCTGTTAAAAGGTCTTGCTTTTGGACTTCTCTTACTGACTGTTCAAATCTCTTAATTTGCAGCTGCCGTATGTCCAGCATACGACATGTTTATACCTCCCGAAATGGGCTGACTCCCCCCACGGGGCCATGGTCTCGACACTTGGCGCAAGAACCTGTGAGAGTGCCATTTGTCTGAAGAGGTGGGTGTGCCCACTTTTGGTCGACGGCACTGGCACCGGGTCCCTCATAGTACAATGAAGTGTCTCTGGCAGTGATGGCGCGCACCCAACGTCAGACACACCGTTGTAACATGAGGGGCCTTGGGCCAGTACCGCCGGGCACGAGAGAGTGCCCCCCTCCCCCCAGCTCAAACTGTGCTCTACCACTTGCAAAATTATCTGTCACTGCTCCACCGCAGTTTAGTCTATGCGGTGAAATCCTTCAATGCCTGGCACTGACAATACCAATTTGTTGACATGATGCTAGTTAAAATATTCAGTAGCCCTGTCCTACATTTACACCAGTAAATACTTTGCGCCAAATAACAATGTCTGAAAGTCAGCAGAGGAGCCCACCCCTGTACCTAAGTATGCCACCCTTTTTTTTGGGGTTTTGTTTTTTTGCGAGACATTAACATCTATTTATTATTTACTAACTGTGTCTCAGACACTCCTTCCAATTGTCCTCCGCTGACCACACCAATGCTGCCTGTGTACCCCTGGAACCTATTTAAAAGTGCATAGAGCCTACTTTTTTTTATTTTAGGCCTACTAAGTCTGTCTGCGGTCCCTCCTTCCAATAGTCCTCCACTAACCACACCAATGCTGCCTGTGTACCCCTGCAAGATAATTGAAACGGCATTGAGCCTACTTTTTTATTTTCGGCCTACTAAGTCTGTCTGCGGTCCCTCCTTCCAATAGTTCTCCACTGACCACACCAATGCTGCCTGTGTACCCCTTGAACCTAATTAAAAGTACATAGAGCCTGTTTTTTTTAATTTTCAGCCTACTAAGTCTGTCTGCGGTCCCTCCTTCCAATAGTCCTCCACTAACCACACCAATGCTGCCTGTGTACACCTGCAAGATAACTGAAACTGTATTGAGCATACTTTTTTATGTTAGGCCTACTAAGTCTGTCTGCGGTCCCTCCTTCTAATAGTCCTCCGCTGACCACACCAATGCTGCCTGTGTACACCTGCAAGATAACTGAAACTGTATTGAGCATACTTTTTTTATGTTAGGCCTACTAAGTCTGTCTGCGGTCCCTCCTTCCAATAGTCCTCCGCTGACCAAACCAATCCTGCCTGTGTACCCCTGCAAGATAATTGAAACTGCATAGAGCCTACTTTTTTAATTTTAGGCCTACTAAGTCTGTCTGCGGTCCCTCCTTCCAATAGTCCTCCGCTGACCACACCAATCCTGCCTGTGTACCCCTGCAAGATAACTGAAACTGTATTGAGCATACTTTTTTTGTTAGGCCTACTAAGTCTGTCTGCGGTCCCTCCTTCTAATAGTCCTCCGCTGACCACACCAATGCTGCCTGTGTACCCCTGGAACCTAATTAAATGTGCATAGAGCCTACTTTATTTATTTTAGGCCTACTAAGTCTGTCTGCGGTCCCTCCTTCCAATAGTCCTCCGCTGACCACACCAATCCTGCCTGTGTACCCCTGCAAGACAATTGAATCTGCATTGAACCTACTTTTTTATGATAGGCCTACTAAGTCTGTCTGCGGTCCCTCCTTCCAATAGTGCTCCGCTGACCACACCAATGCTGCCTGTGTACACCTGCAAGATAACTGAAACTGTATTGAGCATACTTTTTTTATGTTAGGCCTACTAAGTCTGTCTGCGGTCCCTCCTTCTAATAGTCCTCCGCTGACCACACCAATGCTGCCTGTGTACCCCTGGAACCTAATTAAATGTGCATAGAGCCTACTTTATTTATTTTAGGCCTACTAAGTCTGTCTGCGGTCCCTCCTTCCAATAGTCCTCCGCTGACCACACCAATGCTGCCTGTTTACCCCTGCAAGATAATTGAAACTGCATTGAGCCTACTTTTTTATGTTAGGCCTACTAAGTCTGTCTGTGGTCCTCCTTCCAAATAGTCCTCCGCTGACCACACCAATGCCACTTGGCGCAAGCACTCGTGAGAGTGCCGTTTGTCTGAAGAGGTGGGTGTGCCCACTTTTGGTCGACGGCACTGGCACCGGGTCCCTCATATTACAATGAAGTGTCACTGGCAGGGGTTGCGCGCACCCAACGTCAGACACACCTTTGTAACATGAGGGGCCTTGGTCCAGTGCCATCGTGCACGAGAGAGTGCCCCCCTAGCCCAAACTGTGCTCTACCAATTGCAAAATTATCTGTCACTGCTCCACCGCTGTTTAGTCTATGCGGTGAAATCCTTCAATGCCTGGCACTGACAATACCAATTTGTTGACATGTATGATGCTAGTTAAAATATTCAGTGGCCCTGTCCTAAATATACACCAGTAAATACTTTCCACCAAATAACAATGTCTGAAAACCAGCAGAGGAGCCCACCCCTGTACCTAAGTATGCCACCTTTCTTTTTTGGTTTTGTTTTTTTGCGAGACATTAACATCTATGTATTATTTTGGAGTACTGTCAGACACTCCTTCCAATTGTCCTCCGCTGACCACACCAATGCTGCCTGTGTACCCCTGGAACCTATTTAAAAGAGCATAGAGCCTACTTTTTTTTAATTTTAGGCCTACTAAGTCTGTCTGCGGTCCCTCCTTCCAATAGTACTCCACTGACCACACCAATGCTGCCTTGTGTACCCCTGCAAGATAATTGAAACTGCATTGAGCCTATTTTCTTTATGTTAGGCCTACTAAGCCTGTCTGCGGTCCCTCCTTCCAACAGTCCTCCGCTGACCACACCAATGCTGCCTGTGAACCCTTGCAAGATAATTGAAACTGCATTGAGCCTACTTTTTTATGTTAGGCCTACTAAGTCTGTCTGCGGTCCCTCCTTCCAATAGTACTCCACTGACGACACCAATGCTGCCTGTGTACCCCTGGAAGCTATTTAAAAGTGCATAGAGCCAACTTTTTTTTATTTTAGGCCTACTAAGTCTGTCTGCGGTCCCTCCTTCCAATAGTTACATAGTTACATAGTTATTAAGGTTGAAGGAAGACTATATGTCCATCTAGTTCAACCCATAGCCTAACCTAACATGCCCTAACATGTTGATCCAGAGGAAGGCAAAAAAAACCCATGTGGCAAAGAGTAAGCTCCACATTGGGGAAAAAAATTCCTTCCCGACTCCACATACGGCAATCAGACTAGTTCCCTGGATCAACGCCCTATCAAGGAATCTAGTGTATATACCCTGTAACATTATACTTTTCCAGAAAGGTATCCAGTCCCCTCTTAAATTTAAGTAATGAATCACTCATTACAACATCATACGGCAGAGAGTTCCATAGTCTCACTGCTCTTACAGTAAAGAATCCGCGTCTGTTATTATGCTTAAACCTTTTTTCCTCCAACCGCAGAGGATGCTCCCTTGTCCCTGTTTCAGGTCTATGATTAAAAAGATCATCAGAAAGGTCTTTGTACTGTCCCCTCATATATTTATACATTAAAATAAGATCACCCCTTAGTCTTCGTTTTTCCAAACTAAATAGCCCCAAGTGTAATAACCTATCTTGGTATTGCAGACCCCCCAGTCCTCTAATAACCTTGGTCGCTCTTCTCTGCACCCGCTCCAGTTCAGCTATGTCTTTCTTAAACACCGGAGACCAGAACTGTGCACAGTATTCTAAGTGTGGTCGAACTAGTGACTTGTATAGAGGTAAAACCACTGACCACACCAATGCTGCCTTTGTACCCCTGGAACCTATTTAAACGTGTATAGAGCCTAGTTTTTTTTATTTTAGGCCTGTCTGCTGTCCCTCCTTCCAATAGTCCTCCACTGACCACACCAATGCTGCCTGTGTACCCCTGCAAGATAATTGAAACTGCATTGAGCCTACTTTTTTATGTTAGGTCTACTAAGTCTGTCTGCGGTCCCTCCTTCCAATAGTCCTTTGCTGACCACTCCAATGCTGCCTGAGTACCCCTGGAATCTATTTAAAAGTGCATAGAGCCTAGTTTTTTTTATTTTAGGCCTTCTAAGTCTGTCTGCGGTCCCTCCTTCGAATTGTCCTCCACTGGACCTAAGGCCTACTAGCAGTGTCTGTCTGTGCCACTCAATACAGCTGTCCTCTTAAAAAAATGACCTGCAATTGTCAGGTTTTCAGCCTATCGGAATTTTAAAACTGCAGTGGGGCTACTAGTTTGGTTTGGGCCTACTAACAGTGTCTGCCGCTCCAAGGTGTTCTCCAGGTTGCCTTTCCTGACATTCTGTCTTCAGGCTCTTGTTAAATAGTTGTTAAATGGAACAAATGCAGTGGGGCTCCAAGTTCGGCTGGGGCCTACTAAGGGTGTCTGCCGCTCCTTGCTGTTCTCCTGGTTTCCTGTCCTGAACTTCGATCTTCAGGCTCTCAGTAAGTAGTTGTTAATATAACACTGCATTTGGCCTACTAATTGGGTTGGGGCCTACTAACGGTGTCTGCCGCTCCTTGCTCTTCTCCTGCTTTGTTGTCCTGAATTTCCATTTTCAGGCTCTTGTTAAGTAGTTGTTAATATTACACTGCATTTGGCCTACTAGTTGGGTTGGGGCCTACTAACGGTGTGTGCTGCTCCTTGCTGTTCTCCTCCACTGAACAAAGCAGTGCCGCCTGTTTACTACTGTTACCAATTTTGAACTGCATTTAGCCTACTTACGGATTTGGGCCTACTCACTGTGTCAGCCTCTCATTACAGTTGTCCTCCACTGAACAAAGATATGCCACCTGGTTAGTCCTGTTACCAATTTTGAAATGCATTTAGCCAACTTTATTATATGGGCCTATATCTGTGTTTCCTCCTCATCCTGCCCATTGCCCAGCCAGTGCTAGATGACTCTGCTGGTACATTGACCCAGACCGCTACATTCCCCTTGCACGCTACACAGCCAGATTCAGACCCTGCTGAAAGTGAGGTTCCCCTTCCCGCATACTATACCACCTTACATGGGGACAAAGGAAGGTGCAGATGAAAGTGCAGGTTCCTTCATCAGGTGGGGGGGGAATACTCGTTGGCTACGTCACTGGCACAGGGCCCCTCATAGTATGCAAAAGTGTCGCTGCCGGTGGGTGGCGCCCACACCATGCAAACACACCGCCGTACTTTGAGGGGCCCTGTGCCAGTGCCAATGCGAACGAGTGGGCCCCCCTGCTTTCTCAGGATCACACCACTTGCAAAGTTGAAATAGTTACCTCTCCCTGCTCCACTGCCGTGACGTGGTCCATGTTTCCTGGGCCCACTAAATACTTGACCCAGCCATACCCCCCACAACTTTAGCCAAATGACCCCCAATGTCCAATAATAATAATCTTTATTTTCATATAGCGCTAACATATTCCTCAGCGCTTTACAGTTTGCACACATTATCATCGCTGTCGCTGATGGGGCTCACAATCTAAATTCCCTATCAGTATGTCTTTAGAATGTGGGAGGAAACCGGAGTACCCGGAGGAAACCCACGCAAACACGGAGAGAACATACAAACTCTTTGCAGATGTTGTCCTAGGTGGGATTAGAACCCAGGACTCCAGCGCTGCAAGGCTGCAGTGCTAACCACTGCGCCACCGTGCTGCCAATGCCTATTATTATAAGGTAAATTAAGATTGACAAGCTTCAGTACCAAGAATGGATGTTTTTGCCATTAAAATGGGCACTGTATGTGTTTTCCTGGCCTCCACTCACTGCCGACTATGCTTCCCCATTGACTTGCATTGCGTTTCGTGTTTCGGTCGATCCCCGACTTTTCGCGATAATCTGCCGATTTCACTCGACTTGACTTTTGAGATAGTCGGGTTTCGCGAAACCCGACTCGACCCTTAAAAAACTAAAAGTCGCTCAACCCTACTCGGAAGTGCTGTCTGCACAGTCCACACTTGCTGCCATGTTATTGGGGTTCAGTAACATCAGCTGCTCCCCAGCTGTGTGTGCGGCAATGTGTCATGCCACCGCCACGCTGGCACAACATCACATATTAAGTCTTCTCCAGTGCAGGCATCGGCTTACACTCTGCTCCTCCTGCTGTCCCTGGGCACTTACACCACCAGTTGGTGCTCGGAAGTGCTGTCTGCACAGCCAACACTTGCTGCCGTGTTATTAAGGTTCAGTAATGTCAGCTGATCCCCAGCTGTGTGTGCGGCAATGTGTCATGCGACCGCCATGCTGGCACAACAGCACATATTAAGCTGTTGAAGCGCTTGATCAGCGTGAAACGGCCGTCGTCCTTCCCTGCTCACCTCCCGTTCACCTGCACTCCCTCGGACCATGAAGCTGTAAATCCTCATGTCTTGAATAAAAGCATTGGACCACTACAGGGTGAGTGCTGCCGCATTTTTCTGCTCTTAGTCATATGTACACAGTTGTCTTCCATGCGAGCACCCCCTGCACTGAAGGCTGATTGCTGTGAATCATCGCCGCTGATCTGCTGAGAGATTAGGCTGTGCAGCTCGACCTTTTTTCTTTTTGTCTTGGATCTTCACATATTAAGCTGCCTCCAGTGCAGGCTTCGGCCTACCCTCTGCTCCTCCTGCTGTCCCTGGGCACTTACACCGCCAGTTGGTGCTCGGAATTGCTGTCTGCACAGTCAACACTTGCTGCTATGTTATTGGGGTTCAGTAATATCAGCTGATCCCCAGCTGTGTGCACGGCAATGTGTCATGTGACCACCACGCTGGCACAACATGACATATTAAGCTGCCTCCAGTGCAGGCTTCGGCCTACACTCTCCTCCTCCTGCTGTTCCTGGGCACTTACACCACCAGTTGGTGCTCGGAAGTTCTGTCTGCACAGTCAACACTTGCTCCCGTGTTATTGGGGTTCAGTAATGTCAGCTGATCCCCAGCTGTGTGTGCGGCAATGTGTCATGCGACCACTACGCTGGCACAACATCACATATTAAACTGCCTCCAGTGCAGGCTTCGGCCTACACTCTGCTCCTCCTGCTGTCCCTGGGCACTTACACCAAAAGCTGGTGCTCAGAACTGCTGTCTGCACAGTCAACACTTGCTGCCTTGTTATTGGGGTTCAGCTGTTCCCCAGCTGCGTGTGTGGCAAAAACTAAAGTCTGCTCCTTCTGCTTTACCTGGGTTTCAACACTGCCAGTTGTTGCCTTGAAGTGCTGTCTGCACAGTCAACAGTTGTTCCTCTGTTATTGGGGTTCAGTAACGCCAGCTGTTCCCCTGCTGTGTGGGCGGCAAAAACTAAAGTCTGCTCCTGCTTTCCCTGGGTTTCAACACTGCCAGTTGTTGCCTGGAAGTGCTGTCTGCACAGTCAACAGTTGCTCCTCTGTTATTGGGGTTCAGTAACACCAGCTGTTCCCCTGCTGTGTGTGCGGCAAAAACTAAAGTCTGCTCCTCCTGCTTTCCCTGGGTTTCAACACTGCCAGTTGTTGCCTGGAAGTGCTGTCTGCACAGTCAACAGTTGCTCCTCTGTTATTGGGGTTCAGTAACACCAGCTGTTCCACTGCTGTGTGTGCGGCAAAAACTAAAGTCTGCTCCTCCTGCTTTCCCTGGGTTTCAACACCGCCAGTTGTTGCTCAGAAGTGTCTTTGGCACGGGTACTCCTTCCAGCCCAGCCTGGTTACAGCATGTCTGCTGTTTCTGGGTAGTGTCAAGGTGACTTAGGCTCCTATACCTTGTCCTATCGTGTTGCGGTCGGGTTAGCTCCATAGTGCCTCCAGCTTACTTGCTTCCTATATGCGCTGCGGGAAGTGGCAATCAAGGCTGGTTCTGTAGTGCCAATAGGACCAGCTCCCCCTGAAGGACTGTGTGTTTTCGGTAACTGCGGCCTACTCGCGGCCTAGCTATATTTTCTTTTCCTGTGGACCTTCTGCTGCCTATCTGAGTTCCAGCACAGTTAGATGGCTCTTGGGAAGACAATCTTGACTAGGTCTCTTTGGTTCCAGTACCGTCAGCTGGTTCCAGGCAGAGCCTTTGGCTTAGGTGCCTCCTTCTGGGTATCTGAGTTCCACCAACGTCAGGTGGTCCTTGGTAGGGCTTTGTGGCACGGGTACCTCCTGCTTAGTAACCGGGTTCCAGTACCGTCAGCTGGTCCTCGGTCGTAACATTGGCTCTTGCACCTTGGGCAACGCATCCGGGTTCCAGTACCGTCAGCTGGTTCTCAGCAGTGGCTTTGGCACGGGTGCTCCCTCCTGCCCAGCCTGGTTACAGCACGCCTGCTGTTTCCGGGTAGTGTCAAGGTCACTTAGACTCCAATAAATTGTCCTGTCGTGTTGCGGTTGGGTTAGCCGACTCCATGGTGCTGTAACATCTCTGCTGGCATCACAGCATGGCCTCACATCTCTCACACAATCTTACCCACTGCTCCAGGTCATGATGTGGTTTCTGTTTCTTGCCAGCTCCATAGTCTGTTCCTCTGCTCTGTGCATGCCTCATGGCTATGTGTATAGGGGGCCGGCGCCTGAACTCTCTGGTTCTTATAGGAATCAGGCGCACCTGTCCAATCAGTTCCTGACCAATTACCGAGCGGCCTCCTGTATATAGTGCAGCTCCACCCTGTGGTCTGGGCCTGTGCAATGTGTTCGCTCAGTTAGTGTTTTGCTTCTGAGTTTGCCAGGTCTAGCTCTGTGTTGCTCCCTCTCTGGAGGCTTTTCTCTGTGCATTTGCCTTTATCTTTGTCCGCCCACCAGGAGGCAGAATATCCTGGTCCCTGTGTCTTTGTCCCTGTGTCTTTGTCCCTGTGTCTTTGTCCTTGTGTTTTGTTCCATTGCCTTGTCTGTACTTAGTCTTATCTCGGTCTCCTTGTGTGTGGCTTCCTTCCCTGCTGTGTCTTTCCTTGTGTTCTCGGTCTGCTTGCACTCCGCACTCTTGCGGCTCTGCCTGCTCTGCATCTTGGTGGCTTTGCCGCTGCTCCGCACTTCTGCGGTTCTGCTCCGTCTTGCTCTGCTCCCGTTGCTGCAGAAACCTCTTGCTGCAGCTCCTCTCTGCAATCCTTGCGGTTCCACTTTGCTTAGCTTCTGCAGTATCTCTTGCTGCAGCTTCTCTCCACATTCTTTGTGGCTCTGCTCAGCTTTTGTCGCTACGCTACCGCTTGCTGCTTTTCCATTCCTATCTGCAGTCTTGCACTCCTCTCCTGTGTGAACAGGTCACTACCTGTTTCTCCAAACTATATATCCCTACCTGTTCCTCCAAACTATATATCCCTACCTGTTCCTTCATCTCACTCAAAATTCGACTGCACTCGGGTGTCATCTGAGTGCAGCCTGATTCTAATATCTCATCAGCTAGTCCTGTGTTTCCTACCGTCCTAGCCAGTCCTGTCTCCTGCCGTCCTAAGTCAGTCCTGTGTCTCCTGCCGTCCTAGCAAGCCCTGTGTTCTCTGCCGTGTCTCTGCCGTGTCTCTGCCAGCCCTGTGTTCCAAACTACATATCTGTACCTGCACGTCCAGTGTGAACAGGCCCTTACCTGTTCCTTCATATACCACATCAACCAGTCCTGTGTTCTCTGCCGTGCCTCCCAATCCTGTGTTCCTGCCAGTCCTGCCGTTCCTGCCCTGCCTTCTAGTCCTGTGTTCCTGCTGTCCTAGCCAGTCCTGTTTCCTGCCGTGTCTCTGCCAGCCCTGTGTTCTCTGCCGTGTCTCTGCCAGCCCTGTCTCAGCCGTGCCAGCCTACTCGTCTGTGTCCCAGCCGTGCTCTTCTGCCAGTCCTGCCTAATGCCCGCACCAATCCTGGTGTTCCTGTCTCCCAAGTTGGATCAGCAGCCACAGCCAGACACCACCCTGGAGTAGCACCTGGCAGCTGCCTGCTGCACAAGCCTGTCCTCACCATCAGAGGCTCCAGTGAAAACCCAGGCAGCTGGCATAGTCACGCCCCTTCCAGGGTAGTCTGGTTTGTGGCACAGTGGGGCCACAAAACCCCCAAGCTCACGCCCACCAGTCAGGGCGCGAGCGTAACAGGTGCCTCCTGTTTAGGTGCTTCCTATGTGGGCTGCGGGAAGTGGCAATCAAGGCTGGTTCTGTAGTGCCAATAGGACAAGCTCCCCCTGTAGGACTGTGTTTTTTCGGTAACTGCAGCCTGCTCACGGCCTAGCTATTTTTTATTTTCCTGTGGACCTTCTGCTGCCTGTCTGAGTTCCAGCACCATTAGCTGGTTCTTGGGAAGACAATATTGACTAGGTCCCCTTGGTTCCAGTACCGTCAGCTGGTTCCAGGCAGAGCCCTTGGCTTAGGTGCCTCCTTCTGGGTATCTGAGTTGCGCCAACGCCAGGTGGTCCTTGGTAGTGCTTTCAGGCATGGGTACCTCCTGCTTAGTAACCGGGTTCCAGTACCGTCAGCTCGTCCTCGGTCATGCCATTGGCTCTTCTTATTTTCTACCTTTGGGTAGCCATTCGGGTTCCAGTACCGTCAGCTGGTTCTCGGCAGGGTCCTTTGCTCTTCTGCCTTCTGCTCCCCATCCTGGTTCCAGCACCGTCAGCTTGTTCCAGGCAGAGCCTTTGGCTTAGGTGCCTCCTTCTGGGTATCCGAGTTCCACCAATGTCAGGTGGTCCTTGGTAGTGCTGTGTGGCACGGGTACCTACTGCTTAGTAACTGGGTTCCAGTCCCATCAGCTGGTCCTCGGTCATTATATTGGCTCTTGCACCTTGGGCAACGCATCCAGGTTCCAGTACCATCAGCTGGTTCTCTGCAGTGTCTTTGGCACGGGTACTCCCTCCTGCCCAGCCTGGTTCCAGCACCCCTGCTGTTTCCGGGTAGCGTCAAGGTCACTTAGACTCCAATGCGTTGTCCTGTTGTGTTGCGGTCGGGTTAGCTGACTCCATGGTGCCTCCAGTTTAGGTGCTTCCTATGTGGGCTGCGGGAAGTGGCAATCAAGGCTGGTTCTGTAGTGCCAATAGGACAAGCTCCCCTTGTAGGACTGTGTGTTTTTGGTAACTGCGGCCTGCTCGCAGCCTAGCTATTTTTTCTTCTCCTGTGGACCTTCTGCTGCCTATCTGAGTTCCAGCTGGTTCTTGGGAAGACAATGTTGACTAGGTCCCCCTGGTTCCAGTACCATCAGCTGGTTCCAGGCAGAGACTTTGGCTTAGGTGCCTCCTTCTGGGTATCTGAGTTCCGCCAACGTCAGGTGCTCCTTGGTAGTGCTTAGTGGCACGGGTACCTCCTGCTTAGTAACCAGGTTCCAGTAACGTCAGCTGGTCTTCGGTAGTTCCATTGGCTCTTCTACCTTCGGGTAGCCATCCGGGTTCCAGTACCGCCAGCTGGTTCTCGGCAGTGTATTTTGCTCCCCATCCTGGTTCCAGCACCGTCAGCTGGTTCCGGGCAGAGCCTTTGGCTTAGGTGCCTCCTTCTGGCTTTCTGAGTTCCACCAACATCAGTTGGTCCTTGGTAGGGCTTTGTGGCACGGGTACCTCCTGCTTAGTAACTCGGTTGCAGTACCGTCATCTGGTCCTCGGTCGTTCCAATGGCTCTTGCACCTTGGGCAACGCATCCGGGTTCCAGTACTGTCAGCTGGTTCTCGGCAGGGTCTTTTGCTCTTGTACCTTCTGCTACATTTCCAAGTTCAAGACCCTAAAGATGACGACCCTGAAGACCGAGAAGCAGAAGACCAAGAAGCTGCAGAACAAAAAGCAGAAGAACATTAAGCATAAGACTAAAAATCAGAGCAAAAGATATTATCTAAATTATAAGCAGAAGAAGACTAAGCAGTGTATGGGGGTGAGTCCGTTCCTCCACGTGGTGCCCCTGGAAAATACCTGCTGCTGCAGGCAAAACTGAACGCGGATGAATACTGTTGTAAATCTTTTGTGACAGGCAAAACGGAAGGTGTAATCTTCAAACTTTTATAGATAACAACTACAGGAATGCCTGTTACAAATAAGAATATTATGAAGAAGAAGAATATGAAGAAGATGAAGAAGTAAAATATGAAGAAGAATAAGAGTTGAATAAAAAGAATATGGAGAATTTTTACAAAAAGAATAATAGGAAGAAGGTGAAGAAGAAGATGAATAAGGTGAAGAAGATGTTGATGAAAAAGATGCTGCTGCTGAGGATGATGAAGAGGAAAGTGTGGGAGAAGTAAAAAAAAGGTGCAGAGCATGGAAGTTGTGAAACATAAATATGTGACAAAATATAAAAAATCTAAACATAGTCAATATCTTTCTAACTCCGAACGTCTTAAAAAAAATTAATTCCTGCTCTTCCATTTGATTTGGGCTAAACCTCTATGCCTTTAATGTCTCCTCCACCTTCCCCAATACATCCTACATTATTCTTAGTTGTTTTCCTTCATGTGGAATTAACCACAAGGAAAGAAAGGGTTTATTTTAATTCCGATATTTGTGTCCCACTGGCTTGCATTGGGATCGGGTAATTGGTATTGGCAAGATCCGATATTTTGTCGATATCGGCCGATCTAATCCGATATCGATACTTCCGAATATCGGAAGGTATCGCTCAACACTACTCAATACTGAGTAAAGGGTTTGAATACTTATGACCATATGATATTTAAGTTTTTCTTTATTAATAAATTTGAAAAAATGTTGACATTTCTGTTTTTTTTTTCTGTCAAGATGGGGTGTAGCGTGTACATTAATGAGAAAAAAATTAACTTTTTTGAATTTACCAAATGGCTGCAATGAAAAAAAGAGTGAAAAGTGTAAAGGGGTATGAATACTTTCTGTACCCCCTGTACATTATAACTATAACATTAGTAATGGATATTCATCTTATAGAAGCCTCTCTTACTATGCAGTGGGCTTGATGCCACCAGACAATACAGAGGTGACATCAACTTCACAAATATTACCCTATTTGCCATCACTACAGGGCAAGTGGGAAGAGCTGGGGAAAGCGCCAGAATTGGTGCATCTAATAGATGTGCCTCTTCTGGGTGGCTGTGGGCTGCTATTTTTATTTCAATTATTTAAAAAAACAGCATGGGAACCTTGATAACGCTGACAGCTGTCAGATTTACCTGGCTGGTTATGCACAATACAGGGGAATCCACAACATTTTTTTAAATTAATTATTTAGAGCATAGGTGCCAGCTGATAAATACTCCCATCAGCCGCCGCCTGCTCTTGCTGTAATTAGTGGCAGCAGGTGTAGGCTGAAGGGAGCAGTAGTCTGGCCGGTGGTAATGATTTGACCACAGAAACGAAGCAATGTCTGCCGCACTGTCATGCTCAAGTGTTTGTTCGGGGACAGAACCCAAACAGTAACACAGACTTCCTGTTGAGGTCCATGTTTGATGTCTGTACTCGAACAGCAGAGGTTCGGTACAGACAACAAACTTTAGTGTTCAGGTTTGCCCATCTCTAGTCTCCACTATTCTGTCTTAATATATTGTCAATATTTTCATTGTATACATTATGCTTTCTTTTATTGCCTTTTAAAGAGTAAATAAACATTGCAATTAATTTTTTGCATTTAGCAGGCACTTGAATTTTTTGAAGATCAGTGGAGATTGGGTTCTGAGATTCCCACTGACCACACACTAAACCACTAAGAAGTACACACTTCAACATACAGGAGCCCACAGCTTCTTACCCGGCATTCACACAACTCGGGACATGGATGAAATCAGGCTACTTTCCATGAAAGCTGTACTATGGGCTATGTTTGCTTTTAGACTGGAGATGTGCATTCCTGTCAGCTGAGCTGAGTGCTTCTTGGGGGTTCAGCACACAATTTTTGGCAGTCTCAGGACCCAAACCCCCACCAATGTGCACGCAATTCAGGTGCCTGCTAAATATAAAAAACTAATAAAAATTTAGTGACTTTAAATGTTATGTGAAAGACTTATAGAGTCTTTAACAACTTTATAAAAACCATGGGGTCATTTTATTGGTGTGATTTATTTCATCCAGCCTTTGGACTTTGTATCTTTTACAGAGTAAATCTTTTTTGAGGTTAAGTTGAAAGATTCCTTCCAGTTACCGTAGTTAAGTTTATGATTCACTGATAGCGTGCAGATGAAAATAGAGATCAGGTAGGAAGGTCAATGACTGCAGAGTCATGCACTGTTTGAAGTGGAAATGTCATGCTACATGGCAGAGTGCATAGTTCAAATACAAGAAAATAACTTTTTGTCCACAAATGCTTGAATTACACACAATTTTTTCATGCAATTTCCTACATGTGATTTTTTCTTTTTTGAAGGTGGATAAAATGTAAAAGGTGGTCCAAAACTAACATTTATTTTTATTCTAAAACTCTATTTAATGTCATAATCTATTTTTTTAATATACTTTAATTAAAAAGTTCCTACCATTTCCACATTAATCTAACTTCTTTATTTATTTATTTTTTTAATATTTCCTGTGTAATGACAATTTGTTTGAAAATCCGAGCGCATGCTGAGATACTCAAATTAGTTGTCACTGTCGCTGCCTTTGCCCTCACCTTTGCTCTACGCAGTACCTGACCAATGCTCTAAGCTGCCTCGTGCAACTTCCTGCTGTTTTTGCCTGTTGCTGTGATTCTCCACCCGGCTATAGGGAGGCTCAGCAAAACTCTGCAGGACAGAATTAGTGATGAGCGAACGTGCTCGTCACTACTCAGTACTTGCCCGAGTATCACTATGCTTGGTGTACTCGGCAAGCACCGAGTATTTCCGGGATTATTCGACGGGAGCTCGGGTCTCTTCCCTGCAATTCTGGCACTCTTTAGAGCGCCAATGACAATGCAGGGATTGTCTGCCATGCACAGTAATGCCGCAGTCATCTTTGTTGTGGTATTACAGTCAAATAAATAAGGCAGCACACTGTAGCGCTAAAACATGCAAACATGAAACATGAAAGTTGAACTGCATCACTGCACTAGAAATATGAAAAAATGAAAGCGTTTAGCGCATAAATTGACCAATTCATGTGTACCTGGTAGCCACATTAGGGCATCTCTCTTATACCAGGTCCTACACTTTCCTTTCCTCACTGAGAATAAACATCTTCATCTGAATGGGTGCCTGTGAAACCTCTTCTTAGACTTAATTTCTCTCTCTCTGTGGAGGGGTAATGGACCTGCTGCAATTAAAACACCTGTGGCTAGGAAGTAGAGTGTTCGGTCAGAGGGCTATACAAATTTCACACTTGATCTATGTTTGGATGTGACAGTCAGTTTTTTAAAATTTGTATTCACTAGCCCTCTGACCGAGCACTCCGCCTCCTAGCCACAGGTGTTTTAATAGCAGCTGGTATAAGAGAGATGCCCTAATGTGGCTACCAGGTACACATGAATTGGCCAATTTATGAGCTAAACGCTCTCATTTTTTCATATTTCTAGTGCAGTAATGCAGTTCAACTTTCATGTTTCATGTTTGCATGTTTTAGTGCTACAGTGGGCTGCCTCATTTATTTGACTGTGTACGAGTTGGTGACTGTACGTTCACACTTGATCTATGTTTGGATGTGACGGTCAGTTTTTTTAAATTTGTTGTGATATTACAGTGATTGACTGGCCGCACAGCGTCATCAGGTCTAAAATACACCTGGCGCCACATTCTGCTCCGGATTTAGGTAGTGTAGGGAGAGCTGCTGCCGAGATATTGTCAGAATCGTCCTTTTAAAAGTTACTGTGGGTCTGCTAGTGTTCAGTCCACAAATCCTGAGAAACCAACAGTCCTTTTTAGGGCTAATTTGGGAGTCCTGAGATTGCAGTGATTGGTAGGCAGGGGAGACTATGAGCACATATCCACATCAGTACAAGTCCTTTTTGTTGGTGCTATCTAATATTTTGTAGTGTCTTACAAAATTTTTGGACACCATGTTAGGTGTTGAGTTCCCACCACTGCACAGGGGGAATCTCAAAACCATGTCCACTGCAGTCTCCCATTCTCTTCCAGCCACAGTGGAACCTGCTCAGGAAAGACATCAATCCCAGTGTCTGGCTCAAGCTGATACTGTACACTTAGGTACTGCTGCCTTTCCAGGCTCTGCCTTTGTAGCCAGCACTGATCAACAGTGAGCAGGTGTTTCAGGGACTAAGTCCTGCTTTTCCCACACTGAGCAAGCCCACAGGACGACCTCCCATTGGAGGTCAGAGGTCACATGTTCAGGTCTTGTTGCGGCTCCTATTGGACCATCAGGAAGGTCCCAGAGCGCTACTACTATAAACGGTTTGCATGGCTGCTCGGCCATGCGCTAGTAACTAGAGTTGAGCGACCTTGACCTTTTTAGAGTCGAGCCGGGTTTTGCGAAACCCGACTATGTCCAAAGTCGGGTCGAGTGAAATCGGCCGATTATGACGTAAAGTCGGGATCGACCGAAACACGAAACCCAATGCAAGTCAATGGGGCAGCATAGTCGGCAGTGAGTGGGGGCCAGGAAAACACCTAGAGTGGCCATTTTAATGTCAAAACCATCCATTCTTCTTAATGAAGCTTGTCAAGCGTAATTTACCTTATAATAATTGGAAGGCATTTGAAATTGGGGGTCATTTGGCTAAAGTTGTGGGGGGTAGGGCTGGTTCAAGTAATTAGTGGGCCCAGGAAATCTGGACCACGTCACGGCAGTGGAGCAGGGAGAGGTAAGTATTTCAACTTTGCAAGTGCTGTGAACCTGAGCAAGCAGGGGGGGCCCACTCGTTGGCATTGGCACTGGCACAGGGCCCCTCAAAGTACAGCGGTGTGTTTGCACGGCGGGGGCGCCTCCCACCGGCAGCAACACTTTTGCGTACTATGAGAGGCCCTGTGCCAGTGACGTCGCCAACTAGTATTCCTCCCCCCACCTGATGAAGGAACCTGCACTTTCATCTGCACCTTCCTCTTTGTCCCCGTGTAAGGTGGTATGGTATGCGGGAAGAACAACCTGACTTTCAGCAGGGTCACAATGTTGTTGTGTAGCGTGCACGGGGAATGTTGCGTTATGGGTCAATGTACCAGCAGACTCATCTATCACTGGCTGGGCAATGGGCACGATGAAGTGGAAACACAGATATAGGCCCAAAGAAGAAAGTGGGCTAAATGCAGTTCAAAATTGGTAACACAGGAATAACCAGGGGGCATTGCAGTGGAGGACAACTGGAATGAGAGGCTGACACAGAGAGTAGGGCCAAATCAGTAAGTAGTCGAAATGCAGTTCAAAATTGGCAACCGTAGTAAACAGGCGGCACAGCTTTGTTCAGTGGAGGAGAACAGCAAGGAGTGGCAGACACCGATAGTAGGCCCCAAACCAACTAGTACGCCAAATGCAGTTGTTCCATTTAACCACAATTTAATGAGAGCCTGAAGATAGAAGCTCAGGAAAGGCAACCTGGGGAACACCTTGGAGTGTAACACACCATCTCTCTCCACCCCATACCCATTTTGTATGGCCTAATGCAGTGTACTTTTCTACAACTACTAAACGAGAGTCGGAAGACCGAAGCAATGGCAAGGAAACCTGGGGAACACCTTAGAGTGTAACACACCCTCTCTCTACACCCCATACCCAATTTGAAGGTCTAATGCAGTGTAGTTTCCAAGAACTACTAAACGAGAGCCGGAAGATCGAAGCTCAGGAAAGGCAACCTGGGGAACACCTTGGAGTGTAACACACCCTCTCGCTACACCCCATACCCAATTTGAAGGCCTAATGCAGCGTAGTTTCCAACAACTACTAAACGAGAGCCGGAAGATCGAAGCTCAGGAAAGGCAACCTGGGGAACACCTTGGAGTGTAACAAACCCTCTCTCTACACCCCATACCCAATTTGTAGGCCTAATGCAGCGTAGTTTCCGACAACTACTAAACGAGAGCATGAAGATCGAAGCTCAGGAAAGGCAACCTGGGGAACACCTTGGAGTGTAACACACCCTCTCTCTACACCCCATACCCAATTTGTAGGCCTAATGCAGCGTAGTTTCCGACAACTACTAAACGAGAGCCGGAATATCGAAGCTCAGGAAAGGCAACCTGGGGAACACCTTGGAGTGTAACACACCCTCTCTCTACACCCCATACCCAATTTGTAGGCCTAATGCAGCGTAGTTTCCGACAACTACTAAACGAGAGCCGGAATATCGAAGCTCAGGAAAGGCAACCTGGGGAACACCTTGGAGTGTAACACACCCTCTCTCTACACCCCATACCCAATTTGAAGGCCTAATGCAGTGTAGTTTCCAAGAACTACTAAACGAGAGCCGGAAGATCGAAGCTCAGGAAAGGCAACCTGGGGAACACCTTGGAGTGTAACAAACCCTCTCTCTACACCCCATACCCAATTTGTAGGCCTAATGCAGCGTAGTTTCCGACAACTACTAAACGAGAGCCGGAATATCGAAGCTCAGGAAAGGCAACCTGGGGAACACCTTGGAGTGTAACACACCCTCTCTCTACACCCCATACCCAATTTGAAGGCCTAATGCAGTGTAGTTTCCAAGAACTACTAAACGAGAGCCGGAAGATCGAAGCTCAGGAAAGGCAACCTGGGGAACACCTTGGAGTGTAACACACCCTCTCGCTACACCCCATACCCAATTTGAAGGCCTAATGCAGCGTAGTTTCCAACAACTACTAAACGAGAGCCGGAAGATCGAAGCTCAGGAAAGGCAACCTGGG
This sequence comes from Ranitomeya imitator, assembly GCF_032444005.1. Classification (NCBI taxonomy): domain Eukaryota; kingdom Metazoa; phylum Chordata; class Amphibia; order Anura; family Dendrobatidae; genus Ranitomeya; species Ranitomeya imitator. The sequence goes on from NC_091291.1 coordinate 57,389,328, forward strand.
GAACACCTTGGAGTGGAACACACCATCTCTCTACACCCCATACCCAATTTGAAGGCCTAATGCAGAGTAGTTTCCAAGAACTACTAAACGAGAGCCGGAAGATCGAAGCTCAGGAAAGGCAACCTGGGGAACACCTTGGAGTGTAACACAACGTCTCTCTACACGACGGAAGGGCTGATTCTTAGGAATGAAGGCTGTTGGAAATAAGCATTGCGCGTCCGAGGGTGATTATATTCTTATTAGGTATATACTCACCCTCGGACGCGCCCTGCTTCTTTATTTGGAATGAATGTTTATTTGCAATGTGGTGTTGACTTTCTCTATTATTTTGGTAATTAATGATTTTATTATTTTCATTATTTTGCATCTTCTCGGCAATAATATAAAGAAGACGCGACAGGACAACACTCGGTGGATGCCATATGTGTGTTTTCAATTTAAAAAAACTTTCAGTTAACTACTTGCAGGAGAAAGTAATTGTAGCTGGTGGCCATTTTTAGTACTGTACCAGATTTTAGTTGTGTGTTTGTTTTTAATGTTAAAATGTCTGCATTTGATATCTCACCAGTATTTTCTTTTTTATAAGCAAAATACTTATTTTTATATTTTCTGATGTTGGTTCCAGGGGTACACGGCCAGCAGTGCCCTGGTCAGTGTAGTAGTAGTTGAAAGAATGGACCGCAGACAGGCATCGAAGGCCTAAAATAATAACACATGGCTGTAGGCAATTTTAAATTGGTTCCAGGGGTACACGGACAGCAGTGGTGTGGTCAGTGGAGGCCTAGTGGAAGGAGTGACCGCAGACAGGCATCGAAGGCCTAAAATAATAACACATGGCTGTAGGCAATTTTAAATTGGTTCCAGGGGTACACGGGCAGCAGTGACCTGGTCAGTGTAGTAGTAGTTGAAAGAATGGACCGCAGACAGGCATCGAAGGCCTAAAATAAAAAAATTGGGCTGGCTGTAGGCAATTTTAAATTGGTTCCAGGGGTACACGGACAGCAGTGGTGTGGTCAGTGGAGGCCTAGTGGAAGGAGTGACCGCAGACAGGCATCGAAGGCCTAAAATAATAACACATGGCTGTAGGCAATTTTAAATTGGTTCCAGGGGTACACGGGCAGCAGTGACCTGGTCAGTGTAGTAGTAGTTGAAAAAATGGACCGCAGACAGGCATCGAATGCCTAAAATAATAACACATGGCTGTAGGCAATTTTAAATTGGTTCCAGGGGTACACGGACAGCAGTGGTGTGGTCAGTGGAGGCCTAGTGGAAGGAGTGACCGCAGACAGGCATCGAAGGCCTAAAATAATAACACATGGCTGTAGGCAATTTTAAATTGGTTCCAGGGGTACACGGGCAGCAGTGACCTGGTCAGTGTAGTAGTAGTTGAAAAAATGGACCGCAGACAGGCATCGAATGCCTAAAATAATAACACATGGCTGTAGGCAATTTTAAATTGGTTCCAGGGGTACACGGACAGCAGTGGTGTGGTCAGTGGAGGCCTAGTGGAAGGAGTGACCGCAGACAGGCATCGAAGGCCTAAAATAATAACACATGGCTGTAGGCAATTTTAAATTGGTTCCAGGGGTACACGGGCAGCAGTGACCTGGTCAGTGTAGTAGTAGTTGAAAAAATGGACCGCAGACAGGCATCGAATGCCTAAAATAATAACACATGGCTGTAGGCAATTTTAAATTGGTTCCCGGGGTACACGGGCAGCAGTGACCTGGTCAGTGTAGTAGTAGTTGAAAAAATGGACCGCAGACAGGCATCGAATGCCTAAAATAATAACACATGGCTGTAGGCAATTTTAAATTGGTTCCAGGGGTACACGGGCAGCAGTGACCTGGTCAGTGTAGTAGTAGTTGAAAGAATGGACCGCAGACAGGCATCGAAGGCCTAAAATAAAAAAATTGGGCTGGCTGTAGGCAATTTTAAATTGGTTCCAGGGGTACACGGACAGCAGTGGTGTGGTCAGTGGAGGCCTAGTGGAAGGAGTGACCGCAGACAGGCATCGAAGGCCTAAAATAATAACACATGGCTGTAGGCAATTTTAAATTGGTTCCAGGGGTACACGGGCAGCAGTGACCTGGTCAGTGTAGTAGTAGTTGAAAAAATGGACCGCAGACAGGCATCGAATGCCTAAAATAATAACACATGGCTGTAGGCAATTTTAAATTGGTTCCAGGGGTACACGGACAGCAGTGGTGTGGTCAGTGGAGGCCTAGTGGAAGGAGTGACCGCAGACAGGCATCGAAGGCCTAAAATAATAACACATGGCTGTAGGCAATTTTAAATTGGTTCCAGGGGTACACGGGCAGCAGTGACCTGGTCAGTGTAGTAGTAGTTGAAAGAATGGACCGCAGACAGGCATCGAAGGCCTAAAATAAAAAAATTGGGCTGGCTGTAGGCAATTTTAAATTGGTTCCAGGGGTACACGGACAGCAGTGGTGTGGTCAGTGGAGGCCTAGTGGAAGGAGTGACCGCAGACAGGCATCGAAGGCCTAAAATAATAACACATGGCTGTAGGCAATTTTAAATTGGTTCCAGGGGTACACGGGCAGCAGTGACCTGGTCAGTGTAGTAGTAGTTGAAAAAATGGACCGCAGACAGGCATCGAATGCCTAAAATAATAACACATGGCTGTAGGCAATTTTAAATTGGTTCCAGGGGTACACGGACAGCAGTGGTGTGGTCAGTGGAGGCCTAGTGGAAGGAGTGACCGCAGACAGGCATCGAAGGCCTAAAATAATAACACATGGCTGTAGGCAATTTTAAATTGGTTCCAGGGGTACACGGGCAGCAGTGACCTGGTCAGTGTAGTAGTAGTTGAAAAAATGGACCGCAGACAGGCATCGAATGCCTAAAATAATAACACATGGCTGTAGGCAATTTTAAATTGGTTCCAGGGGTACACAGACAGCAGTGGTGTGGTCAGTGGAGGCCTAGTGGAAGGAGTGACCGCAGACAGGCATCGAAGGCCTAAAATAATAACACATGGCTGTAGGCAATTTTAAATTGGTTCCAGGGGTACACGGGCAGCAGTGACCTGGTCAGTGTAGTAGTAGTTGAAAAAATGGACCGCAGACAGGCATCGAATGCCTAAAATAATAACACATGGCTGTAGGCAATTTTAAATTGGTTCCAGGGGTACACGGACAGCAGTGGTGTGGTCAGTGGAGGCCTAGTGGAAGGAGTGACCGCAGACAGGCATCGAAGGCCTAACATAACAAAAATGTCAAAACAATGGTATTGTCAGTGCCAGGCATTGAAGGATGTCAGCGGCTAGACTACACATTGGTGAAGCTGTGAGAGATAATTTTGCTAGTGGTAGAGCACTGTTTGAGCTGGGGGGGGGAACTGTCTTGTGGCCGGCGGTACAGGCACAGGGCCCCTCATATTACAACGGTGTGTCTGACGTTGGGTGCGCACCACCACCGCCAGAGACACTTTATTGTACTATGAGGGACCCAGTGGCAGTGCCGTCGACCAAAAGCGGCCACACCCACCTCTTCAGACAAACAGCACTCTCAAGGGTCCAAGCGCAAAGTGGCGATAGCACGGCCCCGTGTGGGGAGTTTGGCCATTTCGTGAGGTGGAAACATGTCGTATGCTGGACAATCAGGTGAAGAAAATTACGAGATTGGAAAAGTCATTCAGAATAGTCCACAGGCAAGACCTTTTCATAGGAAAGCTAGGTGTCAGCCGGGCAGGGTGGGGCAAAAGATTTTGAAATCCAGTTGTGGTTCATTTTAATGAAGGTTAGATCATCTACATTTTGGGTAGCCAGACGAGTCCTTTTTTCTGTTAGTATTGAACCTGCAGCACTGAATACTCTTTCTGATAGGACACTAGCTGCCGGGCAAGCAAGCTCCTGCAATGCATATTCTGCCAATTCTGGCCAGGTGTCTAATTTGGATGCCCAGTAATCAAATGGGAATGACGGTTGAGGGAGAACGTCGATAAGGGATGAAAAATAGTTTGTAACCATACTGGACAAATGTTGTCTCCTGTCACTTTGAATTGATGCTGCAGTACCTGTCCTGTCTGCGGTCATAGAAAAATCACTCCACAACCTGGTCAGAAAACCCCTCTGTCCAACGCCACTTCTGATTTCTGCCCCTCTAACACCTCTGGTCTGCTGGCCCCTGGAGCTCGTGTGAGAACGATCACGGGCGCTGTGTGCAGGGAATGCCAGAAGCAAACGGTCAACAAGAGTTGATTGTTTTGTTGCTAATATTAGTTCCAAGTTCTCATGTGGCATAATATTTTGCAATTTGCCTTTATAGCGAGGATCAAGGAGGCAGGCCAACCAGTAATCGTCATCGTTCATCATTTTTGTAATGCGTGTGTCCCTTTTGAGGATACGCAAGGCATAATCCGCCATGTGGGCCAAAGTTCCCGTTGTCAAATCTGCGGTTGTGCTTGGTTGAGGGGCAGTTGCAGGCAAATCTACGTCACTTGTGTCCCTCAAAAAACCAGAACCCGGCCTTGCCACGCCACCAATTTCCCGTGCCCCCGGGAAAGCTTCCTCATTAAAAATATACTCATCCCCATCATCCTCCTCATCCTCCACCTCCTCTTCGCCCGGTACCTCGTCATGTACACTGCCCTGACCAGACAATCGCTGACTGTCATCAAGGCTTTCCTCTTCCTCTGGTGCAGACGCCTGATCCTTTATGTGCGTCAAACTTTGCATCAGCAGACGCATTAGGGGGATGCTCATGCTTATTATGGCGTTGTCTGCACTAACCAGCCGTGTGCATTCCTCAAAACACTGAAGGACTTGACACATGTCTTGAATCTTCGACCACTGCACACCTGACAACTCCATGTCTGCCATCCTACTGCCTGCCCGTGTATGTGTATCCTCCCACAAAAACATAACAGCCCGCCTCTGTTCGCACAGTCTCTGAAGCATGTGCAGTGTTGAGTTCCACCTTGTTGCAACGTCTATGATTAGGCGATGCTGGGGAAGGTTCAAAGAACGCTGATAGGTCTGCATACGGCTGGAGTGTACAGGCGAACGGCGGATATGTGCGCAAAGTCCACGCACTTTGAGGAGCAGGTCGGATAACCCCGGATAACTTTTCAGGAAGCACTGCACCACCAGGTTTAAGGTGTGAGCCAGGCAAGGAATGTGTTTCAGTTGGGAAAGGGAGATGGCAGCCATGAAATTCCTTCCGTTATCACTCACTACCTTGCCTGCCTCAAGATCTACAGTGCCCAGCCACGACTGCGTTTCTTGCTGCAAGAACTCGGACAGAACTTCCGCGGTGTGTCTATTGTCGCCCAAACACTTCATAGCCAATACAGCCTGCTGACGTATGCCAGTAGCTGCCCCATAATGGGAGACCTGGTGTGCAACAGTGGCAGGTGCGGATGGAGTGTTTGTGCGACTGCGGTCTGTGGACGAGCTCTTGCTTCTGCAGGAGGACGAGGAGGAGGAGGAGGAGGGGGTGCGAACGGCTACAGACAACTGTTTACTAGACCGTGGGCTAGGCAGAACTGTCCCAAACTTGCTGTCCCCTGTGGACCCTGAATCCACCACATTTACCCAGTGTGCCGTGATGGACACGTAACGTCCCTGGCCATGCCTACTGGTCCATGCATCTGTTGTCAGGTGCACCTTTGTGCTCACAGATTGCCTGAGTGCATGGACGATGCGCTCTTTAACATGCTGGTGGAGGGCTGGGATGGCTTTTCTGGAAAAAAAGTGTCGACTGGGTAGCTCGTAGCGTGGTACAGCGTAGTCCATCAGGTCTTTGAAAGCTTCGCTTTCAACTAACCGGTAGGGCATCATCTCTAACGAGATTAGTCTAGCTATGTGGGCGTTCAAACCCTGTGTACGCGGATGCGAGGCTAAGTATTTCCTTTTTCTAACCATAGTCTCATGTAGGGTGAGCTGGACTGGAGAGCTGGAGATCGTGGAACTAGCGGGGGTGCCGGTGGACATGGCAGACTGAGAGACGGTGGGAGATGGTATTGTTGCCGCCGGTGCCCTAGATGCAGTGTTTCCTACTACGAAACTGGTGATTCCCTGACCCTGACTGCTTTGGCCTGGCAAAGATACCTGCACAGATACAGCAGGTGGTGCGCTAAATGGTGGTCCTACACTGCCGGAAGGGATGTTGCGTTGATGACTAGCTTCATTGGCCGAGGGTGCAACAACCTTAAGGGACGTTTGGTAGTTAGTCCAAGCTTTCAAATGCATGGTGGTTAAATGTCTATGCATGCAACTAGTATTGAGACTTTTCAGATTCTGACCTCTGCTTAAGGAAGTAGAACATTTTTGACAGATGACTTTGCGCTGATCAATTGGATGTTGTTTAAAAAAATGCCAGACTGCACTCTTTCTAGCATCGGATACCTTTTCAGGCATTGCAGACTGAGCTTTAACCGGATGGCCACGCTGTCCTCCACCAGGTTTTGGCTTTGCCACGCGTTTTGGGCAAGATACGGGCCCGGCAGATGGAACCTGTGGCGATGTTGATGCCTGCTGCGGCCCCTCCTCCTCCTCTGCTTCAGAACTGCTGCCGCCTGCACCCTGTTCCCCCAATGGCTGCCAATCGGGGTCAAGAACTGGGTCATCTAATAACTCTTCTTGTACCTCCTGCGCAACTTCGTCTGTGTCACCGTGTCGTTCGGTGGTATAGCGTTCGTGATGGGGCAACATAGTCTCATCAGGGTCTGATTCTTGATCAGCACCCTGCGAGGGCAATGTTGTGGTCTGAGTCAAAGGACCAGCATAGTAGTCTGGCTGTGGCTGTGCGTCAGTGCACTCCATGTCAGATTCAATTTGTAATGGGCATGGACTGTTAACTGCTTCACTTTCTAAGCCAGGGACGGTATGTGTAAAGAGCTCCATGGAGTAACCCGTTGTGTCGCCTGCTGCATTCTTCTCTGTTGTTGTTTTTGCTGAAGAGGACAAGGAAGTGACTTGTCCCTGACCGTGAACATCCACTAACGACGCGCTGCTTTTACTTTTACCAGTTTCACGAGATGAGGCAAAAGAGCTAGAGGCTGAGTCAGCAAGATAAGCCAAAACTTGCTCTTGCTGCTCCGGCTTTAAAAGCGGTTTTCCTAATCCCAGAAAAGGGAGCGTTCGAGGCCTTGTGTAGCCGGACGACGAACCTGGCTCCACAGCTCCAGACTTAGGTGCAATATTTTTTCCCCCACGACCACCTGATGCTCCACCACTACCACTACCCTCATTACCAGCTGACAATGAACGCCCCCGGCCACGACCTCTTCCACTAGACTTCCTCATTGTTTTAAAAACGTAACCAAACTAACGTTATTTGTTGCAGTCACACAACTTACACGGTGAGCTATAACTTCAGTATGATTTAGCTACCCCTTTACAGGTTGGTGAGACCACAGCGAAAATCAGGCCCAATGTTACACACTCTTTTTTTGGTGGCTGCAAATTAGAGAGATGCCCCACACGCAGGACTGTCACTGAAGCACAAATGTTAATATTAATGTCACACTATTATTTTTTTTTTATTTTTATTTTTTTCAGGAACACTTTAGAAACCCCCCAAAAAAAAAAAAATAGATTTTTGCAGGGAGAATTTAGAAAACAAATGTAACAAACTATATGCTTTCTATGGGCCACTGAGTGAGAGATGACGCACACAGGAATCAGGAGTGGCACACAAGCCCAGAGGCCAATATTTTTCTACCAATGATTGATGGAGTTATTTTCTCTGGTAGATTTTGGAACCCAAATCAAGGAAAAAAAATGTAGGCTTTCTATGGACCACAATTGGAGAGAGAGAGAGAGAGAGATGGCACACCCAGGAGTCAAGACTGGCACACAAGCAGAAAGGCCAATATTAATCTCCCACTGTTTTTTTTTTTTTTTTTTTTCAGGGAGACTTTAGAAAAAAAAATAATAAAAAAAATATGATTTTATCAGGAAGAATTTAGAAACCAAATAAAATAAAATGATTTTTTCAGGGAGAATTTATAAAACAAATAAAAACAAAAATAGGCGTTCTATGGCCCACTGACTGAGAGATGACGCACACAGGAGTCAGGAGTGGCACACAAACCCAGAGGCCAATATTTTTCTACCAATGATTGATGGAGTTATTTTCTCTGGTAGATTTTGGAACCCAAATCAAGGAAAAAAAATGTAGGCTTTCTATGGACCACAATTGGAGAGAGAGAGAGAGAGAGATGGCACACCCAGGAGTCAAGACTGGCACACAAGCAGAAAGGCCAATATTAATCTCCCACTGTTTTTTTTTTTTTTTTTTTTTTTTTCAGGGAGACTTTAGAAATAAAAATAATAAAAAAAATATGATTTTATCAGGAAGAATTTAGAAACCAAATAAAATAAAATGATTTTTTCAGGGAGAATTTAGAAAACAAATAAAACCAAAAATAGGCGTTCTATGGCCCACTGACTGAGAGAGAGAGAGAGAGATGGAACGCTTAGTACTGGCACACAAGCCCAAAGGGCAATATTAATCTCCCTTTTTTTTTCCAGGGAGAATTTCTAAAACCCAAAAAAAAAATAAAATAGGCTTTCTATGGCCCACTATTTGTGAGAGAGATGGGACGCTCAGGACTGGCACAGATGGCACGCTCAGGACTGGCACACAAGCCCAGAGGCCAATATTAATCTCCCTTTTTTTCTGGGAGAATTTATAAAACCAAAAAAATATTTAAATAGGCTTTCTATGGCCCACTATTTGTGAGAGAGATGGCACGCTCAGGACTGGCACAGATGGCACGCTCAGGACTGGCACACAAGCCCAGAGGCCAATATTAATCTCCCTTTTTTTCAGGGAGAATTTATAAAACCCCAAAAAAAATAAAATAGGCTTTCTATGGCCCACTATTTGTGAGAGAGATGGCACACTCAGGACTGGCACACAAGCCCAAAGGCCAATATTAATCTCCCACTGTATTTTTATCAGGGAGAATTTATACACCCCACAAAAAAAAATACAGAAAAATGAAAAGGCTTTCTATGGCCCACTATGTGAGAGAGATGGCACACACAGGGATGGCACTCTAGCAGAAATGCCAAATTGCCAATCTTAATCTCCCACCAAAAAAAAAAAAAAAAAAAAAACAGGGAATGTCCTACAATTACTATCTCCCTGCCTGCAGTAATCTCAGCCAGGTATGGCAGGCAGCTACTATCTCCCTGCCTGCAGTAATCTCAGCCAGGTATGGCAGGCAGCAATAAGGAGTGGACTGATGCACAAATGAAATAAAAAGTGTGGACAAACAAAAAAGATAGCTGTGCAGAAAGGAAGGAACAAGAGGATTTGTGCTTTGAAAAAAGCAGTTGGTTTGCACAGCGGCGTACACACAGCAATGCAGCTATCAGGGAGCCTTCTAGGGCAGCCCAATGAGCTACAGCGCTGAGGGGAAAAAAAAAAAAAAAAAAACTTCCACTGTCCCTGCACACCGAGGGTGGTGTTGGACAGTGCAAATCGCTGCAGCACAAGCGGTTTTGTGGTTAATGGACCCTGCCTAACGCTATCCCTGCTTCTGACAAAGCGGCAGCAACCTCTCCCTAAGCTCAGATCAGCAGCAGTAAGATGGCGGTCGGCGGGAACGCCTCTTTATAGCCCCTGTGACGTCGCAGACAGCAAGCCAATCACTGCAATGCCCTTCTCTAAGATGGTGGGGACCAGGACCTATGTCATCACGCTGCCCACACTCTGCGTTTACCTTCATTGGCTGAGAAATGGCGCTTTTCGCGTCATTGAAACGCGACTTTGGCGCGAAAGTCGCGTACCGCATGGCCGACCCCGCACAGGGGTCGGATCGGGTTTCATGAAACCCCGACTTAGCCAAAAGTCGGCGACTTTTGAAAATGTTCGACCCGTTTCGCTCAACCCTACTAGTAACATAGTAAATTAGTAATTAAGGTTAAACGAAGACTTTAAGTCCATCTAGTTCAACCCATAGCCTAACCTAACATATTGATCCAGAGGAAGGCAAAAAAAACCCATGTGGAAAAAAGTAAGCTCCACATTAGGGAAAACAATTCCTTCCCAACTCCACATACGGCAATCAGACTAGTTCCCTGGATCAACGCCCTATCAAGGAATCTAATATATATAACATGTAACATTATGCTTTTCAAGAAAGGAATCCAGTCCCCTCTTAAATTTAAGCAATGAATCACTCATTACCACATCATAGCGCAGAGAGATCCATAGTCTCACTGCTCTTACAGTAAAGAATCCGCATCTGTTATTATGCTTAAACCTTTCCTCCAGACGTAGAGGATGCCCCCTTGTCCCTGTCTCAGGTCTATGATTAAAAAGATCATCAGAAAGGTCTTTGTACTGTCCCCTCATATACTTATACATAAAAATAAGATCATCCCTTAGCCTTCGTTTTTCCAATCTAAATATCCCCAAGTGTAATAACCTATCTTGGTATTGCAGACCCCCCAGTCCTCTAATAACCTCATTGTAAACTTGTTAATTTGCATGTGTGGATGAATGCCTGTCGATAGATGAAAGCTCCAAATCATTCCCATCCCTAGTGTTGATGCCTGCTCGCGAATGGTAGAGCTACCTAGAACCCGACAGTGCTCTCCTGTACATTAACACAAGATACTGAATTATAAGCGACCACCAGAGTGGCGCTGTGCGCAGATAGTGCGCTTTCCTGGCCCTAGTTAGGGTGGTTAGTGGCGTCCGCCAGAGCAGCGCTGCACACACTCTGTTGCGGTAAATGTTTTAGTTTAGTTGATTCCCTGGCACCACAGTAGCGGTGTTGAGCGCAAGAGATCTAGAGGAACTCTTACCCTGAGTCTTGGGGCTGAGTTTTCTGTTGCCCTGCTTGCGCCCTCTGTACGGTATTGCGACCCTGTGATGCAGCAGGGATTGCTTCCTTCATACCGGGTGAAGCTAACCCGTGTGTGTACTCTCATTATATGGCATATTGTCATTACCAAGCAGCAGGTGTCTTAGCTGCACGGTGGACCCCGGACTGCGAACGCACCTTGTACAATCTCTAATTATTATTTGGTGCCTTTCGCCAGTCCTAACATTACACTAGCGCCAGTGTCTGGCTTGTAAAGGCGGACAAACAGCGTCTACACTGGTACATCCAGCAGCTGGAGGGTAGGTTGGCAGCTCTAGAGCGTATAATCTCTGCTGTGGATGTTACCGCGGTCGATGTTCAGGCTGCTAGCATAGCTGCAGCCAGTTTGTCCGCTGCCACCCCTGCTCCGACCTTATCCCGTCTCCCGCTACCTAATAAGTTTACTGGTGACCGTAAGCTGTGTCGGGGATTCGTGAGTCAGTGTGCCATAAACCTTGAGCTCCTGGCTGCACATTTTCCCATGGAGCGGGTGAAGGTGGGAGTTATTGTATCCCTGTTGTCCTGCAGGGCGTTGGAGTGGGCAACGCCGCTGTGGGAGCGTGACGATCATGTGGTGCAGAGTGCTCCAAGGTTTCTGGACTCTCTGACACAGGTCTTTTTGGGACCTCGTGTCACCCATGATTCAGCACTCCAAATGCTGGCATTGACACAGGGTTCATCCATGGTCAGTAATTTTTCCGTCCACTTCTGGACTTTGGCATCTGAGCTGGAGTGGCCGGTTAGGCTGCCATCACACTAGCAGTATTTAGTCAGTATTTTACATCAGTATTTGTAAGCCAACCAGGAGTGGGTGATAAATACAGAAGTGGTGAATATGTTTCTATTATACTTTTCCTCTATTTGTTCCACTCCTGGTTTTGGCTTATAAAGACTGATGTAAAATACTGACCAAATACTGCTAGTGTGACGGCAGCCTTAAAGGGACACTGTCACCTGAATTTGGAGGGAACAATCTTCAGCCATGGAGGCGGGGTTTTTGGGTGTTTGATTCACCCTTTCCTTACCCGCTGGCTGCATGCTGGCTGCAATATTGGATTGAAGTTCATTATCTGTCCTCCGTAGTACATGCCTGCGCAAGGCAAGATTGCACCTTATGCAGGCATGTACTACGGAGGACAGAGAATGAACTTCAATCCAATATTGCAGCCAGCGGGTAAGGAAAGGGTCTGCGCTTAGTAACCCGATGTTTACCCTGGTTACCGGCATCGTTGGTCACTGGAGAGCGGTCTGTGTGACAGCTCTCCAGCGACCAAACAGCGACGCTGCAGCGATCCGGATCGTTGTCTGGATCGCTGCAGCGTCGTTTAGTGTGAAGGTACCTTAAGACCCCTGTCTGAGCCTTCTCAGTCAGTCAAGTCAGACGTCCTGCTTTGCACTCATGAGGTGCAAAAACTCCTAAATACATCTGATCTTTAGGTATATTAATATATAATATATTGATCTTTAGGATTGTTTCTTCCAATAGGTGTCATATTGAAAATACGTATCAAGGAAAACATAGTCTAATTGAAACGTAAACATTTACCTATGCGTACAGTTGTATATGTGTAGTATGTACTTACATTTTCTGCAGATTGGTGGGGAGCAGGGTTCTGGGACCCTCACAATTACACCAGAAACTATTCAGAAGTATGCATTTCAGCAAGCAGAATCACCCTACTCCAAATGGGGAGAAAAAAGACCAAACATTGATGTGTACACCTGACTTAAAAGTGAATCTTAAAAATACATGCAATTTTTATTAGAAACGTCAAACATACAAAAAATAAATAAAAACCATCTAAAAACAAGTGTAGGACAAAATGAATACACAACACATGATACAGGAGAACTAATACGTGGAGCTCCACTAGTATGTAGATGAGCAGGGCATGAAAAATGTTTGCATGAAAGTCATGAAATTGGGTATCCCTGTAGTCGTACTGACCCTAAGAATAAAACTTACTTATCAATTTTATCACACATGGAATTACATAACCCCCCAAAAAATTCCAGAATTGCTGGTTTCATTCTGCCTTCCAAAAATTGGAATATATAGCAATCAAAAAATGTCATGTGTCTGAAAATGGTGCCAATAAAAACATCAACTCATCGAGCAAATAACAAGCGCTCACATGACTCTGTGGGACGAAATATGGAAAAATTATAGTTCTAAAAAGATAGTGCGATACAAAAATAAAGTTTGTGCAATAAAAGCATCTTTTTGTGTGCGACAGCAGCCAAACATAAAAACCCAACATAAATCTGGTATCACTGTAATCTCACCAACCCGAAGAATAAAGTGTTCTAATCACTTATACTGCATGAGGAACGGCCTACACAAATAAATAAAACCAATTCTTCACCTGTTGTTTTGTTCATTCTGCCTCCCAAAGATCGCAATAAGGCTTGGAGCACATTTATCCTGTGCTCTGCACTGAGCGCTTACACCAGGGTTTCCATTTAAATCTCTGAAATACCTCATTCAGATGGAACCCCCAGTGGAAGATTCCCTATAATGAGGCAGATGGAGGCACTGTGAACGCCGTGCGACCTGTGATCTTGTTGTGTCTGTCTTTTTAGGATTGCATAAAAGTGCAGTCAGCCACAGTTTTATGCACTTATGAAAACAAGCCCAATGCTCAAAAGAGGCTATGCGGACTCCAGAGTAACTCTACTTCCACATTATAGTGAATAGATCCCTCAGGGGTTTCATCTGAATCACGTCACTTGGAGATTTAGATGGAAACCCCAAAGTAAGTGCTCAGCGTAGAGCATCCGATAAATGTTATCACAATCATTATGTAAAATGTTCTTAATAAAAGCTCCACAAAGAAGCAAGCCCCCACTCAGGTCTGTCATCGGTTAACGGAAATATAGAGAATTCCACGTTATTGGTAGTACAAAGACTCTTTAAAAGCTAAATGGCTCCTTTCCCCTCAAAAAAAATAAAACAAATGCTGCACTCCCAAATCCAAATTACCCCCACGCGCCTAGCTTATGGGTGCATGTCTTCAGAAGCGTGAGCTGGTGACTGCAACGTACTGGTCACTACAACATACTGGTCACTACAATGGCAGTTTGAAATTTTTACTGAGCAATATTCACTGCTACTACTTAATGGAAGACAGCCATGGAGTCAAGATTGTCACCACACATGTAGATAAATACCCAAAGGCGGGGGTCACACTTGCGACTGTGATGCAAGAAATCACATTGTATTTCTATACAGCCGCACTCTCCGGTCCCGAGGATTCCAGGGCGGAGGAGAATTTCATGTCATCAGCCTTCGCCCAACGTCATGCAATACCCCTGGTTATGCTAGCCAAACCAGTGACTGTAAGAGTGGTGAATGGGTTGACACTGCCCTCACAAATTACACACCAGACTATCCCGTTTACGTTATCCATGTCTCCATCCCATCATGAGATCATTTCCCTTCTTGTCAGTCCTGAGGGAATAGACCAGATTCTGCTAGCGATAAGTTATGTCCTCATATAGAGTGGTACTCTGGGAAAATTCTGGGATAGCGTAAATCTTGTGAGGGCAGATGTTTGAGGGAGTGCGTTAAGGTTGCCACAAGAGAGGTACCTTCAGATCTTACTTCTCTCCCCAAACACAATTTGTCTTATGCAGATGTATTCTCCATGAGAGCTACAGAGACTCTTCCGCCTCACCGCCCCTATGACTGTCCTATTGATGTATTGCCTGGGTCAGAGCCTCCCCGGGGATGAGTCTATCCCCTGTGTCTCCAGGAGAAGGAGACAATGTCACTATGCATCCCGTAAAATCTGGCAAGAGGATTCATTAGGAAGTCAGTGTCACCTGCGGTGGTGGGGTTCTTCTTTGTGCAAAAGAAGAACGGAGAATTGCATCCAAGTATTGACTATCGGGGTCTTAATGCCATCACCGTTAAGAATAAGTTCCCTCTACCTTTCATATCTGAGCTCTTCGATAGACTACGAGGGGCGATGGTATTTACTAAGTTAGATCTGCGGGGTGCTTACAACCTGATTCTCATCTGTGAGGGGTATGAAAGGAAGATGGCTTTTAATACCAGGGATGGGCACTAAGAGTATCTCGTGATGCCTTTGCTTTCTGCAATGCCCCTGCCGTCTTCCAAGACTTTGTGAATGATATCTTCCGGGATATGCTCCCCACCTCGATGGTAGTCTATCTGGATGATATTCTCATCTACTCTCCAGATATACATTCCCATGTGAGAGATGTTTGCAGAGTCTTCGACCTCCTACGGGCAAACTCCCTCTATGCCAAGTTGGAGAAGTGAGTATTTGAGCAGGAGTCCTTACCTTTCCTGGGCTATATCATCTCAGCCCAAGGATAATCTATGGATCCTGCCAAGCTACAAGCAGTGATGGACTGGCAGGAACCTTATTCTCTCAAAGCAGTGCAGCACTTTATGGAGTTCATTGATTATTATCTGCAGTTCATTCCCCACTTCTC
This sequence comes from Ranitomeya imitator, assembly GCF_032444005.1. Classification (NCBI taxonomy): domain Eukaryota; kingdom Metazoa; phylum Chordata; class Amphibia; order Anura; family Dendrobatidae; genus Ranitomeya; species Ranitomeya imitator. The sequence goes on from NC_091291.1 coordinate 57,404,640, forward strand.
CACTTTGGTAGCTCCCTTGGTAGCCCTCACCAAGAAGGGTGCAAATCCCAAATTGTGGTTGGAGGAGGTCTCCAAGGCCTTCTTATCTGTTAGGTCCCATTTTGCTAGCGCTCCCATTCTGCATCGTCCCGATGTAGATAAGCCCTTCATTATTGAGGTGGATGCCTCATCCATCGGTGCTGGAGCAGTCCTCTTCCAAAACGACGCTCAAAGTCGGAAACATCCTTGCTTTTTCTACTCCAAGACCTTCACTCTGGTGGAGAGGAATTATTACATCGAGGACAGGGAGTTGCTAGCAATGAAGTTGGCATTTTCAGAGTAGAGACTAGGGTTGAGCGAAACGGGTCGGTAATTTTCAGAAGTCGCCGACTTTTGGCAAGGTCGGATTTCATGAAACCCGACCCGACCCCTGTGTGGGGTTGGCCATGAGGTCTGCGATCTTCTGAATCTGGTATCGGAATTTCGATACCGAGTTCCGATATGTTTGCAATATCGGAAATCAGTATCGGAATCCATATTTAAGTGTAAAAGAAAGAATTAAACTAAAAAATATTGCTATACTCACCCTCTGACGCGCCCTGGTTCTCACCGGCAGCCTTCCTTCCTTGGAATCAGCGCTTGAAAGACCTTCGGTGACGTCGCGGCTTGTGATTGGTCGCGCGACGGCCCATGTGACCGCTCACGTGACCAATCACAAGCCGCAACGTCACCGAAGGTCCTTCAAGCGCTGATTCTTAGGAAGGAAGGAAGGCTGCCGGAAAGAAGCAGGGCGCGTCCGAGGGTGAGTATATACCTAATAAGAATATACTCACCCTCGGAAGCGCCCTGCTTCTTTCCGGCAGCCTTCCTTCCTAAGAATAAGCGCTTGAAGGACCTTCGGTGACGTCGCGGCTTGTGATTGATCGCGTGAGCGGTCACATGGGCCGTCGCGCGACCAATCACAAGCCGCGACGTCACTGAAGGTCTTTCAAGCGCTGATTCTAAGGAAGGAAGACTGCCAGTTAGTACCAGGGCGCGTCAGAGGGTGAGTATAGCAATATTTTTTATTTAAATTCTTTCTTTTACACTTAAATATGGATCCCAGGGCCTGAAGGAGAGTTTCCTCTCCTTCAGACCCTGGGAACCATAGTAACCCATTGCAATGCATTGGGTTTCGTGTTTCGGCCGACCCCGACTTTTTTATAGGATCGGCCGATTTCACTCGACCCGACTTTTGAGAAAGTCGGGTTTCGTGAATCCCGACCCGATCCTATAAAAGTAAAGGTCGCTCAACCCTATTAAGACATAACATAATTATGGTACATGATAAGCATCATTATGACATTTGCAGACATGTCAGACTCTCAAATTGTTCTAAACCTAATTTGTGTGCATTGTAATGATATATTGTATATGATAATTGCATTGTGATAAATTCAGGGTTAAGGCACACCTAATCCAAAGTACTAAATGTGATATAGATATATACTATGTTAATCATTAGTATTTAGAGATAATTTCACTTACTTACATAGTAAGATAGTAACATAGTTAGTAAGGCCGAAAAAAGACATTTGTCCATCCAGTTCAGCCTATATTCCATCATAATAAATCCCCAGATCTACGTCCTTCTACAGAACCTAATAATTGTATGATACAATATTGTTCTTCTCCAGGAAGACATCCAGGCCTCTCTTGAACCCCTCGACTGAGTTCGCCATCACCACCTCCTCAGGCAAGCAATTCCAGATTCTCACTGCCCTAACAGTAAAGAATCCTCTTCTATGTTGGTGGAAAAACCTTCTCTCCTCCAGACGCAAAGAATGCCCCCTTGTGCCCGTCACCTTCCTTGGTATAAACAGATCCTCAGCGAGATATTTGTATTGTCCCCTTATATACTTATACATGGTTATTAGATCGCCCCTCAGTCGTCTTTTTTTCTAGACTAAATAATCCTAATTTCGCTAATCTATCTGGGTATTGTAGTTCTCCCATCCCCTTTATTAATTTTGTTGCCCTCCTTTGTACTCTCTCTAGTTCCATTATATCCTTCCTGAGCACCGGTGCCCAAAACTGGACACAGTACTCCATGTGCGGTCTAACTAGGGATTTGTACAGAGGCAGTATAATGCTCTCATCATGTGTATCCAGACCTCTTTTAATGCACCCCATGATCCTGTTTGCCTTGGCAGCTGCTGCCTGGCACTGGCTGCTCCAGGTAAGTTTATCATTAACTAGGATCCCCAAGTCCTTCTCCCTGTCAGATTTACCCAGTGGTTTCCCATTCAGTGTGTAATGGTGATATTGATTCCTTCTTCCCATGTGTATAACCTTACATTTATCATTGTTAAACCTCATCTGCCACCTTTCAGACCTAAAGTTCAAAAAACCCAACACAAGAAATGCAGGCTTGATAAAATAACATGATAAAGTTCGTACAGATTCCTCACTCACACCAACTTGCTGCAGATTCATCCATTCCACTATATTCAAAGCAAGTTCACACTGGTCCACAGGGGAACAGGTGAATCCCCTATTGGACCCCTATGCAGAAGTGAGCCCTCTAACTACTTGAATGAGAAGTTTTTGGCAAACTTGATTCACTATGTACAGACAAAAACAGCATCTCATTAATTTAAGAAACTATTCTGTAATTCATATAGAGGCATGGATAGATTTGCAAATGAGGGTAATGTAATAGTTGCATCTAGCTAGACAGTGGACTCTACAAATTATGGTTTTTGGTGATCTATTTTAAGTCTAGTCCAGCACAATTTTAAAGGTACTTTCTTGAACTGAGGTCTAAAAAAATGTAAGGGCCATTACAGTATCCTGAAACAGCGGCCATTAAACCTGCTTGACATAACATGAAATGATGTGGCTTTTAAAAGAGTTCCTCTCTCTAGAAGCTTGTAATTTGTTGTGTTTTTATATAAACACTAGCTGAAGAGCCCGGCGTTGCCTGGGCATAGTAAATATCTGTGGTTAATTATAGCACCTCACTTCTCTTATTTTCCCATCACGCCTCTCATTTTCCCAATCACATCTTTCATTTTCCCCCTCACATCTCTTATTTTCTCCCTCACACCTCTCATTTTCTCCCTCACTCCTCTCATTCCCCCCTAACACTTGTCATTTCGACCTTACATCTGTCATTTTCCGATCACTGCACTATTTTCCCTCACTCCTCTCATTTTGCACTCACACCTTTTCATTTTCACCTCACACCTCTCATTTTCACCTCATTATATACATGTTTGTCATCTCCCTTATATATAGTATACACCTGTATGTAATCTCCTGTATATAGTATATACCTGTATGTCATCTCACCTGTATATAGTATATACCTGCTGTGTGTCATCTCCCCTGTATATAGTATATACCTGTATGTCATCATCTCCTATATATAATATATACCTGTATGTCATCTCCTTCTATATATAGTATATACCTGTATGTCATCTCCTCCTGTATATAGTATATACCTGTGTCATCTCCCCTGTATATAGTATATATCTGTGTGTAATCTCCTCCTGTATATAGTATATACCTGTATGTCATCTTCTATATATAACATATACCTGTATGTCATCTCCTCCTGTATATAGTATATACCTGTGTGTCATCTCTCCTGTATATAGTATATATCTGTGTGTCATCTCCCCTGTATATAGTATATACCTGTGTGTCATCTCCTCCTGTATTAGACCTCGTTCACACGTTATTTGCTCAGTATTTTTACCTCAATGTTTGTAAGCTAAATTGGCAGCCTGATAAATCCCCAGCCAACAGTAAGCCCTCCCCTCTGGCTGTATATATTAGCTCACACATACACGTAATAGACAGGTCATGTGACTGACAGCTGCCGCATTTCCTATATGGTACATTTGTTGCTCTTGTAGTTTGTCTGCTTATTAATCAGATTTTTATTTTTGAAGGATAATACCAGACTTGTGTGTGTTTTAGGGCGAGTTTCGTTTGTCAAGTTGTGTGTGTTGAGTTGCGTGTGGCGACATGCATGTAGCAACTTTTGTGAGATGAGTTTTGTGTGGGGACATGCGTGTAGCAACTTTTTGTGTGTCGAGTTGCATGTGACAGGTTGGTGTAGCAAGTTGTGTGCAGCAAGTTTTGCGCATGCCAAGTTTTGCGTGTGGCGAGTTTTATGTGTGGTGCCTTTTGAGTATGTGCAAGTTTTGTGTGAGGCAACTTTTGCATGTGTTGCAACTTTTGTGCATGTGGCAATTTTTCCGCGTGTGCAAGTTTTGCGTGTGGCGAGTTTTCCATGAGGTGAGTTTTGCACTTGTGGCGAGTTTTGCGTGAGCCTAGTTTCTGCATGTGGCGAGTTTTGCGCGTGGCGAGTTTTGAGCGGCGACTTTTGTGTTTCGACTTTTATGTAGCGAGGTTGGTGTATGTGTGGTGAAATGTGTGCTGAGGGTAATATGTGTTCAAGCACATGGTAGTGTGTGGCGCATTTTGTGTGTGTGTTCATATCCCCGTGTGTGGTGAGTATCCCATGTCGGGGCCCCACCTTAGCAACTGTACGGTATATACTCTTTGGCGGCATCGCTCTCATTCTTTAAGTCCCCCTTGTTCACATCTGGCAGCTGTCAATTTGCCTCCAACACTTTTCCTTTCACTTTTTCCCAATATGTAGATAGGGGCAAAATTGTTTAGTGAATTGGAAAGAGCGGGGTTAAAATTTCATCTCACCACATAGCCCATGACGCTCTCGGGGTCCAGACGTGTGACTGTGCAAAATTTTGTGGCTGTAGCTGTGACGCCTCTAACACTTTTCCTTTCACTTTTTCCCCATTATGTAGAGAGGGACAAAATTGTTTGGTGAATTGGAAAGCACGGGGTTAAAATTTCACCTCACAACATAGCCTATGATGCTCTCAGGGTCCAGACATGTGACTGTGCAAAATTTTGTGGCTGTAGCTGCGACGCCTCCAACACTTTTCCTTTCACTTTTTTCCCCATTATGTAGATAGGGGCAAAATTGTTTGGTGAATTGGAATGCGCGGGGTTAAAATTTCGCCTCACAACATAGCCTATGACGCTCTCGGGGTCCAGACGTGTGACTGTGCAAAATTTTGTGGCTGTAGCTGCGACGGTGCAGATGCCAATCCCGGACATACATACATACACACACACATTCAGCTTTATATATTAGATTATATAATTTACTCATATTTTTTCCCCATAAAGTTGCACCAATCCTGGCAGTGTCACTTCCAGTGCTATTGGCTTGTAGATTAGCTAATTTCAATCTGCCTATGCATTATTCATGACAAAATGAGCTTAGCTACGGAATTGAGCCAGTTAGGGAATCCCTTCTCACACGTCACTGATAATGTCAAAACAAAGTAATCTCTGTTTTAATTTGAAAAGTTCTAACAATTACATGCCAGTAACTGCACATCATTAGATATTATCTATGTAGGATTGTTGATTCCAACCAGTGGCACCAAGTTCAAGTCCTTTTCCTCTCTGAAGAGACCGTTTGTACATTTAAATTCTCAAAGGAGCATTGCATGGCCTATAAGTCTCCTTACAGCAACATACTGCTATACACAAGGAGAGGCTTTAGGCCTTAAGGTACCTTCACACTAAACAATATTGCTAGCGATCCGTAGACGTTGCAGCGTCCTGGCTAGCGATATCGTTCAGTTTGACATGCAGCAGCGATTAGAATCCTGCTGTGATGTCGTTGGTCGGGGCTAGAAGGCCAGAACTTTATTTGGTCGCTGGCTCTCCCGCTGACATCGCTGAATCGGCGTGTGTGACGCCGATTCAGCGATGTCTTCGCTGGTAACCAGGGTAAACATCGGGTTACTAAGCGCAGGGCCGCGCTTAGTAACCCGATGTTTACCCTGGTTACCATCCTAAAAGTAAAAAAAACAAACACTTCATACTTACCTTCCGCTGTTTATCCCCGGCGCTCTGCTTTCCTGCACTCACTGTGAGCACAGCGGCTGCTGTGCTCACAGCCAGTACAGAGAAGCAGAGCGCCGGGGATAAACAGCGGAAGGTAAGTATGAAGCGTTTGTTTTTTTTACTTTTAGGATGGTAACCAGGGTAAACATCGGGTTACTAAGCGCGGCCCTGCGCTTAGTAACCCGATGTTTACCCTGGTTACCGGCATCGTTGGTCACTGGAGAGCGGTCTGTGTGACAGCTCTCCAGCGACCAAACAGCGACGCTGCAGCGATCCGGATCGTTGTCTGGATCGCTGCAGCGTCGTTTAGTGTGAAGGTACCTTAAGACCCCTGTCTGAGCCTTCTCAGTCAGTCAAGTCAGACGTCCTGCTTTGCACTCATGAGGTGCAAAAACTCCTAAATACATCTGATCTTTAGGTATATTAATATATAATATATTGATCTTTAGGATTGTTTCTTCCAATAGGTGTCATATTGAAAATACGTATCAAGGAAAACATAGTCTAATTGAAACGTAAACATTTACCTATGCGTACAGTTGTATATGTGTAGTATGTACTTACATTTTCTGCAGATTGGTGGGGAGCAGGGTTCTGGGACCCTCACAATTACACCAGAAACTATTCAGAAGTATGCATTTCAGCAAGCAGAATCACCCTACTCCAAATGGGGAGAAAAAAGACCAAACATTGATGTGTACACCTGACTTAAAAGTGGATCTTAAAAATACATGCAATTTTTATTAGAAACGTCAAACATACAAAAAATAAATAAAAACCATCTAAAAACAAGTGTAGGACAAAATGAATACACAACACATGATACAGGAGAACTAATACGTGGAGCTCCACTAGTATGTAGATGAGCAGGGCATGAAAAATGTTTGCATGAAAGTCATGAAATTGGGTATCCCTGTAGTCGTACTGACCCTAAGAATAAAACTTACTTATCAATTTTATCACACATGGAATTACATAACCCCCCAAAAAATTCCAGAATTGCTGGTTTCATTCTGCCTTCCAAAAATTGGAATATATAGCAATCAAAAAATGTCATGTGTCTGAAAATGGTGCCAATAAAAACATCAACTCATCGAGCAAATAACAAGCGCTCACATGACTCTGTGGGACGAAATATGGAAAAATTATAGTTCTAAAAAGATAGTGCGATACAAAAATAAAGTTTGTGCAATAAAAGCATCTTTTTGTGTGCGACAGCAGCCAAACATAAAAACCCAACATAAATCTGGTATCACTGTAATCTCACCAACCCGAAGAATAAAGTGTTCTAATCACTTATACTGCATGAGGAACGGCCTACACAAATAAATAAAACCAATTCTTCACCTGTTGTTTTGTTCATTCTGCCTCCCAAAGATCGCAGTAAGGCTTGGAGCACATTTATCCTGTGCTCTGCACTGAGCGCTTACACCAGGGTTTCCATTTAAATCTCTGAAATACCTCATTCAGATGGAACCCCCAGTGGAAGATTCCCTATAATGAGGCAGATGGAGGCACTGTGAACGCCGTACGACCTGTGATCTTGTTGTGTCTGTCTTTTTAGGATTGCATAAAAGTGCAGTCAGCCACAGTTTTATGCACTTATGAAAACAAGCCCAATGCTCAAAAGAGGCTATGCGGACTCCAGAGTAACTCTACTTCCACATTATAGTGAATAGATCCCTCAGGGGTTTCATCTGAATCACGTCACTTGGAGATTTAGATGGAAACCCCAAAGTAAGTGCTCAGCGTAGAGCATCCGATAAATGTTATCACAATCATTATGTAAAATGTTCTTAATAAAAGCTCCACAAAGAAGCAAGCCCCCACTCAGGTCTGTCATCGGTTAACGGAAATATAGAGAATTCCACGTTATTGGTAGTACAAAGACTCTTTAAAAGCTAAATGGCTCCTTTCCCCTCAAAAAAAATAAAACAAATGCTGCACTCCCAAATCCAAATTACCCCCACGCGCCTAGCTTATGGGTGCATGTCTTCAGAAGCGTGAGCTGGTGACTGCAACGTACTGGTCACTACAACATACTGGTCACTACAATGGCAGTTTGAAATTTTTACTGAGCAATATTCACTGCTACTACTTAATGGAAGACAGCCATGGAGTCAAGATTGTCACCACACATGTAGATAAATACCCAAAGGCGGGGGTCACACTTGCGACTGTGATGCAAGAAATCACATTGTATTTCTATACAGCCGCACTCTCCGGTCCCGAGTGCCGGCAACAGTGCCGAGTGTTGATGGCAAATAGCACTCCGTCTCTCCCAAGTTTCTTCACATGGCTAAGCAGTACTGTACAGCCACGTACAGGGAATTGCCACATTCAGAAGAAATTGTGGGACAAATCATGGTGCCATTTTTACCAACCTCTTGTGTGAAAATGTAAAATCTGAGACTAAAACAAAATTTTGATGGTAAAAATGTAGTTATTGTTTCTGCACTGCCAATGGTATAAAATTCTGTGACACACTTGTGCTGTCAAAATGATCACTGCACCCACAGATGAATTGGTTGAGGGGTTCTTCTGTTCTGGCAACTCTGGCTCTCCCTGTGGGTCATTGTGCCCGCAAACCATAACAGTAATATCTGCACTATAGTATTTCGCTCCTTCCCTTCTAAGCTTTGCAGTGTGCCTGAAAAATATTTCCTAAATACATGCAGGGTATTGGCGCACTGAGGAAAAAATGTTTTGTTGTAAAATAATTTCCTATGAGCCCTTAGAAAAAATAAAAAAAATTGGGGCTAAAACAACATTTTAGTAGTAAAAATGTAATTTATTCTTTCTTCACCGCACATGTGGTGTCGATGTGCTGACTGCACACCTAGATGAATTCATTGGGGAGAGTAGTTTGCAAAATAAGTTCACATTTGGGGGGTTTCTGTTATTCTGGCACCTCGAGGGCTCTGCCAATGTGACATGGTACCCTCAAACCATTCCAGCAAAATTTGGACTCCAATTTGGCGCCTCTTCCCTTCTGAGCTTTGTACTGTGCCTTAAAAATAGTATTCCGCCACATATGGGGTATCAGTGTATTCAGGAGAAATTGCACAACAAATTGTATGGTGAAATTTTTCCTGTTATCTTTGTGAAAATGGACAAAATGTGGCTAAAAAAACATTTTTGTAGGGAAAATGAGACCTTTTTTATTTTCACGTCCCAACGTTATTACCTTCTTTGAAGCACCTGGGGTTAAAGGTGCTCATCACACATCTAAATACATTCTTTGAGGGATCTAGTTTCCAAAATTGGGTCACTTGTGGTGGGTTTCTGTTATTTAGGAACATCGAGAGCTTTGCAAACACCTAATTGCTTAAGCAAATTTCGCATTGGCTCTCTTTCCTTTCTGAACTCTGCTGTGTGCCCAAACAGTGGTTTTCCCCACATTTTACATATGCAGTGTTGGCATGCTCAGGATAAATTACACAACTAATTTTGGGGTCCATTTTTTCCTGATACCCTTGTGAAAATAAAAAAAAAATATATTGCCTAAAAGTACATTTTTTGTGAAAAAAGTTAAATGTTCATTTTTTCACATTCCAAAAATTTCTGTGAAGCACTTGAAGGGTGAATAAACTTTTTGAATGTGATTTTCAGCACTTTGAGGGATGCTATTTTTAGAATGCCGTTTTATGGTATTTTTTATCATATACACCCCTCAAAGTCACTTCAAATGTGAGGTGGTCCCTAAAATATGGTTTTGTAAATTTTGTTAAAAAAAAATAGAAATCACTGGTCAACTTTTAACCCTTATCACTTCGTAACAAAAAAAATATTTTAAAAATTGTGGTGATGTAAAGTATACATGTTGGAAATGCTACTTATTAACATTTTTGTGTGACATAGCGCTCTGTTTCAAGGGAATAAGAATTCAAAGTTTGAAAATTGCTAAATTTTCCACATTTTTGCAAAATTTCATTTTTTTCACAAATAAACGCAAGTTATATCAAATAAATTTTATGACTATCACGAAGTACAATATGTGACAAAAAATAAATTCAGAATCAGTGGGATTTGTTGAAGCGTTCCAGAGTTATTACATCATAAATTGACAATGTTCAGAATTGTAAATAATGGCCTGGTCATTAACATGCAAACCACCTTGGGGGTAAAGGTGTTAAAGGGATTATACCAAGAACAAAGTTTATTTAAATCAATACATCTTATAATAATAACTTCAACATTTGCATGAGTTTATAAAAATGTTCCTGTGCTGAGATAATCTTTTAAATGTGCCCCTACTATCTACCGTGTAATGGTCGTTTCTGAACGTGCATGGAACATGGTCTGAATACACCACACCTCTCGTGCAGGGAAGGAAGTAGTAAAGTATACATGCCATGTCGCGTTTGGAGAGCCCCTGATGTGTGTAAACAGTGGAAACCCCCAATTATAACTGAAACCCTAATCCAAACACACCCCCAACCCTAATCCCAATGGTAACCCTAACCACACCTCTAACCCAAACACACCCCTAACCCTAATCTCAACCCAATTCCCAACCGTAAATGTAATCCAAACCCTAACCAAAACTTTTGTCCCAACCCTAACCCTAAATTTAGCCCCAAGCCTAACTGTAGCCTTAACCCTAGCCCCAACCCTAACCCTATCCCTAACCCTAGCCCTAACCCTAGCCCTAAACCTAACCCTAGCCTTAACCCTAACCCTTGAACTTGCCCTAACCCCAGCCCTAAACCTAACCCTAACCCTAGCTCTAACCCTAGCCCTAACCCTAACCCTAACCCTAGCCCTAACCCTAACCCTAATGGGAAAATGGAAATAAATACATTTTTTTTCCCTAATTAAGGGGGTGATGAAGGTGGGTTTGATTTACTTTTAGGGTTTTAGGGTTTTTAGCGGATTTTTATGATTGGCAGCCGTCACACACTGAAAGACGCTATTTATTGCAAAAAATATTTTTTGCGTTACAACATTTTAAGAGCTTTAATTTTTCCATATTTGAGTCCACAGAGTCATCTGAGGTCTTGTTTTTTGCTGGACGAGTTGACATTTTTATTGGTAACATTTTCGGGCACGTGACATTTTTTGATCGCTTTTTATTCCAATTTTTGTGAGGCAGAATGACCAAAAACCAGCTATTCATGAATTTCTTTTGGGGGAGGCGTTTATACTGTTCCGCGTTTGGTAAAATTGATAAACCAGTAAACCAGTTTTATTCTTCGGGTCAGTACGATTACAGCGATACCTCATTTATATAATTTTTTTATGTTTTGGCGCTATTATACGATATACGATTTTTTTTTACGGTGTTCACTGAAGGGGTTAACTAGTGATATAGTTTTATAGGTGGGGTTGATATGGAAGCAGCGATACTAAATATGTGTACTTTTATTGTTTTTTTTTTTTTATTTAGATAAAGACATGTATTTTTTTTGGGGGGGGGGGGGGGAATTTTTTTTTTAAATTTTTATACATTGGAATTTTTTTTTTACACTATAACATTGCCCCAGGAAGGGGGCATCATGTTATAGTATAAGATCGCTGATCTGACACTTTGCTGTGCACTGTGTCAGATCAGCGATCTGACGTGCACTTTTCTTATGCTTCCCGCGCCTGCTCTGAGCAGGCGCAGTGAAGCCACCTCCCTGCAGGACCTGGATGCCGCGGCCATCTTCGATCCAGGCCTGCAAGGAGGAGGAGGAGGTAAGAGACCCTTGCAGCAACGCGATTACATCGCGTTGCTGTGGAGGTCTCAGTGAAGCCTGCAGGGAGCCCCCTCCCAGTGCGGTGCTTCCCTATACCGCCGGCACACCGCGACCATGTTTGATCGCGGTGTACCTGGAGTTAATGTGCCGAGGGCGGTCCTTGACCGCTCCTGGCACATAGTGCCGGATGTCAGCTGCGATAGGCAGCTGACACCCGGCCGCGATTGGCCACGCTCCCCCCGTGAGTGCGGCTGATCGCTCTGGACGTACTATTCCGTCCTTGGTAAGTAAGGCCCACCCCACATGGATGGAATAGTACATCCAAAAGCAGAAAGGGGTTAAGGTAAAACGTTTTTTTAAAACATGCAGAGAAATCTTTTCTTTCACACAAAGAATTAGCTGTGATTCCATGCAGTCCTGTCTGTTTACTCTTTTGCTGTGGGAGACCACATCAATAGAATGCACAGCTCAAGGAAAGGTAAGTCACACCTTTATATGCAGATCATTCAAACAGACTAAAAACTTCAAACTCTGTTCACACTAGGGAGTCTGTTGTTCTGTCTTAGACCTTCCTGTTGCTCAGCTTGTCGGTGGTTTGTTCAGTGATGTTCAGCTTGGCAGGAGTTAACTTTTTGACTAGTGACTGAGGCTGTTTGGAACGAGTTCTCCCTTTAAGTTTGGCTCAGAACATTCCTGGATGCCGACTATAGCATTTGCTTGCATCTTGCATACCAGTCCTGTTTTGGAGTAGCTGTTGATACTCTAATCTTAATTTGGAGTCTGGTGAAGTATACTTTGCTGTTTGTTCACTTAACTTATTGTATGGTGTTTTCCCCTGCACGCATATTGTGTTGTCCTGATATTTTGCGTTGTGGTGCAGTTTTCTTTATCCCTGTCAATCTTTAACTGTGGTTTCTCCTATGGTTCACCTCCTGAGGTTGGGGATGGGGGTTAATGCAAGGCTGGCCAGGATTTAAGGACAGGTCAGTGACTTGGGCGTTCCTACCATCAATGGTACCCCTGAGTTAAAGACAGAAAGTGCACCCCTAGCCTGAGAGGCAGGTGAGGGGCCCAGGTTCCTTATCTCTTGTTTTCCCATTGCTCCCCGTGACATTATACTTGGATCTAACTGTGCAGCTGGCAACACTGAGATCCATTGACAATATGGAAAGGAGTCGCCTGCTCACTGAGCAGAAGCTCAATGGGATAGAATAGGGGGGATGGTAGGATGGAGCTGCAGGACAGTGAAACAGCAAGCTGGGTGACAGTTAGAAAGTGGGGTAGAGGGAAGAGTGCCAGGGAGGCTAGTCCTGATCTGGCACACCCCAATAAGTTTGCTAAGTTGGCAGATGACGGGGTGCCAGTACAGGGGTAGCACACTGCTGCAGCAAGGCATGTCTTCTGAAAGCCGGAGAAGTGTCTCCTACAGTAAAGAGAGCAGGGCAGGCCAGACAGGTGCTGGTAGTGGGAGATTCAATTATTAGGTGTGCTGCCTACCTAGCGCTTGAGTCTGACACATCACTGATCGGGTTGACAGATTACTGGGAGGGGCTGGTGAGGACCCAGCGGTCATGGTGCACATTGGCACAAATGACAAAGTTAGAGGTAGGTGGAAGGTCCTTAAAGATGATTTCAGGGAATTATGCTGAAAGCTGAAAGCAAGGACCTCCAACGTGGTATTTTCCGAAATACTGCCTGTACCACGTGCCACGCCAGAGAGGCAACGGGAGATTAGGGAGGTTAATAAGTGGCTCAAGAATTGGTGTAGGAAGGAGGGGTTTGGGTTCCTGCAGAACTGGGCCGACTTCTCAGTTGGCTACAGGCTCTACGCCAGGGATGGGCTGCACCTCAATGGGGAAGGTGCAGCTGTGCTGGGGGAGAAAATGGCTAGAAGGTTGGAGAAGTTTTTAAACTAGGGATTGGGGAGTATTCATTTTATAGAAGGGGAAGATAGTGCAGATAGAGTCCTGGTCATAAAAAATGAAATATGGGGTGGGGGTCGCATAGGGGGTGAGGTTAGAACAGTTAATAATTTATGAAAGAATAGTACAGAGATATACATAAAGTGTATGTATACTAATGCCAAAAGCCTCGCCAACAAAATGGAAGAATAAGAATTAATTTTGTTGGAGCATAATTATGGCATGATGGGGATATCTGAGACATTGCTGGACGAGAGCCATGACTGGGCTGTTAGCTTACAAGGGTATAGTCTGTTCAGAAATGACCGTACAGATAAGCGAAGGGGAGGTGTGTGTCTATATGTAAAAGCATCCTTAAAACCCATCCTGCGTGATAATATATGTGAATCTAATGAAAATGCAGAGTCCCTGTGGGCAGAAATAAGGTTTTTTTTCCACCAGATCCGTTTTTTCCACCAGATCCGTTTTTTCCGCAGGATCCATTTTTTCCACCGGATCCGTTTTTTTCTACAGGATCCGTTTTTTTCCACCGGATCTGTTTTTTTCTGCAAGATCCGTTTTTTTCCGCCAGATCCGTTTTTTTCAAAACTCGCCGGATTGTGCCTGACGGCAAAAACCTGATGTGTAAAAGCAGCCAGATAAATGGATAGATACATCTATGTATCTATAGGTATATCTACCTATAAATATATCTATAGATAGACATATCCATAGGTATGTAATAGAAAGGCCGATGTTTCTAAGGCTACTTTCACACTTGCACTTTTAGCAATCCGTCGCAATCCGTCGTTTTGGGAAAAAAATGGATCCTGCAAATGTGCTCGCAAGATGCGTTTTTTACCCCTAGACTTGTATTAGCGATGGATCGCGACGGATGGCCACACGTCGCGTCCATCATGCAACGGATGCGTCATGATTTGGCGGACCGTCGGCACGTAAAAACGTTAAAGTGAACGTTTTTTGTCCATCGCGTCCGCCATTTTCTACCACACATGCGTGGCTGAAACTCTGCCCCCTCCTCCCCGAACTTCAGAATGGACAGCGGATGCATTAAAAAACTGCATCCGCTGCCCACGTCGTGCACAAATTTCACAACGCGCGTCGGTACGTCGGCTCGACGCATAGCGACAGACCCGTGTCGACGCAAGTGTGAAAGATGCCTTAATGAGCATTGAATTTAAAACCAAAAAAAATGAAAAAAACGGTATGGGCTCCCGTGCAATTTTCTGCGCCAGAGGGGGAAAGCCGATGGCCGGGGACCAATATTTGTAGCCTGCTATGAATATCAGCCCGCAGCTGTCTGCATAGCCTTTACTGGCTATTAAAATAGGGGGACCCCCCAAAAAATGACGTGGGGTCCCTCTATATTTTATAGCCAGAAAGGCTATGCAGACAGCTGCGGGCTGATATTCATAGCCTAGAGAGGGGCCATGGATATTGGTCCCCCCCGGCTACAAATACCATTCCGCAGCCGCCCCAGAAATGGCGCATCTGTAAGATGTGCCAATTCCGGCACTTAGCCCCTCTCTTCCCACTCCCGTGTAGCAGTGGGATATGCAGTAATAAGGGGTTAATGTCACCTTGCTATTGTAAGGTGACATTAAGCCGGGTTAGTAACAGAGAGGCGTCATTAAGACGCCTATCCATTATTAACCCCTTTCTGACCTCGGACGGGATAGTACGTCCGAGGTTAGATCACCTGCTTTGATGCAGGGCTCCGCGGTGAGCCCACATCAAAACCGGGACATGTCAGCTGTTTTTAACAGCTGACATGTGCCCGTAATAGGCACGGGCAGAATCGCGATCTGCCCGCACATATTAACTAGTTAAATGCCGCTGTCAAACGCAGACAGCGGCATTTAACTACCGCTTCCGGCTGGGCGGCCGGAAATGACGTCATCGCCGACCCCGTCACATGATCGGGGGTCGGCGATGCATCAGGATGGTAATCATAGAGGTCCTTGAGACCTCTATGGTTACTGATCGCCGGTAGCTGTGAGCGCCCCCCTGTGGTCGGCGCTCACAGCACACCTGATTTTCTGCTACATAGCAGCGATCAGCAGATCGCTACTATGTAGCAGAGGCGATCGTGCCGTGCCTGCTTCTAGCCTCCCATGGAGGCTATTGAAGCATGGCAAAAGTAAAAAAAAATAGTTAAAAAAAATGTGAAAAAAATAAAAAAAAATAAAAGTTTAAATCACCCCCCTTTCACCACAATCAAAATAAATCAATAAAAAAAAAAATCAAATCTACACATATTTGGTATCGCCGCGCTCAGAATCGCCCGATCTATCAATTAAAAAAAAGCATTAACCTGATCGCTAAACGGCGTAGCGAGAAAAAAATTCAAAACGCCAGAATTACGTTTTTTAGGTCGCCGCGACATTACATTAAAATGCAATAACGGGCGATCAAAAGAACGTATCTGCACCAATATGCTATCATTAAAAACGTCATCTTGGCATGCAAAAAATAAGCCCTCAACCGACCCCAGATCACGAAAAATGGAGACGCTACGAGTATCGGAAAATGGCACAATTTTTTTTTTTTTTTTTTAGCAAAGTTTGGAATTTTTTTTCACCACTTAGATAAAAAATAACCTAGTCATGTTAGGTGTCTATGAACTCGTACTGACCTGGAGAATCATAATGGCAGGTCAGTTTTAGCAATTAGTGAACCTAGCAATAAAGCCAAACAAAATACAAGTGTGGGACTGCACTTTTTTTGCAATTTCACCGCACTTGGAATTTTTTTCCTGTTCTCTAGTACACGACATGCTAAAACCAATGATGTCTTTCAAAAGTACAACTCGTACCGCAAAAAATAAGCCCTCACATGGCCAAATTGACGGAAAAATAAAAAAGTTATGGCTCTGGGAAGGAGGGGAGTGAAAAACGAACACGGAAAAACAAAAAATCCCAAGGTCATGAAGGGGTTAATCCAATAGTAATAAAGGGTTAATGAAACACACACACATTAGGAAAAAAGTATTTTAATATTCTTCATTTAAGCATACTTACGATACTTCAGCGCGAGTGTCCCATGACGATGTCCCCTATAGAACAGTGACATCGGGTGATGTCACTGCTCTATAGGACCTTCAGTGACACACTGACAGGAGACAATGGCTGCTGCAGTGTGTCACTGAGAGATTACTAGAGTTCACTGAGAGGTTACCTTAGGTCTCACTTTATGGCAATTACTGTGTGGGAAAATTTCTCACACAGCAATGTCAAAAGTGAGACTAGGGACTATTTTTTTACAGCAGTGGAGGAATACAGTGTGGAAAGACACCTTCCTCCCGTCATTGTGTTCCTGGAGCCCCTGGAGAGCGGTCGCATCAGATGATGCTGCCATTCTCCATGGGAGATCGTCGTGGGACACTTGTGGATTTCTGCGGACATGGAGTATATTGGTTGTTTGTTATTTTAATATTTTTTACAGTTGACACTGGCTTCGGGGATCAAAATGACAAGTAATGGTGAGTATGTACTCTATGTTATATGTTCTGTAGGTCTGTATGTATGTATTGTATGTAATGTATGAATGTAATGTATGTAGTAAGTATGTTGTATGTATGTTTGTTTTTGTTTTTACCTTCAACACATTAGCCGGATGATGGGACCACTACTGTCCCATCATTGGCTAATGTGTCAATCACTGTCACTGTTGCAGGCATCGTCCGATGGGACTTGTATTCCCATCGGACGATGCATGCACAGAGCCCCAGCAGGCCTCACAGAGCCCCGGCAGGACCGCACAGACCCCGGCAGGCCGCACAGAGCCCCGGCAGGCCGCACAGACCCCCGAGACACCCGTACAGATCCCCGGCAGGCCCGCACAGACCCCGCCCGCACACACAGACAAGCACAGTGTCTGCCCAATCACCACCCACACTCTTCCCCCCAGAACAGGATGTAGAAGGACAGAAAGGGCTTATTTACATTCCGATATTTGTATCCCATTGACTTGCATTGGTATCGAGTATCGGCATCGGCGATATCCGAAATTTTTTGGATATCGGCCGATCCAATCCAATACCGATACTTCTTGATATTGGAAGGTATCGCTCAACACTAGTCACCTGCTTAACCCAGCAGAAAGTATGGCGGCATCTAAAAATCACTAAAATTGGCAAATCTCCAGGACAAGATGGGATACACCCCCGAGTACTGCAGGAACTAAGTACAGTCATTGATAGACCATTATTTTTCACCCCTTAGTGACGGAGCCATATTTTTGAAATCTGACCAGTGTCACATTATGCGGTAATAACTGCAACGCTTCAACAAATCCCAGTGATTTTGAGACTGTTTTTTCATGACACATTATGCTTTATGATAATGGTAAATTTAGGTCAATATCAGTGATGAGCGAACGTGCTCGCCACTATTCGTTACTCGCCTGAGTATCAGGTACTCGCTGAGCAGCGAGCATTTCCGGGATTATTTGGCGGTAACTGCAGTCTCCACCCTGAGTTTTTGGCGGACTTTAGAGACCCAATCACGGTACAGGGATTGTCTGCTAGGCCATGAAACACTGCAGCCATCTTTGTTGTGGTAGTGCAGTGATTGGCTGGGTCATACAGCATCATCCCAAGTAGAAGAGACCAGGCGCCGCCCTGCTCACCGCATTCTGTTCCTGTTTCAGTGAGAGTAGGGAGAGCTGCTGCCAAGATAGGGTCAGAATCGTGGTTTTAGAGTTGGGGTAGGTCTGCAACTCTTACATCCACAACTCCTGAGAAACCAACAGTCCTTTTTAAGAGCTAATTTGTGGGTCCCTATATTGCAGCACTAGACAGGCAGGGCACAGCATATTCACATCAGTGCAAGGCCTGCAGGCACTGTATGTGCATCCATTGCTTCCACTGCATCTTTCCCAAAGCTCCAAAACTGCCTGCTGCTGCAGCTTATTTACTGTCTATATACCTTTTTTTGTGGTATTTCTGTTACAGCCGTCATATATCTCTGCTCCAAGTTTTGCTATTGGAGGCCGGTGTACTTAGTTTTTGACTGTGTGATACCCAAATTCTATACAGCGCTATTTAGCCCCCCCAAAAATTTGAAATGCCGCAGATTTGCCAGTGTGGTATTTCTGTTACAGCCGTCATATATCTCTGCTCCAAGTTTTGCCATTGGAGGATGGTGTACTTACTTTGTGGCTGCGTGATAATCAAATTCTATACAGTGCTATTCAGCCTAAAAAAAATGAGAAAGGCCACAGATTTGTCAGTGTGATATTTCTGTTACAGCCGTCATATATCTCTGCTCCAAGTTTTGCCATTGGAGGCCAGTGTACTTATTTGTGGCTGTGTGATACTTAAATTCTATACAGCGCTATTCAGCATAAAAAAACATTTGAAATGCCACAGATTTGTCAGTGTGGTATTTCTGTTACAGCCGTCATATATCCCTGCTCCAAGTTTTGCCATTGGAGGCCGGTGTACTTATTTTTTGGCTGTGTGATACTCAAATCCTATACAGCGCTATTTCGCATAAATTAACTTAAAAAAAAAATTGAATACGATCTGTTAGGTCAGGCTGAGGCCTGCCTGGTGTTTGGGTTTGAAAAATCGTAGATTTGCAGGCATACTGATCACATATTATTTTTCTACTAATAAAGATATTTGTGTTGAGCATTTGAAATAGTGCAGTAGTCCTTTTAAAATGGTTAAGGCATGGGGCAAGGGATGGTGAAGTGGACGTGATGTTGATGGTGCATCCAGAGGACGAGGCTGTGGGCAAGGTGAAATTGGGCAACAACAAAGACCCACATCTTCTCGCTCGACCTTCCTGTCCCAGTTTCTAGGGGAACGCGGCATACCACTATTGAAGCCAGAGCAGTGTGAACCGGTTGTTGGTTGGATAGCGGATAATGCTTCCAGTTACTTAGCCACCATCACAACCACCTTGTCTTCCATTCTGTCAAATCTGAGTAGCCGTGAGTGTGGCCAGGATATTTCTCACACTGATCCTCCATCCTCTCACCATGCCGAGTGCCCTGAGACAACTGATCCCACACTTGGACACTCTGAAGAGCTGTTCATTGTTCCATTTCAAGATTCAGAAATCTCTGCCAGTCAACTTGAAGTGGGGAAAGATGAGATCGCATGTAGAGCTGCCCAAAGCTTTGAGCAGCCCCGGTCACACGAAGGCGATCGTGGGAAAGTGTCACAAGAGGTGGACGATGATGAAACACAATTGCCAGAAAGACAGGAGGAGGAGCAGGGTGCGGATGTGGAAGATGAGGTGGTGGATGACATAGTGACTAACCCAACCTGGCAGGAAAACATGCATAGCAAGGACAGCAGCACAAATGTGGAAGGAGGCATATCCCCCCAACAGGCAGGAAGAAGCAGTATGGTGGCCACAGACAGAAGGCATCGTGCATCCGTTCCCTGTAACATCAACATGAGTGAAGTTGCCATTCCACCTGTGAGATCTTCCAGAGTCTGGATATTTTTTAAAGACTCTGCCGATAACCCCAAACAGGCCATTTGCAGCACCTGCCATGCCCGCATCAGCAGTCGTAGTAAAACCAACCAGCCTTACCACTGCCAGCATGATCAGGCACATGCAAGCAAAGTATCCAACTTTGTAGGCTTTGTAGAACCCCAGGCTCCAGGACCACTGCCTGCTGGTCACACAACTGCTTCTTCCACTGTTTTGCATAGAAGCCAATCCCCAGTACACCGTGTATGTGTAGATGCCTCTTGCTCTGCACCTGTTGTGGCCCACAGTCAAGCAGCACCATCAGCAAGCACATCCATGCTCTTGTCCCAGCACAGCATTCAGTTGTCTATAACCCAGTCTTTGGAACGTAAGCGGAAATACCCTGCCAACGCCCCACAGGCCACAGTCCTCAATTCTAATATTTCTCTTCTGCTTGCACTAGAAATGGTGCCTTTTAGGCTTGTTGAGACGGAAGCTTTACGCAACCTGATGGCGGCAGCCATCCCAAGGTACTCGGTCCCCAGTCGCCCCTATTTCTCCCGGTGTGCCGTACCAGCATTACACCAGCATGTGTCCCAAAACATTAGCTGTGCCCTCAACAATGCTGTTACCGGGAAAGTCCATGTGGGCAGGGACGGTACATCTCACTGATGGCACACTGGGTTAACATAGTGGAAGCCAGGACCCAGTCCAACCTTGGTATGGAACACTTCCTCCCCACACCGAGGATTGCTGGCCCTACGTCAATCAGGGTTACCCCCACAGTCTACAGCTCCTGCACCTCCTCTTCCTCTTCATCCTCCATGTCTGAAATCAACACATCAGTCAGAAGCTGGAAGCACTGCAGCACTGCCTCAGCCAAACGGCAACAGGCTGTGCTGAAGCTAATCAGCATAGGTGACAAACCGCACAATGCAGAAGAGGTGTGGACAGCGCTGAAAGAGCAGTCAGATGTTTTGATGACACCGCTGAACCTACAGCCAGGCACGGTCATGTGTGACAATGGAAGTAACCTGGTGGCAGCTCTAAGGCAAGGTGAGCTCACACACATAACTTGCTTGGCCCATGTACTTAACCTCGTGGTTCAACGTTTTCTGAAAAGCTACCCGGAGCTGCCCGGATCTGCGAGTGAAAGTATGCTGTCTATCTGCCCATTTTAGAGAGTCAGCTAGAGCTTCAGCCACCCTTGCCGTGCTTCAGCAGCGTTTTCAGCTTCCAGCTCACTGACTGTTGTGTGATGTCCCCACGCACTGGAGCTCTATGCTGCATATGTTGGAAAGGATTTGTGAGCAGAAGAGGGCCGTTGTTGACTACCAACATCAACAAGGCCGTTGAATTTCAGGTCAGACTCCACACATAAGACCTCAAGAGTGGATATGGATGTCAGACATATATAACATCTTCCAAAACTTTGAGGACTGCACCAAGATGGTGAGCGGCAATGATGCCATAATTAGCATCACCTCCCGCTTCTCAGCATTCTGAAAAACTCTCTGCTCACAATCAAAGAGGATGCATTGCAGGCGGAGCACGAGGACATGGAGCAAGGAAACATACAGGGGGATTGCACTCAGCCCAGCCTCATGTCCTTTCAACATGGATTGGTAGGCAATGAGGAGGAGGAGGAAGAACAGAAGCTATTTTCATGCGCTATAGACGGTACTACAAACATATCTGTATTAGCTTCTGTTCAGCGGGGATGGCCTGAGGACAGGGAGGAGGAGGATGAGGATAAGGAGGAGGACAGCATGGTCAGTCATCCTGTTGGTTAGGACACGGAAGTCTTGCCTGTTAGCAGTCTGGTACGCATGGCTGACTTTACATTGCGCTGCATTTCACATGACCCTCGGATTATCAAAATTTTGGGTGACACTTCTAGACCCACACTACAAGGAGAACTTTCAATCTCTTCTGCCTGAGGCAGAGAGGTGTACTAAAATGTTGCAGTACCAGAGGGCCCTTGTAGCGGAATTACTTAAAAAAATTCCCATGTGAGAACGCTGGCTCCAAGTGAGAGAGACAGAAGTACAATCCAGCTCAGGCACGGAAACAATAGCCTAGTTCTGGGACAGTTTTCTCAGACCCTCTCATTGTGGCGGCACAGAGGCAAGGGGTGCTGTCACAAGAAGTGCAATGTTTGGGAAGATGGTGAGGGAGTACCTTGCAGATCGTACAAATGTC
This sequence comes from Ranitomeya imitator, assembly GCF_032444005.1. NCBI lineage: Eukaryota > Metazoa > Chordata > Amphibia > Anura > Dendrobatidae > Ranitomeya > Ranitomeya imitator. The sequence continues at coordinate 57,426,795 of NC_091291.1, forward strand.
CTCCGTGATTCCTCTGTGCCTTTTAATTATTGGGTATACAACCTGGACATGTGGCATGAACTGGCCTGCCCTGCTGCTAGCATTCTGTCAGAGAGGGTTTTTAGTGCCGCTGGTGGAATTATAACAGATAAGCGCATCCGCCTGTCCACTGAAAATGCTGACAGGCTGACTCATCAAAATGAACAAAGCCTGGATTGGGAAAGACTTCTGTACACCACCAAGTGAAACCAGCGAAACATAACCTCAAATACATTCTCTGTTTTGGGGAAGTGTATTCTCATGCACCTCTTCACAACCACACACTTCCAGATTTGGTCTGTTTGTTTTTATCCTTCTCCACACCCTCCTCCTCCTCATCCAGAACCACTATATCACCAGGGTGAATGTGGTCTGTACGGTGCATTTAGGCCAAGGGTGCTGTGATGGCACTCTTATTTTTTTTAAAAAGGACAACGCATTGGAAAATTGGGCATGGCATTCCATTGGGCCTTTTTCTTAACTCGGTCTCCGTCAATCTGTCTTGTACCTGCCACTAGATCACCAGGATCAACGTGCTCTGTACCGTGCATGTTGGCCAAGGAGTTTGTAATGGCACTCTCTTGTTTTTAAAAAAAGGATTTTACACTGGGGAATTGGGCATGACATTGCATTGGGCCTACTTCTTAACTCGGTCGCCTGCAATCTGTCCTGTACCTGCCAGTAGATCACCAGGGTGAACGTGGTCTGTGCGGGGCATATAGGGCTAGGGGGCTGTGATGGCACTATTTTAATCAGTCCAAAAAGGACACCACATTGGGGAATTGGGCATGGCATTCCATTGGGCCTACTTCTTAACTCTGTCTCCTGCAGTGTTTCTTATTTAACTGCTACTAGATCACCAGGGTGAATGTGCTTTTTACTGTTATAGGCCGGTGAAGTTTGGGTGAAGGGGGCTGTGATGGCACTAGTCTAATTTTATAAAAGGTACCCCCCATTGGTGAAAGCACATCCCTGTTGGCAAACACTTCATAATCATAACATTTGTGTACCTTCAAGAGCTCACTTGAAAAGCTCCTTTTTGTGTTGCCTGGCTGTTAACATTGGACACAATACACTTCATTTAAATTTGATAAAGCAATGATGTTACTTTGCCTCATAGTTCATTAAAAATATAGCTTTGTCCATTATATTTGTTTCTCTCCTTAACTTTGTCTGCCTCAAATGTACAAATTGAGAATATACAAATGGCGATTTGTAAAAAAGATTGAAATACTGTATACTGAATGCATTCAGGCAATCACATAGCTGCATTTCTTGTAAAACATTTATAGATGTGACAGACATTGCTCAAAGTGACACACTCTTGATAAATGTTTGTTTATTCACTTCACAAACAGTTCTAAACCTCTATATGTTTGCTGTTTGTCATTGAAAAACATTAAGGTTTACTGAAACTATGTCGGTAGTGGTTTGATCTCAATCCTTGTGGCTTTTATTTTCTAGGGGTTTATTGCCCCTCGTCTGATGACTCCATGATATCTCAGTTTCATCCAACCTTGAAAAGTGGCCACTTGAAGGTGTGGGTGAAACTAGAGTTACTGCATAGTGTTATTCACTATATAAGACCAGAGAAGCATGACTAAGACAGATGCCAAAACTGGGGTACCTATACATGTATAGTGTGCTGATACCTGCATAAATGGGGACTCCCATGCAGTGTAGGTAATCTCCCAGGGGTTCTCTGTCTTGGTGTTGCTTCTCTGATATTCCAAACGGATGATGTTTAAAAGCTTCGTGGTGATGATCTAACTATATTGTATGAAGTTAATCTTCATATATAAGTAATCACTATATTTATTTAACTCCTTTACCCCAAGGGTGATTTGCACGTTAATAACCGGGCCAATTTTTACAATTCTGACCACTGTCCCTTTATGAGGTTATAATTCTGGAACGCTTCAACGGATCCCAGTGATTCTGACACTAATTTCTCATGACATATTGTAATTCATGATAGTGGTAAAATTTATTTGATATTACCTGCATTTATTTGTGAAAAAAACGGAAATTTGGCAAAAATGTAGAAAATTTTGCAATTTTCCAACTTTGAATTTTTATGCAATTAAATCACAGAGATATGTCACACAAAATATTTAATAAGTAACATTTACCACATGTCTACTTTACATCAGCACAATTTTGGAACCAAAGTTTTTTTTAGGGAGTTATAAGGGTTAAAAGTTGACCAACAATTTCTCATTTTTACTACACCATTTTATTTTAGGGACCACATCTCATTTGAAGTCATTTTGAGGGGTCTATATGATAAAATATACCCAAGTGTGACACCATTCTAAAAACTGCACCCATCAAGGTGCTCAAAACCACATTCAAGAAGTTTATTAACCCTTCAGGTGTTTCTCAGGAATTTTTGGAATGTGTAAATAAAAATGAACATTTAACTTTTTTTCACAAAAAAATTATTTCAGCTCCAATTTGTTTTATTTTACCAAGGGTAACAGGAGAAAATGGACCCCAAATGTTGTTGTAAACCACTGTTTGGGCGCATGACAGAGCTCGGAAGCAAAGGAGCGCCATTTGACTTTTCAATGCAAAATTGACTGGAATTGAGATGGGACACCATGTTACGTTTGGAGAGCCACTGATGTGCCTAAACATTGAAACCCCCCACAAGTGACACCATTTTGGAAAGTAGACCCCCTAAGGAACTTATCTAGAGGTGTGGTGAGCACTTTGACCCACCAAGTGCTTCACAGAAGTTTATAATGCAGAACCGTAAAAATAAAAAATCATATTTTTTCACAAAAATTATATTTTCGCCCCCAATGTTTTATTTTCTCAAGGGTAAGAGAAGAAATTGGACCCTAAAAGTTGTTGTACAATTTGTCCTGAGTACGCTGATACCCCATATGTGGGGGTAAACCACTGTTTGGGCACATGGGAGAGATTGGAAGGGAAGGAGCGCCGTTTGACTTTTCAATGCAAAATTGACAGGAATTGAGATGGGACGCTATGTTGCATTTGGAGAGCCACTGATGTGCCTAAACATTGAAACCCCCCAGAATTGACACCATTTTGGAAAGTAGACCCCCTAAGGAACTTATCTAGATGTGTGGTGAGCACTTTGACCCACCAAGGGCTTCACAGAAGTTTATAATGCAGAGCCGTAAAAATAAAAAGTTTTTCTTTTCCCCACAAAAATTATTTTTTAGCCCCCAGTTTTGTATTTTCCCAAGGGTAACAGGAGAAATAGGACCGAAAAAGTTGTTGGCCAATTTGTCCTGAGTACACTGATACCCCATATGTTGGGGGGAACCACTGTTTGGGCACATGGGAGAGCTCGGAAGGGAAGGAGCACCATTTGGAAAGCAGACTTAGATGGAATGGTCTGTGTTCTGATAAGGTAATTCAGTACCACAATGGACATAGAGGTCAGAGCACATACAGTGACCTGACAATAACCCAAAAACATAGAACGAGCTCTGAGACGTGGGAACTCTGCTGACCGCAATCCCTAATCCTCTCCAACCACACTAGAGGCAGCCGTGGATTGCGCCTAACGCTCCCTATGCAACTCGGCACAGCCTGAGAAACTAGCTAGCCTGAAGATAGAAAATAAGCCTACCTTGCCTCAGAGAAATACCCCAAAGGAATAGGCAGCCCCCACATGTAATGACTGTGAGTTAAGATGAAAAGACAAACGTAGAGATGAAATAGATTTAGCAAAGTGAGGCCCGACTTTCTGAACAGAGCGAGGATAGGAAAGGTAACTTTGCGGTCAACACAAAACCCTACAAAAACCACGCAAAGGGGCAAAAAGACCCTCCGTACCGAACTAACGGCACAGAGGTACACCCTCTGCGTCCCAGAGCTTACAGCAAGCAGAAAAAAACAAATAGACAAGCTGGACAGAAAAAAACAGCAAACAAAAAAGCAAAGCAGAACTTAGCTATGCAGAGCAGCAGGCCACAGGAACGATCCAGGAGGAAACAGGTCCAATACTAGAACATTGACTGGAGGCCAGGATCAAGGCACTAGGTGGAGTTAAATAGAGCAACACCTAACGACTTCACCACATCACCTGAGGAAGGAAACTCAGAAGCCGCAGTACCACTTTCCTCCACCAACGGAAGCTCACAGAGAGAATCAGCCGAAGTACCACTTGTGACCACAGGAGGGAGCTCTGCCACAGAATTCACAACAGTACCCCCCCCCCTTGAGGAGGGGTCACCGAACCCTCACCAGAGCCCCCAGGACGACCAGGATGAACCACATGAAAGGCATGAACAAGATCAGGGGCATGGACATCAGAGGCAAAGACCCAGGAATTATCTTCCTGAGCATAACCCTTCCACTTAACCAGATACTGGAATTTCCGTCTTGAAACACGAGAATCCAAAATCTTCTCCACAATATACTCCAACTCCCCCTCCACCAAAACCGGGGCAGGAGGATCAACAGATGGAACCATAGGTGCCACGTATCTCCGCAACAATGACCTATGGAATACGTTATGTATGGAAAAAGAATCTGGAAGGGTCAGACGAAAAGACACAGGATTAAGAACCTCAGAAATCCTATACGGACCAATGAAACGAGGTTTAAACTTAGGAGAGGAAACCTTCATAGGAATATGACGAGAATATAACCAAACCAAATCCCCAACACGAAGTCGGGGACCCACACAGCGTCTGCGATTAGCGAAACGTTGAGCCTTCTCCTGGGACAAGGTCAAATTGTCCACTACATGAGTCCAAATCTGCTGCAACCTGTCCACCACAGTATCCACACCAGGACAGTCCGAAGACTCAACCTGCCCTGAAGAGAAACGAGGATGGAACCCAGAGTTGCAGAAAAACGGCGAAACCAAGGTAGCCGAGCTGGCCCGATTATTAAGGGCGAACTCAGCCAAAGGCAAAAAGGACACCCAGTCATCCTGATCAGCAGAAACAAAGCATCTCAGATTTGTTTCCAAGGTCTGATTGGTTCGTTCGGTCTGGCCATTAGTCTGAGGATGGAAAGCCTAGGAAAAAGACAAGTCAATGCCCATCCTACCACAAAAGGCTCGCCAAAACCTCGAAACAAACTGGGAACCTCTGTCAGAAACGATATTCTCTGGAATGCCATGTAAACGAACCACATGCTGGAAGAACAATGGCACCAAATCAGAGGAGGAAGGTAATTTAGACAAGGGTACCAAATGGACCATCTTAGAGAAACAATCACAGACCACCCAAATGACTGACATCTTTTGAGAGACGGGAAGATCTGAAATAAAATCCATAGAGATATGTGTCCAAGGCCTCTTCGGGACCGGCAAGGGCAAAAGCAACCCACTGGCACGAGAACAGCAGGGCTTAGCCCGAGCACAAATCCCACAGGACTGCACAAAAGAACGCACATCCTGCGACAGAGATGGCCACCAAAAGGATCTAGCCACTAACTCTCTGGTACCAAAGATTCCAGGATGACCAGCCAACACCGAACAATGAACCTCAGAGATAACTTTATCCGTCCACCTATCAGGGACAAACAGCTTCTCTGCTGGGCAACGATCAGGCTTATTAGCCTGAAATTTTTGCAGCACCCGCCGCAAATCAGGGGAGATGGCAGACACAATTACTCCCTCTTTGAGGATACCCGCCGGCTCAGATAAACCCGGAGAGTCGGGCACAAAACTCCTAGACAGAGCATCCGCCTTCACATTTTTAGAGCCCGGAAGGTACGAAATCACAAAGTCAAAACGGGCAAAAAACAGCGACCAACGAGCCTGTCTAGGATTTAACCGCTTAGCAGACTCGAGATAAGTCAAGTTCTTATGATCAGTCAAGACCACCACGCGATGCTTAGCTCCTTCAAGCCAATGACGCCACTCCTCGAATGCCCACTTCATGGCCAGCAATTCTCGATTGCCCACATCATAATTTCGCTCAGCAGGCGAAAACTTCCTGGAAAAGAAGGCGCATGGTTTCATCACCGAGCAATCAGAACTTCTCTGTGACAAAACAGCCCCTGCTCCAATCTCAGAAGCATCAACCTCGACCTGGAATGGAAGCGAAACATCTGGTTGACACAACACAGGGGCAGAAGAAAAACGATACTTCAACTCTTGAAAAGCTTCCACAGCAGCAGAAGACTAATTGACCACATCAGCACCCTTCTTGGTCAAATTGGTCAATGGTTTAGCAATACTAGAAAAATTGCAGATGAAGCGACGATAAAAATTAGCAAAGCCCAGGAACTTTTGCAGACTTTTCAGAGATGTCGGCTGAGTCCAATCATGGATGGCTTGGACCTTAACAGGGTCCATCTCGACAGTAGAAGGGGAAAAGATGAACCCCAAAAATGAAACCTTCTGAACACCAAAGAGACACTTTGATCCCTTCACAAACAAAGAATTAGCACGCAGGACCTGAAACACCGTTCTGACCTGCTTCACATGAGACTCCCAATCATCCGAGAAGATCAAAATGTCATCCAAGTACACAATCAGGAATTTATCCAGGTACTCTCGGAAGATGATATGCATAAAGGACTGAAACACTGATGGAGCATTGGCAAGTCCGAATGGCATTACTAGATATTCAAAATGGCCCTCGGGCGTATTAAATGCAGTTTTCCATTCATCGCCTCGCTTAATACGCACAAGATTATACGCACCACGAAGATCTATCTTGGTGAACCAACTAGCCCCCTTAATCCGAGCAAACAAATCAGATAACAACGGCAAGGGGTACTGACATTTAACCGTGATCTTATTTAGAAGGCGGTAATCTATACAAGGTCTCAGCGAACCATCCTCCTTGGCTACAAAAAAGAACCCTGCTCCCAATGGCGACGATGACGGGCGAATATGCCCCTTCTCCAAGGACTCCTTCACATAACTCCGCATAGCGGCGTGCTCAGGCACAGACAAATTAAACAGTTGACCTTTTGGGAATTTACTACCAGGAATCAAATCGATAGCACAATCACAATCCCTATGCGGAGGTAGGGTATCGGACTTGGGCTCATCAAATACATCCCGGTAATCAGACAAGAACTCTGGAACCTCAGAAGGGGTGGATGATGAAATAGTCAGAAATGGGACATCACCATGTACCCCCTGACAACCCCAGCTGGACACAGACATGGATTTCCAATCTAATACTGGATTATGGACTTGTAGCCATGGCAACCCCAACACGACCACATCATGCAGATTATGCAACACCAGAAAGCGAATAACCTCCTGATGTGCAGGAGCCATGCAAGCTGGGTCCAGTACTGAGGCTTGTTCTTGGCCAAAGGCGTAGCATCAATTCATCTCAATGGAATAGGACACTGCAAGGGCTCCAAGAAAAACCCACAACGCCTAGCATACTCCAAAGTCCATCAAATTCAGGGCAGCGCCTGAATCCACAAATGCCATGACAGAATACGATGACAAAGAGCAGATCAAGGTAACGGACAGAAGAAATTTTGACTGTACCGTACCAATGGTGGCAGACCTAACGAACCGCTTAGTGCGCTTAGGACAATCAGAGATAGCATGAGTGGAATCACCACAGTAGAAACACAGCCTATTCAGACGTCTGTGTTCTTGCCGTTCAACCCTGGTCAAAGTCCTATTGCACTGCATAGGCTCAGGTTTAAGCTCAGGTAATACCGCCAAATGGTGCACAGATTTACGCTCACGCAAGCGTCGACCGATCTGAATGGCCAAAGACATAGACTCATTCAGACCAGCAGGCATAGGAAATCCCACCATGACATCCTTAAGGGCTTCAGAGAGACCCTTTCTGAAAAAAGCTGCGAGCGCACCTTCATTCCATTGAGTGAGTACGGACCACTTTCTAAATTTCTGACAATATACCTCTATCTCATCCTGACCCTGACACAGAGCCAGCAAATTTTTCTCTGCCTGATCCACTGAATTAGGTTCATCGTACAGCAATCCGAGAGCCAGGAAAAACGCATCGATATTACTTAATGCAGGATCTCCTGACGCAAGAGAAAATGCTCAGTCCTGAGGGTCGCCACGTAAAAAAGAAATAATGATCCTAACTTGTTGAACTGGGTCACCAGAGGAGCGAGGTTTCAAAGCTAGAAATAGTTTACAATTATTTTTGAAACTCAGAAATTTAGTTCTATCTCCAAAAAACAAATCAGGAATAGGAATTCTCGGTTCTAACATAGAATTCTGAACCACAAAGTCTTGAATATCCTGTACTCTTGCCGTGAGCTGATCCACACATGAAGACAGACCTTTAATGTCCATCGCTACACCTGTGTCCTGAACCACCCAAATGTCTAGGGGAAAAAAAAGGCAAAACACAGTGCAGAGAAAAAAAATGGTCTCAGAACTTCTTTTTTCCCTCTATTGAGAATCATTAGTACTTTGGGCCTCCAGTACTGTTCTGATAAGGTAATTCAGTACCACAATGGACATAGAGGTCAGAGCACATGCAGTGACCTGACAATAACCCAAAAACATAGAACGAGCTCTGAGACGTGGGAACTCTGCTGACCGCAATCCCTAATCCTCTCCAACCACATTAGAGGCAGCCGTGGATTGCGCCTAACGCTCCCTATGCAACTCGGCACAGCCTGAGAAACTAGCTAGCCTGAAGATAGAAAATAAGCCTACCTTGCCTCAGAGAAATACCCCAAAGGAATAGGCAGCCCCCACATGTAATGACTGTGAGTTAAGATGAAAAGACAAACGTAGAGATGAAATAGATTTAGCAAAGTGAGGCCCGACTTTCTGAACAGAGCGAGGATAGGAAAGGTAACTTTGCGGTCAACACAAAACCCTACAAAATACCACGCAAAGGGGGCAAAAAGACCCTCCGTACCGAACTAACGGCACGGAGGTACACCCTCTGCGTCCCAGAGCTTCCAGCAAGCAGAAAAAAACAAATAGACAAGCTGGACAGAAAAAAACAGCAAACAAAATAGCAAAGCAGAACTTAGCTATGCAGAGCAGCAGGCCACAGGAACGATCCAGGAGGAAACAGGTCCAATACTAGAACATTGACTGGAGGCCAGGATCAAGGCACTAGGTGGAGTTAAATAGAGCAACACCTAACGACTTCACCACATCACCTGAGGAAGGAAACTCAGAAGCCGCAGTACCACTTTCCTCCACCAACGGAAGCTCACAGAGAGAATCAGCTGAAGTACCACTTGTGACCACAGGAGGGAGCTCTGCCACAGAATTCACAACAGGTCTGCAGGCGTCACATTGCGTTTGCAGAGCCCCTAATGTACCTAAACAGTAGAAACCCCCCACAAGTGACCCCATATTGGAAACCAGACCCCCCAAGGAACTTATCTAGATGTGTTGTGAGAACTTTGAACCCCCAAGTGTTTCACTACAGTTTATAACGCAGAGCCGTGAAAATAAAAATCTTTTTTTTTTCCACAAAAATTATTTTTTAGCCCCCAGTTTTTTCTCAAGGGTAACAGGAGAAATTGGACACCAAAAGTTGTTCTCCAATGTGTCTTGAGTACGCTGATACCCCATATGTTGGGGTAAACCCCTGTTTGGGCACACGGGAGAGCTCGGAAGGGAAGGAGCACTGTTTTACTTTTTCAACGCAGAATTAGCTGGAATTGAGATCGGACACCATGTCGCATTTTGGAGAGCCCCTGATGTGCCTAAAAAGTGGAATCTCCCCAATTATAACTGAAACCCTAATCCAAACACACCCCTAACCCTAATCTTCATGGTAACCCTAAACACACCCCTAACCCTGACACACCCCTAACCCTAATCCCAACCCTATTCCCAACTGTAAATGTAATCCAAACCCTAACCCTAACTTTAGCCCCAACCCTAACCCTAACTTTAACCCCAACCCTAACTTTAGCCCCAACCCTAACCCTAGCCCCAACCCCAGCCCTATCCCTAGCCCTAACCCTAGCCCTAACCCTAGCCCTAACCCTAACCCTAGCCCTTTCCCTAATGGTAAAATGGAAATAAATACATTTTTTTAATTTTTCCCTAACTAAGGGGGTGATGAAGGTGGGTTTGATTTACTTTTATAGCGGTGTTTTTAGCGGATTTTTATGATTGGCAGCCATCACACACTGAAAGACGCTTTTTATTGCAAAAAATATTTTTTGCGTACCACATTTTGAGAGCTATCATTTTTCCATATTTTGGTCCACAGAGTCATGTGAGGTCTTGTTTTTTGCTGGACGAGTTGACGTTTTTATTGGTAACATTTTTGGGCATGTGACATTTTTTGATCGCTTTTTATTCCGATTTTTGTGAGGCAGAATGATCAAAAACCAGCTATTCATGAATTTCTTTTAGGGGAAGCATTTATACCGTTCCACGTTTGGTAAAATGGATAAAGCAGTTTTATTCTTCGGGTCAGTACGATTACAGCGATACCTCATTTATATCATTTTTTATTTAGTTTTGGCGCTTTTATACGATAAAAACTATTTTATAGAAAAAATAATTATTTTTGCATCGCTTTATTCTGAGGACTATAACTTTTTTATTTTTTCGCTGATGATGCTGTATGGTGGCTCATTTTTTGCGGGACAAGATGACGTTTTCAACGGTACCATGGTTATTTATATCCGTCTTTTTGATCGCGTGTTATTCCACTTTTTGTTTGGTGGTATGATAATAAAGCGTTGTTTTTTGCCTTTTTTATTTATTTTTTTTTACCGCGTTCACTGAAGGGGTTAACTAGCGGGACAGTTTTATAGGTGGGGTCGTTACGGACGTGGCGATACTAAATATGTGTACTTTTATTGTTTTTTTTTATTTAGATAAAGAAATGTATTTATAGGAACAATATTTTTTTTTGGGGGGGAATTTTTTGGGGAATTTTGTAAAATTTTTTTACACGTGAAAATTTTTTGTTTTTACACTATAACATTGCCCCAGGGGGGGCATCATGTTATAGTGTAAGATCGCTAATCTGACACTTTGCTGTGCACTGTGTCAGATCAGCGATCTAACATGCACAGCTCCAGGCTTCACAGTGCCTGCTCTGAGCAGGTACTGTGAAGCCACCTCACTCCCTGCAGGACCTGGATGCCGTGGCCATTTTGGATCCGGGGCCTGCAGCGAGGAAGGAGGTAAGAGACCTTCGGGGGTCTCCGGGAAGCACGCAGGGAGCCCCCTCCCTGCGCGATGCTTCCCTGTACCGCTGGTGTGCCAGGGGTTAATGTGCCGGGAGGGGTCCGTGACCGCTCCTGGCACATAGCGCCGGATGTCAGCTGCGATAGGCAGCTGACACCTGGCCGCGATCGGCCGCGCTCCCCCTGTGAGCGCGGCCGATCGCTATGACGTACTATCCCGTCGGTGGTCATACAGGTCCACCCAACCTCGACGGGATAGTACGTCATATGTCAGAAAGGGGTTAATCCTTATATGTACTTTTTAACCTGTGTATGTTAACACATACAAAAGTGTACGCACTCACACTATTTAATCATACTATTCCTTGAATTTTGCAGTTTGCAATAAAATCGCCTTGTAATGCAAGTATTTGCCTTTTTTAAAGCCGTATCTGAACCTTAGTGTTAAAAACATGTCAAATAAAATTGCAAAATTCTCCTGTAAATAATTGTGCAAAGAGAGAACCATCATACCATTAAAAATTATGAGTGAATTATCCTGGGCCCATCCAGTATGTGAGTTCCAAGGCCTAATGGGGTGCATATGACTATACAGCATGGCTCACCTTCCTGCCAATATATAAAACCAAGGAGTATGGAGCACAAAATGCATATTGTGAAGTGGATTTTCCTGGGCCCATCCACTATGTGGGTTCTAAGGCCTAATGGGGTGCTTATGACTATACAGCAGGGCTCACCTTCCTGCCAATATATAAAACCAAGGAGTATGGAGCATAAAATGCATATTCTGAAATGGATTTTCCTGGGCCCATCCACAATTTGGGTTCCAAGGCCTAATGGGGTGCATATGACTATGCAGCATGGCTCGCTTTCCTGCCAGTGTATAAAACAAAGTAGTATGGAGCACAAAATGCATATTGTGAAATGGATTTTCCTGGGCCCATCCACTATGTGAGTTCCAAGGCCTAATGGGGTGCATATGACTATGTAGCAGAGCTCGTGTTGCCACCAATGTGTAAAACAAAGGAGTACGGGAGTACAAAATGCATATTGTGAAGTCTATTTTCACAGGCACATCCACTATGTGGGTTCAAAGGATTATTGGGGTGCATATGAATTGGTAGCAGGGCAGGCCTTGAATTCAATGGAACACTTTTTCAGGAGTCCCCCCTGGACATCTTATGACAAGGGTATTGTGGTGCGTCGTAATTGTTGGCAGCCCATCTACTCACAGCATAGGCTACAACAGCTAAGGAGATCCACTGTTTCATAATGGCCCTTAAAGAAGATTAATGCCGCCTGATGCACCAGTAAAAATAGGCTCTGTGACTTTAAGGCCGGCGTCACACTAGGCGTAAGTAAATACGGTCCGTTTTTTATGGCCGTAATACGCAGTAATTGTCCCAAAACACTGTTCCATATTCAATGCGAGGATGTGATTTTTACGCACAAATTTATCCATGTGTCATCCGTATGGCTTCCGTACGGCGATTTTTTTCTCGCAGGCTTGCAAAATGGACATATCATGGATCCATCGGCTCAAATATTCTTAAAAACATATATACAGTCTATATATAAATATATATATATATATATATATATATATATATATATATATATATATATGTCAGTGAGTCACACATAAATATATATTTATGTGTGTCTCACTGACCTCACAAACCCAACAGGATATGAGACATGGTTTGCATACAGTAATATCCCTTCTTTTATTACATATTCCTCTTTAGTAATGTAAGAAGTGTCTTTGTGTCAAATGTGGGGTCTCTAGCTATTAAATTAAAGGGCTAAATCCCAGAAAAAATTTTCTTCGCCAGAGTGGCGTATTTTTTGCACAATATGCTGACAAACGCAGCATGCTGCGATTTTCTACGCCCATAACGTACCGTATATTACGGATGCGTAATATACGGCAGATAGGAGCTGCCCCATAGAGAATCATTGGGCCGTGTGCAATGCGTATTTTCTGGAGGGATTTTCTGCGCTCATACGTCCGTAAAACTTGCTAGTGTAATGCCGGCCTAAGAGTCCCTCCTTCGTAAATGAAACAAGATGGATCTGCTTATGTGTCACACACCATATGGCCAGCTAGGGTTGTTTAAATGTTACAATAACATTTCCCAGTGAATGCATTTGTAGTGGTTGAAAGCAATGTTAAAGTTGAAAAAAGGGTTCAAAATCGCAGCTTCTGAACTAAGCCTAAGTGGGAGAGGATATTTTCAGTCTGGGGTTAAATATTTGGCCTTACAGGGATGTCATTAACCTGTAAAGAATGTACCTTGACATATTTCCAAGCAAAACCCGTTTTGGTTTAGTTTTCATGAGTTTTTGTGGCACCGGAAAAAATGGCATAAATCTCAGAAAAAAATGATTAAGGCTGTGAACTAGGAGTCAGAAATGCTTCCAGGGGCGATCCTCATGAGGTCCCTGTGTCATTTGAGCAGTGTTTCCATCATTTTCAGACGTTTTTACACCTTAAAAGGACCCCCGGGGGAGTGATTGCAGTAAAAATACTCGGGTCTCTAATAAATTTACATTGGGCTCATTGTTCTGGCCGAGTACCGGAGTATTCCAATTTGCTTGACCCGAGCAATGAGCACCCGAGCATTTTAATGCTCGCCCATCACTAGTCAATATGTTTTGTGTTTACAGTCATGGCCAAAAGTATTGACACCCCTGCAATTCTGTCAGATAATACTCATTTTCTTCTTGAAAATGATTGCAAACGATAATTATTTGGTATTATTATCTTCATTTAATTTGTCTTAAATGAAAAAACACAAAAAGAATTGTCCTAAAGCCAAATTGGATATAATTCCACACCAAACATAAAAAAGGGGGTGGACAAAAGTATTGGCACTGTTCGAAAAATCATGCGATGCTTCTCTAATTTGTGTAATTAACAGCACCTGTAACTTACCTCTGGCACCTAACAGGTGTTGGCAATAACTAAATCACACTTGCAGCCAGTTGACATGGATTAAAGTTGACTCAACCTCTGTCCTGTGTCCTTGTGTGTACCACATTGAGCATGGAGAAAAGAAAGAAGACCAAAGAACTGTCTGAGGACTTGAGAAACCAAATTGTGAGGAAGCATGAGCAATCTCAAGGCTACAAGTCCATCTCCAAAGACCTGAATGTTCCTGTGTCTACTGTGCACAGTGTCATCAAGAAGTTTAAAGCCCTTGGCACTGTGGCTAACTTCCCTAGATGTGGACAGTGTTGTGAATTCTGTGGCTGAGTTCACTTCTGTGGTCACAAGTGGTATTGCAGTCTCTGGGCTTCCTCCCTCAGGTGTTTTGGTGAGCTCGTTGGCTGCCTTGCTATTTAGCTCCACCTGAGTCTGTCTTCCTTGCTCCTTGTCTATGTTCCAGTGTTGGATCTGAGCTACTGCATCTTTCCTTGGGCCTGCTGCTCTGCTAGATAAGTGCTTCTAGTTTGTTTTCTGTTTTTTCTGTCCAGCTTGCTATTATCTTTTGCTGGAAGCTCTGAGAAGCAAAGGGGTGCACCGCCGTGCTGTTAGTTCGGCACGGTGGGTCTTTTTGCCCCTTTGCATGGTTTTCGTTTTAGGGTTTTTTGTAGACTGCATAGTTCTCTTTGCTATCCTCGCTCTGTCTAGGATATCGGGCCTCACTTTGCTGAATCTATTTCATTCCTACGTTTGTCTTTTCATCTTGCTAACAGTCATTATATGTGGGGGGCTGCCTATTCCTTTGGGGTATTTCTCTGAGGTAAGTCAGGCTTGTATTTCTATCTTCAGGCTAGTCAGCTCCTCAGGCAGTGCCGAGTTGCATAGGTAGTGATAGGCGCAATCCACTGCTGCTTATAGTTGTGTGAGGATAGATCGGGTACTGCAGTCTACAGAGATTCCACGTCTCAGAGCTCGTCCTATTGTTTTTGGTTATTGCCAGATCTCTGTATGTGCGCTGATTACTGCACGCTGTGTTGCCTGATTGCCAGCCATAACAGTACAAGGAGCCACACCAATGATTCCCAATAGAGGGAAAAAAGAAATCCTGACATCATTTTTTTTTCTTAGCTCTGTCTTCAGTCTTTTTTTTCCCCTAGACATTAGAGTGCTTCAGGACACAGCTGTGGACATGGATATTCAGGCTCTGTGCTCCTCAATGGATAATCTCGTTGTAAATGTACAAAAGATTCAAGATACTATTGATCAGAAATCGATGCTAGAACCAAGAATTCCGATTCCTGATTTGTTTTTTGGTGACAGAACTAAGTTCCTGAGCTTCAGAAATAATTGTAAGCTATTTTTGGTCTTGAAACCTCATTCTTCTGGTAATCCTATTCAACAGGTTTTGATTATTATTTCTTTTTTGCGCGGCGACCCACAGGACTGGGCGTTTTCTCTTGCACCAGGAGATTCTGCATTGAGTAATGTTGATGCATTTTTCCAGGCGCTGGGATTGCTTTACGATGAGCCTAATTCAGTGGATCAGGCTGAGAAAAATCTGCTGGCTTTATGCCAGGGTCAGGATGATGTAGAAGTATATTGTCAGAAATTTAGGAAGTGGTCAGTACTCACTCTGTGGAATGAATCTGCACTAGCGGCTTTGTTCAGAAAGGGTCTCTCTGAAGCTCTTAAGGATGTAATGGTGGGATTTCCTATGCCTGCTGGTTTGAATGAGTCTATGTCCTTGGCCATTCAGATCGGTCGTCGCTTGCGCGAGCGTAAATCTGTGCACCATCTGGCGGTATTGTCTGAGAGTAAACCTGAGCCTATGCAGTGCGACAGGACTATGACTAAAGTAGAACGGCAAGAACACAGACGTCTGAACAGACTGTGTTTCTATTGTGGTGATTCTACTCATGCTATTTCTAATTGTCCTAAACGCACTAGGCGGTTCGATAGCTCTGCCGTTATTGGTACTGTACAGTCCAAATTCCTTTTGTCCATTACCTTAATGTGCTCTTTGTCATCGTATTCTGTCATGGCGTTTGTGGATTCAGGCGCTGCCCTGAATCTGATGGATTTGGATTATGCTAAACGTTGTGGATTTTTCTTGGAGCCTTTGCGGTGTCCTATTCCGTTGAGAGGAATTGATGCTACACCTTTGGCCAAGAATAAGCCTCAGTACTGGGCCCAGCTGACCATGTGCATGGCTCCTGCACATCAGGAAGTTATTCGCTTTCTGGTACTGCATAATTTGCATGATGTGGTCGTGTTGGGGTTGCCATGGCTACAAACCCATAATCCAGTATTGGATTGGAACTCTATGTCGGTAACCAGCTGGGGTTGTCAGGGAGTACATGGTGATGTTCCATTTTTGTCTATTTCGTCATCCATTCCTTCTGACATCCCAGAGTTCTTGTCGGACTTTCAGGATGTATTTGAAGAGTCCAAGTCTGATGCCCTACCTCCGCATAGGAATTGTGATTGTGCTATCGATTTGATTCCTGGTAGTAAATTCCCTAAGGGTCGTTTATTTAATTTGTCCGTACCTGAACACACCGCTATGCGCAGTTATGTGAAGGAGTCCCTGGAGAAGGGACATATTCGCCCATCGTCGTCACCATTGGGAGCAGGGTTCTTTTTTGTAGCCAAGAAGGATGGTTCGCTAAGACCGTGTATTGATTACCGCCTTCTTAATAAGATCACTGTTAAGTTTCTGTATCCCTTGCCATTGATTTCTGACTTGTTTGCTCGGATTAAGGGGGCTAGTTGGTTTACTAAGATTGATCTTCGTGGTGCGTATAATCTGGTGAGAATCAGGCAGGGAGATGAATGGAAAACGGCATTTAATACGCCCGAGGGTCATTTTGAGTATCTGGTGATGCCGTTCGGACTTGCCAATGCTCCATCTGTTTTTCAGTCTTTTATGCATGACATTTTCCGTGAGTATCTGGATAAATTCTTGATTGTTTACTTAGATGACATTTTGATCTTCTCAGATGATTGGGAGTCTCATGTGAAGCAAGTCAGAATGGTTTTCCAGGTACTGCGTGCTAATTCCTTGTTCGTGAAGGGATCAAAGTGTCTCTTCGGTGTGCAGAAAGTTTCATTTTTGGGGTTCATCTTTTCCCCTTCTACTATCGAGATGGATCCGGTTAAGGTTCAGGCCATCCAGGATTGGACTCAGCCGACATCTCTAAAAAGTCTGCAGAAATTCCTGGGCTTTGCTAATTTTTATCGTCGCTTCATCTGTAATTTTTCTAGCATTGCCAGACCATTGACCGATTTGACCAAGAAGGGTGCTGATTTGGTTAATTGGTCTTCTGCTGCCGTGGAAGCTTTTCAGGAGTTGAAGCGTCGTTTTTGCTGTGCCCCTGTGTTGTGTCAACCTGATGTTTCTCTTCCGTTCCAGGTCGAGGTTGATGCTTCTGAGATTGGTGCAGGGGCGGTTTTGTCACAGAGAGGTTCTGGTTGCTCAGTGTTCAAACCATGTGCTTTCTTTTCCAGGAAGTTTTCTGCTGCTGAGCGTAATTATGATGTGGGCAACCGAGAGTTGCTGGCCATGAAGTGGGCATTCGAGGAGTGGCGTCATTGGCTTGAGGGTGCTAAGCATCGCGTGGTGGTTTTGACTGATCATAAGAACCTTACTTATCTTGAGTCTGCCAGGCGCTTGAATCCTAGACAGGCCCGTTGGTCGTTATTTTTTGCTCG
The DNA here is from genome assembly GCF_032444005.1 of Ranitomeya imitator. Classification (NCBI taxonomy): domain Eukaryota; kingdom Metazoa; phylum Chordata; class Amphibia; order Anura; family Dendrobatidae; genus Ranitomeya; species Ranitomeya imitator. The sequence goes on from NC_091291.1 coordinate 57,444,523, forward strand.
TTTTGATTTTGTGATTTCATACCTTCCGGGCTCTAAAAATGTGAAGGCGGATGCTCTGTCTAGGAGTTTTGTGCCCGACTCTCCGGGGTTATCTGAGCCGGCGAGTATCCTCAAGGAAGGAGTCATTGTGTCTGCCATCTCCCCTGATTTGCGGAGAGTGTTGCAGAAATTTCAGGCTAATAAACCTGATCGTTGTCCGGCCGAGAAACTGTTCGTCCCTGATAGGTGGACTAGTAAAGTTATCTCTGAACTTCATTGTTCGGTGCTGGCCGGTCATCCAGGAATCTTTGGTACCAGGGAGTTGGTTGCTAGATCCTTCTGGTGGCCATCTCTGTCACGGGATGTGCGTGCTTTTGTGCAGTCCTGTGGAATTTGTGCTAGGGCTAAGCCCTGCTGTTCACGTGCCAGTGGGTTGCTTTTGCCCTTGCCGGTCCCGAAGAGGCCTTGGACACATATTTCGATGGATTTCATTTCTGACCTTCCCGTTTCTCAAAAAATGTCGGTCATTTGGGTGGTCTGTGATCGCTTTTCTAAAATGGTCCATCTGGTGCCCTTGGTTAAATTGCCTTCCTCCTCTGATTTGGTGCCTTTGTTCTTCCAGCATGTGGTTCGTTTACATGGCATTCCTGAGAATATTGTTTCTGACAGAGGTTCCCAGTTTGTCTCGAGGTTCTGGCGAGCCTTTTGTGGTAGGATGGGCATTGACCTATCTGTCTCCTCGGCCTTCCATCCTCAGACTAATGGCCAGACCGAACGAACCAATCAGACCTTGGAAACATATCTGAGATGTTTTGTTTCCGCTGACCAGGATGATTGGGTGTCATTTTTGCCGTTGGCTGAGTTCGCCCTTAATAATCGGGCCAGCTCGGCTACCTTGGTCTCTCCATTTTTCTGCAATTCTGGGTTCCATCCTCGTTTCTCTTCAGGACAGGTTGAGTCTTCGGACTGTCCTGGTGTGGATTCTGTGGTGGACAGGTTGCAGCAGATCTGGACTCAGGTAGTGGACAATTTGACCTTGTCCCAGGAGAAGGCTCAGCTTTTCGCTAATCGCAGACGCCGTGTGGGACCCCGACTTCGTGTTGGGGATCTGGTTTGGTTATCTTCTCGTCATATTCCTATGAAGGTTTCCTCTCCTAAATTTAAACCTCGTTTTATTGGTCCGTATAGGATTTCTGAGATTCTCAATCCAGTGTCTTTTCGTCTGACCCTCCCAGACTCCTTTTCCATACATAATGTATTCCATAGGTCGTTGTTGAGGAGATACGTGGCACCTATGGTTCCATCTGTGGAGCCTCCTGCCCCTGTTTTGGTGGAGGGGGAATTGGAGTATATTGTGGAGAAGATTTTGGATTCTCGTGTCTCTAGACGGAAACTCCAGTATCTGGTCAAATGGAAGGGTTATGCTCAGGAAGATAATTCCTGGGTTTTTGCCTCTGATGTCCATGCCCCAGATCTTGTTCGTGCCTTTCATGTGGCTCATCCTGGTCGGCCTGGGGGTTCTGGTGAGGGTTCGGTGACCCCTCCTCAAGGGGGGGGTACTGTTGTGAATTCTGTGGCTGAGTTCACTTCTGTGGTCACAAGTGGTATTGCAGTCTCTGGGCTTCCTCCCTCAGGTGTTTTGGTGAGCTCGTTGGCTGCCTTGCTATTTACAGTGGGGCAAAAAAGTATTTAGTCAGTCAGCAATAGTGCAAGTTCCACCACTTAAAAAGATGAGAGGCGTCTGTAATTTACATCATAGGTAGACCTCAACTATGGGAGACAAACTGAGAAAAAAAAATCCAGAAAATCACATTGTCTGTTTTTTTATCATTTTTTTGGCATATTATGGTGGAAAATAAGTATTTGGTCAGAAACAAACAATCAAGATTTCTGGCTCTCACAGACCTGTAACTTCTTCTTTAAGAGTCTCCTCTTTCCTCCACTCATTACCTGTAGTAATGGCACCTGTTTAAACTTGTAATCAGTATAAAAAGACACCTGTGCACACCTTCAAACAGTCTGACTCCAAACTCCACTATGGTGAAGACCAAAGAGCTGTCAAAGGACACCAGAAACAAAATTGTAGCCCTGCACCAGGCTGGGAAGACTGAATCTGCAATAGCCAACCAGCTTGGAGTGAAGAAATCAACAGTGGGAGCAATAATTAGAAAATGGAAGACATACAAGACCACTGATAATCTCCCTCGATCTGGGGCTCCACGCAAAATCCCACCCCGTGGGGTCAGAATGATCACAAGAACGGTGAGCAAAAATCCCAGAACCACGCGGGGGGACCTAGTGAATGAACTGCAGAGAGCTGGGACCAATGTAACAAGGCCTACCATAAGTAACACACTACGCCACCATGGACTCAGATCCTGCAGTGCCAGACGTGTCCCACTGCTTAAGCCAGTACATGTCCGGGCCCGTCTGAAGTTTGCTAGAGAGCATTTGGATGATCCAGAGGAGTTTTGGGAGAATGTCCTATGGTCTGATGAAACCAAACTGGAACTGTTTGGTAGAAACACAACTTGTCGTGTTTGGAGGAAAAAGAATACTGAGTTGCATCCATCAAACACCATACCTACTGTAAAGCATGGTGGTGTAAACATCATGCTTTGGGGCTGTTTCTCTGCAAAGGGGCCAGGACGACTGATCCGGGTACATGAAAGAATGAATGGGGCCATGTATCGTGAGATTTTGAGTGCAAACCTCCTTCCATCAGCAAGGGCATTGAAGATGAAACGTGGCTGGGTCTTTCAACATGACAATGATCCAAAGCACACCCCCAGGGCAACGAAGGAGTGGCTTCGTAAGAAGCATTTCAAGGTCCTGGAGTGGCCTAGCCAGTCTCCAGATCTCAACCCTATAGAAAACCTTTGGAGGGAGTTGAAAGTCCGTGTTGCCAAGCGAAAAGCCAAAAACATCACTGCTCTAGAGGAGATCTGCATGGAGGAATGGGCCAACATACCAACAACAGTGTGTGGCAACCTTGTGAAGACTTACAGAAAACGTTTGACCTCTGTCATTGCCAACAAAAGATATATTACAAAGTATTGAGATGAAATTTTGTTTCTGACCAAATACTTATTTTCCACCATAATATGCAAATAAAATGATTAAAAAACAGACAATGTGATTTTCTGGATTTTTTTTTCTCAGTTTGTCTCCCATAGTTGAGGTCTACCTATGATGTAAATTACAGACGCCTCTCATCTTTTTAAGTGGTGGAACTTTCACTATTGCTGACTGACTAAATACTTTTTTGCCCCACTGTAGCTCCACCTGAGTCTGTCTTCCTTGCTCCTTGTCTATGTTCCAGTGTTGGATCTGAGCTACTGCATCTTTCCTTGGGCCTGCTGCTCTGCTAGATAAGTGCTTCTAGTTTGTTTTCTGTTTTTTCTGTCCAGCTTGCTATTATCTTTTGCTGGAAGCTCTGAGAAGCAAAGGGGTGCACCGCCGTGCTGTTAGTTCGGCACGGTGGGTCTTTTTGCCCCTTTGCGTGGTTTTCGTTTTAGGGTTTTTTGTAGACTGCATAGTTCTCTTTGCTATCCTCGCTCTGTCTAGAATATCGGGCCTCACTTTGCTGAATCTATTTCATTCCTACGTTTGTCTTTTCATCTTGCTAACAGTCATTATATGTGGGGGGCTGCCTATTCCTTTGGGGTATTTCTCTGAGGTAAGTCAGGCTTGTATTTCTATCTTCAGGCTAGTCAGCTCCTCAGGCAGTGCCGAGTTGCATAGGTAGTGATAGGCGCAATCCACTGCTGCTTATAGTTGTGTGAGGATAGATCAGGTACTGCAGTCTACAGAGATTCCACGTCTCAGAGCTCGTCCTATTGTTTTTGGTTATTGCCAGATCTCTGTATGTGCGCTGATTACTGCACGCTGTGTTGCCTGATTGCCAGCCATAACAGGACAGAAAAGAAAAATTGATAAGAGATTTCAACGCAAGATTGTGCGGATGTTGGATAAAGAACCTCGACTAACATCCAAACAAGTTCAAGCTGCCCTGCAGTCCGAGGGTACAACAGTGTCAACCCGTACTATCCGATGGCATCTGAATGAAAAGGGACTGTATGGTACGAGACCCAGGAAGACCCCACTTATTACCCTGAGACATAAAAAAGCCAGGCTGGATTTTGCCAAAACTTACCTGAAAAAGCCTAAAACATTTTGGAAGAATGTTCTCTGGTCAGATGAGACAAAAGTAGAGCTTTTGAGGTAAAGGCATCAACATAGAGTTTACAGGAGAAAAAAAGAGGCATTCAAAGAAAAGAACACGGTCCCTACAGTCAAACATGATGGAGGTTCCCTGATGTTTTGGGGTTGCTTTGCTGCCTCTGGCACTGGACTGCTTGACCGTGTGCATGGCATTATGAAGTCTGAAGACTACCAACAAATTTTGCAGCATAATGTAGGGCCCAGTGTGAGAAAGCTGGGTCTCCCTCAGAGGTCATGGGTCTTTCAGCAGGACAATGACCCAAGACACACTTCAAAAAGCACTAGAAAATGGTTTGAGAGAAAGCACTGGAGATTTCTAAGGTGGCCAGCAATGAGTCCAGACCTGAATCCCATAGAACACCTGTGGAGAGATCTAAAAATGGCAGTTTGGAGAAGGCACCCTTCAAATATCAGGGACCTGGAGCAGTTTGCCAAAGAAGAATGGTCTAAAATTCCAGCAGAGCATTGTAAGAAACTCATTGATGGTTACCGGAAGTGGTTGGTCGCAGTTATTTTGGCTAAAGGTTGTGCAACCAAGTATTAGACTGAGGGTGCCAATACTTTTGTTGGCCCATTTTTGGAGTTTTGTGTGAAATGATTAATGTTTTGCTTTTTGCTTCATTCTCTTTTGTGTTTTGTCATTTAAGACAAATTAAATGAAGATAATACATATAATAATGCAAATAATTTGTGTTTGCAATCATTTTCAGGAAGAAACTGAGTATTATCTGACAGAATTGCAAGGGTGTCAATAACTTTGGCCATGACTGTATTTATAAAAAATATCAAAAATTTGAGAAAAATGTAAAAAAATTTGCAATTTTCAAAATTTGAATGATTATTCCTTTAATCCAGATGGTCATACCGCAAGAAACCATTAATAAATAACATCTCCCACATGTCTGCTTTACATCAGCACCATTTGTAAAACGTTAGTTTATATTGTTAGCATTTTAGGAGGTTTAAAAATGTAGCAGCAACTTTTCATCTTTTAAAGGAAATTTACAAAATTTATTTTTTTAGGGAACTATCCATGTTTGAAGTGACTTTAGGGGTCTCATATATTGGGAAACCCCCAAACGTGATGCCATTTTAAAAACAGCACCCCCTGTCACATTGAAAACTGCTGTGAGGTTATTTATTAACCCTTCAGGTGCTTTGCAGGAATTAATGCAAAGTGGTATGACAGAAATTAAAATGTGTATTTTTACCACCTAAATGTCAGTAACTTCTTAACAGATTACTACAGCCGTCAGACTCTTAGGCCGCTATTTGGTCGTGAATTGCCATCGCAAACATCAGAACCACACAATCATGATATGAGGGCACCAATTGGGATAAAGAGGGAGCCCCCACACTCTGTCAACCATTTATAATGATGTAGTCACTATTGACAGCAGCATCTAAGGGGTTAAACAGATATGGATGGTGCAAACACTGATCGTGGGTGATATAGCAAGTTGTCAGCTATAGTGTACAGCTGACAGCTGCTGGATTGTCACCTGTAATAATAATAATCTTTATTTTTATATAGCGCTAACATATTTTGCAGCGCTTTACAGGTTACACCTGTATGGGTTTACTATTCTCTTATATCTCAGGTCAGTTAAAAGACATATTGGCTGTCATTATTTTTAAAGATTCAGTAATAACAGGGTCTGTACCACAGGACTGACATATAGCAAAATTCAAAAAGGGGACAAAAACTGAGCTTGGAAATTATAGGCCAGTAAACTTAACCTCTACTGTGGGTAAAATCCTGGAGTACGGTGTTCATTTTAGGACATGGTCACAAATCAAAGTCAAACATCAGAAATACTCTGATACCTCATTCTGATACTTGACTCTTATACCTGACTTTCACACATGGTCACAAATCAAAGTCAAACATCAGAAATAACATCAGAAATACTCTGTCTGATACCTCATTCTGATACTTGATTCTGATACCTGACTTTCACATATCAAAGTCACAAATCAAAGTCAAACATCAGAAATACTCTGTCTGATACCTCATTCTGATACTTGACTCTGACACTTGACTCTGATACTTGACTCTGATACTTGACTTTGATACCTGACTCTGATACTTGACTCTGATACTTGACTTTGATACCTCACTCTGATACTTGACTCTGATACTTGACTTTGATACCTGACTCTGATACTTGACTCTGATAGTTGACTTTGATACCTGACTCTGATACTTGACTCTGATACTTGACTCTGATACTTGACTTTGATACCTGACTCTGATACTTGACTCTGATACTTGACTTTGATACCTGACTCTGATACTTGACTCTAATACTTGACTCTGATACTTGACTCTGATACTTGACTCCGATACCTGAGTCTGATACTTGATTCTGATACATGAAATTAGTAAAATTAGTAAAATTAGCTAAAATTAGTACCTGGGATCACTTGAGCTTGTGGTGCAATGGTAATGCCGACGGCTGTAGCCTCTAGACGCAGGATCCGTTTTTTTCCCGCCGATCCTTTTTTTTCCCGCCGGATCGGTTTTATTTTTCTGCCGGATCCGTTTTTGTCGGCCGGATCCGTTTTTTTTCCGCCAGATCCGTTTTTTTCTGCAGGATCCATTTTTTTCCTCAGGATCTGTTTTTTTTTCCGGATCCGATTTTGTCTGCCGGATCCGTTTTTGTCTGCCGGCTCCGTTTTTTTTCTGCCTGATCCGTATTTTACGCCGGATCCTTTTTTTTTACGCCGGATCCGTTTTTTTACACCGCATCCGTTTTTTTTTACACCGGATCCGTTTTTTTCGCCAGATCCATTTTTTTCTGCCAGATCCGTTTTTTTTTCTGCCAGATCCGTTTTTTTCGCCGGATCCGTTTTTTTTGCCGGATCCATTTTTCTTTTGCCGGATCCATTTTTTTTACGCCGTATCCGTTTTTTTTCACCGGATCCGTTTTTTTCTGCCAGATCTGTTTTTTTTAACGCCATATCCATTTTTTTTACGCCGTCTCCGTTTTTTTAACGCCGGATCCGTTTTTTTTTACACCGGATCCGTTTTTTTTTTGCCAGATCCAGTTTTTTTTGCCAGATAAGTTTTTTTTTGCCAGATCCGTTTTGTTTACGCCGAATCCGTTTTTTTTCGGCAGATCCGTTTTTTTTTACGACAAATCCGTTTTTTTCGCCGGATCCATTTTTTTCTTCCGGATCCGTTTCTTTTTACGCCTGATCCGTTTATTTTTACGCCAGATCTGTTTTTTTTACGCCGGATCCGTTTTTTTCCGCCGGATCCGTTTTTCTTCTGCCGGTGGAAAAAACGGATCCGGCGTAAAAAAAACAAACGTTTTTTATGCCGGATCCGTTTTTCTTCCGCTGGGTCCGTTTTTTTACGCCGAATCGTTTTTTTTCCGCCGGATCCGTTTTTTTCTGCCGCATCTGTTTTGTTTTAACGCCATATCCATATTTTTACGCCGGATCCGTTTTTTTTAACGCCGGATCCGTTTTTTTTACACCGGATCTGTTTTTTTTTCGCCAGATCCGTTTTTTTTCGCCACATCCGTTATTTTACGCCAAATCCGTTTTTTTCGCCGGATCCATTTTTTTCTTCCGGATCCGTTACTTTTTACTCCTGATCCGTTTATTTTTACGCCAGATCTGTTTTTTTTTCCGCCGCATCCGTTTTTTCCGCCGGATCCGTTTTTCTTCTGCTGGCGGAAAAAACGGATCCGGCGTAAAAAAAACACGTTTTTCTTCCGCCGGATCAGTTTTTTTTGCCAGATCCGTTTTTTTAACCCGAATCGGTTTTTTTTACGCCGGATCCGTTTTTTTGTGTCGGATCTGTTTTTTTAACGCCATATCCATTTTTTTACACCGGATCCGTTTTTTTAACGCCGGATCCGTTTTTTTTACACCGGATCCGTTATTTTTCACCAGATCGGTTTCTTTTCGCCGGATCCGTTTTTTTTTACGCCAAGTCCGTTTTTTTCACCGGATCCATTTTTTCATCCGGAACCGTTTTTTTTTTACGCCTGATCCGTTTTTTTTACGCCAAATCCGTTTTTTTTGCGCCGGATCCGTTTTTCTTCTGCCGGCAGAAAAAAAACGATCCGGCGTAAAAAAAAGTTTTTTACGCCGGATCCGTTTTCTTTACGCCGGATCCGTTTTTTCCGTCGGCAGAAGGAAAAGTGATCCGGCGTAAAAAAACGGATCCGGCGCAAAAATAAACTGATCAGGCGTAAAGAAAAACGGATCCGGAAGAAAAAAATGGATCAGGCGGAAAAAAACGGATTCGGTGTAAAAAAAATGGATCCGGCGTAAAAAAAAACGGATCCGGCGTAAAAAATGGATATGGCGTAAAAAAACAGATTCGGCAGAAAAAAACGGATCCGGTGAAAAAAAACGGATTTGGCGTAAAAAAAAAAAAACGGATCCGGCTTAAAAAAAACTCGGATCCGGCGTAAAAAAAACGGATCCAGCGTAAAAAAAAAAACGGATCCAGCGTAAAAAAAATGGATATGGTGTAAAAAAAACAGACGGCAGAAAAAAACTGATCCGGCGAAAAAAAACGGATTCGGCGTAAAAAAACGGATCCGGCGAAGAAAACGGATCCAACAGAAAAAAACGTATCCGGCGGAAAAAAAACGGATCAGGCAAAAAAACGGATCCGGCGTAAAAAAACGGATTTGGCGAAAAAAAACACGGATCCGGCGTAAAAACACCAGGATCCGACGTAAAAAAACAGATCCGACGTAAAAAAAAATCGGATCCGGCGTAAAAAAAACAGATCCAGCAGAAAAATAAAACCGATCCGGTGGAAAAAAAACGGATCCTGCGTCTAGACACTACAGCCGTCGGCCTTACCATTGCACCACAAGCTCAAGTGATCCCAGGTACTAATTTTAGCTAATTTTACTAATTTTACCAATTTCATGTATCAGAGTCAAGTATCAGAGTCAGGTATCAGAGTCAGGTATCAGAGTCAGGTATCAGAGTCAGGTATCAGAGTCAGGTATCAGAGTCAGGTATCAGAGTCAAGTATCAGACTCGGGTATCAGACTCAGGTATCAGAATGAGGTATCAGACAGAGTATTTCTGATGTTTGACTTTGATTTGTGACCATGTCCTAAAATGAACACCGTACTGGAGGGCATTCTAAGAGATAGTATACAGGAGTATCTGAAGAGGAATAACCTCAGGAAATCAAACCTAAAAGAAGAAGGATCCCTAAAATATAACTTTTAATAGGAATAAGTTCAAAAAGTTATTCTATTTTCATTATAGCAATATTGCTTGGGAAAACAAGATATGTACCTGTTAAACCCTAAAGGGTCACTGTACTTAGCCCTGACTGGCAGTGGAGGTTGGCACTCTAAATTTCCACGGTAGGCACCCTGGAATTTGCAATCTTTTTTTTAGCAGAAGAAAGGCAATGCAATATCTCAAATATCTGTACTCATCTATTTGCTGTGGTGTCCCATCCTGTTATCCAGGAAAACCCAAATTCAGTGATTGAGAGATAAATCAGGCGCTAGTCAAAGTCTGTAACGTCCACCGAGCAATGCCCGACGTGTTTCTCCCCCATGGGAATAACTGGGATTCAACAGGGGTTCAACAGCCACTCATATAATAGCTTTTCTATTATATAGGGACTGTTAGGGACTCTAGGGTTAGCCGTCGATGAGTGGGGGCACCTACCGCTGAAAATTAGGTTGTCTACCTCCACTGCCAGGCAGGTCTGGCTATAGGGATTATCCATAGGGCTCACCAGGGTTCCTGTATTGCAGGGGATTCCAGGGACTCTAAGGGTAAGCCGTTGAGGAGTGGGGGTGCCTACTGCATAAATTTAGGGTGCCAACCTCCACTGCCAGGCAGGACTAAGTCCGGTGACCCTTTAGGGTTTAACAGGTGCATATCTTGCTTTCCCAATCAATATTGCTATAATGAAAATAGAATTACTTTTTTTAACTTATTCCTATTAAAAGTTATATTTTAGGGATCCTTGTTCTTTTAGGTTTGATTTTTTGCTTTTCTAGGATTCTGCTGAATAACCTCATGACTAGTGTTGAGTAGGGTTGAGCGAAACGGGTCGTTCATTTTCAAAAGTCGGCGACTTTTGGCAAAGTCGGGTTTCATGAAACCCGATCCGACCCCTATGCGGGGTCGGCCATGCGGTACGCGACTTTCGCGCCAAAGTCGCGTTTCAATGACGCGAAAAGCGCCATTTCTCAGCCAATGAAGGTAAACGCAGAGTGTGGGCAGCGTGATGACATAGGTCCTGGTCCCCACCATCTTAGAGAAGGGCATTGCAGTGATTGGCTTGCTGTCTGCGGCGTCACAGGGGCTATAAAGGGGCGTTCCCGCCGACCGCCATGTTACTGCTGCTGATCTGAGCTTAGGGAGAGGTTGCTGCCGCTTCGTCAGAAGCAGGGATAGCGTTAGGCAGGGTCCATTAACCACCAAACCGCTTGTGCTGTAGCGATTTGCACTGTCCAACACCACCTTCGGTGTGCAGGGACAGTGGAAGCTACATTTTTTTTTTTTTCCTCAGCGCTGTAGCTCATTGGGCTGCCCTAGAAGGCTCCCTGATAGCTGCATTGCTGTGTGTACGCCGCTGTGCAAACCAACTGCTTTTTTCAAAGCACAAATCCTCTTGTTCCTTCCTTTCTGCACAGCTATCTTGTTTGTTTGTACACACTTTTTATTTAATTTGTGCATCAGTCCACTCCTTATTGCTGCCTGCCATACCTGGCTGAGATTACTGCAGGGAGATAGTAACTGAAGGACAGTTCCTTTTTTTTTTTTGTGGGAGATTAATATTGGCCTTTGGGCTTGTGTGCCAGTCCTAAGCGTGCCATCTCTCTCACAAATAGTGGGCCATAGAAAGCCTATTTATTTATTTTTTTTTGGTTTTATAAATTCTCCCTGAAAAAAAAGGGAGATTAATATTGGCCTTTGGGCTTGTGTGCCAGTCCTAAGCGTGCCATCTCTCTCTCTCAGATAGTGGGCCATAGAAAGCCTATTTATTATTTTTTTTATTGGGTTTATAAATTTTCCCTGAAAAAAAAAAAAAAAGTGGGAGATTAATATTGGCCTCTGGGCTTGTGTGCCAGTCCTGAGCGTGCCATCTCTCTCACAAATAGTGGGCCATAGAAAGCCTATTTATTTATTTTTTTTGGTTTTATAAATTCTCCCTGAAAAAAAAAAAGGGAGATTAATATTGGCCTTTGGGCTTGTGTGCCAGTCCTAAGCGTGCCATCTCTCTCTCTCAGATAGTGGGCCATAGAAAGCCTATTTATAATTTTTTTTATTGGGTTTATAAATTTTCCCTGAAAAAAAAAAAAAGTGGGAGATTAATATTGGCCTCTGGGCTTGTGTGCCACTCCTGACTCCTGTGTGCGTCATCTCTCACTCAGTGGGCCATAGAAAGCCTATTTTTTGTTTAATTTGTTTTCTAAATTCTCCCTGAATAAATCATTTTATTTTATTTGGTTTCTAAATTCTTCCTGAAAAAATCATTTTATTCTATTATTTTTTTTTTCTAAAGTCTCCCTGAAAAAAAAAAAAAAATCAATGGGAGATTAATATTGCCCTTTCTGCTTGTGTGCCAGTCTTGACTCCTGGGTGTGCCATCTCTCTCTCTCTCTCCAATTGTGGGCCATAGAAAGCCTATTATTTTTTTAGCTTGATTTGGGTTCCAAAATCTACCTGAAAAAATCACTACATCAATCATTGGGAGAAAAATATTGGCCTCTGGGCTTGTGTGCCACTCCTGACTCCTGTGTGTGGCATCTCTCACTCAGTGGGGCATAGAAAGCCTTTTTTTTTTTTTTTTTTTTTAATTTGGTTTCTAAATTGTCATTGGAAAAATCATTTTATGTTATTTGGTTTCTAAATTCTTCCTGAAAAAATCATTTTATTTTATTTTGTTTCTAAAGTCTCCCTGAAAAAAAATAAAAATAAAAAAAAAACAGTGGGAGATTAATATTAACATTTGTGCTTCAGTGACAGTCCTGCGTGTGTGGCATCTCTCTCATTTGTTGCCACCAAAAACAGAGTGTGTAACATTGTGCCTGATTTTCGTTGTGGTCTCACCCACCTGTAAAGGGGTAGCTAAATCATACTGAAGTTATAGCTCACCGTGTAAGTTGTGTGACAGCAACAAATACCGTTAGTTTGGTTACGTTTTTAAAACAATGAGGAAGTCTGGTGGAAGAGGTCGTGGCCGGGGGCGTTCATTGTCAGCTGGTAATGAGGGTAGTGGTAGTGGTGGAGCATCAGCTGGTCGTGGGAAAAAAAATATTGCACCTAAGTCTGGAGCTGTGGAGCCAGGTTCGTCGTCTGGCTACACAAGGCCTCGAACGCTCCCTTTTCTGGGAGTAGGAAAACCGCTTTTAAAGCCGGAGCAGCAAGAGCAAGTTTTGGCTTATCTTGCTGACTCAGCCTCTAGCTCTTTTGCCTCCTCTCGTGAAACTGGTAAATGTAAAAGCAGCGCGTCGTTAGTGGATGTTCACGGTCAGGGACAAGTCGCTTCCTTGTCCTCTTCAGCAAAAACAACAACAGAGAAGAATGCAGCAGGCGACACAACGGGTTACTCCATGGAGCTCTTTACACATACCGTCCCTGGCTTAGAAAGTGAAGCAGTTAACCGTCCATGCCCATTACAAGTTGAATCTGACATGGAGTGCACTGATGCACAGCCACAGCCAGACTACTATGCTGGTCCTTTGACTCAGACCACAACATTGCCCTTGCAGGGTAATGATCAAGAATCAGACCCTGATAAGACTATGTTGCCCCATCACAAACGCTGTACCACCGACCGACACGGTGACACAGATGAAGTTGCACATGAGCTACAAGAAGAGGTAATAGATGACCCAGTTCTTGACCCCGATTGGCAGCCATTGGGGGAACAGGGTGCAGGCGGCAGCAGTTCTGAAGCGGAGGAGGAGGGGCCGCAGCAAGCATCAACATCGCAACAGGTTCCATCTGCCGGGCCCGTATCTTGCCCAAAACGCGTGGCAAAGCCAAAACCTGTTGGAGGACAGCGTGGCCATCCGGTTAAAGCTCAGTCTGCAATGCCTGAAAAGGTATCCGATGCTAGAAAGAGTGCAGTCTGGCATTTTTTTAAACAACATCCAATTGATCAGCGCAAAGTCATCTGTCAAAAATGTTCAACTACCTTAAGCAGAGGGCAGAATCTGAAAAGTCTCAATACAAGTTGCATGCATAGACATTTAACCACCATGCATTTGCAAGCTTGGACTAACTACCAAACGTTCCTTAAGGTTGTAGCACCCTCGGCCAATGAAGCTAGTCATCAACGCAACATCCCTTCCGGCAGTGTAGGGCCACCATTTTCCGCACCACCTGCAGTATCTGTGCAGGTTTCTTTGCCAGGTCAAAGCAGTCAGGGTCAGGGAATCACCAGTTTCTTAGTAGGAAACACTGCATCTAGGGCACCGGCAGCAACAATACCATCTCCCACCGTCTCTCAGTCTGCCATGTCCACCGGCACCCCCGCTAGTTCCACGATCTCCAGCTCTCCAGTCCAGCTCACCCTACATGAGACTATGGTTAGAAAAAGGAAGTACTTAGCCTCGCATCCGCGTACACAGGGTTTGAACGCCCACATAGCTAGACTAATCTCGTTAGAGATGATGCCCTACCGGTTAGTTGAAAGCGAAGCTTTCAAAGCCCTGATGGACTACGCTGTACCACGCTACGAGCTACCCAGTCGACACTTTTTTTCCAGAAAAGCCATCCCAGCCCTCCACCAGCATGTTAAAGAGCGCATCGTCCATGCACTCAGGCAATCTGTGAGCACAAAGGTGCACCTGACAACAGATGCATGGACCAGTAGGCATGGCCAGGGACGTTACGTGTCCATCACGGCACACTGGGTGAATGTTGTGGATGCAGGGTCCACAGGGGACAGCAAGTTTGGGACAGTTCTGCCTAGCCCACGGTCTAGGAAACAGTTGGCTGTAGCCGTTCGCACCCCCTCCTCCTCCTCCTCGTCCTCCTGCAGAAGCGAGAGCTCGTCCACAGACCGCAGTCGCACAACCACTCCATCCGCAGCTGCCACTGTTGCACACCAGGTCTCCCATTATGGGGCAGCTACTGGCAAACGTCAGCAGGCTGTATTGGCTATGAAGTGTTTGGGCGACAACAGACACACCGCGGAAGTTCTGTCCGAGTTCTTGCAGAAAGAAACGCAGTCGTGGCTGGGCACTGTAGATCTTGAGGCAGGCAAGGTAGTGAGTGATAACGGAAGGAATTTCATGGCTGCCATCTCCCTTTCCCAACTGAAACACATTCCTTGCCTGGCTCACACCTTAAACCTGGTGGTGCAGTGCTTCCTGAAAAGTTATCCGGGGTTATCCGACCTGCTCCTCAAAGTGCGTGGACTTTGCTCACATATCCGCCGTTCGCCCGTACACTCCAGCCGTATGCAGACCTATCAGCGTTCTTTGAACCTTCCCCAGCATCGCCTAATCATAGACGTTGCAACAAGGTGGAACTCAACACTGCACATGCTTCAGAGACTGTGCGAACAGAGGCGGGCTGTTATGTTTTTGTGGGAGGATACAAATACACGGGCAGGCAGTAGGATGGCAGACATGGAGTTGTCAGGTGTGCAGTGGTCGAAGATTCAAGACGTGTCAAGTCCTTCAGTGTTTTGAGGAATGCACACGGCTGGTTAGTGCAGACAACGCCATAATAAGCATGAGCATCCCCCTAATGCGTCTGCTGATGCAAAGTTTGACGCACATAAAGGATCAGGCGTCTGCAGCTGAGGAAGAGGAAAGCCTTGATGACAATCAGCCATTGTCTGGCCAGGGCAGTGTACAGGACGAGGTAGCGGGCGAAGAGGAGGAGGAGGACGAGGAGGATGATGGGGATGATTATATTTTTAATGAGGAAGCTTTTCCGGGGCCACTGGAAATTGTTGGCGCGGCAAGGCCGGGTTCTGGTTTTTGGAGGGACACAAGTGACGTGGATTTGCCTGAAACTGCCCCTCAACCAAGCACAACTGCAGATTTGAGAACTGGAACTTTGGCCCACATGGCGGATTATGCCTTACGTATCCTCAAAAGGGACACACGCATTACTAAAATGATGAACGATGACGATTACTGGTTGGCCTGCCTCCTTGATCCTCGCTATAAAGGCAAATTGCAAAATATAATGCCACATGACAACTTGGAAATAATATTAGCAACCAAACAATCAACTCTTGTTGACCGTTTGCTTCTGGCATTCCCTGCACACAGCGCCCGTGATCATTCTCACACGAGCTGCAGGGGCCAGCAGACCAGAGGTGTTAGAGGGGCAGAAATCAGAAGTGGCGTTGGCCAGAGGGGTTTTCTGACCAGGTTGTGGAGTGATTTTGCTATGACCGCAGACAGGACAGGTACTGCAGCATCAATTCAAAGTGACAGGAGACAACATTTGTCCAGTATGGTTACAAACTATTTTTGATCCCTTATCGACGTTCTCCCTCAACCGTCATTCCCATTTGATTACTGGGCATCCAAATTAGACACCTGGCCAGAATTGGCAGAATATGCATTGCAGGAGCTTGCTTGCCCGGCAGCTAGTGTGCTATCAGAAAAAGTATTCAGTGCTGCAGGTTCAATATTAACAGAAAAAAGGACTCGTCTGGCTACCCAAAATGTAGATGATCTAACCTTCATTAAAATGAACCACAACTGGATTTCGAAATTTTTGCCCCACCTTGCCCGGCTGACACCTAGCTTTCCTATGAAAAGGTCTTGCCTGTGGACTATTCTGAATGACTTTTCCAATCTCGTAATTTTCTGCACCTGATTGTCCAGCATACGACATGTTTACACCTCACTAAATGGCCAAACTCCCCACACGGGGCCGTCGTATCGCCACTTGGCGCCAGCACCCGTGAGAGTGCTGTTTGTCTGAAGAGGTGGGTGTGCCCGCTTTTGGTCGACGGCACTGCCACTGGGTCCCTCATAGTACAATAAAGTGTCTCGGGCGGTGGTGGTGCGCACCAAACGTCAGACACACCGTTGTAATATGAGGGGCCCTGGGCCTGTACCGCCGGCCACAAGGCAGTCCCCCCCCCCCCCCAGCTCAAACAGTGCTCTACCACTTGCAAAATTATCTCTCACAGCTCCACCAATGTTTAGTCTATGCGCTGACATCCTTCAATGCCTGGCACTGACAATACCGTTGTATTGACATTTTTGTTATGTTAGGCCTTCGAAGCCTGTCTGCGGTCCCTCCTTCCACTAGGCCTCCACTGACCATTGTACTGCTGCCCGTGTACCCCTGGAACCAATTTTAAATTGCCAACAGCCCTATTTTTTTATGTTAGGCCTTCGAAGCCTGTCTGCGGTCCCTCCTTCCACTAGGCCTCCACTGACCATTGTACTGCTGCCCTTGTACCACTGGAACCAATTTTAAATTGCCAACAGCCCTATTTTTTTATGTTAGGCCTTCGAAGCCTGTCTGCGGTCCCTCCTTCCACTAGGCCTCCACTGACCATTGTACTGCTGCCCTTGTACCACTGGAACCAATTTTAAATTGCCAACAGCCCTATTTTTTTATGTTAGGCCTTCGAAGCCTGTCTGCGGTCCCTCCTTCCACTAGGCCTCCACTGACCACACCACTGCTGCCCATGTACCCCTGGAACCAATTTAAAATTGCCGACAGCCAGCCCAATTTTATTATGTTAGGCCTTCGAAGCCTGTCTGCGGTCCGTTCTTTCTACTACTACTACACTGACCAGGCCACTGCTGCCCGTGTTCCCCTGGAACCAATTTAAAATTGCCTACAGCCATCTGTTATTATGTTAGGCCTTCGATGCCTGTTTGCGGTCACTCCTTCCACTAGGCCTTCACTGACCACACCACTGCTGCCCGTGTACCCATGGAACCAATTTAAAATTGCCTACAGCCATCTGGTATTATGTTAGGCCTTCGATGCCTGTCTGCGGTCACTCCTTCCACTAGGCCTCCACTGACCACACCACTGCTGCCCGTGTACCCCTGGAACCAATTTAAAATTGCCTACAGCCATCTGTTATTATGTTAGGCCTTCGATGCTTGTCTGCGGTCACTCCTTCCACTAGGCCTCCACTGACCACACCACTGCTGCCCGTGTACCCCTGGAACCAATTTAAAATTGCCTACAGCCATCTCTTATTATGTTAGGCCTTCGAAGCCTGTCTGCGGTCCTTCCTTCCAATAGTTCTCCACTGACCAGACCAATGCTGGCCGTGTACCCCTGGAACCCAGCTGAAAGTGCATGTAGCCTCCTTTTTTTCTTTGTTTTATATTTAGAAAGCCCAGATGAACTACGCTGTGCAACGGTTCAAGCTACCCAGTCGACATTTCTTTTGCGAGAAAAGCCATCCCAGCCCTCCAGCGGCATGAAAAAGTCTGCATTGTCATAGCACTCAGGCAATCAAACAGTAGAAAGGTGCACCTGACAAGAGACGCATGGACCAGTAGGCATGTCCACAAAAAGTTACGTGTCCAATACAGCGCACTGGGTTAATGTGTTGGATGCATGGTCCACAGGGGACAGCCTACAAAGTCTGTCTGCAGTCCCTAATTCCAATTTTCCTCCGCTGACCACACCACTGCTGCCCGTGTACCCCTGGAACCAATTTTACAGTGTCTACAGCCTAATTTTGTTATGTTAGGCCTACTACGCCTGTCTGCGGTCCCTCCTTCCAATACTCGTCCACTGACCACACCACTGCTGCCCGTGGACCCCTGGAGCCTATTTTTAATTGCATAGAGCATCCTTTTTTTAATAGTAGGCGTACAAAGTCTGTCTGCGGTCCACTATTGAAATTGTCCTCCCTTACCCCTGTAACTTTTTTAAGCTGCAGTGAGCCACATTTTTGGTTTAAGTCCTACTACCTGTGTCTGTCTGCGCCACTCAATTCAGCTGTGTTCCTTTGAAAAAAGCTGAGCGTCAATAGTCTTGTTTTCAGCCTCTAGGAATTTTAAAACTGCATTGGGGTACAACTTTGGTAGGGCCTACTAACGGTGTCTGCCTCCCCAAGGTGTGCCCCAGGTTTCCTCGCCATTGCTTCGATCTTAATGCTCTCGTTTAGTAGTTGTTGGAAACTACACTGCATTAGGCCTACAAATTGGGCATGGGGTGTAGAGAGATGGTGTGTTCCACTCCAAGGTGTTCCCCAGGTTTCCTCTCCATTGCTTCGATCTTCATGCTCTCGTTTAGTAGTTGTTGGAAACTACACTGTATTAGGCCTACAAATTGGGTATGGGGTGTAGAGAGATGGTGTGTTCCACTCCAAGGTGTTCCCCAGGTTTCCTCTCCATTGCTTCGATCTTCATGCTCTCGTTTAGTAGTTGTTGGAAACTACACTGCATTAGGCCTACAAATTGGGTATGGGGTGTAGAGAGATGGTGTGTTACACTCCAAGGTGTTCCCCAGGTTTCGTCCACATTGCTTCGGTCTTCCGACTCTCGTTTAGTAGTTGTAGAAAACTACACTGCATTAGGCCTACAAATTGGGTATGGGGTGTAGAGAGACGGTGTGTTACACTCCAAGGTGTTCCCCAGGTTTCGTCCACATTGCTTCGATCTTCCAACTCTCGTTTAGTAGTTGTTGAAAACTACACTGCATTAGGCCTACAAATTGGGTATGGGGTGTAGAGAGATGGTGTGTTACAGTCCAAGGTGTTCTCCAGGTTGCCTTTCCTGAACTTCTATCTTCAGGCTCTCATTAAATTGTGGTTAAATGGAACAACTGCATTTGGCGTACTAGTTGGTTTGGGGCCTACTATCGGTGTCTGCCACTCCTTGCTGTTTTCCTGGTTTCCTGTCCTGAAATTCCATTTTCAGGCTCTCGTTAAGTAGTTGTTAATGTTAGACTGCATTTGGCCTACTAGTTGGGTTGGGGCCTACTATCGGTGTCTGCCACTCCTTGCTGTTCTCCTCCACTGAACAAAGCTGTGCCGCCTGTTTACTACGGTTGCCAATTTTGAACTGCATTTCGACTACTTACTGATTTGGGCCTACTCTCTGTGTCAGCCTCTTATTACAGTTGTCCTCCACTGCAATGCCCCCTGGTTAGTCCTGTGTTACCAATTTTGAACTGCATTTAGCCAACTTTATTCTTTGGGCCTATATCTGTGTTTCCTCCTCATCCTGCCCATTGCCCAGCCAGTGATAGATGAGTCTGCTGGTACATTGACCCATAACGCAAAATTCCCCGTGCACGCTACACAGCAAGATTGTGACCCTGCTGAAAGTCAGGTTCCTCTTCCCGCATACCATACCACCTTACACGGGGACAAAGTAGAAGGTGCAGATGAAAGTGCAGGTTCCTTCATCAGGTGGGGGGAGGAATACTAGTTGGCGACGTCACTGGCACAGGGCCTCTCATAGTACGCAAAAGTGTTGCTGCCGGTGGGAGGCGCCCTCGCCGTGCAAACACACCACTGTACTTTGAGGGGCCCTGTGCCAGTGCCAATGCCAACGAGTGGGCCCCCCCTGCTTGCTCAGGATCACAGCACTTGCAAAGTTGAAATACTTACCTCTCCCTGCTCCACTGCCGTGACGTGGTCCAGATTTACTGGGCCCACTAATTACTTGAACCAGCCCTACCCCCCACAACTTTAGCCAAATGACCCCCAATTTCAAATGCCTTCCAATTATTATAAGCTAAATTACGATTGACAAGCTTCTGTAACAAGAATGGATGTTTTTGCCATTAAAATGGGCAGTGTAGGTGTTTTCCTGGCCTCCACTCACTGCCGACTATGCTCCCCCATTGACTTGCATTGGGTTTCGTGTTTCGGGCGATACCCGACTTTTCGCCATAACCGGCCGATTCCACTCGACTCGACTTCTAAGATAGTCGGGTTTCGCGAAACACGACTCGACTCTAAAATGGTCAAGGTCGCTCAACCCTAGTGTTGAGCGATACTGTCCGATACTTGAAAGTATCGGTATCGGATAGTATCGGCCGATACCCGAAAAATATCGGATATCGCCGATACCGATATCCGATACCAATACAAGTCAATAAGACACCAAGTATCAGAAGGTATCCTGATGGATCCCAGGGTCTGAAGGAGAGGAAACTCTCCTTCAGGCCCTGGGATCCATAGTGAGGTGTAAAATAAAGAATTAAAATAAAAAATATTGTTATATTCACCTCTCCGGCGGCCCCTGGAACATCACCGCGAGGAACCGGCGTCCGGCAGGCTTCTTTGTTCAAAATGAGCGCCTTTAGGACCTGCGGAATGACGTCGCGGCTTCTGATTGGTCGCGTGCCGCCCATGTGACCGCCACGCGACCAATCAGAAGCCGCGACGTCATTCCGCAGGTCCTAAAGGCGCTCATTTTGAACAAAGAAGCCTGCCGGACGCCGGTGACTCGCGGTGATGTTCCAGGGGCCGCCGGAGAGGTGAATATAACAATATTTTTTATTTTAATTCTTTATTTTACACCTCCGATACCGATACCCGATACCACAAAAATATCGGATCTCGGTATCGGAATTCCGATACCGCAAGTATCGGCTGTTACCCGATACTTGCGGTATCGGAATGCTCAACACTACTCATGACCCAATATCAACATGGGTTTACTAGAGACCATTCCTGTCAGACTAATCTGATCAGTTTCTATGAAGAGGTAAGTTCCAGACTGGACCAAGGGAACGCAGTGGACGTAGTGTATATGGACTTTTCAAAAGCTTTTGATACGGTACCACACAAAAGGTTGATGCATAAAATGAGAACAATGGGGGTAGGGGGAAATATGTGTAAGTGGGTTAAGAGCTGGCTCAGGGATAGGAAACAAAGGGTGATAATTAATGGAGCACACACGGATTGGGTCACAGTTAGAAGTGGGGTACCACAGGGGTCAGTATTGGGCCCTCTTCTTTTTAACATATTTATTAATTACCTTGTAGGGGCATACAGAGTAGAATTTCATTATTTGCAGATGACACTAAACTCTGCAGGGTAATTAATACAGAGGACAATTTTATATTACAGGAAGATTTACAGTCTGTAAACTAGAAGCTTGGGCTGATAAATGGCAAATGCGCTTTAATGGGAATAAATATAAGGTCATGCACTCGGGTAGAGCAAATAAGATGTATAATGATGTGCTTAATTGTAAAACATTGGGTAAAACCGTCAATGAAAAAGACCTAGGTGTATGGGTGGATGACAAACTCCCAGTGTCAGGCAGCTGCTATAAAGGCAAATAAAATAATGGGATGCATTAAAAGAGGAATAGATGCTCATGAGGAGAACATCATTTTATCTCTATGCAAGTTGCTTGTGCGACCACACTTAGAAAACAGTGTATAGTTCTGGTCTCCGGTGTACAAGAAAGACATAGCTGAACTAGAGCAGGTGCTCTCATTGCTAAGTGGGTACCCACAGGCGTAGTCTTTTTCTTTACCCCCGATTCTCCTGCTTTTAAATCAATGGACTTTTTTTCTGCACTCAGCCTTATCTATGACAATCCTGATAAACTGGCTTTAGCCATGTCCAAGATTTGTTCTCTCATTAATGGGAATCAGTTGGCCAAGGAGTATTGTGCCAAGTTTCGCAGCTGGTCCGTGGATACTCAGTGGAACGACCCTTCTCTTAGGAGTCAGTTTTTGCAGGGGGTGTCTGAGAGGCTTTGGTGATATATGAGACTCCGTCTCTCTGGAGGTAGACATGGCACTTGTAGTCCGTATTGACCGTTGTTTTTGTCAAAGGTCTCTGCAGATCATATCTGTATGGGAGGGGGCAGCAACTTCAATAGCAACCCCAAATACCTCTGTTGAGCCAATGCAGATCGCTGGGACGTCACATGAGAATAAAAAGCCCTTTATGATTAAAAGAGGAGGGGTCTGTTATTTCTGCCACAAAAATGAACATTATATTAACGCTTGTCGCATAGTACCAAAAAAAGGTGCGCTGGCGGAAAACTGGTAGGCTCAGGGGGTTTGGAGGATCCCAGTCTAAGCCTACTTATGTCCTCAATGATTGCGTCTCAGTGTATTCTACCCACATTGGTAATAATCGGGGGTCAAGAGGGTTCTATTGAGGTTTCTTGGATAGTGGTTCTGCGGCGAATATTATTGACAAACATTTCGCCTGCGCACCCGGGTAAAGAGTTGACAAACTTCCTAGTCCTATTGATGCATCTCAACTCTCCCAAAGGGTTTTTAAGGAGTGTGTATTAGATTTAGAACTCTGCTTCGGGGTCCTCCATTCGGAGCATTTACCGTACAATGTGCTAGAGAAACTACCTGCACAGGTGGTATTTGGGTTTCCTTGGTTGTCAGTTCACAATCCAGTAATTGACTGGAAGACACAAGACATAGTCAAGTGGAGCACATTCTGCAAAGAGAACTGCCTAGGCACATGTATTTTAGCTGTGATTCCTAGTATCCCTGCACCTTTACAGGAGTATTCTGATGTAGTCTCAGAAAAGGGGTGTCAGGAGTTGCCACCGCATCGGCCCTATGACTGCACTATAAGGTTGAAACCGAGGGCCAAACTCCCTAAGTGCATAGTGTATAATCTGTCTGGTTCGGAAAGACAAGCCCTTAAGGAGTACATTACTGAGAGTTTCAGCAAGGGTCATATTAGACCATTGTCATCTCCAGTGGCAGCAGGTTTCTTCTTTGTCAAGAAGAAAAATGGCGGATTACTTCCATATCTGGACTTTAGGGAGCTGAACCAGATTATGGTTCGTGATCCGTATCCTATGCCGCTGATTCTGGATCTGTTTAATCAGGTGTTGGGTGCCAAATGGTTTACTAAACTTGACCTCAGGGGGGCGTACAACCTCATAAGAGTCTGTCAGGGGGATGAGTAGAAGACAACTTTTAATACTCCTAAGGGTCATTTCGAAAATTTAGTAATGCTTTCTAGTTTAACTAATGCGCCAGCAGTTTTTCAGCATTTTAGAAATGATGTACTCACTCACCTCTTAGGTAAATTTGTGATCATTTATTTTGTTGACATACTCATTTATTTGCTCGACCGTGATTCACACATGGATCATGTTAAACAGGTGTTGAAATTGCTCAGTGAGAGCAAGCTATACGCCAAGCTGGAAAAGTGTGTTTTGCCGTACAGGAATTACCGTTTCTGGGATACATCATTTCCGCCTCGTGGTTTAGGATGGATCCCTCTAAGTTGAAGGCTGTGCTAAATTGGGACCATCCTGATAACCTCTGAGATACAGCGGTAACGGTCCAGGACCCGTTGAAGCGCAGTCGGCGCGAAACGGCTGTCGTCCTCGGTCACCTTGCACCCTCGTGCAAGGTGACAGAGGACGACGGCCGTTTCGCGCGCATATAGCTGCAGCTGTTATTATGATGTCCTCAGTCCACGCTATGTCACAATAAAGGACTTTTTTATCGCAGCACAAGCAGGTGAGTGCCACTTTTTCTTCTTTCTTTGTATATGTTGCTCTTGGACTGCTAATCAATGTTGAGCACCACAAAGCCAGTGCAAGATACCACCTGATAGTGTACAGGGAACTTTTGCTGCTGCAGCCACAGAAAACTGCAGGTGTAACCTAGTGCCGTTCTACTTTTCTTTATGAAATTCATCATTGGTACTGATAGTTTGCGTTGTAGTGCAGTTTTCTTCAAAACTGTCAATCTTTATCTGTGGTTTCTCTTATGGTTCACATCCTGAGATGGGGGTTGGTGGTTAGCTCAGGGCTGGCTAGGAGATAGGGACAGGTTGGTGACTCGGGCCTCCCTATCATCAAGGTTACCCCTGAGTAGAGTTGAGCGACTTTTACTTTTTTCGGATCGAGTCGGGTTTCGCGAAACCCGACTTTGTCGGGTTGGGTAAAATCGGCTGATTATTGCCAAAAGTCGGAGGCCGACTGAATCACAAGACCCAATGCAAGTCAAGAGGGAATCAAAGTCGGCAGTGAGTGGAGGACAGGAAAACACTTTACAGTGCCCATTTTAATGCCAAAAACATCAATTCTTATTACTTAAGCTTATCAATCTTAATTTACCTAATAATAATAGTTAGGCATTGAAAATTGGGGGTCATTTGGCTAAAGTTGTGGGGGGTAGGGCTGGCTCAAGATTTTCATGGGCCAAGGAAACGCGGAATATGTCACAGAGGTGGAGCAGGGAGAGGTAAGTATTTCAACTTTGCAAGTGCTGTGATCCAGAGCAAGCAGGGGGGGCCCACTCGTTGGCACTGGCACAGGGCCCCTCATAGAACGGCGGTGTGTTTGATGGCGGGTGGCGCCTCCCACTGGCAGAAACACTTTTGCGTACTATGAGGGGCCCTGTGCCAGTGACATTGCCAACGAGTATGCCCCCCCACCTGATGAAGGAACCTGCACTTTCATCTGCACCTTCCACTTTGTGCCCGTGTAAGGTGGTATAGTATGCGGGAAGGGGAACCTGACTTTCAGCAGGGTCAGATTCTGGCTGTGTAGAGTGCAAGGGGAATGTAGAGGTCTGGGTCAATGTACCAGGTCTGGGTCAATGTACCAGCAGACTCATCTAGCAGTGGCTGGGTAATGGGCAGTATGAGGAGGAAACACAGATATAGGCCCAAATAATAAAGTAGGCTAAATGCAGTTCAAAATTGGTAACAGGACTAAACAGGCGGCATTGCTTTGTTTAGTGGAGGAAAACTGTAGTGAGTGGCAGACACAGTTAGTAGGCCCAAATAATAAAGTAGGTTGAATGCAGTTCAAAATTGGTAACAGGACTAAGCAGGCGGCATTGCTTTGTTCAGTGGAGGAAAACTGTAGTGAGTGGCAGACACAGTTAGTAGGCCCAAATAATAAAGTGGGCTAAATGTCTGCCAAAAAATTGTTTATAAATAAACAGGTGGCATAGCTAGGTACAGGGGTGGGCTCCTCTGCTGAGTAGCAGACAGTGGTAGTAGGTGCAAAGTATTAACTGGTCTAAATGGAGGCCAGGGCCCTTGTATATTTTAACTATCATCTATCATTTCAACAAATTTGTATTGGCAGTGCCATTGAAGGATTTAACAGCACAGACTACACAGTGGTGGAGCAGGGAGAGGTAAGTATTGCAAGTGGTAGAACACTGTTCGAGCTGGGGGGAACACTCTCTCTTGGGCGGCGGTACTGGCACAGGGCCCCTCATAATACGACGGTGTGTCTGACATTGGTCGTGCACCACCACGTCAGAGACACTGTATCTGACCTTGCAACGTGGCGCCACCAGTTTCTATTGCCCCCTGAGAAGCATCCTCCCCCCATAAATATTCATCACCATCATCCTCCTCCTCTTCGTCCGCCACCTCGTCCAGGAGAGTTCCCTGAGCAGACAATGGCTGACTGTCATCAAGGCTTCCCTCCTCCTCGGCTGCAGACGCCAGCTCCTTAATGTGCGTCAAATTTTGCATCAACAGACTCATTAGTGCGATGCTCATGCTTATGATGGTGTCGTCTGCACTTACCAGCCATGTGCATTCCTCAAAACACTGAAGGACTTGACAGAGGTCTTGTAGCTTCGACCACTGAACACCAGACAACTCCATGTCTGCCATCCAAGTGCCTGCCTGTGTATGTGTATCCTCCAACAAATTAATCACAGCACGCCTTTGTTCGCACAGCCTCTGAACCAAGTGCAGTGTGGAGTTCCACCTTGTTGCAACGTTGATTATTAGGCTTTGCTGGGGAAGATTCAGCGATCGCTGATGGTTCAGCATATGGCTGGTGTGTACGGGCGACTGGCGGATGTGGGAGCAGCAAAATCTTCGAACCTTCAGGAGCAGGGCTGGTAACTCTGGATAATTTTTGAGGAAGCACTGTACCACCAGGTTCAAGGTGTGAGCCAGGAAGAGTATGTGTTTAAGTTCTGAAAAGGCTATGGCAGCCATAAAATTCCTTCCGTAATCACTGACTACCTTGAGTGCCTCAAGATGTACACTGCCCAGCCATGACTGAGTTTGTTGCTGCAAGTACTCGGCCAGTACTTCCGCTGTGTGTCTGTTGTCACTCAAACACTTCAATTGTCACACAGCCTGCTGACACGTACCACTAGCTGTTCAATAATGGGACACCTCGTGGGCAACACTGGCAGCTGCGGATGGAGTGGTCGTGCGACTGCGCTCTGTGGATGAGCTTTTACTTCTGGAGGAGGAGGAGGGGTGGTGAACGCCTACAGCCAACTGTTTCCTTAAACCTTGGGCTAAGCAGAACTGTCCCACTATGGCTGTCTCCTGTGGACCCTGCATCCACCACATTAACCCAGTGCACCGTGATGGACAAGAAACGTCCCTGGCCCTGCCTACTGGTCCATGCATCTGTTGTGAGGTGCACCTTTCCACTGACTGATTGCCTCAGTGCATGGAAAATGCGGTCTTTGACATGCTGGTGAAGGGCTGGGATGGCTTTTCTCACAAAGAAGTGCCAACTGGGTAAGTCATAGCGTCGTACTGCGTAGGCCATCAGGTCTTTGAAAGCTTCGCTTTGAACCAACCGGTGGGGCATCATCTCTAATGAGATTAGTATAGCAATGTGGGCGTTCAAACCCTGTGTATGCGGATGAGAGGATGAGTACTTTCTTTTCCTAACGAGAGTCTCTTGTAGGGTGAGCTGGACTGGAGAGCTGCATATGGTGGAACTAGCGGTGGTGGTGGTGGACATGGCGGATTGAGAGAGGGTTGGTGATGGTATTCTTGCTGTTGGCCTACATACAGTGTTTCCTACCAATAACCTTGTGATTCCCTGACTGCTTTGGCCTTGCGATGATACCTCCACATTTGCTGCTTGTGGTGTCCTAACCGGTGGGCTTACAGTGATGGAAGCAATGTAGCGTAGCTGACTACCTTCATTCTGAGCAGGTGCACCAATGGTACGGGACGTTTGGTAGTTAGTCCAGGCTTGCAAGTGCATGCTGCTTAAATGTCTAAGCATGCACGTTGTATTTTAAATTTTGAAGATTCTTCCCTTTGCTGAATGTCTTTGAGCATTTCTTACAGATAACTTTTGACTGATCATGCCGATCTTGGTAAAAAAATTGCCACACTACACTCTTCCTACTATGGAACACCTTTTCAGGCATTGCACGCTGTGCTACTTTCACCGGACGCCCACGCTGTCCTAAAACTATTTTTGTTTTTGACAAACGTTTTTGGCCTGATACGGGCCTGACAGATGACAGCTGTTGCGATGTAGATGGCTGCTGCGGATAATCTTCCTCCGCTTCTGAGCTACTGGCAGTGGCACCCTCTTCCCCCAATAACTGCCAATCTGGGTCAAAAACTGGGTCATCTATCACCTCCTCTTCAATGTCATGTGCACCTTCCTCTGTGTCACCGTGTAAGGTGCTATAGTGTTCGGGACGGGGCATCACAGTCTCATCAGGGTCAGATTCTGGCTCAGTACACTGCGAGGGCAATGTACAGTCATGGCCAAAAGTTTTGAGAATGACACCAAAATTATATTTTCACATGATCTGCTGCCCTCTGGTTTTTATTAGTGTTTGTCTGATGTTTATATCACATACAGAAATATAATTGCAATCATATTATGAGTACCAATAGGTTATATTGACAGTTAGAATGAGTTAATGCAGCAAGTCAATATTTGCAGTGTTGACCCTTCTTCTTCAAGACCTCTGCAATTCTCCCTGGCATGCTCTCAATCAACTTCTGGACCAAATCCTGACTGATAGCAGTCCATTCTTGCATAATCAATGCTTGCATTTTGCCAGAATTTGTTGGTTTTTGTTTGTCCACCCGTCTCTTGATGATTGACCACAAGTTCTCAATGGGATTAAGATCTGGGGAGTTTCCAGACCATGGACCCAAAATCTCTATGTTTTGTTCCATGAGCCATTTAGTTATCACCTTTGCTTTATGGCAAGGTGCTCCATCATGCTGGAAAAGGCATTGTTGGGCGCCAAACTGCTCTTGGACGGTTGGGAGAAGTTGCTCTTGGAGGACATTCTGGTACCATTCTTTATTCGTGGCTGTGTTTTTAGGCAAGACTGTGAGTGAGCCAATTCCCTTGGCTGAGAAGCAACCCCACACATGAATGGTTTCAGGATGCTTTACAGTTGGCATGAGACAAGACTGGTGGTAGCGCTCACCTCTTCTTCTCCGAATAAGCTGTTTTCCAGATGTCCCAAACAATCGAAAAGGGGATTCATCAGAGAAAATGACTTTGCCCCATTCCTCAGCAGTCCACTCCCTGTACCTTTTGCAGAATATCAGTTGGTCCCTGATGTTTTTTCTGGAGAGAAGTGGCTTCTTTGCTGCCTTCCTTGAAACCAGGCCTTGCTCAAAAGTCTCGGTCTCACAGTGCGTGCAGAAGCACTCACACCAGCCTGCTGCCATTCCTGAGCAAGCTCGTCACTGCTGGTAGTCCGATCACGCAGCTGATACAGTTTTAAGATACGGTCCTGGCGCTTGCTGGTCTTTCTTGGGCGCCCTGGAGCCTTTTTGACAGCAATAGAAGCTCTCTCCTTGAAGTTCTTGATAATGCGATAGATTGTTGACTGAGGTGCAATCTTTGTAGCTGCGATACTCTTCCCTGTTAGGCCATTTTTGTGCAGTGCAATGATGGCTGCACGTGTTTCTTTAGAGATGACCATGGTTAACTGAAGAGAAACAATGATACCAAGCACCAGCCTCCTTGTGTCCAGTGATGTCATTCTTACTTAATCATGACTGATTGATCGCCAGCCCTGTCCTCATCAACACCCACACCTGTGTTAATGGATCAATCACTAAAACGATGTTAGCTGCTCCTTTTAAGGCAGGACTGCAATGATGTTGAAATGTGTTTGGGGGGTTAAAGTTCATTTTCTGGGCAAATATTGACTGCAAGTACAGTAATTGCTGTTAAGCTGATCACTCTGACATTCAGGAGTATATGCAAATTGCCATTAGAAAAAATGAAGCAGTAGACTTTGGAAAAATTTATATTTGTCTCATTCTCAAAACTTTTGGCCATGACTGTAGTGATCTGAGTCAGTGGAACAGCATAATAATCTGGCTGTGGCTGTGCATCTGTGCACTCCATGTCCGATTCATCTTGTAATGGGCAGTTAACAATTTCCCTTTCTAACCCTGGCACGGTATGTGAAAAGAGCTCCATGGAGTAACCTGTATAGTCGCCTGACACATCCTTCACTTTCGGTTTGGGTGAAGGACACAAGGAAGCGTCTTGTTCCTGACCGGGAACATCCACTGACGACTCACTGCTTTTATATTTGGAACTTTCTGAAGAGGAGGCGAAAGAGCTAGAGGCTGAGTCAGCAAGGAAAGCCAAAACTTTTTCCTGCTGCTCCGGCTTTAAAAGCTGTTTTCCTACTCCCAGATAAGGGAGCCTTTAAGGCCTTGTGTAGCCAGACGATGACGCTGGCTCAACACCTCCAGCCTTAGGTGCTATTGTGCTTTGGCCACTACCACCAAATGCACCACCACCACCATCAGTACCATCTGGCAATCACCGCCCACGGGCTCTTCCACCAGACTTCCTAATTTTTTGGAAAATTTAACCAAAATGACAACCGTTATATGGTACTGTAAAACAAGGTAGAAGGTGTATATAAACTTGTTGAGAATTTAAATCTCCCTTTTTTGGGGGGAGACTAAACCAAAATTCAGGCCCAGTGTATAAAACAACACAATGTAAGAGGTAGAAAGTTTCTGGCTGATATATGACAAACTAACAGGACTGAAGCATATCCACTTTGTGAGAAATTGAATCTCCCTTTTTTGGGGGGAGACTGAACCAAAACTCAGGCACAGTGTATATAACAACGCAATCTATGTGGCAGAAAGTGGCTGGCTGACGTACGACAAACTAACAGGACTGAAGTATATCCACTTTGTGAGAATTTGAATCTCACTTTTTTGGGGGGAGACTGAACCAAAACTCAGGCACAGTGTATATAACAACGCAATCTATGTGGCAGAAAGTGGCTGGCTGACATACGACAAACTAACAGGACTGAAGTATATCCACTTTGTGAGAATTTGAATCTCACTTTTTTGGGGGGAGACTGAACCAAAACTCAGGCACAGTGTATAAAACAACACAATGTAAGTGGCAGAAAGTGGCTGGCTGATATACGACAAACTAACATGACTGAAGTATATCCACTTGTTGAGAATTGGAATCTCCCTTTTTTGGGGGAGACTGAACCAAAACTCAGGCCCTGTGTATATAACAGCACAATCTAAGTGGCTGAAAGTGGCTGGCTGATATACGACAAACTAACAGGACTGAAGTGTATCTACTTTGTGAGAATTTGAATCTCCCTTTTTTTGGTAGACTGAACCAAAATTCAGGCCATGTGCATAAAACAACACAATGTAGGTGGCAGAAAGTGGCTGGCCGATATAAGACAAACTAACAGGACTGCAGTGGATCCACTTTGTGAGAATTTGAATCTCACTTTTTTGGGAGAGACTGAACCAAAACTCAGGCTCAGTGTATAAAACAACACAATGTAAGTGGCAGAAAGTGGCTGGAAGATATATGAAAAAATACAAGGACTGTGGTTCAATTTCAATCACCCTACAATGATCTCAGGAAAAGTATGGCAGCAATAAAAAGGACTGCTGCACACAAAAGTGTGGACAAATAAGCAAGATAACTGTGCAGAAAGGAGCAACAGGATTTTTGCTTTTAAAAAAGCAGTTGGTTTGCACAGCAGCGTGAAAACAGCAATGCAGCTATCAGTGAGCCTTATAAGGCAGCCTAATAAGCTACAGAGCTGATGCACAAAACTATAGCCTCCACTGTCCCTGCAAAAAATGGTGGTGTTGGACAGTGGAAATCGCTACAGCACAAGCAGTTTGGGGGTTAATCTTCCCTCCCTAACTATATCCCTTCTTCTGATGAAGCTACAGCAACCTCTCCCTATGCTAAGATTGGCAGAAGTAAGATGGCGGTCGGCGTGCACGCCCCTTTATAGCCCCTGTGACGCCGCAGAAAGCAAGCCAATCACTGTCATGCCCTTCTCTAAGATGGTGGGGACCGAGACCAATGTCATCACGCTGCCCACACTCTGCGTCCTCCTTCATTGGCTGAAAAATGGCGCTGAAAGCATCATACGAAACGCGACTTTGGCACGAAGATCGCCGACCTCATGGCCGATCGCACACTAGGATCAGGTCGGGTTTCATGAAACCCCACTTTGCCGAAAGTCGGCGATTTTTGAATTTGTCCGATCCGTTTTGCTCAACCCTAGCTAGGATATGTCATCTAAAAGAATCACACTAAGGATAATCATTTAAGCATTTCTTCCACCTTTAATGTCATCCATAATCCATAATCTGTACAATTTAATAAAAACATAATTTGATATATTTTTGAATGGAGAAAATAAAGAACTCAAATAATGTATTCGCATAAATATATGCTATTAACCCCTTTCTGACATCTGACGTACTATCCCGTCTATGTGGGGTGGGCCCGTATACCCACCGACGGGATAGTACGTCATATGCGATCGGCCGCGCTCACGGGGGGAGCACAGCCGATTGTTGCCGGGTGTCATCTGACTATCACATCTGACATCCGGCTCAAAGCACGCGCTGGTAAGCCAGGAGCACTGCCTGTCAGATCGCTGATCTAACACAGTGCTGTGCAAAGTGTCAGATCAGCGATCTGACACTATAATGTGATGTCCCCCCTGGGGCAATGTAAAAAAGTAAAAAAACAATATTTACATGTGTGAAAAATAAAATAAAAATTCCTAAATCAATTAAAAAATATATATATATATAGTTCCAATAAATACATTTCTTTATCTAAATAAAAAAACAAACAATAAAAGTACACATATTTAGTATCGCTGCGTCCGTAACGACCCAACCTATAAAATGGTCCCACTAGTTAACCCTTTCAGTGAACATCGTCACAAAAAACGAGGCAAAAAGCAACGCTTTATCATACCGCCGAACAAAAAGTGGAATAACATGCGATAAAAAAAAGGATATAAATATCCATGGTACTGCTGAAAACATCATCTCGTCCCACAAAAAACAAGCCACCATACAGCATCATCAGCGAAAAAATAAAAAAAGTTATAGTCCTCAGAATAAAGCGATGCAAAAATAATTATTTTTTATATAAAATAGTTTTTATCGAAAAAAGCACCAAAACATAAAAAATGATATAACTGAGGTATCGCTGTATACTGACCTGAAGAATAAAACTGCTTTATCAATTTTACCAATCATGGAACGGTATAAACGCTCCCCCCAAAAAGAAATTCTTGAATAGCTGGTTCTTGGTCAGTCTGCCTCACAAAAATCAGAATAAAAAGCGATCAAAAAATGTCATGTGCCTGAAAATGGTTCCAATAAAAACGTCAACTCATCCCGCAAAAAATAAGACCTTGCATGACTCTGTGGACCAAAATATGGAAAAATTATAGCTGTCAAAATGTGGAGATGCAAATAAAAAGCGTCTTTTAGTGTGTGACAGCTGCCAATCATGAAAATCAGCTAAAATACCTGCTAAAAGGTAAATCAAACACCCTTCATCACCCCCTTAGTTAGGGAAAAATAATAAAATTTTAAAAAAGTATTTATTTCCATTTTCCCATTAGGGCTAGGGTTAGGGCTAGGGTTAGGGCTAGGGTTAGGGCTAGGGTTAGTGCTAGGGTTAGGGATGGGGCTAGAGTTAGGGTTGGGACTAGGGTTAGGGTTGAGGCTAGGGTTAGGGTTGGGCTAGGGTTAGGGTTGGGGCTACGGTTAGGGCTAGGGTTAGGGTTAGGGCTACAGTTAAGGTTGGGGCTAAAGTTAGGGTTAGGGTGTGGATTACATTTACAGTTGGATTAGGGTTGGGAGTAGGGTTAGGGGTGTGTCAGGGTTAGGGGTGTGGTTAGGGTTACCGTTGGGATTAGGGTTAGGGGTGTGTTTGGATTATGGTTTCAGTTAGAATTGGGTTTTTTTCTCTGTTTAGGCACATCAGGGGCTCTCCAAACGCGACATGGTGTCCGATCTCAATTCCAGCCAATTCTGTTTTGAAAAAGTAAAACAGTGATCCTTCCCTTCTGAGCTCTCCGTGTGCCCAAACAGGGGTTTACCCGGACATATGGGTATCAGCGTACTCAGGACACATTGGGCAACAGCTTTTGGGGTCCAATTTCTCCTGTTACCCTTGGGAAAATAAAAAACAGGGGGCTAAACATTTTTTGTGGAATTAAAAAAGGATTTTTTATTTTCATGGTTCTGCATTATTAACTGTACTGAAACACTTGGGGATTTAAAGTTCTCACAACACATCTAGATAAGTTCGTTGGGGGGTCTAGTTTCCAATATGGGGTCACTTGTGTGGGGTTTCTTCTGTTTAGGTACATCAGGGGCTCTGCAAATGCAATGTGACGCCTGCAGACCAATCCATCTAAGTCTCCATTCAAAACGGCACTCCTTCCCTTCTGAGCTCTGCCATGCGCCCAAATGGTGGTTCCCCCCACATATGGGGTATCAGCATACTCAGGACAAATTGGACAACAACTTTTGGGGTCAAATTTCTCCTGTTACCCTTGGGAAAATACAAAACTGGGGGCTAAAAATAATTTTTGTGGACAAAAAAAAGAATTGTTATTTTCACGGCTCTGCGTTATAAACGTCTGTGAAGCACTTGGTGGGTCAAAGTGCTTAGCACATATCTAGATAGGTTCCTTAGGGGGTCTACTTTGCAAAATGGTGTCACATGTGGGGGGTTTCAATGTTTAGGCACATCAGGGGCTTTCCAAACGCGACATTGCGTCCTATCTCAATTTCAGTCAATTTTGCATTGAAAAGTCAAATGGCGCTCCTTCCCTCCCAAGCTCTGCCATGCGCCCAAACAGTGGTTTATCCCCACATATGGGGTATCAACGTACTCAGGACAAATTGCACAACAACATTTGGGGTCCAATTTCTCCTGTTGCTCTTGGTAAAATAAAACAAATTGGAGCTGAAAAAAAATTTTTGTGAAAAAAAATTAAATGTTCATTTTTTTTAAACATTCCAAAAATTCTTGTGAAACACCTGAAGGGTTAATAATCTTCTTAAATGTGGTTTTGAGCACCTTGAGGGGTGCAGTTTTTAGAATGGTGTCACACATGGGTATTTTCTATCATATAGACCCCTCAAAGTAACTTCAAATGTGATGTAGTCCCTAAAATAAAATGGTGTTGTAAAAATTAGAAATTGATGGTCAACTTTTAACTAGGGTTGAGCGAAACGGATAGGTCATTTTCATAAGTCGCCGCCTTTTGGCAAAGTCGGGTTTCATGAAACCCGACCCGATCCCAGTGTGGGATCGGCCATGCGGTACGCGATCTTCGCGCCAAAGTCGCGTTTCATATGACGTGTTCAGCGCCAGAAAATATACTGTATTACAGTGGGCCTGATTTCTTCACTATTCTCCCATAACAAATAAAAAAGTGGGAGATTAAGATTGGCAAATCTGCATCTGTGCCAGTCCTGTCTGTGGCATCTGTCTGTCATTTTCTGCAACAGAAAATATACTGTATTACAGTGGGCCTGATTTCTTCACTATTCTCCCAGAAAAAATAAAAAGGGGTAGTTTTTTATTTGCAGTGTGTGCATCTGCCTCAGTCCTGTTAGTGGCATATCTGTCTGCCACTTAAGCTGTGTACTGTTATACAGTGGGCCTGATTTTCCTTGCAGTCTCACCCACCTATAAAGAGAGATTTAAATACATCACAAGTTTGAGTACACCTTGTAACTGGTTTTACAGTAACAAATACCGTTTGTTTGTTTGGTTACATTTTTCAAACAATGAGGAAGTCTGGTGGAAGTGGTCGTGGCGGTGGGCGGTCATTGCCAGCTGGTAATGATGGTAGTGGTGGTGGAGCATCAGGTGGTATTGGGAAAAGCAATATAGCACCTAAGTCTCGAGTTGTTGAGCCAGCATCATCGTCTGGCTTCACAAAGCCTCGAACGCTCCCTTTTCTCTAAGAAAACCGCTTTTAAAGCCGGAGCAGCAGGAACAAGTTTTGCTTTTCCTTGCTGACTCTGCCTCTAGCTCTTTCGCCTCCTCTTTGGAAAGTGCAAAATGTAAAAGCAGCACGTCCATCAGTGGATGTTCCCGGTCAGGGACAAGTCGCTTCCTTGTCTTCTTCACCCAGAACAACAGAGAAGGATGCGTCAGGCGACACAACGGGTTACTCCATGGAGCTCTTTAAACATACCATTCCTGGGTTAGAAAGGGAAATTGTTAACAGGCCATGCCCATTACCAGATGAATCGGACATGGAGTGCACAGATGCACAGCCACAGCCAGATTACTATGCTGTTCCTTTGACTCAGATCAGAACATTGCCCTCGCAGTGTACTGATCCAGAATCTGACCCTGATGAGACTATGGAGCCCGTCACGAATGCTATAGCACCGGCTTACACGGTGACACAGAGGAAGGTGCACAGGACATAGATGAGGAGGTCATAGATGACCCAGTTGTTGACCCCGATTGGCAGCCATTGGGCGAACAGGGTGCAGGCAGCAGTAGCTCTGAAGCGGAGGAGGAGGAAGGGCCGCAGCAGGCATCAACATCGCAACAGGGTCCATCTGGCAGGCCCATATCTGGCCAAAAACATGAACATGTGGCAAAATCAAAACCAGTTGTAGGACAGCGTGGCCATCCGGTAAAAGAAGCTCAGTCTGCAATAACTGCACTCTTCCTACTATCGGATACCTTTTCAGTCTGGCAGTTTTTTAAACAAGATTCAAATGATCAGCACAAAGTCATCTGTAAAAATGCTCAAGGACCTTCAGCAGAGGTCAGAATGTAAAAAATCTAAATACAAGTTGCATGCGTAGACATTTAACCACCATGCACTTGCAAGCCTGGACTAACTACCAAACGTCCCTTAACGTTGTAGCACCCTCTCACAATGAAGCTAGCCAGCAACGCTGCATCCCTTCCCTTACTGTAAGCCCACCATTTACCACACCACCTGCAGTAAATGTGGAGGTTTCGTCGCAAGGCCAAAGCAGTCAGGGAATCACCAGTTTCGTGGTAGGAAAGACTGTATGTAGGGCACCAGCAAGAATACCATCACCAACCCTCTCTCAGTCTGCCATGTCCACCGGCACCCCCGCTAGTTCCACCATATGCAGCTCCCCAGTCCAGCTCACCCTACATGAGACTCTCGTTAGGAAAAGGAAGTACTCATACTCGCATCTGCGTGCACAGGGTTTGAACGCCCTCATTGCTAGACTAATCTCGTTAGAGACGATGCCCTACTGGTAAGTTGAAAGCAAAGCTTTCAAAGCCCTGATGGACTATGCTGTACCACGCTACGAGCTACCCAGTCGACACTTCTTTTCGAGAAAAGCCATCCCAGCCCTCCACCAGCATGTAAAAGACCGCATTATCCATGCACTCAGGCAATCTGTGAGTACAAAGGTGCACCTGACAACAGATGCATGGACCAGTAGGCATGGCCAGGGGCGTTACATCTCCATCACGGCACACTGGGTTAATGTGGTGGATGCAGGGACAACAGGGGACAGCAATATTGGGACAGTTCTGCCTAGCCCACGGTCCAGGAAACAGTTGGCTGTAAGCTTTCGCCCCCCCTCTTCCTCCTCCCCGTCCTCCAGCAGAAGCGAGAGCTCCATTCCTCCGACCGCAGTCGCACAACCACTCCATCCGCAGCTGCCACTGTTGCACACGAGGTGTCCCATTATGGAACAGCTAGTGGCAAGCGTCAGCAGGCTGTATTGGCAGTGAAGTGTTTGGGCGACAACAGACACACGGCGGAAGTTCTGTCAGAGTTCTTGCAGCAAGAAACTCAGTCATGGCTGGGCACTGTACATCTTGAGGCAGGCAAGGTAGTTAGTGATAACGGAAGGAATTTTATGGCTGCCATAGCCCTTTCACAACTGAAACACATTCCTTGCCTGGCTCACACCTTAAACCTGGTGGTGCAGTGCTTCCTGAAAAGTTATCCGGGGTTACCCGACCTGCTCCTCAAAGTGCGCAGACTTTGCTCGCACATCCGCCGTTCGCCCGTACACTCCAGCCGTATGCAGAACCATCAGCAGTCTTTGAACCTGTCCTGTCTGCGGTCCCTCCTTCCAGTAGTCCTCCACTGACCACACCAATGCTGCCTGTGTACCCCTGGAACCTATTTAAAAGTGCATAGAGCCTACTTTTTTATTTTAGGCCTACTAAGTCTGTCTGTGGTCCCTCCTTCCAATTATCCTCCACTGACCACACCAATGCAGCCCGTGTACCCATGTAACCATTTTTAAACCTGCATCGAGCCAACTTTGTGGTGTAAGGCCTACTAGCAGTGTCTGTCTGTACCACACAATACAGCTGTCCTCTTAAAAAAAATCACTGCAATTGTCAGGTTTTCAGCCTATCGGAATTTTAATACTGCTGTGGGGCTACTAGTTTGGTTTGGGCCTACTAACAGTGTCTGCCGCTCCAAGGTGTTCTCCAGGTTGCCTTTCCTGACCTATCTTCAGGCTCTTGTTTAATAGTTGTTAAATGTTACAAATGCAGTGGGGCTCCAAGTTTGGTTGGGGCCTACTAACATTGTCTGCCGCTCCAAGGTGTTTTCCTGGTTTCCTGTCCTGAATTTCCATTTTCAGGCTCTCGTTAAGTAGTTGTTAATATTACACTGCATTTGGCCTACTAGTTTGGTTGGGGCCTACTAACGGAATGGAAGGTCCTTAAAGATGATTTCAGGGAATTAGGCCGCAAGCTGAAAGCAAGGACCTCCAACGTGGTATTTTCCGAAATACTGCCTGTACCAAGTGCCATGCCAGAGAGGCAACGGGAGATTAGGGAGGTTAATAAGTGGCTCAAGAATTGGTGTAGGAAGGAGGGGTTTGGGTTCCTGCAGAACTGGGCCGACTTCTCAGTTGGCTACAGGCTCTATGCTAGGGACGGGCTGCACCTCAATGGGGAAGGTGCAGCTGTGCTGGGGGAGAAAATGGCTAGAAGGTTGGAGGAGTGTTTAAACTAGGGATTTGGGGGTATTCATTTTATAGGAGGGGAAGATAGTGCAGATAGAGACCTGGGCACAAATAAGCAAGTTGAGGGTGGCGGTGGCATGGGGGGTGGGGTTAGAACAGTTAATAATTTAAGATAGAATAGAGGTACAGAGAGGAACATCAAGTGCATGTATACTAATACCAGAAGCCTCGCCAACAAAATGGAAGAATTAGAACTAATGTTGTTGGAGCATAATTATGACATGGTGGGGATATCTGAAACATGACTGGATGAGAGCCATGACTGGACTGTTAACTTGCAGGGCTATAGCCTGTTCAGAAATGACCATACAGATAAGCGAGGGGGTGGGGTGTGTCTATATGTAAAATCGTCCTTAAAACCCATCCTGCGTGATAATATAGGTGAATTTCATTAAAATGTAGAATCCCTGTGGGTAGAGATAAGGGGAGGGGGAAAAATAATATATTATGGAAAGGGGTTTGTTATAAATCTCCAAAAATAATGGAAGCAATGGATAATATCCTCATAAAGCAAATAGATGAAGCTGCGACTCAAGGAGAAGTCATTATTATGGGGGACTTCAACAATTCATCATACAATTATTAGGTTCTGTAGAAGGACGTAGATCTAGGGATTTATTATGATGGAATATAGGCTGAACTGGATGGACAAATGTCTTTTTTCGGCCTTACTAACTATGTTACTATGTTACCCTGAAATAGATTGGGGAACAGATACCTGCAGTTCCAGCAAAGGTAATCGGTTTTTGACAACTATAAGAGACAATTACCTTTCAACTACTGGTTCAGGACCCAACAAGAAGGGGGGCACTGCTGGACCTAATATTATCCAACAGGCCAGACC
Organism: Ranitomeya imitator; assembly: GCF_032444005.1. Taxonomy (NCBI): domain Eukaryota; kingdom Metazoa; phylum Chordata; class Amphibia; order Anura; family Dendrobatidae; genus Ranitomeya; species Ranitomeya imitator. The sequence continues at coordinate 57,483,510 of NC_091291.1, forward strand.
GCATAGCAAATATAAGGGTTGGGGTCACTTGGGAAATAGCGATCACAAAATAATAAGTTTTCATGTATCCTTTAAAAAGATGTGTAATAGAGGGGTTACAAGGACACTAAACTTCAGGAGGGCAAAGTTCCAATGGATGAGAGAGGATCTTGGTGCAATTAACTGGGACGATATCCTGAGACACAAAAATACACAAAGAAAATGGTAGACATTTATTAGCATCCTGGATAGGAACTGTGCACAGTATATACCGTATGGGAATAAACATACTAGAAATAGGAAGAAACCAATATGGCTAAATAGAGCTGTAAGGAGCGCAATAAGTGACAAAAAAAAAGCATTTAGAGAATTAAAGGAAGTAGGTAGTGAGGAGGCATTACATAAATACAAAAAAATTTTTAAATTCTGTAAAAAGCAAATCAAGGCAGCAAAGATTGAGACAGAGAGACTCATTGCCAGAGAGAGAGTAAAAATAATCCTAAAATATTCTTTAACTACATAAATAGTAAGAAACTAAAAAATGATAGTGTTGGCCCCCTTAAAAATAGTCTGGGTGAAATGGTGGATGAGGATGAGGAAAAAGCCAATATGCTAAATGACTTTTTTCATTAGTATTTACACAAGAAAATCCCATGGCAGACAAAATGACTAGTGATAAAAATTCCCAATTAAATGTCACCTGGTTAACCCAGCAGGAAGTGCGGCGGCGTCTAAAAATCACTAAAATTGACAAATCTCCGGGCCCGGATGGGATACACCCTCGAGTACTGCAGGAATTAAGTACAGTCATTGATAGACCATTATTTTTAATCTTTAAAGACTCCATAATAACAGGGTCTGTACCACAGGACTGGCGTATAGCAAATGTGGTGCCAATATTCAAAAAGGGGACAAAAACTGAACTTGGAAATTATAGGCCAGTAAGCTTAACCTCTACTGTGTGTAAAAAACTGGAGGTCATTATAAGAGATGCTATACTGGAGTATCTGAAGAGGAATAACCTTATGACCCAGTATCAGCACGGGTTTACTAGGGACCGTTCATGTCAGGCTAATTTGATCAGTTTCTATGAAGAGGAAAGTTCCGGATTGGACCAAGGGAACCCAGTGGATGTAGTGTATATGGACTTTTCAAAAGCTTTTGATACGGTGCCACACAAAAGGTTGATACATAAAATGAGAATAATGGGGATAGGGAAAAATATGTGTAAGTGGGTTGAGAGCTGGCTCAGGGATAGGAAACAAAGGGTGGTTATTAATGGAGCACACTCGGACTGGGTAGCGGTTAGCAGTGGGGTACCACAGGGGTCAGTATTGGGCCCTCTTCTTTTTAACATATTTATTAATGACCTTGTAGGGGGCATTCAGAGTAGAATTTCAATATTTGCAGATGACACTAAACTCTGCAGGGTAATCAATACAGAGGAGGACAATTTTATATTACAGGATGATTTATGTAAACTAGAAGCTTGGGCTGATAAATGGCAAATGAGCTTTCATGGGGATAAATGTAAGGTCATGCACTTGGGTAGAAGTAATAAGATGTATAATTATGTGCTTAATTCTAAAACTCTGGGCAAAACCGTCAATGAAAAAGACCTGGGTGTATGGGTGGATGACAAACTCATGTACAGTGGCCAGTAGGGTTGAGCAACCTTTACTTTTATAGGATCGGGTCGGGTTTCACGAAACCCGACTTTCTCAAAAGTCGGGTCGAGTGAAATCGGCCGATCCTATAAAAAAGTCGGGGTCGGCCGAAACCCGAAACCCAATGCATTGCAATGGGTTACTATGGTTCCCAGGGTCTGAAGGAGAGGAAACTCTCCTTCAGGCCCTGGGATCCATATTTAAGTGTAAAAGAAAGAATTTAAATAAAAAATATTGCTATACTCACCCTCTGACGCGCCCTGGTACTAACCGGCAGTCTTCCTTCCTTAGAATCAGCGCTTGAAAGACCTTCGGTGACGTCGCGGCTTGTGATTGGTCGCGCGACGGCCCATGTGACCGCTCACGCGACCAATCACAAGCCGCGACGTCACCGAAGGTCCTTCAAGCGCTGATTCTTAGGAAAGAAGGCTGCCGGAAAGAAGCAGGGCGCGTCCGAGGGTGAGTATATTCTTATTAGGTATATACTCACCCTCGGACGCGCCCTGCTTCTTTCCGGCAGCCTTCCTTCCTAAGAATCAGCGCTTGAAGGACCTTCGGTGACGTCGCAGCTTGTGATTGGTCGCGTGAGCGGTCACATGGGCCGTCGCGCGACCAATCACAAGCCGCGACGTCACCGAAGGTCTTTCAAGCGCTGATTCTAAGGAAGGAAGACTGCCGGTTAGTACCAGGGCGCGTCAGAGAGTGAGTATAGCAATATTTTTTATTTTAATTCTTTCTTTTACACTTAAAAATGGATTCCGATACCGATTTCCGATATTGCAAACATATCGGAACTCGGTATCGGAATTCCGATACCAGATTCAGAAGATCGCCGACCTCATGGCCGACCCCACACAGGGGTCGGGTCGGGTTTCATGAAACCCGATGTTGCCAAAAGTCGGCGACTTCTGAAAATTACCGACCCGTTTCGCTCAACCCTAGTGGCCAGTGTCAGGAAGCTGCTACAAAGGCACATAAAATAATGGGATGCATTAAAATAGGCATAGATGCTCATGAGGAGAACATAATTTTACCTCTATACAAGTCACTAGTTCGACCACACTTAGAATACTGTGCACAGTTCTGGTCTTCGGTGTATTAGAAAGACATAGCTGAACTAGAGCGGGTGCAGAGAAGAGCGACCAAGGTTATTAGAGGACTGGGGGGTCTGCAATACCAAGATAGGTTATTACACTTAAGGCTATTTAGTTTGGAAAAACGAAGTCTAAGGGGTGACCTGTTTTTAATGTATAAATATGTGAGGGGACAGTAAAAAGACCTTTCTAATGATCTTTTTAATCATAGACCTGAAACAAGGACAAGGGGGCATCCTCTGCGTTTGGAGGAAAAAAGGTTTAAGCATAATAACAGACGCGGATTCTTTACTGTAAGAGCAGTGAGACTATGGAACTCTCTGCAGTATGATGTTGTAATGAGTGATTCATTACCTAAATTTAAGAGGGGACTGGATACCTTTCTGGAAAAGCATAATGTTACAGGGTATATACACTAGATTCCTTGATAGGGCGTTGATCAAGGGAACTAGTCTGATTGCGGTATGTGGAGTCGGGAAGGAATTTTTTTCCCCAATGTGGAGCTTACTCTTTGCCACATGGGTTATTTTTTGCCTTCCTCTGGATCAACATGTTAGGGCATGTTAGGTTAGGCTATGGGTTGAACTAGATGGACTTATAGTCTTCCTTCAACCTTAATAACTATGTAACTATGTAACGGTGTCTGCCGCTCCTTGCTGTTCTCCTCCACTGAACAAAGCAGTTCCGCCTGTTTACTACTGTTACCAATTTTGAACTGCATTTAGACTACTTACTGATTTGGGCCTACTCGCTGTGTCAGCCTCTCATTACAGTTGTCCTCCACTGAACAAAGCAATGCCGCCTGGTTAGTCCTGTTACCAATTTTGAAATGCATTTAGCCCACATTATTATTTGGGCCTATATCTGTGTTTCCTCCTCATCCTGCCCATTGCCCAGCCAGTGCTAGATGATTCTGCGGGTACATTGACCCAGACCGCTAAATTCCCCTTGCACGCTACACAGCCAGATTCTGACCCTGCTGAAAGTGAGGTTCCCCTTCCCGCATACTATACCACCTTACACGGGGACAAAGAGGAAGGTGCAGATGAAAGTGCAGGTTCCTTCATCAGGTGGAAGGGGGAATACTCGTTGGCGACGTCACTGGCACAGGGCCCCTCATAGTATGCAAAAGTGTCGCTGCCGGTGGGAGGCGCCCCCGCCGTGCAAACACACCGCCGTACTTTGAGGGGCCCTATGCCAGTGCCAATGCCAACGAGTGGGCCCCCCTGCTTGCTCAGGATCACAGCACTTGCAAAGTTGAAATACTTACCTCTCCCTGCTCTACCACCGTGACGTGGTCCACGTTTCCTGGGCCCACTAAATACTTGACCCAGCCCTACCCCCCACAACTTTAGCCAAATGACCCCCAATGTCCAATGCCTAACTATTATTATAAGGTAAATTAAGATTGACAAGCTTCAGTACCAAGAATGGATGTTTTTGCTATTAAAATGGGCACTGTAGGTGTTTTCCTGGCCTCCACTCACTGCCGACTATGCTTCCCCATTCACTTGCATTGGGTTTCGTGTTTCGGTCGATCGCGATAATCGGCCGATTTCACTCGACTCGATTTTTGAGATAGTCGGGTTTCGCGAAACCCGACTCGACCCTAAAAAAGTAAAAGTTGCTCAACCCTATTCCCAACAGGGTGGATATTCCAAGCCGGTATTGGAAATGGAGGGATGATAAACTCTCTCCGGTTGCCAGAAATCTGGAAGAAAATAAATAATAAAGAAAAATTACAATCAATTCTATTTATGGTGTGGTTATGCTAAAGACATAAAGGAAAATACCAAACAAAAAAAACACATGTACATTGTATCATACAATTAGGTTCTGTAGAAGGACGTAGATCTGGGGATTTATTATGATGGAATATAGGCTGAACTGGATGGACAAATGTCTTTTTTCGGCCTTACTAACTATGTTACTATGTTACTATGTTACATGTCAGAACACCCAAAATTAGCACTGCCATTGGTTTACATTTCTTACTTACCATAATGTAACCAGCAGGCGTTCCTCGGGTGGAATCGTTCTACGGAGCTGGGTATCCTGTCTCCGTATGGCTCCTTGAACATGAGCAAGCAAATCCCAGAACGAGTCTTGCGACATCCTTGTGTATTCCGGGAATTTGTCAGGGTTCTCATTAAGCTCGCCATACAGCGTGTGATAGACCCCACGTCTCTCACGTAATTCAATAATGGGGTGTCTCCAAAAACGACTACGCCGTCTCCTTCTCCATGTTTCACAATTTCTGTCTTGCTCCCAAGCAAACGCACAGGCAAGAAACAGCTTGATGCTTAAATCCAGGTTGAAACAAAAGCTCTCCATGCGAAGATCCATCATGACACAGGATACAGTATTACTCTGTTAAGATTTCAGCAGTCCTAGGGTCTATATATAGATATCCCATAATACACGCCCTCTGTAGTCCCATTGGCGGTGTCTGGTTTTCTAGATTTTTCTCCTGTAAAATTTGTCACCATGCGTTAAAAAAATGCAAACGCAGACAAAAACGCATAGAAAAGCGAAGAAACGCGGCGTTTTTTTAACTGCATGCGTTCCCGCATGCGTGAAAAAAAAACGCTGCATTTGTACGCTTTTCTATGTGTTTTTTTCTTCACTTGGGGATGCGGATTAAACGCTGCGGATTCTAACACAAATGTGAAACTAGCCTTAATCAAGTAAACAAACACTGTAAAAACACTCAAGGTTTTGACTTATAAATCTATTTATAGAGCTATTGCATTTTTGTAGAAAGCCTTAGATTTTATATTCATGCTATTTCTATTCTGACTAACAAAGGTTTGAAAAAAAAGACAAAGCATACAAGGGAGAGGAATTTTCCCACGACCTGAGCATCTGTCAGTACCCTTTCTTTTAATGAATAGCTGTTTTTATCTCTGAAAATTTCTGATTATATTTCATATAACTCTCATACAAAGAGAAGTAAATGCTCAAGGCTCAGTCTATCAACTTCCTACTGGGTAGCAATTTGATCTTACTAGACCAGGTATCAATATATTCACTATCCTTCACTTCTTAAAAGTAGAAAAGCCCAATAAGCTTGAAAAACTGATATAAATGAGTAGCTGTAGCTGAAAGCAGAACTGTGGTCTGCCACTTTGACTTTTGATGTATCTTCACAATGTCTGGCAGGTCTTGAAGACATAGGACAATCATTGACAGCTTCTACCCAAATAAGGTTCATACATCTTCTGAAGTTTCTTTTTCATTATATTTCAGAAAGCTCATACAAGTTTAATACAAATAAAATATGCAAAGTTAATATGAACTGCTACAAGGAAAGTATGTAGCCTACTGGAATTTAAAAGACAAAAAGAAATCGTGCTTTTTTTCTTGGCTATTTTATCCAACTTTTCTTTTAAAGTACCTTAAGTAAGTATTTGACGAGTACAGTATATCACAGAAAGATTTATGGATTCATACAAATGTAGGATCTTAATGGGTTGTCTCCTGGTTGCCCAATTATTGTAATTGCAATCAGTCAATGATTACCTTCCTGAATTTATTCATGCACTTAAAGGGGTTATCCACCCATTCTCAGTTGCTGTTTTGCCTCTTGTAAAATAACAACACATATTCACAACTGTTCCAGCAGTGTTGGCACTGGCTATCTTGGAGATCACTAAACATTATGTCACGTGATCCCTGCGGCCAGTCATTGGCTGATTCACTCTCCTCTGCAGGAGTTGACTGGCTATCAGTCAAATCTGGAAAAAGCCAGGTGTGCCATACCGGCCGTGGGTCATATCAATTGAATCACTTTATACTGATAACTTGCAAAGCTGCTGCTCTCACTTCCTCCAGATGTGTGTGATTTGTTCAAGGGTGGGGAGAGTCACAAAAGCGTTGATTGGCTGCAGGAATCACATAACATAGAAATGTCATGCAATCTCCAGCACAACCAGTGCCATCACTGATGGAGCAGTGCCAGTCCCAGAGATGAGTATAAGTGGACAATCCCTTTAAATCTTATATCTCTTATATAGAGGTATTATTGGAAATATAAGTCTAGTAGTAAATCTTGATTTCCTGCAGGCAGGATAAGATTAGTAACCAGGACATCCAATATGGGGAAGTGGATTGAACCAGCATTGACCAGTGTGCTTTCAAATGCCAGGGCTGAATTTTAGTTCCAGGCCTTCTTTGCTCCCCTTCTTTGGACAAATCACTTATATCCGGAGTAAATGTGAGCTGTTGCTCTCTCATCTCATCAGGTTGTATGTGATTTTTCCAAAGGCTGGAAGAGTGAAGATAACACTGATTGGCCACAGGGATCATGTAACATAACAATGTTATGTGACACCTGGGAGAGTCAGTGCCACCACTGCTGAAATGTCGACAGCACCAAAGCTGAGTGTAAAGGTACCTTCACACTGAACAACTTAACAACGATAACGATAGCGATCCGTGACGTTGCAGAGTCCTGGATAGCGATATCGTTGTGTTTGACATGCAGCAGCGATCAGTATCCTGCTGTTACATCGCTGGTCGGAGCTAGAAGGCCAGCACCTTATTTCGTCACTGGATCACTCGCTGACATCGCTGAATCGGCGTGTGTGATGCCGATCCAGCGATGTCTTCACTGGTAACCAGGGCAAACATCGGGTTACTAAGCGCAGGGCCGCGCTTAGTAATCCAATATTTACCCTGGTTACCATTGTAAATGTAAAAAAAAACAAGCACAACATACTTACATTCCGATGTCGGTCGCGTCCCTCGCAGTCAGCTTCCCGCACTGACTGTGAGCGCCGGCCGTAAAGCACAGCGGTGACGTCACCGCTGTGCTCTGCTTTACGGCCGGCCCTCAGAGTCAGTGCGGGAAGCTGACGGCGAGGGACGCAACCGACATCGGAATGTAAGTTTTGTATATTTATGTGTATTTTTTGGCAGATGATAGAAAAATGGGATACTCGGGTTTTTTACGCATAAAAAGCTCTTTTTTTGTTACTAAAAATATTTAGAGTCAGTCCTTCTCCAATAACATCATTATATTTCTGTATGGAGGATGCATAATTATTAAAGGAACTTTTCTTATAATAGTTAGTGTTCGAGAGAAATTTTAAAGCTTCATTAATATAGTCACACTGATTTTGTATCACTATTAGTGTTGAGCATTCCGATACTGCAATATCGGGAATCGGCCGATATTCGTGGTATCGGAGTTCCGATACTGAGTTCCGATACTTTTAGAATATCGAATACCGGAATCGGAAGTTCCCATAATGCAATGAGCCAGTTTGATTTTATTCAGCCAATGAGGAATCCTAAGAAGTGTGGGCACATCCTGTTATGCATGTTAGGCATGTGAACTAATGGCATGGCTGTGATTGGCTGATGAAATGATGTCATGATGCACTATAAAAGCCGCCGCCGCCATTTTGGGTTCACTCTGCTGTGAATTTACTTAGGGAGAGGACGCTGCTGTTCTGACTCTGAGGGACAGTTTGAGTTAGCGATTTGCTTTATTGTGCTTTACCCAGGCTACTTTAGCAACCACTGTGTGAGAAGCTTTCTTTTGCCTTGCAGCGCTGATCACGTCTGTCTGCGAGGTCTCTGTGTGAGAGTGCAGCTCACGCTGTAGTGTGTTCTGCAGCCACCTCCAGTTGTAGTCCGCTCAGCATGCGTCACTGCCTCATACATTGTCCTTTATTGCATTAGTACTGCTCATTTTTCCTGATTTCTCCTATTAGCGTGATTTCATCCGTATCGAGCTTGATTGCGTGCAAACACTATATAGGAATAGATAGAGGAGACTTTCTGCAGCCTTGTGCCCTACAGCCCCAGCCAGATTAGTATAAGCCTATTTTTTGGAGCCTCATCTATTGCATTTTAGGTTACCTTCCTGCCTTGTAATAGCTACAAAAAGTTTGTGATACTATCGGTTTTACATCTTTGGGCACATCCAGTGTCTTTTGGGAAAAAAAAAGTTAATAAAGTTCACCAAACACTCCACTTTACAATTGTGTAGGCCACATTAGCTCATATTAAAGTCTAGCTCTCACTTTATAAAATTAGTGTTTCTTATACCTGTTAGCAGCTGTTTAGGAATAAGCACACTAAGCCCTTAGTACTTTTCTGCCTATCTTTATCAGTCTACCAAGATGAAGAAGGCAGGGAGTAAGGCACGTGGTCGTGGGCGTGGAGTTTCTGCAGGGAGAGGACGTGGGGATTCTGTGCCTGCTGTGGGCACCAGTGACACAGCATCCCTCAGTTTTACCAGGGAACAGTCCTTCATGCGCAGCTTTAAAGCCATTGTCGGATGGATGGCAGCTAACGCATCAACTTCAATTAGTTCCATATCCTCTCAGGTCCAGAGTACTGAAGAGCACCCATCTGTCTCTTCACCACCTGCCAAATTGCCCAGGCAGTCACAGAGCCCTGGACAGGAGCCATCTCTACTTCTGTTCTCTGAACCTGTTGGCTTGGAAAGAGGGGGCCAGCCAAGCAGCATTCGAGAATTTGAAGAAGAGGTAGTATGCAGTGATGCGCAACAGCTTTATCTCTCTGAATATGAAGAGGTGAGTGGGCCAGTGCCTATGGTCAGCACACCTCAGTACGCATCTGATGATGAGACTCAGGTGCCACTTTCTGGTGCGTACTGTGCTGTCGAGACTACCCAGGAGAAGCAGTTGTTTGAAGAGAGTAGTCCTTGACCCATCATGGAGTGAGGTACAAGAAGGTGGTGGGAGCAGCTCTGAGGAAGAGATTCCCCGAATGGCCAAAAAAGGAAGGAGAGGGAGGGGGCAGACTCGGTTGCCTGTAGCCTCCACTTAGGCACCCATTAGGAGCATGCCTCTTCCAAAACCCAAAATGAGCGCTCCCAAGACTTGCAGTGCCTGGTCCTTTTTTGACACAGTTGCAGATGACATTTGCTTTGTCAAATTCAAGCTGTGTAATCAGAAAGTGAAAAAAGGGAAAAGTGTCAGCAACCTCAATACCACAAATACAGTATGTGGAAACTGTGCGGACCAAGCACGTGGTGGAGTTACAAAGACACAATGAAGACCTAGGACACCGACCACCTCTTCAGCCTGTGTTGTAGCCTCTTCCCCAGCTCACACACAGCTGGTTCGGCTTCCTCACAGAATCGCCATGGAAGAACTTCTGGCACTGTTGTACAGAGACACAGTGTCATTCCACCCACAGCACCACGTTCCCTGTCATCCTCACACTCCCAGGCCAGTCTACAGCCATCGGTAGCACAGGCATGGGAGAAAAGGCGCCCATTCTCGGCAAACCACCCCCGGGCTCAGGCTCTGAATGCTGGCATTGCAAAACTACTATCCCTTGAAATGTTCTCATTCAGGCTGGTGAAGACTGACACCTTCCATAACTTCATGGCATTGGCAGTCCCACAATACAACTTTTATTTCAGCAGGCAAGCCGTCCCTGCCCTGCAAAAGCACATGGAGGGAAAAATTAAACATGCGCTACTAAATGCCATCAGTAGCAAGGTCCAGCTGACCACCGATGCGTGGACCAACAACCATGGACAGGGATGATATCTTTCCCTCACTGCCCATTGGGTAAATGTTTTGGAGCAGGGTACAGATCTTGAGAGTGGCGCTGTGGCCACTATGAGCACAGCCGTGGCCAAACCTCAACAGGCCATATTGAAATTAATTTCTTTGGGGAATCGAAGTCACACAGTGCAGGAGCTCTGGAATGCCATCAAGCAGGGGAGCGACGTGTGGTTTGTGCCAGCGAATCTCCAGCCAGGCATGGTAGTGTGTGACAATGGCCAAAATCTAGCGGCAGCTCTGGGCCTAGGCAACCCCACTCACATCCCATGTCTGGCAAATGTGCTCAACTTGGTCGTGCAGAGTTTTTTGAGGGACTGTCCGGATCTTGATGCACTGCTGCACAAGGTCCGCATAGAGTGCGCTCACTTGCGGAATTCCAGCATGGCAAGATTGCGCATTGCAGCTCTGCAGTGCCGATTCCGCCTTCCAGAACATCGCATCATATGTGACTTACCCACCAGGTGGAATTCAACGTTTCATATGTTGGAGAGGTTGTGTGAGCAGCAGGCAGCAGCAATGGAGTACCAGCTGCATCAGGGGCAAACAAGTCGCACTGCGCGCCGTTCACACTTCACCACCACTGAGTGGGCCTCTATGAAGGACATCTGCCACATTTTGCGTGTCTTCGATGATTCCACGTGGATGGTGAGTGCAGATGATGCACTAGTCAGCATGAATATCCCCCTTATTTGCCTGCTTGAAAAACACTGCAAGCGCTAAGGGAGGAGGTTGTGGAAGAGGTGAAGGATGAGGGGTCACAAATGCCATCTGCTTCTGGACAGTCTGCGCAACGTGGTTCCTCACAAAGGTCTAGGCAGGGGACTGTTTGTGAGGAGGATGAGGAGTCAATGGAGGAGGAAGACATCTGTCCAGAGGAGCAAGGTACGCAATACTCTAGTAGTCAGTATGTAGAGCGAGGGTGGGGTGATGCAGAGCAGGCAGAGATGACGCCTCAAGCAGGGGACAGCATTTCTTGGCCAGTTGGCAGTCTGCAGCAAATGGTTGATTTCATGCTGCAGTGCCTGAGAAACAACCACAGCATTGCCCACATTCTCAGCACGTTGGATTATTGGGTGTGCACCCTCCCCTAGATCCTCGCTACCGGGACAACTTACAAAGCCTCATAACACTGTTGAACCCGGAGTGTAAAATGCGGGATGCTGGAATACCAAGACTCACTGGTGCATTCCATCACGTTCTCCATTCCACCCGAGAGAAGTGCTGCTAGTGCTTTACAAAGCAGCTCAGTGCGTCGAGGCGGTGGAGGAAGCTCTGCACAAAGAGGGAGCAGAAGCAGCGCCTCAGCACAAGGCAAGACCAGTTTGGCCCAAATGTAGCAAAGTTTTGTGTCTCCGCCACAAATGTCTATACCATCACAGGTGCTCCAGTCAGCAGGAGGCAACGTTTCTGTCAGATGGTGACAGACTAGATGTCTTGCCCTCTCAGTGTTCTTCCACACAGCTCTTCCCCCTTCAAGTTTTGGGTCTCTAAGCTGGATACATGGCCAGAGCTTAGTCAGTATGCATTGGAGGTGCTGGCTTGCCCTGCTACTAGTGTATTATCAGAATACGTCTTTAGTGCCACAGGTGGTGTACTAACAGACCGTCACATGTGACTATCCTCCTATAACGTTGACCAACTTACTTTTCAGAAAATGAGCAAGGCCTGGATTTCACAGGAATTTGCCAGTCCTCTTCCAGATTAAATAATTGGTTGCAGTTGTCTGCACAGTCAACATATGCTCCAGTGTTATTGGGGTTCAGTCAAGTCAGCTGATCCCCAGCTGTCTGTCCAACAATTTCTCCTGCTCCGTCCACACTCACACTACTACAGATATTAAACTTACTCCAACTAGGCTTCTGCCTCCACTCTGTTTCTAGTATTTACCCTGGGCTCCAACAATGCCAGTTGCTGCTCAGAAGTGCCATCTGCACAGTCAACACATGCTCCAGTGTTATTGGGGTTCAGTAACGTGAGCTGTTCCCCAGCTGTGTGTCCGGCAATTTCTCCCGAGCTGTCCACATTCACACTATTACTGATTTTAATCTTGCTCCAATTTGGCCTCTGCCTCCACTCTGTTTCTAGTATTTACCCTGGGCTCCAATACCACCAGTTGCTGCTCATAAGTGCCATCTGCACAGTCAACACATGCTCCAGTGTTATTGGGGTTCAGTAACGTCAGTTTGTGTGGAAACTTCCTGAAGAAGAAGCCATGAGCTTCGAAACGCGTTGAATAAACCACCCGAACATCTTACAAGTATATCTGGATCTATTATTTGTCGCAGCAGCACGGATGTAATCCACATTTCATTTATTATAACGGTTCTGAGAGGTCGCAGCGCCGACCTGTGGATCTGCAGCAGCTGACAAACTACACGCTTGTACTGTGTACCACCAGGTGAGCAGTTCTCTCACTATTGATTAGAAACAATCCTGGGGATAAGACCCTATTTGCGCTTTTTTTGTCTCCTATTTTTCTCCACTCTGTTTCTAGTATTTACCCTAGGCTCCAATACCGCCAGTTGCTGCTCAGAAGTGCTGTCTGCACAGTCAACACATGCTCCAGTGTTATTGGGGTTCAGTAACGACAGCTGATCCCCTGCTGTGTGTCTGGCAATTTCGCCTGCTCTGTCCACAGTCACGTTACTACAGATTTTAAACTTGCTCCAATTAGGCCTCTGGCTGCACTCTGCTTCTACTGTAATCCCTGGGCTCCAACACCGCCAGTTGCTGCTCACAAGTGTCTTTAGCACAGATACTCCCTCCTGCCCTGCCTGGTTCCAGCACACCAGCTGTTTCCGGGTAGTGTCAACGTCACTTTGCCTCCAATACGTTGTCCTTTCGTGTTGCAGTCGGGTTAGCCGACTCTATAGTGCCTGCAGTTTAGGTGCTTCCTCTGTGGGCTGCGGGATCTGGCAATGAAGGCTGGTTCCGCAGTGCCAATAGGACAAGCTCCCCCTGTAGAACTGTCGGCTCACGGCCTTGCAACTTTTCGTCATGTGTACCTTCTGCTGCCTGAGTTCCAGTACCATTAGCTGCTTCTTTGGAAGTCAATCTTGAATATGTCACCTGGGTTCCAGTAACGTCAGCTGGTTCCAGGCAGAGCCTTTGGCTTAGGTGCCTCCTTATCGGTGTCAGAGTTCCATCAACGTCTGCTTGTCCTTGGTAGTGCTTTCTGGCACGGGTACCTCCTGCTTAGTAACCGGGTCCCAGTACCACCAGCTGGTCCTCGGTAGTTCCATTGGCTCTTGTACCTTCGGCTACCCATCCGAGTTCCAGTACCGTCCGCTGCTTCTCGGCAGTTCCTCAGCCTTCTTGTACCTTCTGCTACATTTCCAAATTCAAGCTTTTTGAAATGGTTTTTGGTTATCACTCTGGATCTCCCAGACGATGACCCTAAAGACGACGTCCCTGAAGACCACCAAAAAGCAGAAGAACATTAAGCATAAGACTAAAAATCAGAGCAAAAGATATTATCTAAATTATAAGCAGAAGAAGACTAAGCAGTGTATGGGGGTGAGTCCGTTCCTCCTCGTGGTGCTCCTGGAAAATACCTGCTGCTGCAGGCAAAACTGAACGCGGACAAATCCTGTTGTAAATCTTTTGTGACAGGCAGAATGGAAGGTGTAATATTCAAACTTTTATAGATAACTACAGGAATGCCTGTCACAAATAAGAATATGATGATGAAGAAGAAGAATATGAAGAAGATGAAGAAGTAGAATATGAAGAAGAATAGTTGAATAATAATAATAATAATAATAATAATAATAATTTTATTTATATAGCGCCAACATATTCCGCAGTGCTTTACAAATTATAGAGGGGACTTGTACAGACAATAGACATTACAGCATAACAGAAATCACAGTTCATAATAGATACCAAGAGGAATGAGGGCCCTGCTCGCAAGCTTACAAACTATAAGGGAAAGGGAGACACGAGAGGTGGATGGTAACAATTGCTTTAGTTAGTCGGACCAGCCATAGTGTAAGGCTCTGGTGTTCATGTAAAGCTGCATGAACCAGTTAACTGCCTAAGTATGTAACAGTACAGACACAGAGGACTAATAACTGCATAAAGTGCATGAGAACATGTTGCGAGGAACCTGATTATGTTTATTTTTTTTTTTTTGAATGGGCCACACAGGGTTAGTTAGGTTAATGCGTTGATGTGGTAGGCCAATCTGAACAAATGAGTTTTTAGGGCACGCTTAAAACAGTGGGGATTGGGGATTAATCATATTAACCTAGGTAGTGCATTCCAAAGAATCGGCGCAGCACGTGTAAAGTCTTGGAGACAGGAATGGGAGGTTCCGATTACGGAGGATGCTAACCTGAGGTCATTAGTGGAGCGGAGTGTATGTAAAGAATGTGGGCACTGCTCAATCAGATGGTGCCAAGGTAGGTTCCAAAACCGTAGTAATACTTATAAGTAGTGTTGAGCATTCCGATACCGCAAGTATCGGGTATCGGCCGATACTTGCGGTATCGGAATTCCGATACCGAGATCCGATACTTTTGTGGTATCGGGTATCGGTATCGGATCAATAGGGATGTGTAAAATAAAGAATTAAAATAAAAAATATTGATATGCTCACCTCTCCGGCGGCCCCTGGACATCACGCTGGTAACCGGCCGGCTTCTTTGTTTAAAATGAGCGCCTTTAGGACCTGCGAATGACGTCGCGGCTTCTGATTGGTCGCGTGCCGCCCATGTGACCGGCACGCGACCAATCAGAAGCCGCGACATCATTCTCATTCACAAAACTCCTAATTCTAGAAATTAAGGACCTGCGAATGACGTCGCGGCTTCTGATTGGTCGCGTGCCGGTCACATGGGCGGCACGCGACCAATCAGAAGCCGCGACGTCATTTGCAGGTCCTAAAGGCGCTCATTTTAAACAAAGAAGCCGGCCGGTTACCAGCGTGATGTCCAGGGGCCGCCGGAGAGGTGAGCATATCAATATTTTTTAATTTAATTCTTTATTTTACACATCCCTATGGATCCCAGGGCCTGAAGGAGAGTTTCCTCTCCTTCAGACCCTGGGAACCATGAGAATACCTTCCGATACTTGATGTCCCATTGACTTGTATTGGTATCGGATATCGGTATCGGCGATATCCGATATTTTTCGGGTATCAGCCGATACTATCCGATACCGATACTTTCAAGTATCGGACGGTATCGCTCAACACTACTTATAAGAAAAACCTGGCACTCAACTTGCATATAAGATGCTTTTTAATGGTTCCAAGCGGAAATACAGTGACAGCAAGTGGAGGTACAGTGACAGCAATAGCAGGTAAAAGGTCTATACCGAGGTCACAGTACCAACGTGTGAAACGCATTGTCTCAGATGAAGTCACACGGGACCAACGCCTAAAAGATATGACCTCCAAATTTAGTCAAAGGGGCTATCCTGCTCCATTACTTAAGGAACAACTTAATCCGCAATCCCATGTTCGTCATACTGACCAACATAAACGGATTCCCTTTGTACACACGTACCACCCCTTCTCCTTCATTCTCCACAAAAATATCAGGAAACATTGGCCACTCCGGTCCACGGCCTATCCAAACATTCCGGAGTTCAAGGCCCCTTTTCTGCCATGCTTTAAAAGACCCCGCAATCTCAGGGACAGCCTCATTAGGGCTGATTTAGGCTGTGCACAACTCAAGAAACCACTTTTTTTGTCCACACCTTTGATGGGCACATTCCCTTGCCTACACTGTGCCCAATGTGGGAATGTACAGAAGGGCAGTGTTTTCCATCACTCTCAAACGGGCAAACAATATCACATTAGGCAGTACTATATGTGCGAGGCTTCCTACGTAGTATACCTAATAAAGTGCCCTTGTGGCTTATTATACGTGGGAGAAACCACGCAACCGATACGTGACAGGGTTTCAAAACATAAGTCCACAATACGGTGCAAAAATTTGCTCCTCCCTATTACACACCATTTCCACTCCCAGGGACATTCCATTTCACAATTGAAATTCCAGGTAATTGACTCTGTCCCTCCACCACGACGGGGTGGTGACAGGATATCCCTCCTGAAGAAACGGGAGGCCTATTGGATCCATACGTTGGACACGTTATCCCCCAAAAGGTTAAACAGGGATTATGGCCTGGTAGCATTTATATAGTGTATGCTGTTTCTGTATTGTGTTGATGCTATCACTAATTGTATCTTCTCTATTTCCTTAGAGTCTCCTTTATTGATCAGCCGACACCACGTCTCACGAGCACTTCACTATCCGCTGCACCGTGTGTAAGATTGCGCCTCCCTGATATGTCACAGTTTATTCATTCTACCCGGTTTTCTCATTCATAATACCTGATGACTATCTTGTAGTTCTACACCAATACGTTTACGGTATTCCCTGTAAATTACACATTCCCAGGGATTACACTCCACATCTTTGTGAATACCGCCCGGTCCCCTTCTATGTATGGTACATCCACTAGGAAGCATAACGATGTCAATTACGACATCACCGCACGCCGCAGCCAGCAGCACATCCTACCGACGTCACATTTAGATACCAAGCTCTCTTTGTAACCTGTGGAACACAGATCTGATGCACTGGAATGCACCTCCATGTTTTTGAGGTCACGTCCGCTCCCAGCATGCATCAGTACTCACAGTTCCCGCCCCACTTCCGGTTTTCGGCGTCTCCACACCTCCTCACCATCCTTCTTATACAGCACAGTAGCAGCCTGCCATAGACAAGCGATGGAGTCCGCGTCGGCAGCGCCACAACAGGATGAGTCACTTGATTCCTCTCCTCCATTACCCATATCACCCCTAGAGGGATGGACTATATAATGAGTATTTCCATTTTACCACAGGCTGCGCCCATCTCTATTTGTGCTGAACAGGGCAATACATCTTAGGGGTATGCAGACATATTCTCTTTTACACACCTATAGCATGTAATTATGCCACGTCCCCACCTCTCCTGCCTGCCTTACTGAACATTACCCTCACTCATTTTTTCAGCAACCTATACCACAAGTTCTTTGTTAGTGACATCACTTTTTGGTATGTACTGTTTCTCATTCCTCATGTCCGTTTGACTGTGCCATCATGTACTTCTGTTTCTCTCGTTAAGATGAATTCACTATAATTCTCTACAATGCCATACTAATGGATGCTTCTCTGTATATACTTTATTTTGTTTTGTACAAGTTTTATACCAAATTTTGTGTTTTGTTCATATGTATTTTACAGCAACTGATGAAGGTCAGATGTATATGACCGAAACGTTGCTATTGCTGTCACTGTACCTCCGCTTGCTGTCACTGTATTTCTGCTTGGAACCATTAAAAAGCATCTTATATGCAAGTTGAGTGCCAGGTTTTTCTTATAAGTATTAGCGGAGCGGAGGGCACGGGTAGGGTGGTAGACTGAGAATAAAGAGGAGATGTAGGGTGGTGCTGAGCCAAGGAATGCTTTGTGGATGAGGGTAGTAGTTTTGTACTGGATTCTTGAGTGGATGGGTAACCAGTGTAATGACTGGCACAAGGTAGAGGCATCGGTGTAACGGTTGGTGTAACGGTTGAATATGAAGAATGTAAAAAAAAGAACAATAGGAAGAAGGTGAAGACGAAGAAGAAGAAGATGAATAAGGTGAAGAAGTTGATGAAAATTATGCTGCTGCTGAGGATGATGAAGGAGAAAGTGTGGGAGAAGTAAAAAAGAAGGTGAAGAGCATGGAAGTAGTGAAACATAAATATCTGACAAAATTTAAAAAAGCTTAACAGAGTCAATATCTTTGTAACTCTGAATTAAAAAAAAAAAATTCCTGCTATTCCATTTGATTGGGCTAAATCTCTATGCCTTTAATGTCTCCTCCACCTCCCCCAATACATTCTACATTATTCTTAATTGTTTTCCTTCATGTAGAATTAACCTACAAGGAAAGTAAGGGTTTATTTTCATTCCGATATTTTTGTCCCATTGACTTGCATTGGTTTCCAGTATCGGAATCGGCGATATCCGATATTTTTTGGGTATCGGTTCGATCCAATCCGATCTGATATTTCCCGATATTGGAAGGTATCGCTCAACACTAATCATTATCCCTTCCCCCTTGTCTGCTGATGTGATCACAATGTTGTTATTTGAGGCTAATGATTTCATTGCCTGTTTTTCCCCTAGACTGAGGTTTAAATTTGTCTTTTTATTACAAATATTGTTGGGTGGATTATTGGTTGTTATAATATTCTCAAATTGTTTTAATACTATGTCACTAAATACGTTTATGTGATGACCTTTGCCTTCAAGTGGATAGAATTTCGACTTTGTCTGAACATTCAGATGAAATAATCCATCCGTTTCTTTAGGGCTCTCTTCTACAGCTATAATTGTCTTTTTGATTTCTTTTAGTAGGAAATGTCTCTTTAGAGTCAATTTTCTAACAAAAATTTGGAGGTCTAAAAAAAGGTCAAAATCCTTATTCATTATTAGTAGGACAAAAGGACGAGCCTTTATACAGTAGGGAGTTTTCATTTTCATTTTATGTTCATAGTCAGATAAGTTAAAAGAATAATAATAATA
The DNA here is from genome assembly GCF_032444005.1 of Ranitomeya imitator. Lineage (NCBI taxonomy): Eukaryota > Metazoa > Chordata > Amphibia > Anura > Dendrobatidae > Ranitomeya > Ranitomeya imitator. The sequence goes on from NC_091291.1 coordinate 57,502,372, forward strand.
ATAATTTTTATTTATATAGCGCCAACATATTCTGCAGCAATTTACAATTAAGCGGGGACATGTACAGACAATAAATTCAGTATAAGTTAAGACAATTTAAACAGTGACATTAGGAGTGAGGTCCCTGCTCGCAAGCTTACAATCTACAAGGAAATGGGGGGACACAATAGGTGAAAAGTGTTTGTTATTACAGGTCAGGCAATTATAATAGGGATTTTCATATAAAGCTGCATGATCCTGTCATCTGTCCGTGTGTTTAAGTGCAATAATCAAGTATCAAGTGCAGTTATCGTGTGCATGGAGGGTGTGGAGACAGATGAATAGTAGGGTGCAGATTCACATGCAGATAATGTTTGGAAGGAGGGAACAGGACAAAGTTAGTTTACTGAGTAGTTGATGTGGTAGGCTTGTTTGAAGAGATGGGTTTTTAAAGCGCACTTGAATAGGTCGGGGCTAGGTATCAGTCTGATCGTCTAAGGAAGTGCATTCCAGAGAGCTGGCGCAGCACGAGAGAAGTCTTGGAGACGGAGATGCGAGGTTCGGATTACGGGAGATGTTAGTCTTAGGTCATTTGTAGAACGGAGGGCACGTGTGGGGCGATAGACAGAGATGAGAGAGGAGATATAAGGCGGTGCAGAACTGTGGAGAGCATTGTGGGTGAGAGAGATCAGTTTATACTGGACCCTGTAGCGAATGGGTAGCCAGTGTAATGACTGGCACAAGATGGAGGCATCGGTGAAGCGGCTGGACAGAAATATGACCCTGGCTGCCGCATTCAAGATGGATTGGAGAGGAGAAAGTTTGGAAAGAGGGAGACCGATCAGAAGACTTGCAGTAGTCCAGACGAGAATGAATAAGAGCAACAGTAAGAGTCTTAGCAGTTTCAAAGGTGAGAAAAGGTCGGATTTTGGAGATGTTTCTAAGATGCAGGTGACAGAAGCGAGTGAGTGATTGGATATAGGGAGTAAAGGAAAGTTTGGTGTCAAATATGACCCCAAGACAGCGGGCATGCTGTTTGGGAGTTATGGTTGAACCCTTCAGGGTAATTTCAATGTTGGGTAGCGTGAGGTTAGTAGAAGGGAGAAACACATGTAGTTCAGTTTTGGAGAGATTTAGTTTCAGATAGAGGGAGGACATGATGTTAGAGACAGCAGACAGACAATCCTCTGTATTTTGAATTAAGGTAGGGGTGATGTCGGGGGAAGAAGTGTATAATTGGGTGTCGTCAGCATAGAGATGGTACTGGAACCCAAATCTGCTAATTGTTTGTCCAATAGAGGCAGTGTATAGAGAGAAGAGGAGGGGGCCTAGGACTGAGTCCTGCGGAACCCCAATAGTAAGGGGACGAGGAGAGGAAGAGGAGCCAGAAAAAGATACAGTGAAGGAGCGGTCAGAGAGGAAGGAGGAGAACCAGGAGAGGGCTGTGTCCTTGAGGCCTATGGAGCGGAGCATAGTGAGGAGGAGCTGGTGATCCACAGTATCAAATGCGGCAGATAGATCCAGGAGAATCAGCAGAGAGCAATGACCTTTGGATTTAGCTGTTATTAGATCATTAGAAACTTTAGTGAGGGCAGTTTCAGTGGAGTGTAAAGAGCGGAAACCAGATTGTAAGGGGTCAAGAAGAGAGTTATCTGAGAGATAGCGGATTTGACGGGAGTGGACCAAGCGTTCCAGGAGTTTTGAGATGAAGGAAAGGTTAGAGACAGGTCTGTAGTTAGCCGTGCAGTTCTGGTCCAGGGATGGCTTTTTAAGTAAAGGGGTAATGATGGCATGTTTAAATGAGGAGGGATAGATGCCTGAGGTAAGAGAGAGGTTAAATATTTTAGTCAGGTGAGTGGTGACCACTGGTGAGAGGGACTGCAGGAGAGGTGAAGGAATGGGGTCACTATTGCAGGTTGTAGGCCGAGCAGAAGTGAGGAGCTTGGAAACTTCTTCTTCTGAAACAGGCTCAAAGATGTCTAATGAGCTTGAGGTGCGGCAGGGAAGGGGATCCAGGCACTGAGGAGATTGGGCAGAGATATCCTGATGGATGTGGTTGATTTTTTCTAGGAAATAAGTGGCCAGATCCTCACCACTGAGATTGGAGATGGGGGCCCGTACTTTAGGTTTCAGGAGGGAATTTAAGGTTTCAAAAAGTCATTTTGGGTTGTTGGATAGTGAGGTGATGAGGGTGGTGAAGTAGGATTGTTTGGTCAGGGAAAGGGCAGAGTTATAGGTTTTGAGCATGAACTTATAGTGGATGAAGTCTTCTGCTAAGAGAGATTTTCTCCACTGCCGCTCTGCACACCTTGAGCAGCGCTGAAGAAAGCGTGTTTGCATAGTGTGCCAGGGCCGCCGTTGTCTCTGTCGGGTCTTTCTGCGTGTTGAAGGTGCTGCTTCATCCAGGGCATTTTTTAGTGTATTATTGTGACAATGCTAAGTCTGGACAGGGGAGTGAGGAGATGGGGCTAAAGATGTGTGGAGGTTGTCCATAAGCTGCTGGGTATTACTGGTACGTGTATTCCGATAAGTGTGGTAAGTGGGGGTGTCCCGGGTGAGGAGACAATTCTTGACAGAGTAGGAAAGAAGGTTGTGGTCCGAGAGCGGGAGAGTGGAGTTAGTAAAGTCGTGCAGCGATTCGGGACAGGAGAAAACCAGGTCCAGAGTATTCCCTTCCTCATGCGTAGGAGAATTAGTAAACTGTGAGAGGTTTAATGAAGAAGTTAGAGAGAGAAGATGAGAGGCAGATTGGGAGAGGGGATCATTGATAGGGATGTTAAAGTCTCCCATGATGAGGATGGGGATGTAACAGGATAGAAAGTGAGTAAGCCAGGTGGCAAAGTGGTCTAGAAACAGGTGTGAGGAGCCTGGAGGGCGATAAAAAACCGCCACCCGCAAGGGGAAGGGCTTAAAGAGTCTGACCATGTGGACTTCAAAGGAAGGAAATGTAAGTGAGGGAACCGGGGGGGGGGGGGGGGGGAGGGGGTTGACCTGGAAAGCACATTGTGATTAAAGGAGTAAACCAACACCTCCACCCTGTCTGTTCTCAGGTCTGGTGGTATGTGAAAATTTCAGCCCACCAAACGAGAGTGCGGCAGCTGCGGTGGTGTCTGAGTGCTGGATCCAGGTTTCTGTAATAGCCAGAAGGTTAAGGGAATTAGAAGATACTCCCCTATCAGTAAAGGGCGACTTGTTTATCAATGAGCCAATTTCCCTTTTTTCCTCCCTCCCCTGGATCCTCTGAAGTACTTTTTCTTTTGCCCAGTCTTGGTAGGAAGAATTGGTTTGTCTGTGAGTTCTTGAAAACCCAAGGTAAAAATGGAACTGTACCAGTGTTGGCTGTGTTGGAATTATCTACTAGGAATGTATCATTTTTTGCGATGATACCAGCATACTGGGTGTCGTGTCATGATTTAAGAGATCCAATAGTGATACTGGAATAGAATCTGAGAGATCCATAGAGTGCTCATATTTAAATTGTTTGTCCCTGACTGGTAGTTATAGGATTGGAAACAAGGTTTTTTCAATAATTATTTTATCAACAGTCATTTTAATGTTTTTTTTCAGTAATTATTTCAGTGTTTTTTTGTGATCCTTATCCTTTCTATTTTTTGTTTTGTTTGTGTTTTTATAATCGTCTCTGTCTCTCTGTAATTTCTTCGATATTCTTAAAATGATTTCATTCTCTAATAGCATAATAAAAGTAGTCACATTAGAGTTAATTTTTTTGTATTCGGGGTGTGGAACAAAAGGTGAGAGATCTTTGGACAGTTCGTTGAAAATTCCACATACAACATGTTATATGTGGAATTTCTTGAAGAAGGGGTCACACTGACCTTGAAACACATTGAATAAACATAATATTAATAATAATTAATAATAATTTCATCATCCTTTCATCATCCGTTGGAACCTCATTATTAAGGCAGCACGGATTTAGCCCACACACCTACACAGTTTATCATGTCATACGGCCATTGAATGGCTTGTGGATCTGCAGCAGCTGAAATCTCTACAAGCTCTCCATTCAACAAAAAACAGGTAAGCAATTCTAAGAAAGCTCTCTTGTTTACCTGTTGTGAATTCTGTGGTCAAGCTCCCTCCTGTGGTCATGAGTGGTACTTCGGCTGGTTCTGTCTATGAGCTTCCTCTGGTGGATGTGAGTGGGGCTGCGGCTTCTGAGTTTCCTTCCTCAGGTGACGAGGTTAAGTCATTAGGTGCTGCTCTATTTAACTCCACCTAGTTCTTTGTTCCTGGCCTCCAGTCAATGTTCCAGTATTGGTCTTGCTTTCTCCTGGATCGTTCTTGTGGCCTGTCTGCCCTGCATAAGCTAAGTATTGCTTGTGTCACTTTTGTTTGCTATATTTTTTGTCCAGCTTGCTATATTGGTTTTTCTTGCTTGCTGGAAGCTCTGAGACGCAGAGGGAGCACCTCCGTACTGTTAGTTGGTGCGGAGGGTCTTTTTGCCCCCCTCTGCGTGGATGTTTGTAGGTTTTTGTGCTGACCGCAAAGCTATCTTTCCTATCCTCGGTCTATTCAGTAAGTCGGGCCTCGCTTTGCTAAAGTCTATTTCATCTCTGTGTTTGTATTTTCATCTTAACTCAGTGTCATTATATGTGGGGGGCTGCCTTTTCCTTTGGGGAATTTCTCTGAGGCAAGGTAGGCTTATTTTTCTATCTTCAGGGCTAGCTAGTTTCTCAGGCTGTGCCGAGTTGCATAGGGAGCGTTAGGCGCAATCCACGGCTACCTCTAGTGTGGTATGATAGGATTAGGAATTGCGGTCAGCAGAGTTCCCACGTCTCAGAGCTCGTCCTATGTTAGTAACTATCAGGTCACTTTGCGTGCTCTTAACCACTAGGTCCATTGTGGTTCTGAATCACCTGTTCATAACAGTACTGGAGGCCCAAAGTACTAATGCTTCTCAATAGAGGGAAAAGAGAAGTTCTGAGACCATTTTTTTTTCTCTGTACTGTGTTTTGTCTTTCTTTTCCCCTAGACATTTGGGTGGTTCAGGACACAGGTGTAGTGATGGACATTAAAGATCTGTCTTCTTGTGTGGATCATCTCACTGCAAGAGTACAAAATATTCAAGACTTTGTGGTTCAGAATTCTATATTAGAGCCAAGAATTCCTATTCCTGATTTGTTTTCTGGAGATAGAGCTACGTTTCTGAGTTTTAAGAATAATTGTAAACTGTTTCTGGCTTTGAAACCCCGCTCCTCTGGTGACCCAGTTCAACAAGTTAAGATCATTATTTCTTTATTACGTGGCGACCGTCAAGACTGGGCATTTTCCCTTGCGCCAGGAGATCCTGCATTATGTAATATTGATGCGTTTTTTCTGGCGCTCGGATTGCTGTATGATGAACCTAATTCAGTGGATCAGGCAGAGAAAAATTTGCTGGCTCTGTCTCAGGGTCAGGATGAGGTAGAGATATATTGTCAGAAGTTTAGGAAGTGGTATGTGCTCACTCAATGGAATGAATGTGTGCTGGCAGCAATTTTCAGAAAAGGTCTCTCTGAAGCCCTTAAGGATGTCATGGTGGGATTTCCTATGCCTGCTGGTCTGAGTGAGTCTATGTCTTTGGCCATTCAGATCGGTCGACGCTTGCGTGAGCGTAAAACTGTGCACCATTTGGCGGTATTATCTGAGCATGGACCTGAGCCTATGCAGTGCGATAGGACTTTGACCAGAGCTGAACGGCAAGAACACAGACATCAGAATGGGCTGTGTTTTTACTGTGGTGATTCCACTCATGCTATCTCCGATTGTCCTAAACGCACTAAGCGGTTCGCTAGGTCTGCCACCATTGGTATGGTACAGTCGAAATTTCTTTTGTCCGTTACTTTGATCTGCTCTTTTTCATCCTATTTGGTCATGGCATTTGTGGATTCAGGCGCTGCCCTGAATTTGATGGACTTGGAGTATGCTAGGCGCTGTGGGTTTTTCTTGGAGCCCTTGCAGTATCCTATTCCATTGAGAGGAATTGATGCTACGCCTTTGGCCAAGAATAAGCCTCAGTACTGGACCCAGCTGACCATGTGCATGGCTCCTGCGCATCAGGAGGATATTCGCTTTTTGGTGTTGCATAATCTGCATGATGTGGTCGTGTTGGGGTTGCCATGGCTACAAGTCCATAGCCCAGTATTGGATTGGAAATCAATGTCTGTGTCCAGCTGGGGTTGTCAGGGGGTACATGGTGATGTTCCTTTTCTGTCTATTTCATTATCCACCCCTTCTGAGGTCCCAGAGTTCTTGTCGGATTACCGGGATGTATTTGATGAGCCCAAGTCCAGTGCCCTACCTCCGCACAGGGATTGTGATTGTGCTATCGATTTGATTCCTGGTAGTAAGTTTCCTAAAGGTCGACTGTTTAATTTGTCTGTGCCTGAGCACACCACTATGCGGAGTTACGTAAAGGAATCCTTGGAGAAGGGTCATATTCGCCCGTCGTCGTCGCCATTGGGAGCAGGGTTCTTTTTTGTGGCCAAGAAGGATGGTTCGCTGAGACCTTGTATTGATTACCACCTTCTAAATAAAATCACGGTCAAATTTCAGTACCCCTTGCCGCTGCTGTCTGATTTGTTTGCTCGGATTAAGGGGGCTAGTTGGTTCACCAAGATAGATCTTCGTGGTGCGTATAATCTTGTGCGTATTAAACAGGGCGATGAATGGAAAACAGCATTTAATACGCCCGAGGGCCATTTTGAGTACCTGGTTATGCCATTCGGGCTTTCTAATGCTCCATCAGTGTTTCAGTCCTTTATGCATGACATCTTCCGAGAGTACCTGGATAAATTCCTGATTGTATACTTGGATGATATTTTGGTCTTCTCGGATGATTGGGAGTCTCACGTGAAGCAGGTCAGAATGGTGTTCCAGGTTCTGCGTGCGAATTCTTTGTTTGTGAAGGGGTCAAAGTGTCTCTTTGGTGTTCAGAAGGTTTCATTTTTGGGGTTCATTTTTTCCCCTTCTACTATCGAGATGGACCCTGTTAAAGTTCAGGCCATTTATGATTGGACTCAGCCAACATCTCTGAAGAGTCTGCAAAAGTTCCTGGGCTTTGCTAATTTTTATCTTCGCTTCATCAATAATTTTTCTAGTATTGCTAAACCGTTGACTGATTTGACCAAGAAGGGTGCTGATGTGGTCAATTGGTCTTCTGCTGCTGTGGAAGCTTTTCAAGAGTTGAAGCGTTGTTTTTCTTCTGCCCCTGTGTTGTGCCAACCAGATGTTTCGCTCCCGTTCCAGGTCGAGGTTGATGCTTCTGAGATTGGAGCAGGGGCTGTTTTGTCGCAGAGAAGTTCTGATGGCTCGGTGGTGAAACCATACGCCTTCTTTTCCAGGAAGTTTTCGCCTGCTGAGCGTAATTATGATGTTGGCAATCGAGAGTTGCTGGCCATGAAGTGGGCATTCGAGGAGTGGCGTCATTGGCTTGAAGGAGCTAAGCATCGCGTGGTGGTCTTGACTGATCACAAGAACTTGACTTATCTCGAGTCTGCCAAACGGTTGAATCCTAGACAGGCTCGTTGGTCGCTGTTTTTCTCCCGTTTTGACTTTGTGGTTTCGTACCTTCCGGGAACTAAAAATGTGAAGGCGGATGCCCTGTCCAGGAGTTTTGTGCCCGACTCTCCGGGTTTGTCTGAGCCGGCGGGTATTCTCAAAGAGGGGGTAATTTTGTCTGCCATTTCCCCTGATTTGCGGCGGGTGCTGCAAAAATTTCAGTTCTAATAGACCTGACCGTTTCCCAGCGGAGAAACTGTTTGTCCCTGAAAAATGGACGAGTAGAGTTATCTCTGAGGTTCATTGTTCGGTGTTGGCTGGTCATCCTGGAATCTTTGGTACCAGAGATTTGGTGGCTAGATCCTTTTGGTGGCCGTCTCTGTTGCGGGATGTGCGTTCGTTTGTGCAGTCCTGTGGGATTTGTGCTCGGGCTAAGCCCTGCTGTTCTCAAGCCAGTGGGTTGCTTTTGCCCTTGCCAGTCCCGAAGAGGCCCTGGACACATATCTCTATGGATTTTATTTCGGATCTCCCCGTCTCTCAAAAAATGTCGGTCATTTGGGTTGTTTGTGATCGCTTCTCTAAGATGGTCCATTTGGTACCCTTGTCTAAATTGCCTTCCTCCTCTGATTTGGTGCCATTGTTCTTCCAGCATGTGGTTCGTTTGCATGGCATTCCGGAGAACATCGTTTCTGACAGAGGTTCCCAGTTTGTTTCGAGGTTTTGGCGAGCCTTTTGTGCTAGGATGGGCATTGATTTGTCTTTTTCCTCGGCTTTCCATCCTCAGACAAATGGCCAGAATGAACGAACCAATCAGACCTTGGAAACATCTGAGATGTTTTGTTTCTGCCGATCAGGATGATTGGGTGTCATTTTTGCCTTTGGCTGAGTTCGCCCTTAATAATCGGGCCAGCTCGGCTACTTTGGTTTCGCCGTTTTTCTGCAATTCTGGTTTCCATCCTCGTTTCTCTTCAGGGCAGGTTGAGTCTTCGGACTGTCCTGGTGTGGATACTGTGGTGGATAGGTTGCAGCAGATTTGGACTCATGTGGTGGACAATTTGACATTGTCTCAGGAGAAGGCTCAACGTTTCGCTAACCGCAGGCGCTGTGTGGGTCCCCGACTTCGTGTTGGGGATTTGGTTTGGTTGTCATCTCGTTATATTCCTATGAAAGTTTCCTCTCCTAAGTTTAAGCCTCGTTTTATTGGTCCATATAGGATTTCTGAGGGTCTTAATCCTGTGTCTTTTCGTTTGACCCTTCCAGCTTCTTTTTCCATCCATAACGTATTCCATAGGTCATTGTTGCGGAGATACGTGAAACCTGTGGTTCCATCCGTTGATCCTCCTGCCCCGGTTTTGGTTGAGGGGGAGTTGGAGTATATAGTAGAGAAGATTTTGGATTCTCGTATTTCGAGACGGAAACTCCAGTACCTGGTTAAGTGGAAGGGTTATGGTCAGGAAGATAATTCCTGGGTCTTTGCCTCTGATGTTCATGCTGCCGATCTGGTTCGTGCCTTTCATTTGGCTCATCCTGGTCGGCCTGGGGGCTCTGGTGAGGGTTCGGTGACCCCTCCTCAAGGGGGGGGTACTGTTGTGAATTCTGTGGTCAAGCTCCCTCCTGTGGTCATGAGTGGTACTTCGGCTGGTTCTGTCTATGAGCTTCCTCTGGTGGATGTGAGTGGGGCTGCGGCTTCTGAGTTTCCTTCCTCAGGTGACGAGGTTAAGTCGTTAGGTGCTGCTCTATTTAACTCCACCTAGTTCTTTGTTCCTGGCCTTCAGTCAATGTTCCAGTATTGGTCTTGCTTTCTCCTGGATCGTTCTTGTGGCCTGTCTGCCCTGCATAAGCTAAGTTTTGCTTGTGTTACTTTTGTTTGCTATATTTTCTGTCCAGCTTTCTATATTGGTTTTTCTTGCTTGCTGGAAGCTCTGAGACGCAGAGGGAGCACCTCCGTACTGTTAGTTGGTGCGGAGGGTCTTTTTGCCCCCCTCTGCGTGGATGTTTGCAGGTTTTTGTGCTGACCGCAAAGCTATCTTTCCTATCCTCGGTCTATTCAGTAAGTCGGGCCTCGCTTTGCTAAAGTCTATTTCATCTCTGTGTTTGTATTTTCATCTTAACTCACAGTCATTATATGTGGGGGGCTGCCTTTTCCTTTGGGGAATTTCTCTGAGGCAAGGTAGGCTTATTTTTCTATCTTCAGGGCTAGCTAGTTTCTCAGGCTGTGCCGAGTTGCATAGGGAGCGTTAGGCGCAATCCACGGCTACCTCTAGTGTGGTATGATAGGATTAGGAATTGCGGTCAGCAGAGTTCCCACGTCTCAGAGCTCGTCCTATGTTAGTAACTATCAGGTCACTTTGCGTGCTCTTAACCACTAGGTACATTGTGGTTCTGAATCACCTGTTCATAACAGTTACCTGTAGTATAAGACCCTATTTTGCATTTTGTGTCTCCACTTTTTGCCCAATAATAACAGCAGTAGAGTTACTTTTAGTTGAAGAAAGGATAAACTGGATTTACCAGTAATGCAGGAAATCAGAATAAAGGGGTCTTCTTGCTATGAGTACAGAGGTGTCAATCTCAGCACCCTTGGTCATTCCAAGTTTCAAACGGTTGGCATATAGACAAGCTGAATACTTTTTGAGTACTGTTGATTGGGTGGTTGCAGACACAGGATATTAGAAATGCAAGGTCCAAACTCCTAAATTAGCCCACCGTTCAATCACAAACAGCAATTTTCAAATAGTCCAATCCAAGCCATCCTGGAACCTGTGTCCAGGACCAAGCATATAAAAGATGGGTGACAGTAGGAATGTTGTTCACGTTTAAGGGTCTGTATATGCCAGTGTGTTCCATAATTCATTTCTGCTTCCCTCAAGGAAACAGAAGATAACTGTAGATGGAAATGTTTAAGTATTTCTGGCATTTAACCCTTTTTTTAGAACTGTTTTATATCTTTTATTGTAAGCACTGTATGCTTTTATTTGAAAGCTTAAGATATTTAATAAATATGATCCTTGTATGCTCTAAAGAATCCATAGCTTTTCTGAGAGTGTGTGGCCCTTTTGATTGTCTGACAGCAACATATTTTGGTGACTCATCACACTGTGTTTGCTGAATGGTCATAGCATGTTAAGTAACCGAGGTGTGTGGACTGTGTCAGAGTATTATTTATGCTCACTTTGTAGCCTAGAGGTTGCATGTTCGATAGAGTGAGAGTAGATAAATGAACCATTTCAAGTGCACTCCGCATCACGGGCTGAGTACTGTGTATGTGCGGCACCCCTGAGGTCCGGTCGCCACAGAATTACTGCACCGCATCCACAGGTTTAGGACTCCGCTCTCAGGTAAGTAGGGGGCAAAACCCAGGACCCACACTTGCATTCAACATCACATCACCTTAGGCTAGCAAGTTGGGCAGATCCTAGAGAAAGGGGTGGGATCTCACTCAGGCTAGAAGGGTGGTGACAGTTAGAAGGGAGTGGGTAGTGAGTCTGTGGGGAGGAGGAGAACAGTGCAGATGTGAGCAAAGGAGCTCCCAGAGTGAGTGAGCTAGAGAAAGGTGAAGCTGCAGAAGGAATAATCATAATTTTTATTTATATAGTGCCAACATATTCCACAGCACTTTACATTATAGAGGAGACTTGTACAGACAATAGCCATTACAGCATAACAAACACAGATCAAAACAGATACCAAGAGGAATGAGGGCCCTGCTCGCAAGCTTACAAACTATGAGGAAACGGGGAGACACGAGAGGTGGATGGTAACAATTGCTTTAATTGTTCGGACCAACCATAATGTAGGAATGGGGTGTTCATGTAATGCTGCATGAACCAGTTATCAGTAGTGTTGAGCATTCCGATACCGCAAGTATCGGGTATCGGCCGATACTTGCGGTATCGGAATTCCGATACCGAGATCCGATATTTTTGTGATATCGGGTATCGGTATCGGAAGTGTAAAATAAAGAATTAAAATAAAAAATATTGTTATATTCACCTCTCCGGCGGCCCCTGGACATCAGCGGGAGGATCCGGCGTCCGGCACGGCTTCTTTCTTCAAAATGCGCGCCTTCAGGACCTGTGGAATGACGTCCCGGCTTCTGATTGGTCGCGTGCCGCCCATGTGACCGCCACGCGACCAATCAGAAGCCGCGACGTCATTCCTCAGCTAAAGTCCTAGAATGAGCGCCTTCTAGGACCTGAGGAATGACGTCGCGGCTTCTGATTGGTCGCGTGGCGGTCACATGGGCGGCACGCGACCAATCAGAAGCCGGGACGTCATTCCACAGGTCCTGAAGGCGCGCATTTTGAAGAAAGAAGCCGTGCCGGACGCCGGATCCTCCCGCTGATGTCCAGGGGCCGCCGGAGAGGTGAATATAACAATATTTTTTATTTTAATTCTTTATTTTACACTTTAATATGGATCCCAGGGCCTGAAGGAGAGTTTCCCCTCCTTCAGACCCTGGGATCCATGAGGATACCTTCCGATACTTGATGTCCCATTGACTTGTATTGGTATCGGATATCGGTATCGGCGATATCCGATATTTTTCGGGTATCGGCCGATACTATCCGATACCGATACTTTCAAGTATCGGACGGTATCGCTCAACACTAGTTATCAGTAGTGTTGAGCATTCCGATACCGCAAGTATCGGGTATCGGCCGATACTTGCGGTATCGGAATTCCGATACCGAGATCCGATACTTTTGTGGTATCGGGTATCGGTATCGGATACATAGAGATGTGTAAAATAAAGAATTAAAATAAAAAATATTGATATATTTACCTCTCCGGCGGCCCCTGGTGAGTCCGCGGGTAACCGGCAGGCTTCGTTGTTCAAAATCAGCGCTTTTAGGACCTGAGAAACACGTCCCGGCTTCTGATTGGTCGCGGGCCGCCCATGTGACCGCCACGCGACCAATCACAAGCCGCGACGTCACCGCAAGCTATTAGCGCGCTCATTTTTGAAAAATGAGCGCGTTAATGACTTTCAAAGACGTAGCGGCTTGTGATTGGTCGCGGCCACGCGACCAATCACAAGCCGCGACGTCACCGCAAGCTATTAACGCGCTCATTTTTAAAAATGAGCGCGTTAATGGCTTTCAAAGACGTAGCGGGTTGTGATTGGTCGCGGCCGCGACCAATCACAAGCCGCGACGTCACCGCAAGCTATTAACGCGCTCATTTTTAAAAATGAGCGCGTTAATGGCTTTGAAAGACATAGCGGCTTGTGATTGGTCGCGTGGCCGCGACCAATCACAAGCCGCTACGTCTTTGAAAGTCATTAACGCGCTCATTTTTCAAAAATGAGCGCGCTAATAGCTTGCGGTGACGTCGCGGCTTGTGATTGGTCGCGGCCACGCGACCAATCACAAGCCGCTATGTCTTTCAAAGCCATTAACGCGCTCATTTTTAAAAATGAGCGCGTCAATAGCTTGCGGTGACGTCGCGGCTTGTGATTGGTCGCGGCCGCGACCAATCACAACCCGCTACGTCTTTGAAAGCCATTAACGCGCTCATTTTTAAAAATGAGCGCGTTAATAGCTTGCGGTGACTTCGCGGCTTGGGATTGGTCGCGTGGCCGCGACCAATCACAAGCCGCTACGTCTTTGAAAGTCATTAACGCGCTCATTTTTCAACAATGAGCGCGCTAATAGCTTGCGGTGACGTCGCGGCTTGTGATTGGTCGCGTGGCGGTCACATGGGCGGCCCGCGACCAATCAGAAGTCGGGACGTGTTTCTCAGGTCCTAAAAGCGCTGATTTTGAACAACGAAGCCTGCCGGTTACCCGCGGACTCACCAGGGGCCGCCGGAGAGGTAAATATATCAATATTTTTTATTTTTATTCTTTATTTTACACCTCCCTATGGATCCCAGGGCCTGAAGGAGAGTTTCCTCTCCTTCAGACCCTGGGAACCATGAGAATACCTTCCGATACTTGATGTCCCATTGACTTGTATTGGTATCGGATATCGGTATCGGCGATATCCGATATTTTTCGGGTATCGGCCGATACTATCCGATACCGATACTTTCAAGTATCGGACGGTATCGCTCAACACTAGTTATCAGCCTAAGTATGTAACAGTATAGACACAGAGGGCTATTAAATGCATAAAGCGTATGAGAACATGATGAGAGGAACCTGATCATGGTTTAAGTTTTTGAATGGGCAACACAGGGAAAGTTGGTTTAATGCATTGAGACGGTAGGCCAATCTGAACAAATAGGTTTTTAGGGCACTCTTAAAACTGTGGGGAGTGGTGACTAATCGTATTAACCTAGTTAGTGCTTTCCAAAGAATTGGCACAGCACGTGAAAAGTCTTGGAGATGGGAGTGGGAGGTTCTGATTATTGAGGATGTTAACCTCAGGTCATTAGCAGAACAGAAAGCACGGGTAGGATGGTAGGCTGAGACCAGGGAGGAGAGGTAGGGTGGAGCTGAGTGATGGAGTGCTTTGTAGGTGAGGGTAATAAGTATGTACTGGATTCTGGAGTGAATGGGTAACCAATGTGATGACTGGCACAAGGTAGAGGCATTGGAATAACGGTTGGTGAGGAATATGATCCTGGCTGCAGCATTCAGGACAGATTGGAGAGGGGAGAGTTTGGTAAGAGAGAGACCGATTAGTAGAGAGTTACAATAGTCCAGACGAGAATGAATGAGAGAAAAAGTAAAAGTTTTTGCAGAGCCGAAATTAAGAAAAGGTCAAATTCTAGAAATGTTTTTGAGGTGCAGATAAGAAGAGCGAGACAGTGATCGGATGTGGGGGGTGAATGAAAGCTCGGAATCAAGTATGACACAAAGGCAGAGGGCATGTTGCTTGGGAGTAATGGTGGAACCACACACGGAAATGGCAATGTTGGGCAAAGGTAGGTTAGTAGATGGGGTAAACATGAGGAGTTCAGTTTTTGACAGGTTCAGATTCAGATAGAGGGAGGACATGATGTTAGAGACAGCAGTAAAACAATCACTGGTGTTTTCTAAAAAGGGAGGCGAGATATCAGGAGCAGAAGTGTATAATTCGGTGCCATCCGCATAGAGATGGTACTGGAACCCAAATCTACTGATTTTTTTGTCCAATGGGGCTGTATGCAAAGAGAAAAAGGAGAGGGCCTAGGACTGATCCTTGAAGAACCCCAACAGTAAGGGGAAGATGAGAGGAGGAGAAGCCAGCAAAACATGCAGTGAAAGAGTGGTCAGAGAGATAGGAAGAGAACAAGGAGAGAATGGTGTCCTTAAGGCCCATGGAGCGGAGCATAGTGAGGAGGAGCTGATAATCCACAGTGTCGAATGCTGCCGAGAGATTCAAGAGAATTAGCATGGAGCAGTGACCATTAGATTTAGCTGTTAGTAGATCATAAGAAACATTAGTGAGGGCAGTTTCCGTAGAGTGTAAAGAGCGGAAACCAGATTGGAGAGGGTTGAGAAGAGAGTTATCTGAGAGATATCGAGGAGTTTAGAGATGAAGGGAAGATTAGAGACAGGTCTATAGTTAGCAGCACAGTTTTGGCCAATGGATGGTTTTTTAAGTAATGGATGTATGATGGCATGCTTAAATGAGGAGGGAAAGATACCGGAAGAGAGAGGTTGAATATTTTTGTTAGGCGAGAGGTGACAGCAGGGGAAAGGGACTGGAGGAGATATGATGGAATGGGGTCACTGGTGCAAGTTGTCGGGCGAGAAGGTGCAGGGAGCCTTATTACTTCTTCTGTGACTGGTTCAAAGTCAGAGAGTGAGCTAGATGTAGTGAGGGAGGGAAGACAGTGCATGATATGAGGGTATTGGGAGATCATTTCCTGTTGGATATGGTCAATTTTTTCTTTGAAATAATTGACCAGATCGTCAGCATGGAGATCCGTTGTTGGGGCCTGCACTCTTGGGTTGAGTAGGGAATGAAAAGTGTCAAAGAGATGTTTAGGGTTATTGGACAGTGAGGTGATGAGGCTGTTGAAATAGGTTTGTTTGGAGAGGTGAAGGGCAGAGTTGTATATATTAAGCATAAACCTGCCCTGGACAAGTGCACCCAAATTACCTGAGAGCAGGCAGGATTACAGACCTGGAAGACACGGCACCCAGGCTGAGGACTGCATAAAGAGCTGTGAGTAAATCTGTGAAAACTGCATCCTGCTGTGTCCCCTAAATTATTTGCTACGTCACCTGCCCTGCACCACAAAATCCACCATTGCATTTAACATTGCCCATAATTGCCCTGGGACTAAGCTCTATCTGTGGAGAGCTGTAACAATCCTGCTGCATCACCAATAGCCCTAGTGGTCCCCTTTAAGCAGTGTCGGCCATTCTTGCCTGAGTACCACAGGTGGCATCACTAACAATACCCCTATAAACTTTATTTCCCCTTTCAATTCATTGACTTTTATTGGACGCCCAAGGCCAAGGACCGGGTGACTGCTGCTGTGACCACATCCCTTTAAGAACCAGCCCGGTGCCGAGTATCCCACAGCCCTGGCGGGCACTTCATATGTGACAGGAAGCATTTTTGCTTTTGAACTTCTAACCCGCTGAACATTACTTCCAGTACAGACTTTGGTTCTTCTACTTATTCTATTCTCATTGTTGCCCTGACCATACCTCCCAACTTTTGAAGAAGGGAAAGAGGGACAAAGGTTGCGCGCCTCGGCAAATTTCAGGCCAAGCCCCTGACCACAACCATAAATACAGGTGTTAGGTTAGACATGCCAGGTTTTTCTGGACTAACCCAACCTGAAGCAGAAAACTTACAAAGCAAGTGGTGCTATGTCCTCAGTAGGCTCTCTGCACTGTATCATCTATCCTGAAATGTTATTTTGGCTGGGATGAGCCTGCTGTGGGAATTTACTTTCATTGACTCAAGGGGAGCTGACTTTTAGACCAGCTCAACCCATCCCCAGAAATGATGTCAGAGTGATCTCGAAGTGATCTCTGCATTTCCTGGTTTAGTCAACCATAATAACCTGCAGGGAGCACTGCACCATGCCAGGCCATGCTTCTCCATCCGGATCTGCACCATGAATATTTGGGAAGACACTGTTCCATACCTGCGTCACTCTGGAGATGGCCCATTTCATACACAATATAATCTCCCAGGGGAGTCACTGCGCTTCCCCTGCCAAAAGTGACATTTCCTGCCACTTGGTACAGCTACTATACCATGTCTGGCCATGCTCCCAAATACTTCTGCAGTCTGGCATCATAGGTTCTTCTGCCAGACACAGACTCGTTGATAATGGGAGCAGCCGACCCCAAATAAGACGTCTCCTTAGCAGCTCCAGGAAACTGTAGGTCTCGTTCAAGGACTGTGTGTAAACCACTGAAGCATATTAAGAGGCCTTTTAAAGCTGTAGGTTTCCTGTCCTTGGGGCGGATCCTCTATCAAAGTGCTCTCATGGGGAAGCGAAACTAAATATCATGGAGAACATATGAACCTTGAATGATAAAAGTACATATGAAAATTGTTGACACAGATGAAAATGTAAGCAACAGAAGTTGGAGGGCACCAACCACAATTGTTTGAATAATACAGGGGATCAACCCAGGGTATGTCAAAAATACATGAATTAATGAACAAAAGAAAAGAGGGACAAAACCAACTGGGGAGCACCCAAAATAATCATATGAAATGTCAAAGAATTATAGAATAATAATTTATTTAATAGAATCCAAAACACACAGAAAAAACAATAAAAACATTAAAAACAATGAAGAAACAAGCCCCATTAAGAGGTAGTCCCCCCTGGACCTAAACTTATAATGCCAATGAATATGCAATATCATAGATTATATAAATAACACGGGCAATAAATATTAGAAAACAGGCCTAATAATATAAGCAAATACAAGCCACATTTATTAACATGTAATTAGTGTTGAGCGATACCTTCCGATATCGGAAAGTATCGGTATTGGATTGGATCTGGCGATATTCAAAAAATATCGGATATCGCCGATACCGATACCCGATCCCAATGCAAGTCAATGGGACCAAAATATCGGAATTAAAATAAACCCTTTCTTTCCTTGTAGGTTCATTCTACATTAAGGAAAACAACTAAGAATAATGCAGGATGTATTTGGGGAGGTGGCGGAGACATTAACCCCTTAGTGACCGCCGATACGCCTTTTAACGGCGGCTGCTAAGGGTACTTAAACCACAGCGCCATTAATTAACGGCGCTGTGGAAAAAGTGAATAGCGCCCCCCAGAGTCGGATTTTCTCCGGGGTCTCGGCTGCCGGGGGTAGCCGAGACCCCAGAGAACATGATTCGGGGGGTTTTTAACCGGCGATCGCAAAAAAAAACAAAAACGCAATGTCTTTTTAATTTCTCTGTCCTCCGATGTGATCGCACATCGGAGGACAGAGAAAAGGGGTCCCAGGTAGCCCCCCAATACTCACCTATCTCCCCCGATGCTCCTCGTGGCTCCCGGTGGGCGCCGCCATCTTCAAAATGGCGGGCGCATGCGCAGTGCGCCCGCCGGCCGGCCCCGCGAGGAT
Organism: Ranitomeya imitator; assembly: GCF_032444005.1. Taxonomy (NCBI): domain Eukaryota; kingdom Metazoa; phylum Chordata; class Amphibia; order Anura; family Dendrobatidae; genus Ranitomeya; species Ranitomeya imitator. The sequence goes on from NC_091291.1 coordinate 57,520,346, forward strand.
CTTTGGGGTCTCGGCTGCCGGGGGTAGCCGAGACCCCAAAGAGCATGATCGGGGTCGGTTTTACCGACCCCTGTTTTGCGATCGCCGGTAATTAACTGTTTACCGGCGACCGCAAAAAAAAAAAAAAAAGTCAAAGTGTAATTCTCTGTCCTCTGATGTGATCGCACATCAGAGGACAGAGAAATAGGGGGATTCGGGGACCCTGCCATACTCACCTGTGTCCCTGGGTCCTCCTGCTGCTCCTCCTGGCCGCCGGCAAAAGAAAATGGCGGGCGCATGCGCAGTGCGCCCGCCATCTGTCTCCATCTGCCGGCCGGCAGGAGAAGAGCAGTTGGGGCTAAAATTAGGGTTAGGGTTACGGGTAGGGTTAGGGTTAGGGGTAGGGGTAGGGTTAGGGTTAGGGTTAGGGCTAGGGTTAGGGCTAGGGTTAGGGCTAGGGGGTAGGGTTAGGGGGTAGGGTTAGGGCTAGGGTTAGGGCTAGGGTTAGGGCTAAATTTAGGGTTAGTGTTGGGGCTAAATTTAGGGTTGGGGCTAAATTTAGGGTTAGGCTTCTTTCACACTTACGTCGGTACGGGGCCGTCGCAATGCATCGGCCCGACATACCGACACACGATGTGAAAATTGTGCACAACGTGGGCAGCGGATGTAGTTTTTCAACGCATCCGCTGCCCAATCTATGTCCTGGGGAGGAGGGGGCGGAGTTACGGCCACGCATGCGCGGTCAGAAATGGCGGATGCGACGTACAAAAAAAGTTACATTGAACTTTTTTTGTGCTGACGGTTTGCTAAAACACTGATCCAGTGCACGACAGACGCGACGTGTGGCCATCCGTCACGATCCGACGGCAATACAAGTCTATGGGCAAAAAACGCATCCTGCGGGCACATTTGCAGGATCCGTTTCTTGTCCAAAATGACGGATTGCGACGGATGCCAAACAACGCAAGTGTGAAAGTAGCCTTAGGGCTAGGGTTAGGGTTGGGGCTAAAGTTAGGGCTAGGGTTGGGGCTAAAGTTAGGATTAGAGTTTGGATTAGGGTTAGGGTTTGGATTAGGGTTAAGGTTAGGGTTGTGATTAGGGGTGTATTGGGATTAGGGTTAGCTTTGAGGTTAGGGTTGAGATTAGGATTAGGGGTGTGTTGGATTTAGGGTTTTGATTAGGGTTATGGTTAGGGTTGACATTAGGGTTGTTTTGGGGTAAGGGTTGTGATTATGGTTAGGGTTAGTGATTAGGATTATGGATCAGGTTGGGATTAGGGTTAGGGGTGTGTTGGGGTTAGGGTTGGAGCTAGAATTGGGGGGTTTCCACTGTTTAGGTACATCAGGGGGTCTCCAAACACGATAGCCAATTTTGCGCTCAAAAAGTCAAATGGTGCTCCCTCCCTTCTGAGCTCTGCCGTGTGCCCAAACAGTGGGTTACCCCCACATATAGGGCATCAGCATACTCGGGATAAATTGCACAACAACTTCTGGGGTCCAATTTCTCTTGTTACCCTTGTGAAAATAAAAACTTGGGGGCTACAAAATCCTTTTTGTGGAAAAATATATATATATATTTTTTTATGACTCTGCATTCTAAACTTCTGTGAAGCACTTGGGCATTCAAAGTTCTCACCACACATCTAGATAAGTTCCTTGGGGGGTCTAGTTTCCAAAATGAGGTCACTTGTGGGGGGTTACTACAGTTTAGGTACATCAGGGGCTCTGCAATCGCAACATAATGCCCACAGACCATTCTATCAAAGTCTGCATTCCAAAAAGGCGCTCCTTCCCTTCCGAGCTCTGCCGTGCGCCCAAACAGTAGTTTACCCCCACATATGGTGCATCAGCATACTCGGAATAAATTGGACAACAACTATTGCAGTCCAATTTCTCCTGTTACCCTTGTGAAAATAAAAACTTGGGGGCTACAATATCTTTTTTGTGGAAAAAAAAATATTTTTTATTTTCACGACTCTGCATTCTAAACTTCTGTGAAGCACTTGGGCATTCAAAGTTCTCACCACACATCTAGATAAGTTCCATGGGGGGTCTAGTTTCCAAAATGGGGTCACTTGTGGAGGTTTTCTACTGGTTAGGTACATCAGGGGCTCTGCAAACGCAACATAATGCCCGCAGACCATTCTATCAAAGTCTGCATTCCAAAACGGCGCTCCTTCCTTACGAGCTCTGCCGTGTGCCCAAACAGTGGTTTACCCCCACATATGGGGTACCAGCATACTCAGGACAAATTGGACAACAACTTTTGGGGTCCAATTTCTCTTGTTACCCTTGTGAAAATAAAAACTTGGGGGCTACAATATCTTTTTTGTGGAAAAAAAATATTTATTTTCACGAATCTGCATTCTAAACTTCTGTGAAGCACTTGGGCATTCAAAGTTCTCACCACACATCTAGATAAGTTCAATGGGGGGTCTAGTTTCCAAAATGGTGTCACTTGTGGGGAGTTTCTACTGTTTAGGCACATCAGGGGCTCTCTAAACGTGACATGGCGTCCGATCTCAATTTCAGCCAATTCTGCATTGAAAAAGTCAAACGGCGCTCCTTCACTTCTAAGTTCTGCCGTGGGGCCAAAAAAGTGGTTTACCCCCAGATATGGGGTACTGACGTATTCAGGAGAAATTGCATAACAAAATTTATGGTTACATTTCTGTTTTTACACTTGTGAAAATAAAAAAATGGTTCTGAATTAAGATGTTTGCAAAATAAAGTTAAATGTTCATTTTTTCCTTCCACATTGTTTCAGTTCCTGTGAAGCACGTAAAGGGTTAATAAACTTCTTGAATGTGGTTTTAAGAACCTTTAGGGGTGTAGTTTTTAGAATGGTGTCACACTTCGTTATTTTCTATCATATAGACTTCTCAAAATGACTTCAAATGTGATGTGGTCCCTAAAAAAAAAATGTTGTTGTAAAAATGAGAAATTGCTGGTCAACTTTTAACCCTTATAACTACCTAACAAAAAAAAAATTTTGTTTCCAAAATTGTACTGATGTAAAGTAGACATTTGGGAAATGTTATTTATTAACTATTTTTCATGACATATCTCTCTGATTTAAGGGCATAAGAATACAAAGTTTGAAAATTGCCATATTTCCGTTTTTTTCATAAATAATCGCAAGTAATATCAAAGAAATGTTACCACTAACATGAAGTACAATATGTCATGAAAAAACAATCTCAGAATCAGCGGGATCTGTTGAAGCGTTCCAGAGTTATAACCTCATAAAGTGACAGTGGTCAGAATTGCAAAAATTGGCTCGTTCATTAAGTACCAAATTGGCTCTGTCACTAAGGGGTTAAAGGCATAGAGATTTAGCCCAATCAAATAAAATAGCAGGAATTTTAATTTTTTTTTAAGACGTTCGGAGTTACAAAGATATTGACTATGTTAAGATTTTTTTTATTCTGTCAGATATTGATGTTTCACTATTCCACGCCTTTCACCTTTTTTTTTTTTACTTTTCCCACACTTTCATCTTCATCATCATCAATATCGTTGACATCAACTTCTTCTTCACCTTATTCATCTTCTTCTTCATCTTCTACCTATTTTTTTTTTATTACATTCTTCATATTCATTTTATTCAACTATTATTATTCTTCCTATTCTACTTCTTCATCATATTCTCATTTGTGACAGGCATTGCCTTAGTTGTTATCTATAAAAGTTTGAAGATTACACCTTCCGTTCTGCCAGTCACAAAAGTTACATTTGTCCGCGTTCAGTTTGGCCTGCAGCATCAGGCTTTATCCAGGAGGAACGGACTCACCCCCATACACTGCTTAGTCATCTTCTGCATATAATAATAATAATAATTTTTATTTATATAGCGCCAACATATTCCGCAGCGCTTTACATATAATTTAGATAATATCTTTTGCTCTGATATTAAGTGTTATGCTTAATGTTCTTCTGCTCTTTGTTCTGCAGCCTCTTGTTCTTCTGCTTCTCGGTCTTCCATGTCGTCGTCTCCAGGGTCGTCGTCTCCAGGGTCGTCGTCGTCATCGTTGTCGTCATCGTGGTGGTCTTCAGGGTCGTCGTCTCCAGGGTTGTCGTCATCTCAGTGGTTGTCGTCTCTGGTGTCGTCGTCATCTTAGGGGTGGTCTTCCGGGTCGTCGTCTTTAGGGTCTTGAACTTGGAAATGTAGCAGAAGGTACAAGAAGGCTGAGAAAATGCCGAGAACCAGCTAATGGAACTGGAACTCGGATGGCTACCCGAAGGTCCAAGAGCCAATGGAACTTCCGAGGACCAGCTGACGTTACTGGAACCCGGTTACTAAGCAGGAGGTACCTGTGCTAAAAAGCACTACCGAGGACCGCCTGACGTTGGCGGAACTCGGATACCCAGAAGGAGGCACCTAAGTCAAAGGCTATGCCCGGAACCAGCTGACGTTACTGGAACCAGGATGGGGAGCAGAAGGTAGAAGAGCAAAAGACACTGCCGAGAACCAACTGACGGTACTGGAACCCGGATGGGTAGCAGAAGGTCCAAGAGCCAATGGACCTACCGAGGACCAGCTGACGTTACTGGAACCCGGTTACTAAGCAGGAGGTACCCGTGCCTGAAAGCACTACCAAGGACCACCTGACGTTGGTGGAACTCGGATACCCAGAAGGAGGCACCTAAGCCAAAGGCTCTGCCCGGAACCAGCTGACGGTACTGGAACCAGGATGGGGAGCAGAAAGTACAAGAGCAAAAGACACTGCCGAGAACCAGCTGACAGTACTGGAACCCGGATGCGTTGCCCAAGTGTGCAAGAGCCAATGGCACCAAGGACCAGCTAACGGTGCTGGAACACGGTTACAAAGCTGTAGGTACCCGCGCTTAAATGCACTACCAAGGACCGCCTGGCGTTGGCGGAACTCGGATACCCAGAAGGATGCACCTAAGCCAAAGGCTCTGCCCCGGAACCAGCTGACGGTGCTGGAACCATGATGTGGACCAGAAGGTCCACAGGAGAGGAGAGAACAGCTGGGCCGCGAGGCTGCCGCAGTTACCGAACACCAACAGTCCTACAGGGGGAGCTTGGCCTACTGGCACTACAGAACCAGCCTTGATTTCCAATTCCTGCAGCCCACATAGGAAGCTCCTAAACTGGAGGCACCATGGAGTTGGCTAACCCGACCGCAACATGACGGGACAAAGTATTGGCGTCTAAGTGACCTTGACACTACCCGGAACCAGCTGACGGTGCTGGACCCAGGCTGGGCACGAGGGAGTACCCGTGACAAAGACACTGCCGAGAACCAGCTGACGGTACTGGAACCCGGATGTGTTGCCCAAGTGTGCAAGAGCCAATGGCACCGAGGACCAGCTGACGGTGCTGGAACATGGTTACAAAGATGTAGGTACCCGCGCTTAAAAGCACTACCAAGTACCGCCTGGCATTGGCGGAACTCGGATACCCAGAAGGAGGCACCTAAGCCAATGGCTCTGCCCGGAGCCAGCTGACGGTGCTGGGACCAGGATGTGGACCAGAAGGTCCACAGGAGAGGAGAGAACAGCTAGGCCGCCGCAGCTACCGAACACCAACAGTCCTACAGGGGGAGCTTGGCCTACTGGCACTACAGAACCAGCCTTGATTGCCAATTCCCGCAGCCCACATAGGAAGCTCCTAAACTGGAGGCACCATGGAGTTGGCTAACCCGACCGCAACACGACGGGACAACGTATTGGCGTCTAAGTGACCTTGACACTACCCGGAACCAGCTGACGGTGCAGGGTCCGTGACAGAATCAAACAACGCTATGGAGGCAGCGCACGGAGCCAAGGGGGTAGGAATGACGGCTGTGCTGCGTCACATTACAAAGGAAAGTCCCACCTCCGGGACGGTTTGACGGTGTGAGGGGACACATTTCATGAGTGTGTAGTTCAGTGTTTCAAAGGAGCATGATTTAAAGAGGCACCTTTTCCTTGTGCAGTATTAGTGCTGCACAAGGTGGCTCTTTAAGTAACAAACGCCTGGGGGGGGACAGGTTCCCTTACATTTTAGTTGTGCCAGCGTGGCGGTCGCATGGCACGTTGCCGGATACACAGCAGGGGAGCAGCAGGTTTGACTGAACCTCACTAACACATTGGCGAGGTGTTTGGCTCTGTGCAAACAGCACTTCTGGGCATCAACCAGCAGTGTTGGAGGCCAGGGACAGCAGGAGGAGCAGAGTGTAGGCCGAAGCCTGCACTGTAGGCATGTAAATGTCTGTTAGTGTGCCAGCGTGGCGGTCGCATGACACGTTGCCGGATACACAGCTGGGGATCAGCTGACGTTACTGAACCCCAATAACAGAGGAGCGACTGTTGACAGTGCAGACAGCACTTCCAGGCACCAACTTGCGGTGTTAGAGCCCAGGGACAGCAGGATGAGCAGATTGGAGGTATTGCCGCACACACAGCTGGGGATCAGCTGACGTTACTGAACCCCAATAACAGAGGAGCGACTGTTGACTGTGTGCACAGCACTTCCAGGCACCAACTGGCGGTGTTAGAGCCCAGGGACAGCACGAGTAGCAGAGGAACAGAGTGTAGGCCGAAGCCTGATTGTAGCAAGTTGAAAGGGAACCTTTAACCCCCCCCAAGGCGTTTGCAGCTGAAAGAGCCATCTTGTGCAGCACTAAGGATGCAAAAGGAAAGGGTTGCTCTTTTAATTATGCTCATTGCAAACACAGAAGTAAACACTTATAAAATGTGTCCCCTGATACCGTAAAACCGTCTCGGAGGTGGGAATTTCCTTCGTAATGGGTCGCAGCACAGCTGTTATTCCCATCCCTTTGGTGCCGTACGCCGCCTCATCAGCGTTGTTTTAAGCTGTCACGGAGCCTGCGCTGTTATGTTATCTTTTGGCCATGCACACTTAGCTGTGCCCATCTTCTGACATTTAGGTGTCAGGCTGTCAGTGCCTGTGCGTCCACGCTGCCCGAGATCCCACCTCGCAGTGTCGTCTAATGTAATCCCACTGCGGGCCTTGGATCCATGGGCATGCGCAGTGCATATCCTCGCCTCTCACTCCCCTCCTTCCCTCTTCTTCAGACGTGGCATGCTATTAGGGATCAGCTGACGGCGCACAGTTTGAAGAAGTCTGCACTGCGCATGCCCATGGATCCCAGGCCCACAGTGTGATTAAATCAGAAGACACTGCGAGGCGGGATCTCGGGCAGCGCGGCCGCACAGGCGCAGCCAGCCTGACACCAAATTATGTCAGAAGACAGGCAGCGCAAATTGGGCATGGCCAAGGGATAACAGAACAGTGCAGGGTCCGTGACAGCTTAAAACAACGCTGAGGAGGCAGCGCACGGCACCAAGGGGGTAGGAATGACGGCTGTGCTGCGTCACATTACGAAGGAAAGTCCCACCTCCGGGACGGTATAACGGTATCAGTGAACACATTTTATAAGTGTTAAGTTCTGCATGTGCAAGGAGCTAAACTAAAAGAGCTACCTTTTCCTTGTGCAGCATTACTGCTGCACAAGATGGCTCTTTCAGTAACAAATGCCGGGGGGGGGGGACAGGTTCCCTTACATTTAGGTTGTTGTGCCAGCGTGGCGGTCGCAGGACACATTGCCGGCTACACAGCTGGGGATCAGCTGACGTTACTGAAACCCAATAACACTGGGTCGTATGTTTTGACTGTGCAGCCTGCACTTCTGAGCCGCAACTGGCGGTGTTGGAGCCCAAGAATTGCAGTTCAGGTGGTAGAAAGATGAACACATCAGGAGACCTGGATGACACCCAATTACTCAATCAGGCAGAGGAGTGGCAAATTCCTGCGAGATCCAGGCCTGGTTCATTTTCAGAAAAGTAAGCCGGTCAACGTTATCGGAGGATAGTCGCATGCTACGGTCTGTTAGTACACCACCTGCGGCACTAAAGACACGTTCCGATAAGACACTAGCCGCAGGGCAAGCCAGCACCTCCAATGCATACTGGCTTAGCTCTGGCCATGTATCCAGCTTAGAGACCTAAATCTTGAAAGGGGAAGAGCCGTCTGGGAGTACAGTAAGAGGGCAAGACATGTAGTCTGTCACCATCTGACGGAACCGTTGTCTCCTGCTGACTGGAGCCGCCGGTGATGGTGTAGACATTTGGGGCGGGCACACAAGTTTTCCACAGTTGGGCCATACTGGTCTTGCCTTGGGCAGAGGCACTGCTTCTGCTCCCTCTTTGTGCAGAGCCTCCTCCACTGCCTCGACGCACTGAGCTGCTTTGTAAAGCACTAGCAGTACTCCTCTCAGTTGGACTGGAGAAGATGATGGAATTCACCAGTGTGTCGTGGTACTCCCGCATTTTACGCTCCCGGCTCAATGCTGGGATGAGGTTTTGGACGTTGTCCCGGGAGCAAGGATTGAGGAGGGTGTACACCCAATAATCAGGCATGTTGAGAATGTGGTCGATGCGGCGGTCGTCTCTCAGGCACTGCAACGTGAAATCAACCATGTGCTGTAGACTGCCAACTGGCCCAGAAACGCTGTCCCTTGCTTGAGACATGATCTCTGCCCGCTCTTCATCACCCCACCCTCGCTATACACACTGACCACTGGACAATTGTGTAACTCCCTCCTCTGGACGGAGCTCTTCCTCCTCCATTGACTCCTCCTCATCCTCCTCACAAAGTGTCCCCTGCCTACCCCTTTGTGAGGAACCACGTGGCACTGACTGTCAAGAAGCTGATGGAAAAGGTGACTCCTTATCCTCCATCTCTTCCGCAACATCATCCCTTAATGCTTGCAGTGTTTGTTGAAGCAGGCTGATAAGGGGGACAGTCATGCTGACTAGTGCATCATCTGCACTTGCCATCCGCGTGGAATAATCGAAAGGATGCAAATCCTGGCAGACGTCCTTCATAGTGGCCCACTCTGTGGTTGTGAAGTCTGATCGGCGCTGACTGTGACTTCTTTGCGCCTGATGCAGCTGGTACTCCATTACTGCTTGCTGCTGCTCACACAGCCGCTCCAACATATGTAACGTGGAATTCCACCTGGTAGGTAGGTCACATATGATGCGATGTTCCGGAAGGTGGAATCGGCGCTGCAGTGCAGCAATGCGGGATCTTGCCAAGCTGGAACGCCGCAAGTGAGCACACTCTAGGCGGGCCTTGTGCAGCACTGCATCAAGATCCGGAAAGTCCCTCAGAAAAACTCTGCACAACCAAATTGAGCACATGTGCCAGACATGGGATGTGAGTGAGGTTGCCAAGGGCCAAAGCTGCCACCAGATTTCGGCCATTGTCACACACTACCATGCCTGGCTGGAGATTCACTGGCACAAACCACACATCGCTCTCCTGCTTGATGGCATTCCAGAGCTCCTGCGCTGTGTGGCTTTGATTCCCCAAAGAAACTAATTTCAAGACGGCCTGTTGACGTTTGGCCACGGCTGTTCTCATGTCGGTCGTAACAGGTAAACGTTCACGGGTCCATGTGGAGGTGGACTGTGACGGCTCCTGCAGCGATGATTCTGAGGAACTTGTGTATGAGGAGGAGTCAATGCGTACAGACTGGATTCCTGCAATCCTTGGAGTGGGCAGGACACGTCCTGCGCCACTCGCACGATCTGTACCTGGCTCAACAACATTAACCCAATGGGCAGTGAGGGAAAGGTATCGCCCCTGTCCATGTTGACTGGTCTACGCATCGGTGGTGAGGTGGACCTTGCTACTGATGGCGTTCAGTAGCACGTGTTTTATGTGTCCCTCCACATGCTTGTGCAGGGCAGGGACGGCTTGCCTGCTGAAGTAAAAGCAGCTGGGCACCTTGTACTGTGGGACTGCCAATGCCATCAAGTCACGGAAGCTGTCAGTCTCCACCAGCCTGAATGAGAGCATTTCCAGTGACAGAAGTTCGGCAATGCCTGCATTCAGAGCCTGTGCTCGGGGGTGGTTTGCCGAGAATGGCCGCCTTTTCTCTCATGCCTGTACTACCGATGGCTGTAGACTAGGATGGGAGTGTGAGGATGACTGGGAACGTGGTGCTGTGGGTGGAATTACACTAGGTCTCTGGACAACAGTGCCAGAGGTTCTTCCATGGCGATCCTGGGAGGAAGCCGAACCAGCTGTGTGTGAGCTTGAGGAAGAGGCAACACGAGCTGAAGAGGTGGTAGCTGCCGCTGTTGGCTGGCCTAGGTCTTCAGTGTGTTTTTGTAACTCTACCGCGTGCCTGGTCCGCACATGTTTCCACATATTTGTTGTATTGAGGTTGCTGACACTTTTACCTCTTTTGACCTTCTGATGACACAGCTTGCATTTGACAAAACAAATGTCATCTGCAACTGTGTCAAAAAAGAACCAGGCACTGCAAGTCTTGGGAGCGCCCTTTTTGGCTTTTGGAAGAGACAGGCTCCTAACGGGTGCCAAAGTGGAGGCTACAGGCTCCGCAGTCTTCCCCCTCCCTCTCCCTCTTTGGCCCGTTCGGGGAATCTCTTCTTCAGAGCTGCTCCAACCACCTTCCTGTTCCTCACGCCACGATGGGTCAAGGACCTCATCATCTCCACTACCCTCTGCCACCAACTGCTCCTCCTGGGTAGTCTCGGCAGCACAGTATGCACCAGAAAGCGGCACCTGAGTTTCATCATCAGATGCGTACTGCGCTGTGGTCACCGGAGGCACTGGCCCACCCGCCTCTTCAGAGTCAGAGAGACAAAGCTGTTGGGTATCAGTGCACACTGCCTCTTCTTCCATTTCTCCAATTCTGCTTGGCTGGCCCCCTGTTTCCAAGCCAAGAGATTCAGAGAACAGAAGTAGAGACGGCTCCTGTCCTGGGCTCTCTGACTGCCTGGCCAATTTGGCAGGTGGTGAAGAGACAGATGGCTGGTCTCCAGTGGTCTGTGCCTGAGAGGATGTGGCACTAGTTGAAGTCGATGCCGATGCGTTAGCTGCCATCCATCCGACAACAGCTTCAATTTGATCTTCAAGCAGCAGCGGTGCACGGCGCTCTCCGACAAAGCTGCGCATGAAGGACTGTTCCCTGCTGAAACTGGGTGATGATGAGTCACCGGTGCCCGCAGCAGGCACAGAATCACCACGTACTCTCCCTGCTCCTCTCCCTGTTCCGCGCCCTTGCCCACGTGCCTTACTCTCTGCCCTCTTCATCTTGGTTCACAGATAAAGATAAGCAGAAAAGTATTAAGGCCTTAGTGTGCTTATTCCTGAAATGCTCCTCCTAACAGGTGTAAGAAACACTAATTTTCTAAAGTGTGGACTAGACTTTATTAACCCCTTAAGCCCCGAGGGTGGCTTGCACGTTAATGACCGGGCCAATTTTTACAATTCTGACCACTGTCCCTTTATGAGGTTATAACTCTGGAACGCTTCAACGGATCTTGGCGATTCTGACACTGTTTTCTCGTGACGTATTGTACTTCATGTTAGTGGTAAAATTTATTCGATATAACTTGCGTTTATTTGTGAAAAAAATGGAAATTTGGCGAAAATTTTGAAAATTAAATCACAGAGATATGTCATGCAAAATACTTAATAAGTAACATTTCCCACATGTCTACTTTACATCAGCACAATTTTGGAACCAAAAATTTTTTTTGTTAGGGAGTTATAATGGTTAAAAGTTGACCAGCAATTTCTCATTTTTGCAACACCATTTTTTTTAGGGACCACATCTCATTTGAAGTCATTTTGAGGGGTCTATATGATAGAAAATACCCAAGTGTGACACCATTCTAAAAACTGCACCCCTCAAGGTGCTCAAAACCACATTCAAGAAGTTTTTTAACCCTTCAGGTGTTTTACAGGAATTTTTGGAATGTTTAAATAAAAATGAACATTTAACTTTTTTTCACACAAAATTTATTTCAGCTCCAATTTGTTTTATTTTACCATGCGTAACAGGAGAAAATGGACCCCAAAAGTTGTTGTGCAATTTGTCCTGAGTATGTTGATACCCCATATGTGGGGATAAACCACTGTTTGGGCGCATGGCAGAGCTCGGAAGGAAAGGAGCGCCATTTGACTTTTCAATGCAAAATTGACTGGAATTGAGATGGGACGCCACGTTGCGTTTGGAGAGCCCCTGATGTGCCTAAACATTGAAACCCCCCACAAGTGACACCATTTTGGAAAGTAGACCCCTTAAGGAACTTATCTAGATGTGTGGTGAGCACTTTGACCCACCAAGTGCTTCATAGAAGTTTATAATGCAGAGCCGTAAAAACTAAAAAATCATATTTTTTCACAAAAATGATCTTTTTGCCCTCAATTTTTTATTTTCCCAAGTGTAAGAGAAGAAATTAGACCACAAAAGTTGTTGTGCAATTTGTTCTGAGTACGCTGATACCCCATATGTGGGTGTAAACCATTGTTTGGGCGCATGGCAGAGCTCGGAAGGGAAGGAGCGCCATTTGACTTTTCAATGCAAAATTGACTGGAATTGAGATGGGACGCCATGTTGCGTTTGGAGAGCCCCTGATGTGCCTTAACATTGAAACCACCCAAAAGTGACACCATTTTGGAAAGTAGATCCCCTAAGGAACTTATCTAGATGTGTTTTGAGAGCTTTGAGCCCCCAAGTGTTTCACTACAGTTTATAACGCGGAGCCGTGAAAATAAAAATTATTTTTTTTTTCACAAAAATGATTTTTTAGTCCCCAGTTTTGTATTTTCACAAGGGTAACAGGATAAATTGGACCCCAAAAGTTGTTGTCCAATTTGTCCTGAGTACGCCGATACCCCATATGTGGGGGGGAAGCACTGTTTGGGCGCATGGCAGAGCTCGGAAGGGAAGGAGCGCTATTTGGAATACAGACTTAGATGGATTGGTCTGCAGGCGTCACGTTGCATTTGCAGAGCCCCTGATGTACCCAAACAGTACAAACCCCCCACAAGTGACCCCATATTGGAAACTAGACCTCCCAAGGAACCTATCTAGATGTGTTGTGAGAACTTTGAACCCCCAAGTGTTTCACTACAGTTTACAACGCAGAGCCGCGAAAATAAAAAAAATCTTATTTTTCCCACAAAAATGATTTTTAGCCCCCCACATTTTTATTTTCCCAAGGATAACAAGAGAACTTGGACCCCAAAAGATGTTGTCCAATTTGTCCTGAGTACGCTGATACCCCATATGTTGGGGTAAACCCCTGTTTGGGCGCACCGGAGAGCTCGGAAGGGAAGGAGCACTGTTTTACTTTTTCAATGCAGAATTGGCTGGAATTGAGATCGGACGCCATGTCGCGTTTGGAGAGCCCCTGATGTGCCTAAACAGTGGAAACTCCCCAATTCTACCTGAAACCCTAACCCTAACACACCCCTAACCCTAATCCCAACGGTAACCCTAACCACACCCCTAACCCTGACACACCCCTAATTCTAATCCCAACCCTAATCCCAACCGTAAATATAATCCAAACCCTAACCCTAACTTTAGCCCCAACCCTAACCCTAGCCCTAACCCCAACCCTAACCCCAACCCTAACCCCAACCCTAGCCCCAACCCTAGCCCCAACCCTAGACCTAACCCTAGCCCCAACCCTAACCCTAACCCTAGCCCTGATGGGAAAATGGAAATAAATACATTTTTTTAATTTTATTATTTTTCCCTAACTAAGGGGGTGATGAAGGGGGGTTTGATTTACTTTTATAGCGTTTTTTATATCGGATTTTTATGATTGGCAGCCGTCACACACTAAAATACGCTTTTTTTATAGCAAAAAAGTTTTTGCGTCTCCACATTTTGAGACCTATAATTTTTCCATATTTTGGTCCACAGAGTCATGTGAGGTCTTGTTTTTTGAGTTGTCGTTTTGACTGGTAACATTTTTGGACACGTGACAGTTTTTGATCACTTTTTATTCCGATTTTTGTGAGGCAGAATGACCGAAAACCAGCTATTTATGAATTTCCTTTGGGGGAGGCGTTTCTACCGTTCCGCGTTTGATAAAGTGGATGAAGCAGTTTTATTCTTCGAGTCAGTACGATTACAGCGATACCTCATTTATATCATTTTTTTATGTTTTGGCGCTTTTATACGATAAAAGCTATTTTATAGAAAAAATAATTATTTTGGCATCGCTTTATTCTCAGGACTATAACTTTTATTTTTTTGCTTATTATGCTTTGTGGCGGCTCGTTTTTTGCGGGACAAGATGATGTTTTCAGCGGTATCATGGTTATTTATATCCGTCTTTATGATTGCGTGTTATTCCACTTTTTGTTCGGCGGTATGATAATAAAGCGTTGTTTTTAGGCTCTTTTTTTTTCTTACGGTGTTCACTGAAGGGATTAACTAGTGGGACAGTTTTATAGGTCGGGTCGTTACGGACACGGCGATACTAAATATGTGTACATTTATTGCTTTTTTTTTTTTTTACATAAAGAAATGTATTTATGGGAATAATATTTTTTTTATTTATTCATTTATTTAGTAATTTTTTTTAATTTTTTTTTTTACACATGTGGAAATTTTTTTTTTTACTTTTTTACTTTGTCCCAGGGGGGGACATCACAGATCGCCGTTCTTACAGTTTGCACAGCACTCTAAGATTGGCGATCTCACTGACATCGCTGCAGGCTTACCAGCACCTACAGGCGACCCGGAAGTACTCCCTGCAGGACCCGGATGCAGCCCCGCGGCCATTTTGGATCCGGGGACTGCAGGGAGAAGACGCTCGGTACACGGTGAGTACATCACCGTGTACCGATCGTCTCAGGGAAGCCCGCAGGGAGCCCTCTCCCTGCTCGATGCTTCCCTGTACTGCCGGCACATCGCGATCATGTTTGATCGCGGTGTGCCGGGGGTTAATGTGCCGGGAGCGGTCCGTGACCGCTCCTGGCACATAGTGCCGGATGTCAGCTGCGATAGTCAGCTGACACCCGGCCGCGCTCCCCCCGTGAGCGCGGCCGATCGCATACTATCCCGTCACTGGGAATTAAGTTCCAGGTCACCTGGACGGGATAGTACGTCATATGGGATTAAGGGGTTAATGATAAAATGTGGCCTACACAAGTGTTAAGTGGTGTTTGGTGAACTTTACTTTTTTTGGGGGGGCAGATCGGGCTACAGAGCGAGATTCACTCACACGGAGACCGTGCAGACAGCCATAAACGGCGCTGCAAGGCCCAAAAACACTCCTCTAGGTTATCATATGTAGTGTTTTTCCACAATTTAGCTGGAGACAGGTGGAAAGCCACTAATAGGAAATTTGAGAAAAAATGTGCCGCAGGCTGCACTATGAGCAAAAAAGGACAATTTTATTTACGGTATGACACAGTGATGAACCCTGAGCTGAATACAACCGGCTGTGGCTGCACACAGACTACAGGGTGAGCTGCACTCACACGGAGACCGTGCAGACAGCCTTAAACGGCGCTGCAAGGTCCAAAAACACTCCTCTAGGTTATCCTATGTAGTGTTTTTCCACAATTTAAAACAGCGCTGCAAGGCAAGAGCAAGGTGAACAGTGAACACAGCGGTTGCTAAATTAGCCTGGGAAAAGCGCAATGAAGCAATTCGCTATCTCAACTGGCCCTCAGTTAGAACACAGCGTCCTGTCCCTAACTGAAATCACAGCAGAGTGAGCGCAAAATGGCGACAAGCGTTTTTTATAGTGCATCATTACATCATTTCAGCAGCCAATCACAGCCTTGCCAGTAGTTACATGCCCACCATGCTAAACAGGATGTGTCCACACTTCCATTCATTCCTCATTAGCTGCTGCGTGCAGTTTGATTTCTGGGAACTTCCGATTCCGGTGTCCGATATGCGGTAAATATCGGAAATCGGTATCGGAATTCCGATACCGCAAATATCGGCCGATACCCGATACTTGCGGTATCGGAATGCTCAACACTACATGTAACACAATAACGCCAGTCACTAGTAGTCTTAACAGTAAGATAAATATCCCTATATCATTCCATAAGGGCTGTGTATAAACCAATATTGGGTCCCCTGAAGGTGCAAAAGACACAAGAAATGGCAATTATACTTACGGTAAATAAATAGGTCTTATAAGAAAAATACCAAACCTAGTGCAATACTGGACCAAGGGAAGATCAGCAAAATTCCCCTATCTATTGTATCTATGCAGCTTCATGCTTAAAGAGTGAAGTCTGATGTACAGAGATCACATGCACATTAAAAGAAAAATAACCATGATTGAGAAGATGGTAAATAAGGCCTGCCTGAAAATAGTATAAGAGGGACCAAAGTGGGTCATGGACCCAATATTAGAGAGCAAGCCTTATTGCATGAGCAAATACAAGCCACCATAATGGACGTGTAGAACCTTAATGCCAGTCACTAGTAGTCTTGTCAGGAAAGAAAAAATCCCTATAACAGTACTGAGTCCTCTGTTGGTGCAAGAGGCACAAGATAATAACAAGTAATAAGTCTTATATGACACAGACCAGATCTAGTGCAATACTGGACCAAGGGAAAACCAGCCGGATTCCCCTACCTACTGTGTCCATGCAGCTGCATGCACAGCGAATGGATACTGACGAGCAGAAAAATTACATCCACATGGAAAAAGTGCCCAAGATTTAAGAGATGGTGAGTGAGGCCTGCCTAAGAAAAATATAAGAGGGACCAGAGAAGGTCATGGACCCAACGCGTGTCGCCACAGCGGTGGCTTCATCAGGGGTGAAAGTGATAGTGAAGGACTCTAAAACACACTATTATACACAATTCCTAAGTGGCACAATTGAATACAGCTGAGAACGCATGTGGGATATAAATCATTATAGAGGTGCCATACCTGGGAGGTGTATGTAAGACGCCGGGTATACCAACATGGACGGTTGGAGCAGAAGAGCGTATGCGCAATAATTGCCGACCCAGAAGTGACAAAGGTGCAGCCAGGTCACTTGCAACAAATGGTGAAAGTACATACAGCGCATGCACACAAATATAGTAGCGATCGCTGGTAGAGAAACACTGCTCATACAAACAATCATGGACGGCAGAAAAGCGCATGCGCAGTGGTTGCCGGCCCGGAAGTAACAAGGGTACAGCCAGGTTACTTACAATAAATAATGAAAATATATGCAGCGCGTGCGTACGAGTATAGTAGCGATCACTGGTAAATGGACGCCGCTCATATAGATAGCTCAGTAAACATATGTAAAGCATGAGCACAAGAGCGGCATTAGGAATGGTGAACAAAAGGGATAGGCCTCATAGCGCTTGATTAAGGGAGCTTAGTCTCCAGAAATGCGTTGAGATTCTTACCCATATGGTTCGTGCTGAAGTCTGTATCCTCCATGTTTAACACCTTAGTGACCGAGCCAAATTTCTGAAATCTGACCAGTGTCACTTTATGTGGTAATAACTCTGCAACGCTTCAACAAATCCCAGTGATTTTGAGATTGTTTTTTCGTGACACATTATACTTTATGATAATGGTAAATTTAGTTCAACATTTTTTGTGTTTATTTATAAAAAATATAAAAAATTTGAGAAAAATGTTAAAAAAATTAGCAATTTTCTAAATTTGAATGATTATCCCTTTAATCCAGATAGTCATACAACAGCAAACCATTAATAAATAACATTTCCCATATGCCGGCTATACATCAGCACCATTTGGAAAATGTTATTTTATTTTGTTAGCATTTTAGGAGGTTTAAAAATGTAGCAGCAATTTTTCATTTTTTCAAAGAAATTTACCACATTTATTTTTTTAGGGACTTATCCATGTTTAAAGTGACTTTAGGGGTCCCATATATTGGGAAACCCCCAAACGTGATACCATCTTAAAAACAGCACCCCTAAACATATTGAAAACTGCTGTCAGGTAGTTTATTAACCCTTCAGGTGCTTTACAGGAATTAATGCAAAATGGCATGGCAGAAATGAAAATGTGTATTTTTACCACCTAAATGTTGCTAACTTCTAAACAGATTACTACAGCCGGCAGACTCTAAGGCCGCTATTTGGTCATGAATTGCCATGGCAAACATCAGGACAACAAAATCATGATCTGAGGGCACCAATTGGGATAAAGAAGAAGCCCCCACACTCTGTTAACCATTTATAATGATGTAGTCACTATTGACAGCAGCATCTAAGGGGTTAAACAGATTTAGAAGGCGCAGATACTGATCGTGGCTGGTACAGCAAGTTGTCAGCTATAGTGTACAACCAACAGATGCTGCATTGTCATCTGTATGGGGAGGCTATTCTCTTATATCTCAGGTCAGTTAAAAGACGTATTGGCGGTCATTAAGGGGTTAAAGTTTGTGAATAAAGAAAATTCTTTTTTACGGATTCGGTGAAGCTGGACATTCCTTCTTTTTTTGACTTTACACACCTGAGTCAGCCACTGTCCCTGCTCCTGCAACTCTCTATACTTTCCTAGTCTAAATGCAGAATGTATATGATGCAAATAGCAAAGCAAACGGTTAGCGCATAGAAGGTAAGTATGCCAGTTCACCTACGGCACCAGTATCAACACTACAGGCATCTGATTCATTATACTGTGCACACACAGACCTGGACAAGCACTCTCTCCCTCCAGTAATAAGTGTCACAGAGTGGTGCAATGGAGTCAGTGCGCCGAATCAGGCAGCGCCTTTTCTTTTATAACCCCTGATAAAGTCACACGGCCAGCCATTCAAAGTAATGCGACATTCAAGATGGCTATGGCAGAACAGTGACACAAAGACAATTCCAGCATACTTATTGGCTGTATAACAGGTAACAAACATGCCGGGAATGGATTCAAGTTTTACATAGAGCACCACCCAAAACTCGCTAAGTAACAAGTACATTCAAGCACCATGATACTTGAATGATAATCATCAAGCATCTTCGCTCATCCCTAGTAAATTAAGAAATTAACCATTTCGCTACAGAGCCTGTTTTCGCCTTCGTAACCGGGCCAATTTTTAAAATTCTGACTAGTGTCACTTTATGTTGTTTTAACTCTGGAATGCTTCAACATATTCCACTGATTCTGAGATTGTTTTTTGGGGACATATTGTAATCCATGACAGTGGTAAAAATTTGTTCAATATGACTTGCATTTATTTCTGAGAATAATTGAAATTTGTTAAAACTTTTGAAAATTTCACAATTTTCAAACTTTCAATCTTTATGCTTTTAAACCAGAGAGATATGTCACACAAAGTAGTTCATAAATAACATTTCCCACATGTCTACTTTACATCAGCACAATTTTTGAAACAATGTATTTTTATTATGACGTTAGAAGGGTTTTAAATTGATCAGCAATTTCTCATTTCTCATAAAAATTTACAAACCCATTTTTTTTAGGGACCACCTCACATTTGAGGTGACTGAGGTGCCCATTTGACGTAAAACCCAAAAGTGACATCATTGTAAAAACTGCACCCCTCAAGGTACTCAAAACCACATTCAAGAAGTTTATAACCCTTCAGGTGCTTCATGAAAATTAATGAAATATTGAAGGAAAAAATTAACATTTAACTTTTTCCCACAAAAATGTTACTTTAGTGCCACATTTTTAATTTTCACAAGGGTAACAGAAGAAAATGCGCCATAACTTTTTTTGTGAGATTTCTCCTGAGTACGCCAATACCACATATATAGAGGAAAACTACTGTTTGGGCACATGGCAGGGCTTGGAAGGGAAGGAGTGTCATTTCACTTTTGGAATATAAAACTGGCTTGAATTAATAGCCGACACCTTGTCGTGCTTGGAGGGCCTCCAAGGTGCCTAAATAGTTTTAACCCCCACAAATGACCCCATTTTAGAAACTAGACCCCTCACGGACTTTATCTAGATGTGTGGTGAGCCCTTTGAATCCCCAGTGGCTTCACAGAATTTTATAATGTTAAGTTGTGAAAAATAAAAAGCAAATTTTTCCAACAAAAATGTTATTTCAGCCCCATTTTTTTAATTTTCACAATGGTAGCAGGAGAATAGGGATGCAAAAAACTGTTGTGTCATTTTTCTAAAGTACACAGGTATCCCATATTTGTTGAAAAACGACTGCTTGGGTTCATGGTAGAGCTGAAAAGGGAATGAGTGCTATTTTGGCTGCAATTAGTTGTGGATACCATGTCACTTTTGAAGTGCCCATGACATGCCAAAACAGCAGAATCCCCCAAAATTGATTGATCCCATTTTGTAAACTACACCTCTCAAGGCATTCATCTAGGGGAGTAGTGAGTATATTTAACCCTCAGGCGATTCACAAACTTGTATAAAATTGGGCTGAGTAAAAGCAATACTTTTCTATTTTTTCCACTAAAATGTTGCTTTGACCCCAATTTTGAAAAGGGATAATAGGAGAAAACGAAGAGTACAATTTGTTGTGCAATTTCTCCTGAGTACATCAATACCCCATAAGTGGTCTAAAACTACTTTGAGGCATAGTGCAAAGCTCAAAAGGGAGGGAGTGCCATATTACAGTGCAGATTTGCTGCACTGGTTTGAGGGGGCAATGTCACATTGACACAGCCTCTGAGGTGCCAGAAAAGCAGAACCCCCCATAAGTGACCTCATTTTACAAACTATAAATGTTTGAAACTATAAATAGTTTCCGGACTCCATATTCAGAGCCGTTAAATGCCAGAAAAGCAGAATCGCTCCTCAAGTGAGCCCATTTTGGAAGTTACACTCCTTTGTAAATCTATCTACAGGTGTAGTGATGATATTGACACCATAAAGGTTTTTCAGAAACAAGCAGCAGTTGCTGAGTGAAAATCGCAAACTTCTGTTGTAGAGACCAGTACGCTGTAGTGACCAGTACGTTATGCGCAGCCCATGTAGCATGCACCTTTAAATTAGGATGGCTCTCATCACTACAGAAATGCCAAACACGTGGACACTAAATGTGGATTAAACACACTGGGGCTCAGAATGAAGGGGGCATTTGTATTTGAGAGAGCACAACATTTGCTGAATTTATTTTAGAGGGTGAGGAGCCATAGCGTTTTTCCAGAGCCTTTGTCCTACCAGTGACGTAGAAGCCGACTATATTTCTGTAAACAGATGATGGACCTGAGTGGATTAAGTTGAAGTTTTTGTTGAAAACATTGTATATAACGTTGGGGATCACATTTAAACAGTGCTCTACGCTGAGCACCTATTTTGGAGTTTCCGTCTTAATCTCTGAGTGACGTGACAGATGAAACCACTGAGATATCCATTCACTTTAGTGAGGAAGCAGAGTTACTCTGGACTTCATCTGGCTTCTGTTCAGCGGTCTCCTTTTCAGAAGTGCACAAAACTTGCGGACCACTCTTTTATGTATGACTGAAAAAAAGGACACCGCTGCATCACAGGTCAGACAGTGTCCACAATTCATCTGCCTCATTATTCGGAATTTTCCTCTGGAGTTCTGTCTGAATCAGGTATTTCAGAGATTTACACAGAAACCCCTACGTAAGGTAAGTGCTCAGAGCAGAGCGCAGGTTAAATGTTAGCCTAGCAATACTGTGATCTTTGTGAGGCAAAATAAACAAATAAACAGCAGGTGATGAATTGTTTTTACTTATTTTTGACTCTGTTCCTCGTGCGGTACAAGTGATTAAGTGTCATTATTCTTCACATCAGTGTGATTACAGCGATAACATTTTTATATCGGGGTTTTATGTTTGGCTGTTGTCTCACACTAAAAGACTTTTTCTTTCACCAACTTTTCAAATCGCCATATTTTGAAAGCTATAATTTTTCCATATTTCAGCTGACAGAGTCATGTGATGGCTTGTTTTTTGCACAACAAGTTGACTTTTTTTGGTACAATTTTTGGGTACATGACATTTTTTAATGGCTTTCTATTTTTATTTTTGGGAGACAGAACGATCAAACAACAGCAATTCAGGAATTGTTTTTTAGTTTTGTTTTTTTTATTGCCGTTCCACGTGTGATAAAATTGATAAAGCAGTTTTATTCTTCGGGTGTTCTTTTTGATTACAATTTACTCCACTTTATATTTGGCAGCATGATGAAAAAGCAAAGGTTTTTGCTCTTTTTTATGCTGTGCACTGAAGCAGTTAACAAATGTGATAGTTTTATAGGTTGGCTCGTTCCAGACAAGGAGATGCCAAATATATGTACTTATTGTTTAATATTTTTTCTTTTTTTTAATTTATTTTGTTATTTTTTTAATAGTTTTAAAACTTTTTTTTACTTTTATTTAAATTTTTTACTTAGTCCCTGTATGGGACTTAAATTTTTATTTCTCTGATCACTGGTCTCATACAATGCAATACACATTTTATGTACAGTGGGTGGTCTTGAAGCGGCTAACTTACGTTTACGTTTTGTCAGTTAAAAAATAGGTCACGTACAACAAATTATGAAGTGTGGATGTGCCCTTGAGGACCAAAAGGATAAAAATGTATAGCAGTATACACTAGATCACAGTTTACAACTAATAGATTATGGTTTTTATATGCGTATTATACAATATATTAAAGGGAACCTGTCACCCCGTTTTTTCAGATTGAGCTATAAATACTGTTAAATAGGGCCTGCGCTGTGTGTTACTATAGTGTATGTAGTGTACCCCGATTCCCCACCTATGCTGAGAAATAACTTACCAAAGTCGCCGTTTTCGCCTGTCAATCAGGCTGGTCAGGTCGGGAGGGCGTGTTCACAGCGCTGGTTCTTCCTCAGCTTTACGTTGGTGGCGTAGTGGCGTAGTGGTGAACAGTTTGCATCTCGGCTTTGGGAAAATGGCCGCCGCGATCTCTAATGCGCACGCGCGGCATCCCGCGGCCATTTTCCTGAAGCCCCGTGCAGCAGAGCACTCGATCTGCGCACGCGCAGCCCCAGGAAGATGGCCACCCCCACCGACGAAAGGGATGACAGCGCAGATCGCGCGCTGCTTGTTCACCACTACGCCACTACGCCACCAACGTAAAGCTGAAGAAGAACCAGCGATGTCACCACGCCCTCCCGACCTGACCAGCCTGATTGACAGGCGAAAACGGCGACTTTGGTAAGTTATTTCTCAGCATAGGTGGGGAATCGGGGTACACTACATACACTATAGTAACACACAGCGCAGGCCCTATTTAACAGTATTTATATCTCAATCTCAAAAAACGGGGTGACAGGTTCCCTTTAACTGTCTCTAAAGTGTCACTTTTGACTTAATTCAACTCTTGGGATAGTCTGGAATAAATAACATATATTGGGTGTAAATTGTTTTAAATTTGATTTCTAAGCAATAATCAATGTATGAAAAGCACAATGGAAATTTAAAAGTACTTTCTCTATAAAAACTTTCATATGTATAATTTATCATCTGAATCCTATATCTAAGCAAATTATTGCTTGGAGAAATTCCTTTTCATTCATATCCACAGTAGATGCTGTGAATTTAAATTATTTACTTGCTTCCAAAATTCATTAGACAACTCACAAAAGCAGACATTCTATACACAACTAAATAATACATCAAATAGAAATCCCATGGAGGGCCATGTTGCTATTTTAAAACAAAAATAGATTTTTTTAGAAGTTGCCAATGTTTCAATGTAACTAAATATTACTAACCTCTTAATATTTTATTTCAATTAAATGTTGACTTTAAGCTATATCCCTATATTGTGCCTTATTCTACGATCTTATGTCACATAATGTTTATGGATTCCATTTTTTTCACTATAAAAACTAATAAAATTGATATGATATCAATAGAGATAGGCGGACACCTGGATATTGAGGTCCGGCGGGTTCGGCCGAACAGTAACAAAAAGTTTGGGTTCGGGTACCAGAACAGTACCTGGACCCGAACCTGAACCTGGACCCCATTAACTTGAATTGGGGTACTGAACATCTAGTGTTTGCCGTGGTGTCATGTGCATGACAGCACGGCAAACACTGCTTCTGATCAGCAGCAAAATCATCACCGCCGGTCAGAGTGCCGTAGTTCCAATGCTGTCAAAAAACAGTATGAGCCAGCAGCTTTCATCAGAGGTACAACATTTTCCTGTGGGTTCCCCTGTATTTTTGATAACTAGCCAGGCAAAACTCACAGCTGTTGGCTGCAACCCTCAGATGTCAGCTTCAACAAGGCTGATTATCAAGAATACAGGGGTCCACATGCTATTTTTTAAATTATTTAAATAAATAATTTAAAAAAACGGCGTTTTGTCAACCCCATTTTTGACATCCAGCAGACAGCTGGGGGCTGATCTTCTCAGGCTGGTAAAGGGCAATGGATATTGCCCCCCAGCCTAAAAATTGCAGTCTGCAGCAGCCCACAAAAGGCATATTTATTAGACGCACTAATTTGGCACTTTGCCCGGCTCTTTCCACTAGCCCTGTAGCGGTGGCAAAGTGGGGTTAATATTTGTGGGGTTGATGTCACCTTTGTATTGTCAGGTGACATCAATCTATCCATTACCAATCCTATAGTTGTATGGCAAATAAAGACACAGCAAGAATAAAGTCTTTTATTAGAAATAAGACTAAACACAATTTTACTTTTTTTATTTAAAAATAACAAACAGTTATACTCACCAAACACCTATTTCCCCAAAGCCCTCGTTTTCTTTAAGAAAACAAAAATAAAAAACAACAATAACCCTCACCGGTCCTTCATTCTGTCCCACGCTGTAATCCATGTCTGGGGGGAAAAACAGTTTCCAACCTGGACAGTGCCAAGATGCGACCGTCCAGGTTGGGAACCACTGGTGACTGAACTGCTCCAAACGCAGCCTCAGTATTTTTGATAACCAGCCAGGCAAAACTCACAGCTGTTGGCTGCAACTTTCAGATGTCAACTTCAACAAGGATGATTATCAAGAATACAGGGGTCCACATGCTGTTTTTTAAATTATTTAAATAAATAATTTAATAAAATGATGTGGGGTCCCCCCATTTTTGACATCCAGCTGACAGCTAGGGGATTGCATTCTAAGGCTGGTAAGGGGCTATGGATATTGCCCCCAGCCAAAAAAAGCAGTCTGCAGCTGCCCAGGAAAGGCACATCTATTAGATGCACTCATTTTGGCACTTTGCTCGGCTCTTTCCGCTTATCCGGTAGCGGTGGCAAAGTGGTGTTAATATTCATGGGGTTGATGTCACCTTTGTATTGTAAGGTGACATCAAGCCCATGGATTACTAATGGAGAGGCTTCTATGAGACACCTATCCATTACTAGTCCTATAGTTATATGGTAAATAAAGACACAGCAAGAATTAACTCCTTTCTGACATTAGACATACTATCCCGTCGAGGTGGTATGGGCCCCTATGACCACCAATGGGATAGTACTTCTAACGCGATCAGCCGCGCTCACATGGGGAGCGTGGCCGATCGCAGCCAGGTGTCAGCTGACTATCGCAGCTGACATCTGGCACTATGTGCCAGGAGTGGTCACAGACCGCTCCTTGCACAATAACCCCTGGCACACTGCGATCAAAGATGATCACAGTGTTCCGGCGGCATAGGGATGCATCGCGCACGGAGGGGGATCCCTGCGTGCTTCCCTGAGACCCTCGGAGCAATGTGATGTGATCGCGTTGCTCCGAAGGTCTCCTACCTCCTCCCTGTAGGCTCAGATTCAAACTGGCCACGGGGGGCCTTCCGGGTCCTGCAGGGAGGTGGCTTTCAAGCGCCTGCTCAGAGCAGGCGCTGGGAAGCCTCCCTGCAGTGCCTGTGTGATCACTGATCTGACACAGTGCATTGCAAAGTGTCAGATCAGCGATCTGCCACTTTACTGTGATGTCCTTCCCCCTGGGGCAATGTAAAAAAGTAAAAAAAAATATTTACATGTGGAAAAAAAAGAAAAAAATCCTAAATAAAGAAAAAAATATTGTTCCAATAAATACATTTCTTTATCTAAACAATAATAAAAACAATAAAAGTAGCATCATCAATGAACAAATAATAAAAAAAGCATCATCAATGAAAAATTAAAAAAGTTATAGTCCTCAGAATAAAGCGATGCAAAAATAATTATTTTTTATATAATAGTTTTTATCGTATAAAAGCGCCAAAACATAAAAAATGATAAATGAGGTATCGCTGTAATCGTTCTGACCCAAAGAATAAAACTGCTTTATCAAACGTGGAATGGTATAAGCGCTCCCCCAAAAGAAATTCATAAATAGGTGGTTTTTGATCATTCTACCTCACAAAAATCGGAATAAAAAGCGATCAAAAAATGGAATATTAACTCCCTGGACCCGCAGCTCGAACTGGGACCGCATCCCCTCTCCAAACCCTACAATACTCCTCCATACAGAGCGAGTAGCTCTACCTGGGAGCCTCTCTCAAATTAAAGTTTGCCTACTGCAGTGTTTCTTCGCGTTTCCACTGCGATATTTTCTCCCTGTAATTGATTCTACAACATGTGAGGTTTGATAAAGGCCCACTACGGGGTCGAAACGTTACCTCTACACCTTTATGCTACTGTGGTGAATACAATAAAATGTCATTTAATTTATGCATTTGAAAATCTACACCTTGAGTGCGGCTGTTGTTTATTAATCTATTACCACCATGTCCACCGCCATGTCATTATGAGGCCATCACTTCACATATTCAGAGGGCCACCAGGTGCTGTGAAACATGTGTTTTGTAAGCTCCACTGTTCATTTTTGCCACCTGATTCTAATGGAACAACTGTCATAGCTGGTGAAGCTGCTGTAATGTGAACATAATACAGGAATTGGGGGAACTGTATGATCAATGTCAGTAAATTGGATTCTACCAGACACCAAAAGCATTAGAATTAAATTCTGAATACAGTGTATGCAAGCGAGGGTCTGTATTGTGCTCAGTCTGTCAGGCTTGAAACCCATGTCAGGAACATGTACAAGCCTCATTTTACTTGGAAGCAGCTTCGTAAAGGGAAAGAGACAATAGTGCCATTGACTAATCTGCAAAAGCCTACGCACTTCTTCTGGGAACTCCCAACCAGGCAGAATGTATCTGTTCCATGGGTTTGAGCAACAATGGAGTAATTACAGGATGTTTCCCAGGGAGTGTCGAGGTCTGTGGTGTGTATTACTCAGGTGACAGGCAGTGCTACAAGCTCAAGTAAAGGCCTTAGTGTGGCAATTACCATTTTCCTTTATGTGTAAGGCTGAATAGGTCTGTGAAGCATATTAACCCAGTCTCTTAGATGTGCTTAAAATGTACAGAAACTGGCCAATAACCTACCACCACTTTTTTTGTAAGGACTCAAATTTACAAAATGTAATGTAAGTGTAAAGAGACAGAAGTCTCCTCACCGGTCACCCATGTCCAGCAACATGTGCACCCCCGCAGAAACCTTGCACACCTAGACACCCACACGCTCTCTGACTACAATGCAACTCTCACATGAGATATTGACACGGTTGCCCCTCTCATTCACGGCAGAGTGCGACGTATGAATAGACAACCCTGGCACAATAACACCACTAAAAAGCTTTTGCAAGTGTCCATGGTTGCAGAACGGCGTTGGAAGAAAACACATTTGCAAGACGACTTCACTGCATTCAAACAAGCAACACTTGCTTTTAAATCGGCTCTCACCTCTGCTAAGCAGGCCTACTTCACAACCTTCGTATCCTCCATATCCTACAAATCCAACAGTTATTCAAAACCTTTAACTCCCTCCTCTGCCCCCCCACTGCCCCCTCCAACCTCCCTCATCTCTGCTGAGGACTTTGCCACACACTTTAAAAATAAGATCGATCAAACAAGGCAAGTGTTGTGAATTCTGTTGTCGGGCTCCCTCCTGTGGTCATGAATGGTACTTTGGCTGGTTCTGTCCATGGACTTCCTCTGGTGGGTGTTTCTGAGTTTCCTTCCACAGGTGACGAGGTTAATTCGTTAGCTGCTGCTCTATTTAACTCCACTTAGATCTTTGCTCCATGCCACCTGTCAATGTTCCAGTATTGGTCTAGTTCACTCTTGGATCGTTCTTGTGACCTGTCTTCCCAGCAGAAGCTAAGTTCCAGCTTGTATTTCTTTGGTTTGCTATTTTTCTGTCCAGCTTGCTATTTTTATTGTTGTCTTGCTTGCTGGAAGCTCTGGGACGCAGAGGGAGCGCCTCCGCACCGTGAGTCGGTGACGAGGGTCTTTATTGCGCCCTCTGCGTGGTCTTTTTGTAGGTTTTTGTGCTGACCGCAAAGTAACCTTTCCTATCCTCGGTCTGTTCAGTAAGTCGGGCCTCACTTTGCTAAATCTATTTCATCTCTGTGTTTGAATTTTCATCTTTACTCACAGTCATTATATGTGGGAGGCTGCCTTTTCCTTTGGGGAATTTCTCTGAGGCAAGGTAGCCTTTATTTTTCTATCTTCAGGGCTAGCTAGTTCCTTAGGCTGTGCCGAGTTGCATAGGGAGCGTTAGGCGCAATCCACGGCTATTTCTAGTGTGTTTGATAGGATTAATGATTGCGGTCAGCAGAGTTCCCACATCCCAGAGCTCATCCTTTATTATCAGTAACTATCAGGTCATTCCGTGTGCTCTTAACCACCAGGTCCATTATTGTCCTGACCACCAGGTCATAACAGTACAGGTGGCCCAAAGTACTAATGCATCTCAATAGAGGGATAAGAGAAGTTCTGAGACCATTTTTTTTTCTTTGCAGTGTGTTTTGTCTCTCTTTTCCCCTTTACCTCTGGGTGGTTCAGGACACTGGTGTAAACATGGACATTCAAGGTCTGTCCTCTTGGATGGATAATCTCACTACAAGGGTACAAAACATTCAAGATTTTGTGGTTCAGAATCCGATGTCAGAGCCTAGGATTCCAATTCCTGATTTGTTTTTTGGTGATAGATCTAAGTTCTTGAATTTCAAAAATAATTGTAAATTGTTTCTTGCCTTGAAACCTCGCTCCTCAGGTGACCCTGTTCAACAAGTAAAGATCATTATTTCTCTGTTACGTGGTGACCCTCAAGACTGGGCATTTTCCCTTGCGCCAGGAGATCCGGCATTGCGTGATGCTGATGCGTTTTTCCTGGCGCTTGGATTGCTTTATGACGAACCTAATTCAGTGGATCAGGCAGAGAAAATCTTGCTGGCTCTGTGTCAGGGTCAGGATGAAGCGGAGATATATTGTCAGAAGTTTAGAAAGTGGTCTGTGCTCACTCAGTGGAATGAATGTGCCCTGGCAGCAATCTTCAGAAAGGGTCTCTCTGAAGCCCTTAAGGATGTCATGGTGGGGTTTCCCATGCCTGCTGGTCTGAATGAGTCTATGTCCTTGGCCATTCAGATCGATCGACGCTTGCATGAGCGTATAGCTGTGCACCATTTGGCGGTACTATCTGAGCATGGGCCTGAGCCTATGCAATGTGAAAGGACTTTGATCAGAGCTGAACGGCAAGAACACAGACGTCGGAATGGGCTATGTTTTTACTGTGGTGATTCCACTTATGCTATCTCCGATTGTCCTAAGCGCACTAAGCGGTTCGCTAGGTCTGCCACCATTGGTACGGTGCAGTCTAAATTTCTATTGTCTGTTACTCTGATTTGCTCTTTGTCATCCTATTCTGTTATGGCATTTGTGGATTCAGGCGCTGCCCTGAATTTGATGGACTTGAAGTATGCTAGGCGCTGTGTTTTTTTCTTGGAGCCCTTGCAGTATCCTATTCCATTGAGAGGAATTGATGCTACGCCTTTGGCCAAGAATAAGCCTCAGTACTGGACTCAATTGACCATGTGCATGGCTCCTGCACATCAGGAGGATATCCGCTTTCTGGTGTTGCATAATCTGCATGATGTGGTCGTTTTGGGGTTGCCATGGCTACAGGTTCATAATCCAGTATTGGACTGGAAATCTATGTCTGTGTCCAGCTGGGGTTGCCAGGGGGTACATGGTGATGTTCCATTTTTGTCTATTTCGTCTTCCACTCCTTCTGAAGTTCCAGAGTTTTTGTCGGATTATCGGGATGTATTTGATGAGCCCAAAGCCAGTGCCCTACCTCCTCATAGGGATTGCGACTGTGCTATTAATTTGATTCCTGGTAGTAAGTTTCCTAAGGGCCGATTGTTCAATTTATCTGTGCCAGAGCACGCCGCTATGCGGAGTTATATAAAGGAGTCCTTGGAGAAAGGCCATATTCGCCCGTCGTCATCACCGTTAGGAGCAGGGTCCTTTTTTGTGGCCAAGAAGGATGGTTCTTTGAGACCTTGTATTGATTACCGCCTTCTTAATAAAATTACAGTCAAATTTCAGTATCCTTTGCCGTTGCTGTCTGAGTTGTTTGCTCGTATTAAAGGGGCTAGTTGGTTCACCAAGATAGATCTTCGAGGGGCGTATAATCTTGTGCATATTAAACAAGGCGATGAATGGAAAACAGCATTTAATATGCCCAAGGGCCATTTTGAGTACCTGGTTATGCCATTCGGGCTTTCCAATGCTCCATCAGTATTTCAGTCCTTTATGCATGACATCTTCCGAGAGTACCTGGATAAATTCCTGATTGTGTATTTGGATGATATTTTGGTCTTTTCGGATGATTGGGAGTCTCATGTGAAGCAGGTCAGAATGGTGTTCCAGGTCCTTCGTGCGAATTCCTTGTTTGTGAAGGGGTCAAAGTGTCTCTTTGGAGTTCAGAAGGTTTCATTTTTGGGGTTCATTTTTTCCCCTTCTACTATCGAGATGGACCCTGTTAAAGTCCAGGCCATTTACGATTGGACTCAGCCGACATCTGTGAAGAGCCTGCAAAAGTTCCTGGGCTTTGCTAATTTTTATCGGCGCTTCATCGCTAATTTTTCTACTGTTGCTAAACCGTTGACTGATTTGGCCAAGAAGGGTGCTGATGTGGTCAATTGGTCTACTGCAGCTGTAGAGGCTTTTCAAGAGTTGAAGCGTCGTTTTTCTTCTGCCCCTGTGTTGTGCCAGCCAGATGTTTCGCTCCCGTTTCAGGTTGAGGTTGATGCTTCTGAGATTGGAGCAGGGGCTGTTTTGTCGCAAAGAAGTTCTGATGGCTCGGTGTTGAAGCCATGTGCTTTCTTTTCTAGAAAGTTTTCGCCTGCTGAGTGTAACTATGATATTGGTAATCGTGAGTTGTTGGCCATGAAGTGGGCATTCGAGGAGTGGCATCATTGGCTGGAAGGAGCCAAGCATCGCGTGGTGGTCTTGACAGATCACAACAATTTGACTTATCTTGAGTCTGCCAAACGGTTGAGTCCGGGACAGGCTCGATGGTCGTTATTTTTCTCCCGTTTTGATTTTGTGGTTTCGTACCTTCCGGGCTCTAAGAATGTGAAGGCCGATGCCCTGTCAAGGTATTTTTGTGCCTGACTCTCCGGGTGTTGCTGAGCTGGTGGGTATTCTCAAAGAGGGGGTAATTTTGTCTGCCATCTCCCCTGATTTGCGGCGGGTGCTGCAAAAATTTCAGGCTGATAGACCTGACCGTTGCCCAGCGGAGAAACTGTTTGTCCCTGATAGATGGACTAGTAGAGTTATCTCTGAGATTCATTGTTCAGTGTTGGCTGGGCATCCTGGAATCTTTGGTACCAGAGATTTGGTGGCTAGATCCTTCTGGTGGCCGTCTTTGTCACGGGATGTGCGTTCTTTTGTGCAGTCCTGTGGGACTTATGCTCGGGCTAAGCCCTGCTGTTCTCGTGCCAGTGGGTTGCTTTTGCCCTTGCCGGTCCCGAAGAGGCCCTGGACGCATATTTCTATGGATTTTATTTCGGATCTCCCCATCTCTCAAAAGATGTCGGTCATTTGGGTGGTTTGTGATCGCTTTTCTAAGATGGTCCATTTGGTACCTTTGTCTAAATTGCCTTCCTCCTCTGATTTGGTGCCATTATTTTTCCAGCATGTGGTTCGTTTACATGGTATCCCGGAGAACATCGTTTCTGACAGAGGTTCCCAGTTTGTTTCGAGGTTTTGGCGATCCTTTTGTGCTAGGATGGGCATCGATTTGTCTTTTTCCTCGGCTTTCCATCCTCAGACAAATGGCCAAACCGAACGAACTAATCAAACTTTGGAAACATATCTGAGATGCTTTGTTTCTGCTGATCAGGATGATTGGGTGTCCTTTTTGCCGTTGGCTGAGTTCGCCCTTAATAATCGGGCCAGCTCGGCTACTTTGGTTTCGCCGTTTTTCTGTAATTCTGGTTTCCATCCTCGTTTCTCTTCAGGGCAGGTTGAATCTTCGGACTGTCCTGGTGTAGATACTGTGGTGGATAGGTTGCAGCAGATTTGGACTCATGTGGTGGACAATTTGACATTGTCCCAGGAGAAGGCTCAACGTTTCGCTAACCGCTGGCGCTGTGTGGGTCCCCGACTTCGTGTTGGGGATTTGGTTTGGTTGTCGTCTCGTTATGTTCCTATGAAGGTTTCCTCTACTAAGTTTAAGCCTCGTTTCATTGGTCCGTATAAGATTTCTGAGGTTATCAATCCTGTGTCATTTCGTTTGGCCCTTCCTGCTTCTTTTGCCATCCATAATGTGTTCCATAGGTCGTTATTGCGGAGATACGTGGCGCCTGTGGTTCCATCCGTTGATCCTCCTGCCCCAGTGTTGGTTGAGGGGGAGTTGGAGTATGTGGTGGAGAAGATTTTGGATTCTCGTGTTTCGAGACGGAAACTCCAGTACCTGGTCAAGTGGAAGGGTTATGTCAGGAAGATAATTCCTGGGTTTTTGCCTCTGATGTTCATGCTGCCGATCTGGTTCGTGCCTTTCATTTGGCTCATCCTGGTCGGCCTGGGGGCTCTGGTGAGGGTTCGGTGACCCCTCCTCAAGGGGGGGGTACTGTTGTGAATTCTGTTGTCGGGCTCCCTCCTGTGGTCATGAATGGTACTTCGGCTGGTTCTGTCCATGGACTTCCTCTGGTGGGTGTTTCTGAGTTTCCTTCCACAGGTGATGAGGTTAATTCGTTAGCTGCTGCTCTATTTAACTCCACTTAGATCTTTGCTCCATGCCACCTGTCAATGTTCCAGTATTGGTCTAGTTCACTCCTGGATCGTTCTTGTGACCTGTCTTCCCAGCAGAAGCTAAGTTCCAGCTTGTATTTCTTTGGTTTGCTATTTTTCTGTCCAGCTTGCTATTTTTATTGTTGTCTTGCTTGCTGGAAGCTCTGGGACGCAGAGGGAGCGCCTCCGCACCGTGAGTCGGTGCGAAGGGTCTTTTTTGCGCCCTCTGCGTGGTCTTTTTGTAGGTTTTTGTGCTGACCGCAAAGTAACCTTTCCTATCCTCGGTCTGTTCAGTAAGTCGGGCCTCACTTTGCTAAATCTATTTCATCTCTGTGTTTGTATTTTCATCTTTACTCACAATCATTATATGTGGGGGGCTGCCTTTTCCTTTGGGGAATTTCTCTGAGGCAAGGTAGGCTTTATTTTTCTATCTTCAGGGCTAGCTAGTTCCTTAGGCTGTGCCGAGTTGCATAGGGAGCGTTAGGCGCAATCCACGGCTATTTCTAGTGTGTTTGATAGGATGAGGGATTGCGGTCAGCAGAGTTCCCACGTCCCAGAGCTCGTCCTTTATTATCAGTAACTATCAGGTCATTCCGTGTGCTCTTAACCACCAGGTCCATTATTGTCCTGACCACCAGGTCATAACAGGCAAGCCTTCATTGTTCAACTACCACAACCCCTTTGTATACCAGACCAATGCCCAAACCCCATAACTTCCCTCTCCAACATCACTGAAACTTAAGGATGGCTTAATTGTCTCCTCTCCAAATTGCACCTCACACCTGTGTGCTCCCACCTCCCATCCCATCCCACCTCCTCCCCAACCTCACCACCACTCTTATCCCATCCCTAAACCACCTCTTCAACCTATCAGTAACTACTAGCACCTACATAGTAACAGTTATTAAGGTTGAAGAAAGACTTTAAGTCCATCTAGTTCAACCCATAGCCTAACCTAACATGCCCTAACATGTTCATCCAGAGGAAGGCAAAAAAAAAAACATCTGGCAAAGAGTAAGCTCCACATTACGGAAAAAAAATCCTTCCCGAATCCACATACGGACTAGCTCCCTGGATCAACACCCTATCAATGAATCTAATATATAAAACCTGTAACATTATACTTTTCAAGAAAGGCATCCAGTCCCCTCTTAAATTTTAATAATGAATCACTCATAACATCATACGGCAGAGAGGTCCATAGTCTCACTTCTCTTACAGTAAAGAATCCGCGTCTGTTATTATGCTTAAACCTTCTTTCCTCCAGACATAGAGGATGCCCCCTTGTCCCTGTCTCAGGTCTATGATTAAAAATATCATCAGAAAGGTCTTTGTACTGTCCCCTCATATTTATACATTAACATAAGATCACCCCTTACTTAGCCTTCATTTTTCCAAACTAAAAGCCCCAAGTGTAATAACCTATCTTGGTAGTGCAGGCCCCCCAGTCCTCTAATAACCTTGGTCACTCTTCTCTGCACCCGCTCCAGTTCAGCTATGTCTTTCTTATACACCGGAGACCAGAACTGTACACAGTATTCTAAGTGTGGTCGAACTAGTGACTTGTATAGAGGTAAAATTATGTTCTCCTCATGAGCATCTATGCCTCTTTTAATGCATCCCATTATTTGATTTGCCTTTGAAGCAGCTGCCTGACACTGGCCACTAAATGTGAGTTTGTCATCCACCCATATTCCAAGGTCTTTTTCATTGACGGTTTTGCCCAGAGTTTTAGAATTAAGCACATAGTTATACATCTGATTACTTCTACCCAAGTGCATGACCTTACAATTATCCACATTAAAGCTCATTTGCCATTTATCAGCCCGAGCTTCTAGTTTACATAAATCATCCTGTAATATAAAATTGTCATCCTCTGTATTGATTACCCTGCAGAGTTTTGTGTCATCTGCAAATATTGAAATTCCACTTTCTATGCCCCCTACAAGATCATTAATAAATATGGTAAAAAGAAGAGGGCCCAATACTGACCCCTGTGGTACCCCACTGCTAACCGCGACCCAGTCCGAGTGTGCTCCATTAATAACCACCCTTTGTTTCCTATCCCTGAGCCAGCTCTTAACCCACTTACACATATTTTCCCCTATCCCCATTATTCTCATTTTATGTATCAACCTTTTGTGTGGCACCACATCAAAAGCTTTTGAAAACTCCATATACACTATGTC
Organism: Ranitomeya imitator; assembly: GCF_032444005.1. NCBI lineage: Eukaryota > Metazoa > Chordata > Amphibia > Anura > Dendrobatidae > Ranitomeya > Ranitomeya imitator. The sequence goes on from NC_091291.1 coordinate 57,555,285, forward strand.
CACTGGGTTCCCTTGGACCAGTCCGGAACTTACCTCTTCATGGAAATTGATCAGATTAGTCTGACAGGAACGGTCCCAAGTAAACCCATTGTTAGGACTACAGGGATGGGTACGAGAGTGGACCCTCTGGACCGTGGAAGTCCCCCTCGTGGGCGAGCAGACCCGGTGTTAACCAACCCCTATACAGGGGCTGTTTAGGAGCAGGACCAGAGGTTACCTTACCACGGTAGCGGATACCAGAAGGGACGGCTCAAGTAAAGGGAAGGCTGAAGAGTAGACAAAACTGAGGACCGGAATCAGCAGCGGAAAATCCAGAGGCAGAAGACACGGGAACGGAAGGCAGGAATCGGCAGAGGAGAACCAGGGACGGAGAGGGAACTGAAACAAAGTAACGGAAAACAAACACAGTAAATACTAGCGCCGGAGCGCAGAGCAAGTACAGAGACACAGTGAACGGCCAGAGACTAAGCAAACACTAAAGATACTCAGGCACCTCTTAGCAGAGGAGGTGGCCTGAAATACCGTGCTCTCCATGGTGATTGGCTGCAGATGCACCACACCCGGTGCTAGGTGATCTGGAGCTGTGAGGCTGTATCTAATGCTGAAGCCTGCGCGCCTGCGCAGGAGCGCCGGAAGTAGGAGCGCAGGAACGAGCGATGCCGGAAGAAGATGGCGCCGCCCGAGAGGAGGAGAGGACAACGCGCCGAGCGCTGAAAGAAGAGCGAGCGAGGGGAGCGGAAGCGGCACGCTGAGGACCAGGAACAGAGCGGTGAGCAGCCGCTGTAACACCCATGTTGGTATTGGGTCATGAGGTTATTCCTCTTCAGATAATCCAGCATAGCATCCCTTAGAATGCCCTCCAGGATTTTACCCACAGTAGAGGTTAAGCTTACTGGCCTATAATTTCCGAGTTCAGTTTTTGTCCACTTTTTGAATATTGGCACCACATTTGCTATACGCCAGTCCTGTGGTACAGACCCTGTTATTATGGACTCTTTAAAGATTAAAAATACTGGTCTATCAATGACTGTACTTAATTCCTGCAGTACTCGAGGGTGTATTATTATTATTATTATTATTATTTATTGTTATAGCGCCATAGCGTATCCCATCCGGGCCCGGAGATTTGTCAATTTTAGCGATTTTTAGACGCCGCCGCACTTCCTGCTGGGTTAAGCAGGTGACATTTAATTGGGAATTTTTATCACTAGTTATTTTGTCTGCCATGGGATTTTCTTGTGTAAATACTGATGAAAAAAAAGTCATTTAGCATATTGGCTTTTTCCTCATCCTCATCCACCATTTCACCCAGACTATTTTTAAGGGGGCCAACACTATCATTTTTTAGTTTCTTACTATTTACGTAGTTAAAGAATATTTTAGGATTATTTTTACTCTCTCTGGCAATAAGTCTCTCTGTCTCAATCTTTGCTGCCTTGATTTGCCTTTTACAGAATTTATTAAATTTTTTGTATTTATTTAATGCCTCATCACTACCTACTTCCTTTAATTCTCTAAATGCTTTATTTTTGTCACTTATTGCGCCCCTTGCAGCTCTATTTAGCCATATTGGTTTCCTCCTATTTCTAGTATGTTTATTCCCATACGGTATATACTGTGCACAGGTCCTATCCAGGATGCTAATAAATGTCTCCCATTTTCTTTGTGTATTTTTGTGTCTCAGGATATCGTCCCAGTTAATTGCACAAAGATCCTCTCTCATCCGTTGGAAGTTTGCCCTCCTTTAGTTTAGTGTCCTTGTAACCCCTGTACTGCACATCTTATTAAAGGATACATGAAAACTTATTATTTTGTGATCACTATTCCCCAAGTGACCCCCAACCCTTATATTTGCTATGCGGTCTGGCCTGTTGGTTAATATTAGGTCTAGCAGTGCCCCCCTTCTTGTTGGGTCCTGAACCAGTTGTGAAAGGTAATTGTCTCTCATAGTTGTCAAAAACCGATTACCTGAATCACAAGTCACACTTACCACCATTCACACTTACGCTCAGGTCACACTCAGCTCATTCACACTCGCTAAGCTGAAGATTTTTTTTTCTTTTTCCCCTCAGCTGCAATCCACTTTGCTGTTCAATGCACTTCCAAAAAATGCACGACGGACGCGACGTGTGGCCATCCGTCGCGATGCATCGCTAATACAAGTCTATGGGTAAAAAATGCATCCTGCGAGCACATTTGCAAGATCCGTTTTTCCCCAAAATGACAGATTGCGACGGATTGCTAAAAAACGCAAGTGTGAAAGTAGCCTTAGAAACATCGGCCTTTCTATTATATATCTATGGATATATCTATCTATAGATATATTTATAAATAGATATATCTATAGATAAATAGATGTATCTAAAACGAATAAAAGAGAGAAAATAGCGGACGGCACTGCCCCAACTAAATCCATAATCTTCAGGAAAGCCGGTACTAAAAAGCTATATCATGTCAGCAACAGCCATGGCAAAAAAGATATCGGGTGCAAAACCATAAAATAACATATGTGTCCCAGGTAGCAAAAGAAAAAAGCAGACCCGTTGAAGCGCAAGGACCGCGCGAAACGGCCGTCGTCTCCCCTGCTCGCACGAGCTCCTTTTCTTCTCCCCCAGCCATGAAGTTTTAATTGTGAAGACTCAATAAAATTTGCTACTTTGAAGATTGGTGAGTGCATCCTGCTTTTTTCTTTTGCTACCTGAAATAGATGTATCTATCCATATTGTCTCCATTCACTCCCGCTCCCCTCCGCAGTGTTGTCTATGCCACGCCACGTCCGACATGGCTTGTAATGCCTAAATAAAGGACTTCTGATTTTTAGAAGATTTGGGTGAGTGCTGCACTTTTTTCTCTTTTTATGCGTATCTATCCATATATCTGGCTGCTTTCACACATTAGGTTTTTACCGTCAGGCACAATCCGGCGATTTTTGAAAAAAACGGATTTGCTTTTTTCAGACAGATCCGTTTTTTCTGCCTGATCCGTTTTTTCCGCCAGATCCGTTTTTTTTCCGCAGGATCCGTTTTTTTCTGCCGGATCCGTTTTTTTTCTTCCGGATCTGTTTTCTTCTGCCGAATCCATTTTTTCTTCGGATCTGTTTTTTTTTCCGCCGGATCCGTTTTTTTTCAAAACTCGCCAGATTGTGCCTGATGGCAAAATCCTGATGTGTGAAAGCAGCCAGATATATGGATAGATACATCTATGTATCTATAGATATATCTATCTACTAGATGGTGGCCCGATTCTAACACATCGGGTATTCTAGAATATGCATGTCCACATAGTATATTGTCCAGCCACGTAGTATATTGCCCAGCCACGTAGTATATTTCCCAGCCACGTAGTATATTGCCCAGCCACGTAGTATATTGCCCATCAACGTAGTATATTGCCCAGCGACGTAGTATATTGCCCAGTTACGTAGTATATTGCCCATTTACGTAGTATATTGCCCAGCCACATAGTATACAGCACAAAGCCACGTAGTATATTACACAGCGACGTAGTATATTGGCCATCCACGTAGTATATTGCCCAGTCAGGTAGTATATTGCCCAGTCACGTAGTATATTGCCCAGTCACGTAGTATATTGCCCAGCTACGTAGTATATTGCCCAGTGACGTAGTATATTGCCCAGCCACGTAGTATACAGCACAGAGCCACGTAGTATATTGTCCAGCCACGTAGTATACAACACAGAGCCATGTAGTATATTGCACATCGACGTAGTATACAGCACAGAGCTACGTAGTATATTGCACAGCGAGGTAGTATATTGTCCAGCCACGTAGTATACAGCACAGAGCCACGTAGTATATTGCCCAGTGACGTAGTATATTACCGAGTCACGTATGTCACAGGTTAAAAAAATAAAAAATAAACATACTCACCTAACGATCCGAGGGCCCCTTGTAGTTTAACATACTCACCATTCTTGTCGCTGCTCCTCAGCGTCCCATCTCTCCGCCTCCTGGGATCCAACGGCGCTGTGCAGATGGGCGCGTGACTGCCGCCATCTTGCATTCCAAGGATGATTTGCAAAATTACCCAAATGACTTAGCTGTTGCACGAGACCGCTAGGTCTTCTGGGTAATTTCGCAAAGCATCGCTGGGAAAGGAAGATGTCGGCAGGTGCGAGCGCCTCAGCGGACAACGGAGGGTGAGTATATCAGGTTTTTTGTGTTTTTACTATTTTTAACATTACTTTTTTTTACTATTGATGCTGCATAGGCATCATCAAAAGTAAAAGGTTGGGGACACACAGGGTTAATAGCGGCGGTAACGGAATGCGTTACCCGCGGCATAACGCAGTCCGTTACCGCCGGCATTAACCCTGTGTTAGCGGTGACCGGAGGGGAGTATGGAGCTGGCACCGGGGACACTGACTGCAGGCAGTAAGCAGCGGAGCACCGGGGACACTGACTGCGGGGAGCGGAGCGCCGGGACACTGACTGCGGGGAGCGGAGCGCCGGGGACACTGACTGCGGGGAGCGAAGCGCCAGGGACACTGACTGCAGGGAGCGGAGCGCTGGGGACACTGACTGCGGGGAGCGGAGTGCCAGGGACACTGACTGCGGGGAGCGGAGCGCCGGGGACACTGACTGCGGGGAGTGGGGAGTAAGGAGCGGGCGCCGGCCACTGACTGCGGGGAGTATGGAGCGGCCATTTTCTTCCAGACTGTGCCCGTCGCTGATTGGTCGTGGCTGTTTTGCGGCGACCAATCAGCGACTTGGATTTCCATGATAGACAGAGGCCACGACCAATGAATATCCATGACAGACAGAAGGACAGACAGACAGAAGTACCCCTTAGACAATTATGTATATAGGTAAATATATCTATAAATAGATATATACATAGATACTGTATATCATAGAAAGGCCAATGTTTCTAAGGCTACTTTCACACTTGCGTTTTTAGCAATCCTGCAAATGTGCTCGCAGGATGCGTTCTTTACCCATAGACTTGTATTAGCGACGGATCGCGATGAATGGCCACATGTCGAGTCCGTCGTGCAACCGATCCGTCGTGTTTTGGTGGATATTCAGCACGAAAAAATGTTCAAGTGAACGCTTTTTTGTCCGTCACGTCCGCCATTTTCTACCACACATGCGTGGCTGAAACTCCGCCCCTTCCTCCCAGAACTTCAGAATGGGCAGCGGATGCATTGAAAAACTGCATCCGCTGCCCATGTCGTGCACAAATTTCACAACGTGCGTTGGTACGTTGGACCGACGCATAGTGACGGACCCGTAAAGACACATGTGTGAAAGAGGCCTTAATGAGCATTGAATTAAAAAAAAACGGAAAAAAACGGCGTGGGCTCCTGCACAATTTTCTGCGCCAGAGGGGGAAAGCTGAAGGCTGGGGACCAATATCTGTAGCCTGCTATGAATATCTGTCTGTATGTATGTATTGTATGTAATGTATGAATGTAATGTATGTAGAAAGTATGTTGTATGTATGTTAGTTTTTGTTTTTACTTTCAACACATTAGCCGGATGATGGGACTACTACTGTCCCATCATTGGCTATTGTGTCAATCACTGTCGCTGTAGTAGGCATCGTCCGATGGGACTTGTAGTCCCATCAGACGATACCTGCACACAGGCACAGAGCCCCGGCACACCGCACAGAGCCCCTCCATGCCACACAGAACCCCGCACGCCACACAGAGCCCCGGCACGCAGAACAGAGTCCCGCACGCCGCACAGAGCCCCGGCACGCCACACACAGCCCCAGCACGCCACACAGAGCCCTGCACGCTATACAAAGCCCCGTCACAACACACAGAGCCCCGCACGCCGCACAGAGCCGTGGCACGTCGCACAGAGCCCCGGCACGCTGCACAGAGCCTCGCACGCCGCACAGAGCCCCGGCACACCACACAGAGCCCCAGCACACTCGCACAGAGCCCCGCACGCTACACTGAGCTCTGGCATGCTGCACAGAGCCCCGCACGCTGCACAGAGCCCCGCATGCCGCACAGAGCCCCGGCACGCCCCATAGAGCCCCGCACACTGCACAAGGCCCCGGCACACCACAGAGAGCCCCGGCACACACGCACAGAGCCCCGCACACTACACTGAGCTCCGGCATGCTGCACAGAGCCCCGGCACACACGCACAGAGCCCCGCATGCCGCACAGAGCCCCGACACACATGCACAGAGCCCCGGCACACCGCACAGAGTCCCTGCATGCCACACAGAACCCCGCACGCCACACAGAGCCCCGGCATGCAGCACAGAGTTCCGCACGCCGCACAGAGCCCCGGCACGCCGCACACAGCCACAGCACGCCACACAGAGCCCTGCACGCCATACAAAGCCCCGCCACAACGCACAGAGCCCCGCACGCCACACAGAGCCGTGGCACGTCGCACAGAGCCCCGCACGCTGCACAGAGCCCCGCAAGCCGCACAGAGCCCCGGCACGCCGCACAGAGCCCCAGCACACTCGCACAGAGCCCCGCACGCTACACTGAGCTCTGGCATGCTGCACAGAGCCCCGCACGCTGCACAGAGCCCCGCACGCCGCACAGAGCCCCGGCACGCCCCATAGAGCCCCGCACGCTGCACAAGGCCCCGGCACACCACAGAGAGCCCCGGCACACACACACAGAGCCCCGCACACTACACTGAGCTCCGGCATGCTGCACAGAGCCCCGGCACACACGCACAGAGCCCCGCATGCCGCACAGAACCCCGACACACATGCATAGAGCCCCGCACGCCGCACAGAGCCCTGGCACGCCGCACAGAGCCCCGGTACACATGCACAGACCCCCAGCAGGCATGCACAGACCCCTGAGAGGCCCATACAGATCCCCAGCAGGCCCGCACAGACCCCACCCACACACACAGACACGCACAGTGTCTGTCCATACACAACCCACACTCTTCCCCCCTCCGGAACAAGATGTACAAGGAAAGAAAGGGCTTATTTACATTCCAATATTTGAGTCCCCTTGACTTGCATTGGTATTGGGTATCAGTATCGGTGATATCCAATATTTTTTGGATATCGGCCGATCCAATCTGATACCGATACTTCTGGATACTTCAGTATCACTCAACACTACTCATCACTACCTACTTCCTTTAATTCTCTAAATGCTTTCTTTTTGTCACTTATTGCGCCCCTTACAGCTCTATTTAGCCATATTGGTTTCCTCATATATCTAGTATGTTTATTCCCATATGGTATATACTGTGCACAGGTCCTATCCAGGATGCTAATAAACGTCTAGCATTTTCTTTCTGTATTTTTATGTCTCAAGATATCATTCCAGTTAATTGCACTAAGATCATCTCTCATCCGTTGGAAATTTGCCCTCCTGAAGTTTAGTGTCTTTATAACCCCTCTACTACACATCTTATTAAAGGATACATGAAAACTTATTATTTTGTGATCACTATTCCCCAAGTAACCCCCAACCCTTATTTTTGATATGTGGTCTGGCCTATTGGTTAGCATTAGGTCTAGCAGTGCCCCCCTTCTTGTTGGGTCCTGAACCAATTGTGAAAGCTAATTGTCTCTCATAGTTGTCAAAAAACGATTACCTTTGCTGGAACTGCAGATTTCCATTCCCCAGTCATGCTTTCAAACATGCCACAATCACGCCTATCCTTAAAAAACAACCCTTGATCCAACTGCTATGTCCAGCTATCGCCCAATATCGCTGCTCCCATTCGCTTCCAAACTCCTGGATCAGCACGTCCATGCTGAACTTTCCTCCCACCTCTCATCTAACTTGCTCTTTGGCAATCTACAATCTGGTTTCTGCCCCATCGATTAACTGAGACAGCCCTGACCAAAATTACTAATAACCTACTTACAGCCAAAGCTACCAGACAATACTCTGTACTCCTCCTTCTAGACCTGTCCTCTGCTTACGACACAGTTGGCCACTGCCTCCTACTACAGATCCTCTCCTCCTTTGGCATCAAAGACCTCGCCCTATCCTAGATCTCCTCATACCTTTCAAACCGCACATTCAGCATCTCACACTCCCATACTACCTCCTCATCCCACCCTCTCCCTGTTGGAGACCCCAAGTCTTTGTTCTAGGACCCCTTCTCTTCTCAATCTATACACTTGGCCTGGGACAACTCAAAGTCCCATGGATTCCAGTTCCACCTTTATGCTGATGACACTCAGATCTAACTCTCTGGCCCAGACATCACCTCCCTGCTGTCCAGAATCCCAGAGTGTCTATCAGCCATATCCTCCTTCTTCTCTCGCTTCCTCAAGCTCAATGTGGACAAATCTGAACTCATCATCTTTCCTCCATCTCTTAGATCTTCCTTACCTGACCTTTCTATCACTATTAACGACATCACACTTTCCCCCGTACTGGAAGTCCGCTGCCTCGGAGTAACCCTTAACTCTGCCCTGTCCTTCAAAATGCACATCCAAGCTCTTTCCACCTCCTGTCGCCTCCAACTCAAAAATATCTCCAGAATCCGTCCTTTCCTCAACTGTCAATCTTCTAAAATGCTTGTGCCTGCCCTCATCATCTCACGCCTTGACTACAGCAACACCTTTTCTGCGGCCTCCCTGTTAACACCCTTTCACCTCTCCAGTCCATCCTTAACTCTCCTTAACTCTAATTCATCTCTCTCCTCGCTACTCCTCCGCTTTCCCCCTCTGCAAATCTCTTCACTGGCTCCCATTCCCTCAGCTTAAACAGTTCAAATTACTTATACTAACCTACAAAGCCATCCATAACCTGTCTCCTCCATAAATCTCTGAACTAATCTTCTGATATCTTCCCTCACATAATCTCCGGCCCTCCCAAGACCTCCTTCTCTCCTCCACAATTATTCGCTCACCACCCAACCGCCTCCAAGACTTCTCCCGAATATCCCCCATCTTCTGGAATTTTTTGCCCCAACACGTCCGACTATCAACCACATTCGGATCCTTCAGATGGAACCTGAAAACCCACCTCTTCAGGAAAGCCTACATCCTGCACTGACCCCGCTGCCTCCTCACCACTACCGAAACTACTGCCTCACCAACACCGGAGCTCATGCAACCCTCGACCTACTGTCTCCTTCCCCACCATCCTGTAGAATGTAAGCCTGCAAGGGCAGGGTCCTCGCCCCTCTGTATCAGTCTGTAATTGATAGTTTGCTAACTGTAAGTGATATCTGTAATTTGTATGTAACCCCTTCTCATGTACAGCACCGTGGAATCAATATACTATATAAATAATAATAATAATAATAATAATAATAATAATTTAGGAGCCTGGAAAAGTCTGCAATTGTCTTTGTTCAGCAACATACAATGTAAAGTGCTAACGAATAAATATGCCCTATCTTACAAACAATTCGTGAACAGACATATAAGCTAACACGGGAAAACTGAATGCTGAGACAACTAAATGCTAGAACAACAAATTGGACGTGGTTGCTGACCGTTGTGTATGTGCAACTGCAGGTTGTGGACAGGAAGTAGCAGCACCTCCTTGATGGACAGCAGAATGGAAGGACGCAACACTGGGGAAGGGCCAGTGGTTTCACCATCAGACAGATTTTGCACCCAGGCATTCAACCCACCTACTGGGGTGCTGCATATTTAGCAGCATATAGCGCATGCTAACAGAGGTATTCTGTCGAATTTTCCTTTATAAAGGGATGTGTGGGTAAAATTTTAGAACTATCAGCATATACAGTATATATAGCATGTTTCATTACTCATATTATTATTCTGTGCAAGGCTGAAGCCTGAATAATTGGGTAGAGCATATTAATGCATTCATGTACCAAAATATCCAAGTGTACAACCAAAAATCAAAATCAGGCTATGAGATACACGCTTAAAGAGACCATGAGAAGGGCGGCACAAAAAACAAATCATAATAATAGAATATATAGTGATTGAGAAATTTGACCTTTGCACAATGTACCAAGTTGTTTAGAGCATATATTCTATTGTATACAGACATCATCCACACTAAAAAATAGTTTCTTCTGTTATAACATGATACAGCAAAGAAGATGTGAGTTTGAAATTGTTTGGAGCATATATTCTTTGTTAAACAGGACTCATCCACACTGAAACTATTCTTTCTTCTGTTAATAATGTGATACAATGGGGGAGATCGCACTTTGGAAATGTTTGGAGCAAATCATATTTTATGCAGGCCTCATCCACACTAAAAAAATACTTTCTTCGTTACTAACGTGATACAGTAGGGGAGATCTCAGTATGAAATTGCATGGAGCATGTCTTCAATGTTATACAGGCCTCATCCACACTGAAATAATTATATTTTCTGTTACTAATGTGATATAGTAGAGGAAATCTCACTTTGAAATTGTCTGGAGCATATTTTCTGTTATACAGGCCTCATCAACGCTAAAGCATACTTTCTTCTGTTACTAACATGATACTGTAGGGATTATCCCAGTTTAACATTGCTTGGAGCATATATTCTATGTTATGCAGGCCTCATCCACACTAAAAAATAATTTCTTCTGTTACTAACGTTATACAGTAGTGGAGATCTCAGTTTGAAATTGTTTGGAGCATATCTTCTATATTATACAGGCCTCATCCACATCAAAAATATAATTTCTTCTGTAACTAACGAGATTCTGCCCTCCATATTTCACGTTGTCATTTAGTGCCACTGAAATTCAGCTGTGTACAGCTTTTTTTGTTGCTAATAGTGTACTTCTACCACACTATCTGAGCAACATGAGTGGGAAAAAGTGAGTTCACGGTAGAAAGGGCAATTGTATTGATGTACAAGGTGTACATGGGGTAAGTGGTAATGTTACTGAAAGCACTAGTGGACCTAAATTGTTACCACCCATCCAAACACAACTGACAACTTCTGTTACTGGATGGGCTACTCCACGTCCTCACTTTGGCAGCCGCACAGTGGTACGCCTTGTTGATAAGGCCTGAAAGAGCATGTGCTCCAGTGGAAGGCAAGCACAGCTCCAAGTGGCCTCTCCACATCTTCCTCCACCTCAACATCAAACACAGTACAGTGGCACCTCAATTACCCTTGCTTCCTTCAGTATCACAACTCTCCAACTGCCCTACTAACTATAAGGAACCACATAGGGGTGAGTCTGCAGAGACTCAGATATCTAAGGATCATGTGGACTGTATTGTGCTGTCAAGACAGGAAGAGGAGGAAGGTGACAGTCAGGGCGATGAATGATAAAATACTGAGGATGATAATGAGGTTGTCGATTCCACTTGCTGTGAAAACAGAAGCGCTTGTGGCACCCCAGGAGTTCCGGTACCACAGTGTACCGCTCGTGCCCAGACTGTTTGGCGCGGGTGTCCAGGGGTGTGGCCCTACTGGACCACTGACCAGATTACCCAGGAAGGGGCATAACTAAGTAGCTTCCTTGGTGTTCGCTGGAGCCTCTGATGGTGAGGTCAGACTTGTGCGACAGGTAGCTACCAGGTACCACTCTAGGATGGTGTCTGGCTGTGGATGCTGATCCCACCAGGGGACAGGACACAGGGAGGCAGGCATGGCTGTGACACTGGCTGGCGGATGGGTACGGCAGCAGCCCTGATGAGCAGACGGGCTTGATGGAGACAGGCGGGCACGGCTGGCAGTCTGGCAGGTCAGACAGACAGGGCTGATACTCTGATATGATCTGGTATACAGGCGTGTGTATGGAAACAGGTAAGAACCTGTTCAGACTGGAGGGTATATGGGAACAGGTAGGGACCTGTTTGGACTGGTGAATATAAAGAACCAGGTAGAGACCTGTGCGGCAAGTTGCAGAACAGAGAAAGAGCAAGACCGCTAGAGCGGATGCAAAGCTGAACCACAGGAGGCGGAGCCAAGAACAGAAACACAGGAGATGGAGCAAAGCAGGAGGTCGAGCCAAGAACAGAAATGCAGGAGGCAGAGCCAAGAACAGGAATGCAGCTAAGGAGGAGAAGACAGAGCTAAGAGCCTAGAAAAGGAAGGTGGAGCAAAGAGTGGAGATACTGAAGAAGATACTGAATAAGAATTAAATTTCACCTGTCAGAAGTGTAGACTAGTGGCCCTTTTAGAAGAAAAGGTGCGGGGTCTGGAAGAAAGAATAGCAACTTTGAAACTCATCAAAGAGAATGAAGACTTTCTAGACAGAACAGAAGCATCTCTACTGGTCACAGAAGGTGAAAAAAGTGTCAGAGAACCTCCAAAAGCAGATGAGTGGAAGCATGTGACCAAAAGAAGCAAGAAGACCATGGAGAAATCACCAACCACACAACTGAAGAACCGATATCAAATCTTTGTAGAGGATGAAGATGGCACACCTAAGGATGAAGCAATACCAGCAAGCAAAAAAGAAAAGGGCACACAGCAACAAGTGACAGCAAAAAGTACAGCCAAGAAGCAACGAAGAGTGGTGGTGGTGGGAGACTCACTACTGAGAGGCACAGAAGCAGCCATCTGCAGACCGGACATAACTGCAAGAGAAGTATGCTGCCTTCCAGGTGCGATGATCAAGGATGTGACAGATAGGATACCAAAGCTCTTCAACTCCAAGGACGTCCACCCATTTCTTCTGATACATGTTGGCACCAATGACACAGCAAGGAAGGACCTACCGACAATCTGCAAAGACTTTGAAGAGTTGGGGAAGAAAGTAAAGGAACTGGATGCACAGGTAGTTTTTTCTTCTATCCTTCCAGTAGACGGGCATGGCACCAGGAGATGGAACAGGATCCTTGATGCAAACAACTGGCTAAGACGATGGTGCAGACAACAAGGATTCGGATTCCTGGACCACGGTGTGAATTACTTGTACGATGGACTCCTCGCCAGAGACGGACTACACCTCAACAAACCTGGGAAACACACATTCGCCAGAAGACTCGCTACACTCATCAGGAGGGCGTTAAACTAGAAGAAGAGGGGACGGGAAGAAAAACATTAGACTCGAACAAAGAAGATCCAGGAAAACATACTCAGAAGGGCGGTAAGAACATTTCTAAAACAATCCACAGCGAGGAGATTGGAACAAAACAAAATCCTCTAAACTGCATGCTTGCAAACGCCAGAAGCCTGACAAACAAGATGGAAGAACTAGAAGCAGAAATATCTACAGGTAACTTTGACATAGTGGGAATAACCGAGACATGGTTAGATGAAACCTATGACTGGGCAGTTAACTTACAGGGTTACAGTCTGTTTAGAAAGGATCGTAAAAATCGGAGCGGAGGAGGGGTTTGTCTCTATGTAAAGTCTTGTCTAAAGTCCACTTTAAGGGAGGATATTAGCGAAGGAAATGAGGATGTCGAAATTCATGGAGGGAAAAATGGTAACAAAATTCTCATTGGGGTCTGTTACAAACCCCCAAATATAACAGAAACCATGGAAAGTCTACTTCTAAAGCAGATAGATGAAGCTGCAACCCATAATGAGGTCCTGGTTATGGGGGACTTTAACTACCCGGATATTAACTGGGAAACAGAAACCTGTGAAACCCATAAAGGCAACAGATTTCTGCTAATAACCAAGAAAAATTATCTTTCACAATTGGTGCAGAATCCAACCAGAGGAGCAGCACTTTTAGACCTAATACTATCTAATAGACCTGACAGAATAACAAATCTGCAGGTGGTCGGGCATCTAGGAAATAGCGACCACAATATTGTACAGTTTCACCTGTCTTTCACTAGGGGGACTTGTCAGGGAGTCACAAAAACACTGAACTTTAGGAAGGCAAAGTTTGACCAGCTTAGAGATGCCCTTAATCTGGTAGACTGGGACAATATCCTCAGAAATAAGAATACAGATAATAAATGGGAAATGTTTAAGAACATCCTAAATAGGCAGTGTAAGCGGTTTATACCTTGTGGGAATAAAAGGACTAGAAATAGGAAAAACCCAATGTGGCTAAACAAAGAAGTAAGACAGGCAATTAACAGTAAAAAGAAAGCATTTGCACTACTAAAGCAGGATGGCACCATTGAAGCTCTAAAAAACTATAGGGAGAAAAATACTTTATCTAAAAAACTAATTAAAGCTGCCAAAAAGGAAACAGAGAAGCACATTGCTAAGGAGAGTAAAACTAATCCCAAACTGTTCTTCAACTATATCAATAGTAAAAGAATAAAAACTGAAAATGTAGGCCCCTTAAAAAATAGTGAGGAAAGAATGGTTGTAGATGACGAGGAAAAACTAACATATTAAACACCTTCTTCTCCACGGTATTCACGGTGGAAAATGAAATGCTACGTGAAATCCCAAGAAACAATGAAAACCCTATATTAAGGGTCACCAATCTAACCCAAGAAGAGGTGCGAAACCGGCTAAATAAGATTAAAATAGATAAATCTCCGGGTCCGGATGGCATACACCCACGAGTACTAAGAGAACTAAGTAAATGTAATAGATAAACCATTATTTCTTATTTTTAAGGACTCTATAGCGACAGGGTCTGTTCCGCAGGATTGGCGCATAGCAAATGTGGTGCCAATATTCAAAAAGGGCTCTAAAAGTGAACCTGGAAATTATAGGCCAGTAAGTCTAACCTCTATTGTTGGTAAAATATTTGAAGGGTTTCTGAGGGATGTTATTCTGGATTATCTCAATGAGATACCGTACCGCACAAGAGGTTGGTACACAAAATGAGAATGCTTGGTCTGGGGGAAAATGTGTGTAAATGGGTTAGTAACTGGCTTAGTGATAGAAAGCAGAGGGTGGTTATAAATGGTATAGTCTCTAACTGGGTCGCTGTGACCAGTGGGGTACCGCAGGGGTCAGTATTGGGACCTGTTCTCTTCAACATATTCATTAATGATCTGGTAGAAGGTTTACACAGTAAAATATCGATATTTGCAGATGATACAAAACTATGTAAAGCAGTTAATACAAGAGAAGATAGTATTCTGCTACAGATGGATCTGGATAAGTTGGAAACTTGGGCTGAAAGGTGGCAGATGAGGTTTAACAATGATAAATGTAAGGTTATACACATGGGAAGAAGGAATCAATGTCACCATTACACACTGAATGGGAAACCACTGGGTAAATCTGACAGGGAGAAGGACTTGGGGATCTGTTGTGAATTCTGTGGTCACAAGTGGTATTGCAGTCTCTGGGCGTCCTCCCTCAGGTGTTTTGGTGAGCTCGTTGGCTGCCTTGCTATTTAGCTCCACCTGAGTCTGTCTTCCTTGCTCCTTGTCAATGTTCCAGTGTTGGATCTGAGCTACTGCATCTTTCCTTGGGCCTGCTGCTCTGCTAGATAAGTGCTTCTAGTTTGTTTTCTGTTTTTTCTGTCCAGCTTGTTATTATCTTTTGCTGGAAGCTCTGAGAAGCAAAGGGGTGCACCGCCGTGCTGTTAGTTCGGCACGGTGGGTCTTTTTTGCCCCTTTGCGTGGTTTTCGTTTTAGGGTTTTTTGTAGACTGCATAGTTCTCTTTGCTATCCTCGCTCTGTCTAGAATATCGGGCCTCACTTTGCTGAATCTATTTCATTCCTACGTTTGTCTTTTCATCTTGCTAACAGTCATTATATGTGGGGGCTGCCTATTCCTTTGGGGTATTTCTCTGAGGTAAGTCAGGCTTGTATTTCTATCTTCAGGCTAGTCAGCTCCTCAGGCAGTGCCGAGTTGCATAGGTAGTGATAGGCGCAATCCACTGCTGCTTCCAGTTGTGTGAGGACAGTTCAGGTACTGCAGTCTACAGAGATTCCACGTCTCAGAGCTCGTCCTATTGTTTTGGGTTTTTGCCAGATCTCTGTATGTGCGCTGATTACTGCACGCTGTGTTGCCTGATTGCCAGCCAGAACAGTACAAGGAGCCTATTCAATGATTTCCAATAGAGGGAAAAAAGAAATCCTGACATCATTTTTTTTTCTTAGCTCTGTCTTCAGTCTTTTTTTTCCCCTAGACATTAGAGTGCTTCAGGACACAGCTGTGGACATGGATATTCAGGCTCTGTGCTCCTCAATGGATAATCTCGTTGTAAATGTACAAAAGATTCAAGATACTATTGATCAGAAATCGATGCTAGAACCAAGAATTCCGATTCCTGATTTGTTTTTTGGTGACAGAACTAAGTTCCTGAGCTTCAGAAATAATTGTAAGCTATTTTTGGCCTTGAAACCTCATTCTTCTGGTAATCCTATTCAACAGGTTTTGATTATTATTTCTTTTTTGCGCGGCGACCCACAGGACTGGGCGTTTTCTCTTGCACCAGGAGATTCTGCATTGAGTAATATTGATGCTTTTTTCCAGGCGCTGGGATTGCTTTACGATGAGCCTAATTCAGTGGATCAAGCTGAGAAAAATCTGCTGGCTTTATGCCAGGGTCAGGATGATGTAGAACTATATTGTCAGAAATTTAGAAAATGGTCAGTACTCACTCTGTGGAATGAATCTGCACTAGCGGCTTTGTTCAGAAAGGGTCTCTCTGAAGCTCTTAAGGATATAATGGTGGGATTTCCTATGCCTGCTGGTTTGAATGAGTCTATGTCCTTGGCCATTCAGATCGGTCGTCGCTTGCGCGAGCGTAAATCTGTGCACCATCTGGCGGTATTGTCTGAGAGTAAGCCTGAGCCTATGCAGTGCAACAGGACTATGACTAAAGTAGAACGGCACGAACACAGACGTCTGAACAGACTGTGTTTCTATTGTGGTGATTCTACTCATGCTATTTCTAATTGTCCTAAACGCACTAGGCGGTTCGATAGCTCTGCCGTTATTGGTACTGTACAGTCCAAATTCCTTTTGTCCATTACCTTAATGTGCTCTTTGTCATCATATTCTGTCATGGCGTTTGTGGATTCAGGCGCTGCCCTGAATCTGATGGATTTGGATTATGCTAAACGTTGTGGATTTTTCTTGGAGCCTTTGCGGTGTCCTATTCCGTTGAGAGGAATTGATGCTACACCTCTGGCCAAGAATAAGCCTCAGTACTGGGCCCAGCTGACCATGTGCATGGCTCCTGCACATCAGGAAGTTATTCGCTTTTTGGTACTGCATAATTTGCATGATGTGGTCGTGTTGGGGTTGCCATGGCTACAAACCCATAATCCAGTATTGGATTGGAACTCTATGTCGGTAACCAGCTGGGGTTGTCAGGGAGTACATGGTGATGTTCCATTTTTGTCTATTTCGTCATCCATTCCTTCTGACATCCCAGAGTTCTTGTCGGACTTTCAGGATGTATTTGAAGAGTCCAAGTCTGATGCCCTTCCTCCGCATAGGAATTGTGATTGTGCTATCGATTTGATTCCTGGTAGTAAATTCCCTAAGGGTCGTTTATTTAATTTGTCCGTACCTGAACACACCGCTATGCGCAGTTATGTGAAGGAGTCCCTGGAGAAGGGACATATTCGCCCATCGTCGTCACCATTGGGAGCAGGGTTCTTTTTTGTAGCCAAGAAGGATGGTTCGCTAAGACCGTGTATTGATTACCGCCTTCTTAATAAGATCACTGTTAAGTTTCAGTATCCCTTGCCATTGATTTCTGACTTGTTTGCTCGGATTAAGGGGGCTAGTTGGTTTACTAAGATTGATCTTCGTGGTGCGTATAATCTGGTGAGAATCAGGCAGGGAGATGAATGGAAAACGGCATTTAATACGCCCGAGGGTCATTTTGAGTATCTGGTGATGCCGTTCGGACTTGCCAATGCTCCATCTGTTTTTCAGTCTTTTATGCATGACATTTTTCGTGAGTATCTGGATAAATTCTTGATTGTTTACTTGGATGACATTTTGATCTTCTCAGATGATTGGGAGTCTCATGTAAAGCAAGTCAGAATGGTTTTCCAGGTACTGCGTGCTAATTCCTTGTTTGTGAAGGGATCAAAGTGTCTCTTCGGTGTGCAGAAAGTTTCATTTTTGGGGTTCATCTTTTCCCCTTCTACTATCGAGATGGATCCGGTTAAGGTTCAGGCCATCCAGGATTGGACTCAGCCGACATCTCTAAAAAGTTTGCAGAAATTCCTGGGCTTTGCTAATTTTTATCGTCGCTTCATCTGTAATTTTTCTAGCATTGCCAGACCATTGACCGATTTGACCAAGAAGGGTGCTGATTTGGTTAATTGGTCTTCTGCTGCCGTGGAAGCTTTTCAGGAGTTGAAGCGTCGTTTTTGCTGTGCCCCTGTGTTGTGTCAGCCAGATGTTTCTCTTCCGTTCCAGGTCGAGGTTGATGCTTCTGAGATTGGTGCAGGGGCGGTTTTGTCACAGAGAGGTTCTGGTTGCTCAGTGTTCAAACCATGTGCTTTCTTTTCCAGGAAATTTTCTGCTGCTGAGCGTAATTATGATGTGGGCAACCGAGAGTTGCTGGCCATGAAGTGGGCATTCGAGGAGTGGCGTCATTGGCTTGAGGGTGCTAGGCATCGCGTGGTGGTTTTGACTGATCATAAGAACCTTACTTATCTTGAGTCTGCCAAGCGCTTGAATCCTAGACAGGCCCGTTGGTCGTTATTTTTTGCTCGTTTTGATTTTGTGATTTCATACCTTCCGGGCTCTAAAAATGTGAAGGCGGATGCTCTGTCTAGGAGTTTTGTGCCCGACTCTCCGGGGTTATCTGAGCCGGCGAGTATCCTCAAGGAAGGAGTCATTGTGTCTGCCATCTCCCCTGATTTGCGGAGAGTGTTGCAGAAATTTCAGGCTAATAAACCTGATCGTTGTCCGGCCGAGAAACTGTTCGTCCCTGATAGGTGGACTAGTAAAGTTATCTCTGAACTTCATTGTTCGGTGCTGGCCGGTCATCCAGGAATCTTTGGTACCAGGGAGTTGGTTGCTAGATCCTTTTGGTGGCCGTCTCTGTCGCGGGATGTGCGTGCTTTTGTGCAGTCCTGTGGAATTTGTGCTAGGGCTAAGCCCTGCTGTTCACGTGCCAGTGGGTTGCTTTTGCCCTTGCCGGTCCCGAAGAGGCCTTGGACACATATTTCGATGGATTTCATTTCTGACCTTCCCGTTTCTCAAAAGATGTCTGTCATTTGGGTGGTCTGTGATCGCTTTTCTAAAATGGTCCATCTGGTGCCCTTGGTTAAATTGCCTTCCTCCTCTGATTTGGTGCCTTTGTTCTTCCAGCATGTGGTTCGTTTACATGGCATTCCTGAGAATATTGTTTCTGACAGAGGTTCCCAGTTTGTCTCAAGGTTCTGGCGAGCCTTTTGTGGTAGGATGGGCATTGACCTATCTTTTTCCTCGGCCTTCCATCCTCAGACTAATGGCCAGACCGAACGAACCAATCAGACCTTGGAAACATATCTAAGATGTTTTGTTTCCGCTGACCAGGATGATTGGGTGTCATTTTTGCCGTTGGCTGAGTTCGCCCTTAATAATCGGGCCAGCTCGGCTACCTTGGTCTCTCCATTTTTCTGCAATTCTGGGTTCCATCCTCGTTTCTCTTCAGGACAGGTTGAGTCTTCGGACTGTCCTGGTGTGGATTATGTGGTGGACAGGTTGCAGCAGATCTGGACTCAGGTAGTGGACAATTTGACCTTGTCCCAGGAGAAGGCTCAGCTTTTCGCTAATCGCAGACGCCGTGTGGGACCCCGACTTCGTGTTGGGGATCTGGTTTGGTTATCTTCTCGTCATATACCTATGAAGGTTTCCTCTCCTAAATTTAAACCTCGTTTTATTGGTCCGTATAGGATTTCTGAGATTCTCAATCCGGTGTCTTTTCGTCTGACCCTCCCAGACTCCTTTTCCATACATAATGTATTCCATAGGTCGTTGTTGAGGAGATACGTGGCACCTATGGTTCCATCTGTGGAGCCTCCTGCCCCTGTTTTGGTGGAGGGGGAATTGGAGTATATTGTGGAGAAGATTTTGGATTCTCGTGTCTCTAGACGGAAACTCCAGTATCTGGTCAAATGGAAGGGTTATGCTCAGGAAGATAATTCCTGGGTTTTTGCCTCTGATGTCCATGCCCCAGATCTTGTTCGTGCCTTTCATGTGGCTCATCCTGGTCGGCCTGGGGGTTCTGGTGAGGGTTCGGTGACCCCTCCTCAAGGGGGGGGTACTGTTGTGAATTCTGTGGTCACAAGTGGTATTGCAGTCTCTGGGCGTCCTCCCTCAGGTGTTTTGGTGAGCTCGTTGGCTGCCTTGCTATTTAGCTCCACCTGAGTCTGTCTTCCTTGCTCCTTGTCAATGTTCCAGTGTTGGATCTGAGCTACTGCATCTTTCCTTGGGCCTGCTGCTCTGCTAGATAAGTGCTTCTAGTTTGTTTTCTGTTTTTTCTGTCCAGCTTGTTATTATCTTTTGCTGGAAGCTCTGAGAAGCAAAGGGGTGCACCGCCGTGCTGTTAGTTCGGCACGGTGGGTCTTTTTTGCCCCTTTGCGTGGTTTTCGTTTTAGGGTTTTTTGTAGACTGCATAGTTCTCTTTGCTATCCTCGCTCTGTCTAGAATATCGGGCCTCACTTTGCTGAATCTATTTCATTCCTACGTTTGTCTTTTCATCTTGCTAACAGTCATTATATGTGGGGGCTGCCTATTCCTTTGGGGTATTTCTCTGAGGTAAGTCAGGCTTGTATTTCTATCTTCAGGCTAGTCAGCTCCTCAGGCAGTGCCGAGTTGCATAGGTAGTGATAGGCGCAATCCACTGCTGCTTCCAGTTGTGTGAGGACAGTTCAGGTACTGCAGTCTACAGAGATTCCACGTCTCAGAGCTCGTCCTATTGTTTTGGGTTTTTGCCAGATCTCTGTATGTGCGCTGATTACTGCACGCTGTGTTGCCTGATTGCCAGCCAGAACAGGGATCCTAGTTAATGATAAACTTACCTGGAGCAGCCAGTGCCAGGCAGCAGCTGCCAAGGCAAACAGGATCATGGGGTGCATTAAAAGAGGTCTGGATACACATGATGAGAGCATTATACTGCCTCTGTACAAATCCCTAGTTAGACCGCACATGGAGTACTGTGTCCAGTTTTGGGCACCGGTGCTCAGGAAGGATATAATGGAACTAGAGAGAGTACAAAGGAGGGCAACAAAATTAATAAAGGGGATGGGAGAACTACAATACCCAGATAGATTAGCAAAATTAGGATTATTTAGTCTAGAAAAAAGACGACTGAGGGGCGATCTAATAACCATGTATAAGTATATAAGGGGACAATACAAATATCTCGCTGAGGATCTGTTTATACCAAGGAAGGTGACGGGCACAAGGGGGCATTCTTTGCGTCTGGAGGAGAGAAGGTTTTTCCACCAACATAGAAGAGGATTCTTTACTGTTAGGGCAGTGAGAATCTGGAATTGCTTGCCTGAGGAGGTGGTGATGGCGAACTCAGTCGAGGGGTTCAAGAGAGGCCTGGATGTCTTCCTGGAGCAGAACAATATTGTATCATACAATTAGGTTCTGTAGAAGGACGTAGATCTGGGAATTTATTATGATGGAAAATATAGGCTGAACTGGATGGACAAATGTCTTTTTTCGGCCTTACTAACTATGTTACTATGTTACTATGTTACTGGAGGCGGAGCCAAGAGCGGAGACGCTGGAGGGGGAGCCGAGAGCGGTGTAAGGATCTTCTCTAAGTATATGGCAATGGGTGAGACGTGATATAGATGACATCTTCTGCATATAGTGGGTACATCCGAGTCCCTGTCTATCTTCCATGACCTCATCAATACGTCATGGCCAGGCTTGACCTTCACAATCTCACATGACCACTCTAAACTCAATTTCCTTGATACAATGGTCATGATGGACGAGGAGGGTAGACTATCTACTGACTTGTACGTAAAGACCACGGATCGGAACAGTTTATTACACTTCACTAGTTTTCACCCCACTGCCATGAAATGCTCAGTTCCAAAGTCCCAGTTCCACCGTGTCAATAGGTTTGTTTCCGATGCAGTCACCCAGAAGGCCCGTATTGAAGAAATGTCCTCTAAATTCAGGGAAAGGGGTTACCCACAAAAGGTACTGGATGCATCATTAACACCGGATACCCACAGTAACCCACACTCTAGTGGCAGGATTGCTTTCGTACATTCATACCATCCATATGCATACATTATCCACAGGTCGATACGCCAACATTGGCATTTTCTCCAGACGGCACATCCTGAAGTTTCAGAATTCACCCAACCATTTTTACCATGTTTTAGATGAGCACCAAATTTCAGAGATTCTCTAATAAGAGCTGACCTGGGGCCCACTAAACCCACTGGGACACAACCATTTCTACAACGACCCAAGGTGGGCAAATTCCCCTGTCTGAGTTGTACCCAATGCAACAACGTACAGAAGGGTGAGGTTATTCACCACTAGGGTTGAGCGAAACGGATCGGTCATTTCCATAAGTTGCCGACTTTTGGCAAAGTCGGGTTTCATGAAGCCCGACCCGATCCCTGTGTGGGGTCGGCCACGCGGTCGGCGACCTTCGCATCAAAGTCGCTTTTCCTATGATGCATTCAGCGCCATTTCTCAGCCAATGAAGGTGGACGCAGAGTGAGGGCAGCGTGATGACATAGGTCCTGGTCCCCACCATCTTAGAGAAGGACATGTCAGTGATTGGCTTGCTTTCTGCGGCATCACAGGGGCTATAAAGGGGCGTGCACGCCGACGGCCATCTTACTACTGCCGATCTGATTATAGGGAGAGGTTGCTGCCGCTTCATCATAGTTACATAGTTACATAGTTATTAAGGTCGAAGGAAGACTATAAGTCCATCTAGTTCAACCCATAGCCTAACCTAACATGCCCTAACATGTTGATCCAGAGGAAGGCAAAAAAAAACCATGTGGCAAAGAGTAAGCTCCAGATTGGAGAAAAAAATTCCTTCCCGACTCCACATACGGCAATCAGACTAGTTCCCTGGATCAACGCCCTATCAAGGAATCTAGTGTATATACCCTGTAACATTATACTTTTCCAGAAAGGTATCCAGTCCCCTCTTAAATTTAAGTAATGAATCACTCATTACAACATCATACGGCAGAGAGTTCCATAGTCTCACTGCTCTTACAGTAAAGAATCCACGTCTGTTATTATGCTTAAACCTTTTTTCCTCCAAACGCAGAGTATGCCCCCTTGTCCCTGTTTCAGGTCTATGATTAAAAAGATCATCAGAAAGGTCTTTGTACTGTCCCCTCATATATTTATACATTAAAATAAGATCACCCCTTAGTCTTCATTTTTCCAAACTAAATAGCCCCAAGTGTAATAACCTATCTTGGTATTGCAGACCCCCCAGTCCTCTAATAACCTTGGTCGCTCTTCACTGCACCTGCTCTAGTTCAGCTATGTCTTTCTTATACACCGGAGACCAGAACTGTGCACAGTATTCTAAGTGTGGTCAAACTAGTGACTTGTATAGAGGTAAAATTATGTTCTCCTCATGAGCATCTATGCCTCTTTAATGCATCCAATTATTTTATTTGCCTTTGTAGCAGCTGCCTGACACTGGCCACTGAATATGAGTTTGTCATCCACCCATACACCCAGGTCTTTTTCATTGACGGTTTTGCCCAGAGTTTTAGAATTAAGCGCATAATTATACATCTTATTACTTCTACCCAAGTGCATAACCTTACATTTATCCCCATTAAAGCTCATTTGCCATTTATCAGCCCAAGCTTCTAGTTTACATAAATCATCCTGTAATATAAAATTGTCCTCCTCTGTATTGATTACCCTGCAGAGTTTAGTGTCATCTGCAAATATTGAAATTCTACTCTGAATGCCCCCTACAAGGTCATTAATAAATATGTTTAATCAGAAGCAGGGATAGCGTTAGGCAGGGTCCATTAACCCCCAAACCGCTTGTGCTGTAGCGATTTCCACTGTCCAACACCACCTTTTCTTTGCAGGGACAGTGGAGGCTAGATTTTTGTTCCTCAGCTCTGTAGCTCATTGGGCTGCCCTAGAAGGCTCCCTGATAGCTGCATTGCTGTGTGTACGCCGCTGTGCAAACCAACTGCTTTTTTCAAAGCACAAATCCTGTTGCTCCTTCCTTTCTGCACAGCTATCTTGTTTGTTTGTCCACACTTTTGACTTTTGTGTGCAGCAGTCCTTTTTATTGCTGCCTGCCATACTTTTCTGAGATTACTGTAGGGAGATAGTAATTGTAGTACAGCCCCCTTTTTTTTTTGTTATATATCTTCAAGCCACTTTCTGCCACAGGAAATATACTCTAATACAGTGGCCCAGATTTATTCACTAGTCTCCCTGAAAAAAATTAAAAAGGGGCAGATTAAAATTGGCAAATCTGCATCTGTGCCAGTCCTGTCTGTGGCATCTGTCTGTCATTTTCTGCCATAGAAAATATACTGTATTACAGTGGGCCTGATTTCTTCACTATTCTCCCAGAAAAAATAAAAAAGTGGGAGATTAAGATTGGCAAATCTGCATCTGTGCCAGTCCTGTCTGTGGCGTCTGTCTGTCATTTTCTGCCACAGAAAATATACTGTATTACAATGGGCCAGACTTCTTCACTATTCTCCTATAACAAATAAAAAAGTGGGAGATTAAGATTGTCAAATCTGCATCTGTGCCAGTCCTGTCTGTGGCATCGGTCTGTCATTTTCTGCCACAGAAAATATACTGTATTACAGTGGGCCTAATTTCTTCACTATTCTCCCATAACAAATAAAAAGGTGGGAGATTAAGATTGGCAAATCTGCATCTGTGCCAGTCCTGTCTGTCTGTGGCATCTGTCTGTCATTTTCTGCCACAAAAAATATACTGTATTACAGTGGGCCTGATTTCTTCACTCTTCTCCCATAACAAATAAAAAAGTGAGAGATTAAGATTGGCAAATCTGCATCTGTGCCAGTCCTGTCTGTGGCATCTGTCTGTCATTTTCTGCCACAGAAAATATACTGTATTACAGTGGGCCTGATTTCTTCACTATTCTCCCAGAAAAAATAAAAAAGTGGGAGATTAAGATTGGCAAATCTGCATATGTGCCATTCCTCTCTCTGGCATCTGTCTGTCATTTTCTGCCACAGAAAATATACTGTATTACAGTGGGCCTAATTTCTTCACTATTCTCCCATACCAAATAAAAACGTGGGAGATTAAGATTGGCAAATCTGCATCTGTGCCAGTCCTGTCTGTGGCATATGTCTGTCATTTTCTGCCACAGAAAATATACTGTATTACAGTGGGCCTGATTTCTTCACTATTCTCCCATAACAAATAAAAAGGGGTAGTTTTTTATTTGCAGTGTGTGCATCTGCCTCAGTCCTGTTAGTGGCATATCTGTCTGCCACTTAAGCTGTGTACTGTTATACAGTGGGCCTGATTTTCCTTGCAGTCTCACCCACCTATAAAGAGAGATTTAAATACATCACAAGTTTGAGTACACCTTGTAACTGGTTTTACAGTAACAAATACCGTTTGTTTGTTTGGTTACATTTTTCAAACAATGAGGAAGTCTGGTGGAAGTGGTCGTGGCGGTGGGCAGTCATTGCCAGCTGGTAATGATGGTAGTGGTGGTGGAGCATCCGGTGGTCGTGGGAAAAGCAATATAGCACCTAAGTCTCGAGTTGTTGAGTCAGCATCATCATCTGGCTACACAAGGCCTCGAACGCTCCCTTTTCTGGGAGTAGGAAAACCGCTTTTAAAGCCGGAGCAGCAGGAACAAGTTTTGCCTTTCCTTGCTGACTCTGCCTCAACTCTTTCGCCTCCTCTTTGGAAAGTGCAAAATGTAAAAGCAGCACGTCGTCAGTGGATGTTCCCGGTCAGGGACAAGTCGCTTCCTTGTCTTCTTCACCCAGAACAACAGAGAAGGATGCGTCAGGTGACACAACGGGTTACTCCATGGAGCTCTTTGCACATACCGTTCCTTGGTTAGAAAGGGAAATTGTTAACAGGCCATGCCCATTACAAGATGAATCGGACATGGAGTGCACAGATGCACAGCCACAGCCAGATTACTATGCTGTTCCTTTGACTCAGATCAGAACATTGCCCTCGCAGTGTACTGATCCAGAATCTGACCCTGATGAGACTATGGAGCCCCGTCATAAACGCTATAGCACTGGCTTACACGGTGACACAGAGGAAGGTGCACAGGACATAGAAGAGGAGGTCATAGATGACCCAAAAGACAACAGACACACCGCGGAAGTTCTGTCCGAGTTCTTGCAGCAAGAAACTCAGTCATGGCTGGGCACTGTACATCTTGAGGCAGGCAAGGTAGTGAGTGATAACGGAAGGAATTTTATGGCTGCCATTGCCCTTTCACAACTAAAACACATTCCTTGCCTGGCTCACACCTTAAACCTGGTGGTGCAGTGCTTCCTGAAAAGTTATCCGAGGTTACCCGACCTGCTCCTCAAAGTGCGCAGACTTTGCTCGCACATCCGCCGTTCGCCCGTACACTCCAGCCGTATGCAGAACCATCAGCGGTCTTTGAACCTTCTCCAGCATCGCCTAATCATCAACGTTGCAACAAGGTGGAACTCCACACTGCACATGCTTCAGAGACTGTGCGAACAGAGGCATGCTGTTATGTATTTGTGGGAGCATACACATACACGGGCAGGCAGTTGGATGGCAGACATGGAGTTGTCAGGTGTGCAGTGGTCGAAGCTACAAGACCTGTGTCAAGTCCTTCAGTGTTTTGAGGAATGCACATGGCTGGTTAGTGCAGACAACGCCATAATAAGCATGAGCATCCCCCTAATGCGTCTGCTGATGCAAAGTTTGACGCACATAAAGGAGCAGGCGTCTGCAGCCGAGGACGAGGGAAGCCTTGATGACAGTCAGCCATTGTCTGGTCAGGGAAGTCTACAGGATGAGGTGGCGGGAGAAGAGGAGGAGGACGAGGAGGATGATGGCGATGAGTATTTTTTGGATGAGGAAGCTTCTCAGGGGGCAATAGAAACTGGTGGCGTTGCAAGGCCGGGTTCAGTGTTTTTGAGGGAGACAAGTGATGTTGATTTGCCAGAAAGTGCTCCTCAACCCAGCACAAGCACAGATTTGACAACTGGAACATTGGCCAACATGGCGGATTATGCCTTGCGTATCCTCAAAAGGGACCCACGCATAATAAAAATGATGACCGATGATGATTACTGGTTGGCCTACCTTCTTGATCCTCGCTATAAAGGCAAATTGCAAAATATCATGCTACATGAGAACCTTGAACAAATATTGGCAACCAAACAAGCAACTCTTGTAGACCGTTTGATTCAGGCATTCCCAGCACACAGCGGCGGTGATGGTTCTCACACGAGCTGCAGGGGGCAACAGGGCAGAGGTGTTTGAGGTGCACAAATCAGAAGTGGCGTTGGACAGAGGGGTTTTCTGACCAGGTTGTGGAGTGATTTCGCAATGACCGCAGACAGGACAGGTACTGCAGCATCAATTCAAAGTGACAGGAGACAACATTTGTCCAGTATGGTTACTAACTATTTTTCAACCCTTATCGATGTTCGCCCTCAACCGTCATTCACACTTGATTACTGGGCATCCAAAATAGACACCTGGCCTGAATTGGCCGAATATGCATTGCAGGAGCTTGCTTGCCCAGCAGCTAGTGTGCTATCAGAAAGAGTGTTCAGTGCTGCTGGTTCAATACTGACCGAAAAAAGGACTCGTCTGGCTACCCAAAATGTTGATGCTCTAACCTTCATTAAAATGAACCACTCATGGATTTTGAATTATTTTGCCCCACCTTTCCAAGCTGACACCTAGTTTTCCTGCAAATGGTCTTGCATTTGGACTTGTCTTACTGACTGTTCCAATCTCTTAATTTGCAGCTGCTGTTTGTCCAGCATACGACATGTTTACACCTCCCTAAATTGGCTAACTCCCCCCACGGGGCCATGGTCTCGCCACTTGGCGCAAGCACCTGTGAGAGTGCCGTTTGTCTGAAGAGGTGGGTGTGCCCACTTTTGGTCGATGGCACTGCCACTGGGTCCCTCATAGTTCAATTAAGTGTCTCTGGCGGTGGTGGCACGCACCCAACGTCAGACACACCGTTGTAATATGAGGGGCCCTGGGCCGGTACCGACGGCCACAAGAGAGTGTCCACCCCCCAGCTCAAACAGTTCTCTACCACTTGCAAAATTATCTCTCACAGCTCCACCACTGTTTAGTCTATGCGTTGAAATCCTTCAATGCCTGGCACTGACAATACCAATTTGTTGACATGTATGATGCTAGTTAAAATATTTAGGGGCCCTGTCCTACATTTACACCAGTAAATACTTTGCGCCAAATTACTATGTCTGAAAGGCAGCAGAGGAGCCCACCCCTGTACCTAAGTATGGCACCCTTTTTTTTGTTTGTTTTGTTGTTTTGCGAGACATTAACATCTATTTATTTTTTGGGAGTACTAACTGTGTCAGACACTCCTTCCAATTGTCCTCCGCTGACCACACCAATGCTGCCTGTGTACCCCTACCACATAATCGAAGCTGCATCGAGCCTATTTTGTTGTTTTAGGCCTACTAAGTCTGTCTGTGGTCCCTCCTTCCAATTGTCCTCCGGTGACCACACCAGTGCTGCCTGTGTACCCCTACCACATCATCGAAGCTGCATTGAGCCTATTTTGTTGTTTTAGGCCTACTAAGTCTGTCTGCGGTCCCTACTACCAATTGTCCTCCGGTGACCACACCAATGCTGCCTGTGTACTCCTGCAACATAATTCTAACTGCATTGAGCCTAATTTTTTTTATTTTAGGCCTACTAAGTCTGTCTGTGGTCCCTCCTTCCAATTGTCCTCCGGTGACCACATCAATGCTGCCTGTGTACCCCTGCAACATAATTCTAAATGCATTGAGCCTAATTTTTTTTATTTCAGGCCTACTAAGTCTGTCTGCGGTCCCTCCTACCAATGGTCCTCCGGTGAACACACCAATGCTGCCTGTGTACCCCTGCAACATAATTCTAACTGCATTGAGCCTAATTTTTTATTTAGGCCTACTAAATCTGTCTGCGGTCCCTCCTACCAATTGTCCTCCGGTGACCACACCAATGCTGCCTGTGTACCCCTGCAACATAATTCTAACTGCATTGAGCCTATTTTTTTTATTTTAGGCCTACTAAGTCTGTCTGCGGTCCCTCCTACCAATTGTCCTCCCGTGACCACACCAATGCTGCCTGTGTAGCCCTGCAACATAATTCTAACTGCATTGAGCCTAATTTTTTATTTAGGCCTACTAAGTCTGTCTGCGGTCCCTCCTTCCAATTGTCCTCCGCTGACCACACCAATGCTGCCCGTGTACCGATGTAACATTTTTTAAACTTGCAACCAGCCAACTTTGTGGTGTAAAGCCTACTAGCAGTGTCTGTCTGCGCCACTCAATGCAGCTGTCCTCTAAAAAAAAAAGAGCTGTCTGGTTTTCAGCCTGTCGGAATTTTAAAACTGCATTGGGGCCACAAGTTTCGTTGGGGTCTACAAACTGTGTCTTCCACTTCTACCTTGAAGCTCTCGTTAAGTAGTTGTTGATACAACACTGCATTAGGCCTACAAGTTTGGTCTGGGTTGTAGAGACGGTGTGTGCCGCTCCAAGGTGTTCTCCAGGTTGCCTCTCCCTAGCTTCTAGATTGAAGCTCTCGTTAAATAGTTGTTGATACAACACTGCATTAGGCCTTGCCTTTCCCTAGCTTCTATCTTCAAGCTCTCATTAAGTAGTTGTTGATACAACACTGCATTAGGCCTACAAGTTGGGTCTGGGTTGTAGAGACGGTGTCTGCCGCTCCAAGGTGTTCTCCAGGTTGCCTCTCCCTAGCTTCTATCTTGAAGCTCTCGTTAAGAAGTTGTTGATACAACACTGCATTAGGCCTACAAGTTGGGTCTGGGTTCTAGAGACAGTGTCTGCTGCACCAAGGTGTTCTCCAGGTTGCCTCTTCCTAGCTTCTATCTTGAAGCTCTCGTTAAGTAGTTGTTGATACAACACTGCATTAGGCCTACAATTTGGGTCTGGGTTCTAGAGACGGTGTCTGCCGCTCCAAGATGTTCTCCAGGTTGCCTCTCCCTAGCTTCTATCTTGAAGCTCTCGTTAAGTAGTTGTTGATACAACACTGCATTAGGCCTACAAGTTGGGTCTGGGTTCTAGAGACGGTGTCTGCCGCTTAAACGTGTTCTCCAGGTTGCCTCTCCCTAGCTTCTATCTTGAATCTCTCGTTAAGTAGTTGTGATACAACACTGCATTAGGCCTACAAGTTGGGTCTGGGTTCTAGAGATGGTGTCTGCCACTCCAAGGTGTTCTCCAGGTTGCCTCTCCCTAGCTTCTATCTGGAAGCTCTCATTAAGTAATTGTTGATACAACACTGCATTAGGCCTACTAGTTGGGTCTGGGTTCTAGAGACGGTGTCTGCAGCTCCAAGGTGTTCTCCAGGTTGCTTCTCCCTAGCTTCTATCTTGAAGCTCTCGTTAAGTAGTTGTTGATACAACACTGCATTAGGCCTACAAGTTGGGTCTGGGTTCTAGAGACGGTGTCTGCCGCTCTAAGGTGTTCTCCAGGTTGCCTCTCCCTAGCTTCTATATTGAAGCTCTCGATAAGTAGTTGTTGATACAACACTGCATTAGGCCTATAAGTTGGGTCTGGGTTCTAGAGATGGTGTCTGCCGCTCCAAGGTGTTCTCCAGGTTGCCTCTCCCTAGCTTCTATCTTGAAGCTCTCGTTAAGTAGTTGTTGATACAACACTGCATTAGGCCTACAAGTTGGGTCTGGGTTCTAGAGATGGTGTCTGCCGCACCAAGGTGTTCTCCAGGTTGCCTCTCCCTAGCTTCTATCTTGAAGCTCTTGTTAAGTAGTTGTTGATACAACACTGCATTAGGCCTACAAGTTGGGTCTGGGTTCTAGAGACGGTGTCTGCCGCTCCAAGATGTTCTCCAGGTTGCCTTTCCCTAGCTTCTATCTTGAAGCTCTCGTTAAGTAGTTGTTGATACAACACTGCATTAAGCCTACAAGTTGGGTCTGGGTTCTAGAGACGGTGTCTGCCGCTTAAACGTGTTCTCCAGGTTGCCTCTCCCTAGCTTCTATCTTGAATCTCTCGTTAAGTAGTTGTTGATACAACACTGCATTAGGCTTACAAGTTGGGTCTGGGTTCTAGAGACTGTGTCTGCTGCTCCAAGGTGTTCTCCAGGTTGCCTCTCCCTAGCTTCTATCTTGAAGCTCTTGTTAAGTAGTTGTTGATACAACACTGCATTAGGCCTACAAGTTGGGTCTGGGTTCTAGAGACGGTGTCTGCCGCTCTAAGGTGTTCTCCAGGTTGCCTCTCCCTAGCTTCTATCTTGAAGCTCTCGTTAAGTAGTTGTTGATACAACACTGCATTAGGCCTATAAGTTGGGTCTGGGTTCTAGAGACGGTGTCTGCCGCTCCAAGGTGTTCTCCAGGTTGCCTCTCCCTAGCTTCTATCTTGAAGCTCTCGTTACGTAGTTGTTGATACAACACTGCATTAGGCCTACAAGTTGGGTCTGGGTTCTAGAGACGGTGTCTGCCGCTCCAAGGTGTTCTCCAGGTTGCCTTTCCCTAGCTTCTATCTTCAGGCTCTCGTTAAATTGTTTTTAATATAACACTGCATTTGGCCTACTTGTTTTGTTGGCCCTACTAACGGTGTCTGCCGCTCCTTGCTGTTCTCCTCCACTGAACAAACCAGTGCCGCCTGTTTACTTATGTTACCAATGTTGAACTGCATTTAGCCTACTTACTGATTTGGGCCTACCCACTGTGTCAGCCTCTCATTACAGTTGTCCTCTACTGAACATAGCAATGTCCCCTGGTTAGTCCTGTTACCAATTTTGAACTGCATTTAGCCCACTTTATTATTTGGGCCTATATCTGTGTTTCCTCCTCATCCTGCCCATTGCCCAGCCAGTTATAGATGAGTCTGCTGGTACATTGACCCATAATGCTACATTCCCGTGCACGCTACACAGCCAGAATGTGACCCTGCTGAAAGTCAGGTTCCCCTTCCCGCATACCATATCACCTTACACGGGGACAAAGAGGAAGGTGCAGATGAAAGTGCAGGTTCCTTCATCAGGTGGGGGGATACTCGTTGGCAACGTCACTGGCACAGGGCCCCTCATAGTACGCAAAAGTCTCGCTGCCGGTGGGAGGCGCCCCCGCCGTGCAAACACACCACCATACTTTGAGGGGCCCTGTGCCAGTGCCAATGCCAACGAGTGGGCTCCCCTGCTTGCTCAGGATCACAGCACTTGCAAAGTTGAAATACTTACCTCTCCCTGCTCCACTGCTTTGATGTGGTCCACATTTCCTGGGCCCACTAAATATTTGAACCAGCCCTACCCCCCACAACTTTAGCCAAATGACCCCAAATTTCCAATGGTTAACTATTATTATAAGGTAAATTAAGATTGACAAGCTTCAGTAACAAGAATGGATGTTTTTGCCATTAAAATGGGCACTGTAGGTGTTTTCCTGGCCCCCACTCACTGCCGACTATGCTTCCCCATTGACTTGCATTGGGTTTCGTGTTTCGGTCGATCCCCGACTTTTCGAGATAATCGGCCGATTTCACTCGACTCGACTTTTGAGATAGTCGGGTTTCACAAAACCTGACTCGACCCAAAAAAAAGGAAAAGTCGCTCAACCCTATTCACCACCCTTACACAGGCAAGACTTACAAAATTAGGGGTATTTCACTTGCGACACCTCCTTTGCCATTTATGTGATCAAATGCCCATGTGGGCTATTATACATGGGTGAAACAACCCAATGTGTAAAGGACCACATATCGAAGTATAAATCCACAATCAGGTGCAAAAATATGCTTCTCCCCATCTCCTTCCATTTTATCACTTAGGGCCATACCATTTCCCAACTCAAATTCCAGATCTTGGAACAGGTACCTCAGCCCCGCAGGGGTGGCGACCGCATACGACAACTTAAGCGGCGTGAAGCCTTTTGGATCCACACTCTGTCCACCTTAACACCTAAAGGGTTAAATCGCGATTATGATCTCCTGTCATTTTTGTAATAATTTACTGCTTTTATAATGAACATACTGTTGAAAATCTATATCACATGACACCTCTGGTTTATATCACCCTAAATGTACTTCAAATTAATTGCGCCGCCAATTATAACTGTCCATGATATGATTCTATTTTTTCTGGGACGTATCAATGTTTGTTATGTACGAATATTTTACAACACTATTCTTTTTTTTCTCCCAGAGTCACCTTTACTAAACACTGGAACCCAGTCTAATAGACACTCTGCCACACTTGCACGTCATATCTTCTGACACGCGCAAAAGCCAATTCATAGGAATGAATGGAAGGCACCTATCTTGGCAGCTGGAGTGCAATACACAAATGCTGACATGCACAGCCTTATACTTCTGGTTTAGACCACTCCTGGTCCTCACTGATAGGCTCACATCCACAGTGCGTCCCACCCCTCCCCTTTATCTAGCACTGCCTTCCACACTTCCTGGTTGCATGGACTTGTGGTGGATGCCGCGTCCCCTTCAGACCAGACACGCAGACTCTAGATCTTCTAAGGTCAGTATGGTGGAGCGCGCTCTCTCTCTCACTACTGACGATAGTTCGTGGCCACCCATTTTTGAAATTTTATATACTTACGACTAGGTTTTCTGACGGATTAGGCTACACTCCTGAGACACGGACTATGTCCACCTTCTGCTACGGTATGTTACAGCACGGCCAGGTGCACTCCTCTTCTTGTACCAGAGCAGCACTATCTAGTATCACAACTCTTTTTTTCTCAGACTTTACTGAGAACCCACAATCCTGTGGGTTCATCTGTTTTTATTCACAACTTACCGCTGGTATGTTTATTGCATCTTATTAAGGTTACTTTCTTTCCCTATGCCTAAATGTTCTCCCGGTTACTAGTCCTAATGTTATATTCCCTGGCCTAAAATGTTTATTATATTCAGCTATCTAAATGATTTTAGGCCATCATATCTGACCTCCGTCTCGCATTGTATATACTTTGGTTTTGCTATTGTTTATTTTTACATGATATCCACTGCCTTGACTAAGTGTTCTTTATTATTTATTATTTATTTTTTGTACCATAGTGACTGATGAAGGTCCAGCTAATAGGACCGAAACTTTTTTTGCTACTAAGCGTGGATACAATTAAACCACCTATAAAGCTAAGTTTGAGTGCCGAGTAGTGTTGAGCATTCCGATACCGCAAGTATCGGGTATCGGCCGATACTTGCGGTATCGGAATTCCGATACCGAATTCCAATACTTCCCGCGTATCGGATACCGGAATCGGAAGTTCCCAGAATTCAAACTGAACGCAGCAGCCAATGAGGAATGAATGGAAGTGTGGGCACATCCTGTTTAGCATGGTGGGCATGTAAGTACTGGCAAGGCTGTGATTGGCTGCTGAAATGATGTCACTCTGCACTATAAAAAACGCTGCCGCCATTTTGCGCTCACTCTGCTGTGATTTCAGTTAGGGACAGGACGCTGTGTTCTAACTGAGGGCCAGTTGAGATAGCTAATTGCTTTATTTTGCTTTTCCAAGGCTAATTTAGCAAACGCTGTGTTCACTGTTCAGTTCACCTTGCTCTTGCCTTGCAGCGCTGTTTTAACAGCGTTCTGCAAGGTCTCTGTGTGTGTGTGTGTGTGTGCAGCTCACTCTGTAGTCTGTGTGCAGCCATATACCAGGTTGTATTCAGCTCAGGGGGGTTCACACTGCCTCACACAGTTCTATCCATTGTCCTTTTTTGCTCACAGTGCAGCCTGCTGCAGATTTTTTCTAAAATTTCCTATTAGTGTCTTTCCACCCGTCTCCAGCCAAATAGTGGAAAAACACTAGATAGGATAACCTAGAGGAGGGTTTTTGGGCCTTGCAGCACCGTTTACGGCTGTCTGCACGGTCTCCGTGTGAGCGCAGCTCACCCTGTAGTCTGTGTGCAGCCACAGCCTGTTGTATTCAGCTCAGGGTTTGTCACTGCCTCATACCGTTAAATAACTTGTCCTTTTTTTCAACTAGTGCAGCCTGTTTAAAAATTATTTAAAAAATTCCTATTAGTGTCTTTCCACCCGTCTCCAGCTAAATAGTGGAAAAACACTAGATAGGATAACCTAGAGGAGGGTTTTTGGGCCTTGCAGCGCCGTTTACGGCTGTCTGCATGGTCTCCGTGTGAGCGCAGCTCGCCCTATAGTCTGTGTGCAGCCACAGCCCGTTATATTCAGCTCAGGGTTTGTCACTGCCTCATACCGTTAAATAACTTGTCCTTTTTTTTCAACTAGTGCAGCCTGTTGAAAATTTTGTAAACAA
The DNA here is from genome assembly GCF_032444005.1 of Ranitomeya imitator. Lineage (NCBI taxonomy): Eukaryota > Metazoa > Chordata > Amphibia > Anura > Dendrobatidae > Ranitomeya > Ranitomeya imitator. Next base: position 57,590,424 of record NC_091291.1, read on the forward strand.
TTTCCTATTAGTGTCTTTCCACTCGTCTCCAGCAAAATAGTGGAAAAACACTAGATAGGATAACCTAGAGGAGGGTTTTTGGGCCTTGCAGCGCCGTTTACGGCTGTCTGCACGGTCTCCGTGTGAGTTAAACTCGCTCTGCAGCCCGATCTGCACAAAAAAAAAAGTAAAGTTCACCAAACACCACTTAACACTTGTGTAGGCCACATTCTATCAATAATAAAGTCTAGTCCACACTTTACAACATTAGTGTTTCTTACACCTGTTAGGAGGAGCATTTCAGGAATAAGCACACTAAGGCCTTAGTACTTTTCTGCTTATCTTTATCTGTCAACCAAGATGAAGAGGGCAGCGAGTAAGGGTCGTGGGCGTGGGAGTGGAGCAGGGAGAGGAGCAGGGAGAGGACGTGGTGATTCTGTGCCTGCTGCGGGCACCGGTGACTCACCATCACCCAGTTTCAGCAGGGAACAGTCCTTCATGCGCAGCTTTGTCGGAGAGCGCAGTGCACCGCTGCTGCATGAAGATCAAATTGAAGCCGTTGTCGGATGGATGGCAGCTAACGCATCGACTTCAATTAGTGCCACATCCTCTCAGGCACAGACCACTGGAGAGCAGCCATCTGTCTCTTCACCACCTGCCAAATTGGCCAGGCAGTCAGAGAGCCCAGGACAGGAGCCGTCTCTACTTCTGTTCTCTGAATCTCTTGGCTTGGAAACAGGGGGCCAGCCAAGCAGTACTGGAGAAATGGAAGAAGAGGCAGTGTGCAGTGATGCCCAACAGCTTTGTCTCTCTGACTCTGAAGAGGCGGGTGGGTCAGTGCCTGCGGTGACCACAGCGCAGTACGCATCTGATGATGAAACTCAGGTGCCGCTTTCTGGTGCATACTGTGCTGCCGAGACTACCCAGGAGGAGCAGTTGGTGGCAGAGGGTAGTGGAGATGATGAGGTCCTTGACCCATCGTGGCGTGAGGAACAGGAAGGTGGTGGGAGCAGCTCAGAGGAAGAGATTCCCCTAACGGGCCAAAGAGGGAGAGGGAGGGGGAAGACTGCGGAGCCTGTAGCCTCCACTTTGGCACCAGTTAGGAACCTGTCTCTTTCAAAAGCCAAAAAGGGCGCTCCCAAGACTTGCAGTGCCTGGCCCTTTTTTGACACAGTTGCAGATGACATTTGTTTTGTCAAATGCAAGCTGTGTCATCAGAAAGTAAAAAGAGGTAAAAGTGTCAGCAACCTCAATACCACAAATATGTGGAAACATGTGCGGACCAGGCACGCGGTGGAGTTCCAAAAACACACTGAAGACCTAGGCCAACCAACAGCGGCAGCTACCACCTCTTCAGCTCTTGTTGCTTCTTCCTCCAGCTCAGGCACAGCTGGTTCGGCTTCCTCCTTGGATCGCCATGGAAGAACCTCTGGCACCGTTGTCCAGAGACCTAGTGTAATTCCACCCACAGTACCACGTTCCCAGTCATCCTCACACTCCCAGCCTAGTCTACAGCCATCGGTATAAACCTACAGAAAAAGTACTGAAACAGACCTCAAGATATGAACAAAAATATCAAATTTTATTGAGACATATATTTAAAAGAGACCACCATTGATGGTGCACAAAAACCAGTCATAAAAGACACCATAGACCTGAGGTATGTATCATACATAATTTTCAAAGCCTCCTATATAGTCTACACCGATCGTGCCATAGTCTGTGGCGCCAATAAGGTCTGCTCTAACAGTACCCGCCGATAGTGAGACAAAAAAGATGGCATAGTAAAACAAAACAAAACAGTACCTCCCTTACCTCAGGTCTAATGGTGCCACGTCCCCTACGCGCGTTTCGGCTGCGTCCGCCTTCTTCCGGGGGAGTGGCAACATCAGCTACCCGACCAATTAAATAGTGGATCCCACCCAATCAACATACGTATACTAGACGTCATGTGTCCGCCTACCATAGAGCGGCGCATGCTCCGTACCGCCGTCCCACAGCCCGAGTCCCCCGCGGCGTCATCAGGCAAGCACGCCCACATAAACGCCAAACAGGCGATCACGTGCACGCCAAGCCCGATATAGACACCCGCGGACAACGCGAGGCCAGCGACGCGGAACGTGCATGCGCACAGGAGCGGACACAGACAATCCCCCCGCTTGCATGAATAATCCATTAACCCTTCATTACTGGCTAAAACCCGAAACTCCCATAGACCACAACGGTACGAAGGACACTATTCATAAGGAGCAACCACAACCCAGTCACTCAACACAAATAAGTAAACATATACAGCACCAGTTAATACCAATGCATCCAATGGTGAATATATCAAATATAAATACATAAAATGAGTACACAGTAATCACTGAAATACACAGATAAACACCGTGAACATCCATGTGCATTCAATACAACCATAATAGATATACATATATCTCCATACTATACAATCTACATAGACATAATACAAGGTGCATTTAATGAACATATCATCCAATATTCGTCCAACTTGAATTCCTTTCGAGGTGAGCCAGCATGGACATGCATATGAATATACATAAGTGAAGTGCATATAGTGAGAATATCTTCCCCTTTTTTTTCCCTCCAAATTGAATCCCTTTCCAAGTAGGCCAGCAATAAGCGTACAAAGCGGAGGCTAGAAAATAACATAACATATTAAAAACCTTAAAAAAACACAACATTAAAATCAGATGAACCACAACACACATATTAAAAAGTAGCCATACTAAAGAAAAGGCGCAAAGCTTAATGTTTCATTTAGACCATCTGGTTTCAATGTCCGAAGTTCCCAAATCCAACGGGATTCTTTTTGGGCCAGGGCTCTGCTGACATTACCCCCCCGTGGATTCACGGGAATACAATCTATCCCCTTCACCCTCAAACCTGAAGGATCACTATCATGAAATAGTTTAAAGTGCCTGGGGACACTTTTCAAAAGATCCAGGTTCTCTTCCTGTTTTCCAGCAAGAATGTCCCTTACATGCTCCCTAATTCGTATCTTCAGAGCCCTGGTGGTCAATCCTACATAGATTTTACTACATGTACAATACGCATAGTACACCACAGCAGTGGTAGTACACGTTATTGTATGTGTGATGTTAAATTTCCGTCCATCTGAAGACACGAATTCGGTTGCAGTGTCCACATTCGGGCACGCCACACATTTCCCGCATGGTTTACAACCCCATGGGGGCCTAGTTTGTCTCTGTGACCCAAATATTGGCCGTACTTCCGGGACATACAAGCTCCTAACCAACGTGTCCCTCAGGTTTTTAGATCTCCTTGCAGTGAGAGATGGTTTCTCCGGCAAGTACTGTTTAAGTACCGGATCTGCTAGTAAAATGGGCCAGTGTTTGGCTACACACTCCCAGAGTTTTGTCCATTGCGAGTTATAGGTCGTCACCAACCTTACCTGATTTGTAACCGTTTATTTCTTTGATGAATAAAGAAGCTGATGGCGATCCGCATTTCTCGCACGGTTGTATGCTCTTTTGATGCTTCTCCGGCTATATCCCCTCTCCAGGAATCTCCCCCTCATCTCCAGTGCACGTTCTTCAAAGGCCTCCATAGTGGAACAGATTCTCCTTATCCGAAGGAATTGACCATATGGAACTGCATTGATTACATGAGAGGGGTGAGAGGAGCTGGCATGTAAAACAGAATTAACTGCAGTATCCTTACGGAAGGCATCGGAGACCAAAAGACTATTAGCGTCCCTCCTGACCAAGACATCAAGGAACTCAATCTGTTCAAAGCTGTGTCTGTATGTCAAATGAATATTGTACTTATTATTGTTTAAACATTGAAAGAAAGTTTTAAGTTCAGATGATGTACCACGCCAGATCATAAAGATGTCATCGATGTAGCGGGTCCAAAAAATGACCCGCTCCATCGATGTACCCTGGTCTGACGTGAATAGATCCCTCTCCCACAGCCCCAGGAACACATTTGCATACGAGGGCGCACAAGCCGCCCCCATTGCAGTGCCCTGGAGCTGCAGGTAGAGGGATCCGTTAAAAATAAAAAAATTGTGCGTCAAAAGAAATTGAAGCAGACACACTAAGAAGTCGATCTCCTCCCTCGAAAAATTAGTCATGGTCAAGAAATGAAAGACCGCCCCCAAGCCATCGTGGTGCCTGATGTTAGTGTAAAGCGACTCAACATCGCAAGTCACTAAAAGCATGTCCTCCTCAATATGTACTGCATCTATCTTTTTCAAGAAATCAGATGTATCACGAGTATATGAGGGTATGGCTTCCACCAATGGCTTGAGGAACATGTCTATGTATCTCCCGATGCCCTCCGTAAGACTGCCTATCCCGGAGATGATGGGCCTCCCCGGAGGGTTTTTCTGATTTTTATGCACCTTTGGCAATAGGTACAGAGTCGGGATACGTGGGTCTTTAATTAATAAACTCTCCCTCACCTTCTCTGTTATAATGCCTCCCACCTCTGCTTTCTCAAGGATCTTACGTAATTCCTCTTTATATGAGGCAAGAGGGTTAAACGTTAATTTTTTATAGCAAATCGGATCTCTCAACATCCGATACACCTCTGCCTCATATAAATTAGTAGGCCAAATTACAACATTCCCTCCCTTGTCCGCAGGTTTTACCAAGATATCCTTCTGTTTGTTCAGGGATTGTATCGCTCGATGTTCATTCTTAGTTAAATTATCCCGCCAGACTATAGGTGGAATCCCTTCAAGTTCTTTTGTTACTAACTGGATAAATATGTCCACATTTGGACATAGGGACAAGGGAGGGAATTTCTTAGATTTGGGGCGGAGTAATGGAGGTACCTTACCTAAAGATGGTCTAATGTGCTCCTCTGCCAGCTCCTCCAAATCCCTCAATGCAGCTTGCTCCTCAGGTAAAGGGAATAACTTCTGAATCTCCTCACTATGGTGCCATTTTTTGAACAATAACGATCTCCCGAACACATGCAAATCCTTGATCACCGTGAAGGTGTCAAGCCGCGTGCTAGGCGAGAAAGTGAGACCCTTAAGGCCCCTTCACATTAAGCGACGCTGCAGCGATACCGACAACGATCCGGATCGCTGCAGCGTCGCTGTTTGGTCGCTGGAGAGCTGTCACACAGACAGCTCTCCAGCGACCAACGATGCCGGTAACCAGGGTAAACATCGGGTAACTAAGCGCAGGGCCGCGCTTAGTAACCCGATGTTTACCCTGGATACCATGCTAAAAGTTAAAAAAAACAAACACTACATACTTACCTACCGCTGTCTGTCCTCCAGCGCTGCGCTCTGCTTCTCTGCTCTCCTCCTGTACTGTCTGTGAGCCGGAAAGCAGAGCAGTGACGTCACCGCTCTTCTTTCCGGCTCACAGCCAGTACAGGAGGAGTGCAGAGCGCAGCGCTGGAGGACAGACGGCTGTAGGTAAGTATCTAGTGTTTGTTTTTTTTTTACTTTTAGCATGGTAACCAGGGTAAACATCGGGTTACTAAGCGCGGCCCTGCGCTTAGTTACCCGATGTTTACCCTGGTTACCAGTGAAGACATCGCTGGATCGGTGTCACACACGCCGATCCAGCGATGTCTCCAGGGAGTCCAGCGACGAAATAAAGTTCTGGACTTTATTCAGCGACCAACGATCTCCCAGCAGGGGCCTGATCGTTGGTCGCTGTCACACAGAACGATTTCATTAACGATATCGTTGCTACGTCACAAATAGCAACGATATCGTTAACAATATCGTTATGTGTGAAGGTACCTTTAGATAGTACAGATAATTCCTCCACACTCAATTCATGATCTGATAGGTTGATTACCTTTAAAGCATCATTCTTGGGGCCAGAGGTCTGCGGACGTTTAATGGAATCCACCTTTTGATCTTTTTTCCTTTTGTTATTCCCAAATCTAGTTTCAATTGAATATTGGGTTCCATCAGATCTCCCTCCAGATGATGCTAAAGATGACACTGAGGAGGTTCTCCTAATACGGTTCACCGACATTTTCCTCCTCCATCTATACACTGTACCTTGTTGGAAATCTCCATTATCTCGTGACACCTTCTTGGCCTGTACTTTTCTAATCTGTGCTTCCCATTCGTCTGAGTTCTTATCCATACTTTGATTGAACACCAGCAAAGACTCTACAGATGTTAGTTTTTTCAAATTTCCATAGGACTCATCAATCTCAGTCTCCAAGGCTGTTACAGATTTTTTGTTAAGTTCAATTAACAATTCCATAAACTGGACGGAAGCTGCAGTGCACACCTCCTCCCATTTGGTAATAAAACTCTCATCATGCACTGGAAATGAGGGGAACACCTGGATCCTCAGGCCTCTTGGAATCAGCCTCTTTTTCAAATAGTTCTCATGGAATGCCCTATTCCACCATAATTTGGTTCGTTTATGAACCAGACGTTTCAACTGTGCTTGCAGATTTTTAACCTCTTCATTCGTATTGGTTACCACACTGGTATCCGCACCATCAAAAACCGAAGCAGCTTGTACCTGCCAGGCCGTGTCTCGATTTCTATAATCCATTGTTTGTCCTAAAATATTCTGTGAAAATACACAGCAAGATACAATTTACCAAACACAGGCAAACAAAAAACACAGGTGTTCACAACATCAACCCCTGTGTCCGTTAGGACAGAGGTCCCCAACTCCAGTCCTCAAGGCCCACCAACAGGTCATGTTTTCAGGATTTCCTTTGCATTGCACAGGTGATGCAATTATTACCTGGGCAAGACTAAGGAAATCCTGAAAACATGACATGTTGGTGGGCCTTGAGGACTGGAGTTGGGGACCTCTGCGTTAGGAGATATCACCACCATAACGGTCCCGTACACACAATTATATAAACCTACAGAAAAAGTACTGAAACAGACCTCAAGATATGAACAAAAATATCAAATTTTATTGAGACATATATTTAAAAGAGACCACCATTGATGGTGCACAAAAACCAGTCATAAAAGACACCATAGACCTGAGGTATGTATCATACATAATTTTCAAAGCCTCCTATATAGTCTACACCGATCGTGCCATAGTCTGTGGCGCCAATAAGGTCTGCTCTAACAGTACCCGCCGATAGTGAGACAAAAAAGATGGCATAGTAAAACAAAACAAAACAGTACCTCCCTTACCTCAGGTCTAATGGTGCCACGTCCCCTACGCGCGTTTCGGCTGCGTCCGCCTTCTTCCGGGGGAGTGGCAACATCAGATACCCGACCAATTAAATAGTGGATCCCACCCAATCAACATACGTATACTAGACGTCATGTGTCCGCCTACCATAGAGCGGCGCATGCTCCGTACCGCCGTCCCACAGCCCGAGTCCCCCGCGGCGTCATCAGGCAAGCACGCCCACATAAACGCCAAACAGGCGATCACGTGCACGCCAAGCCCGATATAGACACCCGCGGACAACGCGAGGCCAGCGACGCGGAACGCGCATGCGCACAGGAGCGGACACAGACAATCCCCCCGCTTGCATGAATAATCCATTAACCCTTCATTACTGGCTAAAACCCGAAACTCCCATAGACCACAACGGTACGAAGGACACTATTCATAAGGAGCAACCACAACCCAGTCACTCAACACAAATAAGTAAACATATACAGCACCAGTTAATACCAATGCATCCAATGGTGAATATATCAAATATAAATACATAAAATGAGTACACAGTAATCACTGAAATACACAGATAAACACCGTGAACATCCATGTGCATTCAATACAACCATAATAGATATACATATATCTCCATACTATACAATCTACATAGACATAATACAAGGTGCATTTAATGAACATATCATCCAATATTCGTCCAACTTGAATTCCTTTCGAGGTGAGCCAGCATGGACATGCATATGAATATACATAAGTGAAGTGCATATAGTGAGAATATCTTCCCCTTTTTTTTCCTTCCAAATTGAATCCCTTTCCAAGTAGGCCAGCAATAAGCGTACAAAGCGGAGGCTAGAAAATAACATAACATATTAAAAACCTTAAAAAAACACAACATTAAAATCAGATGAACCACAACACACATATTAAAAAGTAGCCATACTAAAGAAAAGGCGCAAAGCTTAATGTTTCATTTAGACCATCTGGTTTCAATGTCCGAAGTTCCCAAATCCAACGGGATTCTTTTTGGGCCAGGGCTCTGCTGACATTACCCCCCCGTGGATTCACGGGAATACAATCTATCCCCTTCACCCTCAAACCTGAAGGATCACTATCATGAAATAGTTTAAAGTGCCTGGGGACACTTTTCAAAAGATCCAGGTTCTCTTCCTGTTTTCCAGCAAGAATGTCCCTTACATGCTCCCTAATTCGTATCTTCAGAGCCCTGGTGGTCAATCCTACATAGATTTTACTACATGTACAATACGCATAGTACACCACAGCAGTGGTAGTACACGTTATTGTATGTGTGATGTTAAATTTCCATCCATCTGAAGACACGAATTCGGTTGCAGTGTCCACATTCGGGCACGCCACACATTTCCCGCATGGTTTACAACCCCATGGGGGCCTAGTTTGTCTCTGTGACCCAAATATTGGCCGTACTTCCGGGACATACAAGCTCCTAACCAACGTGTCCCTCAGGTTTTTAGATCTCCTTGCAGTGAGAGATGGTTTCTCCGGCAAGTACTGTTTAAGTACCGGATCTGCTAGTAAAATGGGCCAGTGTTTGGCTACACACTCCCAGAGTTTTGTCCATTGCGAGTTATAGGTCGTCTGATTTGTAACCGTTTTTTTCTTTGATGAATAAAGAAGCTGATGGCGATCCGCATTTCTCGCACGGTTGTATGCTCTTTTGATGCTTCTCCGGCTATATCCCCTCTCCAGGAATCTCCCCCTCATCTCCAGTGCACGTTCTTCAAAGGCCTCCATAGTGGAACAGATTCTCCTTATCCGAAGGAATTGACCATATGGAACTGCATTGATTACATGAGAGGGGTGAGAGGAGCTGGCATGTAAAACAGAATTAACCGCAGTATCCTTACGGAAGGCATCGGAGACCAAAAGACCATTAGCGTCCCTCCTGACCAAGACATCAAGGAACTCAATCTGTTCAAAGCTGTGTCTGTATTTCAAATGAATATTGTACTTATTATTGTTTAAACATTGAAAGAAAGTTTTAAGTTCAGATGATGTACCACGCCAGATCATAAAGATGTCATCGATGTAGCGGGTCCAAAAAGTGACCCGCTCCATCGATGTACCCTGGTCTGACGTGAATAGATCCCTCTCCCACAGCCCCAGGAACACATTTGCATACGAGGGCGCACAAGCCGCCCCCATTGCAGTGCCCTGGAGCTGCAGGTAGAGGGATCCGTTAAAAATAAAAAAATTGTGCGTCAAAAGAAATTGAAGCAGACACACTAAGAAGTCGATCTCCTCCCTCGAAAAATTAGTCATGGTCAAGAAATGAAAGACCGCCCCCAAGCCATCGTGGTGCCTGATGTTAGTGTAAAGCGACTCAACATCGCAAGTCACTAAAAGCATGTCCTCCTCAATATGTACTGCATCTATCTTTTTCAAAAAATCAGATGTATCACGAGTATATGAGGGTATGGCTTCCACCAATGGCTTGAGGAACATGTCTATGTATCTCCCGATGCCCTCCGTAAGACTGCCTATCCCGGAGATGATGGGCCTCCCCGGAGGGTTTTTCTGATTTTTATGCACCTTTGGCAATAGGTACAGAGTCGGGATACGTGGGTCTTTAATTAATAAACTCTCCCTCACCTTCTCTGTTATAATGCCTCCCACCTCTGCTTTCTCAAGGATCTTACGTAATTCCTCTTTATATGAGGCAAGAGGGTTAAACGTTAATTTTTTATAGCAAATCGGATCTCTCAACATCCGATACACCTCTGCCTCATATAAATTAGTAGGCCAAATTACAACATTCCCTCCCTTGTCCGCAGGTTTTACCAAGATATCCTTCTGTTTGTTCAGGGATTGTATCGCTCGATGTTCATTCTTAGTTAAATTATCCCGCCAGACTATAGGTGGAATCCCTTCAAGTTCTTTTGTTACTAACTGGATAAATATGTCCACATTTGGACATAGGGACAAGGGAGGGAATTTCTTAGATTTGGGGCGGAGTAATGGAGGTACCTTACCTAAAGATGATCTAATGTGCTCCTCTGCCAGCTCCTCCAAATCCCTCAATGCAGCTTGCTCCTCAGGTAAAGGGAATAACTTCTGAATCTCCTCACTATGGTGCCATACTTTTCTTTAGTATGGCTACTTTTTAATATGTGTGTTGTGGTTCATCTGATTTTAATGTTGTGTTTTTTTAAGGTTTTTAATATGTTATGTTATTTTCTAGCCTCCGCTTTGTACGCTTATTGCTGGCCTACTTGGAAAGGGATTCAATTTGGAAGGAAAAAAAAGGGGAAGATATTCTCACTATATGCACTTCACTTATGTATATTCATATGCATGTCCATGCTGGCTCACCTCGAAAGGAATTCAAGTTGGACGAATATTGGATGATATGTTCATTAAATGCACCTTGTATTATGTCTATGTAGATTGTATAGTATGGAGATATATGTATATCTATTATGGTTGTATTGAATGCACATGGATGTTCACGGTGTTTATCTGTGTATTTCAGTGATTACTGTGTACTCATTTTATGTATTTATATTTGATATATTCACCATTGGATGCATTGGTATTAACTGGTGCTGTATATGTTTACTTATTTGTGTTGAGTGACTGGGTTGTGGTTGCTCCTTATGAATAGTGTCCTTCGTACCGTTGTGGTCTATGGGAGTTTCGGGTTTTAGCCAGTAATGAAGGGTTAATGGATTATTCATGCAAGCGGGGGGATTGTCTGTGTCCGCTCCTGTGCGCATGCGCGTTCCGCGTCGCTGGCCTCGCGTTGTCCGCGGGTGTCTATATCGGGCTTGGCGTGCACGTGATCGCCTGTTTGGCGTTTATGTGGGCGTGCTTGCCTGATGACGCCGCGGGGGACTCGGGCTGTGGGACGGCGGTACGGAGCATGCGCCGCTCTATGGTAGGCGGACACATGACGTCTAGTATACGTATGTTGATTGGGTGGGATCCACTATTTAATTGGTCGGGTATCTGATGTTGCCACTCCCCCGGAAGAAGGCGGACGCAGCCGAAACGCGCGTAGGGGACGTGGCACCATTAGACCTGAGGTAAGGGAGGTACTGTTTTGTTTTGTTTTACTATGCCATCTTTTTTGTCTCACTATCGGCGGGTACTGTTAGAGCAGACCTTATTGGCGCCACAGACTATGGCACGATCGGTGTAGACTATATAGGAGGCTTTGAAAATTATGTATGATACATACCTCAGGTCTATGGTGTCTTTTATGACTGGTTTTTGTGCACCATCAATGGTGGTCTCTTTTAAATATATGTCTCAATAAAATTTGATATTTTTGTTCATATCTTGAGGTCTGTTTCAGTACTTTTTCTGTAGGTTTATATAATTGTGTGTACGGGACCGTTATGGTGGTGATATCTCCTAACGGACACAGGGGTTGATGTTGTGAACACCTGTGTTTTTTGTTTGCCTGTGTTTGGTAAATTACAGCCATCGGTAGTACAGGCATGGGAGAAAAGGCGGGTATTCTCGGCAAACCACCCCCGAGCACAGGCTCTGAATGCAGGCATTGCCAAACTTCTGTCACTGGAAATGCTCTCATTCAGGCTGGTGGAGACTGACAGCTTCCGTGACTTGATGGCATTGGCAGTCCCACAGTACAAGGTGCCCAGCCGCTTTTACTTCAGCAGGCAAGCTGTCCCTGCCCTGCACAAGCATGTGGAGGGACAAATAAAACACGCGCTACTGAACGCCGTCAGTAGCAAGGTCCACCTCACCACCGATGCGTGGACCAGTCAACATGGACAGGGGCGATACCTTTCCGTCACTGCCCATTGGGTTAATGTTGTTGAACCGGGTACAGACCGTGCGAGTGGCGCAGGACGTGTCCTGCCCACTCCAAGGATTGCAGGAATCCAGTCTGTACACATTGACTCCTCCTCGTACACCAGTTCCTCAGATTCATCGCTGCAGGATCCGTCACAGTCCACCTCCACATGGACCCGTGAACGTTTACCTGTTACGACTGACATGAGCACAGCCGTGGCCAAACGTCAGCAGGTCGTCTTGAAATTAGTTTCTTTGGGGAATCGAAGCCACACAGCGCAGGAGCTCTGGAATGCCCTAAAGCAGGATAGCGATGTGTGGTTTGTGCCAGCGAATCTCCAGCCAGGCATGGTAGTGTGTGACAATGGCCGAAATCTGGTGGCAGCTTTAGGCCTTGGCAACCTCACTCACATCCCATGTCTGGCACATGTGCTCAATTTGGTTGTGCAGAGTTTTCTGAGGGACTTTTCGGATCTTGATGCACTTCTGCACAAGGCCCGCCTAGAGTGTGCTCACTTGCGGCGTTCCAGCTTGGCAAGATCCCGCATTGCTGCTCTGCAGCGTCGGTTTCGCCTTCCTGAACATCGCATCATATGTGACCTACCTACCAGGTGGAATTCCACGTTACATATGTTGGAGCGGTTGTGTGAGCAGAAGCAAGCAGTAATGGAGTACCAGCTGCATCAGGCGCAAAAAAGTCGCAGTCAGCGCCGCTCAGACTTCACAACCACAGAGTGGGCCACTATGAAGGACGTCTGCCAGGTTTTGCGTCCTTTCGATTATTCCACGCGGATGGCAAGATGATGCACTAGTCAGCATGACTGTCCCCCTTATCTGCTTGCTTCAAGAAACCCTGCAAGGGATAAGGGATGATGTGGAAGAGGTGGAGGATGAGGAGTCACCTTCTGGACAGTCAGCGCCACGTGGTTCCTCACAAAGGGGTCGGCAGGGGACCCTTTGTGAGGAGGATGAGGAGGAGTCAATGGACGAGGAAGAGCTACGTCCAGAGGAGGGAGTTACACCATTGTCCAGTGGTCAGTGTGTACAGCGAGGGTGGGGTGATGAAGAGCGGGCAGAGATCATGTCTCAAGCAGGGGACAGCGTTTCTGGGCCAGTTGGCAGTCTGCAGCACATGGTTGATTTCATGTTGCAGTGCCTGAGAGACCATCGCCGCATCGACCACATTCTCAACGTGCCTGATTATTGGGTGTACGCCCTCCTCGATCCTCGCTACCGTGACAATGTCCAAAACCTCATTCCGGCGTTGACACGGGAGCGTAAAATGCGGGAGTACCACGACACACTGGTGAATTCCATCATCTTCTCCAGTCCAACTGAGAGGAGTGCTGCTAGTGCTTTACAAAGCAGCTCAGTGCGTCGAGGCAGTGGAGGAGGAGGCTCTGCACAAAGAGGGAGCAGAAGCAGTGCCTCTGCCCAAGGCAAGCCCAGTATGGCACAACTGTGGAAAACTTTTGTGTGCCCGCCCCAAATGTCTACACCATCACCGGCGGCTCCAGTCAGCAGGAGGCAACGGTTCCGTCAGATGGTGACAGACTACATGGCTTGCCCTCTTAGTGTACTCCCAGACGGCTCTTCCCCGTTTAAGTTTTGGGTCTCTAAGCTGGATACATGGCCAGAGCTAAGCCAGTATGCATTGGAGGTGCTGGCTTGCCCTGCGGCTAGTGTCTTATCGGAACGTGTCTTTAGTGCCGCAGGTGGTGTACTAACAGACCGTCGCATGTGACTATCCTCCAATAACGTTGACCGGCTTACTTTCCTGAAAATGAACCAGGCCTGGATCTCGCAGGAATTTGCCACTCCTCTGCCTGATTAAGTAATTGGGTGTCATCCAGGTCTCCTGATGTGTTCATCTTTCTACCACCTGAACTGCTATTCCTGGGCTCCAACACCGCCAGTTGCGGCTCAGAAGTGCAGGCTGCACAGTCAAAACATACGACCCAGTGTTATTGGGTTTCAGTAACGTCAGCTGATCCCCAGCTGTGTAGCCGGCAATGTGTCCTGCGACCGCCACGCTGGCACAACAACCTAAATGTAAGGGAACCTGTCCCCACCCCCTCGGCGTTTGTTACTGAAAGAGCCATCTTGTGCACCAGTAATGTTGCACAAGGAAAAGGTAGCTCTTTTATTTTAGCTCCTTGCACACGCATAACTTAACACTTATAAAATGTGTTCACTGATACCGTTATACCGTCCCGGAGCTGGGACTTTCCTTCATAATGTGACGCAGCACAGCCGTCATTCCTACCCCCTTGGTGCCATGCGCTGCCTCCTCAGCGTTGTTTTAAGCTGTCACGGAGCCTGCGCTGTTCTGTTATCCCTTGGACATGGCCAGTTTGCGCTGCCTGTCTTCTGACATAATTTGGTGTCAGGATGGCTGCGCCTGTGCGCCCGCGCTGCCCGAGAACCCGCCTTGCAGTGTCTTCTGATTGAATCACACTGCGAGCCTGGGATCCATGGGCATGCGCAGTGCATATCTTCACCTCGGGCTCTCGCCCATCTCCCTCCGCCTTCTTTAGACTGTGCGCCGTCAGCTGATCCCTAATAGCATGCCACGGCCGTGACGCCGCACAGTCTGAAGAAGAGGGAAGGAGGGGAGTGAGAGTCGAGGATATGCACTCTGTATGCCCATGGATCCAAGGCCCGCAGTGGGATTACATTAGACGACACTGCGAGGTGAGATCTGGAGCAGCGTGGACGCACAGGCACTGACAGCCTGACACCAAATTATGTCAGAAGACAGGCAGCGCTAATTGGTCATGGCCAAGGGATAACAGAACAGCGCAGGCTCCGTGACAGCTTAAAACAACGCTGAGGAGGCAGCGCACGGCACCAAGGGGATAGGAATGACAGATGTGCTGCGTCCCATTACGAAGGAAATTCCCACCTCCGGGACGGTTTTACGGTATAAGGTGACACATTTTTAGTTCCTGTTTAGTTCCTGTTCCTCTGCTCCTCCTGCTGTCCCTGGGCTCTAACACCACCAGTTGGTGCCTGGAAGTGCTGTCTGCACAGTCAACAGTCGCTCCTCTGTTATTGGGGTTCAGTAACGTCAGCTGATCCCCAGCTGTGTGTGCGGCAATACCTCCAATCTGCTCCTCCTGCTGTCCCTGGGCTCTAACACCGCCAGTTGGTGCCTGGAAGTGCTGTCTTCACAGTCAACAATCGCTCCTCTCTTATTGGGGTTCAGTAACGTCAGCTGATCCCCAGCTGTGTGTGCGGCAATACCTCCAATCTGCTCCTCCTGCTGTCCATGGGCTCTAACACCGCCAGTTGGTGCCTGGAAGTGCTGTCTGCACAGTCAACAGTCGCTCCTCTGTTATTGGGGTTCAGTAACGTCAGCTGATCCCCAGCTGTGTATCCGGCAACGTGTCATGCGACCGCCACGCTGGCACAACTAAAATGTAAGGGGACCTGTCCCCCCCCCTAGGCGTTTGTTACTGAAAGAGCCACCTTGTGCAGTACTAATACTGCACAAGGAAAAGGTCGCTCTTGAAATTATGCTCCTTGCAAACGCTGAACTACACACTCAAGTATTGTGTTCCCTCACACCGTCCAACCGTCCCGGAGGTGGGACTTTCCTTTGTAATGTGACGCAGCACAGCCGTCATTCCAACCCCCTTGGCGCCGTGCGCTGCCTCCTTAGTATTGTTTGATTCCGTCTTGGACCATGCGCTGTTATGTTATCCCTTGGCCATGCACAGTTTGCGCTGCCCGTCCTCTGACATCATTTGTCGCCTGTGCGTCCACGCTGCCCGAAATGCCACCTCGCAGTGTCGTCTAATGTGATCCCACAGTGGGCCTGGTATCCATGGCCATGCGCAGTGCATATACTAGCCTCTCACTCCCCTTCTTCACGCTTCTTCAGACTAGGCGGCGTCAGCTGATCCCTAATAGCATGCCACGGCCGTGATGCCGCACAGTCTGAAGAAGCAGGAAGGAGGTGAGTGAGAGGCGATGATATGTACTGCGCATGCCCATGGATCCCTGGCCCGCAGTGGGATTACATTAGATGACACTGCGAGGTTGTATCTCGGGCAGCTTTGACGCACAGGCACTGCCAGCCTGACACCTAAATGATGTCAGAAGACGGGCACCGCTAACTGTGCATGTCCAAGGGATAACATTACAGCGCGGGGTCCGTGACAGAACCAAACAACGTTGAGGAGGTGGCGCACGGCACCAAGGGGGTTGGAATGACGGCTGTGCTGTGTCACATTACAAAGGAAAGTCCCACTTCCGTGACGGTTTGGCGGTGTGAGGGGGCACATTATATGAGTGTGTACTTCAGCGTTTGCAAGGAGCATAATTTTAGGAGCCACCATTTTCCATGTGCAGTATTACTGCTGTACAAGATGCCTCTTTCAGCAACAAATGCCTGGGGGGGGGGGTTAAAGTTTCCCTTTCAACTTGCTCCACTGCAGGCTTCGGCCTACACTCTGCTCCTCTTTGATTTCCTGGGTTTCAACACTGTCAGTTGCCACCTGGAAGTGTTGTCTACACAGAAAAAACACTAGCTGATGTGTCAGTGGGGTTCAGCACCGCCAGCTGTTCCCCTGCTGTGTAGTCGGAAACGTGTCCAGCACAAGCCACGCTGGCACAACAGAACAAAAGCTGCCACCAGTGCAGGCTTCGACCTACACTCTGCTCCTTTTCTCCTCCTGCTGACCCTGGGCTCTAACACCGCCAGTTTTTGCCCGGAACTGCGAGCTGCACAGAGAAAAACACCATCCAATGTGTTAGTGGGGTTCAGCACCGCCAGCTGTTCCCCTGCTGTGTAGCTGGCAACGTGACCTGCAAACGCCACGCAGGCACATGAACTGAAATTAAAGCGACCCTGCCACCCACCCCAAGGTGTTTCTATGTATAACAGCCACCTTGTACAGCAGTAATGTTGCATTTGTACAAGGTGGCTGACTTTTTCTCCTTGCCAACGTGGAACTCAACACGTACAAAATGTGTCTCATTGAGACCATTCCACTGTCCCTGAGGTGTGACTTTCCTTTCTAATGGTACGCAGCACCACCCTTGGTAGCGCTGCCCGTCTTCTGACATCATTGGTTGGCTGCCTGTGCGTCCGCCCTGCCCGACACAACCCCCCTCGTTGTCTCATATATTTTGGCTGCGAGGGTGTGATTGATGGGCATGTGCAGTGCATATGTTCGCCTGTCTTCACTCATCTCCTTCCGCCTTCTTCAGACTGTGCGGCCTCATGGCCGTGGTAGGCGATAAGGGATCAGCTGAGGCCGCCCAGTCTGAAGCAGGTGTAAGGACATGTGTGAGCGGCAAACATATTTACTGCACAAGGCCATGAATCCCAGCCACGCAGTGTGAATTTTTGAAAACACACTGCGGGTCTGGGATTCATGGCCATTGCTAACCGCACCGGCCAACATGAAATGAGGTGAGAAGACAGGCAGCGCTCACAGCGCATGGCCAAGGGATCACAATAGCGCAGACTCCTGTACAGCAAATAACAACGCTCAGGAGGCTGCGCCCAGCACCAAGGCGTTATGTATGTGCACCTGTGCAGCGTCTTCTTAAAAAGACAAGTCACGCCTCCAATACAGTTCTACTGTTCAATGGGCTAAATTGTGTACGTCTTTCATTCTGCGTGTGCAATGAGCAAAACTTAAAGAGCAACCTTTCACTTGTGGAGATTTACTGCTGCACAAGGTGTGTCTCTTCAACATTGTAACACCTGAGGGTGGGTTAAAGGTTACCTTTGAAATTGGTTCAATTAGGCTTCGGCCTACACTCTACTCCTCCTGCAGACCCTGGGCTCTAACTACGCCAGTTGGGGCCCGGAAGTGCTGGCTGCACAGAGAAGAACACCCACCATTGTGTCAGTGGGGTTCAGCACCGCCAGCTGTTCCCCTGCTGTGTAGCCGACATCGTGTCCAGCACAAGCCACGCTGGCACAACAGACCAAAAGCTGCCATCAGTGCAGGCTTCTGCCTACACTCTGCTCCTCTCCTCCTCCTTCTGCCCCTGGGCTATAACACCGCCAGTTGTAGCCTGGAAGTGCTAGCTGGACAGAGAAAAACACCAGCCAATGTGTTAGTTGGGTTCAGCATCGCCAGCTGTTCCCCTGCTGTGTAGCCGGCATCGTGTCCAGCACAAGCCACGCTGGCACAACAGACCAAAAGCTGCCACCAGTGCAGGCTTCGGCCTACACTCTGCCCCTCTCCTCCTCCTGCTGACCCTGGGCTCTAACACCGCCAGTTTTTGCCCGGACGTGCTAGCTGCACAGAGAAAAACACCAGTCAATGTGTCAGTGGGGTTCAGCACCGCTAGCTGTTCCCCTGCTGTGTAGCTGGCAACGTGTCCTGCAAACGCCATGCAGGCACCTGAACTGAAATTAAAGGGAACCTGCCCCCACCCCCCCAGGTGTTTCTATGTATAACAGCCACCTTGTACAGCAGTACTGCTGCATTTGTACAAGGTGGCTGATTTTGTCTCCTTG
This sequence comes from Ranitomeya imitator, assembly GCF_032444005.1. NCBI lineage: Eukaryota > Metazoa > Chordata > Amphibia > Anura > Dendrobatidae > Ranitomeya > Ranitomeya imitator. The sequence goes on from NC_091291.1 coordinate 57,608,820, forward strand.
CCCACGTTGAATTAAACACGTACAAAATGTGTCTCATTACAGACCATTACAATGTCCCTGAGGTGTGACTTTCCTTTTTAATGACACGCAGCACCCCCCTTGGTAGCGCTGCCCGTCTTCTGACATCATTGGTTGGCTGCCTGTGCCTGTGCGTCCGCCCTGCCCGACACAACCCCCCTCGGTGTCTCATATATTTTGGCTGCGAGGGTGTGATTGATGGGCATGTGCAGTGCATATGTTCGCCTGTCTTCACTCATCTCCTTCCGCCTTCTTCAGACTGTGCGGCCTCATGGCTGTGGTAGGCGATAAGGGATCAGCTGAGGCCGCCCAGTCTGAAGCAGGTGTAAGGACATGTGTGAGCGGCAAACATATTTACTGCACAAGGCCACGAATCCCAGCCACGCAGTGTGAATTTTTGAAAGCACACTGCGGGTCTGGGATTCATGGCCATTGCTAACCGCACCGGCCAACATGAAATGAGGTGAGAAGACAGGCAGCGCTCACAGCGCATGGCCAAGGGATCACAATAGCGCAGACTCCTGTACAGCAAATAACAACGCTCAGGAGGCTGCGCCCAACACCAAGGCGTTATGTATGTGCACCTGTGCTGCGTCTCCTTAAAAAGACAAGTCACGCCTCCAATACAGTTCTACTGTTCAATGGGCTAAATTGTGTACGTCTTTCATTCTGCGTGTGCAATGAGCAAAACTTAAAGAGCAACCTTTCACTTGTGGAGCTTTACTGCTGCACAAGGTGTGGCTCTTCAACATTGTAACACCTGAGGGTGGGTTAAATTTTACCTTTGAAATTGGTTCAATTAGGCTTCGGCCTACACTCTACTCCTCCTGCAGACCCTGGGCTCTAACTACGCCAGTTGGGGCCCGGAAGTGCTGGCTGCACAGAGAAGAACACCCACCATTGTGTCAGTGGGGTTCAGCACCGCCAGCTGTTCCCCTGCTGTGTAGCCGGCATCGTGTCCAGCACAAGCCACGCTGGCACAACAGACCAAAAGCTGCCATCAGTGCAGGCTTCTGCCTACACTCTGCTCCTCTCCTCCTCCTGCTGACCCTGGGCTCTAACACCACCAGTTTTTGCCCGGAACTGCTAGCTGCACAGAGAAAAACACCAGCCAATGTGTTAATGGGGTTCAGCACCGCCAGCTGTTCCCCTGCTGTGTAGAGGGCATGGTGTCCAGCACATGCCACGCTGGCACAACAGAACAAAAGCTGCCACTAGTGCAGGCTTCGGCCTACACTCTGCTCCTCTCCTCATCCTGCTGACCCTGGGCTCTAACACCGCCAGTTTTTGCCCGGACGTGCTAGCTGCACAGAGAAAAACACCAGTCAATGTGTCAGTGGGGTTCAGCACCGCCAGCTGTTCCCCTGCTGTGTAGTTGGCAACGTGTCCTGCAAACGCCATGCAGGCACCTGAACTGAAATTAAAGGGAACCAGCCCCCACCCCCCCAGGTGTTTCTATGTATAACAGCCACCTTGTACAGCAGTGCTGCTGCATTTGTACAAGGTGGCTGACTTTTTCTCCTTGCCCACGTGGAACTCAACACGTACAAAATGTGTCTCATTGATACCATTCCACCATTCCCTGAGGTGTGACTTTCCTTTCTAATGATACGCAGCACCACCCTTGGTAGCGCTGCCCGTCTTTTGACATCATTGGTTAGCTGGCTGCGCCTGTGCGTCTGCCCTGCTCGAAAAACAACGCCGCTCGGTGTCTTACTTTTTTTTGACAGCGAGGGTGTGATTGATGGGCATGTGCAGTGCATATGTTTGCCTGTGTTCACTCATCTCCTTCCGCCTTCTTCAGACTGGGCGGCCTCATGGCCGCGGCATGCGATAAGGGATCAGATGAGGCCGCCCAGTCTGAAGCTGGTGTAAGGACATGTGTGAGCGGCAAACATATTTACTGCACAAGGCCACGAATCCCAGCCACGCAGTGTGAATTTTTGAAAACACACTGCGGGTCTGGGATTCCTGTCCATCGCTAACCGCAACGGCCGACATGAAATGAGGTCAGAAGACAGGCAGCACTAACAGCGCATGGCCAAGGGATAACAAGAGCGCAGACTCCTGTACAGCAAATAACAATGCTCAGGAAGCTGCGCCCATGCACCAAGGTGTTATTTGGGACACCTGTGCTGCGTCTCCTTAAAAAGACAAATCACGCCTCCACTACAGTTTGACTGTATAATGGGCAAAATTGTGTACGTGTTTCATTCAGCGTGTGCAAGTAGATAAATTAATAGAGCAACCTTTGACTTGTGCAGCATTAATGCTGCACAAGGTGTGGCTCTTGTACTTTGTAACACCTGAGGGGGGGTTAAAGGTTACCTTTGAAATTGGTTCAACTAGGCTTCGGCCTACACTCTGCTCCTCTCCTCCTCCTGCTGCCCCTGGGCTCTAACACCGCTAGTTTTTGCCCGGAACTGCTAGCTGCACAAAGAAAAACACCAGCCAATGTGTTAGTGGGGTTCAGCGCCGCCAGCTGTTCCCCTGCTGTGTAGTCGGCACCGTGTCCAGCACAAGCCACGCTGGCACAACAGAACAAAAGCTGCCACCAGTGCAGGCTTCGGCCTACACTCTGCTCCTCTCCTCCTCCTGCTGACCCTGGGCTCTAACACTGCTAGTTTTTGCCCGGAAGTGCTGGCTGCACAGAGAAAAACACCCGCCATTGTGTCAGTGGGGTTCAGCACCGCCAGCTGTTCCCCTGCTGTGTAGCCGGCAACGTGACCTGCAAACGCCACGCAGGCACATGAACTGAAATTGAAGGGAGCCTGCCCCCCACCCCCAGGTGTTTCTATGTATAACAGCCACCTTGTACAGCAGTACTGCTGCATTTGTACAAGGTGGCTGACTTTTTCTCCTTGCCCACGTTGAATATAACACATACAAAATGTGTCTCATTACAGACCATTACATTGTCCCTGTGTTGTGACTTTCCTTTCTAATGATACGCAGCACCACCCTTTGTAGCGCTGCCCGTCTTTTGACATCATTGGTTAGCTGGCTGCGCCTGTGCTTCTGCCCTGCTTGAAACAACGCCCCTCGGTGTCTTATTTATTTTGACAGCGAGGGTGTGGTCTATGGGCACGAGCAGTGCATATGTTCGCCTGTCGTCACTCATCTCCTTCCGCCTTCTTCAGACTGTGCAGCCTCATGGCCGCGGCATGCGAGAGGGGATCAGCAGAGGCCACCCAGTCTGAAGCAGGTGTAAGGACGTGTGTGAGCGGCGAAAATATTTACTGCTCAAGGCCACGAATCCCAGCACCGCAGTGTGACTTAATGAAAAGGCACTGTGGGTCTGGGATTCATGGCCATCGTTAACCGCACCAGCCAACATGAAATGAGGTCATAAGACGGGCTGCGCTAACAGGGTATTGCCAAGGGAATACACAAGAGCGCTGACTTCTGTACTGCAAATAACAACGCTCAGGAATCTGCGCCCAGCACCTAGGTGTAAATTTTGACACCTGTGCTGCGTCTTCTTAAAAAGACAAGTCACGCCTCCACTACTGTTTGACAGTATAATGGGCTAAATAGTGTACGTGTTTTATTCTGTGTGTGCAAGGAGCAAAATTAATAGAGCAACCTTTTACTTGTGCAGCATTAAGGCTGCACAAGGTGTGGCTCTTGTACCTTGCAACACCTGAGGGGGGTTAAAGGTTACCTTTGAAATTGGTTCAACTAGGCTTCGGCCTACACTCTGCTCCTCTCCTCCCCCTGCTGACCCTGGGCTCTAACACCGCTAGTTTTTGCCCGGAAATGCGAGCTGCACAGAGAAAAACACCAGCCAATGTGTTAGTGGGGTTCAGCACCGCCAGCTGTTCCCCTGCTGTGTAGCCGGCATCGTGTCCAGCACAAGCCACGCTGGCACAACTGACCAAAAGCTGCCACCAGTGGAGGCTTCGGCATACACTCTGCTCCTCTCCTCCTCCTGCTGACCCTGGGCTCATACACCGCCAGTTTTTGCCCGGACATGCTAGCTGCACAGAGAAGAACACCAGCCAATGTGTTAGTGGGGTTCAGCAACGCCAGCTGTGTAGCCGGCAACGTGACCTGCAAACGCCACGCAGGCACATGAACTGAAATTGAAGGGAGCCTGCCCCCCACCCACAGGTGTTTCTATGTATAACAGCCACCTTGTACATCAGTAATGCTGCATTTGTACAAGGTGGCTGACTTTTTCTACTTGCCCACGTGGAACTCAACACGTACAAAATGTGTCTCATTGAGACCATTCCACTGTCCCTGAGGTGTGACTTTCCTTTCTAATGATACGCAGCACCCCCCTTGGTAGCGTTTCCCGTCTTTTGACATCATTGGTTAGCTGGCTGCGCCTGTGCGTCCGCCCTGCTAGAAACAACGCCCCTCGTTGTCTTATTTATTTTGTCAGCGAGGGTGTGGTTTATGGGCACGAGCAGTGCATATGTTCGCCTGTCGTCACTCATCTCCTTCCGCCTTCTTCATACTGTGCGGCCTCATGGCCGCGGCATGCGAGAAGGGATCAGCAGAGGCCGCCCAGTCTGAAGCAGGTGTAAGGACGTGTGTGAGCGGCGAAAATATTTACTGCTCAAGGCCACGAATCCCAGCACCACAGTGTGACTTTATGAAAAGGCACTGTGGGTCTGGGATTTATGGCCATCGTTAACCGCACCGGCCAACATGAAATGAGGTCATAAGACGGGCAGCGCTAACAGGGCATTGCCAAGGGATAACACAAGAGCGCAGACTCCTGTACAGCAAATAACAACGCTCAGGAAGCTGCGCCAAGCACCAAGGCGTTACTTGGGACACCTGTGCTGCGTCTCATTAAAAAGACAAGTCACGCCTCCACTACAGTTTGACTGTAGAATGGGCTAAATTGTGTACGTCTTTCATTCAGCGTGTGCAAGTAGACAAATTAATAGAGCAACCTTTGACTTGTGCAGCATTAATGCTGCACAAGGTGTGGCTCTTGTACTTTGTAACACCTGAGGGGGGGTTAAAGGTTTCCTTTGAAATTGGTTCAACTAGGCTTCGGCCTACACTCTGCTCCTCTCCCCCTCCTGCTGCCCCTGGGCTCTAGCACCGCTAGTTTTTGCCTGGAAGTGCTAGCTGCACAGAGAAAAACACCCGCCATTGTGTCAGTGGGGTTCAGCAACACCAGCTGTTCCCCCACTGTGTAGCCGGCAAAGTGTACTGCAAACGCAACGCAGACACAAAGCTGCCTCCCGTGCAGGCTTCGGCCTACACTCTGCTCCCCCTGCTTACCCTTTTCTCCAACACCGCTAGTTGGGGCTGTAGGAAGACAATCTTTAATAGGCAACGCATCCTGGTTCCAGCACCGTCAGCTGTTTCCGGGTAGTGTCAAGCTCACTGAGACACCTATGCGTTGCCCTGTCGTATTGCGGTCGAGTTAGCCAACTCCAGGGTGCCTAAAGTTTAGGAGCTACCTATGTGGGCTGCATGAATTGGTAGTCAAGGCTGGTTCTGTAGTGCCAGTAGGCCAAGCTCCCCCTGTAGGACTGTTGGGGTTCGGTAACTGCGGCTGCCTCGCGGCCTAGCTGTTCTCCCTTCTCCTGTGGACCTTCTGGTCCACCACCTGGTTCCAGCACCGTCAGCTGGTTCAAGGCCGAGCCTTTGGCTTAGGTGCCTCCTCCTGGGTATCCGAGTTCCGCCAACGTCAGGCGGTCCTTGGTAGTGCTTTTAAGCGCAGGCACCTACAGCTTAGTAACCGGGTTCCAGCACCGTCAGCTGGTCCTCGGTCGTGCCATTGGCTCTTGCACACTGGGGCGACGCATCCGGGTTCCAGCACTGCCAGCTGGTTCTCAGCAGTGTCTTTTGCTCTTGAACCTTCTGCTCCCCATCCTGGTTCCAGCACCGTCAGCTGGTCCTCGGTCGTGCCATTGGCTCTTGCACACTGGGGCGACGCATCCGGGTTCCAGCACCGTCAGCTGGTTCTCAGCAGTGTCTTTTGCTCTTGTACCTTCTGCTCCCCATCCTGGTTCCAGTACCGTCAGCTGGTTCCGGGCAGAGCCTTTGGCTTAGGTGCCTCCTTCTGGGTATCCAAGTTCCACCAACTTCAGGTGGTCCTTGGTAGTGCTTTCAGGCACGGGTACCTCCTGCTTAGTAACCGGGTTCCAGTAACGTCAGCTGGTCCTCGGTAGTTCCATTGGCTCTTGGACCTTCGGCTACCCATCCGGGTTCCAGTACCGTAAGCTGGTTCTCGGCAGTGTCTTTTGCTCTTGTACCTTCTGCTCCCCATCCTGGTTCCAGTAACGTCAGCTGGTTCCGGGCAGAGCCTTTGGCTTAGGTGCCTCCTTCTGGGTATCCGAGTTCTGCCAACGTCAGGCGGTCCTTGGTAGTGCTTTTTAGCACGGGTACCTCCTGCTTAGTAACCGGGTTCCCGTAACGTCAGCTGGTCCTCGGTAGTTCCATAGGCTCTTGAACCTTCGGGTAGCCATCCGAGTTCCAGTTCCATCAGCTGGTTCTTGGCATTTTCTCAGCCTTCTTGTACCTTCTGCTACATTTCCAAGTTGAAGACCCTAAAGTCGACGACCCGGAAGACCACCCCGATGACGACGATGACGACGGCGGAGACGACGATGGCGTAGACGACGACCCTGGAGACGACGACCCTGGAGACGACGACATGGAAGACCGAGAAGCAGAAGAACAAGAGGCTGCAGAACAAAGAGCAGAAGAACATTAAGCATAACACTTAATATCAGAGCAAAAGATATTATCTAAATTATATGCAGAAGAAGACTAAGCAGTGTATGGGGGTGAGTCCGTTCCTCCTCGTGGTGCCCCTGGATAAAGCCTGATGCTGCAGGCCAAACTGAACGCGGACAAATGTAACTTTTGTGACTGGCAGAACGGAAGGTGTAATCTTCAAACTTTTATTGATAACAACTACGGGAATGCCTGTCACAAATGAGAATATGATGAAGAAGTAGAATAGGAAGAATAATAATAGTTGAAGAAAATGAATATGAAGAATGTAATAAAAAAAATAGGTAGAAGATGAAGAAGAAGATGAATAAGGTGAAGAAGTTGATGTCAAAGATGCTGATGATGAAGAAGATGAAAGTGTGGGAAAAGTAAAAAAAAAAAAGAAGGGGAAGGGCGTGGAATAGTGAAACATCAATATCTGACAAAATAATAAAAAAAAAAAAATTACATAGTCAATATCTTTGTCACTCCGAACGTCTTTAAAAAAAAAAAAAATAAGGCTATTCTATTTGATTGGGCTAAACCTCTATGACTTTAATGTCTCCGCCACCTCCCCAAATACATCCTGCATTATTCTTTGTTGTTTTCCTTCATGTAGAATGAACCTACAAGGAAAGAAACGGTTTATTTTAATTCCGATATTTTGGTCCCATTGACTTGCATTGGGATCGGGTATCGGTATCGGCGATATCCGATATTTTTTGAATATCGGCCGATCCAATCCGATACCGATACTTTCCGATATCGGAAGGTATCGCTCAACACTAGTGCCGAGTAGTGTTGAGCGATACCTTCCGATATCCAAAACTATCGGTATCGGATTGGATCGGACGATATTCAAAAAATATCGGATATCGCCGATACCGATACCCGATACCAATGCAAGTCATTGGGACCAAAATATCGGAATTAAAATAAACCCTTTCTTTCCTTGTAGCTTAATTCTACATGAAGGAAAACAACTAAAAATAATGTAGGATGTATTGGGGGAGGTGGAGGAGACATTAAAGGCATTGAGGTTTAGCCCAAACAAAAGGAATAGCAGGAATTAATTTTTTTTAAGACGTTCGGAGTTACAAAGCTATTGACTATGTTACGATTTTTTATATTTAGTCAGATATTTATGTTTCACTACTTCCATGCTGTTCACGTTCTTTTTAACTTCTCTCACACTTTCTTCTTCATCATCCTCAGCAGCATCATCTTTTCCATCAACTTCTCCTTCACCTTATTCATCTTCTTCTTCTTCACCTTCTTCGTATTATTTTTTTTTTTACATTCTTCATATTCTTTTTATTCAACTATTATTCTTCTTCATAATCAACTTCTTTATCTTCTTCTTCTTCATCATAATTCTTATTTGTGACAGCCAGGCCTTCCTGTAGTTGTTCTATAAAAGTTTGAAGATTACTCCTTCTGTTCTGCCTGTCACAAAAGATTTACAACAGGATTTGTCCGTGTTCAGTTTGGCCTGCAGCAGCAGGTTTTTTCCAGGGGCACCACGAGGAGGAACGGACTCACCCCCATACACTGCTTAGTCTTCTTCTGCTTAAATTTAGATAATATCTTTTGTTCTGATTTTTAGTCTTATGCTTAATGTTCTTCTGCTTTTTGTTCGCAGCTTCTTGTTCTTCTGCTTCTCGGTCTTCAGGGTGGTCATCTTTAGGGTCTTGAACTTGGAAATGTAGCAGATGGTACAAGAGCAAAAGACACTGCCGAGAACCAGCTGATGGTACTGGAACCCAAATGGCTAGCCAAAGGTACAAGAGCCAATGGAACTACCGAGGACCAGCTGACATTACTGGAACCCGGTTACTAAGCAGGAGGTACCCGTGCCACAAAGCACTACCAAGGACTACCTGATGTTGGTTGAACTCGGATACCCAGAAGGGGGCACCTAAGCCAAAGGCTCTGCCCGGAACCAGCTGACGGTACTGGAACCAGGATGGGGAGCAGAAGGTACAAGAGCAAAAGACCCTGCCGAGAACCAGCTGATGGTACTGGAACCCGGATGGCTAGCCGAAGGTACAAGAGCCAATGGAACTACCAAGGACCAGATGACGTTACTGGAACCCGGTTACTAAGCAGGAGGTACCCGTGCCAGAATGCACTACCAAGGACCACCTGACATTGGTGGAACTCGGATACCCAGAAGGGGGCACCTAAGCCAAAGGCTCTGCCCGGAACCAGCTGATGGTACTGGAACCAGGATGAGGAGCAGAAGGTACAAGAGCAAAAGGTCCTGCCGAGAACCAGCTGACGGTACTGAAACCCGGATGGCTAGCCCAAGGTACGGGAGCCAATGGAACTACTGAGGACCAGCTGATGTTACTGGAACCCGGTTACTAAGAAGGAGGTACCCGTGCCAGAAAGCACTACCAAGGACCACCTGACATTGGTGGAACTCAGATACCCAGAAGGAGGCACCTACGCCAAAGGCTCTGCCTAGAACCAGCTGACAGTACGGGTACCAGGATGGGCAAGAGGGACTACCCGTGTCAAAGACACTTCTGAGCAGCAACTGGCGGTGTTGGAGCCCAGGGAATCCAGGAGAAGCAAAATATAGGCTGAGGCCTAATTGGAGCCTGTTGAAAGGGAACCTTTAACCCCCATAGGTGTTTGCAACTAAAAGAGCCTCCTTGTGCGGCACTAATGTTGCACAAGGAAAAGGTGCCTCTTTTCATTATGCTCCTTGTACATGCTGAAGTTAACCCTTATAAAATTTGCCCCCTCATACCCTGAAACCGTCCCGGAGGCGGGACTTTCCTTCTTAATGAGACGCAGCACAGCTGTCATTCACACCCCTTTGGTGCCCTGCGCCGCCTCCTCAGCATTGTTTGAATCTGTCCCGGAGCCTGCGCTCTTATGTTATCCCTTGGCCATGCGCAGTTAGCGCTGCCCGTCTTCAGACATCATTTGTTGTCAGGCTGGCTGAGCCTGTGCGACTACCCTGCCAGAGATCCCGCCCCGCCGTGTCTTCTGATTTATTCACACTGCGGACCTGGGATTCATAGGCATCCGCAGTGCACTCATCTCCTTCCACCTTCTTCAGACTGTGCCGCGCCAGCTGATCCCAAATTGCATGCCACGGCCGTGACGCGGCACAGTCAGAAAAAGGCGGAAGGAGATAAGTGAGAGGCGAAGATATGCACTGCGCATGCCCATGAATCACAGCCCCGCAGTGTCAATAAATCTGAAGACACTGCGGGGCGTGATCTCGGGTAGGGTGGCCGCACTGGCGCAGCCAGCCTGACAACAAATGATGTCTGAAGACAGGCAGCGCTAACTGCGCAGGGCCAAGGGACAACAAAGCAGCGCAGGCTCCAGGACAGATTCAAACAATGCTGAGGGGGCGACGCACAGCACCAAGGGGGTGTGAATGACAGCTGTGCTGCGTCTCATTAACCCTAGAACGCATATCCATAGAAATCTACACATTCACGCACCTGGGGCCTTTTAGGCCTGTTTACAATTATCATGGAATAACTCAAATAAAAATACTTTTCAAAGTTTATTGCAAAGTAAGGATGCATTCCCACTAGCGCAGGGGTCCGCCAGGACGGGATTCCGTAATGGATCTGACCTCCTGTTGACTCCAGCTAAGGCTGGCGGACGCCTATCTGGGGCCTTGCAAGCCTGCCAGGTTACTTGTTTTCTATTTTCTGTAAAATTACTTTAGTTAGAATTTTGAAACTCTAGATATTCCTCAGGTATATAGTTGTTAGTAATTTCCAGTTGTTCATATATTTTTATGTTATAGGCATTTCGGTATAACAACCTTTTTTTGGGACTACCCCATATTCCTGCACCTGGGGCCTTTTAGGCCTGTGTGCAAATAACACGGAATAACTCAAATAAAAATACTTTTCAAAATTTATTTTACAATTGCAAGGTAAAGATGCATTCGAACTAGCGCTGGGGTCCGCCAGGAGGGGATCCGTAATGGATCTGACCTCCTGGTGACCCCAGCTAAGGCTGGCGGAATCCCGCCATTGCGGCAGCCTTAGCTGGAGTTACCAGGAGGTCAGATCCATTATGGATCCCCTTCTGGCGAACCCCAGCGCTACTGGGAACACAGCCTAAGATGTGTATATTTCAAAACATAATTATGTGCATAAAACAACAAAAAAGTAAGTAAACGGGCACGCCAAATATAGGCATTCTATATGCAATTTTGTTATGAAAACATTTTTTGATTGTAGCAAACTTGGTGCAGGAATATTTATTTGTAACTTTACATATTCGGCTGAATGTTCCTTACATACATTTTGTCCGCAAGTAGAACAGAAACCCTCCGATTTTCTTTCCTTCTTTGCTGGACAAATATAGCAGTGCTTTCTTTTTTTTTCTCTTTGCTCTGGATGTTCCAGAAAGCGTATTCCACATCGGATCATTGCCTCCGTAATTTGCCTTGATAAGCGTATCATGCTGCTTCTCTCCATCATAGTATGCATCAAAAGTTCATAAGAAAATTCTGTCAAAAATAGACGTCTCTTGTCTTTCCTGTTGGCATGGAATTCTGGATTAGTTTGACTAAACAATGTAGCTATTGAGGGCTGACACATCAAGGATATTGGAAAAAAGGGCAACAGGCCAACGTTTAGTCTGCCTTTTGCACGAATACTCTCCAATCATTTTGTCCATCTTGTCGACACCTCCTTTTGTCTTATTATAATGCAGCATGATTTCAGGTTTTTTTTTTCCTGTCATTGGTGTCAATACTTCCATCATGCTGCATTGTACTCAGTAATATCATGGATTTTTCTTTCTTGGCTTTATAAGACACCATTGTTGCTTGATTTCAGAAACCGAATACACTCTCGTAGATTGTTCGCTGTGCATTGTGCTTCATGATTGGAGGAATTTTGCGGCGGTTTGGCCTCATAGTACCAACAAGTGTAAGTTGATTTTAAAGCAAAAAGTTGGCCATTTCAAAATTGGTAAAGTAATTATCCATTGTAATATTTTTCCTGAATTGAAAATTGGTAGAGCAAGTGTTTTTACTATGTCGGAACATAGGTCTTTCTGGACTGGAGCATCAGCTTCTTTGCCCTTCCAAGATCACATGACCATGTTGTCATGCAGAATCCACACTCTTCCCAGCAATAGCAGAGTCATAAAAGTTCTTCCCCAGCAACAATACAGACAAAAAGACTGAGTATCACATGTAAACCTAGTACAGGCCTAAAAGGCCCCAGGTGCATGAATATGAGGTAGTCCCAAACAAAGGTGTTATACCGAAATGTCTGTAACATAAAAATATATGAATAACTGGAAATTACTAACAACTAGATACCTGAGGAATACCTAGAGTTTCAAAATTCTAACTAAAGTAATTTTACAGAAAATAGAAAACAAGTAATCTGGCAGGCCTGCGAGGCCCCAGGTATGCGTTCTAGGGTTAAGAAGGAAAGTCCAGCCTTCGGGACGGTCTCAGGGTATGAGGGGACACATTTTATAAGTGTTAACTTCAGCATGTGCAAGGAGCATAATGAAAGAGGCACCTTTTCCTTGTGCAGCATTAGTACCGCACAAGGTGGCTCTTTTAGTTACAAACGCCTTGGGGGGGACAGGTTCCCTTTAATATCTGTTGTAGTGTCAGCGTGGTGGTCACAGAACACATTGCCGGCTACACAGCAGGGGAACAGCTGACGTGACTGAACCCCATTGACACAGTGGTGAGTGTTTTTCTCTGTGCAGCCAGCACTTCCGAGCACCAACTGGCGGTATTGGAGCCCAGGGAATCCAGGAGGAGCAGAGTGTAGGCTGAGGCCTGCACTGGAGGCAGTTTAATGTCTGTTGTTGTGTCTGTGTGGTGGTCGCAGGACACGTTGCCGGCTACACAGCAGGGGAACAGCTGATGTTACTGAACCCCACTGACACATGAGCGAGTGTTTTTCTCTGTGCAGCCTGCACTTACGAGCACCAACTGGCGGTATTGGAGCCCAGGGAATCTAGAAGGAGCAGAGTGTAGGCCAAGGCCTTCACTGGAGGCAGTTTAAAATCTGTTGTGTCTGCGTGGCGGTCGCAGGACATGTTGCTGGCTACACAGCAGGGGAACAGCTGGCGTTACTGAACACCAATGACACATGAGTAAGTGTTTTGCTCTGTGCAGCCAGCACTTCCGAGCACTAACTGGCAGTATTGGAGCCCAGGGAATCTAAAGGAGCAGAGTGTAGGCAGAGGCCTTCACTGGAGGCAGTTTAATATCTGTTGTGTCTGCGTGGTGGTCGCAAGACACATTGCCGGCTACACAGCAGGGGAACAGCTGACGTTACTGAACCCCACTGACACAGTGGCGAGTGTTTTTCTCTGTGCAACCTGCACTTCCGAGCACCAACTGGCGGTATTGGAGCCCAGGGAATCCAGGAGGAGCATAGTGTAGGCCGAGGCCTGCACTGGAGGTAGTTTAATATCTGTTGTGTCTGCGTGGCGGTTGCAGGATACGTTGCTGGCTACACAGCAGGGCAACAGCTGGCGTTACTGAACCCCACTGACACAAGAGCGAGTGTTTTTCTCTGTGCAGCCTGCACTTCCGAGCACCAACTAGCGGAATTGAAGCCCAGGGAATCCAGGAAGAGCAGAGTGTAGGCTGAGGCCTGCACTGGAGGCAGTTTAAAATCTGTTGTGTCTGCGTGGCGGTTGCCTGACACATTGCCGGCTACACAGCAGGGAAACAGCTGACGTTACTGAACCCCACTGACACAGTGGCGAGTGTTTTTCTCTGTGCAACCTGCACTTTCAAGCACCAACTGGCGGTAATGGAGCTCAGGAAGTCTAGGAGGAGCAGAGTGTAGGCTGAGGCCTGCACTGGAGGCTGTTTAATATCTGTTTTGTCTGCGTGGCGGTCGCAGGACACCTTGCTGGCTACTCAGCAGGGGAACACCTGGCATTACTGAACCCCATCGACACATGAGCGAGGGTTTTTCTCTGTGCAGGCAGCACTTCCAAGCACCAACTGGTGGTATTGGAGCTCAGGAAATCTAGGAGAAGCAGAGTATAGGCCGAGGCCACATTGTAGCATGTTGAAAGGGAATCTCTAACCCCCCTCCAGGCGTTTAACACTGAAAGAGCCACCCTGTGCAGCAATAATGCTGCACAAGGAAAAGGTGGCTCTTTTAATTATGCTCCTTGCAAACGCAGACCTAAACACTTCTAAAATGTGTCCACTGATACCGTGAAACCACCCCCAGGGTGGGACTTTCCTTCGTAATGGGACGCAGCACAGCCATCATTCCTACCCCCTTGGCGTCATGTGCTGCCTCTGCAGCATTGTTTGAATCTGTCCTGTAGCCTGCGCTGTTATGTTCAACCTTGGCCATGTGCAGTTAGCGCTGCCTGTCTTCTAACAGCATTTGGTGTCAGGCTGAATGCGTCTGTGTGGCCGCGTTGCCCGAGATCCAACCTCGCAGTGTCTTCTGATTTAATCACACTGCGGGCCTGGGATTCATGGGCATGCGCAGTGCATATCTCCGCCTCTAACTCACCTCCTTCCGGCTTCTTCACACTGTGCGGCGTCACGGCCGTGGCATGCTATTAGGGATCAGCTGACGGCGCAGGGTCTGAAGAAGGCGGAGGGAGATGAGCGAGAGCCTGCGGTGAAGATATGCACTGCGCATGACCATGAATCCCAGGCGAGCAGTGTGATTAAATCAGAAGACACTACGAGGTGGGATCTCGAGCAGCGCGGCCGTACAGGCTGTTGTGAATTCTGTTGTCGAGCTCCCTCCTGTGGTCGTGAATGGTACTTCGGTGAGTTCTGTCCGTGGGTTCCCTCTGGTGGCTGTGAGTGGAGCTGCTGCTTCTGAGGTTCCTTACACAGGTGACGTGGTTTATCCTTTGGTTGGCTGCTCTATTTAACTCCACTTAGATCGTTACTCCATGCCAGCTGTCAATGTTTCTGCATTGATTCAGTTCGCTCTTGGATCTTTCTGGTGACCTGTCTACTCCAGCAGAAGCTAAGTTCCTGATAGTATCTAATTCATTCATTGTTTTCTTGTCCAGCTGGATATCATGATTTTGTCTTGCTAGCTGGAAGCTCTGTTACTCCATGGAGCTCTTTACACATACCGTCCCTGGGTTAGAAAGTGAAACAGTTAACAGGCCATGCCCATTACAAGTTGAATCGGACATGGAGTGCACTGATGCACAGCCACAGCCAGATTACTATGCTGTTCCTTTGACTCAGACCACAACATTGCCCTCGCAGTGTACTGATCCAGAATCAGACCCTGATGAGACTATGGTGCCCCATCACGAATGCTATACCACCGACTTACACGGTGACACAGACGAATATGCACACGAGATAGAAGAGGAGGTCATAGATGACCCAGTTGTTGACCCCGATTGGCACCCATTGGGGGAACAGGGTGCAGGTGGCAGTAGTTCTGAAGCAGAGGAGGAGGAGCCGCAGAATGCATCAACATCGCAACAGGTTCCATCTGCCAGGCCCGTATCTGGCCCAAAACGCGTGGCAAAGCCAAAACCTGTTGGAGTACAGCGTGGCCATCCGGTTAAAGCTCAGTCTGCAATGCCTGAAAAGGTATCCGATGCTAGGAAGAGTGCAGTCTGGCATTTTTTTAAACAACATCCAATTGATCAGCGCAAAGTCATCTGTCAAAAATGTTCAACTACCTTAAGCAGAGGTCAGAATCTGAAAAGTCTAAATACAAGTTGCATGCATAGACATTTAACCACCATGCATTTGCAAGCCTGGACTAACTACCAAACGTCCCTTAAGGTTGTAGCACCCTCGGCCAATGAAGCTAGTCAGCAACGCAACATTCCTTCCATCACTGTAAGGCCACCATTTTCCGCACCACCTGCAGTATCTGTGCAGGTTTTGTTGCCAGGCCAAAGCAGTCAGGGTCAGGGAATCACCAGTTTAGTAGTAGGAAACACTGCATCTAGGGCACCGGTGGCAAGAATACCGTCTCCAACCGTCTCTCAGTCTGCCATGTCCACCGGCACCCCCGCTAGTTCAACGATCTCCAGCTCTCCAGTCCAGCTCACCCTACATGAGACTCTCGTTAGAAAAAGGAAGTACTTAGCCTCGCATCCGTGTACACAGGGTTTGAATGCCCACATAGCTAGACTAGTCTCGTTAGAGATGATGCCCTACCGGTTAGTTGAAAGCTAAGCTTTCAAAGCCCTGATGGACTACGCTATACCACGCTACGAGCTACCCAGTCGACACTTCTTTTCCAGAAAAGCCATCCCAGCCCTCCACCAGCATGTTAAAGAGCGCATCGTCCATGCACTTAGGCAGTCTGTGAGCACAAAGGTGCACCTGACAACAGATGCATGGACCAGTAGGCATGGCCAGGGACGTTACATGTCCATCACGGCACACTGGGTGAATGTGGTGGATGCAGGGTCCACAGGGGACAGCAATTTTGGGACAGTTCTGCCTAGCCCACGGTCTAGGAAACAGTTGGCTGTAGCCGTTCGCACCCCCTCCTCCTCCTTGTCCTCCTGCAGAAGCGAGAGCTCGTCCACAGACTGCAGTCGCACAACCACTCCATCCGCAGCTGCCACTGTTGCACACCAGGTGTCCCATTATGGGGCAGCTACTGGCAAGCGTCAGCAGGCTGTATTGGCTATGAAGTGTTTGGGTGACAACAGACACACCGCGGAAGTTCTGTCCGAGTTCTTGCAGAAAGAAACGCAGTCGTGGCTGGGCACTGTAGATCTTGAGGCAGGCAAGGTAGTGAGTGATAACGGAAGGAATTTCATGGCTGCCATCTCCCTTTCCCAACTGAAACACATTCCTTGCCTGGCTCACACCTTAAACCTGGTGGTGCAGTGCTTCCTGAAAAGTTATCCTTGGTTATCCGACCTGCTCCTCAAAGTGCGCGGACTTTGCTCGCATATCCGCCGTTCGCCCGTACACTCCAGCCGTATGCAGACCTATCAGCGGTCTTTGAACCTTCCACAGCATCGCCTAATCATCGACGTTGCAACAAGGTGGAACTCCACACTGCACATGCTTCAGAGACTGTGCGAACAGAGGCGTGCTGTTATGTATTTATGGGAGGATACACATACATGGGCAGGCAGTAGGATGGCCGACATGGAGTTGTCAGGTGTGCAGTGGTCGAAGATACAAGACATGTGTCAAGTCCTTCAGTGTTTTGAGGAATGCACACGGCTGGTTAGTGCAGACAACGCCATAATAAGCATGAGCATCCCCCTAATGCGTCTGCTGATGCAAAGTTTGACGCACATAAAGGAGCAGGCGTCTGCAGCAGAGGAAGAGGAAAGCCTTGATGACAGTCAGCCATTGTCTGGTCAGGACAGTGTACAGGACGAGGTAGCGGGCGAACAGGAGGAGGAGGAGGACGAGGAGGATGATGGGGATGATTATTTTTGTAATGAGGAAGCTTCTCTGGGGCCAATAGCAACTGGTGGCGTTGCAAGGCCGGGGTCAGGTTTTTTTTAGGGAGACAAGTGACTTAGATGTGCCTGACACTGCCCCTCAACCCAGCACAACCGCAGATTTGACAACTGGAACTTTGGCCCACATGGCGGATTATGCCTTACGTATCCTCAAAAGGGACACACGTATTTGTAAAATGATGGCCGATGACGATTACTGGTTGGCCTGCCTCCTTGATCCTCGCTATAAAGGCAAATTGCAAAATATTATGCCACATGAAAACCTGGAACAAATATTAGCAGCCAAACAATCAACTCTTGTTGACCGTTTGATTCAGGCATTCCCATCACACAGCACCGGTGATCGTTATCACACGAGCTGCAGGGGGCAGCAGGCCAGAGGTGTTAGAGGTGCACAAATCAGAAGTGGCGTTGGACAGAGGGGTTTTCTGACCAGGTTGTGGAGTGATTTTGCTATGACCGCAGACAGGACAGGTACTGCAGCATCAATTCAAAGTGACAGGAGACAACATTTGTCCAGTATGGTTACTAACTATTTTTCATCACTTATCGACGTTCTCCCTCAACCGTCATTCCCATTCACAGAGTTTTCACACTCTACTATATTTATGTAATAATAATAATATTTATTTTTATATAGTGCTCACATATTCCGCAACGCTTTACAGTTTGCACACATGGTTGTCCCCAATGGGGATCACAGTCTAAATTCCCTAACAGTATGTCTTTGGAATGTGGGAGGAAACCGCAATGCCCTGAGAAAACCCACGCAAACATGGGGAAACATACAAACTCCTTGTTGACTTTGGTGTGATTTGAACCCAGGACTCCAGTGCTACAATGCTAACCACTGAGCCACCATGCTGCCCTGTATGTACTGTTTTGCCATTATAACTAATTTATGACAATTCTGATGGTCATTTAATCAGGCTACCACTACTATTTTTTGTCATAATTTGCTACATGTACATTTTTGGCGTATATAACACACATAATAATAATAATTTTTATTTATATAGCGCAAACATATTCCGGAGCGCTTTACACACATACGCTTTTATTTTCATCAATTGGAGCTTAATCTTATTTTAGCTCATAATCTTAAGATCTTATGATATATTGAATACAGTCAAATTTTGTGTAGTTTTTTATCTATTTCTTATGTACTTCGCTTTATTCCCGCAAGTTTTATGGAGGCTGTCCACATGTGTATGCTGTGCTCAATCAGTACATGGATATATGTTATGATATGGTGGCCTTGGAGCGGCATGAGACGTACTGTGGAGAAGGTGGCCCCTGTACTGACCGCAAACCCTGAACCTAGCAGCGCAACTAGAAGTAGCCGTGGGGGGTACCTAACACTCCCTAGACCCCTCGACACAGCCTAAGAAACTAACTACCCCTAAAGACAGAAACAGGAAACCTATCTTGCCTCAGAGAAAATCCCCAAAGGACAGACAGCCCCCCACAAATATTAACTGTGAGAGGAGAGGGAAAAAACATACGCAGACATGAAATCAGGATTTAGCATAGGAGGCCATACTAGCTAAATATAAAGAATAGAACAGAGTACTATGCGGTCAGTATTAAAACACTAGAAAATATCCACCACAGAAAATACAAAACACCACATCTGACTAAAGACATGGAGGGTATATCTGCATCTCCAGAGACACAGCAAGGCTGCAAAAATACTTCACAGACAAAGCTGGACAAGACAAAACGTGAAAATGCACAGAACTATAAGGTCCACAGCAGGTGGACAGCAAAAACAAAGCCAGGACTTATATTTGAAGAAAAGCACAGCGAACAGGAGAGACCAGAAGGGATGTGAATCCCCCAAAAACAATGGACAACTGGCAGGGACTAAAGAGTCCTGCAAAGCTATATACCCCAGTCAGTTTTGCAATTAGTAGATACACCTGTCCAATCCTGCAGTCCAGGCACAACTGCATTACCCTCTACAACCACCGGAGGGAGCCCAAAAGCTGAATTCACAACAGATATAATGATTATGGCTCTTCCTTACCCCAGAGGTATACTATTCAGACTATCCTTCCCAAGCACACAGCTGTTATGACTGATACCTCCTTTGATGGCAACTCTTGAAGGAATGCTCGTCAGTCATCCATTATTAGTTTTACTATGGGGTAAGGTTATAGAATACACAAAGCGTGCTCATCATTTTGTTCCCTACTAACACTCCTTTTGTAATAAGGTCACAGAGTTCACACACATTAAGGCCAGTCTCACACGTCCAGATAATTCTGGTACTGGAGAAATTGGTACCGGAGTTATCCGTGTCCGTGTGTCCGTGTGCTCATGTGGCACATCATTGTGGCACACGTGTGGCAGCCATGTGCCGCCCATGTTCCACCTGAGGACCACACGGACTGTGCAGGAGAGACAGCGCTGTCCCCTGCGTGTGGTGCTGAAGCTGGCATTCATCCCTTCTGTCCTGCTCAGCTAAAAGCAGAGCTTGCAGTAGAGAAGGGATGAAAAATCAAGGGAGGTGGAGCCGTATATTCACCAGTGTAATGAGCGGTACCACGTGACCGCAGCCTCACACAGGAAAAGCTGCCGATGCTGAGAGGAGGCATCGCGGGAGCTGGGTGAGTATTTCTCTGCTAGGGGGCGAGCACGCGGAGGTGGGGAGGGGTGGGAGGCGGGAGATGACCCCAAACTTTATTTTTAACAAAAAAACCTTGATTTTTCATCCCTTCTCTCCTACAAGCGCTGCTTTCAGCCGAGCAGGACAGAAGGGATGAAAGCCAGTTTCAGCACCACATGCAGGGTGCACATGCTTAACTGTAGCGCTGTTTCTCTTGCAGCGGTACGTGCACACGGAGGAGAATGCACACTGTTCTCTGTGTGCACGTCTGCAGGACGCTTTGCGGACCGTGCTGCCGGAGAAAAGTGGACATGTCTCCGTGTTTTTAACACGGACACACGGTCCGTGAAAACACAGAGACGTGCATAGACCCATTCATTTGAATTGGTCTACGTGTGTCAGCGTCTCCGGTACGTGAGAAAACTGTCACTACACGTACTGGAGCCACTGACGTGTGAAACCGGCCTAAGGTTAAGTTCCCACAATGAGATTTTAATCATGCTCATTTTCGGTGCTCAAAAAGTGCAGCGTTTTACAGTTCCAGTAAAGCAGATGTGATTAATAGAAAGCCCTTTTTTTCAAGCAGCGTAAAATGATCTGGGGTGCATGTTTCTGAACTTCGCTACACATTAATTTCTCTTGTGGGTATGCTGATTTTTACAAGGATTTTCCCCATAGGATTGAATTAGATGCGGAAAATCTGCAAGTAAAAAGTGCATGTGTTGTTACCGCTGTGAAAACTCACTAAAAACGCATATAAGCAATGCTGACAATGTTAATAAACTTTTGCCAAGGACAAATGCAGGAAAGTATCAAAAGCAAAGGGACTGTATTTACAGCATTGCACATCAAGAACACAAAAAAACGCAGAGTGAAAAAGAGATACCGTAAAAAAGCATGTAAAAATGCGCTAAAAAAAACAAAAGAAAACTAATACAGTTAATAGGTGCAAAAAGAATGCAGAAAATCTGCCTCATCAAAAACTCAACAATTACTCCTTGTGGGAAAGTAGCCTAAAGGACCATTTACTCCAGATTATAATTAGGGAATAAATTCTTCTGACTATTGTCTCATTTAAAGGGAACCTGTCACCCCGTTTTTTCAGATTGAGATATAAATACTGTTAAATAGGGCCTGCGCTGTGCGTTACAATAGTGTATGTAGTGTACCCTGATTCCCCACCTATGCTGCGCAATACATTACCAAAGTCGCCGTTTTCGCCTGTCAATCAGGCTGGTCAGGTCAGGTGGGCGTGGTGACATCGCTCTTTTCTTCCCCAGCTTTCCGTTGGTGGCGTAGTGGTGTGCGCATGTCGCAGTGACGAATCCACTGCACGCACGTGAAGAAGCAGCGCGTGATCTGCGCTATTACCCCCTGTCATCGGTGGGGGCGGCCATCTTCCTGGGGCCGCGCGTGCGCAGATGGAGTGCTCTGCTGTACGGGGCTTCAGGAAAATGGCCGCGGGATGCCGCGCGTGCGCAGAAGAGATCGCGGCGGCCATTTTCCTGAAGCCCCGTACAGCAGAGCACTCCATCTGCGCACGCGCGGCCCCAGGAAGATGGCCGCCCCCACCGATGACAGGGGGTAATAACGCAGATCGCGCGCTGCTTCTTCACGTGCGCGCAGTAGATTCGTCACTGCGACATGCGCACACCACTACGCCACCAACGGAAAGCTGGGAAAGAAAAGAGCGATGTCACCACGCCCATCTGACCTGACCAGCCTGATTGACAGGCGAAAACAGCGACTTTGGTAATGTAAGCACCCAAAACTAAGAATCAAAGTCCGCACTCACAGCAGGTTAAATCAGAGATACTGGGTGGAAAACCACAAAACATGCGTTTCTTCAGCCAGTATTATGGATTTGGGTGCTCCTTGTGAAAAAACAGAGTCCAAAATTCAGTACAACGAAGTAGAAGTAGAAAGGAGCACTCACCATCCAGAAGAAATGTTCAATCTTTTTTGCGGCATAAAATGTATAGCAAGGTCTCACAGGAGAACGTGGGTGTCACGAGACGACGGCCGTTTCACACTGCTGCGCTTCTACGGGTCTAAGGTAAGGCTGGGGGGAGGGGAACTTTATGCGGTCAGAACACTACAAAGTTGCCGCCCCTACCCCAGCGTCAGCTGAGACAACCAGACACTTACTAATCAGATTAAAAGAACAAACAGATTAAAAACAACACGTAACACTTAATGAATGAACTACTTATCCAGTACTATAGGAAGACTAAGGGTACCGTCACACAGTGCCATTTCGATCGCTACGACGGTACGATTCGTGATGTTTCAGCGATATCGTTACGATATCGCTGTGTCTGACACGCAGCAGCGATCAGGGATCCTGCTGACAATCGTACGTTGTAGCAGATCGTTTAGAACTTTCTTTCGTCGCTGGATCTCCCGCTGGCATCGCTAGATCGGTGTGTGTGACACCGATCTAGCGATGCGATCTAGCGATGCGTTCGCTTGTAACCAGGGTAAACATCGGGTTACTAAGCGCAGGGCCGCGCTTAGTAACCCGATGTTTACCCTGGTTACAAGCGTAAAACTAAAAAAAAACAAACAGCACATACTTACATTCTGGTGTCCGTCAGGTCCCTTGCCGTCTGCTTCCCGCACTCAGTGACTGCCGGCCGTAAAGTGAAAGCAGAGCACAGCGGTGACGTCACCGCTGTGCTGTGCTTTCACTTTCACTTTACGGCCGGCAGTCAGTGAGTGCGGGAAGCAGACGGCAAGGGACCTGACGGACACCGGAATGTAAGTATGTGCTGTTTGGTTTTTTTTACGCTGGCAACCAGGGTAAACATCGGGTTACTAAGCGCGGTCCTGCGCTTAGTAACCCGATGTTTACCCTGGTTACCCGGGGACCTCGGCATCGTTGGTCGCTGGAGAGCTGTCTGTGTGACAGCTCCCCAGCGACCACACTACGATTTACCTACGATCACGGCCAGGTCATATCGCTGGTCGTGATCGTAGGTAAATCGTATAGTGTGACGGTACCCTTACTCTATTCACAAGAAAACTGTCATATCTGATCTCTTATTGAGACCTAATGGTCCTGTGGCATTGACTCGCAGTATCCATTTCTCCTCCCTCTGAAGTAACAGTCTATGCAGATCCCCACCTCGTGGAGGGAGTTTAACTCTTTCTAGGCCGGCAAACCGCATCACTGCTGCATTACCTTCATGTTGGTCTCGTAGATGGCTAATCAACCGAGGGACCCCTTTACCTGTCTTAATGGAATTGCAGTGTTCCCTAAATCTGACAAAGAGCGGGCGGATAGTCTTGCCAACATAATAAAATCCACAGGGACAAAAAATTACATATACTACATGCGTTGTTTTACATGTTATCAAATCCTGAACTACATGTCGCACAGGTCCTATCTGAATGCATTTATCTACTAGATGGAACTTACAAAAATTGCACTGACCACATTTGAAATTGCCTTGCAGTGTTCCGGTTTGTAGCCACATGTGTCTTTCGGAATCTACTCTATTATGGACCAAGATGTCTTTCAAATTTTTACCTCTGCGGCAGGCAAAGAGAGGTCCGTGGCTAGTGGGGTCTGTGAGAGCGGGGTCTTTTTCTAGGATATGCCAATTATTTCTAATGGCCGTTCTAATGCAATTATCCATAGGGCTAAATTTAAAACTGAAGACAAATCTCTTTTGTAACGTCTTTTCGTTTTTTGCCCTTACTCCTATATTGTCCTCTACCTCCGCCTTTTTTTGTGCATTATCCAACACTTTTCGGGGATAACCTCGTGCTCTAAATCTATTATAGAGTTCCTGGGATTGTCTTTTGAAACCTTCATCACTATTGTTTATCCTTTTAACCCTCAGAAATTGGCTATATGGGAGGGAATTTTTTATATACTGGGGATGTGCACTATTATAGTGTAGAAGGGAATTAGTGGCTGACGATTTTCGAAACACTTCTGTCAATATCGAGCCTTCATGAACCCACAACTTCACATCTAAAAATTCCAAACTTAACCCACCAAAAACTGATGTCAGTCTCATGTTCATGGTGTTAACCTGTTCTAAGTGACAGACAAATTGGTTGAACTCCTCTTCAGTCCCGTCCCAAATAATAAAAACGTCATCCACGAATCTTAGAAAAAGTTTTATATGGCTTAAGAAGGGGTTGGTGTCTGCATACACATAGCGATTTTCAAAGACGGCCAAAAATAGGTTGGCTAGGGTACATGCAACGGGCGTACCCATTGCAGTCCCTTCTACTTGCGCAAACCACTCGGAGTCAAATTGGAAGGCATTGTGTGCCAATATATATTGTAAGCCATCACAAATAAAATTAATCGTCTTTGAATCTGTTGCTGTGCAGGAGAGCACCTCCCTAACTGCTTGTACCCCTTGATTTTGCGGTATACGGGTGTAAAGGCTCTCTATGTCTATTGAGGCCATAACAAAGGTTTCTTGCCAAGTGAATTTTTTCAAAACCTCTAAAAAATTCTTTGTATCCCGTATATAGGAGGGAATGTCAATTAAAAGGGGATGTAAGAGCCAGTCAAGATATCTAGATAATGGTTCTGTCAGTGAGCCTATCCCTGAAACTATGGGGCGGCCAGGTGGAGCTGTCAGAGATTTATGTATTTTCGGTACATAGTACCAGTGTGGCTTTTTCGGAAATTTTGGGAGTAACTTTTCCGCCTGCTTTGCTGAAATAATTCCCCCTTCCACATATGTTCTTAAAAATGTGCGTAAATCATTACTATATTTTGGTGTGGGGTCTATTTTTAGTTTCTGATAAGTGTCATTTTTAGACAACTGAGAATGTGCTTCCGCCATATACAAATCTCTGGACAGCAGCACGGTATTACCACCCTTGTCTGCTGTACGTATGATCGTATCAGACCAACCTTTGATATCTCTCAGTGCCGCTTTTTCCACTATAGTCAGATTGATGGGTGATTTCTTATACAAAAGAGCTTCAACTTCCTTTATAACCTGTTTTTCGAATACATCTATCACGTTGCCCGGTGTCACCGGTGGCATGAACGTGGAAGGCACACCTCCTGTAAAGGGGACTCTATCCTGGGACTGAGTCTGTATTGTGTCCCCCTCTGGATTAGCAAGACTAAGCAATAATTGGACATCATTTAAGAACCCCATATCTACATTCTGATCTACCATAAAGCCCAAAGGGCCTTCTCTGCTAGGAATCTCGCCTGGGAACGTTGTGGCAATGGCCCCTGTGGAGTAAGAAAAATGTTTAAATAAATGAATCTTTCTCACTGCTTTGAATAAATCTATTTTAAAGTCCACAATGTTGAATTCTTCTGGTAAACTATAACTAAGACCCTTAGATAGAACCGAGTAATGTGCCACACTCAGTTCATGAGAAGACAAATTAATTATCATGGTTGATGTTGTGGCGGCTGGTAGGTCCGTTTCCATGATACAGTCTTTCTTTTCCATTGATTGTCGGGCTCCATGCTTTCTGCCACCTCGGCGCGTCCTCCGCCTAAAGGGGCCGCCTGTTGTGGAAAAACTTCACTTCTAGATGCATTGGCGGACGAGGAACCCTCTTCATTGATACTGGAATCGGAATCTGTTGTAAAATGATCCCTTTTGGGTTGTCTTCTAGATTTATTAAATCTATTTACTCTAGATCTTCTTCGATAGGTCTGGTTATTTTTGTTTTTATTCCAAGAGAAGATTTGATTAGAATCAAAATCTGCTTTATCGCGGATGAATTTATCACGTTTTTTTGTTTTATGTCTGCTTGAAATATTACCATTTTATTATCCAACCTTTTTTCTAATGTTGACCATTGGTTACCTGACAGTCTTGTCTTTATCTCTTCCTTGTTTTTTGTCAATTCCATATTACGTGTTGTTTTTACTCTGTTTGTTCTTTTAATCTGATTAGTAAGTGTCTGGTTGTCTCAGCTGACGCTGGGGTAGGGGCGGCAACTTTGTAGTGTTCTTTCTTTCAATGTTCTTTTTATTGAAAACATGTTAATACAATCATTTTCAGTGAATTAACGAAGACATAAATCAACTTTAGAATATAGAGTGTAATACAAGAATATCGCTTGATACTAATTCTTTAAGTGCTATTTGTCAGGTATATACATACATTCAAACATATATAGTATCTTTTTGTCTGACCAATTATACTCTATTCTTGACCTATATTTAACTGAACGATCTGGTGAGAAGAGAAATCAATTTGTACATTCAAGGAAAAGAAAGGTTAGAAGAAGAGAGGAAAAGCAAGTAAGGGTTAAAAGAGTGAGGATGGGGGTGGGGGGGGTATTGATACCTGGGATGTTAGTATGATGGCTGTTATGGCTGGTAATTCAGTACCACAATGGACACAGAGGTCAGTGCACATACAGTGCACATACAGTGACCTGGCAATAACCCAAAAAATAAGAACGAGCTCTGAGACGTGGGAACTCTGTTGACCGCAATCCCTAATCCTCTCCAACACAACTAGAGGCAGCCGTGGATTGCGCCTAACGCTGCCTATGCAACTCGGCACGGCCTGAGAAACTAGCTAGCCTGAAGATGGAAAATAAGCCTACCTTGCCTCAGAGAAATACCCCAAAGGAAAAGGCAGCCCCCACATATAATGACTGTCAGTTAAGATGAAAAGACAAACGTAGAGATGAAATAGATTTAGCAAAGTGAGGCCCAACTTCTTGAACAGAGCGAGGATAGAAAAGGCAACTTTGCGGTCAACACAAAACCCTACAAAATCCACGCAAAGGGGGCAAAAAGACCCTCCGTACCGAACTAACGGCACGGAGGTACACCCTCTGCGTCCCAGAGCTTCCAGCTAGCAGAAAAAACAAATTGACAAGCTGGAATAGAAAAAACAGCAAAACAAATAGCAAAGAGGAACTTAGCTATGCAGATCAGCAGGCCACAGGAACACTCCAGGAGGAAACAGGTCCAGCACTAGAACATTGACTGGAAGCAAGGATCAAAGCACCAGGTGGAGATAAATAGGGTAGCACCTAACGACTTGACCATATCACCTGAGGAAGGAAACTCAGAAGCCGCAGTACCACTTTTCTCCACCAACGGAAGATCACAGAGAGAATCAGCCGAAGTACCACTTGTGACCACAAGAGGGAGCTCTGCCACAGAATTCACAACAGTACCCCCCCTTGAGGAGGGGTACCGAACCCTCACCAGAGCTCCCAGGACGACCAGGATGAGCCATATGAAAGGCACGAACAAGATCGGGAGCATGGACATCAGAGGCAAAGACCCAGGAATTATCTTCCTGAGCATAACCCTTCCACTTAACCAGATACTGGAGTTTCCGTCTAGAAACACGAGAATCCAAAATCTTCTCCACAATATACTCCAACTGCCCCTCCACCAAAACCGGGGCAGGAGGATCAACAGATGGAACCACGGGTGCCACGTATCTCCGCAACAATGACCTATGGAATACGTTATGTATGGAAAAAGAATCTGGAAGGGTCAGACGAAAAGACACAGGATTAAGGACCTCAGAAATCCTATACGGACAAATAAAACGAGGTTTAAACTTAGGAGAGGAGACCTTCATAGGAATATGACGAGAATATAACCAAACCAAGTCCCCAACCTGAAGTCGGGGACCAACACAGCGTCTGCGATTAGCGAAACGTTGAGCCTTCTCCTGGGACAAGGTCAAATTGTCCACTACATGAGTCCAAATCTGCTGCAACCTGTCCACCACAGTATCCACACCAGGACAGTCCGAAGACTCAACCTGCCCTGAAGAGAAACGAGGATGGAACCCAGAGTTGCAGAAAAATGGTGAAACCAAGGTAGCCGAGCTGGCCCGATTATTAAGGGCGAACTCAGCCAAAGGCAAAAAGGACACCCAGTCATCCTGATCAGCAGAAACAAAGCATCTCAGATATGTCTCCAAGGTCTGATTGGTTCGTTTGGTCTGGCCATTAGTCTGAGGATGGAAAGCCGAGGAAAAAGACAAGTCAATGCCCATCCTACCACAAAAGGCTCGCCAAAACCTCGAAACAAACTGGGAACCTCTGTCAGAAACGATATTCTCTGGAATGCCATGTAAACGAACCACATGCTGGAAAAACAATGGCACCAAATCAGAGGAGGAAGGCAATTTAGACAAGGGTACCAAATGGACCATCTTAGAGAAGCGATCACAGACCACCCAAATAACTGACATCTTTTGAGAGACGGAAAGATCTGAAATAAAATCCATAGAGATATGTGTCCAAGGCCTCTTCGTGACCGGCAAGGGCAAAAGCAACCCACTGGCACGAGAACAGCAGGGCTTAGCCCGAGCACAAATCCCACAGGACTGCACAAAAGTACGCACATCCCGCGACAGAGATGGCCACCAAAAGGATCTAGCCACTAACTCTCTGGTACCAAAGATTCCAGGATGACCAGCCAACACCGAACAATGAACCTCAGAGATGACTTTATTGGTCCACCTATCAGGGACAAACAGTCTCTCCGCTGGGCAACGATCAGGTTTATTAGCCTGAAATTTCTGCAGCACGCGCTGCAAATCAGGGGAGATGGCAGACACAATTACTCCCTCTTTGAGGATACCCGCCGGCTCAGATACACCTGGAGAGTCGGGCACAAAACTCCTAGACAGAGCATCCGCCTTCACATTTTTAGAGCCCGGAAGATAAGAAATAACAAAGTCAAAACGGGCAAAAAACAATGACCAACGAGCTTGTCTAGGATTCAACCGCTTGGCGGACTCAAGATAAGTCAAGTTCTTATGATCAGTCAAGACCACCACGCGATGCTTAGCTCCTTCAAGCCAATGACGCCACTCCTCGAATGCCCACTTCATGGCCAGCAACTCTCGATTGCCCACATCATAATTTCGCTCAGCAGGCGAAAACTTCCTGGAAAAGAAGGCACATGGTTTCATCACCGAGCAATCAGAACTTCTCTGCGACAAAACAGCCCCTGCTCCAATCTCAGAAGCATCAACCTCGACCTGGAACGGAAGCGAAACATCTGGCTGACACAACACAGGGGCAGAAGAGAAACAATGCTTCAACTCTTGAAAAGCTTCCACAGCAGCAGAAGACCAATTGACCACATCAGCACCTTTCTTGGTCAAATCGGTCAATGGTTTAGCAATACTAGAAAAATTGCAGATGAAGCGACGATAAAAATTAGCAAAGCCCAGGAACTTTTGCAGACTTTTCAGAGTTGTCGGCTGAGTCCAATTATGGATGGCTTGGACCTTAACAGGGTCCATCTCGATAGTAGAAGGGGAAAAAATGAACCCCAAAAATGAAACCTTCTGAACACCAAAGAGACACTTTGATCCCTTTACAAACAAAGAATTAGCACGCAGGACCTGAAACACCGTTCTGACCTGCTTCACATGAGACTCCCAATCATCCGAGAAGATCAAAATGTCATCTAAGTACACAATCAGGAATTTATCCAGGTACTCTCGGAAGATGTCATGCATAAAGGACTGAAACACTGATGGAGTATTGGCAAGTCCGAATGGCATTACTAGATACTCAAAATGGCCCTCGGGCGTATTAAATGCAGTTTTCCACTCATCGCCTCGCTTAATACGCGCAAGATTATACGCACCACGAAGATCTATCTTGGTGAACCAACTAGCCCCCTTAATCCGAGCAAACAAATCAGAAAACAATGGCAAGGGGTACTGAAATTTAACCGTGGTCTTATTCAGAAGGCGGTAATCAATACAAGGTCTCAGTGAACCATCCTTCTTGGCTACAAAAAAGAACCCTGCTCCCAATGGCGACGATGACGGGCGAATATGCCCCTTCTCCAAAGACTCCTTCACATAACTCCGCATAGCGGCGTGCTCAGGCACAGATAAATTAAACAGTCGACCTTTTGGGAATTTACTACCAGGAATCAAATCGATAGCACAATCACAATCCCTATGTGGAGGTAGGGTATTGGACTTGGGCTCATCAAATAGATCCCGGTAATCAGACAAAAACTCAGGAACCTCGGAAGGGGTGGATGACGAAATAGTCAGAAATGGGACATCACCATGTACCCCCTGACAACCCCAGCTGGACACAGACATGGATTTCCAATCTAATACTGGATTATGGACTTGTAGCCATGGCAACCCCAACACGACCACATCATGCAGATTATGCAACACCAGAAAGCGAATAACCTCCTGATGTGCAGGAGCCATGCACATGGTCAGCTGGGTCCAGTACTGAGGCTTATTCTTGGCCAAAGGCGTAGCATCAATTCCTCTCAATGGAATAGGACACTGCAAGGGCTCCAAGACAAACCCACAACGCCTAGCATACTCCAAGTCCATCAAATTCAAAGCAGCGCCTGAGTCCACAAATGCCATGACAGAATACGATGACAAAGAGCAGATCAAGGTAACGGACAGAAGAAATTTTGACTGTACCGTACCAATGGTGGCAGACCTAGCGAACCGCTTAGTGCGCTTAGGACAATCAGAGATAGCATGAGTGGAATCACCACAATAGAAACACAGCCCATTCAGACGTCTGTGTTCTTGCCGTTCAACTCTGGTCAAAGTCCTATCGCACTGCATAGGCTCAGGTCTAAGCTCAGGTACTACCGCCAAATGGTGCACAGATTTACGCTCGCGCAAGCGTCGACCGATCTGAATGGCCAAAGACATAGACTCATTCAGACCAGCAGGCATAGGAAATCCCACCATGACATCCTTAAGGGCTTCAGAGAGACCTTTTCTGAAAATAGCTGCGAGCGCACCTTCATTCCACTGAGTGAGTACGGACCACTTTCTAAATTTCTGACAGTATACCTCTATTTCATCCTGACCCTGACACAGAGCCAGCAAATTCTTCTCTGCCTGATCCACAGAATTAGGCTCATCGTACAGCAATCCGAGCGCCAGGAAAAACGCATCGATATTACTTAATGCAGGATCTCCTGACGCAAGAGAAAATGCCCAGTCCTGAGGGTCGCCACGCAAAAACGAAATAACGATCCTAACTTGTTGACCTGGGTCACCAGAGGAACGAGGTTTCAAAGCCAGAAAAAGTTTGCAATTATTTTTGAAACTCAGAAATTTGGTTCTATCTCCAAAAAACAAATCAGGAATAGGAATTTTCGGTTCTAACATAGAATTCTGAACCACAAAGTCTTGAATACTTTGTACTCTTGCAGTGAGCTGATCCACACATGATGACAGACCTTTAATGTCCATTGCTACACCTGTGTCCTGAACCACCCAAATGTCTAGGGGAAAAAAAAAAAGCAAAACACAGTGCAAAGAAAAAAAAATGGTCTCAGAACTTCTTTTTTCCCTCTATTGAGAATCATTAGTACTTTTGGCTTCCAGTACTGTTATGGCTGGTAATTCAGTACCACAATGGACACAGAGGTCAGTGCACATACAGTGCACATACAGTGACCTGGCAATAACCCAAAAAATAAGAACGAGCTCTGAGACGTGGGAACTCTGTTGACCGCAATCCCTAATCCTCTCCAACACAACTAGAGGCAGCCGTGGATTGCGCCTAACGCTGCCTATGCAACTCGGCACGGCCTGAGAAACTAGCTAGCCTGAAGATGGAAAATAAGCCTACCTTGCCTCAGAGAAATACCCCAAAGGAAAAGGCAGCCCCCACATATAATGACTGTGAGTTAAGATGAAAAAACAAACGTAGAGATGAAATAGATTTAGCAAAGTGAGGCCCAACTTCTTGAACAGAGCGAGGATAGAAAAGGCAACTTTGCGGTTAACACAAAACCCTACAAAATCCACGCAAAGGGGGCAAAAAGACCCTCCGTACCGAACTAACGGCACGGAGGTACACCCTCTGCGTCCCAGAGCTTCCAGCTAGCAGAAAAAACAAATTGACAAGCTGGAATAGAAAAAACAGCAAAACAAATAGCAAAGAGGAACTTAGCTATGCAGATCAGCAGGCCACAGGAACACTCTAGGAGGAAACAGGTCCAACACTAGAACATTGACTGGAAGCAAGGATCCAAGCACCAGGTGGAGCTAAATAGGGTAGCACCTAACGACTTCACCATATCACCTGAGGAAGGAAACTCAGAAGCCGCAGTATCACTTTTCTCCACCAACGGAAGATCACAGAGAGAATCAGCCGAAGTACCACTTGTGACCACAAGAGGGAGCTCTGCCACAGAATTCACAACAGATGGCTTAAGGTGTTGTTTCTGCTATCTTCGAGAGGAAAGCTTGTTGTGTCCTGTAGAGGGTCCAAGGTTTCCAGACGTAATTAAAGTTTACTAAATTATGATTGACTCTGGCAGCCAGTTCCTCGATATGATATAGTTGTTCTATTTTAAGATGTAGTTGGGTGGCTGTGGGTATTGTCTTGGTGTTCCAGTGCAATGGGATCAAGGATTTCCCAGCTGCTATGATGAATTGAGCTAATTTGTCAGCTGCTCTGTCATTTGTCCAAATTGGGATGTGTAGGAATATATTTTCGGGTTTACATGTAGTGCGCTTATTTAGTAGTTTATATATCATGGAATTAACCTCTTTCCAGAGGGGGGCTAAGGAGGGGCAGGACCACCATATGTGTAAGTAGTTGCCTTCTTCAATGCCGCATCTCCAGCAGTCAGCGGAGGCAGCATGATGCCATCTTTGGATCTGCTTGGGCGTGATATACCATCTAGTGACTAGTTTAAAAGAATTTTCTTGGATTCTCACACATTTTGAGTGACCGTGTGAGTTCCTATAAATGTGTTTGATTTGTGAGTCAGTAAAGGTGCAACCCATGTCCTTTTCCCATCTGGCCAGGTAGGCGCCTCAATGGCATGTCTATTTTAATTAAGGATTGATATATAGTTGACAGAACCTTGGTAGGAGGTCTCAGTCCAGCACATAGACTTTCGTAGGCGGTTAATGATCTGTTGAGATCGGCCTGGCGACTATATTGATTTGCTATATGAGAGAGTTTTCTGTGCTGCAGGAAAGTTAGGCCAGAGAGACCTGGGATTTTGTGTAAATCTTCTAATGGTATAGGGACGCCATCTTCCAGTATGCGCTCTAATGGAATTTGTGCAGCTTGTTTTGGAAGGGAATCCAACAAGTCTGCGATTTTTGCTAAGGGGGATAAAGGTGGAGCCAAATTATGGCGATATTTTTCCCATACTTTAATTGTGGCTAAGGTGTGAATGTTTTTTATTTTTGTTGGGGCAAGGTCATCGTTTTGTCCGAGTGGTATAGAGCGCAAAGGGAGAGGTGACATTTCTTCTTCTATTTTTAGCCATTGTTTGCTTTCAGTGTTTCTGATCCAGTTAATTGTTCTTGAAATGTGTGCTGCATGATAGTATTTTATTATGTCCGGAGCGCTCATTCCTCCCATCTCTTTTGGCAATGTTAGGGTTTTTGAATTAATTTGCGGTTTACTTTTCCGCCAGATATAACCAAAAAAGAGGGAGTGCACTTTAGAGAGGAAGAATGAGGGGATTTGGATTGGAAGCATGTTAAATACATAAAGAAACTTTGGCAGGATTATGCTTTTTAGTATATTTTTTCTGCCTACCCATGATAGATGTGTATCCTTCCAAGAGTGAAGGGTTTCGGCTGTGTTTCTCAGTAGCTGATTGAAATTTAGTTCAAATAAGTCTTTGTCTGACGCGCACAACCGTATACCCAGGTATTTAAGGCTTTTCGGTTGCCAAGGGAATGAATATGTTAGTTTAAGCTTATTTACTACTTGTATTGGCAGGCCTAAATTCAAGAATTCAGATTTTGTTTAATTTATTTTGAAATTTGATAACTCGCTGAACTTTTCCAGGATAGCTAGTATGGCTGGGATACTCCTCAGTGGTCCTTTGTAGTGTTCTGACCGCATAAAGTTCCCCTCCCCCCAGCCTTACCTTAGACCCGTAGAAGCGCAGCAGCGTGAAACGGCCGTCGTCTCGTGACACCCACGTTCTCCTGTGAGACCTTGCTATACATTTTATGCCGCAATAAAGATTGAACATTTCTTCTGGATGGTGAGTGCTCCTTTCTACTTCTACTTCGTTGTACTGGACTTTGGTAATGTATTTCGCAGCATAGGTGGGGAATCAGGGTACACTACATACACTATTGTAACGCACAGCGCAGGCCCTATTTAACAGTATTTATATCTCAATCTGAAAAAACGGGGTGACAGGTTCCCTTTAAACAGTCCCTAAAATGGCTTAAAAGTAATTTTTAGGTTTTGTGCATATGATCAATTTTCTTGGACGAGTGCTATCCCTGGTTCTCACACATAGCCGTCTTGTTTATGATATTCTATGGGCCTGTGCATGTTTATCTTTTTCCTCGGAGTAAGTGATCAGTGGAAAAAAAAATTGAAGACTTGTCAAATTTTGATTTGAGTGTCAGATCAAAATCAATGTGGGTCCTAGAAAAAAAAAAAATCGGACTTTACTGGGATAACACTCGGATTTTCATCAACTGGAGAAGGTGGAGAATTTTTTTTTCTCTCCACACCCGAGAAAAATTGATGGCACGCTGATCAAACTGATCATGACTAGAGTTGAGCGACTTTTACTTTTTTCGGATCGAGTCGGGTTTCGTGAAACTCGACTTTGTCAAAAGTCGGGTCGGGTGAAATCGGCCGATTATTGCGAAAAGTCGGGGGCCGACTGAAACACGAAACCCAATGCAAGTCAATGGGGAATCAAAGTCGGCAGTGAATGGAGGACAGGAAAGCACCTACAGTGCCCATTTTAATGCCAAAAACATCAATTCTTATTACTTAAGCTTGTCAATCTTAATTTAATTTATAATAATAGGTAGGCATTGAAAACTGGGGGTCATTTGGCTAAAGTTGTGGGGGGGTAGGGCTGGCTCAAGATTTTCGTGGGCCCCTGAAACGCGGAATACGTCAAGGCGGTGGAGCAGGGAGAGGTATTTCAACTTTGCAAGTGCTGTGATCCTGAGCAAGCAGGGGGGGCTCACTCGTTGGCACTGGCACAGGGCCCCTCATAGTACGGCGATGTGTTTGACGGTGGGTGGCGCCTCCCACTGGCAGAGACACTTTTGTGCACTATGAGGGGCCCTGTGTCAGTGATGTCGCCAACGAGTATGCCCCCCCACCTGATGAAGGAACCTGCACTTTTATCTGCACCTTCCTCTTTGCCCCCGTGTAAGGTGGTATAGTATGCGGGAAGGGGAACCTGACTTTCAGTAGGGTCAGATTCTGGCTGTGTAGAGTGCAAGGGGAATGTAGTGGTCTGGGTCAATGTACCAGCAGACTCATCTAGCAGTGGCTGGGCAATGGGCAGGATGAGTACGAAACACAGATATAGGCCCAAATAATAAAGTAGGCTAAATGCAGTTCAAAATTGGTAACAGGACTAAACAGGCGGCATTGCTTTGTTCAGTGGAGGAAAACTGTAATGAGTGGCAGACACAGTTTGTAGGCCCAAGTAATAAAGTAGGCTAAATGCAGTTCAAAATTGGTAACAGGACTAAACAGGCGGCATTGCTTTGTTCAGTGGAGGAAAACTGTAATGAGTGGCAGACACAGTTAGTAGGCCCAAATATTAAAGTGGGCTAAATGTCTGCCAAAAATTGTTCATAAATAAACAGGTGGCATAGCTAGGTACAGGGGTGGGCTCCTCTGCTGAGTAGCAGACAGTGGTAGTAGGATTTAACAGCACAGACTACACAGTGGTGGAGCAGGGAGAGGTAAGTATTGCAAGTGGCAGAGCACTGTTCGAGCTGGGGGAACACTCTCTCGTGGGCGGCGGTACTGGCACAGGACCCCTTATATTACGACGGTGTGTCTGATGTTGGTTGTGCACCAGCACCATCAGAGACACTTCATTGTACTATGAGGGACCCTGTGCCAGTGCCGTCGCCCAAGAGGGGGCCCACCCACCTGTCCAGGCAAGCGGCACTCGCACGGGTGCTTGCGCCAGGTGGTGACCACGGACCTGTGGGGGGAGTCAGCCCATTTAGGGAGGTATAAAAATTACCTATGGTGGACATTCAGCAGCTGCAAATGGAGGAATTGGAGAAGTCAGTAAGGAGGCCAAAAGCAAGACATTTTTCAGGCAAGCTACGTGTCAGCAGGAGAAGGTGGGGCAAAATAATTTGAAATCCATGATTGGTTCATTTTAATGAAGGTTAAATCATCTGGCTTTAAAAGCTGTTTTCCTACTCCCAGATAAGGGAGCCTTTGAGGCCTTTTGTAGCCAGACGATGACGCTGGCTCAACACCTCCAGCCTTAGGTGCTATTGTGCTTTTGCCACTACCACCAGATGCACCACCACCACCACCACCACCATCAGTACCAGCTGGCAACCACCGCCCACGGGCTCTTCCACCAGACTTCCTCATTTTTTGGAAAATCTAACCAAAATAACAACCGTTATATGGTACTGTAAAACAAGGTAGAAGGTGTATATAAACTTGTTGATAATTTAAATCTCCCTTTTTTGGGGGGGGGAGACTGAACCAAAACTCAGGCCCTGTGCATAAAGCAACACAATGTAAATGGCAGAAAGTGGCTGGCTGACATACGACAAACTAACAGGACTGAAGTATATCCACTTTGTGAGAATTTGAATCTCACTTTTTTGGGGGGAGACTGAACCAAAACTCAGGCCCGGTGTATATAACAATGCAATCTAAGTGGCAGAAAGTGGCTGGCTGATATACGACAAAGTAACAGAACTGCAGTATATCCACTTTGTGAGAATTTGAATCTCACTTTTTTGGGAGAGACTGAACCAAAACTCAGGCCCAATGTATAAAACAACACAATGTAAGTGGCAGAAAGTGGCTGGAAGATATATGGAAAAATACAAGGACTGTAGTACAATTTCAATCTTCCTACAATGATCTCAGGAAAAGTATGGCAGCAATAAAACGGACTGCTGCACACAAAAGTGTCGACAAATAAACAAGATAACTGTGCAGAATGGACCAACAGGATTTTTGCTTTTAAAAAAGCAGTTGGTTTGCACAGCGGCGTGCAAACAGCAATGCAGCCACCAGGGAGCCTTATAAGGCAGCCTAATAAGCTACAGAGCTGATGCACAAAATATAGTCTCCACTGTCCCTGCAAACAAATGGTGGTGTTGGACAGTGGAAATCGCTACAGCACAAGCAGTTTGGGGGTTAATCTTCCCTCCCTAACTATATCCTTTCTTCTGATGATGCTGGGCAACCTCTCCCTATGCTAAGATCGGCAGAAGTAAGATGGCGGTCGGCGTGCACGCCCCTTTATAGCCCCTGTGACACCGCAGAAAGCAAGCCAATCACTGTCATGCCCTTCTCTAAGATGGTGGGGACCAAGACCTTTGTCATCACGCTGCCCACACTCTGCGTCCTCCTTCATTGGCTGAAAAATGGCGCTGAAAGCGTCATATGAAACGCGACTTTTGCGCGCAGATCGGCGACCTCATGGCCGATCCCACACTAGGATCGGGTCGGGTTTCATGAAACCTGACTTTGCCGAAAGTCAACGATTTTTGAATTTGTCCGCTCCGTTTCGCTCAACCCTAATCATGACAATTTTTTACGGATCTGCAGACAACAGCCATGTGACTCTACCCTTCAGCTGATGTGCTGCCGACAACATGATATTCTAAGGTCTGGACAAAGAATTAATGATCGACAGCTTTCTATAGAAAGAGCTAAATGTATCACGTACAGAAAACAAGAAATGTAGTAGAGCTGGAATTCAAGGTTAGTTTTAACTGAGCTGAGAGAGTTAACTGTGAGTCCTTATGGCTTGGAGAGAAACTGATAGCACATTTGTATATACCTGATAACAATTACAGCATACTTTGTATCCTCAGAGGGAGTGTCTGCCAGTGAAAGTACAAAGGCCTTAATCACATTCCTCTGTGGTAATACGAGTTCTATAAAGGTTTCCCCTACACATCGCCCCTTTCATACATCGACTGATACTTCGAGTCTGTGCTTCAGCAGCTGAACGTGAATATTTCAACTCTTCGCCCATCTAACAGGTTTGAAAAACTCTTTTTCCTTGTGCAATATGACATTTTTACACACAGAAGCCTTATCTGCTCACTTTTTCAGTTTTGGGATCGCTTTTTGCCTTTTTCTTACTATGTCATTCAGAATGTTTGCTGAAAAATCATTTTATTAATGTAGATGAATTTGTCCAGTTGATATTTATGTATTCCTTTAGTAGTGCAAGCTGAGACGCCCAGCACACGTCAATTTAATTACCGTTCAGCACAACTCTGTAGAGTAATGCGCTACTTGTCTGGCATTTTAATTTGTTTGTGCAATTTCTGTAAAAGAAAAAAAGCAACTAAAGCCTCGGTTTTACATGAGAGTTTAATAGTAGCAATTTATATACTGTATGCAACAACATAATCTTGCATTTCACTGTACTCGAAAATCATTATTTTTTGTAAATGAAGTTATAACAGTGTATGTTACAGAGCTCACATTGTGCGAAGCTCCTGCCTTTACATGTATGTGCATGAACAATAACTTCCAAGCAGCTGTTTGAGGATTCAGATGATGCGTGTTTTGCAGTCAATCTCCCTGATGACTACTAATAATGGAATAGATTCATCTTTTTGTTCTAATCTTCTTTTGTACAGCAATCTCCAGTTTAGCATCAACTTGTGCAAAGTTATATTTATTATATCTCTAAGGTAGCAAACTTAATGTAAATTTGAGCAAATATTCTAAATTAACAACGTGACACCTCAAACAACCATTGATTATTTGATTCTACCATAATACTGACAACATTCTGGAAAGACATCAGCTGTAAGGATTCCACATGGTTTTATAATTCATGACTCCCTGCTAAGGTGACAAAGGTCCATCAAGTTCAACCCATCTTGACTAGTGATGAGCGAGTGTACTCGTTGCTCGGGTGTTTCCAAGCACACTCGGGTGGTCTCCGTTGTGGTTGACGAAGCTGCAAGATTTACGGCTGTTAGCCAGCCTGAGTACATGTGGGGCTTGCCTAGTTGCTAGGGAAACTGCCCATGTAATCAAGCTGTCTATCAGCTGTAAGTCATGCAGCTGAGGCAATGAAAACTAAATCTCCGATCAGTTACAAATACTCGGAGACCACCTGAGTGTGCTTGGGAAAATCCGAGCAACAAGTACACTCGCTCATTACTAATCTTGACCAATTATATACTTAAAACCAACAATGCCATTGGTTGTGAGAAATGCCCTTAGGCAATGCGAGAAAATTAAGCTAGTCTCTCGCATCAATACCTGACACTGCCGCCGGCACTCGGGACTGGAGTGTGCTGCTGCATATATTATTACTAGCTATTGAACCCGTTCTACGCCCGGGTGGCGAGCATTTATATTGGTATGTGGTTTCCATCCTGTCATGTGCTGCTCCATCCTGCGTCCCCATCCTGTCATGTGCTGCTCCATCCTGCGTCCCCATACTGCGCCCCCATCCTGTCATGAGCTGCTCCATCCTGCGCCCCCATTCTGTGCCCCCATTCTGACATGTGCTGCTCCATCCTGCGTCCCCATCCTGTCATGTGCTGCACCCATCCTGCGCCCCCATCCTGTCATGAGCTGCTCCATCCTGCGCCCCCATTCTGTGCCCCCATTCTGACATGTGCTGCTCCCATCCTGCGCCTCCATTCTGACATGTGCTGCTCCCATCCTGCGCCTCCATTCTGACATGTGCTGCTCCCATCCTGCGCCTCCATTCTGACATGTGCTGCTCCCATCCTGCACCTCCATTCTGACATTTGCTGCACCCATCCTGCGCCTCCATTCTGACATGTGCTGCACCCATCCTGCGCCCCTGTTCTGTCATGTGCTGCTCCCATCCTGCGCCCCTGTTCTGTCATGTGCTGCTGCCATCCTGCACCCCCGTTCTGTCATGTGCTGCTCTATTCTGTCATGTGCTGCCCCCATCTTGTGCCCCCGTTCTGTAATTTGCTGCTCCCATCCACATGCCCCATACGCTGCTCCATAAAGGTTTATGGCCCTCATAAGATGCTCCATAGTATATGCGCCATACACTGCTCCATAAAGGTTTATGGCCCCATAAGATGCTCCATAGTATATGCCCCCGTACACTGCTCCATAAAGGTTTATGGCCCCCATAACATGCTCCATGGTATTATATGCCCCCGTACACTGCTCCATAAAGGTTTATGGCCCCCATAAGATGCTCCATAGTATATGCGCCGTACACTGCTCCATAAAGGTTTATGGCCCCCATAACATGCTCCATGGTATTATATGCCCCCGTACACTGCTCCATAAAGGTTTATGGCCCCCATAAGATGCTCCATAGTATATGCCCCCGTACACTGCTCCATAAAGGTTTATGGCCCCCATAACATGCTCCATGGTATTATATGCCCCCGTACACTGCTCCATAAAGGTTTATGGCCCCCATAAGATGCTCCATAGTATATGCGCCGTACACTGCTCCATAAAGGTTTATGGCCCCCATAAGATGCTCCATAGTATATGCCCCCGTACACTGCTCCATAAAGGTTTATGGCCCCCATAAGATGCTCCATAGTATATGCCCCCGTACACTGCTCCATAAAGGTTTATGGCCCCCATAAGATGCTCCATAGTATATGCCCCGTACACTGCTCCATAAAGGTTTATGGCCCCCATAAGATGCTCCATAGTATATGCCCCCGTACACTGCTCCATAAAGGTTTATGGCCCCCATAACATGCTCCATGGTATTATATGCCCCCGTACACTGCTCCATAAAGGTTTATGGCCCCCATAAGATGCTCCATAGTATATGCCCCGTACACTGCTCCATAAAGGTTTATGGCCCCCATAAGATGCTCCATAGTATATGCGCCGTACACTGCTCCATAAAAGTTTATGGCCCCCATAAGATGCTCCATAGTATATGCGCCATACACTGCTCCATAAAGGTTTATGGCCCCCATAAGATGCTCCATAGTATATGC
This sequence comes from Ranitomeya imitator, assembly GCF_032444005.1. Classification (NCBI taxonomy): domain Eukaryota; kingdom Metazoa; phylum Chordata; class Amphibia; order Anura; family Dendrobatidae; genus Ranitomeya; species Ranitomeya imitator. The sequence goes on from NC_091291.1 coordinate 57,649,449, forward strand.
CCCCGTACACTGCTCCATAAAGGTTTATGGCCCCCATAAGATGCTCCATAGTATATGCCCCCGTACACTGCTCCATAAAGGTTTATGGCCCCCATAAGATGCTCCATAGTATATGCCCCTGTACACTGCTCCATAAAGGTTTATGGCCCCCATAACATGCTCCATGGTATTATATGCCCCGTACACTGCTACATTAAGGTTTATGGCCCCCATAACATGCTCCATGGTATTATATGCCCCCGTACACTGCTCCATTATGGTTGATGGCCCCATAAGATGCTCCATGGCATTATATGCCCCCGTACACTGCTCCATTATGGTTGATGGCCCCATAATAATAATATAATAATATAATATGTTGCATGGTATTATATGCCCCCGTACACTGCTCCATTATGGTTGATGGCCCCATAAGATGCTCCATGGTATATGCGCCGTACACTGCTCCATAAAGGTTTATGGCCCCCATAAGATGCTCCATGGTATTATATGCCCCCGTACACTGCTCCATAAAGGTTTATGGCCCCCATAAGATGCTCCATAGTATATGCGCCATACACTGCTGCATAAAGGTTTATGGCCCCCATAAGATGCTCCATAGTATATGCCCCCGTACACTGCTCCATAAAGGTTTATGGCCCCCATAACATGCTCCATGGTATTATATGCCCCGTACACTGCTACATTATGGTTGATGGCCCCATAAGATGCTCCATGGTATTATATGCCCCCGTACACTGCTCCATTATGGTTGATGGCCCCATAAGATGCTCCATGGTATTATATGCCCCCGTACACTGCTCCATTATGGTTGATGCCCCCATAGGATGCTCCATGGTATGATATGCCCCCGTACACTGCTCCATTATGGTTGATGGCCCCATAAGATGCTCCATGGTATTATATGCCCCTGTACACTGCTCCATTATGCTTGATGGCCCCATAAGATGCTCCATGGTATTATATGCCCCCGTACACTGCTCCATTATGGTTGATGGCCCCATAAGATGCTCCATGGTATTATATGCCCCCGTACACTGCTCCATTATGGTTGATGGCCCCATAAGATGTTCCATGGTATTATATGCCCCCGTACACTGCTCCATTATGGTTGATGGCCCCATAAGATGCTCCATGGTATTATATGCCCCAGTACACTGCTCCATTATGGTTGATGGCCCCCATAAGATGCTCCATGGTATTATATGCCCCCGTACACTGCTCCATTATGGTTGATGGCCCCATAAGATGCTCCATAGGATTATATGCCCCGTATGCTGCCGCGATATATAAAAAAAAAAAATACCATCCTCACCTATTGTCGCTGGGTGCCGAGTGCTGGGGGGCCTGAGCAGGCGGGGACACCGGCGCGCTGTGGGGGTCAGGTGCCGGAGTTGCCGCTCGCTCAGGCCCCCGACACTTGCTATATTCACCTGGCCCTGATCCAGCGCTGCGTGAGCTCCGTGTTCCGGCTCCTCTGGCTGTGACTGTTCAAGTCAGAGGGCGGCGCGTATTAAGCGCGTCATCACGCCTTCTGAACTGTGAACGTCATAGGCAGAGGACCCGGGAGACGGAGCCGCACGCAGCACTGGAACGGGGGACAGGTGAAAATACTTACCCTCCTGGCGCGTCCCTGCCTCTCCGGTGGAGATCGCGGTGTGCGTTCAGTGTTTACGCATACCGCGATCTACTGGGAGCGTCACTCTGTGGGGTCCAGACAGCGCCGGCGCTTGCGCTTGCGCAGTCTATAAAGGCTTTGGACAGAGTGACGCTCCCAGCATTATATTATAGATGCAGCTTAACGCTGCGGTCAGAATCGTTGGCAGCAGTGCCAGGAATTGGTGCGAGAGACTCACATGAGTTCCTCTCATTATAATGAAGTTGGGTCAATAAAACATTGCATAAATCAAGAAAAACGCACACCCAGTGCAAAATGTAAAATATTACTAATGAAATGCCAACAGAAGGCAGTGGCCGAAACGTGCGTAGGAGCACGCACCATCACACACAGGAGGTAATTTTTGTACTTGTTTGTTTCTTTGTAACTATTGTTCTTCACACTTTGAGAGGTATTCCACTTGGAAACTTGATTTTCCTATTTGTTTACAATATGCTGTGAAGAATTGGACTTTAGTTACTTGTATAGAACCAGAAACACATGGGCTACTTGCACATTGAACAAGTCTGTAGGAACCTGTTCGCACACCACCAAGAAACTTGAAGACAAAAGTGCACAGTAAGGTCAAAAATACTCTGTTGTAAAAATAATCACAGTAATAAGCAAGTGCTAGTCAAAAGATGGAAAAAAAATGTTCTCTTGTTTTTACAAGACTGGGGAGTCCACCACTCCTTTGTGGGTCATTTGCACTTAAGCTGTTCCATCCAGCATGTCCACATGGATATTTCCTCTCTGAACCCTGCTTATACAGGTACTATACAGATGATCAGGTTTTTAAATACATCAGATAGGGAATATATACATTAGTTAGGACTGCTCTATAATAGTGATACAAAATTATGTCCCCTTTTAAAATAAAGATAATGTGGCTGACCTCATTCTGCTTCCAGCAATAGACAGTACAATACAGCAGTTATAGGAGGCAAATTGTGCAAAATTTTAATGAACCCAATTGCAAACCTAATTTTTTGCCAAAATTGCATGCACTTAAGTAAGAAAAAAATGTCCTCCCTAATAGTGGACAACACCTTTAAGACATAATATCTGCAATTATTAACTCTTGTGGTCAGGCATCCAAAAGCTTCACTGCTGTAACTGTAAAGAACCCTTTTCTATTTAAATGCTTGAATTGTCTTTACTCCAGAAGTAATATATGTCCTTTGCCCTTCATAAAGTCTGTAGAAGGAATAAGTCATCACTTTTTTTTAATAGAAACTTCCAAATGACGGACACACATTTATTCCTTAAAGGCACGGATGATTGACCTCGTGGAGACCAAAACATCCAACACTGCGGAGACACCATCACGTGTTTCTCAATGCAGTGATCCAGAACACTGCCCCCAAATATGCAAATGCAAGTAGAGGAGCTGCGGAGACACCATCACGTGTTTCTCAACGCAGGCAGTGAATAGCCAGGCCTTTCACCGGGAAGGAACAACCAAGGGAAGGGCAGCATCCAATAAAGGAAAACATCCAATAAAGGAAAACCACCTATGCCAAGCCTGGCTATTCACTGCCTGCGTTGAGAAACACGTGATGGTGTCTCCGCAGCTCCTCTACTTACACATTTATTCCTTGTCAGTAAACATTTAAGATTCTTTTTAAAATATAGCTAGAACAATTTATTAACTTTTCCTCTCTTTAAAAAAATATGTAATGTAAGCATCTATTAAGTCAACCTAATATATAGAATGTAAAATGCTTCATTTTTATGTTTGGATGTGTGTATACTTTTAATATAAAAGGTATACATGTCACTGGACTGCTATTCATTAATAGGTATGTTTACTTTGTAACCAAAGACATCAGAGATTGGGAAGGGCCTTATAGCATCTGTATACCTATAGTATATGTCTTTCTTGTAGCCAATACGGAATTTACTACCTAGATAAATGGTGTTATATGCCAGTACTGTAGAAAAAGACATCAAAGTCATGAACTGCACATTGAAATATCATACGCTGATCTAATAACGCTAGGCAAAAATTTACAAAACTGAATATGAGGTTCTTAGTTTAACATCTTGATTAGAATATATCAAGCCCAGAACCATATCATGGTGAACCTCTCAGTAGGTCCCTAAGAGGGTTCTAATGACCTTGGACGCTCATCCAGGTGAAGTGAATTGCAGTGCATGGACCTATCAGGTCTGTGCACGTCAATACATGCTGCCAGCCAGAGGCCAGCAGCTGACATTGGCATGCATGTGACGGTGCGCAGGACAGTGACATCATGAACTTCATTCACTTGCATGCTGAATTCAACTGTCGACATCAGAAGAGCATGCCACGTGATGGGGGAGCAACGGGGAGGTGAGTATAATGGTTTATTATTTTCTATGCAATAAACAACAGTAGCAAAATTGTGTACATAAAGCAGAATGGGTCCCAGGCTAAAGGATAAGTGACCTATTACCTGGATGGGGCCCACAATAAGGAACATAAGCCAAGTGTAAAAATGTTACTCACCTGGGAGCGTTCTGAGGTATTACAGGAACTGTTCCTAGTTAAACTCTGGCTGGTTTAATGCAGTCTCATAAAACACATCATAATAATTCAAATATAGCCCTTGCTCAGCATAAAGAAAAAGATAAAGCAAACAGTACATACAATAGTGCTGGTTATAGTACTTGTACTTGACTATAGTAAATATGCAAATTTGCCTCTTCTGAGAAAAAGAGGACTTAAACTTTATAACGCCACCTGTTGGAAGTAGCGATCCTACAAGTCACAATCAACCCCTTAACGGCACTCAATCCAGGAGGTGAGTGATACGAGGATGAGGCCCAGGCAGGATAAAGGACATAAATTACCAGGATGAGGGATACATATATCCAGAAAGGAGGCTATATATATATCTTGCACCAGGGCCCTTTGGACTCTAGTTATGCCACTGGTCCCTAACATTTGGTTCTGTTAGGTTGGGATTGTAACAATTGGATCTGGGATGCCTAAATCTCATGCCATTATAAAAGACTAGCTATTGAACCCGTTCTACGCCCGGGTGGCGAGCATTTATATTGGTATATGGTCTCCATCAAGTGCTGCTGCCATCCTGCACCCGTTCTGTCATGTGCTGCTGCCATCCTGCGCCCGTTCTGTCATGTGCTGCTCCCATCCTGTGCCCGTTCTGTCATGTGCTGCTGCCATCCTGCGCCCGTTCTGTCATGTGCTGCTGCCATCCTGCGCCCGTTCTGTCATGCGCTGCTGCCATCCTGCGCCTGTTCTGTCATGTGCTGCTCCCATCCTGCTGCCATCCTGCGCCCGTTATGTCATGCGCTGCTGCCATCCTGCGCCCGTTCTGTCATGTGCTGCTGCCATCCTGCGCCCGTTCTGTCATGTGCTCCTGCCATCCTGCGCCCGTTCTGTCATGTGCTGCTGCCATCCTGCGCCCGTTCTGTCATGCGCTGCTGCCATCCTGCGCCTGTTCTGTCATGTGCTGCTCCCATCCTGCTGCCATCCTGCGCCCGTTATGTCATGCGCTGCTGCCATCCTGCGCCCGTTCTGTCATGTGCTGCTGCCATCCTGCGCCCGTTCTGTCATGTGCTGCTGCCATCCTGCGCCCGTTCTGTCATGTGCTGCTGCCATCCTGCGCCCGTTATGTCATGCGCTGCTGCCATCCTGCGCCCGTTCTGTCATGTGCTGCTGCCATCCTGCGCCCGTTCTGTCATGTGCTGCTGCCATCCTGCGCCCGTTCTGTCATGTGCTGCTGCCATCCTGCGCCCGTTCTGTCATGCGCTGCTGCCATCCTGCGCCTGTTCTGTCATGTGTTGCTCCCATCCTGCTGCCATCCTGCGCCCGTTATGTCATGCGCTGCTGCCATCCTGCGCCCGTTCTGTCATGTGCTGCTGCCATCCTGCGCCCATTCTGTCATGTGCTGCTGCCATCCTGCGCCCGTTCTGTCATGTGCTGCTGCCATCCTGCGCCCGTTCTGTCATGTGCTGCTCCCATCCTGTGCCCGTTCTGTCATGCGCTGCTGCCATCCTGCGCCCGTTCTGTCATGTGCTGGTGCCATCCTGCGCCCGTTCTGTCATGTGCTGCTGCCATCCTGCGCCTGCTCTGTCATGTGCTGCTCCCATCCTGCTGCCATCCTGCGCCCGTTATGTCATGCGCTGCTGCCATCCTGCGCCCGTTCTGTCATGTACTGCTGCCATCCTGCGCCCGTTCTGTCATGTGCTGCTGCCATCCTGCGCCCGTTCTGTCATGTGCTGCTCCCATCCTGTGCCCGTTCTGTCATGTGCTGCTGCCATCCTGCGCCCGTTCTGTCATGTGCTGCTGCCATCCTGCGCCCGTTCTGTCATGCGCTGCTGCCATCCTGCGCCTGCTCTGTCATGTGCTGCTCCCATCCTGCTGCCATCCTGCGCCCGTTATGTCATGCGCTGCTGCCATCCTGCGCCCGTTCTGTCATGTGCTGCTGCCATCCTGCGCCCGTTCTGTCATGTGCTGCTGCCATCCTGCGCCCGTTCTGTCATGTGCTGCTGCCATCCTGCGCCCGTTCTGTCATGTGCTGCTGCCATCCTGCGCCCGTTCTGTCATGCGCTGCTGCCATCCTGCGCCCTTTCTGTCATGTGTTGCTCCCATCCTGCTGCCATCCTGCGCCCGTTATGTCATGCGCTGCTGCCATCCTGCGCCCGTTCTGTCATGTGCTGGTGCCATCCTGCGCCCGTTCTGTCATGTGCTGCTGCCATCCTGCGCCCATTCTGTCATGTGCTGCTGCCATCCTGCGCCCGTTCTGTCATGTGCTGCTGCCATCCTGCGCCCGTTCTGTCATGTGCTGCTCCCATCCTGCTGCCATCCTGCGCCCGTTATGTCATGCGCTGCTGCCATCCTGCGCCCGTTCTGTCATGTGCTGCTGCCATCCTGCGCCCGTTCTGTCATGTGCTGCTGCCATCCTGTGCCCGTTCTGTCATGTGCTGCTGCCATCCTGCGCCCGTTCTGTCATGTGCTGCTGCCATCCTGCGCCCGTTCTGTCATGTGCTGCTCCCATCCTGCGCCACTATTGTATTATATGCCCCCGTATGCTGCTGCCATATAAAAAAAAAAAATATACCATACTCACCTATCGTCCGGCTCCACTGCAGGTGTGTCTTCAAGAAAATGGCGCTGGAAAGCGCGGACTGCGCAGGCGCCGATTCCGGCAGCAGGAATCGGCGCCTGCGCAGTCCGCGCTTTCCGGCGCCATTTTCTTGAACACACACTCCGGCTCCTCTACCTGTGACTGGACTCTGTCACAGCAGAGGAGCCGGAAGACGGAGCCGCACGCAGCGCTGGAACGGAGGACAGGTGAAAATACTTACCCTCCCTCCTGGCGCGTCCACGGTCCCTGACTCTCCGGTGGAGATCGCGGTAGGCGTTCAGTGCTTACGCATACCGCGATCACCTGGGAGCGTCACTCTGTGGGGGCCAGACTGCGCCGGCGCTTGCTCCTGCGCAGTCTATAAAGGCTTCGGACAGAGTGACGCTCCCAGCGTTATATTATAGATCCCAGACCACAGTGATCACAAGCACATAAACTTTTTTCTTTACATGAGTATTCCTTTTAAAAATGGCAGTCCTTACACATAGTTGCATAGCTGTGGTTGTATAATAGGAATGTATCATGTAGGTTTATGATAATGTCTATAGTAGATCAATAGTTAGTATTTTTCCTTTAATCTATACTTTGCTCAAACGTTGCATCAGTTTTGTGTGGTTTTGTCATTTCCAGCGGAGGAGATAAGGGCGGGCAGGGGCCTTAAATGCAATCTGCTCACAGATATGGACAGACCTCATGACTAGATTTTCTGTTGTAAACAGTATTGTGATCATTTCCTCTTCAAAACGGTGGAAGGAGTCCATATTTCCAGCTACTTTATATCTCACATACTGTATGTAATGTACACTGTTAAATGCAGTATTTCAGTCAGAGATGTAGTTAAATGTTGAGCAAGGGCAGTCGGGTAGAAGTGAAACACATCTGGGTCCAATCCCAAATTTTGCACAGATTTCTGCATACACCTGCCATTGAGGTTTGTACAATGTAATCCACACCTCCCACTATATAGCCCTAGCAATAGCAAGGGCACATTTGAGTTGTTTTACTAACAAGAATCAACACTCGACAGACAACACTAGTACAATCAGATGTGAAGAGGCAGGCGGAACATTAATATACAGTGACTTACAGGAAACATTTACTGTGATTGGAGCGCTTCTCTTCTCCGCCTGCTCCAGACCTTCACAATGACTTCTTTCGGCTACAACTACAAAATATGCAGCACAGATGTCTTCAGCTCGTCGCTTTTACAGCATATTCACACTGTGTTCAAAATGCCTCCAGGTAAAAATATGTCCCACACTGTGCCATTGAATGCATATATGCTCCTCAATGTATCACGACTCACTAGAATAAAAAACGTACCTCATAATGCACCCTCAAATTTTGTTTATTTATATAGTGCCACTAATTCCGAAGCCCTTTACAAACATTACTGGCATTGTCCCCATTGGGGCTCACAAGCTAGATTCCATATCAGTATGTCTTTGGAATGTGAGAGGAAACCGGAGAACCCGGAGGAAACCCACGCAAACACTGGGAGAACATACAAACTCCTTGCAGATGCTGTCCTTGGTGGTGGGATTTGCACCCAAGACCCCAACGCTGAAAGGCTGCAGTGCTAACAAGTGTCCCCAATAAAAACAGTTTTCCTCACTGTCCTAACTGAATACAAATATGCCCAACAAAGTGCTCCAAGAATAAATGATTACCCAGTACGCTCCCTAAATATATACCGAATTAGCGACAGTGCTTTACTATAGTAACATAGTAACATAGTTAGTAAGGCCGAAAAAAGACATTTGTCCATCCAGTTCAGCCTATATTCCATCATAATAAATCCCCAGATCTACGTCCTTCTACAGAACCTAATAATTGTATGATACAATATTGTTCTGCTCCAGGAAGACATCCAGGCCTCTCTTGAACCCCTCGACTGAGTTCGCCATCACCACCTCCTCAGGCAAGCAATTCCAGATTCTCACTGCCCTAACAGTAAAGAATCCTCTTCTATGTTGGTGGAAAAACCTTCTCTCCTCCAGACGCAAAGAATGCCCCCTTGTGCCCGTCACCTTCCTTGGTATAAACAGATCCTCAGCGAGATATTTGTATTGTCCCCTTATATACTTATACATGGTTATTAGATCGCCCCTCAGTCGTCTTTTTTCTAGACTAAATAATCCTAATTTCGCTAATCTATCTGGGTATCGTAGTTCTCCCATCCCCTTTATTAATTTTGTTGCCCTCCTTTGTACTCTCTCTAGTTCCATTATATCCTTCCTGAGCATCGGTGCCCAAAACTGGACTCAGTACTCCATGTGCGGTCTAACTAAGGATTTGTACAGAGGCAGTATAATGCTCTCATCATGTGTATCCAGACCTCTCTTAATGCACCCCATGATCCTGTTTACCTTGGCAGCTGCTGCCTGGCACTGGCTGCTCCAGGTAAGTTTATCATTAACTAGGATCCCCAAGTCCTTCTCCCTGTCAGATTTACCCAGTGGTTTCCCGTTCAGTGTGTAATGGTGATATTGATTCCTTCTTCCCATGTGTATAACCTTACATTTATCATTGTTAAACCTCATCTGCCACCTTTCAGCCCAAGTTTCCAACTTATCCAGATCCATCTGTAGCAGAATACATATATACATTTAATTTGCCAATGGTCCCTCTAAATACAAAATTAGCCACTGGTCTCCTTGAATATATAACTAGCCACTGTGTCTGTAAGTATAAATTTAGCAGCTGTGTCCTCTTAAAATCCTATTAGACATTTGTTGACTGATAGCCTGTGTTTGCTGTCTGCAGAGATTGAGGTGCTCATGTAATGTTGAATAACAAGGGTCCACTTAAATAGACCAACCGGTAGAACTAAACTACCACCAATCAGTAAACCTTCACTGATCAGTGGTTGTTCAAAAGCCTGTGTAAACATGCAGACCACAATATCTGAGAGCTGTAAGAGATCGCTCAGTGCCAATCCTGTGTATACAATATGATGAGCTGCCAAGAACGATGATCTTTTGCGAGGTGCAAAAACATCAATCGTGATGAAAGAACATTTTGATCTCAAGTTATCAGCAGCCTGTTTATACTGAAAGATTAGAGTGAAGGAATGTTATTCTGAACAGTTCTTGTTCATGCTTATCTTTCAGTGTAAATGCAGCTTAAGAATCTGCAAGATAATACAGTAGATGTGACAAGACTTATAGTGGGCAGAGCGCCATGCACTTCAACACTTCCTCATACTTAGAAGAAAAAAAATTGGCCGAATCCTGTGTATTCATTCTAAAATCTTAATAAATAAACTATATACAGTGCCTACAAGTAGTATTCAACCCCCTGCAGATTTAGCAGGTTTAATAAGATGCAAATAAGTTAGAGCCTTCAAACTTCAAACAAGAGCAGGATTTATTAACAGATGCATAAATCTTACAAACCAAAAAGTTTTGTTGCTCAGTTAAATTTTTATAAATTTTAAACATAAAAGTGTGGGTCAATTATTATTCAACCCCTAGGTTTAATATTTTGTGGAATAACCTTTGTTTGCAATTACAGCTAATAATCGTCTTTTATAAGACCTGATCAGGCCGGCACAGGTCTCTGGAGTTATCTTGGCCCACTCCTCCATGCAGATCTTCTCCAAGTTATCTAGGTTCTTTGGGTGTCTCATGTGGACTTTAATCTTGAGCTCCTTCCACAAGTTTTCAATTGGGTTAAGGTCAGGAGACTGACTAGGCCACTGCAACACCTTGATTTTTTGCCTCTTGAACCAGGCCTTGGTTTTCTTGGCTGTGTGCTTTGGGTCGTTGTCTTGTTGGAAGATGAAATGACGACCCATCTTAAGATCCTTGATGGAGGAGCGGAGGTTCTTGGCCAAAATCTCCAGGTAGGCCGTGCTATCCATCTTCCCATGGATGCGGACCAGATGGCCAGGCCCCTTGGCTGAGAAACAGCCCCACAGCATGATGCTGCCATAACCATGCTTGACTGTAGGGATGGTATTCTTGGGGTCGTATGCAGTGCCATCCAGTCTTCAAACGTCACGTGTGTGGTTGGCACCAAAGATCTCAATCTTGGTCTCATCAGACCAGAGAACCTTGAACCAGTCAGTCTCAGAGTCCTCCAAGTGATCATGAGCAAACTGTAGACGAGCCTTGACTTGACGCTTTGAAAGTAAAGGTACCTTACGGGCTCATCTGGAACGGAGACCATTGCGGTGGAGTACGTTACTTATGGTATTGACTGAAACCAATGTCCCCACTGCCGTAAGTTCTTCCCGGAGCTCCTTCCTTGTTGTCCTTGGGTTAGCCTTGACTCTTCGGACAAGCCTGGCCTCGGCACGGGAGGAAACTTTCAAAGGCTGTCCAGGCCGTGGAAGGCTAACAGTAGTTCCATAAGCCTTCCACTTCCAGATGATGCTCCCAACAGTGGAGACAGGTAGGCCCAACTCCTTGGAAAGGGTTTTGTACCCCTTGCCAGCCTTGTGACCCTCCATGATTTTGTCTCTGATGGCCTTGGAATGCTCCTTTGTCTTTCCCATGTTGACCATGTATGAGTGCTGTTCACAAGTTTGGGGAGGGTCTTAAATAGTCAGAAAAGGCTGGAAAAAGAGATAATTAATCCAAACATGTGAAGCTCATTGTTCTTTGTGCCTGAACTACTTCTTAATACTTTAGGGGAACCAAACAGAATTCTGGTGGGTTCAGGGGTTAAATAATAAATGACCCTCTGAAAAGACTTTTCACAATTTAAAAAAAAAAAAAAGAAATAACATTCTTTTTTGCTGCAGTGCATTTCACACTTCCAGGCTGATCTATAGTCCAAATGTCACAATGCCAATTTAATTCCAAATGTGTAAACCTGCTAAATCTGCAGGGGGTTGAATACTACTTGTAGGCACTGTACATATTCTAGAATACCCGATGCGTTAGAATCGGGCTACCATCTAGTATGTATTTAAATATATATGAGTAACAATATATATCTCGATATCTCTCTCCGTGTGTGTGTATATATATATATATATATATATATATATATATATATATATATATATATATATATATATATATACTCTGTTTACAAAATATATGCAGGGCAACCCAGATACGAATGATAAGTATGAGAAATTAAATGTAGAAAAATAGAAGAAAAAAAGGGGATAGGAATACACCGGCGCTCCCAGAGAAAGTAGGTCGAAAGCTGGTGGTGCCTAGACAGCTCCTGTGCTATATCTGTCATGTGTCAAAGGAAAAAAATGTATGGAAATCAGGTCACCGCGCTAACCAAATATAAGAAGGTTCAATAAGCAAGTTTTACCATGAGCACACTTGAGTGAATCCCAGGGTGTTAGTAAACATGTAAATGAACAACCAATCCAGATAAAAAATCAATAACCTACTAACAGGTAGCCACCAACAGTGGTGACGGCCGGTATTGAGATATATATAAATGGCTACAGCTACCAATGATACTCGACTAATTGGCAATTTGGTCCAGCTCGGCACCCGTCCCCCGCTCTTTGCTTTCCATTCTAGGTGACGTCACACAGACCACACCCCCTTCATTCACCGCTTCCATCTAGCGGCGCTTCTTCGGCCCACATGTGCCGCTCAGTGGTGCTCTAGGTGTGTGGCGGCTGAGCACTAACAGGGGAGGACGCTCCCCAAACAAGTGAGTGGCTCTGCCACCCCACACCGCCGCTTTGACCTCTCGGCTTTGGATACACAAGCCGCAGGTCACTCCTTTTTAACACACCATCTCCTCGGAGCAGTTTCAGCACTAACACTGCAGTTATGCTACATCAGTAAGTGTTTGCTTTGCTTTACTTTATACCGTACTTTCTCTGGGAGCGCCGGTGTGTTCCTATCCTCATTTTTTCTTCTATTTTTTCTACATTTACTTCCTCATACTTATCATTCGTATCTGGGTTGCCCTGCATATATTTTGTAAACAGAGTATATATACAGTTAGGGCCAGAAATATTTGGACAGTGACACAAGTTTTGTTATTTTAGCTGTTTACAAAAACATGTTCAGAAATACAATTATATATATAATATGGGCTGAAAGTGCACACTCCCAGCTGCAATATGATAGTTTCCACATCCAAATCGGAGAAAGGGTTTAGGAATCATAGCTCTGTAATGCATAGCGTCCTCTTTTTCAAGGGACCAAAAGTAATTGGACAATGGACTCTAAGGGCTGCAATTAACTCTGAAGGCGTCTCCCTCGTTAACCTGTAATCAATGAAGTAGTTAAAAGGTCAGGGGTGGATTCCAGGTGTGTGGTTTTGCATTTGGAAGCTGTTGCTGTGAGCAGACAACATGCGGTCAAAGGAACTCTCAATTGAGGTGAAGCAAAACATCCTGAGGCTGAAAAAAAAGAATAAATCCATCAGAGAGATAGCAGACATGCTTGGAGTAGCAAAATCAACAGTTGGGTACATTCTGAGAAAAAAGGAATTGACTGGTGAGCTTGGGAACTCAAAAAGGCCTGGGCGTCCACGGATGACAACAGTGGTGGATGATCGCCGCATACTTAATTTGGTGAAGAAGAACCCGTTCACAACATCAACTGAAGTCCAGAACACTCTCAGTGAAGTAGGTGTATCTGTCTCTAAGTCAACAGTAAAGAGAAAACTCCATGACAGTAAATACAAAGGGTTCACATTTAGATGCAAACCATTCATCAATAACAAAAATAGACAGGCCAGAGTTAAATTTGCAGAAAAACACCTCAAGAAGCCAGCTCAGTTCTGGAAAAGTATTCTATGGACAGATGAGACAAAGATCAACCTGTACCAGAATGATGGGAAGAAAAAAGTTTGGAGAAGAAAGGGAACGGCACATGATCCAAGGCACACCACATCCTCTGTAAAACATGGTGGAGGCAACGTGATGGCATGGGCATGCATGGCTTTCAATGGCACTGGGTCACTTGTGTTTATTGATGACATAAGAGCAGACAAGAGTAGCCGGATGAATTCTGAAGTGTACCGGGATATACTTTCAGCCCAGATTCAGCCAAATGCTGCAAAGTTGATTGGACGGCGCTTCATAGTACAGATGGACAATGACCCCAAGCATACAGCCAAAGCTACCCAGGAGTTCATGAGTGCCAAAAAGTGGAACATTCTGCAATGGCCAAGTCAATCTCCAGATCTAAACCCAATTGAGCATGCATTTCACTTGCTCAAATCCAGACTTAAGACGGAAAGACCCACAAACAAGCAAGACCTGAAGGCTGCGGCTGTAAAGGCCTGGCAAAGCATTAAGAAGGAGGAAACCCAGCGTTTGGTGATGTCCATGGGTTCCAGACTTAAGGCAGTGATTGCCTCCAAAGGATTTGCAACAAAATATTGAAAATAAAAATATTTTGTTTGGGTTATGTTTATTTGTCCAATTACTTTTGACCTCCTAAAATGTGGAGTGTTTGTAAAGAAATGTGTACAATTCCTACATTTTCTATCAGATATTTTTGTTCAACCCTTCAAATTAAACGTTACAATCTGCACTTGAATTCTGTTGTAGAGGTTTCATTTCAAATCCAATGTGGTGGCATGCAGAGCCCAACTCGCGAAAATTGTGTCACTGTCCAAATATTTCTGGCCCTAACTGTATATATATATATATATATATATATATATATACACACACAAACGGAGAGAGATATCTAGATATATATTGTATATACTCATATATATTTAAATACATACTAGATGGTAGCCCGATTCTAACGCATCGGGTATTCTAGAATATGTATATAGTTTATTTATTAAGATTTCAGAATAATACATTGAATACACAGGATTCGGCCAATTAGCACGTGTGGTTCAAATCCCGCACCAATTCGCGACCGGACTGTGCCTGTCGCTGATTGTTCGGGGCTGGCCACGTAATATATAGCACAGCCACGTAGTATATAACAGCCCATGTAGTAAATAGCACAGCCACATAGTAAATAGCACAGCCACGTAGTATATAGCACAGCCACATAGTATATAGCACAGCCATGTAGTATATAGCACAGCCACGTAGTATATAACACAGCCCACAGAGTTTATAGCACAGCCCACGGAGTGTATAACAGTTCACATAGCATATAACACAGCCCACGTAGTATATAACAGCCCACATAGTGTATAGCACAGCCCACGTAGTATATAGCACAGCCCACATAGTATATAGCACAGCCCACATAGTATATAGCACGTAGTATACTGCACAGCCCACGGAGTATATTGCACAGCCCACGGAGTATATAGCACAGCCCATATATTATGTAGCAATGTGGGCATCATATCCCCGTTAAAAAAAGAATTAAAATAAAAAATAGTTATATACTCACCTTCCGTTGGCCCCCGGATCCAGTCGAAGCGTTTACTGATGCTCCATGCGTGCTCCGGTCCCAAGATTGCATTGCGGAATTGCGAGATGATGACATAGTGGTCTCGCGAGACCGCTACATCATCATCTCGCAAGATGGCAATGCATGGGCAGCATCAATAGTAAAAAGTTGGTCACACATAGTTAATAGCAGCATTAACAGAATGCGTTACACCGCGGCATAACGTGGTCCGCTAACGCTGCCATTAACCCTGTGTGAGCGCTGACTGCGGGGAGTATGGAGCAGGTGCTGACTGCGGGGAGTTAGGAGCGGCCATTTTGCCGCCGGACTGTGCCCGTCGCTGATTGGTCATGGCTATTTTGCCACGACCAATCAGCGACTTGGGATTTCCGTTACAGATAGACAGACAGAAAGACGGAAGTGACCCTTAGACAATTATATAGTAGATTTATGTGTGTATATACTGTATGTGTGGATATATATATATATATATATATATATATATATATATGCAGTATCACGCTGGAGTTTACGGGGCCCACCAGTGACATTGACTTGACTTTGGGGTTCACTGTTCAGCTACTGTACATTCAATTATTACTCTCATCATCACATATTTAGCCATGATTCAATGCTGTATAATAATAAACTGGGTTATTTGCTATACGATTAATGAGATCATGTACATAGTAAATATAGTAGTGTATTATGCCAAGTACTGCTCATATGGGGAAGTTCAGGCCCCACTCCTGCGCTACGGTTCCACTGCGGGCCAGTGCAAGTCTGCGTATATATGGTGTACATATATATCCTTTATGTACCGTAATCACTGTGCTCACTGGGACAGGTATTGATAGGTCTCCAGGGTCATCCCTATCACCCCTGTTATTCAGCTGTTGAAGGGATCTGCAGAGATTGAGGTTCCAAAATAAAGCTGATGTATAACAATGGGGCTGTAGAAATAAGACCATATAAAAGTGCTACGTAAGTGGTTTAATTATATAAAATTGGTCAGCACTAAAGGCCCCTTCACATTAAGCGACGCTGCAGCGATACCGACAACGATCCGGATCGCTGCAGCGTCGCTGTTTGGTCGCTGGAGAGCTGTCACACAGACCGCTCTCCAGCGACCAACGATGCCGGTAACCAGGGTAAACATCGGGTAACTAAGCGCAGGGCCGTGCTTAGTTACCCGATGTTTACCCTGGTTACCAGTGAAGACATCGCTGGATCGGTGTCACACACGCCGATCCAGCGATGTCCGCGGGAGATCCAGCGACGAAATAAAGTTCTGGACTTTGTTCAGCGACCAACGATCTCCCAGCAGGGGCCTGATCGTTGGTCGCTGTCACACATAACGATTTCATTAACGATATCGTTGCTACGTCACAAAATGCAACGATATCTTTAACAATATCGTTATGTGTGAAGGTACCTTAAGTAAGAGGTTAAATAGGATTACAGGTAAATAGATAACAATCCTCTGGCTCTTGTACAAGCTGCTGTTGACTGAACTTTGGCCCCATGAACACTGATTATGACACCATATCTGCACTGTCACAATGCTCAGAGGAGGAGCACCTAAATTCCTCTGCTGCGTGCTGCATCTTCTCGCCAAGTCTGCCTGTTGTTTCATGCACTCTGCCCTTTTTATCTTCCCTCCGCCCCTGCTGTCAATTGCAAAGGTTGGTCCAGGTCTCTAAGCTTTCCCCCAGACAACAAAGGTGACAGTCTCGACAGTTCTGGCACCGGCGTGTAAAGATACCCCCGATCCAGGCTCTCTTCTTACACGGTTTCCACAGAACAACAGAATGGTGATGATGGAGAATATTTTTTACTCCATGTTCTCCTCAAGTGTGATTTGAATAACCCACCCCATTCTCTTGAATGAGAGCATACACAGTTGCCTGCACCTAGCTATGAAAGATAAAAGAATTGGAAACGCTTATTGAACTTTCAGAAAGAATTCATTGATGGATTCTTGATTAACCAATTCTGTAGCCAGCAATAGATTTTGCAATAGACAGCAAATAGTGCAGAAATTTTTAAGAAACCTAAAGACAAAAATTATTTTTCCACCAAAAATACATGCATTTATATAAGAAAAAATTGTTCTCAAAGTGGACATTCCAGAAAAAAAGGCAATTCCAGACAGCAAAATACTTATAAAATTGTTTGTATAAAAGAAGTTACCCATAGTATAATAAGGCTAAGATTTTACTTCCAGAATAGTGTAGTTAATACACGTAGTAATGACCATACTGTTACTGAGGTTTCGAGGGTATCACTGCAGAGCACCTTGACCCATAACTGCCCTGAGGCCGGTTTCACACATCCTGATATTTCCAGTACCGGAAGAACCAGTACCGAAAATATCAGTGTCCGTGTGTCCATGTGTGTACTATGTGTGGCACACGTGTGGCAACCATGTGCCGCCCGTGTGCCGCATCAGTACCACACGGCTGGCCGCCGGGGAAGTAGCACTACTGTAAGTGCTGTTCCCCGGTGGCTGGTGCTGAACGTGCCTGTCATTTGTTCTCCCCTGCTTGGCCGACGTGCAGGGGAGAATAAATGAATGAGAAGCTGCGAGCACAGACTCGGTGACGTTACCACTAGTTACTGAGCCTGTGCACACAGCTTCTCATTCATTCTACCCTGCTCGCACTGCTCGCCATCAGCGCAGGACAGAAAGGATGACAGCTGTCTTCAGCACCAGCCGCTGGGAAGCAGCTCTTACAGTAGCGCTGCTTCCCTGGCTGCCGTCCGTGCTCACAGAGGACAATATGCACTGTTCTCCGTGTGCACGTGTGTGGCATGTTTTGCGGCCTGTGTGTCCGGGTAAAAAAGGACATGGCTGCATGTTTTGCACACAGACACACAATCCGTGAAAACACGCTGACGTGCGTAAACCCATTCATTTGATTAAACTGTCACTACATGTACCGGAGACACTGACGTGTGAAAGAGGCCTTATGTTGTAAGAGCAGAGAGTATAGAGTAATAAAACCCTTACCAACACTGTTTTTAAGTATTTAGCCAAACAGAGCGTTATACTAATACACACTCCCTGACAGAAGTTATGTCGCTTATCCATGTTATGTAAATAAAAGCTTATAACCTGACGTTAAACTCATCCATTGGTTGTATAAATTATTCTTTTGAAAGCTGAAACCCTCCGAAATGTGGTTTAGGTTAAGAAAATAATTTGGCATCAATGCAGAAATATTGATCAGTTAATGGACATAGAATGGTCTGGTTTTGGCAAGACAAAAGTTTTGTTGCCTGGTCACGCAATTCGCGGTATCGGAATTCCGATACGGAGTTCCGATACTTTCTCAATATTGGAAACCGGAATCGGAAGTTCCCATAATTCAATGAGCCTGTTTGATTTAATTCAGGCAATGAGGAAGCCTAAGAAGTGTGGGCACATCTTGTTATGCATGTTAGTCATGTAACTACTGGCATGGCTGTGATTGGCTGCTGAAATGATGTCATGATGCACTATAAAAGTCGCCGCCGCCATTTTGGGTTCACTCTGCTGTGAATTCAGTTAGGGACTGGAAGCTGTGTTCTGACTGAGGGCCAGTTTGAGTTTGCTTCATTGTGCTTTACCCAAGCTAATTTAGCAAGCGCTGTGTGAGAACCTTGTTTTTGCCTTGCAGCGCTGTTCACGGCTGTCTGCAAGGTCTCTCTGTGTGAGTGCAGCTCAATCTGTAGTCTGTTCTGAAGCCACAGCCAGTTGTAGACAGCTCAGTGTGCGTCACTGCCTCATACTGTTCCATTGTCCTTTTTCAATTAGTGCTGCCTGCTGCACATTTTGTCCTGATTTATCCTATTAGTGGGTTTCCATTCATATCCTGCTAGATTGTGGAAAAACACTATATAGGAGTACATAAGGAGATTTTTTAGGCCTTGCAGTGCCGTTCACGGCTGTCTGCAAGGTCTTTGTGTGAGTTCAGCTCACGCTGTAGTCTTTTCTGCGAAAAAAAACAAAAAGTTAATGAAGTTGACCAAACACTCCACTTTACAGTTGTGTAGGCCACATTAGCTCATATTAAAGTCTAGTCCACACTTTATAAAATTAGTGTTTCTTATACCTGTTAGCAGCTGTTCAGAAATAAGCACACCAAGCCCTTAGTACTTTTCTGCCTATCTTTATCAGTCTACCAAGATGAAGAAGGCACGGAGTAAGGCACATGGGCGTGGAGTTTCTGCAGGGAGAGGACTTGGGGATTCTGTGCCTGCTGCGGGCATCGGTGACTCATCAACCCCCAGTTTTAGCAGGGAACAGTCTTGCATGTGCAGCTTTGTAGGAGCTCGCCGTACCCCGCTGCTGCGGAATGAACAAATTGAAGACGTTATCGGATGGATGGCAGCTAAAGCATTGACTTCAATTAGTGCCACATCCTCTCAGGCACAGAGCACTGAAGAGCACCCTTCTGTCTCTTCACCACCTGCCAAATTGCCCAGGCAGTCAGAGAGTCCAGGACAGGAGCCATCTCTACTTCTGTTCTCTGAATCTCTTGGCTTGGAAAGAGGGGGCCAGCCAAGCAGCATTCTAGAATCTGAAGAGGTAGTATGCAGTGATGCGCAACAGCTTTGTCTCTCTGAATCTGAAAAGGCGGGTGGGCCAGTGCCTACGGTCACCACACCTCAATACGCATTTGATGATGAGACTCAGTTGCCACCTTCTGGTGCATACTGTGCTGCCGAGACTACCCAGGAGAAGCAGTTGTTGGAAGAGGGTAGTGTAGATGATGAGGTCCTTGACCCATCATGGCGTGAGGTACAGGAAGGTGGTGGGAAAAGCTTTGAGGCCTAGGCAGGGGACACTTTGTGAGGAGGATGAGGAGTCAATGGAGGAGGAAGACATCTGTCCAGAGGAGGGAGTTACACAATGCTCTAGTAGTCAGTATGTACAGCGAGGGTGGAGTGATGAAGAGCAGGCAGAGATCACGCCTCTAGCAGGGGACAGCGTTTCTTGGCCAGTTGGCAGTCTGCAGCACATGGTTGATTTCATGCCATAGTGCCTGAGAAACGACCGCAGCATCGCCCACATTCTCAACACGGCTAATTATTGGGTGTACACCCTCCTACATCCTCGCTACCGGGACAACTTACAAAGCCTCATAACACCGTTGAACCGGGAGCGTAAAATGTGGGAGTACCAAGACACACTGGTGCATTACATCATCCTCTCCAGTCCAACCGAGAGCAGTGCTGCTAGTGCTTTACAAAGAAGCTCAGTGCGTCGAGGCAGTGGAGGAAGCACAAAGAGGGAGCAGAATCAATGCCTCAGCACAAGTGTGGCCCAACTGTGGCAAACTTTTGTGTGCTCACCACAAAAGTCTACACCAGGGGTGTCAAACTGCATTCCTCGAGGGCTGCAAACAGGTCATGTTGGATTTCCTTGTACTGCACAAGTGATAATTTAATCACCTACACAAATAATGAGTTGGTGATTAAATTATCACCTATGCAGTACAAGGAAATCCTGAAAACATGACCTGTTTGCAGCCCCCGAGGAATGCAGTTTGACACCCCTGGTCTACACCATTACTGATGGCTCCAGTCAGCAGGAGGCAACGTTTCCGTCAGATGGTGACAGACTACATGTCTTGCCCTCTCAGTGTACTCCCAGACGACTCTTCCCCTTCAAGTTTTGGGTCTCTAAGCTGGATACATGGCAGAGCTTAGCCAGTATGCATTGGAGGTGCTGGCTTGCCCTGCTGGTAGTGTATTATCGGAACACGTCTTTAGTGCTGCAGGTGGTGTACTAACAGACCGTCGCTTGAAACTATCCTCCAATAACGTTGACCAGCTTACTTTTCTGAAAATCAACAAGGCCTGGATCTCGCAAGAATTTGCCACTCCTCTTCCTGATTAAATAATTGGTTGGCAACTGTATCCAGGTCTCCTGTTGTGTTCATGTTTCTACCACCTGAACTGTAATCCCTGGGCTCCAACACTGCCAGTTGCTGCTCAGCAGTGCCATCTGCACAGTCAACACATGACCCAGCTAAGTGTGCATGGCCAAAAGATAACATAACAGCGCAGGCTCCGTGACAGCTTAAAACAACGCTGATGAGGCGGCGTACGGCACCAAAGGGATGGGAATAACAGCTGTGCTGCGACCCATTACGAAGGAAATTCCCACCTCCGAGACGGTTTTACGGTATCAGGGGACACATTTTATAAGTGTTTACTTCTGTGTTTGCAATGAGCATAATTAAAAGAGCAACCCTTTCCTTTTGCATCCTTAGTGCTGCACAAGATGGCTCTTTCAGCTGCAAACGCCTTGGGGGGGGGTAAAGGTTCCCTTTCAACTTGCTACAATCAGGCTTCGGCCTACACTCTGTTCCTCTGCTACTCGTGCTGTCCCTGGGCTCTAACACCGCCAGTTGGTGCCTGGAAGTGCTGTCCACACAGTCAACAGTCGCTCCTCTGTTATTGGGGTTCAGTAACGTCAGCTGATCCCCAGCTGTGTGTGCGGCAATACCTCCAATCTGCTCATCCTGCTGTCCCTGGGCTCTAACACCGCAAGTTGGTGCCTGGAAGTGCTGTCTGCACTGTCAACAGTCGCTCTTCTGTTATTGGGGTTCATTAACGTCAGCTGATCCCCAGCTGTGTATCCGGCAATGTTTCCTGCTCCCTCCACATTCACATTACATCAGATATTAAACTTGCTCCAATTAGGCCTCGGCCTACACCCTGATTGACCCTGGGCTCCAACACTGCCAGTTGCTGCTTGGAAGTGATGTCTGCACAGTCAACACTTGCTGCCGTGTTATTGGGGTTCAGTAACGTCAGCTGATCCCCTGCTGTGTATCAGGCAATTTCTCCTGCTCCCTCCACACTCACACTACAACAGATTTGAAACTTGCTCCAATTAGGCCTCAGCCTACACTCTGTTTTTCCTGTAATCCCTGGACTCCAACACTGCCAGTTGCTGCTCAGAAGTGTCTTTGGCATGGGTACTTCCTTCTGCCCAGCCTGGTTCCAGCACACCAGCTGTTTCCGGGTAGTGTCAAGGCCACTTTGCCTCCAATACGTTGTCCTGTCGGGTTGCAGTCGGGATAGCCAACTCTATGGTGCCTGCAGTTTAGGTGCTTCCTATGTGGGCTGCGGGAACTGGCAATGAAGGCTGGTTCCATAGTGCCAATAGGACAAGCTCCCCCTGTAGGACTGTGGGTTTTCTGTAACTACGGCCAGCTCGCGGCCTAGCAAGTTTTTTTCCTGTGGACCTTCTGCTGCCTATCTGAGTTCCAGCATCATTAGCTGGTTCTTTGGAAGACAATCTTGAATAGGTCCTCCTGGTTTCAGTACCATCAGCTAGTTCCAGGCAGAGCCTTTGGCTTATGTGCCTCCTTCTGGGTATCCGAGTTCCACCAATGTCTGGTGGTCCTTGGTAGTGCTTTCTGGCACGGGTACCTCCTGCTTAGTAACCGGGTTCCAGTACCGTCAGCTGGTCCTTGGTTGTTCCATTGGCTCTTGTACCTTCTGCTACCCATCCAGGTTCCAGTACCGTCAGCTGGTTCTCGGCAGTGTCTTTTGCTCTTGTACCTTCTGCTCCCCATCCTGTTTCCAGTACCGTCAGCTGGTTCCAGGCAGAGCCTTTGGCTTAGGTGCCTCCTTCTGGGTATCCGAGTTCCACCAACATCTGGTGGTCCTTGGTAGTGCTTTCTTACACGGGTACCTCCTGCTTAGTAATTGGGTTCCAGTACCGTCAGCTGGTCCTCGGTAGTTCCATTGGCTCTTTTACCTTCGGCTAGCCATCCGGGTTCCAGTACCATCAGCTGGTTCTCGGCAGTTCCTCAGCCTTCTTGTACCTTCTGCTACATTTCCAAGTTCAAGACCCTAAAGACAACGACCCTGAAGACCACCCCGAAGAAGTCGACAAACCCGGAGACAACGACCCCGGAGACAATGACCCTGGAGACCAAGATGCAGAAGAACAAGAAGCTGCAGAACAAAAAGCAGAAGAACATTAAGCATAAGACTAAAGATCAGAGCAAAAGATATTATCTAAATTATAAGCAGAAAAAGACTATGCAGTGTATGGGGGTAAGTCCGTTCCTCCTCGTGGTGCCCCTGGAAAAAACTTGCTGCTGCAGGCCAAACTGAACGTGGACAAATAATGTTGTAAATCTTTTGTGACAGGCAGAACGGAAGGTGTAATCTTCACACTTTTAGAGATAACAACTACAGGAATGCCTGTCACAAATAAGAATATTATGAAGAAGAAGAATATGAAGAAGATGATTAAGTAGAATATGAAGAAGAATAATAGTAGAATAAAAAGAATATGAAGAATATAAAAAAAAGAATAATAGGAAGAAGGTGAAGAAGAAGAAGATAAGGTGAAGGAGAAGTTGATGAAAAAGATGCTGCTGCTGCTGAGGATGATGAAGAAGAAAGTGTGGGAGAAGGTGAGGAGCATGGAAGTAGTGAAACATAAATATCTGACAAAATATAAAAAATCTAAACATAGTCAATATCTTTATAACTCCGAACGTCTTTAAAAAAAAAAAAAATTCCTGCTGTTCCATTTGATTGGGCTAAACCTCTATGCCTTTAACCCCTTCATGACCCAGCCTATTTTGACCTTAAAGACCTTGCCGTTTTTTGCAATTCTGACCAGTGTCCCTTTATGAGGTAATAACTCAGGAACGCTTCAACGGATCCTAGCGGTTCTGAGATTGTTTTTTCGTGACATATTGGGCTTCATGTTAGTGGTAAATTTAGGTCAATAAATTCTGCGTTTATTTGTGATAAAAACGGAAATTTGGCAAAAATTTTGAAAATTTCGCAATTTTCACATTTTGAATTTTTATTCTGTTAAACCAGAGAGATATGTGACACAAAATAGTTAATAAATAACATTTCCCACATGTTTACTTTACATCAGCACAATTTTGGAAACAAAATTTTTTTTTGTTAGGAAGTTATAAGGGTTAAAATTTGACCAGCGATTTGTCATTTTTACAACGAAATTTACAAAACCATTTTTTTTAGGGACCACCTCACATTTGAAGTCAGTTTGAGGGGTCTATATGGCTGAAAATACCCAAAAGTGACACCATTCTAAAAACTGCACCCCTGAAGGTACTCAAAACCACATTTAAGAAGTTTATTAACCCTTCAGGTGCTTCACAGCAGCAGAAGCAACATGGAAGGAAAAAATGAACATTTAACTTTTTAGTCACAAAAATTATCTTTTAGCAACAATTTTTTTATTTTCCCAATGGTAAAAGGAGAAACTGAACCACGAAAGTTGTTGTCCAATTTGTCCTGAGTACGCTGATACCTCATATGTGGGGGTAAACCACTGTTTGGGCGCACGGCAGGGCTTGGAAGGGAAGGAGCGCCATTTGACTTTTTGAATCAAAAATTGGCTCCACTCTTTAGCGGACACCATGTCACGTTTGGAGAGCCCCCGTGTGCCTAAAAATTGGAGCTCCCCCACAAGTGACCCCATTTTGGAAACTAGACATCCCAAGGAACTTATCTAGATGCATAGTGAGCACTTTGAACCCGCAGGTGCTTCACAAATTGATCCGTAAAAATGAAAAAGTACTTTTTTTTCACAAAAAAATTCTTTTAGCCTCAATTTTTTCATTTTCACATGGGCAACAGGATAAAATGGATCCTAAAATGTGTTGGGCAATTTCTCCTGAGTACACCAATACCTCACATGTGGGGGAAAACCACTGTTTGGGCACATGGTAAGGCTCGGAAGGGAAGGAGCGCCATTTGACTTTTTGAATGAAAAATTATTTCCATCGTTAGCGGACACCATGTCGCGTTTGGATAGCTCCTGTGTGCCTAAACATTGGCGCTCCCCCACAAGTGACCCCATTTTGGAAACTAGACCCCCCAAGGAACTTATTTAGATGCCTAGTGAGCACTTTAAACCCTCAGGTGCTTCACAAATTGATCTGTAAAAATGAAAAAGTACTTTTTTTTCACAAAAAAATTCTTTTCGCCTCAATTTTTTCATTTTCACATGGGCAGTAGGATAAAATGGATCATAAAATTTGTTGGGCAATTTCTCCCGAGTACGTCAATACCTCATATGTGGGGGTAAACCACTGTTTGGGCACTCGGCAGGGCTCGGAAGGGAAGGCGCGCCATTTGACTTTTTGAATGGAAAATTAGCTCCAATTGTTAGCGGACACCATGTCGCGTTTGGAGAGCCCCTGTGTGCCTAAACATTGGAGCTCCCCCACAAGTGACCCCATTTTGGAAACTAGACCCCCCAAGGAACTTATCTAGATGCATATTGAGCACTTTAAACCCCCAGGTGCTTCACAGAAGTTTATAACGCAGAGCCATGAAAATAAAAAATAATTTTTCTTTCCTCAAAAATGATTTTTTAGCCTGGAATTTCCTATTTTGCCAAGGATAATAGGAGAAATTGGACCCCAAATATTGTTGTCCAGTTTGTCCTGAGTATGCTGATACCCCATATGTGGGGGTAAACCACTGTTTGGGCGCACGGCAGGGCTCGGAAGGGATGGCACGCCATTTGGCTTTTTAAATGGAAAATTAGCTCCAATCATTAGCGGACACCATGTCACGTTTGTAGAGACCCTGTGTGCCTAAACATTGGAGATCCCCCAGAAATGACACCATTTTGGAAACTAGACCCCCAAAGGAACTAATCTAGATGTGTGGTGAGGACTTTGAACCCCCAAGTGCTTCACAGAAGTTTATAACGCAGAGCCATGAAAATAAAAAAAAAAAATTATTTTCTCAAAAATGATCTTTTAGCCTGCAATTTTTTTATTTTCCCAAGGGTAACAGGAGAAATTTGACCCCAAAAGTTGTTGTCCAGTTTCTCCTGAGTACGCTGATACCCCATATGTGGGGGTAAATCACTGTTTGGGCACATGCCGGGGCTCGGAAGTGAAGTAGTGACGTTTTGAAATGCAGACTTTGATGGAATGCTCTGTAGGCGTCACGTTGCGTTTGCAGAGCCCCTGATGTGGCTTAACAGTAGAAACCCCCCACAAGTGACCCCATTTTGGAAACTAGACCCCCAAAGGAACTTATCTAGATGTGTGGTGAGCACTTTGAACCCCCAAGTGCTTCATAGAAGTTTATAATGCAGAGCCGTGAAAATAATAAATACGTTTTCTTTCCTCAAAAATAATTATTTAGCCCAGAATTTTTTAATTTTCCCAAGGGTAACAGGAGAAATTTGACCCCAATGTTTGTTGTCCAGTTTCTCTTGAGTACGGTGATACCCCATATGTGGGGGTAAACTACTGTTTGGGCACATGCCGGGGCTTGGAATTGAAGTAGTGACGTTTTGAAATGCAGACTTTGATGGAATGCTCTGCGGGCGTCACGTTGCGTTTGCAGAGCCCCTGATGTGCCTAAACAGTAGAAACCCCCCACAAGTGACCCCATTTTGGAAACTAGACCCCGAAAGGAACTTATCTAGATATGTGGTGAGCACTTTGAACCCCCAAGTGCTTCATAGAAGTTTATAATGCAGAGCCGTGAAAATAATAAATACGTTTTCTTTCTCCAAAAATAATTATTTAGCCCAGAATTTTTTATTTTCCCAAGGGTTACAGGAGAAATTGGACCCCAAAAGTTGTTGTCCAGTTTCTCCTGAGTACGCTGATACCCCATGAGTGGGGGTAAACCACTGTTTGGGCACACGTCGGGGCTCAGAAGGGAAGTAGTAACTTTTGAAATGCAGACTTTGATGGAATGGTCTACGGGTGTCACGTTGCGTTTGCAGAGCCCCTGGTGTGCCTAAACAGTAGAAACCCCCAGAAATGACACCATTTTAGAAACTAGACCCCCCAAGGAACTTATCTAGATATGTGTTGAGCACTTTGAACCCCCAAGTGCTTCACAGACGTTTACAACGCAGAGCCGTGAAAATAAAAAATCATTTTTCTTTCCTCAAAAATTATGTTTTAGCAAGCATTTTTTTAGATTCACAAGGGTAACAGGAGAAATTGGACCCCAGTAATTGTTGCGCAGTTTGTCTTGAGTATGCTGGTACCCCATATGTGGGGGTAAACCACTGTTTGGGCACACTTCAGGGCTCGGAAGTGAGGGAGCACCATTTGACTTTTTGAATACGAGATTGGCTGGAATCAATGGTGGCGCCATGTTGCGTTTGGAGACCCCTGATGTGCCTAAACAGTGGTAACCCCTCAATTCTACCTCCAACACTAACCCCAACACACCCCTAACTCTAATCCCAACTGTAGCCATAACCCTAATCACAACCCTAACTCCAACACACCCCTAACCCCAACACACCCCTAACCCTAACCACAACCCTAATTCCAACCCTAACCCTAAGGCTATGTGCCAACGTTGCGGATTCGTGTGAGATATTTCCGCACCATTTTTGAAAAATCCGCGGGTAAAAGGCACTGCGTTTTACCTGCGGATTTTCAGCGGATTTCCAGTGTTTTTTGTGCGGATTTCACCTGCGGATTCCTATTGAGGAACAGGTGTAAAACGCTGCGGAATCCGCACAAAGAATTGACATGCTGCGGAAAATACAACGCAGCGTTCCCGCGCGGTATTTTCCGCACCATGGGCACAGCGGATTTGGTTTTTCATATGTTTACATGGTACTGTAAACCTGATGGAACACTGCTGCGAATCCGCAGCCAAATCTGCACCGTGTGCACATAGCCTAATTCTAAAGGTATGTGCACACGCTGCGGAAAACGCTGCGGATCCGCAGCAGTTTCCCATGAGTTTACAGTTCAATGTAAACCTATGGGAAACAAAAATCGCTGTACACATGCTGCGGAAAAACTGCACGGAAACGCAGCGGTTTACATTCCGCAGCATGTCACTTCTTTGTGCGGATTCCGCAGCGGTTTTACAACTGCTCCAATATAAAATCGCAGTTGTAAAACCGCAGTGAAATGCGCAGAAAAAAACGCGGTAAATCCGCCATAAATCCGCAGCGGTTTAGCACTGCGGATTTATCAAATCCGCAGCGGAAAAATCCGCAGAGGACCAGAATACGTGTGCACATACCGAAACCCTAACCCTAGCCCTAACCCTACCCCTAACCCTACCCCTAACCCTAGCCCTAACCCTAGCCCTAACCCTAACCCTACCCCTAACCCTAACCCTAACCCTACCCCTAACCCTACTACTAACCCTAACCCTATTCTAACATTAGTGGAAAAAAAAAATTTCTTTATTTTTTTATTGTCCCTACCTATGGGGTGACATTTATTATTTTTTTTATTTTGATCACTGAGATAGATTATATCTCAGTGATCAAAATGCACTTTGGAACGAATCTGCCGGCAGGCAGATTCGGCGGGCGCACTGCGCATGCGCCCTCCATTTTGGAAGATGGCGGCGCCCAGGGAGAAGACGGACGGGACCCCGGCTGGATAGGTAAGTATGATGGGGTGGGGGGGGACCACGGGGGGGGGGAATCGGAGCACGGGGGGGAATCGGAGCGCGGGAGGGGTGGAACGGAGCACGGGGGGCGTGGAGCGGAGCACGGGGGGGCTGGAATGGAGCACGGGGGGGTGGAACAGAGCACCGGGGGGGGTGGATCGGAGTGCAGGGGGGGTGATTGGAGCACGGGGGTGTGATTGGAGCACGGGGGGAGCGGACAAGAGCACGGTGGGGAGCGGAGCACAGTAAGGAGGGGAGCCGGAGCAGTGTACCGGCCAGATCGGGGGGCTGGGTGGGCGATCGGTGGGGTGGGGGCACATTAGTATTTCCAGCCATGGCCGATGATATTTCAGCATTGGCCATGGCTGGATTGTAATATTTCACCCGTTATAATAGGTGAAATATTACAAATCGCTCTGATTGGCAGTTTCACTTTCAACAGCCAATCAGAGCGATCGTAGCCACGAGGGGGTGAAGCCACCCCCCTGGGCTAAACTACCACTCCCCCTGTCCCTGCAGATCGGGTGAAATGGGAGTTAACCCTTTCACCCGGCCTGCAGGGACGCGATCTTTCCATGACGCCGCATAGGCGTCATGGGTCGGATTGGCACCGACTTTCATGACGCCTACGTGGCGTCATGGGTCGGGAAGGGGTTAATGTCTTCTCCACCTCTCCCAGTACATCCTCCATTATTCGTAGTTGTTTGCCTTCATGTAGAATTAACCTACAAGGAAAGAAAGGGTTTATTTTAATTCCGATATTTTTGTCCCATTGACTTGCATTGGTATGGCGATATGCAATATTTTTTGAATATCGGCCGATCCAATCCGATACCGATATTTCTGAATATCGGAAGGTATCGCTCAACACTAGCCATCAGTCTATCATCTGTGATGGAAAAAAAGTTTAAAAAAAGCTGCAGTGAAACTGGAAGAATGCTTTCATCAATGTACAACTGGGTGCAATTTCCCAGACAGGAAGGAAAGGGAGCATTTATTTTTTTTGATCAAGTGTAGATATTTAACCTTCCTAACTACAGTATCTAACATCTCAGCCCTCAGTATGAACTGTCACCCAGATAAATTAGTCAGCCAGTCCCGCCTCTTATACCTCCATCACATGTCCATGTTTCCAGTATGTGTGATGTCCATTCTTTTCAGATACCACACGTCCCCATACACATGCGTGAGGTTTTACACTGTGTGTCCATGCAAAACACACAGAGACATGTCCATTTTTTAATTTCTGGCAGCATGGACGACAAGGGCAAATATATGTCTATGTGCCATCTGTGTATTGTCCTTGTTTAACATTGCAAAGTATAGGAGAAGCTATGTAATTTCTTTGTTTTTTCATCCACCCTGGAAAAACACTGATGACACACTGATGGTAAAAACAGACACACTGATGGTAAAAACGTTCACACTGATGGTAAAAACAGACCCACTGATGGCACACTGATGGTAAAAACAGATACACTGATGACACACTGATGGGAAAAATGTACACCAAGATGACACATGGATGACACACTGATGGTAAAAACAGACACACTGATGGCACACTGATGGGAAAAATGTACACATAGATGACACATAGATGACACACTGATACTATACAGTAAACAGACACACTGATTTTCAAAACAGACACACTGATGGTGATAACAGACACACTGATGGAACACTGATGGTAAAAACAGAAACACTGATGATAAAAACAGACACACGGATGACACACTGATGATGCATTCATGGCACATGGAAGACACACTGATGGGAAAAATGTACACACGGATGACACATGGATTACCACACTGATGGTAAAAGCAGACACACTGATGGAACACTGATGGCACACTAATGGGATAAACACACACCGATGACACACTGATGGAACACTGATGGGATAAACACACACCGATGACACACTGATGGAACACTGATGGGATAAACACACACTGATGACACACTGATGGAACACTGATGGCACACTAATGGGATAAACACACACTGATGGAACACTGATGGAACACTGATGGCACACTAATGGGATAAACACACACTGATGGAACACTGATGGCACACTAATGGGATAAACACACACCGATGACACACTGATGGAACACTGATGGGATAAACACACACCGATGACACACTGATGGAACACTGATGGCACACTGATGAGATAAACACACACCGATGACACACTGATGGAACACTGATGGGATAAACACACACCGATGACACACTGATGGCACACTAATGGGATAAACACACACCGATGACACACTGATGGCACACTAATGGGATAAACACACACCGATGACACACTGATGGAACACTGATGGCACACTGATGAGATAAACACACACCGATGACACACTGATGGAACACTGATGGGATAAACACACACCGATGACACACTGATGGAACACTAATGGGATAAACACACACCGATGACACACTGATGGAACACTGATGGGATAAACACACACCGATGACACACTGATGGAACACTGATGGCACACTAATGGGATAAACACACACCGATGACACACTGATGGAACACTGATGGGATAAACACACACCGATGACACACTGATGGAACACTGATGGCACACTGATGAGATAAACACACACCGATGACACACTGATGGAACACTGATGGGATAAACACACACCGATGACACACTGATGGAACACTGAAGAGATAAACACACACCGATGACACACTGATGGAACACTGATGGGATAAACACACACCGATGACACACTGATGGAACACTGATGAGATAAACACACACCGATGACACACTGATGGAACACTGATGGCACACTGATGGGATAAACACACACTGATGACACACTGATGGAACACTGATGGGATACACACACACCGATGACACACTGATGGCACACTGATGGGATAAACACACACCGATGACACACTGATGACACTGATGGGATAAACACACACCGATGACACACTGATGGCACACTGATGGAACACTGATGGGATAAACACACACCGATGACACACTGATGGAACACTGATGGCACACTGAAGGGATAAACACACACTGATGACACACTGATGGAACACTGATGGGATACACACACACCGATGACACACTGATGACACACTGATGGAACACTGATGGGATAAACACACACTGATGGCACACTGATGGAACACTGATGGCACACTGATGGGATAAACACACACTGATGGCACACTGATGACACTGGTACTGTATTCCCATGTACTTTTTTTTCATTCTTACGTGTGAAGGAGGCCTTGTATACAATTAAAAAATTCAAGTTGACAACAGCATTTCAGGAACAAGAAATGCTGATATCTCTGCATTATTATATCTCTATGTAACTACTGACATACAATTTTGAATAAATTAGCATATTCCCATCATCTGCCACGTATGTGCAAGCTCAGGAGCGGTGTGTGAACCACGCTCAGAGTCTGAGCCTGCCCAATACCACTTAAATATTGGCCATGATCTGCACCTAACAGCTGTGGGTGGATCTCAGTTAACATGTTCAATGCCGCTGTCAAGATGCTGTGTTCCATGCGTCCATTGCCCCTTCCCAACAATTCATCTATGGGTTGCTATGGCAGCTGAAGATTCCCGTGTCTGCCACCCTTGTGCTCAGTTGAAACCCAGTTTATGGCTGGTGTTCAAAGAAGACTATAATTCATATTGTAAATAGCAATACTGAAGTATTTCTGTACTTGATATGAGCTATCAGATGTTTGCAGGTTCTTTTC
Source organism: Ranitomeya imitator (assembly GCF_032444005.1). Taxonomy (NCBI): domain Eukaryota; kingdom Metazoa; phylum Chordata; class Amphibia; order Anura; family Dendrobatidae; genus Ranitomeya; species Ranitomeya imitator. The sequence goes on from NC_091291.1 coordinate 57,681,705, forward strand.
AGGGGAATAACAAATACTGTAAAAAAAAAATAATAAAATGTTTAAAAAAATAAAAAGCAAAAAAATTCTAATTACCACCCCATTAAAAAAAAAATCACATATTTGGTAGCACTGCATCCATAAAAGTTCAAGCTACAAAAATATCAAATTAACGTGATCATTAAACACTATAAACAGAAAAAAAATATTAACTTTTTTTTTGACCCTGCGATTCTACAAAAGAATTAAATAAAAAGCCTTCAAAACGTATATCTGCCCAAAGTAGTATCCATAAGAATGTCTTCACGCACCGCAAAAAACAAAAAGCTCTCCACTGACCAATAAAAGAAAAAGTTACCGGTCCCGGAAAATGGCAACACAAACCCCCTGAAATGATCTATAGTCATATAGATCTGGAAAAGCACGATACCAGGTTATTTTTTATCACACAATAAAGGTCAAAATAAACAAAAGCCCAAAAAACAATGTTGAAATTGCGTTTTTTTTTTTTGCAATTTTACCCTACTTGGAAAAATTTAGAAAAATGTAAATTTTAGAGGAAAGGGAGGAAAAAAAATAAAACAAAATATGAAAATGAAAATTGACAGTGACGGGAAGGGGTTAATATTGTATATAAGTGTTTCAGCAGAAGTCTAGTACTACTGAAGTCAGGTATTCAGAAAAGTAGTTTTTCTTAGCAGCTACAATATCTCCCTTATGATGAATGTCTTCTATATCCTTTTGATGTTTGCCATTGATTTTTACAAACATTGAGTCCCTTAGGCTACTTTCACATTAGCGTCGGTACGGGCCCGTCTCAGTGCGTCGGGCCAATGTACCGACGCATACTGTGAAATAAAATCACAACGGCGCAGCGGATTCAGTTTTACAACGCATCTGCTGCCCCATTGTAAGGTCTGGGGAGGAGGGGGCGGAGTTCCAGCCACGCATGCGCGGTCGGAAGAAGCGGAACCAACGGACAAAAAACGTTGCATGGAACGTTTTTTTTGTCCCGACGGACTGCAAAAACACGACGCATCCGTCGCACGACGGATGCGATGTGTGGCAATCCTTTGCAGGGCGTCGCTAAAGAAAGTCTATGGAGAAAAAACGCATCCTGCGGGCAACTTTGCAGGATGCGTTTTTTCTCCAAAACGATGCATTGTGATGTGCATTGAACGACGCTAGTGTGAATGTAGCCTTACTCGCCCGTTAACCTTTGGATCAGTAAACACACAAGACCATGTGATAATACTCAGCCATCACAGCTAGTTTTGATCTTGCTGATGGTATCTTATTTTTTAGATTTGATGCATCACTTTATGTGGTAATAACTTTGGAATGCTTCTACTTATCCAAGTGATTCCTAGATTGTTATTGTTTTTTGTGACACATTGTACTTTATTTAGTAGTAAACGAGGCTAAAGCCTTATACGCTTTGTGTCTAATCCAAAAAGTATCAGAAGTTCTGTATATCCTAACACTAATAATTTCATATAAAATTGCTAATAACTAACATTACCATATGTCTAGTCTGTTTACAACATTTTTTTAAACATTTTTATTTTTTTAGGAAGTTAGAAGGTTTAGAAGAATGGATGCAATTTTTTACATTTTTAGCAGAATGTAAAAAAAAAATGGGGTGTCAAATTTTAAGTACCTTTGAGGGTCCTGTGTATTAGAAATGCCACACACGTCGAAAAGTGTCCAAATTTTAAAACAATAAATAATGTGCAACATATCAAAAACTGAATTCCAGGTATTTTTTTAACCATTCAGGTGTAGTGCAGGAATTAAGTAAAATGAAGACTGTTAAATTAATCTGAACTGTTCATTTTTACAAGAAGTTACAGGAGAAATGGCATCCTACATTTTATTTAGCAGAAAGCCTGTTGTAGATCTGACCTTGAGGTGGTTCTTTGGCCAATGGATGCAATAAAAGACATTGGTGTACTGAGAAAACCTAATGCCTCTTTCAGGTATCTAGGTGCCACTATTGCTATTGGCAGTGGCATCTACAGCATTAATAATGCTAACACTGATCATGGCCAATACAGCAGAGTGTCAGTTGTAGCATACAACTAATACCCGCTGATGATAAATCTGGCCAGCCTCTGACGCTCCAGTCATCCTCAAATCAGGAGTGTACTGCATTTTGTGTGGAGTCAGTGCCAACAGCATTGTTCATGTACAGCAGATGCAGATTTCAAAATAGGGTGAGCAGAAGTGGATTGTTGTTTTTTTATGCTGTGTTTTCTATTTTTTAAAGGGAATCTATCAGCAGGTTTTTACTACCATATCTGACAGCAACCTGATGTAGCAGGAACAGAATAGCCGGTCTCAGGAGCGCAGAAGGAGAACACCTAAACTAGTGTCTGTGTTCTCCTTCTGCTCTCCTGAGACCGGCTATTCTGTTCCTGTTGCAAGTCTTTCTCCTCCGTTATGGGGTATCCGGCTGGAGCTGGAGCTGCGGGGACCGGCGCACCTATTTCCTCCTCATTGGGACGGCTGCTACCTCTCCTTCCACAAACCGCCATTTGTTGTTCAGCAACCTGATGTAGGCAAAGAGAAACTGAATCCAGGGATATATCACTTAAGGTACTGTCACACTAAACGATATCGCTAGCGATCCGTGACGTTGCAGCGTCCTGGCTAGCGATATCGTTCAGTTTGACACGCAGCAGCGATCAGAATCCTGCTGTGATGTCATTGGTCGCTGCAGAAAGTCCAGCACTTTATTTCATCGCTGGACTTCCTGCTGACATCGCTGAATCGGCGTGTGTGACGCCGATTCAGCAATGTCTTCACTGGTAACCAGGGTAAACATCGGGTTACTAAGCGCAGGGCCACGCTTAGTAAACCGATGTTTACCAAGGTTACCAGCGTAAAAGTAAAAAACAAACAAACACTACATACTTACCTACCGCTGTCTGTCCCTCGGCGCTCTGCTTCTCTGCCCTGTGTAAGCACAGCGACCGGAAAGCAGAGCGGTGACGTCTCTCCAGTGACCAAACAGCAACGCTGCAGCGATCCGGATCGTTGTCGGAATCGCTGCAGCGTCGCTTAGTGTGACGGTACCTTTAGATTACTGAGTCCTGCCATTCTCACACTATCAGAGCTTTTAGAATGGACAATGCAGCTGAGCTGAGAAGGATAACTCCGCCCCCATCAGGCTCCCTATGTATAAAGTCCATAGACAGTGAGCTGCCTATCACAGGAGGACACTGCTGTGTCCCAGCAAGGATAAGCTCCTGGTGCTAAAATAATCAATGTAAGCAAACAAGACCACTGAGCTTGATGAGGGGCATCGCCGAAATCTGAGTTTTTATTCCTTATAGCCTGTCTTCAATTTACAAAGCAAACTGACAGATTCCCTTTAAGCCTTGAAATCGAAAGCTTGTTCAGAATTCTGCAAACTTCCTAATCGAGTGAAGCAATGCATTGGTACACAGGAACATTGCACACTGTTATGAGTCAGTCATCTGGAGTTACATAGAGTGACTGCAGACATTTCATTTCAGCCTGGACAATCCCTTTAAAATAAATAATACAAAACTGTTGAGAGCTCGAATTCTCTCTCTGCTAAAGTTCAACCATAGTTTTGCTTCTCTTGTAATATAGTCTTAAAAATAATAAATTGTTGCATTACAATGTCCATGTCCATTGTCTGAAGCGGATATGATAATATATGGAAAGATAACCTATAAAACCTAATTAGTGAGCAGGAAAAGAGAACAGAATGCATTTCTGTGGATTCTTCATGGCGGTATTCCTACAGTATATGAGGTGTTTGCCCTCTAAATATTACAGTTACTTTTCTGCTCTTTATTTGTATATGCCATTTTCTTTTACTGGATAATTTATGTTTATGTTCATTGTCAGTAATGCATTTCCCCACTGGCCCAATTAGTTAACACAGTGATATCTTCTATTTTTTAACCCTGTAGAATATATAATGATGCCCATGTTCACATTTATGTTCAGACATTCCTCTTGATTGTTCCATTTCAGTCACAGACAACCGGAATTAATGTCCAAAATGTGTTTGTTACCTAAATCATGCATTTGGAGTCAAAGGGGTCCATTGATTATTATAAGGAACATTTAGGTTCTGTTTTTTGATCATTTTTGGAACGGAAGAAAAAAACGTATTGTGCAGAAGTAATTGTTTCAGTCTCAAAGCTCACACATAATGAAAGAGCCAAAATGGCAGACATTCATTAGAGATGGGCATGTGAATTTGAAAATGCTCACTACTCTTTACAAAGCTTTGTAAAAATAGCAGAAAACCTGTTTAATATCTCCATGATCACTTGTGGACTCCTGGAGCTGCTTATAACCTGCATTTGGACTTTTTGCTAAATTTAACATGAAATCAAAATCCATAAATAGCAGAAATGTTACTGGCCCTCTGGACCTCTCTTCAAAATGCAGAATCAAACACTGCAAATGCAGTGGACACTACTTTGTATCTATGTTTCATTGATTACATCATTTTATTCTTGCTTTATTGTTATCATTTTCAGTGTATTCATGAAAATGGTCGTTGAATAGAAATAAATGGGCCACAATCACACATCAGTATTTGGTCAGTATTTTACATTGCTATTTCTAAGCCAAAACCAGGAGTGGAACAATCAGAGGAAATGAATAAAGAATCACATCACCACTTCTGTATTATCACCCACTCCTGGTTTTGGCTTACAAATACTGATGTAAAATACTGACCAAATACTCAACATGTAAACGTGGCCTTACACAGCTCCTCCTTGATATTTAATCACTTCACAAATAAAGACAATGACAGTTTTAGTTCTATTCATATACGTTCTTTCTTCTCAAAAAATGGCCCAGAATTACATCCACTTTCAATAAGTCAGATATGAAACTTACACGCAGGATAAAAACCACATTGAATTATTCCAAATACATAACGGTACAGACATGTGGAAATTTCATTCCAAATTGTAACAGGCAGGGATCAATCACCACCCCGAGCCACACTTCGAGGGATCACCCTCATTCCAAGCCCAGATTGAACTGTTCACTCAGACAGTGTTAGGAGTCGAGTTTCCTCTGCTGCACAGGGGGAATCTCGAGCCGTGTCTGCTGCAGTCTCCCATTCTGCATCGGCTGCAGTGGAGCCTGCTCAGCGGAGATGTCGCTCCCAGCATCTCACTGGGACTGATACTGTGCAGAGGGTTACTACTGCCTCTCCAGGCTCTGCTATTGTACCCTGCACTGATCTGCGGCGAGCAGGCTTTTCTGGGACTAAGTCCTGCTTTGCACACACTGAGCATGCCCAGGGAGATCTAGGGTCACATGCTCAGGTACTGCAGCAACTTCCATTGGCCCTTCTTGGAAGGTCCTTGTAGGTGCTAGGACTAAGTCCTGCTTTGCACTCTGAGCATGCCCAGGGCAAGATCTCTCAGTGGAGATTTAGGGTCACATGCTCAGGTACTGCAGCAACTCCATTGGTCCTTCTTTGAAGGCCCTGTACGTGCTGAAACTATTTAAGGCTCGCATGGCCGCACGGCCATGCGCTAGTATCAAATGTGTTTTGGCTTATGCCAGTGGATACTATACCTCTCCTTTCTTATGTGGTGTGAAGCTGTAGCATTAGGACTGTACACTCAGGCAGGCAGCTAGCGTCAGTGGGGGCAATTAGCCTTGGCTTAGCATCTGGTTCCTTCATGTGTGCGGTTAGCACAGAAGAGTTCCAGAGCAAGCACAACCCTAGTTAAGGTATTAGTTTTGTGTACAGCGTGACTCTGTGAGGTAACAGAGTTCGCTTCCAGTTCACACGGGGTGAAGCTTAACCCACGTGTGAGCTCAGAGTCCATCCGCCATTACTTGGCAGCAGATATCTCTGCACGGTGGACCCCGGGGCTGCGAACGCATCTTGTAGCTATCTACCTATTACTCGGTGCGTTCCGCTAGCCCTAACAGACAGATCAGTGAATTCTTCAGGCCAGACGGGGAAGCTTAGTCATTCCTGTGATATGTGCCAACACAGAAAAGGCTCTTCTGTGCTACCATCTTATCAGAAACCAAGGTACAGGACTGGAGTAACAATGGAGAATGAACCACCAGGGCAGGTTACTTATTTATTGATTAAGTGTTGCAGGAAAGCCTACAGACACAGGAGACCAACACCATTCAATTGTATTCCATAGTGAACATTAACTCTTTGCATACATTTTTCATTTTTTCTCACTAGTTTTAAAAACTTGAGAAGGCTAATCTTTTTCTTTGCCAATAAAGATAAAAAATGGATGTCTTTGGATTTTAATTCATTTTGAAATATCTCTGTATGCGAATGCCAGATTCTGTTCTGCAAAAATACATGAGCATTGGAAATTAACCCCTTCCCGACATAAGCCTTACATGTACGTTGCAAGTCGGCTGCTGGCCCCAAACCTGGCAAATCATGGCTGTATATTACTGCGAGGACCTGCCTCAAATATTTGTGGGTGGAGCACAGCGCCGCCTGTGATTGCCAACCTGTTAAATGATGTCAAACTCTGACAGCGACATTTAGCAAGCACCATCATGGTGGTATGTCATTCCTTGTGCCCATCGGCACACCCGTGATGGGATCAGGAGTCACCGATTGGATGATGAATCAGCAGGGAATATGCTGAAGACCACTGTGCTTTTCATTATGCAGCTGTTTTTAAACCCTAACTATGGTCGAGCTGCAAAGCAAACCGTGATTTCTGTTAAATACAGCAATGCTGTGACATCACTATATTTTGCACAAGTGATCAGTGAATCACAGCTACAAGTCCCCTAAGGTATCTAACATGAGCATTGAAAAGTTAAAAAAAACTGTAAATACTATGAAAAAAAATTAAAAACATAATAGTTCAAATAAACTGAAAAAGAGAATTGACCGCAGCTCTAAAAATCATACAGTGATCTAATGCCGCTAGGCAAAAATATATATAATTGAACGTGAGGTTCTTAGTTTAACATTCTGATCAGACTGTATGAAGCCAACTGTCACGGCAAACCTCGTAGTGGATCCCTATCGCCCTAACAGAGCGGAGCCGTGTGCCAACTACCACCACAGCGAAAATCATTGGCAGGGTGGTTAGCTCGGTGCCCCACAGTGCCCATGCTGCAAGACTGAGTCCCAATGACTCCAGACCACACCGCCCCACAGCACAACTGAATGTGCTCTACTCCCATTTCACACAATTTTAATTAGTTGGAGACTGCAAAGTAATGGGTCTAGCTCAGGGATGTCAAACTGCATTCCTCGAGGGCTGTAAACAGGTCATGTTTTCAGGATTTCCTTGTACTGCACAGGTGATAATTTAATCACCTACACACATAATGATTGCAGCACCTTGTGCAATGCTAAGGAAATCTTGAAAACACGCATGGTTTGCGGCCCTCGAGGACACCCCTGGTCTAGCCCATTTCTGCTCTCACTGGAGAGCCTGAGGTAGCGGAGTTTCAATACTCCTTTCATTTGGTGTGAGTGCTGTGTGGCGGCCATTGTTGATGTGGTTTTGTGCTGGTGGGGCGGCGCGGTCTGGAGTCATGGGGACTCAGTCTTGCATCATGGGTAGTATGAGGCACCAGACCGGTGCATTGCTGCTGTGGGTAGAGGTTGGTACAAGGCTCTCTCCATTGGGGCAATAGGGACCCACTAAGAGGTTTGCCGTGATGTGGCAGTGGCCTTCATATAGTTTGATCAGAATATTAAACCAAGAACCTCATGTTCAGTGCTGTCCATTCTCGTTTTCAGCATAATAGTTAAAATCACTCCCCTTTTGCCCCAATTAAAAATAAATACATTTAAAAAAAAAAATTATATACATATGTGGTATCACCGAGCTCAGAAAAGTCGATCTATCAAAATATAAAATTAACTAGCTTGATCGGGAAACACTATAAACCGAAAATATCAGGAGTGCCAAATTTACGTTCTTTGGGTTGCTGCAAATCCACAGAGAGTGCTATAACAAGCGATCAAAATGTGACATGTATCCCAAAATGATATCAATAAACGTTGTCTCGTCCTGCAAAAAATATGCCCTCACACAGCTACATCGACTGAAAAAAAGAAAAAACATTATGGGTCTCGTAAAATGGAGACACAACCAAAAATAAAATATTTTTTGAAACTTTCCTCAATTTTTTTCACCACTACAATAATTTAAAAAATGGATGTTTGATTTTGCTCCACCTCTTGTGTCTCCCTTTTCCCTATAGATTGTAAGCTTGAGAGCATGCTGTAAAGTAAAAGCACAATGGGGGCAGCGGATGCAGTTTTTCAACGCATCCGCTGCCCCATTGTAAGGTCCGGGGAGGAGGGGAAGGAGGGGGCGGAGTTCCGGCCGCACACGCGCAGTCGGAGGTGGCAGACACGATGCACAAAAAAACGTTACATGTAGCGTTTTTTGTGCCGACGGTCCGCCAAAACACGTGGCAATCCATCGCAATGCGTCGCTAATGAAAGTCTATGGAGAAAAAACGCATCCTGCGGGCAACTTTGCAGGATGCGTTTTTTCTCCAAAACGACGCATTGCGACAGAGGCCAAACGACGCTTGTGTGAAAGTAGCCTAATTTGTAAAGCGCTGCGGAATATGTTGGCGCTATATAAATAAAATTATTATTATTATTATTATTATTATTATTTTGCCGTAATCATACTAATGAGCAAAATCATATTGCAGGGTCATTTTTAACACAAACTGTACACCATAAAAATGATTCCCAAAAAATGTCAGAATTGCGATTTTTGTTTTTTTTATTTTTTTCATAATTTCTACCCAGTTGGAAATCTTTTTCTATTTTCCAGTACAATATTCAAAAGTATAACTCCAACCATAAAAAAAAGCCCTCATGTCTATGATGATAGAAAAATAAGAGTTATGGCTCTATGAAGAAGGGGATTCCCTTTCAACTGCATTTACACTGAATGATGCGTATACTGTATACTCGTGAAAGTGTGTCCTTAAAAATGATAATTCTATGATAATTTTGCTGTTTAGACAGGCTACCAATCATCTGATAAACGAGCAAAATGCTTGTTTGATTGGTGAAATGACTTATTACATATCATAAAAAGCCATAGCTGTTGGTAGGGCATCATCCTGTGTAAACAAGACTCGCAGTTCGGAAAACTATGGAAGCCTATGTGCTCTGAGTGATGTATGACAGATCGCTCAGTGCACATCGATTGCTTTGGTCTGCCTGTTTAAAAAGGCATTTAAACAACCTCCAATCAGTAAAGGTTTACAGATGGATAGTTGCTTCATGAAGCCAGTTAGTCTGTATAAACTGTGCTAATCACTAAGCAAATTTGCTGCCCACAGAGGGGGAGGGTGTGATTTCTTTAGGATTCTCCCTTTTATATGCATAAGAAGAGACTCTAAAGGTACCGTCACATTAAGCGACGCTGCAGCGATCTAGACAATGATGCCGATCGCTGCAGCGTCGCTGTTTGGTCGCTGGAGAGCTGTCACACAGACAGCCCTCCAGCGACCAACGATCCCGAGGTCCCCGGGTAACCAGGGTAAACATCGGGTTACTAAGCGCAGGACCGCGCTTAGTAACCCGAAGTTTACCCTGGTTACCATTGTAAAAGTAAAAAAAAAAACACTACATACTTACATTCCTGTCGCGTCCCTCGCCTTCAGGTTCCCACACTGACTGAGCGCCAGCCGTAAAGTACAGTGGTGACGTCACCGCTGTGCTCAGCTTTACGGCCGGCCGGCGCTCACAGTCAGTGCGGGAAGCTGAAGGCGAGGGACGCGACCAGACACCGGAATGTAAGTATGTAGTTTTTTTTTTTTTACATTTACAATGGTAACCAGGGTAAACATCGGGTTACTAAGCACGGCCCTGCGCTTAGTAACCCGATGTTTACCCTGGTTACCAGTGAAGACATCACTGGATCGGTGTCACACACGCCGATCCAGCGATGTCAGCGGGAGATCCAGCGACGAAATAAAGTGCTGGACTTTCCCCAGCGACCAACGATCTCCCAGCAGGGGCCTGATCGTTGGTCGCTGTCACGCATAACGATTTCGTTAACGATATCGTTGCTACGTCACAAAAAGCAACGATTTCGTTAACGATATTGTTATGTTTGACGGTACCTTTACTCAGGTGGACTTGAGATGTCTGTGTGTTCAATGGAAGATAGGAAGTAGAACTATGAATGAAAACTTTGGGGATCTATTCCTAGTTTTGGCTAAAACAATTTTAAACACAAGATGCATAAAAAAAAGCTAAACATGAAAGTGTGACCTGGTTCTTACTTCAGATTTTTTTTTTCCCAAGGAAATCTTTTCATCACGATGGAATATGAAACTGTAAATTACATGGATTTTGAGGATATCAGAGTGCCCCAGGGGGTGCACACAAAGGAAAGCTTAATCTATGCATGGAAGGAATTTGAAACACGTGATGATGATGTTTTCAACGTAACTTATCCCAAATCAGGTAATTAATTCAATTGGTAAATTCATAAGAAAAACACTGTGCTTGTTGTTATACATTTAAAAGTGTGCTTCCATCATGGACATTTATGACAAGGGTGGACATACCATAGGTGCAGCTGCACAGGGGCCCCCACAAAACAGAATTAGGACATATGCGCTGTTGGCACCATAGTTTATAATGGTGCCAACAGAGTGAATGTGCGCTCTGCTGTGAATCACTTTCAGACATATATGCCTACCACAGGCGAACACCCAGACAATGTCTACTACATCTGAGTGTCTGCCTCCAGTAGGTGTACACACCCGAAAAATGATACACGTCAGAGCTCCTGTTCGCTCTGTCATCACCATTATAGTCTATGACCCTGTCAGTTATATTCATTTGCGAGAAAAACAAACAGGTGCTATCTGAGAGAAAAATCAGATTGCCCTCTGACCAATGTTATTCTATGGGTTACATCTCATGGTGCGACAAAAAAATTACACGGCATACGGACCATCCATATGCCGTCCGTTTTTTTACAGATACCATACCATTCTGTGGCATAGAATACTGTAAATGGTCCTGTAAATGATTGTAGAAAAATATTTGCAGAGAAAAAAACGCATTGCATACGCATGTCATACAGATACTATGTAAGAAAAATTGCATTGTACTTGCATGACACTCACATGACACTTGTCTGTTTTTTTTTTTTCAGTCCTGATATTGAAACGTTTTTTTTCCACACATATGTGTATGAGCCCTAAGTCTGTATCCCATGTTGTGGGTGGTCCTGGCGACTAAACGCCATGTGAAAGTACCCATATAATTCGGGAAATATATATATTTTGGCACCGTGTTAGCCAGTGGATAGAAAAATATTTAGAATTGAGAGTCCTCAGTAGTTGATACTTTTTAATGGCTGACTGAAAAAATGGTAACAAATTGCAAGCTTTCGAGACTATGCTATGTTGTGCGTAAATATGTGATTCTTCAGATTTTGATTTAGTCTTTGCCTGATGAAGAGACCTGTGTAGTCTCGAAAGCTTGCAATTTGTTACGATCTTTCCAGTTAGCCATTAAAAGGTATCAACCACTGAGGACTCTCAATTCTAAATATTTTTCCACCCCAAAGAGAAATGAGTCTAGAGAAAAAAATCAGTGATCAGTGTGGAAAGTGCAAGATATGTATTGTTTTAATGTTTAATATAGATTCTGATGAGTAAAAAAATAAAATAAAACAAACATTGCCAAAAATATAGTACAAAATTTTAACACAGAAACCTGATTTAGGGTATGTGCACACGTCAGAATTTTTAGCGTTTTTTTTTGCGGAATTTCGCCATAAAAACGCTATAAATCCGGTAACAAAAAACGCTAACATTATGCATCCTATCTTTTAGAATGCATTCCGCATTTTTTGTGGATATGTTAGCGTTTTTTTCCACAAAAAAAAACGCATACCGCAAAAAATCCGGACATGCTCTATCTTTTTGCGGATTTTCTGCGGATTTCCTATCAAAATGGACATTCTGGAAAATTTTAAAAAAAACGCAAAAAATCCACGCAAAAAACGCACAAAAACGTGCAAATTCCGCAAGAAATCCGCGCAAAAAAAGCACATGGATTTCTGGCAGAATTCTCAGGATTTTGCCAGGAAAAAATCCTGACGTGTGCACATACCCTTAATCCAGAGGCCATTTTGTGATAGTTTTCCTTTAATTTTTCTGTCGAATGTCAAAATCTTATGTTTTGATAAAAATGTCTATAAATGTGATTGCTTCATTGAACATTTAATTAGTCATACCAATGCACAATTTAACATTACCAATACAAAAGTAATTAAAATAAAAATGTACATTTATTAAGACATTGCTAAAATAGATAAGAATACACTTTCATACCCCATGAGACTTAAAATCAAATATAATGGTCACATACTAAAAATTATCTTTGTGTTTCCTTGCCCTTTCTTAAAATTTGATAATTATAAAACACCCTCTTCTTTTCCTTAATATATCAGATGAAATCGGTATAGTTATGCCAAAGCATAAATTTATTTGTAATTTACACGCATCTAGAACAGGAGTTTAATTATTGGAGATGACCAATTTTTTGTTATTTTTTTTTTATTTTGATTCACTAGAGATTCAGAAAATATTGGGGCTGGAACATCCAGCGAATGTGAGTATTGGGTAACTTGGTTAATCCTTATGATTCTGGTAGCCAAAATGAGTTAGGCTTCATTGAGGTATAAGTACCCACTGCCGGGGTATTCCAAGCTCACCTAGTCCTTGAAGTCCAGCTCGCACGGGAATCAGGTGGATCCACATCAGATAATATGCTCACAGAAAAAAAATTGTCGTTCCCGCGTGTGATAAAATAGTTCTTTTTATTTTAAGTCCATTAAAAATTACAAAAGTTGCATAGACAGGGCAAAGGAAGAAAGACGCATTTCGAAGGCTCACATGCGTTCTTTATCACAGTTCACAAATGTACTGTTAGGATCATAAGTGCATTTGTCATTCATTATAGTTACATAACTTTTAAATCAAATAAATTGATAAAGACAGGCATATTATATTCTAGGCACCACATGGCTACAAGAAATCCTCTCTCTCATCTACAGCAATGGAGATCCTACACCAATAAAAACAACTTACAGCTGGGATCGAGTGCCTTGGATTGAACAGCATGGTGGACGAGCCCAGATTGAGAACAGACCATCACCTCGACTTATTACAACACATCTTCCTTTCCATCTGTTTCCACAATCATTTGCTAAATCCAAAGCCAAGGTTTGTGATGAATATTGTGATACAATGCACATCAGAGGCGTCCACAAGGAGGTCTCTTTTTTTTTTTTTCTCTTCACCTATATATCTTAAGAGCTTTTGCACGCTAAGGCTTTTTATCAAAAAACACTTCATGGACTAAGATATTGTATAGGCGTAGAAAATGTACTATGCTGGGATAAAGGTATTTTATTTACATTTTAGCTGGTGTTTTAGGAAGTGAATTTTAAGCATATAAGACAACGGAGGTTAAAATGCTCCAAAATAGATCTATTTCAGTCTACATTGTCCTATATGAGGGAAATATGTCTCCATAAAATAAAATGTGTCCTTTGGAGAAGTATTACTGATTTTCCTAGATCAAAACCCAAACATTTAAAATATATTTTTGATCTATTTCTTCAAAAACCATGCCCTTTTTCTTTCCCATACACTTCCTTACAGTTAAATGGCAACTTTGCTTTTTTCATTGCAAGAATTTCTAAATCCAGAGTCTTTTTTATTTGTTTGTGCATTAGGTAATCTACACCATAAGGAATCCTAAAGATGTATGTGTTTCCCTTTATTACTTCTCCAAGATTGCACAATTTATGGAAAGCAGGGAAGATTTTCAGGATTTTGTCTCTTTGTTTCTAAGCAAAGACAGTAAGTATATCATGTCAATATGTCATTGTCCTTTTTTTTAAGGGGAAAATTAGCCTCCAGGTATTCCTTTAGCACAGCAGCTGTTACCTCCATCCCCACATATTTTGTCAAGAGACTGTAGTTAGATATCCATTTGATAGGAGCTCCTTCACTATCCCCTAAAGTTAGGGGAGCCCTAGCTATCCCTGCTGCCATGATTACTTCTAATGGTAAAGATGCTGAGGCCATGTACCTTCCTGAGCTCTTGAATCAGCCCTTATCTCTCCCCTCCCACACCCAGAGAAGTGGAGAGTAGTTGAATATAAGAATGCACAAACCAGACCAACAAGGAAAGACATACAGGAATAAATAGAATACCAATCATACAAATATGCATTGACAAACAGAGTGGGAAAACTTGGAAGTAAAGGAAGGGAAAACAAAATTGGAGAGGATGAGGGTATGCACTGACAGTTCGCCAAGCAACCGCATTTAGAACAAGACTCCAAAATGCCTTCTCAACAAACATCTCCAACTCCACACCAGACAGTATAAAACTAACTCTGGCAATTCTGATTGCCAGAGGAGAGTATATACAGTGGGGCAAAAAAGTATTTAGTCAGTCAGCAAAAGTGCAAGTTCCACCACTTAAAAAGATGATAGGAGTCTGTAATTTACATCATAGGTAGACCTCAACTATGGGAGACAAACTGAGGAAAAAAATCCAGAAAATCACATTGTCTGTTTTTTTATCATTTTATTTGCATATTATGGTGGAAAATAAGTATTTGGTCAGAAACAAAATTTCATCTCAATACTTTGTAATATATCGTTTGTTGGCAATGACAGAGGTCAAACGTTTTCTGTAAGTCTTCACAAGGTTGCCACACACTGTTGTTGGTATGTTGGCCCATTCCTCCATGCAGATCTCCTCTAGAGCAGTGATGTTTTTGGCTTTTCGCTTGGCAACACGGACTTTCAACTCCCTCCAAAGGTTTTCTATAGGGTTGAGATCTGGAGACTGGCTAGGCCACTCCAGGACATGGAAATGCTTCTTACGAAGCCACTCCTTCGTTGCCCTGGCGGTGTGCTTTGGATCATTGTCATGTTGAAAGACCCAGCCACGTTTCATCTTCAATGCCCTTGCTGATGGAAGGAGGTTTGCACTCAAAATCTCACGATACATGGCCCCATTCATTCTTTCATGTACCCGGATCAGTCGTCCTGGCCCCTTTGCAGAGAAACAGCCCCAAAGCATGATGTTTCCACCACCATG
The DNA here is from genome assembly GCF_032444005.1 of Ranitomeya imitator. Taxonomy (NCBI): domain Eukaryota; kingdom Metazoa; phylum Chordata; class Amphibia; order Anura; family Dendrobatidae; genus Ranitomeya; species Ranitomeya imitator. Next base: position 57,696,826 of record NC_091291.1, read on the forward strand.
CTTTACAGTAGGTATAATAATAATAATAATCTTTATTTTTTATATAGCGCTAACATATTCCGCAGCGCTTTACAGTTTTGCACACATTATCATCACTGTCCCCGATAGGGCTCACAATCTAGAATCCCTATCAGTATGTCTTTGGAATGTGGGAGGAAACCGGAGTGCCTGGAGGAAACCCACGCAAACGCGGAGAGAACATACAAACTCTTTGCAGATGTTGTCCTGAGTGGGATTAGAACCCAGGACCCCAGCGCTGCAAGGCTGCTGTGCTAACCACTGCGCCACCGTGCTGCCCACAGGTATGGTGTTTGATGGATGCAACTCAGTATTCTTTTTCCTCCAAACACGACAAGTTGTGTTTCTACCAAACAGTTCCAGTTTGGTTTCATCAGACCATAGGACATTCTCCCAAAACTCCTCTGGATCATCCAAATGCTCTCTAGCAAACTTCAGAGTGGCCCGGACATGTACTGGCTTAAGCAATGGGACACGTCTGGCACTGCAGGATCTGAGTCCATGGTGGCGTAGTGTGTTACTTATGGTAGGCCTTGTTACATTGGTCACAGCTCTCTGCAGTTCATTCACTAGGTCCCCCCGTGTGGTTCTGGGATGTTTGCTCACCGTTCTTGTGATCATTCTGACCCCACGGGGTGGGATTTTGCGTGGAGCCCTGTTATGAAAGGCAATTCAGTACCACAATGGACATAGCGGTCAGAGCACATACAGTGATCTGACAATAACCCAAAATCATAGAACGAGCTCTGAGACGTGGGAACTCTGCAGACCGCAATCCCTAATCCTCTCCAAACAACACTAGAGGCAGCCGTGGATTGCGCCTAACTCTGCCTATGCAACTCGGCACAGCCTGAGAAACTAACTAGCCTGAAGATAGAAAATAAGCCTACCTTGCCTCAGAGAAATACCCCAAAGGAAAAGGCAGCCCCCCACATATAATGACTGTGAGTTAAGATGAAAAGACAAACGTAGAGATGAAATAGATTCAGCAAAGTGAGGCCCGACTTTCTGAACAGATCGAGGATAGAAAAGGTAACTTTGCGGTCTACACAAAACCCTAAAGAAAACCACGCAAAGGGGGCAAAAAGACCCTCCGTACCCAACTAACGGCAGGGAGGTACACCCTTTGCGTCCCAGAGCTTCCAGCAACAAATTAGACAAGCTGGACAGAAAAAATAGCAAACAAATAGCAAAGAAGAACTTAGCTATGCAGATCAGCAGGACACAGGAATGATCCAGGGAAAAGCAAGTCCAACACTGGAACATTGACAGGAAGCCAGGATCAAAGCATTAGGTGGAGTTAAGTAGAGAAGCACCTAACGACCTCACCAGATCACCTGAGGGAGGAAACTCAGAAGCCGCAGTACCACTTCCCTCCACCAACAGAAGCTCACAGAGAGAATCAGCCGAAGTACCACTTGTGACCACAGGAGGGAGCTCTGCCACAGAATTCACAACAGTACCCCCCCTTGAGGAGGGGTCACCGAACCCTCACCAGAGCCCCCAGGCCGACCAGGATGAGCCACATGAAAGGCACGAACAAGATCGGGAGCATGGACATCAGAGGCAAAAACCCAGGAATTATCTTCCTGAGCATAACCCTTCCATTTAACCAGATACTGGAGTTTCCGTCTAGAAACACGAGAATCCAAAATCTTCTCCACAATATACTCCAATTCCCCCTCCACCAAAACCGGGGCAGGAGGATCAACAGATGGAACCATAGGTACCACGTATCTCCGCAACAATGACCTATGGAATACGTTATGTATGGAAAAAGAATCTGGAAGGGTCAGACGAAAAGACACAGGATTAAGAACCTCAGAAATCCTATACGGACCAATGAAACGAGGTTTAAACTTAGGAGAGGAAACCTTCATAGGAATATGACGAGAAGATAACCAAACCAGATCCCCAACACGAAGTCGGGGACCCACACGGCGTCTGCGATTAGCGAAACGTTGAGCCTTCTCCTGGGACAAGGTCAAATTGTCCACTACATGAGTCCAAATCTGCTGCAACCTGTCCACCACAGTATCCACACCAGGACAGTCCGAAGACTCAACCTGTCCTGAAGAGAAACGAGGATGGAACCCAGAATTGCAGAAAAATGGCGAAACCAAGGTAGCCGAGCTGGCCCTATTATTAAGGGCGAACTCAGCCAAAGGCAAAAAGGACACCCAGTCATCCTGATTGGCAGAAACAAAGCATCTCAGATATGTTTCCAAGGTCTGATTGGTTCGTTCGGTCTGGCCATTAGTCTGAGGATGGAAAGCCGAGGAAAAAGACAAGCCAATGCCCATCCTACCACAAAAGGCTCGCCAAAACCTTGAAACAAACTGGGAACCTCTGTCAGAAACGATATTCTCTGGAATGCCATGTAAACGAACCACATGCTGGAAGAACAATGGCACCAAATCAGAGGAGGAAGGCAATTTAGACAAGGGTACCAGATGGACCATCTTAGAAAAGCGATCACAGACCACCCAAATGACTGACATCTTTTGAGAAACGGGAAGATCAGAAATAAAATCCATAGAGATATGTGTCCAAGGCCTCTTCGGGACCGGCAAGGGCAAAAGCAACCCACTGGCACGAGAACAGCAGGGCTTAGCCCGAGCACAAATCCCACAGGACTGCACAAAAGCACGCACATCCCGCGACAGAGACGGCCACCAAAAGGATCTAGCCACTAACTCTCTGGTACCAAAGATTCCAGGATGACCAGCCAACACCGAACAATGAACCTCAGAGATAACTTTATTGGTCCACCTATCAGGGACAAACAGTCTCTCCGCTGGACAACGATCAGGTTTATTAGCCTGAAATTTTTGCAGCACCCGCCGCAAATCAGGGGAGATGGCAGACACAATTACTCCTTCCTTGAGGATACCCGCCGGCTCAGACAAACCCGGAGAGTCGGGCACAAAACTCCTAGACAGAGCATCCGCCTTCACATTTTTAGAGCCCGGAAGGTACGAAATCACAAAGTCAAAATGGGCAAAAAACAGCGACCAACGAGCCTGTCTAGGATTCAACCGCTTAGCAGACTCAAGATAAGTCAAGTTCTTATGATCAGTCAATACCACCACGCGATGCTTAGCTCCTTCAAGCCAATGACGCCACTCCTCGAATGCCCACTTCATGGCCAGCAACTCTCGGTTGCCCACATCATAATTTCGCTCAGCAGGCGAAAACTTCCTGGAAAAAAAAGCGCATGGTTTCATCACTGAGCAATCAGAACCTCTCTGCGACAAAACAGCCCCTGCTCCAATCTCAGAAGCATCAACCTCGACCTGGAACGGAAGAGAAACATCTGGTTGACACAACACAGGGGCAGAAGAAATACGACGCTTCAACTCCTGAAAAGCTTCCACAGCAGCAGAAGACCAATTGACCAAATCAGCACCCTTCTTGGTCAAATCGGTCAATGGTTTGGCAATACAAGAAAAATTGCAGATGAAGCGACGATAAAAATTAGCAAAGCCCAGGAACTTTTGCAGACTTTTCAGAGATGTCGGCTGAGTCCAATCATGGATGACTTGGACCTTAACAGGATCCATCTCGATAGTAGAAGGGGAAAAGATGAACCCCAAAAATGAAACCTTCTGCACACCAAAGAGACACTTTGATCCCTTCACAAACAAAGAATTAGCACGCAGGACCTGAAAAACTGTTCTGACCTGCTTCACATGAGACTCCCAATCATCCGAGAAGATCAAAATGTCATCCAAGTACACAATCAGGAATTTATCCAGGTACTCTCGGAAGATGTCATGCATAAAGGACTGAAACACTGATAGAGCATTGGCAAGTCCGAATGGCATCACTAGATACTCAAAATGACCCTCGGGCGTATTAAATGCAGTTTTCCATTCATCTCCTCGCCTGATTCGCACCAGATTATACGCACCACGAAGATCTATCTTGGTGAACCAACTAGCCCCCTTAATCCGAGCAAACAAATCAGATAACAATGGCAAGGGGTACTGAAATTTAACCGTGATCTTATTTAGAAGGCGGTAATCTATACAAGGTCTCAGCGAACCATCCTTCTTGGCTACAAAAAAGAACCCTGCTCCTAATGGTGACGATGACGGGCGAATATGCCCCTTCTCCAGGGATTCCTTCACATAACTGCGCATAGCGGCGTGCTCAGGCACGGATAAATTAAACAGTCGACCTTTTGGGAATTTACTACCAGGAATCAAATTGATAGCACAATCACAATCCCTATGCGGAGGTAGGGCATCGGACTTGGGCTCATCAAATACATCCTGGTAATCAGACAAGAACTCTGGAACCTCAGAAGGGGTGGATGACGAAATTGACAGAAATGGAACATCACCATGTACCCCCTGACAACCCCAGCTGGACACCGACATGGATTTCCAATCTAATACTGGATTATGGGCTTGTAGCCATGGTAACCCCAACACGACCACATCATGCAGATTATGCAACACCAGAAAGCGAATAACCTCCCGATGTGCAGGAGCCATGCACATGGTCAGCTGGGTCCAGTACTGAGGCTTATTCTTGGCCAAAGGCGTGGCATCAATTCCTCTCAATGGAATAGGACACTGCAAGGGCTCTAAGAGAAACCCACAACGCTTAGCATACTCCAAGTCCATCAAATTCAGGGCAGCGCCTGAATCCACAAATGCCATGACAGAATACGATGACAAAGAGCAGATCAAGGTAACGGACAGAAGAAATTTTGACTGTACCGTACCAATGGTGGCAGACCTAGCGAACCGCTTAGTGCGCTTAGGACAATCAGAGATAGCATGAGTGGAATCACCACAGTAGAAACACAGCCCATTCAGACGTCTGTGTTCTTGCCGTTCAACTCTGGTCAAAGTCCTATCGCACTGCATAGGCTCAGGTTTAAGCTCAGGTAATACCGCCAAATGGTGCACAGATTTACGCTCACGCAAGCGTCGACCGATCTGAATGGCCAAAGACATAGACTCATTCAAACCAGCAGGCATAGGAAATCCCACCATGACATCCTTAAGGGCTTCAGAGAGACCCTTTCTGAACATAGCTGCCAGCGCAGATTCATTCCATTGAGTGAGCACGGACCACTTTCTAAATTTCTGACAATATACCTCTATCTCATCCTGACCCTGACGAAGAGCCAGCAAATTTTTCTCTGCCTGATCCACTGAATTAGGTTCATCGTACAGCAATCCGAGTGCCTGGAAAAACGCATCGATATTACTCAATGCAGGATCTCCTGGCGCAAGAGAAAATGCCCAGTCCTGAGGGTCGTCGCGCAAAAAAGAAATAACAATCAAAACCTGTTGAACTGGATCACCAGAGGAGCGAGGTTTCAAGGCCAGAAACAATTTACAATTGTTTTTGAAACTCAGAAACTTAGTTCTATCTCCAAAAAACAAATCAGGAATAGGAATTCTTGGTTTTAACATAGATTTCTGATCAATAGTGTCTTGAATCTTTTGTACTCTTGCCGAGAGCTGATCCACAAATGAAGACAGACTTCTAATGTCCATCGCTACACCTGTGTACTGAACCACCCAAATGTCTAGGGGAAAAAAAAGGCAAAACACAGTGCAAAGAAAAAAAAATGGTCTCAGAAATTCTTTTTTCCCTCTATTGAGAATCATTAGTACTTTTGGCTTCCTGTACTGTTATGAAAGGCAATTCAGTACCACAATGGACATAGCGGTCAGAGCACATACAGTGATCTGACAGTAACCCAAAATCATAGAACGAGCTCTGAGACGTGGGAACTCTGCAGACCGCAATCCCTAATCCTCTCCAAACAACACTAGAGGCAGCCGTGGATTGCGCCTAACTCTGCCTATGCAACTCGGCACAGCCTGAGAAACTAACTAGCCTGAAGATAGAAAATAAGCCTACCTTGCCTCAGAGAAATACCCCAAAGGAAAAGGCAGCCCCCCACATATAAGGACTGTGAGTTAAGATGAAAAGACAAACGTAGAGATGAAATAGATTCAGCAAAGTGAGGCCCGACTTTCTGAACAGATCGAGGATAGAAAAGGTAACTTTGTGGTCTACACAAAACCCTAAAGAAAACCAGGCAAAGGGGGCAAAAAGACCCTCCGTACCGAACTAACGGCACGGAGGTACACCCTTTGCGTCCCAGAGCTTCCAGCAACAAATTAGACAAGCTGGACAGAAAAAATAGCAAACAAATAGCAAAGAAGAACTTAGCTATGCAGAGCAGCAAGCCACAGGAATGATCCAGGGAAAAGCAAGTCCAACACTGGAACATTGACAGGAAGCCAGGATCAAAGCATTAGGTGGAGTTAAGTAGAGAAGCACCTAACGACCTCACCAGATCACCTGAGGGAGGAAACTCAGAAGCCGCAGTACCACTTCCCTCCACTAACAGAAGCTCACAGAGAGAATCAGCCGAAGTACCACTTGTGACCACAGGAGGGAGCTCTGCCACAGAATTCACAACAGAACCCCAGATCGAGGAAGATTATCAGTGGTCTTGTATGTCTTCCATTTTCTAATTATTGCTCCCACTGTTGATTTCTTCACTCCAAGCTGGTTGGCTATTGCAGATTCAGTCTTCCCAGCCTGGTGCAGGGCTACAATTTTGTTTCTGGTGTCCTTTGACAGCTCTTTGGTCTTCACCATAGTGGAGTTTGGAGTCAGGCTGTTTGAGGGTGTGCACAGGTGTCTTTTTATACTGATAACAAGTTTAAACAGGTGCCATTACTACAGGTAATGAGTGGAGGAAAGAGGAGACTCTTAAAGAAGAAGTTACATGTCTGTGAGAGCCAGAAATCTTGATTGTTTGTTTCTGACCAAATACTTATTTTCCACCATAATATGCAAATAAAATGATAAAAAAAAACAGACAATGTGATTTTCTGGATTTTTTTTTTCTCAGTTTGTCTCCCATAGTTGAGGTCTACCTATGATGTAAATTACAGACGCCTATCATCTTTTTAAGTGGTGGAACTTGCACTATTGCTGACTGACTAAATACTTTTTTGCCCCACTGTATAGCAGTGAGGAGTGTCCAAAACTGAACAATTGAGATAATCAAAGCAGGAAAGCTTCAGAGACTTTCAACTGAATTTATTGAACCCATTCACTGATAGCAGAAAACTGCACCGTTTAATATGATGGTGAAGTGCGTCTAATCAGTGCATGAGTATGCTGAATCAGACATAGTGGTCTTCTGGACGCCTCTGTCACTGTAAACCTGTGATATATTTCTTCATTATATACTTCTAAAGGCAGCAGCTGTAATCTGCTCCCTCAATAAGGCTACGTGGACACTTGCATACCGGGCTTTGCGAACGGCTGAGTACTTAGTCCCTGAAGCTTCGCCCACTTCTCTACTTCCGTTTAGGTCTGCCTTCTTCTGCATGCACCTGCGTACCTATCTTTAAAATTGGGTATGCAGGACATGTGGATATATGTGGATGCGTAGTTTTGACGCCCCTGCCGACCGCACGGGAACGCAACTTCCTGCTGTCAGCAGGTGTGTCAAAACGATGCATTGCGCAGGCGTGTACTATGGAGGACAGAGAATTCAATCCAATATTGCAGCCAGCATGCAGCCAGCGGGTAAGGAAAGGGTGAATCAAAAACCCCAAAACCCCGCCTCCATGGCTGAAGATTGTTCCCTCCAAATTCAGGTGACAGTGTCACTTTAAACCTTTTTTCCTCCAAATGTAGAGGACCCAGTCCGAGTGTGCTCAATTGATAACCACCCTTTGTTTCCTATCTCTGAGCTTTTTTAAAATGCTTTTGAAAAGTCCATATACACTACATCCACTGGGTTCCCTTGGTCCAGTCCTGAACTTACCTCTTCATAGAAACTGATCAAATTAGTCTGACATGAACGGTCCCTAGTAAACCCGTGCTGATACTGGGTCATGAGGTTATTCCTCTTCAGATACTCCAGTATAGCATCCCTTAGAATGCCCTCCAGGATTTTACCCACAGTAGAGGCTAAGCTTACTGGCCTATAATTTCCAAGTTCAGTTTTTGTCCCCGTTTTGAATATTGGCACCACATTTGCTATACGCCAGTCCTGTGGTACAGACGCTGTTATTATGGACTCTTTAAAGATTAAAAATAATGGTCTACCAATGACTGTACTTAATTCCCGCAGTACTCGAGGGTGTATGCCATCCGGGCCCGGAGATTTGTCAATTTTAGTGATTTTTAGACGCCGCCGCACTTCCTGCTGGGTTAAGCAGGTGACATTTAATTGGGAATTTTTATCACTAGTCATTTTGTCTGCCATGGGATTTTCTTTTGTAAATACTGATGAAAAAAAGTCATTTAACATATTGTTGTGAATTCCGCTCTTGGGCTCCCTCCGGTGGTTGTAAGTGGCACTTTTGTGAGTTCTGCTCTTGGGCTCCCTCCGGTGGTTTTAAGTGGAATGGCTGCTCCTTGGATTTAGCAGTCTCAGCTGCTTCCACTGATTGTATTTCTGGTCGGCTTATATGCCTGGCTCTTCTCTTCAGCCAGTGCCACTTGTCAATGGTTCCTGGTTGGATTCACATCTCTGCTTGGATTTCCCTGATATCCTGACCAGTTCAGCAAAGAAAAGTCCTTGCTTTGCTCTTTTCTGTCCACATGTAGTGGACTTAATTGTTCTGTACATTCTATGTTTTTGTCCAGCTTGTCTGTATGAATTTATTCAGTTTAGCTGGAAGCTCTGGGAAGCAGATTTACCCTCCACACCTTTAGTCAGGTGTGGAGATTTTTGTAAACTCTGTGTGGATTTTTCTAGTTTTTAATAGTGACCGCACAGTATTCTGTCCTGTCCTATCTATCTAGCTAGGCTGGCCTCCTTTGCTACATCCTGGTTTCATTCTACGTATGTCTTTTCCCTCTCCACTCACAGTCATTATTTGTGGGGGGCTATCTATTCTTTGGGGAGTTTCTCTGAGGCAAGATAGCTTTCCTGTTTCTATCTTTAGGGGTAGTTAGTTCTCAGGCTGTGACGAGGTGTCTAGGGAGTGACAGGAACATCCCACGGCTACTTCTAGTGTTGTGTTGAGCTTAGGAACTGCGGTCAGTACAGGTACCACCTCCTTCAGAGCTTGACCCATGTTGCTCCTAAACCACCAGTTCATAACAGTACAAGTGGCCTGAAATGAATTAAATGCATCTCAAAAGAAGGAAAAAGAAATTCTGAGCCATTTTTTTTTCTGCACTCTGTTTTGTCTTCTTTTTCCTCTTGATCTCTGGGTGGTTCAGGATTTTGGCGCTGGCATGGATGTTCAGGGTTTGTTTTCTCGTGTGGATCAACTTGCTGCAAGAGTACAGAGTACCCAAGATTATGCTGTCCAGACTCCAGCTTTAGAGCCTAAAATTCCTACTCCTAATTTGTTTTTTGGGGACAGATCCAAGTTTTTGAACTTTAAAAATAACTGCAAATTGTTTTTTGCATTGAAACCCCGTTCTTCTGGTGATCCCATTCAGCAAGTTAAAATCATCATATCCTTGCTGCGTGGTGACCCACAGGACTGGGCATTCTCCCTTGAATCAGGGGATCCGGCATTGCTGAATGTAGACGCATTTTTTCAAGTGCTCGGATTATTGTATGACGAACCTAATTCTGTGGATCATGCAGAAAAAACCCTGTTGGTCCTGTGTCAAGGTCAGGAAGCGGCAGAATTATACTGCCAGAAATTTAGAAAATGGTCTGTGCTCACTAAATGGAATGAGGATGCTCTGGCTGCAATTTTCAGAAAAGGTCTTTCTGAAGCCCTTAAAGATGTTATGGTGGGCTTCCCTACGCCTGCTGGTTTGAGCGAATCTATGTCTCTAGCCATTCATATTGATCGGCGTCTGTGCGAGCGCAAAGCTGTGCACCATATGGCAGTGTCCTCTGAGCAGAGTCCTGAGCCTATGCAATGTGATAGGATTTTGACTGGAAAAGAACGGCAGGAATTCAGACGTCAGAATAGGCTGTGTTTTTACTGTGGTGATTCTGCTCATGTTATTTCTGATTGCCCTAAGCGTACTAAGAGGGTCGCTAGGTCTGTTACCATCAGTACTGTACAGCCTAAATTTCTCTTATCTGTGACCCTGATTTGCTCATTATCGTCCTTTTCTGTCATGGCATTTGTGGATTCAGGCGCTGCCCTGAACTTAATGGACTTAGAATTTGCCAGGCGCTGTGGTTTTTCCTTGCAGCCTTTGCAGAGCCCTATTCCTTTGAGGGGCATTGATGCTACACCATTGGCCAAGGATAAACCTCAGTACTGGACGCAGATGACCATGTACATGGCTCCAGCACATCAGGAAGATTGCCATTTTCTGGTGTTGCATAACCTGCATGATGTTGTTGTACTGGGTTTTCCATGGTTACAGGAACATAATCCGGTGCTGGATTGGAAAACTATGTCGGTGACTAGTTGGGGTTGTCAAGGGGTACATAGTGACGTTCCTTTGATGTCAATTTCCTCTTCCCCCTCTTCTGAGGTCCCTGAGTTTTTGTCAGATTTCCAGGATGTATTTGATGAGCCCAAGTCCAGTTCCCTTCCACCGCACAGGGACTGTGATTGTGCTATTGACTTGATTCCTGGCTGCAAGTTCCCTATGGGCCGACTTTTCAATCTGTCTGTACCAGAGCATACCGCCATGCGGAGTTATGTTAAGGAGTCTTTGGAGAAGGGGCATATTCGGCCGTCTTCGTCACCATTGGGAGCGGGTTTCTTTTTTGTTGCTAAGAAGGATGGCTCCTTGAGACCCTGTATTATTATTTATTATTATTATTTATTTATATAGCACCATTGATTCCATGGTGCTGTACATGAGAAGGGGTTACATACAAGTTACAAATATCACATACAGTAAACAAACTAACAATGACGGACTGATACAGAGGGGCGAGGACCCTGCCCTTGCGGGCTTACATTCTACAGGATTATGGGGAAGGAGACAGTAGGTTGAGGGCTGCAGGAGCTCCGGTGTTGGTGAGGCGGTCAAATTCCAATACCCCTTGTCTTTGCTTTCTGATTTGTTTGCTCGGATTAAGGGGGCTAGTTGGTTTACTAAGATTGACCTTCGAGGGGCATATAATCTTGTTCGTATTAAACAGGGTGATGAATGGAAAACTGCATTTAATACGCCCAAAGGCCATTTTGAATACCTTGTGATGCCATTCGGGCTCTCTAATGCTCCATCTGTGTTCCAGTCCTTCATGCATGATATTTTCCGCAATTATCTTGATAAATTCATGGTTGTATATTTGGATGATATTTTGATTTTTTCCGATGATTGGGAGTCTCATGTGAAGCAGGTCAGGATGGTATTCCAGATCCTTCGTGATAATGCTCTATTTGTGAAGGGGTCTAAGTGCCTATTCGGAGTTCAGAAGGTCTCTTTTTTGGGTTTTATTTTTTCTCCCTCGTCTATGGAAATGGATCCTGTTAAGGTCCAAGCCATTCATGACTGGATTCAACCCACATCTGTGAAGAGCCTTCAGAAATTTTTGGGCTTTGATAATTTCTATCGCCGTTTCATTGCCAACTTTTCCAGTGTGGTTAAGTCCCTTACTGATTTGACGAAGAAAGGCGCTGATGTGACGAATTGGTCCTCTGCGGCTGTTGAGGCCTTTCAGGAGCTTAAATGCCGATTTACTTCTGCCCCTGTGGTGCGTCAGCCAGATGTTTCGCTTCCATTTCAGGTTGAGGTTGACGCTTCTGAGATTGGGGCAGGGGCCGTTTTGTCTCAGAGGAATTCTGATGGTTCTTTGATGAAACCGTGTGCTTTTTTTTCCAGAAAGTTTTCGCCTGCGGAGCGCAATTATGATGTCGGCAATCGTGAGTTGTTGGCTATGAAGTGGGCATTTGAAAAGTGGCGACATTGGCTTGAGGGAGCCAAGCACCACGTTGTGGTCTTGACTGATCATAAGAATCTGATTTACTTCGAGTCGGCCAAGCGGCTGAACCCTAGACAGGCTCGATGGTCCCTGTTTTTCTCCCGTTTTGATTTTGTGGTCTCGTATCTTCCGGGATCTAAGAATGTTAAGGCTGATGCCCTCTCTAGGAGTTTTTTGCCTGATTCTCCTGGAGTCCTTGAGCCGGTTGGCATTCTTAAGGAAGGGGTGATTCTTTCTGCCATCTCCCCTGATTTGCGGCGGGTGCTTCAGGAATTTCAGGCTGATAAACCGGACCGCTGTCCTGTGGGGAAGCTGTTTGTTCCTGATAGATGGACAAGTAAGGTAATTTCTGAGGTTCATTGTTCAGTGTTGGCTGGTCATCCTGGGATTTTTGGTACCAGGGATTTGGTTGCTAGGTCCTTTTGGTGGCCTTCCTTGTCACGGGATGTGCGTGCTTTTGTGCAGTCCTGTGGGACTTGCGCCCTGGCCAAGCCTTGTTGTTCCCGCGCTAGTGGGTTGCTTATGCCTTTGCCGGTCCCTGAGAGGCCCTGGAAGCATATTTCGATGGATTTTATTTTGGATCTTCCTGTTTCCCAGAAGATGTCTGTTATCTGGGTGGTTTGTGACCGGTTCTCTAAAATGGTCCATCTGGTACCTTTGCCTAAGTTGCCTTCCTCCTCAGACTTGGTTCCATTGTTTTTTCAGCATGTGGTTCATTTGCATGGCATTCCGGAGAATATAGTGTTTGACAGAGGTTCTCAGTTTGTTTCTAGGTTTTGGCGGTCCTTTTGTGCTACGATGGGCATTGATTTGTCTTTTTCATCGGCGTTTCATCCTCAGACAAATGGCCAAACTGAGCGAACTAATCAGACCTTGGAAACCTATTTGAGATGCTTTGTGTCTGCTGATCAGGATGATTCGGTGGCTTTCTTGCCGTTGGCCGAGTTTGCCCTTAGTAATAGGGCTAGTTCGGCTACTTTGGTTTCTCCTTTCTTTTGAAATTTTGGCTTTCATCCTCGTTTTTCTTCGGGGCAGGTTGAGCCTTCTGATTGTCCTGGTGTGGATTCTGTGGTGGACAGGCTGCAGCAGATTTGGACTCATGTGGTAGACAATTTGATGTTGTCTCAGGAAAAGGCTCAACGTTTTGCTAACCGCCGTCGGTGTGTTGGTCCCCGGCTTCGTGTGGGGGATTTGGTTTGGTTGTCTTCTCGTTATGTTCCTATGAAGGTTTCTTCCTCTAAGTTTAAGCCTCGGTTTATTGGTCCTTATAAGATTTCTGAAATTATCAATCCGGTGTCTTTTCGTTTGGCTCTTCCAGCCTCTTTTGCCATTCATAATGTTTTCCATAGATCTTTGTTGCGGAGATATGTGGTGCCCGTTGTTCCCTCGGTTGATCCTCCTGCCCCGGTGTTGGTTGAGGGAGAGTTGGAATATGAGGTTGAGAAAATGTTGGATTCTCGTTTTTCGAGGTGGAGGCTTCAGTATCTTTTCAAGTGGAAGGGTTATGGCCAGGAGGATAATTCTTGGGTTGTTGCCTCCGATGTCCATACCACCGATTTGGTTCGTGCTTTTCACTTGGCTCGTCCTGATCGGCCTGGGGGCTCTGGTGAGGGTTCGGTGACCCCTCCTCAAGCGGGGGGTACTGTTGTGAATTCCGCTTTTGGGCTCTCTCCGGTGGTTGTAAGTGGCACTTTTGTGAGTTCTGCTCTTGGGCTCCCTCCGGTGGTTTTAAGTGGAATGGCTGCTCCTTAGATTTAGCAGTCTCAGCTGCTTCCACTGATTGTCTTTCTGGTCGGCTTATATGCCTCGCTCTTCCCTTCAGCCAGTGCCACTTGTCAATGGTTCCTGGTTGGATTCACATCTCTGCTTGGATTTCCCTGATATCCTGACCAGTTCAGCAAAGATAAGTCCTTGCTTTGCTTTTTTCTGTCCACATGTAGTGGACTTAATTGTTCTGTACATTCTATGTTTTTGTCCAGCTTGTCTGTATGGATTTATTCAGTTTAGCTGGAAGCTCTGGGAAGCAGATTTACCCTCCACACCTTTAGTCAGGTGTGGAGATTTTTGTAAACTCTGTGTGGATTTTTCTAGTTTTTAATACTGACCGCACAGTATTCTGTCCTGTCCTATCTATATAGCTAGACTGGCCTCCTTTGCTACATTCTGGTTTCATTCTACGTATGTCTTTTCCCTCTCCACTCACAGTCATTATTTGTGGGGGGCTATCTATTCTTTGGGGTTTTTCTCTGAGGCAAGATAGCTTTCCTGTTTCTATCTTTAGGGGTAGTTAGTTCTCAGGCTGTGACGAGGTGTCTAGGGAGTGACAGGAACATCCCACGGCTACTTCTAGTGTTGTGTTGAGCTTAGGAACTGCGGTCAGTACAGGTACCACCTCCTTCAGAGCTCGTCCCATGTTGCTCCTAAACCACCAGTTCATAACACATATTGGCTTTTTCCTCATCCTCATCCACCATATCACCCAGACTATTTTTAAGGGGGCCAACACTATCATTTTTTAGTTTCTTACTATTTATGTAGTTAAGGAATATTTTGGGATTATTTTTACTCTCTCTGGCAATATGTCTCTCTGTCTCAATCTTTGCTACCTTGATTTGCTTTTTACAGAATTTGTTTAATTTTTTGTATTTATTTAATGCCTCCTCACTACCTACTTCCTTTAATTCTCTAAATGCTTTCTTTTTGTCACTTATTGCGCCCCTTACAGCTCTATTTAGCCATATTGGTTTCCTCCTATTTCTAGTATGTTTATTCCCATATGGTATATACTGTGCACAGGTCCTATCCAGGATACTAATAAACGTCTCCCATTTTCTTTGTGTATTTTTGTGTCTCAGGATATCGTCCCAGTTAATTGCACCAAGATCCTCTCTCATCCGTTGGAAATTTGCCCTCCTGAAGTTTAGTGTCCTTGTAACCCCTCTATTACACATCTTTTTAAAGGATACATGAAAACTTATTATTTTGTGATTGCTATTTCCCAAGTGACCCCCAACCGTTATATTTGCTATGCGGTCTGGCCTGTTGGTTAATATTAGGTCTAGCAGTGCCCCCTTCTTGTTGGGTCCTGAACCAGTTGTGAAAGGTAATTGTCCCTCATAGTTGTCAAAAACCGATTACCTTTGCTGGAACTACAGGTTTCTGTTCCCCAATCTATTTCAAGGTAGTTGAAGTCCCCCATAATAATGACTTCTCCTTGAGTCGCAGCTTCATTTATTTGCTTTATGAGGATATTCTCCATTGCTTCCATTATTTTTGGAGATTTATAACAAACCCCTATCAGTAAATTATTTTTTTCCCCCTCCCCTTATCTCCAACCACAGGGATTCTACATTTTCATTAGATTCACCTATATTATCACGCAGGTAGTAATGTACCATCCTTAAATAGCTGTTCTATTGGGATAAGAGCGGCTCGATTGGGGAGTGAGTCCAATAGGTCTGCGATTCTAGTCAAAGGAAAAAGGGGTGGGGCCAAGACATGGGATAGTTTTTTCCATATTTTAACTGTGGCTAGCGTGTGAATATTTGATAGATTGGGTAAGGTCAAATCATTATCTTGTCCAAGCAAAATGGTACGTAATGGGGTAGATGACATTGCTTCTTCTATATTACATCATTGTTTATCTCCTGAATTTCTGAGCCAGTGGATCGTTCTTGAAATATGAGCTGCTTGATAGTACTTTACAATATTTGGGGCACCCATTCCTCTCACATCCTTTGGTAGGCTAAGAGTCTTAGAATTAATGCATGGCTTACCTTTTAGCCAGATATCATTGAAAAATAAGGAGTGTATTTTAGCTAGGTAATAGGAGGGGATCTGGATCGAGAGCATGCTAAAGATATAGAGGAATTTTGGTAGAATTAAACTTTTAATAATGTTTTTTCTTTTTAACCAAGATAGGAATACATCTTTCCAGGAATGAAGGCGTGCAGTCGTGCTAATTAATAGTTGATTAAAATTGAGGGCAAAGATATCCTTGCCTGATGCACACAGTTGGATACCTAGATAGGTTAGGCTTTTCGGTTGCCAAGGAAAGGGGAATAAAGCTTTAAGATTATCTACTACTTTGATTGGCAAGCCTAGGTTTAAAAGTTCAGATTTTGTTTAGTTTATTTTAAAGTTAGAGATTTTGCTATAACTCTCTAAAATATTCATTAGGGCTGGGATACTCTTTAACGGTTTAGATATTACTAGTAGGAGATCGTCCGCAAATGCCGCTGTTTTGTATTGGATGTCCTTGATTTGCAGACCCTCTATGTCAACGCATTGTTGTATGGTCTGTAAAAGTGGCTCCAGTGATAGTACAAAAAGTAACGGAGACAGTGGACAACCTTGCCTTGTTCCATTGAAGATCTGAAATGAGTATGTAAGGGATCCATTTAGTCTAATTCTAGCTGTTGGTTCAGAGTATATTCCCATGATTGTGGATATTGTTGAAAGAGGGAAACCAAATTTTAATAATGTTTCCTGTAGGAACGTCCAGTCGACCCTATCAAATGCTTTTTCAGCATCTATACCCATTAGAGCCAATGGTATTTTCTTTAGTTTTGCGTATTGCATTAAGTGTAAAACTTTATATGTATTATCTTTTTTTCCTCTCTACCTTTCACAAACCCGGACTGGTTTAAGGAGATTAATTGGGGCAACACAATCGCAATTCTGTTTGCCATCATCCTCGCGTATAGCTTTAGATCCATATTTAACAATGATATAGGCCTATAACTGCCACATTGTTCCAGATCCTTTCCTTCTTTATAAATCAGAGAGATTCTGGCTTCCAGAAATTGTTTTGGCGCTTTTTTACCTCCCTGGAGAGAGTTGCACATATTGAGAAGGTAAGGGAGCAAGATCTCAGAATTAGTTTTATAGTAGTGAGCTGTGAACCCATCCAGTCCTGGAGATTTACCCTTGGGACAATTCGATAGGGCTGACTGGAGCTCCTTGACAGTAAATGGTTTAACTAATTGCTCGTGTTGTGCAGAAGAAAGGGTTGGGAGATTCAGGTTTTTTAAGAAAGCTTGAATTTCTTGTTTTCTCTGTTTTTTTTCTTTTTCTCCCTCTTCTAGGCGTAACTGGTATAGGGATTTGTAGCAATTTAGGAATTCTTTTTCTATCTGGGAGTAATTCTGGGTTTTTGTGCCTCCTTTTGTTGTGATGGAATGGATAAACGTACGAGCCTGTCTCTTTTTTTATCAATGGCATAGTTAATTTGGAAGCTTTATCTCCATGTACAAATATGCGATTTTTCCAAGTGGTGAAGGATTTGGCTGATTGTTCTCTGAGAATATCTCTTAAGGCCCCTTCACATTAAGTGACGCTGCAGCGATACCGACAACGATCCGGATCGCTGCAGCGTCGCTGTTTGGTCGCTGGAGAGCTGTCACACAGACCGCTCTCCAGCGACCAACGATGCCGGTAACCAGGGTAAACATCGGGTAACTAAGCGCAGGGCCGCGCTTAGTAACCCGATGTTTACCCTGGTTACCATCCTAAAAGTAAAAAAAACAAACAGTACATACTTACCTAACGCTGTCTGTCCTCCAGCGCTGTGCTCTGCACTCCTCCTGTACTGCAAACTCCGGACAATCTTAAGCCTTATAGGACCCACACACAACAATACAAGGGACAGCCATCAACCATAAGCCCTTGGATTCATCATTTGTCTAATTTGACAATAAACGTGGGCTCCAGATATTGTGGAAAACAGAGGCCTACAAGCAGACCTGAAGCCTGTCGGTGATACTGATCCGCTTACTTCCTGGGATGCCAACAACACCTCCTCTTGCCGGAGGCCAGCATCAAGTAAGACGACGAAGGTGCTGTCCCCTATATAAAAGTCCGATCACCCCCCTGTTTATAACCGGTGACTCGAGGTAGAGTGATAACTTGTGGCGTGAGAAAAGACGCAGCCATTTTAGCGATGCCGCTGGCCCACCGCCGACTGTAACATCCATCGCAGCATCCCCCCACCTAAAGCAGAGCTGACGTAACACGGAACGAGGACTCGCTATACTACCCTGCTGGCGCGAGTCTCAGAGCTGCTGACCTGTGGTGGTGCCTGCTCTCCTGTCGCGCCTCCTCGCACCTAATCCCCCGCCGCGGTATCTGACCGGTACCAGCTGACGGGGAGAGATCCATACGCCCTGCATAAGCAGCAGGAGTGGACTGTACCTTACCGGCGCTATCTCGAGCCACGTGCTGTGGAGACAAGCGGTGAGCCAACCAGTTCTGGATCTCCCCCAACGGCTCCCTGCTGGGTCTCGCTCTCACAATTCGGAAGCCTGCCGAGGTTTCACAAGAGGGAACAATCAATCTCAGAGATAGAGATCTTTTTGACCCCTACATCCCAGTCTGCCTAAAGGTACCGTCACACATAACGATATCGTCAACGATATCGTTGCTTTTTGTGATGTAGCAACGATATCGTTAAGGAAATCGTTATGTGTGACAGCGACCAACGATCAGGCCCCTGCTGGGAGATCGTTGGTCGCTGAGGAAAGTCCAGAACTTTATTTTGTCGCTGGATCTCCCGCTGACATCGCTGAATCGGCGTGTGTGACGCCGATTAAGCGATGTCTTCACTGGTAACCAGGGCCGCGCTTAGTAACCCGATGTTTACCCTGGTTACCAGCGTAAATGTAAAAAAACAAACACTACATACTTACCTTCCGTGTCTGTCCCCGGCGCTGTGCTTCTCTGCACTGGCTGTGAGCGCCGGCCAGCCGGAAAGCACAGCGGTGACGTCACCGCTCTGCTTTCCGGCTGACTGGCGCTGACAGTGCAGAGGAAAGCACAGCGCCAGAGGACGGACACAGAATGTAAGTATGTAGTGTTTGTTTTTTTTACGTTTACGCTGGTAACCAGGGTAAACATTGGGTTACTAAGCGCGGCCCTGCGCTTAGTAACCCGATGTTTACCCTGGTTACCAGGGGACTTCGGGATCGTTGGTCGCTGGAGAGCTGTCTGTGTGACAGCTCTCCAGCGACCAAATAGCGACGCTGCAGCGATCGACATCGTTGTCGGTATCGCTGCAGCGTCGCTTAGTGTGACGGTACCCTAAGAGAACTCACTGTTGGAATAGAGGGTACATTCTGGTTATATTAATATGGAGCTGAGGTGGGGGTAGAAGCATTGTGGATTTCCCGCTAAAGCAGGGGATACTTGGTAAACAAGACTCAAACACCTAACAGCAACCATCAGTGCCCGCTCCTGATATCCCATCCTAAATATCCCCAAACACTTCTTATAAGCAGACATCCAGAAACCAGCCCCTGCCAGACCACTCATAAAGGGAAAATCCATCAGTTTTACAATAATTAATTCATTATAGAAGCTCCTGTCTGAAAATCTGACAACAGAGGAACTGATAATGCTTAAATATAATTGAGCAGTAGTACACTGACACCTAGTGGCTACATAAAAAAGCAAGTACTTTTTGTTCTACATAGCTTTGATAGCAGCATATAAACTTTCTAGCTACATAGCTAGTTCCTAAACATTATGGAACTGTAATCTCTTTATCTGCTAACTGGCGGAGGAAATAAAAGCATCTTTGAATCTCTACACAATGGTTAAATCCGGCACTAAAATGCCCAAGCCAGTCAAAACAAGCTTGTTAACCACTCAATCAGATTTAGACAAATATTTAAAAACGTGCCTCTCTAATCCCAGTGCTGCAAAAACAAACTACCCTTCTCGGAAGGGGAAATGGATACAGACATGGAAAGTGACTCTGATATGGGCTCAGGTTGCAAAGACCAGCCGGTGACACGCTCTTTCATCAAACGAATCTTATCAAAGGTGCTAGAGCCTATTGGGAAGGAATTAATAGATATCAAACAAGAAATTTCCCAGCAATGTCATAGATTGGAGTCCTTGCAAAATACACAAAGCATCTGCACAGAATATTCAAACGCAATTTTGTCTTGCATCAAAGCCCAAGAAGAACAATTACAAATGTTCCATTCCACTCTAGAAGACCACGAAAACCGAGAGCGGAAGAATAACATTCGGATACAAGGTCTACCCGAATCTGTGGCTTCTGACTCTCTAACTAAAGCAGCTACTGACATCTTCCGCTCCCTTCTTCTGGATCAAGACCCCCAAGACATTGAAATTGTAAGAATACATAGGGCGCTTCCCCCTAAACCTAAGCAATGAGACCCACCGCGAGATGTACTGTGCAGATTTCTATATTTCCGTACTAAGGACTTGATACTAAAACGTGCAAGAGAGACATGGGATATTACCTTTGAAGGTACATATCTCAAACGTTTCCAGGACCTATCAGCAATTACCCTGAAAAAACGTTATTTACTCAAGCTGTTCACAGAGTTGGTCCTCCAGAAAAAATTCCAATATCGCTGGCTCTAACCATTTGGGATACAAGTCATCACTGAAGACAAAAGACTACAAGCAAGATCCTCAGCTGACATCTGGAAAATCTGTAAAGAATTGAAAATTACCCTTGACCTGTATCCGGACATTGAGGCCTTCCATGCAGCTTCACTATTACAACCTCTCCCTATCCTCACTCCACGGCAACCTGTCTCCACTCCTAAATCCCAGAAAACAAGGCGCAAAGCCTCCAGGATGACCCCTACTAAAGATGCTGAAACCTGAAGACATTTCTTTAACTATAATATAGGTTCTGGCATTGCAGAGATTTTCTCTCCTAAACATTCAATTAATACTATGTTTATTGTTATTTGAACAATTGTGTGACATTTTCTACATGCCTACAAGCTTTGCTTATCAGTTGGGCAATGTAACTATGGGTACCGTCACACAGTGGCATTTTGATCGCTACGACGGCACGATTCATGACATTCCAGCGATATCCTTACGATCTCGCTGTGTCTGACATGCTCCTGCGATCAGGGACCCCGCTGAGAATTGTACGTCGTAGCAGATCATTTGAAACTTTCTTTCGTCGCTGGTCTCCCGCTGACATCGCTGAATCGGTGTGTGTGACGCCGATTCAGTGATGTCTTCACTGGTAACCATGGTACACATCGGGTTACTAAGCGCAGGGCCGTGCTTAGTAACCCGATGTTTACCCTGGTTACCAGCGTAAACGTAAAAAAAACAAACACTACATACTTACCTTCTGCTGTCTGTCCCCGGCACTCTGCTTCTCTGCACTCCTCCTGCATCCTGTGTCAGCGCCAGCCAGCCGGAAAGCAGAGCGGTGACGTCACCGCTCTGCTTTCCCGGCGCTGTGCTCACAGTCAGTGCAGGAAAGCAGAGCGCCGGGGACAGACAGCGGTAGGTAAGTATGTAGTGTTTGTTTTTTTTACTTTTACGATGGTAACCAGGGTAAACATCGGGTTACTAAGCGCGGCTCTGCGCTTAGTAACCCGATGTTTACTCTGGTTACCAGGGGACTTCGGGATCGTTGGTCGCTGGAGAGCTGTCTGTATGACAGCTCTTCAGCGACCAAACAGCGACGCTGCATCGTTGTCGTAACGCTGCAGCGTCGTTTCAGTGTGACGGTACCCTATGGTCGCAAGTTAATTTGCCTCCTTAATAGTTGGCAGTAAGCCACCTTTTACAGTTCCATTCTTCAATATGTTGTACTCAGTTGAGTACTATTTCGAGTTCTCTAAATCTTTACTGTTCTATTTTTACCTTTATCCTGCACCTCTCCTCTCTCCGAGATGCAAACTCGGCTTTGGGAAAATGGCCGCCGCGATCTCTAATGCGCACGCGCGGCATCCCGCGGCCATTTTCCTGAAGCCCCGTGCAGCAGAGCACTCGATCTGCGCACGCGCGGCCCCAGGAAGATGGCCGCCCCCACCGATGCAAGGGATTACAGCGCAGATCGCGCACTGCTGGTTCACCACTACGCCACCAACGTAAAGCTGAGGAAGAACCAGCGATGTCACCACGCCCTCCCGACCTGACCAGCCTGATTGACAGGCGAAAACGGCGACTTTGGTAAGTTATTTCTCAGCATAGGTGGGGAATCGGGGTACACTACATACACTATAGGAACACACAGCGCAGGCCCTATTTAACAGTATTTATAGCTCAATCTCAAAAAACGGGGTGACAAGTTCCCTTTAATAACTATGTTCTCAATGAATCCAAAAGTCTCATAAATATCAAAGCTTAATATTTTTGGAAGCTGGAGTGGCTTTTTTTTTTAGATTTGGCTATTAGGAGGATATCTGTTTGTGCAGGTAACTATTACTGTGATGAATTATTAAGGCAATTTAATAAAAACCAAATATATTCCCATCGCGACTGGGTCGTGGTTAGCAGTGGGGTACCACAGGGGTCAGTATTGGGCCCTCTTCTTTTTAACATATTTATTAATGACCTTGTAGGGGCATACAGAGCTGAATTTCAATATTTGCAGATTACACTAAACTCTGCAGGGTAATCAATACAGAAGAGGACAATTTTATATTACAGGATGATTTATGTAAACTTGAAGCTAATAAATGGCAAATGAGCTTTAATGGGTATATATGTAAGGTCATGCACTTGGGTAGAAGTAATAAGATGTATAACTATGTGCTTAATTCTAAAACTCTGGGCAAAACCATCAATGAAAAAGACCTGGGTGTATGGGTGAATGACAAACTCACATTGCTAGTGTCAGGCAGCTGCTATAAAGGCAAATAAAATAATGGGATGCATTAAAAGAGGCACATGAGCTCATGAGGAGAACATAATTTTACTTCTTTACAAGTCACTGGTTTGACCACACTTAGAATACTGTGTACAGTTCTGGTCTCTGGTGTATAAGAAAGACATAGCTGAACTAGAGCAGGTGCAGAGAAGAGCGACCAAGGTTATTAGAGATCTGCAATACCAAGATAAATTATTACACTTGGGGCTATTTAGTTTGGAAAAACGAAGGCTAAGGGGTGATCTTATTTTAATGTATAAATATATGAGGGGACAGTACAAAGACCTTTCTGATGATCTTTTTAATCATAGACCTGAGACAGGGCTAGGGACATCCTCTACGTCTGGAGGAAAGAAGGTTTAAGCATAATAACAGACGTGGATTCTTTACTGCAAGAGCAGTGAGACTATGGAACTCTCTGCCGTATGATGTTGTAATGAGTGATTCATTACTTAAATTTAAGAGGTGACTGGATACCTTTCTTGAAAAGTATAATGTTACAGGTTATATATAATAGATTCCTTGATAGGGCATTGATCCAGGGAACTAGTCTGATTGCCGTATGTGGAGTCGGGAAGGAATTTTTTTTTTCCTAAATGTGGAGCTTACTCTTTGCCACATGTTTTTTTTTTTGCCTTCCTCTAGATCAGTGGTCCCCAACTCCAGGCCTCGAGTACCGCCAACAGTGCAGGTTTTCAGGATTTCTTTAGTATTGCATAGGTGGTAATGTGATCATCTGCACAGGCGATGATTCCAACCCCTGTGGAATACTAAGGAAATCCTGAAAACCTGCACTGTTGGCGGCCCTCGAGGCCTGGAGTTGGGGACCACTGCTCTAGATCAACATGTTAAAACATGTTAGGTTAGGCTATGGGTTGAACTAGATGGACTTTAAGTCCTTCTTCAACCTTAATAACTATGCTACTATGTTACTATCTCACTTGTTTATTTTCACCTGGTAAATCAATATAACTGCACAAAATTTAGAAATAAACATTTCTGACATGCAAAAACAAAAGCCCAATAAATTAGTGACCAATATAGCCACCTTTCTTTATGATGATACTCAACAGCCTTCCATCCATAGATTCTGTCAGTTGCTTGATCTGTTTATGATCAACATTGCGTGTAGCATCCACCACAGCCTCCCAGACACTGTTCTGAGAGGTGTACTGTTTTCCCTCCCTTTAGATCTCACATTTTATGAGGGACCACAGGTTCTATATTGGGTTCAGATCAGGTGAACAAGGGGGACGTGTCATTATTTTTTCTTCTTTGAGACCTTTACTGGCCAGCCACGCTGTGGAGTAGTTGGAGGCATGTGATGGAGCATTGTCCTGCATGAAAATCATGTTTTTTCTTGAACGATACCGACTTCTTCCTGTACCACTGCTTGAAGAAGTTGTCTTCCAGAAACTGGCAGTATGTCTGGGAGTTGAGCTTCACTACGTTCTCAACCTAAGAAGGACCCACAAGTTCATCTTTGATGATACCAGCCCATACCAGTACCCCACCTCCACCTTGTTGGCATCTGAGTCGGAGTGGAGCTCTCTGCCCTTTACTGATCCAGCCTCTGGCCCATCCATCTGGCCCATCAAGAGTCACTCTCATTTCATCAGTCCATAAAACCTTTGAAAAGTCAGTCTTAAGATATTTCTTGGCCCAGTCTTGACATTTTATCTTATGTTTCTTGTTCAAAGGTGGTCGTTTTTCAGTCTTCCTTACCTTGGCCATGTCCCTGAGTATCGCACACCTTGTGCTTTTTGTTACTCCAGTAACGTTGCAGCTCTGAAATATCGCAAAACTGGTGGCAAATGACATCTTGGCAGCTTCACGCTTGATTTTCCTCAATTCATGGGCAGTTATTTTGGGCATTTTTTGCCCAACACGCATCTTGCTACCCTGTTGGCTAACGCTTGATTGTTCAGTGATCACTAGGGTTGAGCGACTTTTCTTTTTATAGGATCAGGTCGGGTTTCACGAAACCCGACTTTCTCAAAAGTCGGGTCGAGTGAAATCGGCCGATCCTATAGAAAAGTCGGGGTCGGGGTCGGCCGAAACACGAAACCCAATGCAGTGCTTTGGGTTTCTAATGGTTCCCAGGGTCTAAAGGAGAGGAAACTCTCCTTCAGGCCCTGGGATCCATATTTAAGTGTAAAATAAAGAATCAAAATAAAAAATATTGATATACTTACCCTCGGACGCGCCCTGGTTCTCACCGGCAGCCTTACTTCCTAAGAATGAGCACGTGAAGGACCTGCGGTGACGTCGCGGCTTGTGATTGGTCGCGTGAGTGGTCACATGGGCGGTCACGCGACCAATCACAAGCCGCGACGTCATCTAAGGTCCTTCAGGCGCTGATTCTTAGGAAGGAAGGCTGCGGGTTAGAACCAGGGCGCGTCCGAGGGTGAGTATATCAATATTTTTTTATTTTTATTCTTTATTTTACACTTAAATATGAGTTCCGATACCGATTCCCGATATCTTAAACATATCGGAACTCGGTATCGGAATTCCGATTCCAGATGAGAAGATCGCCGACCTCATGGCCGACCCCACACAGGGGTCGGGTCGGGTTTCATGAAACCCGACTTTGCCAAAAGTCGGCGACTTCTGAAAATGGCCGACCCATTTTGCTCAACCCTAGTGATTACGCTTCAAAAGTTTGGCAATTTCAAGACTGCTGCATCCCTCTGCAAGACATCTCACAATTTTAACCCTTATGTTAGTTAGGGTTAGGATCCCTTAGGGTTAGGGTTAGGGTAAGAGTTTGTGTTACAGTTTGTGTTATAGTTTGTTTTAGGGTTAGGGTTAGGGTTTGTGTTAGGGTTAGGGTTAGGATCCGTAGGGTTAGGGTTAGGGTTAGAGTTTGTGTTAGGGTTTGTGTTAGGGTTTGTTTTAGAGTTTGTGTTAGAGTTTGTTTTAGAGTTTGTGTTAGAGTTTGTGTTAGAGTTTGGGTTAGAGTTTGGATTAGAGTTTGGATTAGAGTTTGGGTTAGGGTTAGAGTTAGGGTTAGGATCCCTATGGTTAGGGTTTGGGTTTGTGTTAGGGTTAGGGATAGGATCCCTAGGGTTAGGGTTAGGGTTAGAGTTTGGGTTATGGTTAGGGTTTGTGTTAGGGTTTGTGTTAGGGTTTGTTTTAGAGTTTGTGTTAGAGTTTGTGTTAGAGTTTGTGTTAGAGTTTGTTTTAGAGTTTGTTTTAGAGTTTGTGTTAGAGTTTGGGTTAGAGTTTGGGTTAGAGTTTGGATTAGAGTTTGGGTTAGAGTTTGGGTTAGGGTTAGAGTTAGGGTTAGGATCCCTAGGGTTAGGGTTTGGGTTTGTGTTAGGATTAGGGATAGGATCCCTAGGGTTAGGGTTAGGGTTAGAGTTTGGGTTAGGGTTAGAGTTAGGGTTAGGATCCCTAGGGTTAGGGTTTGGGTTTGTGTTAGGGTTAGGGATAGGATCCCTAGGGTTAGGGTTAGGGTTAGAGTTTGGGTTAGGGTTAGAGTTAGGGTTAGGATCCCTAGGGTTAGGGTTTGGGTTTGTGTTAGGGTTAGGGATAGGATCCCTAGGGTTAGGGTTAGGGTTAGAGTTTGGGTTATGGTTAGGGTTTGTGTTAGGGTTTGTGTTAGGGTTTGTTTTAGAGTTTGTGTTAGAGTTTGTGTTAGAGTTTGTGTTAGAGTTTGTTTTACAGTTTGGGTTAGAGTTTGGGTTAGGGTTAGAGTTTGTGTTTTAGGGTTAGGGTTAGAGTTTGTGTTAGGGTTAGGGTTAGGGTTAGGATCCCTAGGGTTAGGGTTAGCATCCCTAGGGTTAGGATTTGTGTTAGGGTTAGGGTTAGGATTCCTAGGGTTAGGGTTATGGTTAGGGTTAGAGTTTGGGTTAGAGTTTGTGTTAGGGTTTGTGTTAGAGTTTGTTTTAGAGTTTGGGTTAGAGTTTGGGTTAGGGTTAGAGTTTGTGTTTTAGGGTTAGGGATAGAGTTTGTGTTAGGGTTAGGTTTAGGATCCCTAGGGTTAGGGTTAGGGTTAGGATCCCTAGGGTTAGGGTTAGGGTTTGTGTTAGGGTTAGGGTTAGGATCCCAAGGGTTACTAGGGATCCTAACCCTAACCCTAACCCTAGGTATTTATGTTTATAATGGGTTTTCTATTTGATTTTTATGATTGGCAGCTGTCACACACTTCTCATCATGCGTTTTAAAAACGCAAACGCAGGAAAGAATGCATTTAAATGCGTCAAAACGCGTTTAAACGCAAAAACACATGCGGCTCAAAAATGCTGCACAAAATGCGTTTGCGTTAAAAACGCTGCGTTTTAAAACGCAAGTGTGAAACAAGCCTAAGAACAAACTCCTCCAAGGCTATAAAAGGTATATAGTTAGCAGGGCCAGACTGGGACTAAAATTCAGCCCGGGCATTTGAAGTTACACAGGCCCACGTATCACATGGTGACTGTATAATATCTTTGTACACTTGTAGGTTACAAGAAGTGAGGGGAGTGTAACACGACTATATAATACATAATCACAGCTCTATCCAGCATTACAGCTCGGTCCTATTTATGGCTTTTAGTTGCAGTACCAAGAAAAGCCGCCACTTTACCTACATAACTGGATCTCATAGATAATGAAGGGATTGAGACGACCAAAGGCTATGGAACCTCATTCTGATGCTCCATAAACTTTGCCTACAGCCACTTTTGGTTCCGCTGCGCAGCAAGAGACCTGGTGACTCTAAAGAGCGGTGACATCAGTAGCGTCACCGTTCTTCAGATATTCCGGGTCTTGCACTGAGCTCGGCAACTGTGAAGAGCGGTACTTTTACTACAGTCACCGCTCTTCAGAGTCGCTGGATCTCGCCAGGTCTGGGCTAGTAGTGGGGGTGTCTGATTGACACCTCTCCATTACTTACACCAGGGATTGATAGCAGCTGACATTACGCAGCTGACATCAACCCTAAAAATCATTACACATACCAGAATTAAATGCTTTGTCAGCTGGAAAAAGCAGTAGATTTAGCGCTATTCCCCGGCGCGGGGTGCTAACTACAACTGTCATCATCCTTGCCTGGTCTCCCTGCAAAGCATTTCTGCTGTATTTACATGCGCTGATCTCAGGCCACTAAACGAGTGTGATCGACAATGCTGAAGTCGTTCGCTTGTTTCCCGGTCTCTTTACACCAACTGAGAAAGAATGAAGGGAACAGAACAATCACAATTAGATCAATCTGTCCCCATACAGTATCATGTTATCAGCAGCATATCTACAGTTTACACCAGCGATGTGCTGCTGAGAACAAGGATTTCTGTTCCCACATAAACAATCCAATCACTTGATGAATAGGTAGCATTTTGCTTGTTTAGTATAATACACCCCATAGTCCTCCATATATTATAATGTGCACCTCAGTCCTCCATATAGTATATACAGTTAGGGCCAGAAATATTTGGACAGTGACACAAGTTTTGTTATTTTAGCTGTTTACAAAAACATGTTCAGAAATAAAATTATATATATAATATGGGCTGAAAGTGCACACTCCCAGCTGCAATATGATAGTTTCCACATCCAAATCGGAGAAAGGGTTTAGGAATCATAGCTCTGTAATGCATAGCGTCCTCTTTTTCAAGGGACCAAAAGTAATTGGACAATGGACTCTAAGGGCTGCAATTAACTCTGAAGGCGTCTCCCTCGTTAACCTGTAATCAATGAAGTAGTTAAAAGGTCAGGGGTGGATTCCAGGTGTGTGGTTTTGCATTTGGAAGCTGTTGCTGTGAGCAGACAACATGCGGTCAAAGGAACTCTCAATTGAGGTGAAGCAGAACATCCTGAGGCTGAAAAAAAAGAAAAAATCCATCAGAGAGATAGCAGACATGCTTGGAGTAGCAAAATCAACAGATGGGTACATTCTGAGAAAAAAGGAATTGACTGGTGAGCTTGGGAACTCAAAAAGGCCTGGGCGTCCACGGATGACAACAGTGGTGGATGATCGCCGCATACTTAATTTGGTGAAGAAGAACCCGTTCACAACATCAACTGAAGTCCAGAACACTCTCAGTGAAGTAGGTGTATCTGTCTCTAAGTCAACAGTAAAGAGAAAACTCCATGACAGTAAATACAAAGGGTTCACATCTAGATGCAAACCATTCATCAATACCAAAAATAGACAGGCCAGAGTTAAATTTGCAGAAAAACACCTCAAGAAGCCAGCTCAGTTCTGGAAAAGTATTCTATGGACAGATGAGACAAAGATCAACCTGTACCAGAATGATGGGAAGAAAAAAGTTTGGAGAAGAAAGGCACACCACATCCTCTGTAAAACATGGTGGAGGCAACGTGATGGCATGGGCATGCATGGCTTTCAATGGCACTGGGTCACTTGTGTTTATTGATGACATAAGAGCAGACAAGAGTAGCCGGATGAATTCTGAAGTATACCGGGATATACTTTCAGCCCAGATTCAGCCAAATGCTGCAAAGTTGATTGGACGGCGCTTCATAGTACAGATGGACAATGACCCCAAGCATACAACCAAAGCTACCCAGGAGTTCATGAGTGCCAAAAAGTGGAACATTCTGCAATGGCCAAGTCAATCTCCAGATCTAAACCCAATTGAGCATGCATTTCACTTGCTCAAATCCAGACTTAAGACGGAAAGACCCACAAACAAGCAAGACCTGAAGGCTGCGGCTGTAAAGGCCTGGCAAAGCATTAAGAAGGAGGAAACCCAGCGTTTGGTGATGTCCATGGGTTCCAGACTTAAGGCAGTGATTGCCTCCAAAGGATTTGCAACAAAATATTGAAAATAAAAATATTTTGTTTGGGTTATGTTTATTTGTCCAATTACTTTTGACCTCCTAAAATGTGGAGTGTTTGTAAAGAAATGTGTACAATTCCTACATTTTCTATCAGATATTTTTGTTCAACCCTTCAAATTAAACGTTACAATCTGCACTTGAATTCTGTTGTAGAGGTTTCATTTCAATTCCAATGTGGTGGCATGCAGAGCCCAACTCGCGAAAATTGTGTCACTGTCCAAATATTTCTGGCCCTAACTGTACACTCCTCAGTCCCCCATATAGTAGAATACACTCCTCCATATATTATATTACACTCCTCATAGTCCTCCATATATTAAAATACACTGCAATTCCTCCATATAGTATAATAAACTCCTCAGTCCTCCAAATAGTATAATACATTCCTCATAGTGCTCCATATAGTATAATGCCCTGCCATTGTCATTCATGTAGTACAATTCACTTCCCATAGTATAAAGCACCCCATAGTTCTTCATATAGTATAATGTATTCCCCATAGTCCTCAATACAGTATAATGCAGCCCACATATAGTATAACGCAGCCACCCCACAGAATATATTGTAGCCCCTGAGTATAATGTAACCTCCCAGAGAATATAATGCAGCCCCCTCATATAGTATAATGCAGCCCCTGCATATATAATATAGGGTAGCCTCCTCATAGAGCATAATGCAGCCCCCCTTAGAATATAATGTAGCCCCTGCATAGAATACAATGCAGTCCTCCTCATATAGTATAATGCAGCTCACCATAGAATATAATGTAGCCCCCTGATAGAGTATGTTGCAGTCACCCCTCATAGAATATAATACAGCACCCCATATAATGTAATACAGCCCACCTCCCCATAGAAATTAATACAGCCGCCCATAGAATATAATACAAACCCCCATAGAATATAATGTAGCCCCAGAGAATGTAATACAGCCCCCCATAGAATGTAATACAGCCCCCCATAGAATGTAATACAGCCCCCCATAGAATGTAATACAGCCCTCCCACATAGAATGTAATAGAGCCCTCCCCCATAGAATGTAATACAGCCCCCCCTATAGAATGTAATGCAGCCAGCCCCCATAGAACGTAGTGCAGCCAGCCACCCATAGAATGAAATGCAGCCAGTACCATACAATGAAATGCCGCCAGCCCCCATAGAATGTAATGCAGCCAGTCACCACAGAATGTAATTCAGCCCCCCATAGAATGTAATACAGCCCTCGCCCATAGAATGTAGTACAGCCCTCCCACATAGAATATAATACAGCCCCATAGAATATAATACAGCCCCCTAGAATGTAATACAGCCCTCCCACATAGAATGTAATACAGTCCTCGCCCATAGAATGTAATACAGCCCCAGTATAGAATGTAATGCAGCCAGCCCCCATAGAATGTAATGCAGCCAGCCCCCATAGAATGTAACGCAGCCAGCCCCCATAGAATGTAATGCAGCCATCCCCCATAGAATGTAATACAGCACAGCCTCCATAGAATGTAACACAGCACAGACCCCCTAACTTCTTTTTGGTAGTGCGTTGAACAGCAAGGTGGATTGCTGCTGAGGGGAAAGAGAAAAAAAATATTCTTTAAATCTTCAGCTTAGTGAGTGTGATCTGAGCGTAAGTGTGAACGGTGGTAAGTGTGACTTGTGATTCAGTGAAGAGGTATTGGGAAAACCTTTGACAAATATCTGTGTGAATTGGTGTGAGTTGCTGAATTGGGAGTAGCTATATTCACAAGGGGTTAATTTAGGGTGGGGGCTCAAAATCAAGGGTTTATAAGGGACAGCTGGTTGGGACTCAAGTCTTTTTTGGAAGTGCATTGAACAGCAAGGTGGATTGCTGCTGAGGGGAAAGAGAAAAAAAATATTCTTTAAATCTTCAGCATAGCGAGTGTGAGCGAGCTGAGTGTGACCTGAGCGTAAATGTGAACGGCGGTAAGTGTGACTTGTGCTTCAGTGACTTTGGATTCAGGGAGTTTCCAAGGGAGGAATTACTGAATTGCTGTCTGTATTTTATTAATACTTTGCATTTATTTTTTATTTAACGTTTCTGTCTGGTGCAATCCCCATTAGGAAATGTGCTCCACGATTGTTAATGCCATCCAGTGCACATCTTGCCACATGTATGCAATCCTTGATCAGCCGATTGAGGGCGCATACTGCTGTGCAAGATGTGAGCACGTTGTGCATTTCGAAACCCAGTTTCTGAATCTAAATGTGCAGCTGGCAACACTGAGATCCATTGACAATATGGAAAGGAGTCTTCTGCTCACTGCGCCCATAGAATATAATACAACCCCCCATAGAATATAATGTAGCCCCAGAGAATGTAATACAGCCCCCCATAGAATGTAATACAGCCCCCCATAGAATGTAATACAGCCCCCCGTAGAATGTAACACAGCCCTCCCACATAGAATGTAATAGAGCCCTCCCCCATAGAATGTAATACAGCCCCCCCTATAGAATGTAATGCAGCCAGCCACCCATAGAATGAAATGCATCTCAATGGGATAGATGAGGGGGGATGGTAGGATGGAGCTGCAGGACAGTGAAGCAGCAAGCTGAGTGACAATTAGAAGGCTGGGTAGAGGGAGGAGTGCCAGGGAGGCTAGTCCTGATCTGGAACACCCCAATAAGTTTGCTAAGTTGGCAGATGAGGGGGGTGCCAGTACAGGCGGAGCACTGCTGCAGCCAGGCATGTCCTTTGAAAGCCTGAGGAGGGACTGCTCCAGTAAGGAGGGAAATAGGAGAGCAGGGCAGGCCAGACAGGTGCTGGTAGTGGAGAACTCAATTATTAGGGGAACAGATAGGGCAATCTGTCACAAAGACAGGGATCGTCGAACGGTGTGCTGCCTACCTGGATCTCGAGTCCGACACATCGCTGATCGGTTGGACAGATTACTGGGAGGGGCTGGTGAGGCCCAGCGGTCATGGTGCACATTGGCGCAAATGACAAAGTTAGAGGTAGGTGGAAGGTCCTTAAAAACAATTTCAGGGAATTAGACTTCCTGCTGAAAGCAAGGACCTCCAACGAGGTATTTTCCAAAATACTGCCTGTATCACGTGCCACGCCAGAGAGGCAACGGGAGATTAGGGAGGTTAATAAGTGGCTCAAGAATTGGTGTAGGAAGGAGGGATTTGGGTTCCTGCAGAACTGGGCCGACTTCTCAGTTGGCTACAGGTTCTACGCTAGGGACGGGCTGCATCTCAATGGGGAAGGTGCAGCTGTGCTGGGAGAGAAAATGGCTAGAAGGTTGGAGGAGTGTTTAAACTAGGGAATGAGGGGAGGGTATTCAATTTATTGGAGGGGAAGATAGTGCAGATAGAGACCTGGGCACAAATAAGGAAGTTGGGGGTGGCGGTGGCATGGGGGGTATGGTTAGATCAATTAATAATTTAAGAAAGAATAGAGGTGCCGAGAGATACATAAAATGTATGTATACTAATGCCAGAAGCCTTGCCAACAAAATGGACGAATTAGAATTAATGGTGTTGGAGCATAATTATGACATGGTGGGGATATCTGAAACGTGGCTGGATGAGAGCCATGACTGGGCTGTTAACTTAAAACCCATCCTGTGTGATAATATAGGTGAATCTAATGAAAATGTAGAGTCCCTGTGGGTGGAGATAAGGAGAGGGGGAAAAAATAATACGTTACTGATAGGGGTTTGTTATAAGTCTCCAAAAATAATGGAAGCAATGGAGAATATCCTCATAAAGCAAATAGATGAAGCTGCGACTCAAGGAGAAGTCATTATTATGGGGGACTTCAACTACCCTGAAATAGATTGGGGAACAGAAACCTGCAGTTCCAGCAAAGGTAATCGGCTTTTGACAACTATGAGAGACAATTACCTTTCACAACTGGTTCAGGACCCAACAAGAAGGGGGGCACTGCTAGACCTAATATTAACCAACAGGCCAGACCGCATATCAAACATAAGGGTTGGGGGTCACTTGGGGAATAGTGATCACAAAATAATAAGTTTTCATGTATCCTTTAATAAGATGTCTAGTAGAGGGGTTACAAGGACACTAAACTTCAGGAGAGCAAATTGAGAGATGATCTTGGTGCAATTAACTGGGACGATATCCTGAGACATAAAAATACACAAAGAAAATGGGAGACGTTTATTAGCATCCTGGATAGGACCTGTGCATAGTATATACCGTATGGGAATAAACATAGTAGAAATAGGAGGAAGCCAATATGGCTAAATAGAGCTGTAAGGGGCGCAATAAGTGACAAAAAGAAAGCATTTAGAGAATTAAAGGAAGTAGGTAGTGATGAGGCATTAAATAAATACAGAAAATTAAATAAATTCTGTAAAAAGCAAATCAAGGCAGCTAAGATTGAGACAGAGGGACTCATTGCCAGAGAGAGTAAAAATAATCCCAAAATATTCTTTAACTACGTAAATAGAAAGAAACTAAAAAATGATAGTGTTGGCCCTCTTAAAAATAGTCTGGGTGAAATGGTGGATGAGGATGAGGAAAAAGCCAATATGCTAAATGACTTTTTTTCATCAGTATTTACACAAGAAAATTCCATGGCAGACAAAATGATCAGTGATAACAAAAATTCCCCATTAAATGTCACCTGCTTAACCCAGCAGGTAGTACGTCGGTGTCTAAAAATCACTAAAATTGACAAATATCCTTGCCCGGATGGGATACACCCCTGAGTACTGCAGGAATTAAGTACAGTCATTGATAGACCATTATTTTTAATCTTTAAAGATTCCATAATAACAGGGTCTGTACCATAGGACTGGCGTATAGCAAATGTGGTGCCAATATTCAAAAAGGGGACAAAAACTGAACTCGGAAATTATAGGCCAGTAAGCTTAACCTCTACTGTGGGTAAAATCCTGGAGGGCATTCTAAGGGATGCTAGTGCAGCGCCCCAGAGATCTGGTTGTTGCAGTAACGTCGCTCTGCCACTAAGGAGAGTAGCGGTACGTCTGATGGCACTAAGGAGTTCTCCTGACCAGGTATCACCAGCACACATTACACTTCACACTCCGGCCACTAGGGGAGTAAAAGGCTTTATTTATTGGGCCACTCCTCACACTGGTAAAACTAGGGGTTGGATAGGAAGTTAGATCAGAAGCTGACTGGGTTGGATTCAGGCAGCATCCCGTGGCAGGGGGTGCTGCAGGGAGAAGATTCAGGGGGGTCCCTGTCAGGCGTGGGAACCTGGCAGGTACCTAGCGAACAGACAGAACGTTACGGAACCGCGCCTGCACTTCCTTGCGGCGGTATCCTAAGAAAGAGACACGAAGCGAAGGATATTGTGGAACAAAGAGAAACAAGATCAGCACAAAGGAGATCCAGTAGGAGTCGTGCCCCGAGAACGGCAACATCCTACTGAGGCGCGTAGCCGGTGGCCGGAACACCGAGGAAGTAACAGACTCTATGACTTACTTCAAACACCACAGGACAGTTAATTATAGGTTGGCTGTCTACCTTAAATTTCCTACAAAGACATACGGGGCAACGCGTGGAGAGGGGCATCTCTAGGGTCCCGGAAGAGCTCCAAGCCTTCCCGTCATACGGGTGCGTCCTAGCCATAACATACCTGGGGGACGAGAAACTAGTAACATCTGGAACGAAATAGAAAGAAAAAGAACTAGAAAAAACAAACAAATGAACGAACTAGAACAGAAGTTGTGAGGACTATACCGAATGCTCAGCAGGGTAGCACTACAACACACAGGCGCTATTGGTAGGCAACGATTTCCACCTGCAAGGGGAACTCTGGATGTGCCATCGGACCAGCCGATCTCTGACAGCTCTGTTAATCGTGCTCTGGATTGAGGATCCTGAAGTCTTCAGTAAAGAGGTAAAAAGACCGCAACCCTGTGTCCTCGTTATTGCCTGCACCTCACACCATCACCATCCACCTTACTGGGAAGCCCTGGGGACATACTTCACCTGTGGGAAGGTTTACCATCTAGCTGCCATCACATCACCCCAGTGGACCCCAAGCAGCGTCGGTCACCCTGACCGAATACCACAGGTGGCGTCACGAAACCTTGACAGACTCCTATCACCTTTTATTGGGCGCCCCTTAGCAGGGTCACGGACCGTGTCCAGCCATCGTGACATACCCAGAACTGAGCCAGCAGAGGACCGGTACCGAGTACCCGCGGCCCTACGTCTGGGGGCGATCCACTATACTGGAGTATCTGAAGAGGAATAACCTCATGATCCAATACCAACATGGGTTTACTGGGGTCTGTTCCTGTCAGACCAATCTCATCAATTTCTATGAAGAGGTAAGTTGTGGACTGGACCAAAGGAACCCAGTGGACACAGTGTATATGGACTTTTCAAAAGCTTTTGATACGGTGCCACACAAAAGGTTGATACATAAAATGAGAATAATGGGGATAGGGGAAAATATGTGTAAGTGGGTTAAGAGCTGGCTCAGGGATAGGAAACAAAGGGTGGTTAATAATGGAGCACACTTGGACTGGGTCACTGTTAGCAGTGGGGTACCACAGGGGTCAGTATTGGGCCCTCTTCTTTTTAACATATTTATTAATGATCTTGTATGGGGCATACAGAGTGGAATTTCAATATTTGCAGATGACACAAAACTCTGCAGGGTAATCAATACAGAGGAGGACATTTTTATATTACAGGACGATTTATGTGTACTAGAAGCTTGGGCTGAAAAATGGCAAATGAGCTTTAATGGGGATAAATGTAAGGTCATGCACTTCGGTAGAAGTAATAAGATGTATAACTATGTGCTTAATTCTAAAACTCTGGGCAATACCGTCAATGAAAAAGACCTGGGAGTATGGGTGGATGACAAACTCACATTTAGTGGCCAGTGTCAGGCAGCTGCTACAAAGGCAAATAAAATAATGGGATGCATTAAAAGAGGCATAGATGCTCATGAGGAGAACATAATTTTACCTCTATGCAAGTCACTAGTTCGACCACACTTAGAATACTGTGTACAGTTCTGGTCTCCGGTGTATAAGAAAGACATAGCTGAACTAGAGCGGGTGCAGAGAAAAGCGACTAAGGTTATTAGAGGACTGGGGGGTCTGCAATAGCAATATAGGTTATTACACTTGGGGCTATTTAGTTTGGAAAAACAAAGGCTAAGGGGTGATCTTATGTTAATGTATAAATATATGAGGGGACAGTACAAAGACCTTTCTGATTATCTTTTTAATCATAGACCTGAGACAGGGACACGAGGGCATCCTCTACATCTGGAGGAAAGGTTTAAGCATAATAACAGACGCGGATTCTTTACTGTTAGAGCAGTGAGACTATGGACCTCTCTGCCGTATGATGTTGTAATGAGTGATTAATTACTTAAATTTAAGAGGGGACTGAATCTCTTTCTTAAAAAGTATAACGTTACAGGGTATATGTTAGGACTGGCGGAACGCACCAAGTATAAGGTGAAATAATATTGGTGCGTTCGCAGTCCGGGTTCCACCGTGCAGGTGAAAACCTGCTGCTAGTAATTGGCAGCGCTATATGGCGGTGGAAGCAAACCCTGTAAAGCCACAGGTCCGCAATACCGCACTAATGAGTGCAAGCAAGGAGTCAGCGAACTCAATCCCAAGACTCAGGGTTGAAGTCCGTTCAGACTACTTGCGCACAACACCGCAACTGGGTGTGTTAGGTAACTGATAGAAATAGTTAGAGCACCGAAGTGCGAACTGTGCCATTCTGGCAGGCACCTCTAAGCACCCGGACATGGGTTAGGAAGCACACTACTGGCGCGTGGCGCCGCACTGGCGGTCACAGCAATAGACGCTGATTCGTGCGTAACACGTTGAGAGGATAGTCGGGTGCTAGATAGCAGCCATACACCTTACGCGAACAGTCATACAATAGGGTAGGGGTATTTAATGAACGACTTGCACTCATCAACAAACACACATATACAATTGTACACTAGCGCATGGCCGTGCGGTCATGCGAAGCTTATATAGCTGCAGCACGTTCAGGACCTTCCAATAAAGGACCAATGGGAAGCTGCCACAGAAGTTAACACCTTCAGGACCTTCCAGGAGGACCAATGGGAACCGCTGCAGCATCTGAGCATGTGACCCTCGATCTCCAACGGGAGATCTCACCCTGGGCATGCTCAGAAAGGAAAAAGCAGGACTTAGTCCCAAAAGCGTCAGCTTGCTGCTGCCCAGCACTGGCTTTAATGGCAAAAGCTGGAAAAGCAACAGCAAGCCTAAGCACAGAGTGACACTGAGCCAGACGCAAGGACCGATGTCTCCGCTGAGCAGGTTCCACTGTGGCAGGAGAAAAATGGGAGACCGCAGCAGAAACAGCCCGAGATTCCCCCTGTGCAGAAGCGGGAACTCGATCCCTAACAGTATATGTACTTGATTCCTTGTTAGGGTGTTGATCCAGGGAACTAGTCTGATTGCCGTATGTGGAGTCGGGAAGGAATTTTTTCCCCAGTGTGGAGCTTACTCTTTGCCACATGGGTTTTTTTGCCTTCCTCTGGATCAACATGTTAGGGCATGTTAGGTTCGGCTATGAGTTGAACTAGATGGACTTAGAGTCTTCCTTCAACTTTAATAACTATGTTACTATGTTACCTCTCCGGTCAATGTAATACAGCACAGCCCCCATAGAATGTATTGCAGTCAGCCCCCATAGAATGTAATGCAGCCAGCCCCATACATTGTAATGCAGCCAGCCCCCATAGAATGTAATGAAGCCAGCCCCCATAGAATGTAATGCAACCAGCAACCATAGAATGTAATAAATCCCCCCATAGAATGTAATACAGCCCCCCAATAGCCCCACAATCCAGTTATCGCTCATTGATATATTTAAAAAAAAAAACACTCTCCTCACCTCTCTTCGTTCCCCGCACTGCTCCTGGCTCCGGTCTCAGCAGCTGCAATCTGCCCACCCAACACACAGCAGGTATGCGATGATATGACATCATCACGCACCTGCAGTGTCAGAGGCAGAGCAGGGAATTATGGGAGAGGGAGCGAGGGCAGACGCCGGTATAGTTGAATGCCGCGGCGCTGGGGGGGGAGTTGGCACTGGCGAGCGGCCCACTACTGCCACCGTCCCTTCTGGCATTTGCCAGAAGTGTCCGATGGCCAGTCCGGCCCTGATAGTTAGTATGCCCACACATGTATTGCATTACATAACCAATAGGTAGGCATATATAGAAGAGTACAGGATTCTTATTTACATAGTAATTGTTAAGACGTGTAGCCACAGAGCTAAACCACTACCTCGGACCTAACTCCATTAAAAGGCCTCCAAGAGGTTTCCCGTACATTATGAGGAACCAGAGGACAAGCCACAACACACTACCAACAAGGGGAAAAGACACTGTGAAATAAGAAACTAACACACATTCATATAGGGTAGAAAGAGATTGCCAAGGTGAACTAAAAATAAAAGGAGCAAGTATAACGTCCCAGAATTTTAGCAGTGGTAAAAGGAAAAGGTGATGGGAGTAAAAGCAAACAAACTCATTGCAAGAGTACAACTGGAGGTTATCAAGAAAGGTTAAATCCTTAGCTCAAAGGCTGTAACTTCTGAACACACAGCCACCAAGAGGTATAGCCAGCAAGGAAGTTCAGTAAAGGGTGAACTTATAAAACCTAACCAAGAATGTGACCAGGCAAGCCAAAACAGGAAAATGAGAAACACCTGGAGAGGAGAAAACCAGCAAATCAAAACAAGAAAATAGAAACCATCAGCATTTGGACAGGGATAGCTCAGCAGACAGGGAAACCAACCTTGCAGCAACAGATCATGGGATCGAATGTCCAAACTGAGCTATAACAGTAATAATCTGGAGCCCTGTTTGGTGTGTAGACCTGCACACCCATTAACTAAGCCAGGTGAAGCTTTCACTGGGCTCAAAGTTATTGCTGTATAAGTCTGCATCCTATACTCTTCTATGTGATATACATGTTAACCACTAAAAAATAGATTTGAAGGCATGTTTATAGCCTTGGGAGGTTTGTTTTTAGCCCTCCATTGAGTTACTCTGTTTTTTTTATCAAATCTGTTATATTTTATATTTAATAAAGTTAAAATATTTGTGAGCTATTTTGCAGCACAATCTTTGTTTTGATTTGTCTTATGATGCTTAGGTGCGTCTCTCATATTCAGCTACATACTTTGGTTATAGGAATATTAACTGGTCAATCAACATTCAAGCTCAGACAACCCCTTTAATAATATAACAGGTTAATATAATGTTGTTGATAATGACTATACCTGAATTTTTGTTTTGTAGTTATATTTGGGCGCTGGTTTGAACATGTGAAAGGATGGCTAACAATTAAAGATAACCCAAACTTTCTTATTCTGTCATATGAAGACATGCTGAAGGTATGCACTACTAAATTCAGTTATTTATGTAATGATTTTACTGTATTTGAAGTATTAAAATAGGAAAGGAACAGTGGGTTAGAAACATTATTATTATAAGATTATTCAGTGGATGGCAAAAATGACTCTAATATTTCTACACTATAAACAAACGTTTATAGTGTAGAAATATACTGTAAGTTAGGTACATTTAAGTGAATTGTAAAAAACGTAGAATTTACAGTGGAAATTTTATCTTAACCACTTAATCTGAACAATTAACTTAAAAATGTTGTCCAGTATTGGATTAACCCCTTATCAATGACCCCTTGATGATTCATAAAATAAAAAAATATATACTGCATACACACGAGTATAGGCTGACCCAAGTATAAGCCGATATACCTACTTTTGCCACGGAAAACTGGGTAAGCTTATTGACTCAAGTATAAGCCTGGTATTCATTGTCCCTTCATCCCTGTCCTGCTATGTGTGGCTCCCCCTGTCCTGTCCTAGTATGTGGCTCCCCCGTCCTGTCCTGGTATGTGGCTCCCATTGTCCTGTCCTTGTATGTGGCTCCCCCTGTCCTGTCCTGGTATGTGTGGCTCCCCCTGTTGTATGCATTGCTCAGTTCTCCCGTTACCGCATTGCTCAGTTCCCCCGTTCCCCATGGCTCCCCCCTTCCCCTGATTGTATGCATGGCTAACATTGCCCCCCTCCCCATCATACTCACCCTCCTCGCACCTGCATCTCCATCCCTGCATCTCCATTGTCCGGTGGCTCTCCTCTCCTCTGCTCAGCGGTCACATGGTACCGCTCATTAAGGTAATGAATAAGCGCTACACACCTATGGGATTGGAGGCGCATGGATATTCATTACCTTAATGAGAGGTACCACGTGACCGCTCAGCACAGGAGAGGAGAGTTGCCGGCGCCATGACAACGGAGATGCAGGGACGGAGATTCAGCGACAGAGGGTGAGTATGATGTCCGCTCTCCCTCCCCCTGCAAGCGTTCTGGACAATTGACTTGTGTATAAGGTGAGGGGGCATTTTCAGCACAAAAACTGTGCTGAAATTCTCGGCTTACACACGAGTATATACGGTACTCTAGTTACATTCTGAAATAGCAGAATTACTACCGTCTCTGACAAACATCTGACTTAACCACTGCAGCTAATCAGCAGCTGCTGATCTGTAATAGCCTTTATATTGTCCTCTGTTAAAATTGTGAAGGCTGTAGTGCTCAAATTAAATTATTGATGTAAAAAAAACTGTACGGGAACATGGAACTAGGAGGAAAGAAGTTACAATGGTCTGAGAGATAGGTTTAGATCTTACTTTATGCAGCACTCTGGGGCCATTGATATGGGGTTGAACAACTCTTACCAGCATCTTAAGTCCTTATATTCCTATTAATTTGCTTTATCAGACATGCAATTAAAAATTTGCCTCTATAACATAGACCAAGAAATGTACAGTATTACTATATATTGTGCGCATTTGAAGTCATCCATAACCATAGGCAGTAAAGCAACTATTGACTTTAGAATAAGGTTTTGAAATATTACATACAGTACAGAGCAAAAGTTTGGACACACCTTCTCATTTAAAGATTTTCTGTATTTTCATGACTATGAAAATTGTACATTCACACTGAAGGCATCAAAACTATGAATTAACACATGTGGAATTATATACTTAACAAAAAAGTGTGAAACAACTGAAATTATGTCTTATATTCTTAGTTCTTCAAAGTAGCCACCTTTTGCTTTGATGACTGCTTTGCACACTCTTGGCATTCTCTTGATGAGCTTCAAGAGGTAGTCACCAGGAATGGTTTTCACTTCACAGGTGTGCCCTGTCAGGTTTACTAAGTGGGATTTCTTGCCTTATAAATGGTATTGGGACCATCAGTTGTGTTGTGCAGAAGTCTGGTGGATACACAGCTGATAGTCCTACTGAATAGACTGTTAGCTGCTTTTTTCTTGCCATAATACAAATTCTAAGTAAAGAAACACGAGTGGCCATCATTACTTTAAGAAATGAAGGTCAGTCCGAAAAATTGGGAAAACTTTGAAAGTGTCCTCAAGTGCAGTGGCAAAAACCATCAAGCGCTACAAAGAAACTTTCTCACATGAGGACCGCCCCAGGAAGGGAAGACCAAGAGTCACCTCTGCTTCTGAGGATAAGTTTATCCTAGTCACCAGCCTCAGAAATCACAGGTTAA
The DNA here is from genome assembly GCF_032444005.1 of Ranitomeya imitator. Classification (NCBI taxonomy): domain Eukaryota; kingdom Metazoa; phylum Chordata; class Amphibia; order Anura; family Dendrobatidae; genus Ranitomeya; species Ranitomeya imitator. The sequence continues at coordinate 57,738,740 of NC_091291.1, forward strand.
CAGCAGCTCAGATTAGAGACCAGGTCAATGCCACACAGAGTTCTAGCAGCAGACACATTTCTACAACAACTGTTAATAGGAGACTTTGTGCAGCAGGCCTTCATGGTAAATAGCTGCTAGGAAACCACTGCTAAGGACAGGCAACAAGCAGAAGAGGTTTATTTGGGCTAAAGAACACAAGGAATGGACATTAGACCAGTGGAAATCTGTGCTTTAGTCTGATGAGTCCAAATTTGAGATCTTTGGTTCCAACCACCGTGTCTTTGTGCGATGCAGAAAAGGTGAACGGATGGACTCTACTTGCCTGGTTCCCACCGTGAAGCATGAAGGAGGAGGTGTGATGGTGTGGGGGTGCTTTGCTGGTTACACTGTTGTGGATCTATTCAAAATTGAAGGCATAATGAACCAGCATGGCTACCAAAGCATCTTGCAGCGGCATGCTATTCCATCCAGTTTGCGTTAATTGGACCATCATTTATTTCAACCGAACTATGACCCCAAACACACCTCCAGGCTGTGTAAGGGCTATTTGACCCAGAAGGAGAGTGATGGGGTGCTACGCCAGACATAAACCTAATCGAGATGGTTTGGGGTGAGCTGGACCGCAGAGTGAAGGCAAAAGGGTCAACAAGTGCTAAGCATCTCTGGGAACTCCTTCAAGATTGTTGGAAGACCATTCCCAGTGACTACCTCTTGAAGCTCATCAAGAGAATGCCAAGAGTGTGCAAAGCAGTCATCAAAGCAAAAGGTGGCTACTTTGAAGAACCTAGAATATAAGACATAATTTCAGTTGTTTCACACTTTTTTGTTAAGTATATAATTCCACATGTGTTAATTTATATTTTTGATGCTTTCAGTGTGAATGTACAGTTTTCATAGTCATGAAAATACAGAAAAATCTTTAAATGAGAAGGTGTGTCCAAACTTTTGGTCTGTACTGTATACAGTGGGGAAAATAAGTATCTTATACACTGCCAAATTTGCAAGTTTTCTCACCTACAAAGAATGGAGAGGTTTCTAATTTTTATCGTAGGTACACTTTAATTTTGAGAGGTGGAATCTTAAAAAAATCCAGAAAATCACATTGTATGATTTGTAAATAATTAATTTGCATTTTATTGCATTAAATAAATTGCTGCAATAGAAAAACAGAACTTAGTATGTGGTACATAACATTAAACTTTGCAATTACAGAGGTCAGACATTTTCTGTAGTTCTTGACCAAGTTACACACACTGCAGCAGTAATTTTTGGACTTCTCCTCCTCACAGATCTTCTACAGATCTTTACGGTTTTGGGGCTATCACTGAGCAACATTAAGTTTTCGCTCCCTCCAAAAATGTTCAGTTGGGTTAAGGTCTGGAGACAGGCTAGGCCACTCCAGGATCTTGAAATGACTCCTATGCAGCCACTCCTTACTAGCCCTGGCTGTGTGTTTTCAGGTCATTGTCAAGCTGGAAGACCCAGCCACGACCCATCTTCAATGCTCTTATGAAGATAAAGAGGTTGTTGGCCAAAATCTAGTGATACATGACCCCTTTGCAGAAAAGCACCCCCAAAGTATGATGTTTCCCCCATTATCCTTCACAGTTGGGATGGTGTTATGGGGGTTTTACTTCTTCTCTTTCCTCCAAACACGGCTAGTGGAGTTGATACAAAAAGTTCTATTTTGATCTCATGTGGCCACATGATCATTTCCATGCCTTCTCTGCATCATCCAGATTGTCATTGACAAACTTCAAAAGGACCTGGACATGTGCTGGCATGAGTAGGGAGATCTTACATACCGTGGAGGATTTTAAGCCATGACAGCTGTGGGAGGTTGGATCACTTAGCTGCTCCCTGAGTGGACACAGGAACACTTTAGGTTAAAATCTCTGGGTGATTTATTAATTCATAAACCATAAAGCCCAAAATAGTAACAAAAACACAGCGTTTCTGACACAAACAAAAATAAAAAGTCCGTACAAAGGCCATTCACATTATGGCTCCCATCTTTTGGGACAACCATGCATGGCAGCTCTCACTGGAGCTTCTGCTTGGAGGCTTCCTTTTGCCAAACCAACACAGACAGAAGAAAACAGTGGCTGGACATTTAACTCCCTCCAACCACACCCTTGAGGTGGAGATATGGTGAGTAGACGTTCCACCGATCTCTGACCTGCTCACCATGAAAGTCAGTCCCTGGGAATAATTGATTTACTCGCAGTGCATATCATGATGGAGGAAAACCTATGGCTTTCACATCATGCAAGATAATAAACTTTGCGACATATATCTCGCCCACATGCCGCACCAGTGACCCTTTCACAAAGCGTAGTCTGTTACTTATGGTAATTAGTGTTGAGCGATACCTTCCGATATCGGAAAGTATCGGTATCGGTTTGGATCGGCCGATATTCAAAAAATATCGGATATCGCCGATACCGATACCCGATCCCAATGCAAGTCAATGGGACCAAAATATCGGAATTAAAATAAACCCTTTCTTTCCTTGTAGGTTCATTCTACATGAAGGAAAACAACTAAGAATAATGCCGGATGTATTTGGGGAGGTGGCGGAGACATTAAAGTCATAGAGGTTTATCCCAATCAAATAGAATAGCATGTTTTTTTTTTTTTTTTAAGACGTTCGGAGTGACAAAGATATTGACTATGTAAATTTTTTTTTTATTTTGTCAGATATTGATGTTTCACTATTCCACGCCCTTCCCCTTCTTTTTTTTCTTTTTTTTTTTCTTTTCCCACACTTTCATCTTCATCATCATCAGCATCTTTGACATCAACTTCTTCACCTTATTCATCTTCTTCTTCATCTTCTACCTATTTTTTTTTTTTTATTACATTCTTCATATTCATTTTATTCAACTATTATTATTCTTCTTATTCTACATATTCTTTTTATTCCACTGTTATTATTCTTCCTATTCTACTTCTTCATCATATTCTCATTTGTGACAGGCATTCCCGTAGTTGTTATCTATAAAAGTTTGAAGATTACACCTTCCGTTCTGCCAGTCACAAAAGTTACATTTGTCCGCGTTCAGTTTGGCCTGCAGCATCAGGCTTTATCCAGGGGCACCACGAGGAGGAACGGACTCACCCCCATACACTGCTTAGTCTTCTTCTGCATATAATTTAGATAATATCTTTTGCTCTGATATTAAGTCTTATGCTTAATGTTCTTCTGCTCTTTGTTCTGCAGCCTCTTGTTCTTCTGCTTCTCGGTCTTCCATGTTGTCGTCTCCAGGGTCGTCGTCTCCAGTGTCGTCATCTCCGCCGTCGTCGTCTCCGCCGTCGTCGTCGTCGTCATCGGGGTGGTCTTCCGTGTCGTCGTCATCGTGGTGGTCTTCCGGGTCGTCGACGTTAGGGTCTTCAACTTGGAAATGTAGCAGAAGGTACAAGAAGGCTGAGAAAATGCCAAGAACCAGCTGATGGAACTGGAACTCGGATGGCTACCCGAAGGTTCAAGAGCCTATGGAACTACCGAGGACCAGCTGACGTTACTGGAACCCGGTTACTAAGCAGGAGGTACCCGTGCTAAAAAGCACTACCAAGGACCGCCTGACGTTGACGGAACTCGGATACCCAGAAGGAGGCACCTAAGCCAAAGGCTCTGCCCGGAACCAGCTGACGTTACTGGAACCAGGATGGGGAGCAGAAGGTACAAGAGCAAAAGACACTGCCGAGAACCAGCTGACGGTACTGGAACCCGGATGGGTAGCCGAAGGTCCAAGAGCCAATGGAACTACCGAGGACCAGCTGACGTTACTGGAACCCGGTTACTAAGCAGGAGGTACCCGTGCCTGAAAGCACTACCAAGGACCACCTGACGTTGGTGGAACTTGGATACCCAGAAGGAGGCACCTAAGCCAAAGGCTCTGCCCGGAACCAGCTGACGGTACTGGAACCAGGATGGGGAGCAGAAGGTACAAGAGCAAAAGACACTGCCGAGAACCAGCTGACGGTGCTGGAACCAGGTGGTGGACCCCAAGGCCCACAGGAGAGGAGAGAACAGCTAGGCCGCGAGGCAGCCGCAGTTACCGAACCCCAACAGTCCTACAGGGGGAGCTGGGCCTACTGGCACTACAGAACCAGCCTTGACTACCAGTTCACGCAGCCCACATAGGAAGCTCCTAAACTGGAGGCACCCTGGAGTTGGCTAACCCGACCGCACCACGACGAGGCAAGCATAGGTGTCTCAGTGAGCTTGACACAACCCGGAAACAGCTGACGGTGCTGAAACCAGGCTTGGCACGAGGGAGTACCTGTGACAAAAACACTGCCGAGAACCAGCTGGCGGTGCTGGAACCCGGATGCGTTGCCCCAGTGTGCAAGAGCCAATGGCACGACCGAGGACCAGCTGACGGTGCTGGAACCCGGTTACTAAGCTGTAGGTGCCCGCGCTTAAAAGCACTACCAAGGACCGCCTGGCGTTGGCGGAACTCGGATACCCAGGAGGAGGCACCTAAGCCAAAGGCTCGGCCCGGAACCAGCTGACGGTGCTGGAACCAGGTGGTGGACCCGAAGGTCCACAGGAGAGGAGAGAACAGCTAGGCCGCGAGGCAGCCGCAGTTACCGAACCCCAACAGTCCTACAGGGGGAGCTGGGCCTACTGGCACTACAGAACCAGCCTTGACTACCAGTTCACGCAGCCCACATAGGAAGCTCCTAAACTGGAGGCACCCTGGAGTTGGCTAACCCGACCGCACCACGACGAGGCAAGCATAGGTGTCTCAGTGAGCTTGACACAACCCGGCAACAGCTGACGGTGCTGAAACCAGGCTTGGCACGAGGGAGTACCTGTGACAAAAACACTGCCGAGAACCAGCTGGCGGTGCTGGAACCCGGATGCGTTGCCCCAGTGTGCAAGAGCCAATGGCACGACCGAGGACCAGCTGACGGTGCTGGAACCCGGTTACTAAGCTGTAGGTGCCCGCGCTTAAAAGCACTACCAAGGACCGCCTGGCGTTGGCGGAACTCGGATACCCAGGAGGAGGCACCTAAGCCAAAGGCTCGGCCCGGAACCAGCTGACGGTGCTGGAACCAGGTGGTGGACCCCAAGGCCCACAGGAGAGGAGAGAACAGCTAGGCCGCGAGGCAGCCGCAGTTACCGAACCCCAACAGTCCTACAGGGGGAGCTGGGCCTACTGGCACTACAGAACCAGCCTTGACTACCAGTTCACGCAGCCCACATAGGAAGCTCCTAAACTGGAGGCACCCTGGAGTTGGCTAACCCGACCGCACCACGACGAGGCAAGCATAGGTGTCTCAGTGAGCTTGACACAACCCGGAAACAGCTGACGGTGCTGAAACCAGGCTTGGCACGAGGGAGTACCTGTGACAAAAACACTGCCGAGAACCAGCTGGCGGTGCTGGAACCCGGATGCGTTGCCCCAGTGTGCAAGAGCCAATGGCACGACCGAGGACCAGCTGACGGTGCTGGAACCCGGTTACTAAGCTGTAGGTGCCCGCGCTTAAAAGCACTACCAAGGACCGCCTGGCGTTGGCGGAACTCGGATACCCAGGAGGAGGCACCTAAGCCAAAGGCTCGGCCCGGAACCAGCTGACGGTGCTGGAACCAGGTGGTGGACCCGAAGGTCCACAGGAGAGGAGAGAACAGCTAGGCCGCGAGGCAGCCGCAGTTACCGAACCCCAACAGTCCTACAGGGGGAGCTGGGCCTACTGGCACTACAGAACCAGCCTTGACTACCAGTTCACGCAGCCCACATAGGAAGCTCCTAAACTGGAGGCACCCTGGAGTTGGCTAACCCGACCGCACCACGACGAGGCAAGCATAGGTGTCTCAGTGAGCTTGACACAACCCGGAAACAGCTGACGGTGCTGAAACCAGGCTTGGCACGAGGGAGTACCTGTGACAAAAACACTGCCGAGAACCAGCTGGCGGTGCTGGAACCCGGATGCGTTGCCCCAGTGTGCAAGAGCCAATGGCACGACCGAGGACCAGCTGACGGTGCTGGAACCCGGTTACTAAGCTGTAGGTGCCCGCGCTTAAAAGCACTACCAAGGACCGCCTGGCGTTGGCGGAACTCGGATACCCAGGAGGAGGCACCTAAGCCAAAGGCTCGGCCCGGAACCAGCTGACGGTGCTGGAACCAGGTGGTGGACCCCAAGGCCCACAGGAGAGGAGAGAACAGCTAGGCCGCGAGGCAGCCGCAGTTACCGAACCCCAACAGTCCTACAGGGGGAGCTGGGCCTACTGGCACTACAGAACCAGCCTTGACTACCAGTTCACGCAGCCCACATAGGAAGCTCCTAAACTGGAGGCACCCTGGAGTTGGCTAACCCGACCGCACCACGACGAGGCAAGCATAGGTGTCTCAGTGAGCTTGACACAACCCGGAAACAGCTGACGGTGCTGAAACCAGGCTTGGCACGAGGGAGTACCTGTGACAAGAACACTGCCGAGAACCAGCTGGCGGTGCTGGAACCCGGATGCGTTGCCCCAGTGTGCAAGAGCCAATGGCACGACCGAGGACCAGCTGACGGTGCTGGAACCCGGTTACTAAGCTGTAGGTGCCCGCGCTTAAAAGCACTACCAAGGACCGCCTGGCGTTGGCGGAACTCGGATACCCAGGAGGAGGCACCTAAGCCAAAGGCTCGGCCCGGAACCAGCTGACGGTGCTGGAACCAGGTGGTGGACCCGAAGGTCCACAGGAGAGGAGAGAACAGCTAGGCCGCGAGGCAGCCGCAGTTACCGAACCCCAACAGTCCTACAGGGGGAGCTGGGCCTACTGGCACTACAGAACCAGCCTTGACTACCAGTTCACGCAGCCCACATAGGAAGCTCCTAAACTGGAGGCACCCTGGAGTTGGCTAACCCGACCGCACCACGACGAGGCAAGCATAGGTGTCTCAGTGAGCTTGACACAACCCGGAAACAGCTGACGGTGCTGAAACCAGGCTTGGCACGAGGGAGTACCTGTGACAAAAACACTGCCGAGAACCAGCTGGCGGTGCTGGAACCCGGATGCGTTGCCCCAGTGTGCAAGAGCCAATGGCACGACCGAGGACCAGCTGACGGTGCTGGAACCCGGTTACTAAGCTGTAGGTGCCCGCGCTTAAAAGCACTACCAAGGACCGCCTGGCGTTGGCGGAACTCGGATACCCAGGAGGAGGCACCTAAGCCAAAGGCTCGGCCCGGAACCAGCTGACGGTGCTGGAACCAGGTGGTGGACCCCAAGGCCCACAGGAGAGGAGAGAACAGCTAGGCCGCGAGGCAGCCGCAGTTACCGAACCCCAACAGTCCTACAGGGGGAGCTGGGCCTACTGGCACTACAGAACCAGCCTTGACTACCAGTTCACGCAGCCCACATAGGAAGCTCCTAAACTGGAGGCACCCTGGAGTTGGCTAACTCGACCGCACCACGACGGGGCAAGCATAGGCGTCTCAGTGAAGTTGACACAACCCGGAAACAGCTGACGGTGCTGAAACCAGGCTTGGCACGAGGGAGTACCTGTGACAAGAACACTGCCGAGAACCAGCTGGCGGTGCTGGAACACGGATGCGTTGCCTTGCCTATTAAAGATTGTCTTCCTAGAGCCCCAACTAGCGGTGTTGGAGCAAAGGGTAAGCAGGGGGAGATGAGTGTAGGCCGAAGCCTGCACTGGAGGCAGCTTTGTGTCTGCGTTGCGTTTGCAGGACACTTTGCCGGCTACACACTGGGGGAACAGCTGGCGTTGCTGAACCCCACTAACACAATGGCGTGTGTTTTTCTCTGTGCAGCTAGCACTTGCGGGCAAAAACTAGCGATGTTAGAGCCCGTGTTGAAGCAGGAGGAGGAGGAGAGGAGCAGAGTGTAGGCCGAAGCTTAGTTGAACCAATTTCAAAGGAAACCTTTAACCCCCCCCTCAGGTGTTACAAAGTACAAGAGACACACCTTGTGCAGTATTAATGCTGCACAAGTGAAAGGTTGCTCTATTAATTTGTCTACTTGCACACGCTGAATGAAAGACATACACAATTTACCCCATTCTACAGTCAAACTGTAGTGGATGCGTGACTTGGTTTTTTGATGAGACGCAGCACAGGTGTCCAAAATAACGCCTTGGTGCTTGGAGCAGCTTCCTGAGCGTTGTTATTTGCTGTACAGGAGTCTGCGCTCTTGTGTTATCCCTTGGCAATGCCCTGTTAGCGCTGCCCATCTTATGACATCATTTCATGTTGGCCGGTGCGGTTAACGATGGCCATAAATCCCAGACCCACAGTGTCTTTTCATAAAGCCACACTGCGGTGCTGGGATTCGTGGCCTTGAGCAGTAAATATTTTGGCCGCTCACACACGTCCTTACACCTGCTTCAGACTGGGCGGCCTCTGCTGATCCCTTCTCGCATGCCGCGGCCATGAGGCTGCACAGTCTGAAGAAGGCTGAAGGAGATGAGTTAAGACAGGCGAAGATATGCACTGCTCGTGCCCATCAATCACACCCTCGCAGTCAAAATAATTAAGACAACGAGGAGCATTTTATTCAGGCAGGGCGGACGAACAGGCGCAAGTAGCCAACCAATGATGTCAGAAGACGGGAAGCGCTACCAAGGGGGGTGCTGCGTATCATTAGAAAGGAAAGTCACACCTCAGGGACAGTGGAATGGTCTCAAAGAGACACATTTTGTACGTGTTGAGTTCCACGTGGGCAAGGAGAAAACATCAGCCACCTTGTACAAATGCAGCAGTACTGCTGTACAAGGTGGCTGTTATACATAGAAACACCTGGGGGTGGGGGCCAGGCTCCCTTCAATTTCAGTTCATGTGCCTGCGTGGCGTTTGCAGGTCACGTTGCAAGCTGCACAGCAGGGGAACAGCTGGCGGTGCTGAACCCCACTAACACATTGGCTGGTGTTTTTCTCTGTGCAGCTAGCATTTCCGGGCAAAAACTAGCGGTGTTTGAGCCCAGGGTCAGCAGGAGGAGGAGGAGAGGAGCAAAGTGTAGGCCGAAGCCTGCACTGGTGGCAGCTTTTGGTCGGTTGTGCCAGCGTGGCTTGTGCTGGACACGATGCCGGCTACACAGCGGGGGAACAGCTGGCGTTGCTGAACCCCACTAACACATTGGCTGGTGTTTTTCTCTGTGCAGCTAGCATTTCCGGGCAAAAACTAGCGGTGTTTGAGCCCAGGGTCAGCAGGAGGAGGAGGAGAGGAGCAAAGTGTAGGCCGAAGCCTGCACTGGTGGCAGCTTTTGGTCGGTTGTGCCAGCGTGGCTTGTGCTGGACACGATGCCGGCTACACAGCGGGGGAACAGCTGGCGTTGCTGAACCCCACTAACACATTGGCTGGTGTTTTTCTCTGTGCAGCTAGCATTTCCGGGCAAAAACTAGCGTTGTTAGAGCCCAGGGTCAGCAGGAGGAGGAGAGGAGCAGAGTGTAGGCCGAAGCCTAGTTGAACCAATTTCAAAGGTTACCTTTAACCCCCCCTCAGGTGTTACAAAGAACAAGAGCCACTCCTTCTGCAGCATTAATGCTGCACAAGTAAAAGGTTGCTCTATTAATTTGTCTACTTGCACAAGCTGAATGCAACACGTAGACTATTTAGCCCATTATACTGTTTAACAGTAGTGGAGGCGTGACTTGTCTTTTTAAAGAAAAGCAGCACAGGTGTCGAAAACAACACCTTTTTGCATGGGCGCAGCTTCCTGAGCGTTGTTAGTTGCTGTACAGGAGTCTGCGCTCTTGTGATCCTTTGGCCATGCGCTGTGAGCGCTTCCTGTCTTATGACCTCATTTCATGTTGGCCGTTGCGGTTAGCGATGGACATGAATCCCAGACCCACAGTGTGTTTTTAAAAAATCACACTGCGGTGCTGGGATTCGTGCCCTGGTGCAGTAAATATGTTTGCCGCTCACACATGTCCTTACACCTGCTTCAGACTGGACGGCCTCATCTGATCCCTTATCGCCTGCCGAGGCCATGAGGACACCCAGTCTGAAGAAGGCGGAAGGAGATGAGTGAACACAGGCAAACATATGCACTGCACATGCCCATCAATCACACCCTCGCTGTCCAAAAAAATAAGACACCGAGGGGCGTTGTTTCGAGCAGGGGAGATGCACAGGCGCAGCCAGCTAACCAATGATGTCAAAAGACGGGCAGCGCTAACAAGGGTGGTGCTGCGTGTCATTACAAAGGAAAGTCACACCTCAGGGACATTGTAATGGTCTCTAATGAGAAACATTTTCTACGTGTTGAGTTCCACGTGGGCAAGGAGAAAAAGTCAGCCACCTTGTACAAATGCAGCAGTACTGCTGTACAAGGTGGCTGTTATACATAGAAACACCTGTGGGTGGGGGGCAGGCTCCCTTCAATTTCAGTTCATGTGCCTGCGTGGCGTTTGCAGGTCACGTTGCAAGCTACACAGCAGGGGAACAGCTGGCGTTGCTGAACCCCACTGACACATTGACTGGTGTTTTTCTCTGTGCAGATTGCATGTCCGGGCAAAAACTAGCGGTGTTAGAGCCCAGGGTCAGCAGGAGGAGGAGGAGAGGAGCAAAGTGTAGGCCGAAGCCTGCACTGGTGGCAGCTTTTGGTCGGTTGTGCCAGCGTGGCTTGTGCTGGACACGATGCCGGCTACACAGCGGGGGAACAGCTGGCGGTGCTGAACCCCACTAACACATTGGCTGGTGTTTTTCTCTGTGCAGCTAGCATTTCCGGGCAAAAACTAGCGGTGTTTGAGCCCAGGGTCAGCAGGAGGAGTAGAGGAGCAGAGTGTAGGCCGAAGCCTAGTTGAACCAATTTCAAAGGTTACCTTTAACCCCCCCCCTCAGGTGTTGCAAGGTACAAGAGCCACACCTTGAACAGCATTAATGATGCACAAGTCAAAGGTTGCTCTATTTAATTTTGCTCCTTGCACACGCTGAATTAAACACGTACACTATTTAGCCCATTATACTGTCAAACAGTAGTGGAGGCGTGACTACTAGTCTTTTTAAGGTGACGCAGCACAGGTGTACAAATTTACACCTAGGTGCTGTGCGCAGATTCCTTACCGTTGTTATTTGCAGTACAGGAAACTGCGCTCTTGTGTTATCCCTTGGCAATACCCTGTTAGTGCAGGCCGTCTCATGACCTCATTTCATGTTGGCCGCTGCGGTTAACGATGGCCATAAATCCCAGACCCACAGTGGCTTTTCATAAAGTCACACTGCGGTGCTGGGATTCGTGGCCTTGTGCAGTAAATATGTTCGCCGCTCACACATGTCCTTACACCTGCTTCAGACTGGGCGGCCTCAGCTGATCCCTTATCGCATGCCGCGGCCATGAGGCCGCACAGTCAGAAGAAGGCGGAAGGAGGGGAGTGAAGACAGGGGAACATATGCACTGCTCGTGCCCATCAATCACACCCTCGCAGTCAAAATATATGAGACAACGGGGGGCGTTGTGTCGGGCAGGGGGACGCACAGGCACAGCCAGCCAACCAATGATGTCAGGAGACGGGCAGCGCTAACAATGGGGGTGCTGCGTGTCATTAAAAAGGAAAGTCACACCTCAGGGACATTGTAATGGTCTGTAATGAGACACATTTTGTACTTGTTGAGTTCCACGTGTGCAAGGAGAAAAAGTCAGCCACCTTGTACAAATGCAGCAGTACTGCTGTACAAGGTGGCTGTTATACATAGAAACACCTGGGGGGGTGGGGGGCAGGCTCCCTTCAATTTCAGTTCATGTGCCTGCGTGGCGTTTGCAGGACACGTTGCCAGCTACACAGCAGGGGAACAGCTGGCGGTGCTGAACCCCACTAACACATTGGCTGGTGTTTATCTCTGTGCAGCTAGCATGTCCGGGCAGAAACTGGCGTTGTTTGAGCCCAGGGTCAGCAGGAGGAGGAGAGGAGCAAAGTGTAGGCCGAAGCCTGCACTGGTGGCAGCTTTTGGTCAGTTGTGCCAGCGTGGCTTGTGCTGGACACGTTGCCGACTACACAGCAGGGGAACAGCTGGCGTTGCTGAACCCCACTAACACATTGGCTGGTGTTTTTCTCTGTGCAGCTAGCCGTTCCGGGCAAAAACTAGCGGTGTTTGAGCCCAGGGTCAGCAGGAGGAGTAGAGGAGCAGAGTGTAGGCCGAAGCCTAGTTGAACCAATTTCAAAGGTTACCTTTAACCCCCCCCCTCAGGTGTTGCAAGGTACAAGAGCCACACCTTGAATAGCATTAATGATGCACAAGTCAAAGGTTGCTCTATTTAATTTTGCTCCTTGCACACGCTGAATTAAACACGTACACTATTTAGCCCATTATACTGTCAAACAGTAGTGGAGGCGTGACTACTAGTCTTTTTAAGGAGACGCAGCACAGGTGTACAAATTTACACCTAGGTGCTGTGCGCAGATTCCTTACCGTTGTTATTTGCAGTACAGGAAACTGCGCTCTTGTGTTATCCCTTGGCAATACCCTGTTAGTGCAGGCCGTCTCATGACCTCATTTCATGTTGGCCGGTGCGGTTAACGATGGCCATAAATCCCAGACCCACAGTGGCTTTTCCTAAAGTCACACTGCGGTGCTGGGATTCGTGGCCTTGTGCAGTAAATATGTTCGCCGCTCACACATGTCCTTACACCTGCTTCAGACTGGGCGGCCTCAGCTGATCCCTTATCGCATGCCGCGGCCATGAGGCCGCACAGTCAGAAGAAGGCGGAAGGAGGGGAGTGAAAACAGGGGAACATATGCACTGCTCGTGCCCATCAATCACACCCTCGCAGTCAAAATATATGAGACAACGGGGGGCGTTGTGTCGGGCAGGGGGGACGCACAGGCACAGCCAGCCAACCAATGATGTCAGGAGACGGGCAGCGCTAACAATGGGGGTGCTGCGTGTCATTAAAAAGGAAAGTCACACCTCAGGGACATTGTAATGGTCTGTAATGAGACACATTTTGTACGTGTTGAGTTCCACGTGGGCAAGGAGAAAAAGTCAGCCACCTTGTACAAATGCAGCAGTACTGCTGTACAAGGTGGCTGATATACATAGAAACACCTGTGGGTGGGGGGCAGGCTCCCTTCAATTTCAGTTCATGTGCCTGCGTGGCGTTTGCAGGTCACGTTGCAAGCTACACAGCAGGGGAACAGCTGGCGTTGCTGAACCCCACTGACACATTGACTGGTGTTTTTCTCTGTGCAGATTGCATGTCCGGGCAAAAACTAGCGGTGTTAGAGCCCAGGGTCAGCAGGAGGAGGAGGAGAGGAGCAAAGTGTAGGCCGAAGCCTGCACTGGTGGCAGCTTTTGGTCGGTTGTGCCAGCGTGGCTTGTGCTGGACACGATGCCGGCTACACAGCGGGGGAACAGCAGGCGGTGCTGAACCCCACTAACACATTGGCTGGTGTTTTTCTCTGTGCAGCTAGCATGTCCGGGCAGAAACTGGCGTTGTTAGAGCCCAGGGTCAGCAGGAGGAGGAGAGGAGCAAAGTGTAGGCCGAAGCCTGCACTGGTGGCAGCTTTTGTTCTGTTGTGCCAGCGTGGCTTGTGCTGGACACGTTGCCGACTACACAGCAGGGGAACAGCTGGCGGTGCTGAACCCCACTAACACATTGGCTGGTGTTTTTCTCTGTGCAGCTAGCATTTCCTGGCAAAAACTAGCGGTGTTTGAGCCCAGGGTCAGCAGGAGGAGTAGAGGAGCAGAGTGTAGGCCGAAGCCTAGTTGAACCAATTTCAAAGGTTACCTTTAACCCCCCCCTCAGGTGTTGCAAGGTACAAGAGCCACACCTTGTGCAGCATTAATGCTGCACAAGTGAAAGGTTGCTCTATTTGTTTTGCTCCTTGCACACGCTGACTAAAACACGTACACTATTTAGCCCATTATACTGTCAAACAGTTGTGGAGGCGTGACTTGTCTTTTTAACGAGACGCAGCACAGGTGTCAAAATTTGCACCTAGGTACTGGGCGCAGATTCCTGAGCGTTGTTATTTGCTGTACAGGAGTCTGCGCTATTGTGATCCCTTGGCCATGCGCTGTGAGCGCTTCCTGTCTTCTGACCTCATTTCATGTCGGCCGTTGCGGTTAGCGATGGACATGAATCCCAGACCCACAGTGTGTTTTCAAAAAATCACACTGCGTGGCTGGGATTCGTGGCCTTGTGCAGTAAATAGGTTTGCCGCTTACACATGTCCTTACACCTGCTCCAGACTGGGCGGCCTCAGCTGATCCCTTATCGCCTACCACGGCCAGGAGGCCGCACAGTCTGAAGAAGGCGGAAGGAGATGAGTGAACACAGGCAAACATATGCACTGCACATGCCCATCAATCACACCCTCGCTGTCCAAAAAAATAAGACACCGAGGGCCGTTGTTTCGAGCAGGGGAGATGCACAGGCGCAGCCAGCTAACCAATGATGTCAAAAGACGGGCAGCGCTAACAAGGGTGGTGCTGCGTGTCATTACAAAGGAAAGTCACACCTCAGGGACATTGTAATGGTCTGTAATGAGACACATTTTGTACGTGTTGAGTTCCACGTGGGCAAGGAGAAAAAGTCAGCCACCTTGTACAAATGCAGCAGTACTGCTGTACAAGGTGGCTGATATACATAGAAACACCTGTGGGTGGGGGGCAGGCTCCCTTCAATTTCAGTTCATGTGCCTGCGTGGCGTTTGCAGGTCACGTTGCAAGCTACACAGCAGGGGAACAGCTGGCGTTGCTGAACCCCACTGACACATTGACTGGTGTTTTTCTCTGTGCAGATTGCATGTCCGGGCAAAAACTAGCGGTGTTAGAGCCCAGGGTCAGCAGGAGGAGGAGGAGAGGAGCAAAGTGTAGGCCGAAGCCTGCACTGGTGGCAGCTTTTGGTCGGTTGTGCCAGCGTGGCTTGTGCTGGACACGATGCCGGCTACACAGCGGGGGAACAGCAGGCGGTGCTGAACCCCACTAACACATTGGCTGGTGTTTTTCTCTGTGCAGCTAGCATGTCCGGGCAGAAACTGGCGTTGTTTGAGCCCAGGGTCAGCAGGAGGAGGAGAGGAGCAAAGTGTAGGCCGAAGCCTGCACTGGTGGCAGCTTTTGTTCTGTTGTGCCAGCGTGGCTTGTGCTGGACACGTTGCCGACTACACAGCAGGGGAACAGCTGGCGGTGCTGAACCCCACTAACACATTGGCTGGTGTTTTTCTCTGTGCAGCTAGCATTTCCGGGCAAAAACTAGCGGTGTTTGAGCCCAGGGTCAGCAGGAGGAGTAGAGGAGCAGAGTGTAGGCCGAAGCCTAGTTGAACCAATTTCAAAGGTTACCTTTAACCCCCCCCTCAGGTGTTGCAAGGTACAAGAGCCACACCTTGTGCAGCATTAATGCTGCACAAGTAAAAGGTTGCTCTATTTGTTTTGCTCCTTGCACACGCTGACTAAAACACGTACACTATTTAGCCCATTATACTGTCAAACAGTTGTGGAGGCGTGACTTGTCTTTTTAACGAGACGCAGCACAGGTGTCAAAATTTGCACCTAGGTACTGGGCGCAGATTCCTGAGCGTTGTTATTTGCTGTACAGGAGTCTGCGCTATTGTGATCCCTTGGCCATGCGCTGTGAGCGCTTCCTGTCTTCTGACCTCATTTCATGTCGGCCGTTGCGGTTAGCGATGGACATGAATCCCAGACCCACAGTGTGTTTTCAAAAAATCACACTGCGTGGCTGGGATTCGTGGCCTTGTGCAGTAAATAGGTTTGCCGCTTACACATGTCCTTACACCTGCTCCAGACTGGGCGGCCTCAGCTGATCCCTTATCGCCTACCACGGCCAGGAGGCCGCACAGTCTGAAGAAGGCGGAAGGAGATGAGTTAAGACAGGCGAACATATGCACTGCTCGTGCCCATAAACCACACCCTCGCTGACAAAATAAATATGACAACGAGGGGCGTTGTTTCTAGCAGGGCGGATGCACAGGCGCAGCCAGCTAACCATGATGACAAAAGACGGGAAACGCTACCAAGGGGGGTGCTGCGTATCATTACAAAGGAAAGTCACACCTCAGGGACAGTGGAATGGTCTCAATGAGACACATTTTGTACGTGTTGAGTTCCACGTGGGCAAGGAGAAAAAGTCAGCCACCTTGTACAAATGCAGCAGTACTGCTGTACTAGGTGGCTGTTATACATAGAAACACCTGGGGGGGTGGGGCCAGGTTCCCTTTTAATTTCAGTTCCTGTGCCTGCATGGCGTTTGCAGGTCACGTTGCCGGCTACACAGCAGGGGAACAGCTGGCGTTGCTGAACCCCACTAACACATTGGCTGGTGTTTTTCTCTGTGCAGCTAGCACTTCCGGGCAAAAACTAGCGGTGTTTGAGCCCAGGGTCAGCAGGAGGAGGAGAGGAGCAGAGTGTAGGCCGAAGCCTGCACTGGTGGCAGCTTTTGTTCTGTTGTGCCAGCGTGGCTTGTGCTGGACACGTTGCCGACTACACAGCAGGGGAACAGCTGGCGGTGCTGAACCCCACTGACACATCACCTAGTGTTTTTTTCTGTGTAGACAACACTTCCAGGTGGCAACTGACAGTGTTGAAACCCAGGGAATCAAAGAGGAGCAGAGTGTAGGCCGAAGCCTGCAGTGGAGCAAGTTGAAAGGGAACCTTTAACCCCCCCCCCCAGGCATTTGTTGCTGAAAGAGCCATCTTGTACAGCAGTAATACTGCACATGGAAAATGGTGGCTCCGAAAATTATGCTCCTTGCAAACGCTGAAGTACACACTCATATAATGTGTCCCCTCACACCGTCAAACCATCCCGGAAGTGGGACTTTCCTTTGTAATGTGACACAGCACAGCCGTCATTCCAACCCCCTTGGTGCCGGGCACCACCTCCTCAACGTTGTTTGGTTCTGTCACGGAGCCCGCACTGTAATGTTATCCCTTGGCCATGCACAGTTAGCGGTGCCCGTCTTCTGACATCATGTAGGTGTCAGGCTGGCAGTGCCTGTGCGTCCAAGCTGCCCGAGATCCAACCTTGCAGTGTCATCTAATGTAGTCCCACTGCGGGCCAGGGATCCATGGGCATGCGCAGTGCATATCATCGCCTCTCACTCACCTCCTTCCTGCTTCTTCAGACTGTGCGGCGTCACGGCCGTGGCATGCTATTAGGGATCAGCTGACGCCGCCTAGTCTGAAGAAGCGTGAAGAAGGGGAGTGAGAGGCTAGTATATGCACTGCGCATGGCCATGGATACCAGGCCCACTGTGGGATCACATTAGACGACACTGCGAGGTGTGATTTCGGGCAGCGTGGACGCACAGGCGCAGCCAGGACGACAACAAATGATGTCAGAGGACGGGCAGCGCAAACTGTGCATGGCCAAGGGATAACATAACAGCGCAGGGTCCATGACGGAATCAAACAACGCTAAGGAGGCAGCGCACGGTGCCAAGGGGGTAGCAATGACGGCTGTGCTGTGTCACATTACAAAGGAAAGTCCCACCTCCGGGACGGTTGGACGGTGTGAGGGGACACATTACATGAGTGTGTAGTTCAGCGTTTGCAAGGAGCATAATATCAAGAGCGACCTTTCCCTTGTGCAGTATTAGTGCTGCACATGGTGGCTCTTTCAGTAACAAACGCCTAGGGGGGGGGGGGGGACAGGTCCCCTTACATTTTAGTTGTGCCAGCGTGGCGGTCGCATGACACGTTGCCGGATACACAGCTGGGGATCAGCTGACGTTACTGAACCCCAATAACAGAGGAGCGACTGTTGACTGTGCACACAGCACTTCCAGGCACCAACTGGCGGTGTTAGAGCCCAGGGACAGCAGGAGGAGCAGATTGGAGGTATTGCCGCACACACAGCTGGGGATCAGCTGACGTTACTGAACCCCAATAACAGAGGAGCGACTGTTGACTGTGCACACAGCACTTCCAGGCACCAACTGGCGGTGTTAGAGCCCAGGGACAGCAGGAGGAGCAGAGGAACAGAGTGTAGGCCGAAGCCTGATTGGAGCAAGTTGAAAGGAAACCTTTAACCCCCCCCCCAAGACGTTTGTAGCTGAAAGAGCCATGTTGTGCAGCACTAAGGATGCAAAAGGAAAAGGTTGCTCTTTTAATTATGCTCCTTGCAAACACCGAAGTAAACACTAAAAATGTGTCCCTTTATACCGTTAAACCGTTCCGGAGGTGCGAATTTCCTTCGTAATGGGACACAGCACAGCTGTCATTCCTATCCCCTTGATGCCGTGCGCTGCCTCCTCAGCGTTGTTTTAAGCTGCCACGGAGCCTGCGCTGTTCTGTTAGCCCTTGGCCATGCCCAATTAGCGCTGCCTGTCTTCTGACATAATTTGGTGTCAGGCTGTCAGTGCCTGTGCGTCCACGCTGCTCCAGATCCCACCTCGCAGTCTCATCTAACGTAATCCCACTGCGGGCCTTGGAACCATGGGCATGCACAGTGCATAACCTCGACTCTCACTCCCCTCCTTCCCTCTTCTTCAGACTGTGCGGTGTCACGGCCGTGGCATGCTAGGGATCAGCTGACGGCGCACAGTCTAAAGAAGGCGGAGGGAAATGAGCGAGAGCCCGAGGGGAAGATATGCACTGCGCATGCCCATGGATCCCAGGCCCGCAGTGTGACTCAATCAGAAGACACTGCGAGGCGGGATCTCGGGCACCGCGGCCGCACAGGCGCAGCCAGCCTGACACCAAATTATGTCAGAAGACAGGCAGCGCAAATAGGGCATGCCCAAGGGATAACAGAACAGCGCAGGCTCCGTGACAGCTTAAAACAACGCTGAGGAGGCAGCGCATGGCACCAAGGGGGTAGGAATGACGGCTGTGCTGCGTCACATTACGAAGGAAAGTCCCAGCTCCGGGACGGTATAACGGTATCAGTGAACACATTTTATAAGTGTTAAGTTCTGCGTGTGCAAAGAGCTAAAAAAAAAGAGCTACCTTTTCCTTGTGCAGCATTACTGCTGCACAAGATGGCTCTTTCAGTAACAAACGACGGGGGGGGGGGGGGGACAGGTTCCCTTACATTTAGGTTGTTGTGCCAGCGTGGCGGTCGCAGGACACATTGCCGGCTACACAGCTGGGGATCAGCTGACGTTACTGAAACCCAATAACACTGGGTCGTATGTTTTTACTGTGCAGCCTGCACTTCTGAGCCGCAACTGGCGGTGTTGGAGCCCAGGAATAGCAGTTCAGGTGGTAGAAAGATGAACACAGCAGGAGACCTGGATGACACCCAATTACTTAATCAGGCAGAGGAGTGGCAAATTCCTGCGAGATCCAGGCCTGGTTCATTTTCAGGAAAGTAAGCCGGTCAACGTTATCGGAGGATAGTCGCATGCGACGGTCTGTTAGTACACCACCTGCGGCACTAAAGACACGTTCCGATAAGACACTAGCCGCAGGGCAAGCCAGCACCTCCAATGCATACTGGCTTAGCTCTGGCCATGTATCCAGCTTAGAGACCCAAAACTTGAACGGGGAAGAGCCGTCTGGGAGTACAGTAAGAGGGCAAGCCATGTAGTCTGTCACCATCTGACGGAACCGTTGCCTCCTGCTGACTGGAGCCGCCGGTGATGGTGTAGACATTTGGGGCGGGCACACAAAAGTGTGCCAGAGTTGTGCCATACTGGGCTTGCCTTGGGCAGAGGCACTGCTTCTGCTCCCTCTTTGGGCAGAGCCTCCCCCACTGCCTCGACGCACTGAGCTGCTTTGTAAAGCACTAGCAGCACTCCTCTCAGTTGGACAGGAGAAGATGATGGAATTCACCAGTGTGTCGTGGTACTCCCGCAATTTACGCTCCCGGGTCAACGCAGGGATGAGGTTTTGGACGTTGTCCCGGTAGCGAGGATCGAGGAGGGTGAACACCCAATAATCAGGCATGTTGAGAATGTGGTCGATGCGGCGGTCGTTTCTCAGGCACTGCAGCATGAAATCCACCATGTGCTGCAGAGTGCCAACCGGCCCAGAAACGCTGTCCCCTGCTTGAGACATGATCTCTGCCCGCTCGTCATCACCCCACCCTCGCTGTACACACTGACCACTGGACAATTGTGTCGCTCCCTCCTCTGGACGGAGCTCTTCCTCCTCCATTGACTCCTCCTCATCCTCCTCACAAATTGGCCCCTGCGTACCCCTTTGTGAGGAACCACGTGGCGCTGACTCTCCAGAAGCTGATGGAAAAGGTGACTCCTCATCCTCCACCTCTTCCACCACATCATCCCTTAACCCTTGCAAAGTTTGCTGAAGCAGGCAGATAAGGGGGACAGTCATGCTGACTAGTGCATCATCTGCACTTGCCATCCGCGTGGAATAATCAAAAGGACGCAAAACCTGGCAGACGTCCTTCATAGTGGCCCACTCTGTGGTTGTGAAGTCTGATCGGCGCTGACTGCGACTTCTTTGCGCCTGATGCAGCTGGTACTCCATAACTGCTTGCTGCTGCTCACACAACCGCTCCAACATATGTAACGTGGAATTCCACCGGGTAGGTAGGTCACATATGATGCGGTGTTCCGGAAGGCGGAATCGGCGCTGCAGAGCAGCAATGCGGGATCTGGCCAAGCTGGAACGCCGCAAGTGAGCACACTCTAGGCGGACCTTGTGCAGCAGGGCATCAAGATCCGGATAGTCCCTCAGAAAACTCTGCACAACCAAATTGAGCACATGTGCCAGACATGGGATGTGAGTGAGGTTGCCAAGGGCCAAAGCTGCCACCAGATTTCGGCCATTGTCACACACTACCATGCCTGGCTGGAGATTCGCTGGCAGTAACCACACATCGCTCTCCTGCTTTATGGCATTCCAGAGCTCCTGCGCTGTGTGGCTTCGATGCCCCAATGAAACTAGTTTCAAGACGGCCTGCTGACGTTTGGCCACGGCTGTGCTCATGTCGGTCATAGGTAAACGTTCACGGGTCCATGTGGGGGTGGACTGTGACGGATCCTGCAGAGAGGAATCAGAGGAACTGGTGTAAGAGGAGGAGTCGATGCGTACAGACTGGATTCCTGCAATCCTTGGAGTGGGCAGGACACGTCCTGCGCCACTCGCACGATCTGTACCTGGCTCAACAACATTAACCCAATGGGCAGTGAGGGAAACATATCGCCCCTGTCCATGCTGACTGGTCCACGCATCGGTGGTGAGGTGGACCTTGCTACTGACGGCGTTCAGTAGCGCATGTTTTATGTTTGCCTCAACATGCCTGTGCAGGGCAGGGACAGCCTGCCTGCTGAAGTAAAAGCGGCTGGGCACCTTGTACTGTGGGACTGCCAATGCCATCAAGTCACGGAAGCTGTCAGTCTCCACCAGCCTGAACGAGAGCATTTCCAGGGACAACAGTTTGGCAATGCCTGCATTCAGAGCCTGTGCTCGGGGGTGGTTGGCCGAGAATGCCCGCCTTTTCTCCCATGCTTGTACTACCGATGGCTGTAGAGTAGACTGGGAGTGTGAGGATGACTGGGAAGGTGGTGCTGTGGGTGGAATTACACAAGGTCTCTGGGAGGAAGCCAAACCAGCTGTGCGTGAGCTGGAGGAAGAGGCAACACGAGCTGAAGAGGTGGTAGCTGCCGCTGTTGGTTGGCCTACATCTTCAGTGTGTTTCTGTAACTCCACCGCGTGCCTGGTCCGCACATGTTTCCACATATTTGTGGTATTGAGGTTGCTGACATTTTTCCCTCTTTTTACTTTATGATGACACAGCTTGCATTTGACAAAACAAATGTCATCTGCAACTGTGTCAAAAAAGGACCAGGCACTGCAAGTCTTGGGAGCGCCCTTTTTGGCTTTGGAAAGAGACAGGCTCCTAACGGGTGCCAAAGTGGAGGCTACAGGCTCCGCAGTCTTCCCCCTCCCTCTCCCTCTTTGGCCCGTAAGAGGAAGCTCTTCCTCTGAGCTGCTCCCACCACCTTCCTGTTCCTCACGCCACGATGGGTCAAGGACCTCATCATCTCCACTACCCTCTGCCACCAACTGCTCCTCCTGGGTAGTCTCAGCAGCACAGTACGCACGAGAAAGCGGCACCTGAGTTTCATCATCAGATGCGTACTGCGCTGTGGTCACCGGAGGCACTGGCCCACCTGCCTCTTCAGAGTCAGAGAGAAAAAGGTGTTGGGCATCACTGCACACTGCCTCTTCTTCCATTTCTCCAATGCTGCTTGGCTGGCCCCCTGTTTCCAAGCCAAGAGATTCAGAGAACAGAAGTAGAGACGGCTCCTGTCCTGGGCTCTCTGACTGCCTGGCCAATTTGGCAGGTGGTGAAGAGACAGATGGCTGCTCTCCAGTGCTCTGTGCCTGAGAGGATGTGGCACTAACTGAAGTCGATGCCGAGGCGTTAGCTGCCATCCACCCGACAACGGCTTCAATTTGGTCTTCACGCAGCAGCGGTGCACGGCGCTCTCCGACAAAGCTGCGCATGAAGGACTGTTCCCTGCTGAAACTGAGTGACGACGAGTCACCGGCGCCCGCAGCAGGCACAGAATCACCACGTCCTCTCCCTGCTCCTCTCCCTGCTCCGCGCCCACGCCCACGTGCCTTACTCCCTGCCCTCTTCATCTTGGTTGACAGATAAAGATAAGCAGAAAAGTACTAAGGCCTTAGTGTGCTTATTCCTGTAATGCTCCTCCTAACAGGTGTAAGAAACACTAATGTTGTAAATTGTGGACTAAACTTTATTATTTTTCAAATGTGGCCTACACAAGTGTAAGTTGTGTTTGGTGAACTTAACCTTTTTTTTGGTGCAGATCGGGCTACAGAGCTAGTTTAAATCACACGGAGACCGTGCAGACAGCCGTAAACGGCGCTGCAAGGCCAAGAAACCCTCCTCTAGGTTATCCTATATAGTGTTTTTCCACTATTTAGCTGGATACAAGTGGAAAGACACTAATAGGAATTTTTTTTTTCAAATTTTAAACTGGCTGCACTATTTGAAAAAAAGGAAATTGTTTTTCAAGGTATGAGGCAGTAACGCACCCTGAGCTGAATCCAACCGGCTATGGCTGCACACAGACTACAGGGCGAGCTGGGCTCACACGGAGACCGTGCAGACAGCCGTAAACGGCGCTGCAAGGCCAAAAAACCCTCCTCTAGGTTATCCTATATAGTGTTTTTCCACTATTTAGCTGGATACGAGTGGAAAGACACTAATAGGAATTTTTTTTTTCAAATTTTAAACAGGCTGCACTATTTGAAAAAAAGGAAAATTTTTCTCAAGGTATGAGCCAGTAACGAACCCTGAGCTGAATCCAACCGGCTATGGCTGCACACAGACTACAGGGCGAGCTGGGCTCACACGGAGACCGTGCAGACAGCCGTAAACGGCGCTGCAAGGCCAAAAAACCCTCCTCTAGGTTATCCTATATAGTGTTTTTCCACTATTTAGCTGGATACGAGTGGAAAGACACTAATAGGAATTTTTTTTTTCAAATTTTAAACAGGCTGCACTATTTGAAAAAAAGGAAAATTTTTCTCAAGGTATGAGCCAGTAACGAACCCTGAGCTGAATCCAACCGGCTATGGCTGCACACAGACTACAGGGCGAGCTGGGCTCACACGGAGACCGTGCAGACAGCCGTAAACGGCGCTGCAAGGCCAAAAAACCCTCCTCTAGGTTATCCTATATAGTGTTTTTCCACTATTTAGCTGGATACGAGTGGAAAGACACTAATAGGAATTTTTTTTTTCAAATTTTAAACAGGCTGCACTATTTGAAAAAAAGGAAAATTTTTCTCAAGGTATGAGCCAGTAACGAACCCTGAGCTGAATCCAACCGGCTATGGCTGCACACAGACTACAGGGCGAGCTGGGCTCACACGGAGACCGTGCAGACAGCCGTAAACGGCGCTGCAAGGCCCAAAAACCCCCCTCTAGGTTATCCTATGTAGTGTTTTTCCACAATAGAGCTGGAGACTGGTGGAAAAACACTAATAGGAAATTTGAGAAAAAATGTGCAGCAGGCTGCACTAAGAGCAAAAAAGAACAACTGTGTGAGGCAGTGTGAACCCCCCCTGAGCTGAATACAACCGGGTATATGGCTGCACACAGACTACAGAGTGAGCTGCACACACACACACACACAGAGACCTTGCAGAACGCTGTTAAAACAGCGCTGCAAGGCAAGAGCAAGGTGAACAGTGAAGAACACACAGCGTTTTGCTAAATTAGCCTTTGGAAAGGAAAATAAAGCAATTAGCTAGCTCAACTGGCCCTCAGTTAGAACACAGCGTCCTGTCCCTAACTGAAATCACAGCAGAGTGAGCGCAAAATGGCGGCAGCGCTTTTTTATAGTGCAGAGTGACATCATTTCAGCAGCCAATCCAAGCCTTGCCAGTACTTACATGCCCACCATGCTAAACAGGATGTGCCCACACTTTCATTCATTCCTCATTGGCTGCTGCGTTCAATTTGAATTCTGGGAACTTCCGATTCCGGTATCCGATACGCGGGAAGTATCGGAATTCAGTATCGGAATTCCGATACCGCAAATATCGGCCGATACCCGATACTTGCGGTATCGGAATGCTCAACACTAATGGTAATGTTTTAGACTGTGATCCTATTTCCCTTCAAAACATTGACTAGGTCCTCCCATGTACTTATGACCTAACTAATAATCCTTACCCCACGAAGTGAGATCTTGCATGGAGCCAACCGAGGAAGATTGACAGTCATCTTGTGTTTCTTTCATTTTCTAATAATTGTACCAACAGTTGTTGCCTTCTCATAAAGCTGGTTGCCAATTGTCCAGTGGCCCATCCAAGCTTTGTGCATGTGTACAATTTTGTCCCTGGTCCTCAGACAGCTCTTTGGTCTTGGTCTTGGTCTTGGTGATGAAGTTGGAGTGTGATTGATTGTGTGGACAGGTGTTGTTTATACAGGTAACGAGTTCAAATAGGTAGAATTAATACAGCTAATGAGTGCACTGTGCACAGTAAGAGGGCTTCTTAAAGATAAACTAACAGGTCTGGGAGACTCAGATTTCTTTCTGGTTGGTAAGTGATCAAATACTTATTTATTGCAATAAAATGCAATTTAATTGTTTAAAAATAATACAATGAGATTTTCTGGCTTTTATTTTTAAATTCTGTCTCTCACAGTTGAACTGTACCTGCGATAAAAATTAGAGACCTCTCCATTCTTTGCAGGTGGCAAAACTTGCAAAACCAGCAGTTTATTAAATACCGTGTTTTATCGGATTATAAGACACACTTTTTTCACACAAATTTTTTGGGAAAATGAAGGTGCATCTTATAATTCGAATTGAAACTGCAGTGTCGCTTACTCTGGATGCTGTGGAGCGGGGTCCTAGGGTCACTGTTGTCGGAAGCTAATGTCAGCGGTGAAGGCAGGAATCGGGCGATGACTGCGGATTTCAGGCTGGTATGGTGAGGTGTTCTGCGGTGAGGGGGTTCCACCGACATTTTGTGAAAGCTCGGAGCCCCACACTTTACAAACTCTTCTATGCGGTGGACTCCGGGAAGACTGCCGCCGGAGGCGACACATGAGCAAATTGAGATCTCGGCACCAAGATTAACCCCTTCATGACCAGGGGATTTTTCGTTTTTCCGTGTTCGTTTTTCGCTCCCCTCCTTCCCAGAGCCATAACTTTTTTATTTTTCCGTCAATTTGGCCATGTGAGGGCTTATTTTTTGCGGGACGAGTTGTACTTTTGAACGACATCATTGGTTTTAGCATGTTGTGTACTAGAAAACGGGAAAAAAATTCCAAGTGCGGTGAAATTGCAAAAAAAGTGCAATCCCACACTTGTTTTTTGTTTGGCTTTTTTGCTAGGTTCACTAAATGCTAAAAATGACCTGCCATTATGATTCTCCAGGTCAGTACGAGTTGCTAGACACCTAACATGACTAGGTTATTTTTTATCTAAGTGGTGAAAAAAAATTCCAAACTTTGCTAAAAAAAAAATAAATAAAATTGCGACATTTTCCGATACTCGTAGCGTCTCCATTTTTCGTGATCTGGGGTCGGTTGAGGGCTTATTTTTTGCGTGCCGAGATGACGTTTTTAATGATAGCATTTCGGTGCAGATACGTTCTTTTGATCGCCCGTTATTGCATTTTAATGCAATGTCGCGACGACCAAAAAAACGTAATTCTGGCGTTTTGAATTTTTTTCCCGCTAGGCTGTTTAGCGATCAGGTTAATACTTTTTTTTAATTGATAGATCGGGCGATTCTGAGCGCGGCGATACCAAATATGCGTAGATTTGATATTTTTTTAATTGATTTATTTTGATTGGGGCGAAAGGGGGGTGATTTAAACTTTTATGTTTTTTTTATTTTTTTCACATTTTTTTAAACTTTTTTTTTTACTTTTGCCATGCTTCAATAGCCTCCATGGGAGGCTAGAAGCAGGCACAAACGCGATCGGCTCTGCTACATAGCAGCGATCTGCTGATCGCTGCTATGTAGCAGAAATGGAGGTGTGCTGTGAGCGCCGACCACAGGGTGGCGCTCACAGCCACCGGTCATCAGTAACCATAGAGGTCTCAAGGACCTCTATGGTTACAATATACAAGCATCGCCGACCCCCGATCATGTGACGGGGGTCGGCGATGACGTCATTTCGGCCGCCCGGCCGGAAGCGGTAGTTAAATGCCGCTGTCTGCGTTTGACAGCGGCATTTAACTAGTTAATAGGTGCGGGCAGATTGCGATTCTGCCCGCGCCTATTACGGGCACATGTCAGCTGTTCAAAACAGCTGACATGTCCCGGCTTTGGTGCGGGCTCACCGCGGAGCCCTGCATCAAAGCAGGGGAGCCGGCATCGGACGGTATAGTACGTCCGATGCCGGTAAGGGGTTAAATCTCCCAAGATCTCAATTGCACATTTCCTCCTTTGGAGGCCATTTTAACGGAGTACATTGCATTAGAAAGTATGAAAAATGCGGGGCTCCGGGTTGTCACCACTGAACACCTCGTTGAACAAGCCTGGGGCCTTCAGCAATGGCTCAACTTATGCTGCTGCCGAACACCCCATCCTACAAACCTGGAGTCAGCAGCATTTCCTGCCTCTGCCAGAAGCAACTCTTTCACCTGAGATCCGTTTCCAGCACCGCTGCCTCCCAGGTAAGTTACCGCAAAAGCGGGATTATCGCCTGCACCATTTTATTAAAACATTTTTTTCCTATTTTCCTCTCCAAAATTTGTTGTGGGTCTTATTAACTGATGCATCTTTTATAATCCACAAAATATGGTATTTTTTTCCCCACTGTATATATATTTATTTGTTTACCTTAATATTCATGTAGGTTAAGTATATGAATATGAGTTTATTTAATTTATTTATTATTAAAACTTGCTTATTAACATTTTCATTTTGCTCTAGGATTTGAGGAGCAATGTTATTAAAATAATTAAATTCCTTGGAAAAGAACTAGATGATGCAGCCATAGACTCAGTAGTAGAACATTCTTCTTTTCAAGCAATGAAAAACAACCCAATGTCCAACTATTCTGCAGTGCCTAATGCGATTTTCAGCAAAGAACATGGATCATTTCACAGAAAAGGTAAGGCATATGATAAGAATATATTTGCAAATAAAGAACATAATAGCATCTTATAATGTATTCAAGAGTAACTTTCACCTAAACGAGGAAATAAGCTTCGAGATGAACGTTACTCGCTCCAAAGTGGCATCTGAGGGTTCACTCTAATTTTTCCTAACCACAGAGCTAGAGAAAAGTGCAATCCCTATCAAAATGATTCCTTACAATACAAAAACAACTGAGTAATTAGTGCTGACAGCCAGGGCCGTATTTAGAGTTTTTGCTGCCCTAGGCACTTTTCGTGCTGCCTCCCCCATTGGTGAGTATGACTAATGCAGACACTGTCAGCAGTGACTTAGGCTACTTTCACATCAGCGATTTTTACCATTCGCGGCAGATCGGGCAGTTTTTCTGCATCTGCCATGTAACACATCACTTACGGCAACACTGCGTTCAGCCTCATTCATTCCCTGGGGGACTTGCAGACATGTGCCGCACTTGCGGTTTTGCCGCGATCCGGTAAATGCGGTACTTGCAGCAACGGAAAAAAAACGCTGCTAGCAGTGTTTTTTTGTCTCATCTTAAAGGGAACCTGTAAAATACTGTTAAATAGGGCCTGAGCTGTGCGTTACAATAGTGTATTTTGTGTACCCCGAACTCAGCTATACCGATGCGCGCGATGCTGCCGCCAGATTCCGTTCACAGTGATGCGTTGTGAAATTACCCAGATGACTTAGCGGTCTGCCGCCAGCTTCCGTTCCCAGTGATGCATTGCAAAATTACCCATATGACTTAGCGGTCTAGACCGCTAAGTCATCTGGGTACTTTCGCAATGCATCACTGGGAACGGAAGCTGGTGGCAGCATCGCGCATCGGTGGACGGAGGAAGGTGAGAATAGCACAATTTTTTATTTTTGGTAATTATTTTTAACATTTTATCTTTTTACTATTGATGCTGCATAGGCAGCATCAATAGTAAAAAGTTGGTCCGGGACACTGGAACTGACAGCTCCGCACACACATAGAGCTCCACACACACACACACACAGCACCCCACAGACACACACACATACATACAGCTGCGCATACACACACAGCTCCACAAGCATACATACAGTTCCGCTGCCCACGCACACACACACATACAGCTCCGCAGCCCGTGCACACAGACACATACAGCTCCGCAGCCCGTGCACACAGACACATACAGCTCCGCAGCCAGCCCGTGCACACACATACAGCTCCGCTGCCCGTGCACGCACACATACAGCACCGCACAGACACACACATTCATACAGCTCTGCTGCCCGCACACTCACACATACAGCTCTGCTGCCCGCACACTCACACATACAGCTCTGCTGCCCGCACACTCACACATACAGCTCTGCTGCCCGCACACTCACACATACAGCTCTGCTGCCCGCACACTCACACATACAGCTCTGCTGCCCGCACACTCACACATACAGCTCTGCTGCCCGCACACTCACACATACAGCTCTGCTGCCCGCACACTCACACATACAGCTCTGCTGCCCGCACACTCACACATACAGCTCTGCTGCCCGCACACTCACACATACAGCTCTGCTGCCCGCACACTCACACATACAGCTCTGCTGCCCGCACACTCACACATACAGCTCTGCTGCCCGCACACTCACACATACAGCTCTGCTGCCCGCACACTCACACATACAGCTCTGCTGCCCGCACACTCACACATACAGCTCTGCTGCCCGCACACTCACACATACAGCTCTGCTGCCCGCACACTCACACATACAGCTCTGCTGCCCGCACACTCACACATACAGCTCTGCTGCCCGCACACTCACACATACAGCTCTGCTGCCCGCACACTCACACATACAGCTCTGCTGCTCGCACACTCACACATACAGCTCTGCTGCCCGCACACTCACACATACAGCTCTGCTGCCCGCACACTCACACATACAGCTCTGCTGCCCGCACACTCACACATACAGCTCTGCTGCCCGCACACTCACACATACAGCTCTGCTGCCCGCACACACACACACAACTCTGCTGCCCGCACACACATACAGCTCTGCTGCCCGCACACACATACAGCTCTGTTGCCCGCACACACATACAGCTCTGCTGCCCGCACGCACACACATACAGCACCGCACAGACACACACATACATACAGGCACACACACCAGCACTGGCAATGTTTGCTCCTAGGACCCAGATAGAGTGAGTGGGGGTGTATTATACCCCACCCCCACCACTCACTCTCTGGATCCGTCTGCCGGGAGCAAAGATCAAACATTCAAGAGCTGCTATGTTTGCACGGCTCCTCCAGTCTCAGGCACTAGTACAGTCAGAAATGAGGCTGTCTCAATGTAAGGGAAGGGGTGAGGACCGTGAGGTGAGTCACAGACAGAGCTGTGCATTGCAGCAGGCAGCGCGCGGGCAGGAGCTAGGAGGGAGATCATTACAGAGACAGTACACTACTTACCTCCAGGCCAGCAATGTGATTCCAGGACAGGACCCAGGGTCGGGACACAAGGCGCCGCTGCTCCACCTCAGCAGTCACATTCTGCTGGGCACCAGTGAGGCTGTGAGCAGGGGGTCACTGTGTCTCAGCAGGGCAAGTAGGGAGAGTCGGCACCAGCACAACGTGTTCTGGCTGCCGCTCTGCCGCCCCCTGTCTACTCTTCGGGAAGGGATGCACAGGACTAGTATTTAAAAAAAAAAAGGAAAAAAAAAAAAAACCTTGCTGAGGTGCCGCCCCCTCGCCTGTCCCCGCCCTAGGCACGTGCCCTCAAGTGCCTAGTGGCAAATACGGCCCTGCTGACAGCACAGTGTGTCCTTGTACTATACTCAGGCACCACAGGAAGCAATATTTTCTAGCAGTCAGTCTTGTAGTCACTCATAAGGGCTGTAATGAGATGATGTCTGGCACTTTTCTAATTTCTGATGGCACAACTTTGGCCATATCCTCACTTCGAGCAATCAGCAATTGGCAACCCGATTCTGCAATTTTAACTGTGGTCCCTAAACACTTTCAATTTCAAATAGTACCACTCAGTTAATTTTTAACAATCAAGAAACAAACAAATTTCACAAACTGACCTCTTGTACCGTGTCGTCCCGTTACAGTGCTCCATGCTGATCCATGATTTCGGGGATCTCTTTAGTTCAATCCAATCTTTTTTGGAATTGTCAGAAAAGGCAGACTGAATGGCCAGAGGATAGATTTAATACACCTGTGGCAATAGATCTAAATGAAGAACAGGAGTTCAGAGAACACGAGATGTGTCCCAACAATTTTGTTCATGTTTTCTTCCTTAACTTCTGCAAGTCGCGGCCCTTTTTCGTTTTTGCGTTTTCATTTTTCGCTCCCCTACTTCCCAGAGCCATAAGTTTTTTATTTTTCTGTCAATATGGTCATGTGAGGGCTTATTTTTTGCGGGACGAGTTGTACTTTTGAACGACACCATTGGTTTTACCATATCTTTTACTAGAAAAAGTGCAGTGAAATTGCAAAAAAAGTGCAATCCCACACTTGTTTTTTGCTTGGCTTTTTTGCTAGGTTCATTAAATGGTAAAACTGACCTGCCATTGTGATTCTCTAGGTCATTACAAGTTCATAGACATCTAACATGTCTAGGTTATTTTTTATCCAAGTGGTGAAAAAAATTCAAAACTTTGCTTAAAAAAAAAAAGTGCCATTTTCCGATATCCGAAGTGTCTCCATTTTTCGTGATCTGGGGTCAGGTGAGGGCTTATTTTTTGCGTGCTGAGCTGACATTTTTAATGATACCATTTCGGTGCCGATACGTTCTTTTGATCGCCCAGTATTGCATTTTAATGCAATGTCACGGCGAACAAAAAAACGTAATTCTGGGGTTTCGGATTTTTTTCTCGCTACGCTGTTTAGCGATCAGGTTAATGCTTTTTTTTATTGATAGATCGGGCGATTCTGAACGCGGAGATACCAAATACGTGTAAGTTTTGTTTTTTTTTAATTGTTTTATTTAGGAAAGGGGGGTGATTTAAACTTTTATATTTTTTATATTTTTTTCATATTTTTAAAAACATTTTTTTTTTACTTATGCCATGCTTCAATAGCCTCCATAGGAGGCTATAAGCTGGCATAGCCTGATCGGCTCTGCTACATAGCAGCGATCATCAAATCGCTGCTATGTAGCTGAAATGCACGTGTGCTGTGAGCGCCGACCACAGGGGGGCGCTCACAGCAGGCCTGCATCAGTAACCATAGAGGTCTCAAGGACCTCTATGGTTACCTTCCTGATGCATCGCCGACCCCGGATCATGTGACGGGGGTCGGCGATGACATCATTTCCGGCCGCCCGGCCGGAAGCGCCGGTTAAATGCTGCTGTCTGCGTTTGACAGCGGCATTTAACAGGTTAATAGCGGCGGGTGAATAGCGATTTCACCCACCGCTATTGCGCGCACATGTCAGCTGTACAAAACATCTGATATGTCGTGACTTTGATGTGGGCTCACCGCCGGAGCCCAGATCAAAGGGGGAGACACGACATGCGCAGTACTAGTACGGCGCATGTCGTGAAAGGGTTAATACCTGTAAATGGCATGATTGATGCACATTATGTTTTCTATTCTCTCAAAACGACATTTTTTTTAGAAACATTGGAATAGATCAGTTATCTGTTATCACCATATAACCAAGGGGTGTAAAAGAAGTAAAATGCAAACTTTGTTGAGACCGAATACCGGTCAACAGCTTAT
Organism: Ranitomeya imitator; assembly: GCF_032444005.1. NCBI lineage: Eukaryota > Metazoa > Chordata > Amphibia > Anura > Dendrobatidae > Ranitomeya > Ranitomeya imitator. Next base: position 57,770,890 of record NC_091291.1, read on the forward strand.
GTATAACAGTCACTGTCGCTAGACATTCAGAGGTCAATATGGAAAGAACAGGACCCCAAATAATCTTTCTCTTCTTGTCCTGTCAGCTCAACTCATTTATTGTGTTTCTAAATCCCCGCAATTTTGCCCTAGGCAGGCTTCTTATGCAAAGCAGCAGAAAGTTCAAATAAATACCAGTGCAACATTTGGATATATATGGGACTAGATGGTGGCCCGATTGTAATGCATCGGGTATTCTAGAATATGTATTTATGTATGTACAGTATATAGCAGCCACATAGTATATAGCACAGGCCACGTAGTATATAGGAGCCATGTAGTATATAGCAGACAAATACTACGTGGCCTGTGCTATATACTATGTGGCTGCTATATACATACATACTGTAGAATACCCAATGCGTTAATACGTTAATACAGGCTACGCAATATATAATAGTGGCCACGCATTATATAAAACAGCCATGTACTATATAACACAGCCCACGCAGTATATAGCAGCCACGCAGTATATAACACAGGCGACGTAGTATATAACACAGGCCATGCAGTATATAACACTGGCCACATAATATATAGTACAGCCCACGCAGTATATAGCAGCCACATAGTATATAACACTGTCCTTGCAGTATATAGCAGCCACGTAGTATATAACACTGCCCACACAGTATATAACAGTGGCCACGTAAAAAATAGCACAGCCCATGCAGTATATAACACTGCCTATGTAGTATATAGCAGCCACGCTGTATCAAACACAGCCCACATAGTATACAGCAGTGTGGGCACCATATCCCTGTTAAAAAAATAATTAAAATAAAAAATAGTTATATACTCACCCCTGGGATCCAGCAAAGCGAGACTGCTAAGTCTTCTGGGTAATTTGGCAATGCATCACCGGGAACGGAAGATGGTGGCAGGCACGTGCTGCTCGGCGGACTACGGAGGGTGAGAATAGCAGGTTTTTTTTGTTTTTTTATTATTTTTAGCATTGCATTTTTTCTACTATTGATGCCGCATAGGCAGTAACAATAGTAAAAAGTTGGGGACACACGGAGTTAAAAGCAGCGGTCACGGAGTGCGTTACTTGCGGCATAACGCGGTCCGTTACCGCCGGCATTAACCCTGTGTGAGCGGTGACTGGAGGGGAGTATGCGGGCGCCGGGCACTGACTGCGGGGAGTAAGGAGTGGCCATTTTCTTCCAGACTGTGCCCGTCGCTGATTGGTCGTGGCTGTTTTGCGCGACCAATCAGCGACTTGGACTTCCATGACAGACAGAGGCCGCGACCAATGAATATCCATGACAGACAGACAGAAGGACAGACAGAAAGACGGAAGTGACCCTTAGACAATTATATAGTAGATTACAACCCAACTTCTGATTCATCTAATAACAAACAGCATAGTATAAAATGTTATACAGTATATTATATAATTCTTATTTTGTACAGTAAAGGAATGACAATAGGTATGCCTAGAGTGTAAATGATCATTTAATGTCTTGTATACCTTTGTTTGCTACATAACTACATTAATAGATACAATATATTAATATTGTAACATAAATAAAAAGCTTTCAGGCTGCAAGGATGGACACCCATGGTAGACAGCCACTGTGGAGGATAGTTGGGTGGCCTTCTTGCACTAGGAAAGTCAATGGAAGATATGACCATTTAACAGTTGACGTGGAGCAGATGAATTGCCAGCAGGAGCGAGCAGTGACTATTTTCCCCGGCATCAAATAGTTTCCCTGTGCCCAAACACTATATCAGGAAAATAACTTTTCTGCTTATTGTCACATACTAATTACCAAAATATGTATTTCGATTTGTCTGCTTGAATTCTCTTGTTTTAGGCTGTTTTAGATAACCGTATTCATATGTGTAATAAATTCAAATTAATTTATGGACAGCAAACCAAATGATTGATATTAAACCACTGCTGCCTGTACGACTAAGGAGATTGTATACACTTGTATTATAACAAAGTATTTTTATTTCCTTCTGTAGGTATTGCTGGGGATCATAAGAATCATTTTACTCCTGCTCAAGAAGAGGAATTTGAAAAGATTTACAAAGACTGTATGAAAGACATTAATTTTTCCTTTGCATAATGATATAGATAAGAAATTCTGGGTTAGGATGTCTCTACATCACATTTTAACTATTGCATTAAGAAATACCTAGGCAATCTGTAAAGTCGAAATATACAATATATTGGCATTGGAGAGTAAGAATTGTTTAGTTATTTACAATAGGATGTATGAAATTATTCAATAAAAATGTTTGTATCCATTTTAGTATAAAGCTTCCTTTTTTTAAACTCTTTGCGCTGGAGCCTGTTTTCGCTTTCGTGACCAGGCCAACTTTTACCATTCTGACCAGTGTCAATTAATGTGGTTATAAATCTGAACTCTTCAATGCAACCCAGTGATTCTGAGGATATTTTTTCGTGACATATTTTGCTTCACGATAGTGGTAACATTTGTTCAATATAACTTGTGATAATTTCTGAGCATATCGGAAATTTAGCAAAATTTTTTAAAATTTCACAATTTTAAAACTTTAATTTTTATGCCCTTAAATCACAGACTTATGTCACAAAAATAGATCATAAATAGCATTTCCCACATGTCTACTTTACAGCAGCACAATTTTTTAAACATAACCTTTTCTTGTTAGGAAATTAGAAGGGTTAAAAGTCGATCAGCAATTTCTCATTTTTGCATAAAAGGTACTAAACCATTTTTTTAGGGAACACGTCCGTCATATTTGAAGTGACTTGGAGGGGCCATATGACAGAAAATACCTAAAAGTGACAACATTCTAAAAATTGAACCCCTGATGTTCCTCAAAACTAGAGATGAGCGAATATTTCAATATTCGATTTGGATTACGTTCGCCGAATTTGCAATATTCGCATATTAATTTGTTGAATATTCTCTAACCATTACAGAACGCTATTCACATCAATGGGAGGCAAAAACAAACGAATGCACAACACCTTACAATGGCCCCAAATGCTGGCAAAACACACTTGAAAGGAGGGACAAACACCAGGAAAGTGGCGTCAATTCACCAACAGTACAAATTGCAGCATGGAACTGCAGCAATCAGCCAGACATTAGTTATCAGGATCTGGGACAGTATTTACAGCTTTCCAATGAACATTACAGTGAGACGAGATGGGTGAGGGATCCCTGATAACACATGCCACACCTCTACCTGCTTTCATGCTGAGCCACACTCATGTGGCACAAATATCAGTTTTCTAGACTACCAATGTCAGAAACATTTAAGGATAGTAACACGGGTGAGTTAGTGTGTTGAGTGAAAGGAAGTGGAGGCATGACGGTCTCGGAGGCCCACTGCTACAGGCAACACGAATGAAGGAGACCTAACCAGAAGTGTTCACATTTCCAAAAATTATTGGCATACGCCACCAAAGTGATCTCAATTTCAACATAGTAGAAATAATGGAATAGGGACCGACAGGTCTTTCACTACACCCAATCCAACAGATGAACACCTTACAAGGTGTTCACATTTAAAAAAATGAGGGACTTACACCACAGAAGTGGCATCAATTTCACCACAGTAGAAACAGTCTATTAGGGACCAACAGATCTTTCTCTACGCCCAATCCAACAGATGGACACCCAACTTGAAATGTTCACATTTTAAAAAATGGCCTGACACCACCGAAGTGGAATAACTTTCACGAGAATAGAAATAGGATAATTGGGAACGACACGTCTTCCACTACAGCTAGCTCAGCATATGTAGACCAATCATAACTGTTCACATTTCTACAAATTTGTGTTAACATCAGCAGCAGCAGCTTCAGCAGGCACATAAGCCACACTAAAGATATCACAGAGTGCAGTTACGTGACATTAATGCGTCACACTTAAAAATGCAATATCACATAGTCTGTACAGTCTGTGATTGGGGTGCAAAAGTCCTTGGAGATCCATGACTTGTTCATCATAATGAAAGTTAGGCGGTCTACACTTTCAGGGGACAGTTGGTTGTGCTTATCCATCAGGACATTACCAGCAACGCCGAAGACACGTTCTGAGAGAATGCTGGCTGCCAGGCATGACAAAACCTCCAAGGCATGTGAGGTGAGCTCATGCCACTCCTCCATTTTGGAAGACCAAAATGTGTAAGGGTCCAAACCCTCCCCAATGGTATTGATATTTAGTTCTAGATACTCCTGCGCCATCCTCTCCATTCATTCAGAACATGTAATACTTGGACTCTGTTGTGCTGGTGCCCGTGTTGGTCTAAAAAAGTGTCAAAAGGCTCACAGAAACTGCTTCTTCCACTTCCACCACTGCTGCTTGTGCTGCTGCTAATGTTTTGGCGTTGATGAATTGTTGGGTGGGAGGTTGGAAGTTGCTATGCAAAGTGTGCTTCACTGCTGTCTTGGGGAAATGCTCTCTTAAGATTGTATAAAAGCATGTTTCAATACTCCATCATTCAAGGGTCCCTTTCTAGGGTGGGAATCATCTGGCAAAATTTGGTTTTATAACGTGGATCTAATAAAGTGGCAACTGAGTAGTCCGCATTATCCCTAATCATTACTATATGGGGATCATGTTGCAGATAGTGCAGCAAGAAAGCAGTCAAATGTCGGGCTTTACCATGAGATCCGAGCCCATGCTGTGTTGGTGGCTATGCAACAACGAGGTCGTTTCCTCGGTCCACTCCCGCCAACCCTGAACAGCAGAGAGGGGAGGATTATTCTCTTCATCTGACAGTTGCTCCCCCATCACCTCTTCCTCCTCCATTTGTTCCTCGGATCTTGCACCTTTGATATCAGTTTGTTATCATCACCAGCCCCCCTCGATTGCAGTACTCCACCCTCTCTTGGCATCCACCTGTGTGATGACAGTCTTGAACTTCGAGACAATTTTATCCCTTCTGCAGCCTCCTCTGTTTCCTCCTCTTTTTCTGGGACCGCCATCTCCTCCCGCAGGCTATTCAAAGCCTGCTCCAGCATATATATGACCGGAACATTAATGCTGATGATGGCGTCATCAGCACAAACCATCTTAGTAGCCACTTCAAAGTCCTTAATCTGTGCCCACTCTGTAAATGTGATATGCGCCACCTCCGTACTGCGTTGGCCCAGGCTATGCGACATGACATACTGCATCAGGGCACGTTGCTGCTGCCACAGTTTTTGCAACATGTGCAGAGTGGGATTTCACCATGTCAGCACATCGCATATCAACCTATTAACTGGCATGGACAAAGACCTCTGTATCAATGCAATTCAATGAGCAAAGGGGTGAAAATGACAGAAATGAGCACACAGCTTACGTGCTTTCTGAAGCAGGTCACCCAGGCCAGGATAGTGGCTGAGAAAATGCTGCACCACCAGGTTGAGGATGTGAGCCATGCAAGGCACGTGTGTGAGCTTACCCCACCGTAGGGTCACAACAAGGTTCACTCAGTTATCGGACACGCCCATCCCTGGATGCAGGTTCAGTGGAGACAGCCATTGATTAAACTCTCAACCTGGAGAGTTGTCCACAACTCTTCAGCTGTATGACTGCGATTTCCAAGGCATATTAATTGTAATACTGCCTGATTGCAGTTAGCCCTGGCTGCGCAGTACGGAGGTGGTTGGGATTCGCTCTGCACTGTTGGAATGCGTGTCTCGTTAAGACAGAGGTTGAGGGCACAGGTGGAGGCCCTAGAGGAGGCAGAAGCAGTGGAGGAAGTGTTAAATGTAGAGGTTTGTACTGCAAGCCTTGGGGATTCCAAGACTTGAGGAAAACCGCTGTCCCTACAGCCACCAGAGTCACCAAGTGACCAGTCAGCGAGATGTAATGCCCTTGGCCATGCTTACTCGTCCAAGTTTCTGCAGTGAAATTCACCCTGGCAGACAGAGAATTAGTGAAGGAATGGGTAATGTTGCCTGCAACATGCTTGTGTAGCGCAGGCACAGCTTTAGAAAAGTAATGGCAACTGTGCAATTGATACTGGGGGACTGCGACGGACATCAGCTTTTGGAAACTGTCCTTATCTACCAGGCATAAGGGCAGCATTTCCGTGGCCAACAGATTGGAAATGGTGGGATTCAACCTCTTAGCTTTGTCATGCGTAGGAGGAAACAATCTTTTAGGTGACCACAACTGCGGAACCGTGGGCTGGCTGCAGTGCTGAGAGAAGACGGAGTATAATGAACCGGACAAATTACTGAACTGTGAGAGTGGTGCAGGCAGAGATGTTGCGGTTGATTGAGAAACTTGTGGTGTGCTCGTTCTCTGAGATCAGTCAAAAACAGCAGGCATGTCCTCTTCCATTACAGCTGACGACAGGCTCTCAGTCAGTGTGACTGGAGCGACTAAAGAACCCGAGGATCTGCATTCGAAAACATGCCTCTCAACAATTGGCACGGTAACAGAGGAAGACGAAGAAGCAGCAGATGCCGTTGAAGGGGCAGCTGATGTTTGTTGAGGTCCTATGGTCCACATTTTTGCGCATTAGGATTCCCACAGTAAAGCATGTTGATAGCGCATGTGAAGGTTCATATATGTAGTGAAAAAAACACAAAAATTTAGCTTAATTTAAGTTGGTATACATGCAGAAGTCAAATGCATGTTAACATTGGCCACAAAACACATAAAACCTACAAGAGAAAAAGTGAGCAAAAAACCCTGCTTCAACATATTCATTAATGATCTGGTAGAAGGTTTACACAGTAAAATATCGATATTTGCAGATGATACAAAACTATGTAAAGCAGTTAATACAAGAGAATATAGTATTCTGCTACAGATGGATCTGGATAAGTTGGAAACTTGGGCTGAAAGGTGGCAGATGAGGTTTAACAATGATAAATGTAAGGTTATACACATGGGAAGAAGGAATCAATATCACCATTACACACTGAATGGGAAACCACTGGGTAAATCTGACAGGGAGAAGGACTTGGGGATCCTAGTTAATGATAAACTTACCTGGAGCAGCCAGTGCCAGGCAGCAGCTGCCAAGGCAAACAGGATCATGGGGTGCATTAAAAGAGGTCTGGATACACATGATGAGAGCATTATACTGCCTCTGTACAAATCCCTAGTTAGACCGCACATGGAGTACTGTGTCCAGTTTTGGGCACCGGTGCTCAGGAAGGATATAATGGAACTAGAGAGAGTACAAAGGAGGGCAACAAAATTAATGAAGGGGATGGGAGAACTACAATACCCAGATAGATTAGCGAAATTAGGATTATTTAGTCTAGAAAAAAGACGACTGAGGGGCGATCTAATAACCATGTATAAGTATATAAGGGGACAATACAAATATCTCGCTGAGGATCTGTTTATACCAAGGAAGGTGACGGGCACAAGGGGGCATTCTTTGCGTCTGGAGGAGAGAAGGTTTTTCCACCAACATAGAAGAGGATTCTTTACTGTTAGGGCAGTGAGAATCTGGAATTGCTTGCCTGAGGAGGTGGTGATGGCAAACTCAGTCGAGGGGTTCAAGAGAGGCCTGGATGTCTTCCTGGAGCAAAACAATATTGTATCATACAATTAGGTTCTGTAGAAGGACGTAGATCTGGGGATTTATTATGATGAAATATAGGCTGAACTGGATGGACAAATGTATTTTTTCGGCCTTACTAACTATGTTACTATGTAACTAAGTAAAAAAGCAAAAGTGTATTTAAATAACAGAGTTTTTAGTAATACTGTTTTTTGATTAAAAAAAATAGCACAAAAGCCATCCCACCACATCAAGGTAAGTCTGATCGGGACAGTCCTACATTGTCTAATATTAAAACCTTACCATGTGTTAATATTGACCTCAGTGTGAATAAGGGCAGACAAAAGGACTGGGCCCAACCAGTGAAACACCAGACTGGGGAAGCCTTATATACAATTTTCAGCTCAGGAGAGGGGAAGGCAACTCCCTGGCTTGCACAGAATGCAACAATACAGAGAAAAAAACATAAAAATTAGTAATATATGTATATATAAAAATATATGTAATAGTCAAATTATTGCACTTTTTACCTCATCTCAGATTTTTTTGCAAAGCTGGCAGATTACGTGAGTTGGCTCATCCTTTGCAGTGTCAAAAAAGGCCGAGGCTAGGCAACCCTTGCCACCTCTGCAAGCTGCAGTCTTGCTGACGCTGCTAGTCACAGTCACAGTTGTGGCTGGGGATGCATTGCTCGTCATGGCTACACACTAAGTTTCTGTGATGTACAGCGCATCGTAACCTCTTTGTCTTCCTCCTCAGATGACCTACTCAACTGTTTGCATCTATGTTCACTCCAAATGGGATCTAACACCTCATCATCATCATCCTCTGTGTTATCACAATCCTCGTGTTTGGAGTCACCCTCCTCCTCTTCTTGCCCTGACAGCACAGTGCAGTCCACTTGAGCCTTAGATAACTGAGTCTCATCAGAATCACCTCCCCCCAGCTGAATTTCAGCGGCATTAAATTCCAAGTTGAAATATGGTGTGTTGTATCCTGTTATTCACAAAAAAAAAGAAGTGTTTGAGTGTGGATGAGGCCTATATGAAAAAGAAGCTATGCTACAAACAATTTGAAAGTCTTGTCCCCTACTGTATGACACTAGGAACAGAAGAATTTTTGTGTGGCCTATGGATTAGGCCTCTATAACACACTAGATTCTACAAACGATTTTAAAGTCAGGTCCCCTACTGTATGACACTAGGAACAGAATAATGTTTTGTCGCCTACGGATAAGGCCTCTATAACATACTAGATACTGCTAACATGCTAGATACTGCAAACTATTTTAAAGTCCGGTCCCCTACTGTAAAACACATGGAACAGAAGAATTTGTTGTGGCCTATCCATCAGGCCTCTATATCAAACTAGATGCTGCAAACTATATTAAAGTCAGGTACCCTACTGTATGATATTATCAACAGAAGATTTTTTTGTGGCCTATGGATCAGGCCACTATAAAACACTAGATGCTACAAGCTATTTTAATGTCAGTTGTTTTGCTGTATGGCACTAGGAACAGATTTATTTTTTGTGACCTATGGATCTGGCCTCTATAACACACTAGATACTACAAATAGTGATGAGCGAGCACTAAAATGCTCGGGTGCTCGTTGCTCGGGTCGAGCAGATTGGAATACTCAGGTACTCGGCCACAACAACGAGCCCAATGTAAGTCTATGGGAAACCTGAGTATTTTTACCACGATCCCCCCCAACCCGGGGTCCTTTTAAGGTCTAAAAATGTCTGAAAATGATGGAAACACTGCTAAAATGACACAGGGACATCATGGGGATCGCCCCTGGAAGCATTCCTGACTCCTAGTTAACAGCTTTATTCAATTCTTTCAGAGATTCATGCCATTTTTCCCAGTGCCACAAAAAACACATTAAAACAAAACCAAAACAGATTTTGTTGGTAAATACGTCAAGGTACATCCTTTGCAGGTTAATGACTTGCCTGTAAGGTCAAATATTTACCCCAGACCAAAACTTTCCTCCCCCACTTAGGCTTAGTTCAGACGCAGTGTTTGTGAAGCGTTTTTCAACTTTAACATTGCTTTCACTTACCACTACAAATGCATTCAGTGGGAAATGTCATTGTAACATTTAACAACCCTAGCTGCCATGTGGTGTGTGACACACAAGCAGACCCATCTTGTTTCATTTATGAAGGAGGGACTCTTAAAGTCACAGAGCCTATTTTTACTGGTGCATCAGGCGGCATTAATCTTCTTAAAGGGCCATTATGAAACAGTGGGTCTCCTAAGCTATTGTAGCCTATGCTGTGAGTGGATGGGCTGCCACGAATTACGATGCACCACAATACCCCTACCATAAAATGTCCAGAGGGGACTCCTGAAAAAGTGTTGCATTGAATTCAAGGCCTGCCCTGCTACCAATTCATATGCACCCCAGTAGGCCTTTGAACCCACATACTGGATGGGCCCATGAAAATCTACTTCACAATATGCATTTTGTACTCCCGTACTCCTTTGTTTTACACATTGGCAGCAAAGCCAGCCCTGCTGCATAGTTATATGCACCCCATTACGCCTTGGAACCCACATACTGGATGGGCCCCTGAAAATCCACTTCACAATATGCATTTTGTACTCCCGTACTCCTTTGTTTTACACATTGGCAGCAAGGCCAGCCCTGCTGCATAGTCAGTCATATGCACCCCATTATGCCTTGGAACCCACATACTGGAAGGGCCCATGAAAATCCACTTCACTATATGCATTTTGTATTCCCGTACTCCTTTGTTTTACACATTGGCAGCAAGGCCAGCCCTGCTGCATAGTCAGTCATATGCACCCCATTACGCTTTTGAACCCACATACTGGAAGGGCCCATGAAAATCCACTTCACAATATGCATTTTGTACTCCTTACTCTTTTGTTTTACACACTGGCAGCAAGGCCAGTCCTGCTGTATAGTCAGTCATATGAACCCTATTACGCCTTGGAACCCACAAACTGGATGTTCCAATGAAAGTCCACTTCACAATATGCATTTTGTACTCCTGTACTCCTTTGTGTTACACATTGGCAGCAAGGCCAGTCCTGCTGCATAATCATATGCAACCCATTACGCCTTTGAACCCGCATACTGGAAGGGCCCATGAAAATCCACTTCACAATATGCATTTTGTACTCCTGTATTCCTTTGTTTTACACATTGGCAGCAACTCCAACCCTGTTGCTTAGTCATACGAACCCCATCAGGCCTTGGAATGCACATACTGGAAGGGCCCATGAAAATCCACTTCACAATATGCATTTTGTAATCCCTCCCATACTCCTTTGTGTTACACATTGGCAGCAAGGCCAGCCCTGCTGCATAGTCAGCCATATGAACCCCATTAGGCCTTGGAAGCCACATACTGGATGGGCGCATGAATATCCACTTCACAATATGCATTTTGTACTTCCGTACTCCTTTCTTTTACACATTGGCAGCAAGGCCAGCTCTGCTACATAGTCAGTCATATGCACCCCATTAAGCCTTTGAACCCACATACTGGATGGGTCCATGAAAATCCACTCATATTTTTTAATGGTATGATGGTTCCCTCTTTGCAGAATTATTTACAGGAGAGTTTGGCAATTTTATTTGCCATGTTTTTAACATTAAGGTTCAGATACAGCTTTAAAAAAAGGCTAATACTTGCAATACAAAGCAATTTTGTTGCAAACTACAAAATTCAAGGAATAGTATGATTGAATAGTGTGAGTGCGTACACTTTTGTATATGTTAACATACACAGTTTAGTAAGTACATATAAAGATTAAATACGTATAGTGATTACGTATATATGAAGATTAACTACATACAGTATACTTAGATGATCACCAAGAGGCATTTAAGCATCATCCATCTGGAATATCAGAGAAGCAACACCAAGACAGAGATCCCCTGGGAGAACCTGGGCATCCCCAATTATGCAGGTATCATCACACTGTACATGTACAGGTACCCTAGTTTTGGCATCTGTCTTAGTCATGTTTCTCTGGTCTTATTGTTGTGAATTCTGCTCTTGGGTTCCCTCCAGTGGTTGTTGGTGGGAATGGAGTTGTCTCTGACTCGCAGTCCTGGCCAGGTGTATCGGATAATTACAATTCTGACTGGGATATTTAGGTGTGCAGGATCCTTTAGCCCTTTCCAGTTGTCAATGTTTCTTTGGAAGTGTTGGATATCTGCCTGGCCTCTCCTGCTTATCTGCCAGTTCAGCAAAGATACGTGTCTGTTTCTTTTCCTGTGGCACACATGCAGTGTGCTTATTTTCAGTACTGTCCGTTTGTTTTTCTTTTGTCCAGATTAGACTGTGTCTGTGTTTTCTCAGTCTGATTGGTTTCACTGGAGTTGCAGATATGCGCTCCTACATCTTTAGTTAGATGTAGGAAGTTTTTTGTATATTCTGCTGTGGATTTTTTGAAGGGTTTTAATACTGACCGCACAGAACTCTGTCCTATTCTGTCCTATCTAGCTAGAGTGGCCTCCTGGGCTAAATCCTGTTTTTTTCTGCCTGTGTATGTTTTTTCCTCTCCGACTCACCGCCAATATTTGTGGGGGGCTGTCTATCCTTTGGGGATTTGCTCTGAGGCAAGATAGTATTCCGATTTCCATCTTTAGGGGTATTTAGTCCTCCGGCTATGACGAGGTGTCTAGGTGTGTTAGGTACACTCCACGGCTACTTCTAGTTGCGGTGTTAAGTTCAGGGTTGCGGTCAGTATAGTGGCCACTTTCTCCAGTGAAAGTTCTCATGCAGCTCCAAGGTCACCGGATCATAACAGTACAACTGGCCAACAATGAGTTAAATGCATCTCAGAAGAAGGGAAGGAAGCTTTTGAGCCATTTTTTTTTCTCCAGTCTGTTTTGTGTTCTCTTCCCTCTTAATATCTGGGTGGCTGAGGAGCCTGGTGCAAGCATGAATGTTCAGGAATTAGCTTCTCGTGTAGACCAGCTTGCTGCTCGGGTGCAAGGTATTTCTGATTATATTGTTCAGACTCCTGCTTTAGAACCGAAGATTCCTACTCCTGATTTCTTTTCTGGTGACAAGTCTAAATTTTTGAGTTTTAAAAACAACTATAAACCGTTTTTTGACCTGAGACCTCGATCCTCTGATGATTCCATTCAGCAGGTAAAAATCGTAATCTCCCTGCTGCATGGCGACCCGCAGGATTGGGCGTTTTCCCTGGAATCTGGGAATCCGGCTTTTCTTAATATTGACTCCTTTTTTTAGGCTTTAGGACTATTATATGATGAACCTAATTCTGTGGATCAAGCTGAGAAGACCTTGTTGGCCCTGTCTCAGGGTCAAGAGGCGGCAGAATTGTATTGTCAGAAATTCAGAAAATGGTCTGTATTGACTAAATGGAATAATGATGCTTTGGCGGCAATTTTCAGAAGGGGGCTTTCTGAATCCGTTAAAGATGTTATGGTGGGGTTTCCCACGCCTTCCGGTCTGAGTGATTCTATGTCTCTGGCCATTCAGATTGACCGACACCTGCGGGAGTGCAGAACTGTGCGCGCTGTGGCGTTATCCTCAGAGCAAATTCGTGAGCCTATGCAGTGTGATAGAATTCTGTCTAGAACGGAACGACAAGGTTTCAGACGTCAAAATAGGTTGTCATTTCTGTCTGCCCTAAGCGGACAAAGAGGATCGCCAGTTCAATTACCATCAGTACTGTACAACCTAAATTTCTGTTATCTGTGTCCTTGATCTGCTCATTGTCATCATTTTCTGTCATGGCGTTTGTGGATTCAGGCGCTGCCTTGAATTTAATGGATTTTTAGTTTGCCAAGCGTTGTGGTTTTCCTTTGCAGCCTTTGCAGAACCCTATTCTTTTAAGGGGCATTGATGCTACACCCTTGGCTAAAAATAAGCCCCAGTTTTGGACACAGGTGACCATGCGCATGGCGCCAGTCCATCAGGAAGATTGTCGATTTCTGGTGTTGCATAACTTGCATGATGTTATCGTGCTGGGTTTTCCATGGTTGCAGGTACATAATCCTGTGTTGGACTGGAAGTCCATGTCTGTGACTAGTTGGGGTTGTCAGGGGGTTCATAATGATGTTCCTTTGATGTCAATCTCCTCTTCTTCACCTTCTGAGATTCCAGAGCTTTTGTCTGATTTTCAGGATGTATTCGATGAGCCCAAGTCCAGTTTTCTTCCACCGCAAAGGGACTGTGATTGTGCTATTGACTTGATTCCAGGCTGTAAGTTTCCTAAGGGTCGACTTTTTAATCTATCTGTGCCTGAACATACCGCCATGCGGAGCTATATTAAGGAGTCTTTGGAGAAAGGGCACATTCGGCCATCTTCTTCACCGTTGGGAGCGGGGTTCTTTTTTGTTGCTAAAAAAGATGGTTCTTTGAGACCCTGTATAGATTATCGCCTCTTGAATAAAATCACGGTCAAGTTTCAATACCCTTTACCTTTGCTTTCCGATTTGTTTGCTAGGATTAAGGGAGCTAGTTGGTTTACCAAGATTGACCTTCGAGGGGCATATAATCTTGTTCGTATTAAGCAGGGTGATGAATGGAAAACTGCGTTTAACACGCCCGAAGGCCATTTTGAATACCTTGTGATGCCATTCGGACTCTCTAATGCTCCATCTGTTTTTCAGTCCTTCATGCATGATATCTTCCGGACTTATCTTGATAAATTCTTGATTGTATATTTGGACGATATTTTGATTTTTTCTGATGATTGGGAGTCTCATGTGCAACAGGTCAGGATGGTATTTCAGATCCTTCATGACAATGCCCTGTTTGGGAAAGGGTCTAAGTGTCTCTTTGGGGTGCAGAAAGTCTCTTTTTTGGGCTTCATTTTTTCTCCTTCGTCTATAGAGATGGATCCGGTTAAGGTTCAGGCCATTCATGATTGGATTCAGCCCACATCCGTGAAGAGCCTTCAGAAATTTTGGGGTTTTGCAAATGTTTATCGCCGTTTTATTGCTAATTTTTCCAGCATGGTTAAACCCTTGACCGATTTGACGAAGAAGGGCGCTGACGTGGCAAATTGGTCCTCTGCGGCTGTCTCTGCCTTTCAGGAGCTTAAACGTCGATTTACTTCTGCTCCAGTGTTGCGCCAACCGGATGTTTCTCTTCCGTTTCAGGTTGAGGTTGACGCTTCTGAGATTGGGGCAGGGGCCGTTTTGTCTCAGAGGGATCCTGTTGGTTCCTTAATGAAACCATATGCCTTCTTTTCCCGTAAGTTTTCGCCTGCTGAACGCACTTATGATGTCGGCAATGGGGAGTTGTTGGCTATGAAGTGGGCATTTGAGGAGTGGCGACATTGGCTTGAGGGAGCTAAGCACCGTATTGTGGTCTTGACCGATCATAAGAATTTGATTTACCTCGAGTCTGCTAAACGGCTGAATCCTAGACAGGCTCGATGGTCCTTGTTTTTTTCCCGTTTTGATTTCGTGGTCTCGTACCTTCCGGGTTCTAAGAATATTAAGGCTGATGCCCTCTCTAGGAGTTTTTTGCCTGATTCTCCTGAGGTCTTAGAGCCGGTCGGTATTCTGAAAGAAGGGGTGGTCCTTTCTGCCATTTCCCCTGATTTACGACGGGTTCTTCAGGAATTTCAGGTTGACAAACCTGACCGCTGTCCTGTGGGGAAATTGTTTGTTCCTGACAGATGGACTAGTAGAGTGATTTCTGAGGTTCACTGTTCCGTGTTGGCCAGTCATCCTGGCATTTTTGGTACCAGAGATTTGGTTGGTAGGTCCTTTTGGTGGCCTTCATTGTCACGTGATGTGCGTTCTTTTGTGCAGTCCTGTGGGACTTGTGCGCGGGCCAAGCCTTGTTGCTCCCGTGCTAGTGGGTTGCTTTTGCCATTGCCAGTCCCTGAGAGGCCCTGGACACATATTTTGATGGATTTTATTTCTGATCTTCCGGTCTCCCAGAAGATGTCTGTTATCTGGGTTGTTTGTGACCGGTTCTCTAAGATGGTTCATTTGGTGCCTTTGCATAAATTGCCTTCCTCTTCTGATTTGGTTCCGTTGTTCTTTCAGCATGTGGTTCGTTTGCATGGTATTCCGGAGAATATTGTTTCCGACAGAGGTTCCCAGTTTGATTCTAGGTTTTGGCGGACCTTTTGTGCTAGGCTGGGCATTGATTTGTCTTTTTCTTCTGCATTTCATCCTCAGACAAAAGGCAAGACCGAGCGTACTAATCAGACCTTGGAGACTTATTTGAGATGCTTTGTGTCTGCTGATCAGGATGATTGGGTGGCCTTCTTGCCATTGGCCGAGTTTGCCCTTAATAATCGGGCTAGTTCTGCTACCTTGGTTTCACCTTTCTTTTGTAATTTTGGTTTTCATCCTCGTTTTTCTTCAGGGCAGGTTGAGCCTTCTGACTGTCCTGGTGTGGATTCTCTGGTGGACAGGTTGCAGCAGATTTGGGCTCATGTGGTGGACAAGTTGGTGTTGTCTAAAGAGGAGGCTCAACGTTTTGCTAATCGTCGTCGGTGTGTTGGTTCCCGGCTTCGGGTTGGGGATCTGGTCTGGTTGTCTTCCCATCATGTTCCTATGAAGGTTTCTTCTCCTAAGTTTAAACCTAAGTTTATTGGTCCTTATAGGATTTCTGAGATTATTAATCCGGTGTCTTTTCGACTGGAGCTTCCGGCCTCTTTTGCTATCCATAATGTCTTCCATAGATCTCTGTTGTGGAAATATGTGGAGCCCGTTGTTCCCTCTGCTGATCCTCCGGCCCCTGTGTTAGTTGATGGGGAGTTGGAATATGTTGTTGAGAAGATTTTGGATTCCCGTTTTTCGAGGCGGAAGCTTCAGTACCTGGTCAAATGGAAGGGTTATGGCCAGGAGGATAATTCTTGGGTTTTTGCCTCTGATGTCCATGCTGCTGATTTGGTCCGTGCCTTTCATCTGGCTCATCCTGATCGTCCTGGGGGCCCTGGTGAGGGTTCGGTGACCCCTCCTCAAGGGGGGGTACTGTTGTGAATTCTGCTCTAGGGTTCTCTCCAGTGGTTGTTGGTGGGAATGCCGGTGTCTCTGACTCGCAGTCCTGGCCAGGTGTATCGGATAATTACAATTCTGACTGGGATATTTAGGTGTGCAGGATCCTTTAGCCCTTGCAGTTGTCAATGTTTCTTTGGAAGTGTTGGATCTCTGCTGCCTGGCCTCTCCTGCTTATCTGCCAGTTCAGCAAAGATAAGTGTCTGTTTCTTTTCCTGTGGCACACATGCAGTGTGCTTATTTTTAGTACTGTTTGTTTGTTTTTCTTTTGTCCAGATTAGACTGTGTCTGTGTTTTCTCAGTCTGATTGGTTTCACTGGAGTTGCAGATATATGCTCCTACATCTTTAGTTAGATGTAGGAAGTTTTTTGTATATTCTGCTGTGGATTTTTTGTAGGGTTTTAATACTGACCGCACAGAACTCTGTCCTATTCTGTCCTATCTAGCTAGAGTGGCCTGCTGTGCTAAATCCTGTTTTTTTTTGCCTGTGTATGTTTTTTCCTCTCCAACTCACCGCCAATATTTGTGGGGGGCTGTCTATCCTTTGGGGATTTGCTCTGAGGCAAGATAGTATTCCTATTTCCATCTTTAGGGGTATTTAGTCCTCCGGCTGTGACGAGGTGTCTAGGTGTGTTAGGTACACTCCACGGCTATTTCTAGTTGCGGTGTTAAGTTCAGGGTTGCGGTCAGTATAGTGGCCACTTTCTCCAGTGAAAGTTCTCATGCAGCTCCAAGGTCACCAGATCATAACATCTTATATAGTGATTTACACTATATAGTAACTCTAGTTTCACCCACACCTTCAAGTGGCCACTTTTTAAGGTTGGATGAAACTGAGATATCATGGAGTCATCAGACGAGGGGCCATAAAACCCTAGAAAATAAAAGCCACAAGGATTTAAATCAAACCACCACAGGCATAGTGTCACGGGGTTACCACGACAGAGAGGTTCCAGAGAACCGCAGGGCTCTGGGCCTCGTTCACACATAGTGAACAGAAGCTCTTCTCCTGTATTTTGACCTGGCTGCTTTGTGCCAGCAGTGCAGGAGTTAACCTTACTTGCTAAGTTGCTGTGAGCTTGGTCTCTCAGCTGAAGGTGATTTTGCAATCTCCTCCTCTATATAGACCCAGTCCTAACTACAGCTAGCGTCAGTGATCACTTCTGCTGCCTGGCTTGGAGGTTGAAGGAGAGTGATATTTGGAGCTTGGAGGATTATTACAGAGATTGGTGTCTGCGGTTTTGGTTGCATGATAAACCTGTTTTCCTTCCTAGTTTTCTCCCTCTCTTCCCTTCTATGTGTACCCTCTGTGGTTGTGTGAGTATTTGGTGAGTTTGAGACTTTTAGTTACCCTGTCTGTATATCTTGTTTATTGTTGTGTTTATACACTGGTGCAGTCCTCCTTCCTGGGGGGGAGAGGGGGCCACTTATAGGGCCTGCACAGGAGACAGGGATACGCTGGCGGCTCGGGCCTCCTAACCATCATAGGAACCCCCGAGATAAGGGAAAGCCAGGGCCCCATTAAAGTGGTAGGGACAGGTGCGGGTCCCAGTACGCCATCCTGCCCCTTTAACACCGCTTACGGCGTGACACATAGTTTCAGTAAATGTTAATGTTTTACAATGACAAACAGCAAACATATAGAGGCTTAGAACTGTTTGTGAAGTGAATAAACAAACATTTCTCAAGATTGTGTCACTGTGAGCATTGTCAGTCACATTTTTAACTGTTTTACAAGAAATGCAGCTATGTGATTGTCAGAATGCATTCGGCATACAGAATTTTAATCTGGATTCCAAATCACCATTGGTAGATTTGCCATTTGTACATTTGAAGCAGCCAAAGTTATGGCTCTTAAGGAGAGAAAGTAATATAGTGGACAAAGAAATATTTTTAATGAACTACTGAGCCATACTAACGACTTTGCTTTATCAAATTTATATGAAGTGTATTGTGTTCAATGTGATCAACCAGGCAACACAAAAAGGAGCTTTTTAAGTGAGCTCTTTAAGGTACACAAATGTTATGATGAAGTCTTTGCCAACAAGGATGTGGTTTCACCAATGGGGGCTACCTTTTCTAAAAATATACTATTGCCATCACAGCCCCCCTTGCCCAAACTTTACCGATCTATAACAGTACAGAGCAAGTTCACCCTGGAGATATAGTGGCAGTTAAAGAAGAGACATTGCAGGAGACAGAGTTAAGAAGTAGGCCCAATGTAGTGTCATGCCCAATTCCCCAAAGTGGGTTCCTGTTTTTTATTAAGAAAATTGTGCCATCACAGCTCCGTGCCCAAAATTCACCGTACAGAGCACGTTCACCCTGGTCATCTAGTGGCAGGTAAAGAATATATTGCAGGAGACAGAGTTAAGAAGTAGGCCCAATGTAGAGGTGTGGGTCTCTTAGACTTGTAATGGAGTACCTGGCCTGGCAAACATTTGCTCATAGGTGGTTAATTTTTAAAAAATTTTGCGTTTGGATCCTAGACACCCTTTCCCAAAAATTGACTTTCTGTAGCAGCATGGAACACGTGAACCCTGGTGTTCTAGTCGTGGAATATGAGGAGACATTGCTGAAGGCCTCATTAAAACCTAGGCCCAATGAAAAGGAATGTGTCTCCTACAGTAGTAATGCCCATACACTAAGTGCATGGGCTGACAGCCTGACAAACATTTCCCCATGAGGGGGGCAATTTTTCTTAAAAAAATAGTGTACGGGCATCATAAACACCTTGCAAAACTGTAAATTGGTTTCCTACACAGTTGCTGCTGGGAAGGTGCAGGTTTGTAGTAAAAATATGGCGGACAAATCGTTGGATGAAGTGATCAGGAAAAGGGGCATTGTGATGACAGGAATAGAAACGTACATGATTAATAACAGCTGTGGCTATGGGAGGTATGAGATCCAGGATACAACCTACAATGATTAGTCGTTTAGCCACCACCAATTACCAGAATGTGTTTCATGCCCATCAGAAGATCGGTGTAACAGATGCGCGTGTTTGACTTAGACTAAAAAATGCCAGTCAAGAATATGTTGGTAAGCCAAAGACGCACGTGTCTGTCTAAAGGGCAAAGTGCAACATGTTCATGAGATGCTGAATTATAGAAAGCAGATCAGTGTTGGAGGAAAACCAAACAAACTGATGGCTGCTTGTGAAAAACTAAGTTTACAGAGGAGTGCACGAGGAGGGGGACAAGGTGGTTCTTCTCCTTTCCAGAATAGTGGCGGCACAGAGAGACTCCACACATGTAGTTTCTTTGAAGGGAAAGGATGGGTCGGAGCATACTGGTTGTGGGGCAATTTTGGAGGTGATGACGGAGTATTATTCGGATCTTTCTAAATCGCGGGTACAACCAACGATGGAGGTGGATGTATTTCTGGCAGAGGTTCAGCTTCTTAGACTTTCTACGGTTGATCAGGGACTTCTTGAAGAGCTATTTAATTTGGAGGAGCTTGACGCCGCACTGGACTCTATGCCTAATGATAAAACCCCAGGGGTGGATGATATCTCAGGGGAGGTGTAAATAAAATGTAAAGAGGTATTCCTTCCCGCTTTGTTGGAGGTGTATGCTGCTGGTCTGTTGAAATGAAAGCATTTCAAGCTTTAGGTTGCCTGATGAGTTTGAAAGTGCATTTCCTTCATTCCCACCTTGACAACTTTCCTGAAAATTTGGGAGCTGTGAGTGAAGATCAAGGTGAACGATTTCACCAGGACATTAAAGAGATGGAAAGATGAAACCATGGAAGATGGAGCATTACAATGATGGCAGACTACTGCTGGATGCTTCAGAGAGACATTCCAGATGCTACTCACAAGTAGTGTTGAGCATTCCGATACCGCAAGTATCGGGTATCGGCCGATATTTGCGGTATCGGAATTCCGATACCGAATTCCGATACTCCCCGCGTATCGGATACCAGAATCGGAAGTTCCCAGAATTCAAACTGCATGCAGCAGCCAATGAGGAATGAATGGAAGTGTGGGCACATCCTGTTTAGCATGGTGGGCATGTAAGTACTGGCAAGACTGTGATTGGCTGATAAAATGATGTCACTCTGCACTATAAAAAACGCTGCCGCCATTTTGCGCTCACTCTGCTGTGATTTCAGTTAGGGACAGGACGCTGTGTTCTAACTGAGGGCCAGTTGAGATAGCTAATTGCTTTATTTTGCTTTCCCAAGGCTAATTTAGCAAAACGCTGTGTGTTGTTCACTGTTCACCTTGCTCTTGCCTTGCAGCGCTGTTTTAACAGCGTTCTGCAAGGTCTCTGTGTGTGTGTGTGTGTGCAGCTCACTCTGTAGTCTGTGTGCAGCCATATACCCGGTTGTATTCAGCTCAGGGGGGGGTTCACACTGCCTCATACAGTGCTATCCATTGTCCTTTTTTGCTCATAGTGCAGCCTGCTGCACATTTTTTGTAAAAATTTTTATTAGTGTTTTTCCACCCGTCTCTAGCTAAATTGTGTAAAAACACTGCATAGGATAACCTAGAGGGGTTTTTTTGGGCCTTGCAGCTGTCTGCACGGTATCCGTGTGAGCGCAGCTCGCCCTGTAGTCTGTGTACAGCCACAGCACGTTGTATTCAGCTCAGGGTGCGTCACTGCCTCATACCGTGAAAAAACTTTTCCTTTTTTTCAAATAGTGCAGCCAGTTGAAAATTGTTTAAAAAATTTCCTATTAGTGTCTTTCCACCCGTCTCCAGCTAAATAGTGGAAAAACACTACATAGGATAACCTAGAGGAGGGTTTTTGGGCCTTGCAGCGCCGTTTACGGCTGTCTGCATGGTCTCCATAACGCAGCTCGCCCTGTAGTCTGTGTGCAGCCACAGCCGGTTGGATTCAGCTCAGGGTGCGTCACTGCCTCATACCGTGAAAAAACTTTTCCTTTTTTCAAGTAGTGCAGGCAGTTGAAAATTGTTTAAAAAATTTCCTATTAGTGTCTTTCCACCCGTTTCCAGCTAAATAGTGGAAAAACACTACATAGGATAACCTAGAGGAGGGTTTTTGGGCCTTGCAGGGCCGTTTACGGCTGTCTGCACGGTCCCCGTGTGTGTTAAAGTCGCTCTGTAGCCCGATCTGCATAAAAAAAAAAGTAAAGTTCACCAAACACCACTTAACACTTGTGTAGGCCACATTTTATAAATAATAAAGTCTAGTCCACACTTTAAAACATTAGTGTTTCTTACACCTGTTAGGAGGAGCATTTCAGGAATAAGCACACTAAGGCCTTAGTACTTTTCTGCTTATCTTTATCTGTCAACCAAGAAGAAGAGGGCAGGGAGTAAGGCACATGGGCGTGGGCGCGGAGCAGGGAGAGGAGCAGGGAGAGGATGTGGTGATTCTGTGCCTGCTGCGGGCACCGGTGACTCATCATCACTCAGTTTCAGCAGGGAACAATCCTTCATGCGCAGCTTTGTCGGAGAGCGCCGTGCACCGCTGCTGCGTGAAGATCAAATTGAAGCCGTTGTCGGATGGATGGCAGCTAACGCATCGGCACCGACTTCAATTAGTGCCACATCCTCTCAGGCACAGACCACTGGAGAGCAGCCATCTGTCTCTTCACCACCTGCCAAATTGGCCAGGCAGTCAGAGAGCCCAGGACAGGAGCCGTTTCTACTTCTGTTCTCTGAATCTCTTGGCTTGGAAACAGGGGGCCAGCCAAGCAGCATTGGAGAAATGGAAGAAGAGGCAGTGTGCAGTGATGCCCAACAGCTTTGTCTCTCTGACTCTGAAGAGGCGGGTGGGCCAGTGCCTGCAGTGACCACAGCGCAGTACGTATCTGATGATGAAACTCAGGTGCCGCTTTCTCGTGCGTACTGTGCTGCCGAGACTACCCAGGAGGAGCAGTTGGTGGCAGAGGGTAGTGGAGATAATGAGGTCCTTGACCCATCGTGGCGTGAGGAACAGGAAGGTGGTGGGAGCAGCTCTGAGGAAGAGATTCCCCTTACGGGCCAAAGAGGGAGAGGGAGGGGGAAAACTGCGGAGCCTGTAGCCTCCACTTTGGCACCCGTTAGGAGCCTGTCTCTTTCAAAAGCCAAAAAGGGCGCTCCCAAGACTTGCAGTGC
Organism: Ranitomeya imitator; assembly: GCF_032444005.1. Classification (NCBI taxonomy): domain Eukaryota; kingdom Metazoa; phylum Chordata; class Amphibia; order Anura; family Dendrobatidae; genus Ranitomeya; species Ranitomeya imitator. The sequence goes on from NC_091291.1 coordinate 57,793,450, forward strand.
CTGGTCCTTTTTTGACACAGTTGCAGATGACATTTGTTTTGTCAAATGCAAGCTGTGTCATCAGAAAGTCAAAAGAGGTAAAAGTGTCAGCAACCTCAATACCACAAATATGTGGAAACATGTGCGGACCAGGCACGCGGTGGAGTTCCAAAAACACACTGAAGAGCTAGGCCAACCAACAGCGGCAGCTACCACCTCTTCAGCTCGTGCTGCTTCTTCCTCCAGCTCACGCACAGCTGGTTCGTGGGTTAATGTTGTTGAGCCAGGTACAGATCGTGCGAGTGGCGCAGGACGTGTCCTGCCCACTCCAAGGATTGCAGGAATCCAGTCTGTACGCATCGACTCCTCCTCTTACACCAGTTCCTCAGATTCCTCTCTGCAGGATCCGTCACAGTCCACCTCCACATGGACCCGTGAACGTTTACCTATGACCGACATGAGCACAGCCGTGGCCAAACGTCAACAGGCCGTCTTGAAACTAGTTTCATTGGGGAATCGAAGGCACACAGCGCAGGAGCTCTGGAATGCCATCAAGCAGGAGAGCGATGTATGGTTAGTGCCAGCGAATATCCAGCCAGGCATGGTAGTGTGTGACAATGACCGAAATCTGGTGGCAGCTTTGGCCATTGGCAACCTCACTCACATTCCATGTCTGGCACATGTGCTCAATTTGGTTGTGCAGAGTTTTCTGAGGGACTATCCGGATCTTGATGCACTGCTGCACAAGGTCCGCCTAGAGTGTGCTCACTTGTGGCGTTCCAGCTTGGCAAGATCACGCATTGCTGCTCGGCAGCGCCGATTCCGCCTTCCGGAACACCGCATCATATGTGACCTACCTACCAGGTGGAATTCCACGTTACATATGTTGGAGCGGTTGTGTGAGCAGCAGCAAGCAGTAATGGAGTACCAGCTGCATCAGGCGCTAAAAAGTCGCAGTCAGCGCCGATCAGACTTCACAACCACAGAGTGGGCCACTATGAAGGACGTCTGCCAGGTTTTGCATCCTTTCGATTATTCCACGCGGATGGCAAGTGCAGATGATGCACTAGTCAGCATGACTGTCCCCCTTATCTGCCTGCTTCAACAAACTTTGCAAGCGTTAAGGGATGATGTTGTGGAAGAGGTGGAGGATGAGGAGTCTCCTTTTCCATCAGCTTCTGGAGAGTCAGCACCACGTGGTTCCTCACAAAGGGGTACGCAGGGGCCACTTTGTGAGGAGGATGAGGAGGAGTCAATGGAGGAGGAAGAGCTCCGTCCAGAGGAGGGAGTGAGACAATTGTCCAGTGGTCAGTGTGTACAGCGAGGGTGGGGTGATGACGAGCGGGCAGAGATCATGTCTCAAGCAGGGGACAGCGTTTCTGGGCCAGTTGGCAGTCTGCAGCACATGGTTGATTTCATGCTGCAGTGCCTGAGAAACGACCGCCGCATCGACCACATTCTCAACATGCCTGATTATTGGGTGTTCACCCTCCTCGATCCTCGTTACCGGGACAACGTCCAAAACCTCATCCCAGCGTTGACCCGGGAGCGTAAAATGCGGGAGTACCACGACACACTGGTGAATTCCATCATCTTCTCCAGTCCAACTGAGAGGAGTGCTGCTAGTGCTTTACAAAGCAGCTCAGTGCGTCGAGGCAGTGGGGGAGGCTCTGCACAAAGAGGGAGCAGAAGCAGTGCCTCTGCCCAAGGCAAGCCCAGTATGGCACAACTGTGGAAAACTTTTGTGTGCCCGCCCCAAATGTCTACACCATCACCGGCGGCTCCAGTCAGCAGGAGGCAACGGTTCCGTCAGATGGTGACAGACTACATGGCTTGCCCTCTTACTGTACTCCCAGACGGCTCTTCCCCGTTCAAGTTTTGGGTCTCTAAGCTGGATAGATGGCCAGAGCTAAGCCAGTATGCATTGGAGGTGCTGGCTTGCCCTGCGGCTAGTGTCTTATCGGAACGTGTCTTTAGTGCCGCAGGTGGTGTACTAACAGACCGTCGCATGCGACTATCCTCCGATAACGTTGACCGGCTTACTTTCCTGAAAATGAACCAGGCCTGGATCTCGCAGGAATTTGCCACTCCTCTGCCTGATTAAGTAATTGGGTGTCATCCAGGTCTCCTGCTGTGTTCATCTTTCTACCACCTGAACTGCTATTCCTGGGCTCCAACACCGCCAGTTGCGGCTCAGAAGTGCAGGCTGCACAGTCAAAACATACGACCCAGTGTTATTGGGTTTCAGTAACGTCAGCTGATCCCCAGCTGTGTAGCCGGCAATGTGTCCTGCGACCGCCACGCTGGCACAACAACCTAAATGTAAGGGAACCTGTCCCCCCCCCCCCCCGGCGTTTGTTACTGAAAGAGCCATCTTGTGCAGCAGTAATGTTGCACAAGGAAAAGGTAGCTCTTTTAGTTTAGCTCCTTGCACACGCAGAACTTAACACTTATAAAATGTGTTCACTGATACCGTTATACCGTCCCGGAGCTGGGACTTTCCTTCATAATGTGACGCAGCACAGCCATCATTCCTACCCCCTTGGTGCCATGCGCTGCCTCCTCAGCGTTGCTTTAAGTTGTCACAGAGCCAGCACTGTTCTGTTATCCCTTGGCCATGCCCAATTTGCGCTGCCTGTCTTCTGACATAATTTGGTGTCAGGCTGCCTGCGCCTGTGCGCCCGCGCTGCCCGGGAACCCGCCTCGCAGTGTCTTCTGATTGAATCACACTGCGAGCCTGGGATCCATGGGCATGCGCAGTGCATATCTTCCCCTCGGGCTCTCGCTCATCTCCCTCCGCCTTCTTTAGACTGCCGTCAGCTGATCCCTAATAGCATGCCACGGCCGTGACGCCGCACAGTCTGAAGAAGAGGGAAGGAGGGGAGTGAGAGGCGAGGATATGCACTGTGCATGCCCATGGATCCAAGGCCCGCAGTGGGATTACATTAGACGACACTGCGAGGTGAGATCTGGAGCAGCGTGGATGCACAGGCACTGACAGCCTGACACCAAATTATGTCAGAAGACAGGCAGCGCAAATTGGGCATGGTCAAGGGATAACAGACCAGCGCAGGCTCCGTGACAGCTTAAAACAATGCTGAGGAGGCAGCGCATGGCACCAAGGGGATAGGAATGACAGCTGTGCTGCGTCCCATTACGAAGGAAATTCCCACCTCCGGGACGGTTTTACGGTATAAGGGGACACATTTTTAGAGTTTACTTCTGTGTTTGCAAGGAGCATAATTAAAAGAGCAACCTTTTCCTTTTGCATCCTTAGTGCTGCACAAGATGGCTCTTTCAGCTACAAACGTCTTGGGGGGGGGTTAAAGGTTCGGCCTACACTCTGTTCCTCTGCTCCTCTTGCTGTCCCTGGGCTCTAACACCGCCAGTTGGTGCCTGGAAGTGCTGTCTGCACAGTCAACAGTCGCTCCTCTGTTATTGGGGTTCAGTAACGTCAGCTGATCCCCAGCTGTGTGTGCAGCAATACCTCCAATCTGCTCCTCCTGCTGTCCCTGGGCTCTAACACCGCCAGTTGGTGCCTGCAAGTGCTGTCTGCACAGTCAACAGTCGCTCCTCTGTTATTGGGGTTCAGTAACGTCAGCTGATTCCCAGCTGTGTATCCGGCAACGTGTCATGCGACCGCTACGCTGGCACAACAAAAATGTAAGGGAACCTGTCCCCCCCCCTAGGCGTTTGTTACTGAAAGAGCCACCTTGTGCAGCACTAATACTGCACAAGGAAAAGGTCGCTCTTGAAATTATGCTCCTTGGAAACGCTGAACTACACACTCATGTAATGTGTCCCCTCACACCGTCCAACCGTCCCGGAGGTGGGACTTTCCTTTGTAATGTGACGCAGCACAGCCGTCATTCCTACCCCCTTGGCTCCGTGAGCTGCCTCCTTCGCGTTGTTTGATTCCGTCATGGACCCCGCGCTGTTATGTTATCCCTTGGCCATGCACAGTTTGCGCTGCCCGTCCTCTGACATCATTTGTTGTCGTCCTGGCTGCGCCTGTGCGTCCACGCTGCCCAAAATGCCACCTTGCAGTGTCGTCTAATGTGATCCCACAGTGGGCCTGGTATATATGGCCATGCGCAGTGCATATACTAGCCTCTCACTCCCCTTCTTCACGCTTCTTCAGACTAGGCGGCGTCAGCTGATCCCTAATAGCATGCCACGGCCGTGACGCCGCACAGTCTGAAGAAGCAGGAAGGAGGTGAGTGAGAGGCGATGATATGCACTGCGCATGCCCATGGATCCCTGGCCAGCAGTGGGATTACATTAGATGACACTGCGAGGTTGGATCTCGGGCAGCTTTGACGCACAGGCACTGCCAGCCTGACACCTAAATGATGTCAGAAGACGGGCACCGCTAACTGTGCATGGCCAAGGGATAACATTACAGCGCGGGCTCCGTGACAGAACCAAACAACGTTGAGGAGGTGGCGCACGGCACCAAAGGGGTTGGAATGATGGCTGTGCTGTGTCACATTACAAAGGAAAGTCCCACTTCTGGGACGGTTTGACGGTGTGAGGGGACACATTATATGAGTGTGTACTTCAGCGTTTGCAAGGAGCATAATTTTAGGAGCAAGATGGCTCTTTCAGCAACGAAATTCCTGGGGGGGGGTTAAAGGTTCCCTTTCAACTTGCTCCACTGCAGACTTCGGCCTACACTCTGCTCCTCTTTGATTCCCTGGGTTTCAACACTGTCAGTTGCCACCTGGAAGTGTCTACACAGAAAAAACACTAGCTGATGTGTCAGTGGGGTTCGGCACCGCCAGCTGTTCCCCTGCTGTGTAGTCGGCAACGTATCCAGCACAAGCCACGCTGGCACAACAGAACAAAAGCTGCCACCAAGTGCAGGCTTCGGCCTACACTCTGCTCCTCTCCTCCTCCTGCTGACCCTGGGCTCTAACACAGCCAGTTTTTGCCTGGACATGCTAGCTGCACAGAGAAAAACACACCAGCCAATTTGTTAGTGGGGTTCAGCAAGGCCAGCTGTTCCCCTGCTGTGTAGCCGGCAACGTGACCTGCAAAATGCCACGCAAGCACCTGAACTGAAATTAAAGGGACCCTGACCCCCCCCCCCCCAGGTGTTTCTATGTATAACAGCCACCTTGTACAGCAGTACTGCTGCATTTGTACAAGGTGGCTGACTTTTTCTCCTTGCCCACGTGGAACTCAACACGTACAAAATGTGTCTCATAACAGACCATTTCACTGCCCCTGAGGTGTGATTCTCCTTTTTAAATGACACGCAGCACCCCCCTTGGTAGCGCTGCCCATCTTCTGACATCATTGGTTGGCTGCTTGTGCCTGTGCGTCCGCCCTGCCCGCCACAACGCCACTCGTTGCCTCATATATTTTGACTGCGAGGGTGTGATTGATGGGCACGAGCAGTGCATATCTTCGCCTGTCTTCACTCCCCTCCTTCCGCCTTCTTCAGACAGCGCGGCCTCATGGCCGTGGCAGGCGATAAGGGATCAGCTGAGGCCGCCCAGTCTGAAGCAGGTGTAAGAACATGTGTGAGTGGCGAACATATTTACTGCGCAAGGACACGAATCCCAGCCCCGCACTGTGACTTTATGAAAAGACTCTGCATGTCTGGGATTCATGGCCATCGTTAACTGCACCAGCCAACATGAAATGAGGTCATAAGACGGGCAGCGCTAACTGCCCATGGCCAAGGGCTAACAAGAGCGCAGACTCCTGTACAGCAAATAACAACGCTCAGGAGGCTGCGCCCAGCACCAAGGCGCTATGTTTGGACACCTGTGCCGCGTCTCCTTAAAAAGACAAGTCACGCCTCCAATACAGTTCTACTGTACAATGAGCAAAATTGTGTACGTCTTTCATTCTGCGTGTGCAATGAGCAAAATTTCAAGAGCAACCTTTCACTTGTGGAGCATTACTGCAGCACAAGGTGTGGCTCTTCAACATTGTAACACCTGAGCGTGGGTAAAAGGTTACCTTTGAAATTGGTTCAATTAGGCATCGGCCTACACTCTGCTCCTCTCCTCCTCCTGCTGACCCTGGGCTCTAACACCGCCAGTTTCTGCCCGGACGTGCTAGCTGCACAGAGAAAAACACCAGTCAATGTGTCAGTGGGGTTCAGCACCGCCAGCTGTTCCCCTGCTGTGTAGCTTGCAACGTGTCCTGCAAACGCCATGCAGGCACCTGAACTGAAATTAAAGGGAACCTGCCCCCACCCCCCCAGGTGTTTCTATGTATAACAGCCACCTTGTACAGCAGTACTGCTGCATTTGTACAAGGTGGCTGACTTTTTCTCCTTGCCCACGTTGAATTTAACACGTACAAAATGTGTCTCATTACAGACCATTACAGTGTCCCTGAGGTGTGACTTTCCTTTTTAAATGACACGCAGCACCCCCCTTGGTAGCGCTGCCCATCTTCTGACATCATTGGTTGGCTGCCTGTGCCTGTGCGTCCGCCCTGCCTGACACAACGCCCCTCGTTGTCTCATATATTTTGACTGCGAGGGTGTGATTGATGGGCATGTGCAGTGCATATGTTCGCCTGTCTTCACTCATCTCCTTCCGCCTTCTTCAGACTGTGCGGCCTCATGGCCGCGGCATGCGATAAGGGATCAGCTGAGGCCGCCCAGTCTGAAGCAGGTGTAAGGACATTTGTCAGCGGCATACATATTTACTGCACAAGGCCATGAATCCCAGCCCCGCTGTGTGAATTATTGAAAACACACTGTGGGTCTGGGATTCATGGCCATCGATAACCGCACCGGCCAACGTGAAATGAGGTGAGAAGACAGTCAGCGCTCACAGCGCATGGCCAAGGGCTAACAAGAGCACAGACTCCTGTACAGCAAATAACAACGCTCAGGAGGCTGCGCCCAGCACCAAGGCGTTATTTATGTGCACCTATGCTGCGTCTCCTTAAAAACACAAGTCACACCTCCAATACAGTTCTACTGTACAATGGGCAAAATTGTGTACGTCTTTCATTCTGCGTGTGCAATGAGCAAAATTTAAAGAGCAACCTTTCACTTGTGGAGCATTACTGCTGCACAAGGTGTGGCTCTTCAACATTGTAACACCTGAGGGTGGGTAAAAGGTTACCTTTGAAATTGGTTCAATTAGGCTTTGGCCTACACTCTGCTCCTCCTGCAGACCCTGGGCTCTAACTACGCCAGTTGGGGCCCGGGAGTGCTGGCTGCACAGAGAAAAACACAACAGTCAATGTGTCAGTGGGGTTCAGCACCGCCAGCTGTTCCCCTGCTGTGTAGTCGGCAACGTGTCCAGCACAAGACACGCTGGCACAACAGAACAAAAGCTGCTACCAGTGCAGGCTTCGGCCTACACTCTGCTCCTCTCCTCCTCCTGATGACCCTGGGCTCTAACACCGCCAGTTTTTGCCCGGACGTGCTAGCTGCACAGAGAAAAACACAACAGTCAATGTGTCAGTGGGGTTCAGCACCGCCAACTGTTCCCCTGCTGTGTAGCTGGCAACGTGTCCTACAAACGCCATGCAGGCACCTGAACTGAAATTAAAGGGAACCTGCCCCCCCCAGGTGTTTCTATGTATAACAGCCACCTTGTAGAGAAGTAATGCTGCATTTGTACAAGGTGGCTGAGTTTTTCTCCTTGCCCACGTGCAACTAAACACCTACAAAATGTGTCTCATTGGAGACTATTACACTGTCCCAGAGGTGTGACTTTCCTTGTTAAGGATACACAGCACCCCCCTTGTTAGCGCTGTCCGTCTTCTGACATCATTGGTTGGCTGCTTGTGCATCCGCCCTGCCCGACACAATGCCCCTCGTTGTCTCATATATTTTGACGGTGAGGGTGTGATTGATGGGCATATGCAGTGCATATGTTCGCCTGTCTTCACTCATCTCCTTCCGCCTTCTTCAGACTGTGCGGCCTTATGGCCGCGGCATGCGATAAGGGATCAGCTGAGGCCGCCCAGTCTGAAGCAGGTGTAAGGACATGTGTGAGCGGCAAACATATTTACTGCGCAAGGCCACGAATCACAGCCACGCAGTGTGACTTTATGAAAAGACACTGTGGGTCTGGGATTCATGACCATCGCTAACCGCACCGGCCAATGTGAAATCAGTTGAGAAGACAGTCAGCACTCACAGCGCATGGCCAAGGGCTAACAAGAGCGCAGACTCCTGTACAGCAAATAACAACGCTCAGGAGGCTGCGCCCAGCACCAAGGCGTTATTTTTGGACAACTGTGCCGCATCTCCTTAAAAAGACAAGTCACGCCTCCAATACAGTTCTACTGTACAATGGGCAAAATTGTGTACGTCTTTCATTCTGCGTGTGCAATGAGCAAAATGTAAAGAGCAACCTTTCACTTGTGGAGCATTACTGCAGCACAAGGTGTGGCTCTTCTACATTGTAACACCTGAGGGTGGGTTAAAGGTTACCTTTGAAATTGGTTCAATTAGGCTTCGGCCTACACTCTGCTCCTCTCCTACTCCTGCTGTCCCTGGGCTCTAACACCGCCAGTTTTTGCCCGGAAGTGCTAGCTGCACAGAGAAAAACACAACAGCCAATGTGACAGTGGGGTTCAGCACCGCCAGCTGTTCCCCCGCTGCGTAGCCGGCATCGTGTCCTGCAAACGCAACGCAGACACAAAGCTGCTTCCAGTGCAGGCTTCGGCATCCACTATGCTCCCTCTGCTTACCCTTTGCTCCAACACCGCTACTTGGGGCTCTAGGATGACAATCTTGAATAGGCAACGCATCCGGGTTCCAGCACCGCCAGCTGGTTCTCGGCAGTGTTTTTGTCACGGGTACTCCCTCGTGCCCAGCCTGGTTACAGCACCGTCAGCTGTTTCCGGGTACTGTCCAGCTCACTGAGACGCCTATGCTTGCCCCGTCGTGTTGCGGTCGGGTTAGCCAACTCCAGGGTGCCTCCAGTTTAGGAGCTTCCTATGTGGACTGCGTGAATTGGCAGTCAAGACTGGTTCTGTAGTGCCAGTAGGCCAAGCTCCCCCTGTAGGACTGTTGGGGTTCGGTAACTGTGGCTGACTCACGGCCTAGCTGTTCTCTCCTCTCCTGTGGACCTTCTGGTCCACCACCTGGTTCCAGCACCGTCAGCTGGTTCCGGGCAGAGACTTTGGCTTAGGTGCTTCCTCCTGGGTATCCGAGTTCCGCCAACGCCAGGCGGTCCTTGGTAGTGCTTTTAAGCGCGGGCACCTACAGCTTAGTAACCGGGTTCCAGCACCGTCAGCTGGTCCTCGGTGCCATTGGCTCTTGCACACTGGGGCAACGCATCCGGGTTCCAGCACCGCCAGCTGGTTCCCGGCAGTGTTATTGTCACGTGTACTCCCTCGTGCCCAGCCTGGTTCCAGCACCGTCAGCTGTTTCCGGGTACTGTCAAGCTCACTGAGACGCCTATGCTTGTCCCGTCGTGTTGCGGTCGGGTTAGCCAACTCCAGGGTGCCTCCAGTTTAGGAGCTTCCTATGTGGGCTGCGTGAATTGGCAGTCAAGGCTGGTTCTGTAGTGCCAGTAGGCCAAGCTCCCCCTGTAGGACTGTTGGGGTTCGGTAACTGCGGCTGCCTCGCGGCCTAGCTGTTCTCTCCTCTCCTGTGGACCTTCTGGTCCACCACCTGGTTCCAGCACCGTCAGCTGGTTCCGGGCAGAGCCTTTGGCTTAAGTGCCTCCTCCTGGGTATCCGAGTTCCGCCAACGCCAGGCGGTCCTTGGTAGTGCTTTTAAGCGCGGGCACCTACAGCTTAGTAACCGGGTTCCAGCACCGTTGGCTCTTGCACACTGGGGCAACGCATCCGGGTTCCAGCACCGCCAGCTGGTTCCCGGCAGTGTTTTTGTCACGGGGACTCCCTCGTGCCCAGCCTGGTTCCAGCACCGTCAGCTGTTTCCGGGTACTGTCAAGCTCACTGAGACGCCTATGCTTGCCCCGTCGTGTTGTGGTCGGGTTAGCCAACTCCAGGGTGCCTCCAGTTTAGGAGCTTCCTATGTGGGCTGCGTGAATTGGCAGTCAAGGCTGGTTCTGTAGTGCCAGTAGGCCAAGCTCCCCCTGTAGGACTGTTGGGGTTCGGTAACTGCGGCTGCCTCGCGGCTTAGCTGTTCTCTCCTCTCCTGTGGACCTTCTGGTCCATCACCTGGTTCCAGCACCGTCAGCTGGTTCCGGGCAGAGCCTTTGGCTTAGGTGCCTCCTTCTGGGTATCCAAGTTCCACCAACGTCAGGTGGTCCTTGGTAGTGCTTTCAGGCACGGGTACCTCCTGCTTAGTAACCGGGTTCCAGTAACGTCAGCTGGTCCTCGGTAGTTCCATTGGCTCTTGGACCTTCGACTACCCATCCGGGTTCCAGTACCGTCAGCTGGTTCTCGGCAGTGTCTTTTGCTCTTGTACCTTCTGCTCCCCATCCTGGTTCCAGAAACGTCAGCTGGTTCCGGGCAGAGCCTTTGGCTTAGGTGCCTCCTTCTGGGTATCCGAGTTCCGCCAACGTCTGGCGGTCCTTGGTAGTGCTTTTTAGCACGGGTACCTCCTGCTTAGTAACCGGGTTCTAGTAACGTCAGCTGGTCCTCGGTAGTTCCATAGGCTCTTGAACCTTCGGGTAGCCATCCGAGTTCCAGTTCCATCAGCTGGTTCTTGGCATTTTCTCAGCCTTCTTGTACCTTCTGCTACATTTCCAAGTTGAAGACCCTAAAGTCGACGACCCGGAAGACCACCCCTAAGATGACGACGACACCAGAGACGACAACCAGTGAGATGATGACGACCCTGGAGATGACGACCCTGAAGACCACCCCGATGACGACGGCGGAGACGACGACGGCGGCGGCGGAGAAGACGACGACCCTGGAGACGACGACCCTGGAGACGACGACATGGAAGACCGAGAAGCAGAAGAACAAGAGGCTGCAGAACAAAGAGCAGAAGAACATTAAGCATAACACTTAATATCAGAGCAAAAGATATTATCTAAATTATATATAGTGTTGAGCATTCCGATACCGCAAGTATCGGGTATCGGCCGATACTTGCGGTATCGGAATTCCGATACCGAGAACCGATACTTTTGTGGTATCGGGTATCGGTATCGGATCCATAGGGATGTGTAAAATAAAGAATTAAAATAAAAAATATTGATATATTCACCTGTCCGGCGACCCCTGGACATCACGCTGCTAACCGGCAGGCTTCTTTGTTTAAAATGTGCGCGCTTAGGACCTGCGAATGAAAGCACATTGCTAAGGAGAGTAAAACTAATCCCAAACTGTTCTTCAACTATATCAATAGTAAAAGAATAAAAACTGAAAATGTAGGCCCCTTAAAAAATAGTGAGGAAAGAATGGTTGTAGATGATGAGGAAAAAGCTAACATATTAAACACTTTCTTCTCCACGGTATTCACGGTGGAAAATGAAATGCTAGGTGAAATCCCAAGAAACAATGAAAACCCTATATTAAGGGTCATCAATCTAACCCAAGAAGAGGTGCGAAACCGGCTAAATAAGATCAAAATAGATAAATCTCCGGGTCCGGATGGCATACACCCACGAGTACTAAGAGAACTAAGTAATGTAATAGATAAACCATTATTTCTTATTTTTAGGGACTCTATAGCGACGGGGTCTGTTCCACAGGACTGGCGCATAGCAAATGTGGTGCCAATATTCAAAAAGGGCTCTAAAAGTGAACCTGGAAATTATAGGCCAGTAAGTCTAACCTCTATTGTTGGTAAAATATTTGAAGGGTTTCTGAGGGATGTGATTCTGGATTATCTCAATGAGAATAACTGTTTAACTCCATATCAGCATGGGTTTATGAGAAATCGCTCCTGTCAAACCAGTCTAATCAGTTTTTATGAAGAGGTAAGCTATAGGCTGGACCACGGTGAGTCATTGGACGTGGTATATCTCGATTTTTTCAAAGCGTTTGATACCGTGCCACACAAGAGGTTGGTACACAAAATGAGAATGCTTGGTCTGGGGGAAAATGTGTGTAAATGGGTTAGTAACTGGCTTAGTGATAGAAAGCAGAGGGTGGTTATAAATGGTATAGTCTCTAACTGGGTTGCTGTGACCAGTGGGGTACCGCAGGGGTCAGTATTGGGACCTATTCTCTTCAACATATTCATTAATGATCTGGTAGAAGGTTTACACAGTAAAATATCGATATTTGCAGATGATACAAAACTATGTAAAGCAGTTAATACAAGAGAAGATAGTATTCTGCTACAGATGAATCTGGATAGGTTGGAAACTTTGGCTGAATGGTGGCAGATGAAGCTTAACAATGATAAATTTAAGGTTATACACATGGGAAGAAGGAATCAATATCACCATTACACACTGAATGGGAAACCACTGGGTAAATCTGACAGGGAGAAGGACTTGGGGATCCTAGTTAATGATAAACTTACCTGGAGCAGCCAGTGCCAGGCAGCAGCTGCCAAGGCAAACAGGATCATGGGGTGCATTAAAAGAGGTCTGGATACACATGATGAGAGCATTATACTGCCTCTGTACAAATCCCTAGTTAGACCGCACATGGAGTACTGTGTCCAGTTTTGGGCACCGGTGCTCAGGAAGGATATAATGGAACTAGAGAGAGTACAAAGGAGGGCAACAAAATTAATAAAGGGGATGGGAGAACTACAATACCCAGATAGATTAGCGAAATTAGGATTATTTAGTCTAGAAAAAAGACGACTGAGGGGCGATCTAATAACCATGTATAAGTATATAAGGGGACAATACAAATATCTCGCTGAGGATTTGTTTATACCAAGGAAGGTGACGGGCACAAGGGGGCATTCTTTGCGTCTGGAGGAGAGAAGGTTTTTCCACCAACATAGAAGAGTATTCTTTATGGTTAGGGCAGTGAGAATCTGGAATTGCTTGCCTGAGGAGGTGGTGATGGCGAACTCAGTCGAGGGGTTCAAGAGAGGCCTGGATGTCTTCCTGGAGCAGAACAATATTGTATCATACAATTATTAGGTTCTATAAAAGGACGTAAATCTGGGGATTTATTATGATGGAATATAGGCTGAACTGGATGGACAAATGTCTTTTTTCGGCCTTACTAACTATGTTACTATGTTACTATGTCCCGGCTTCTGATTGGTTGCGTGCCGCCCATGTGACCGCCACGTGACCAATCAGAAGCCGTGACGTCATTCGCAGGTCCTCAATTCCTAGAATTAGGAGTTTAGTGAATGAGAATGACGTCGCGGCTTCTGATTGGTCGCGTGCCGCTCATGTGACCGCCACGCGACCAATCAGAAGCCGCGACGTCATTCTCATTCACTAAACTCCTAATTCTAGGAATTGAGGACCTGCGAATGACGTCACGGCTTCTGATTGGTCGCGTGGCGGTCACATGGGCGGCACGCGACTAATCAGAAGCCGGGACGTCATTCGCAGGTCCTAAACGCGCGCATTTTAAACAAAGAAGCCTGCCGATTAGCAGCGTGATGTCCAGGGGCCGCCGGACAGGTGAATATATCAACATTTTTTATTTTAATTCTTTATTTTACACATTAATATGGATCCCAGGGCCTGAAGGAGAGTTTCCTCTCCTTCAGACCCTGGGAACCATCAGCATACCTTCCGATACTTGGTGTCCCATTGACTTGTATTGGTATCGGATATCGGTATCGGCGATATCCGATATTTTTCGGGTATCGGCCGATACTATTCGATACCGATACTTTCAAGTATCGAACGGTATCGCTCAACACTAATTATATGCAGAAGAAGACTAAGCAGTGTATGGGGGTGAGTCCGTTCCTCCTCGTGGTGCCCCTGGATAAAGCCTGATGCTGCAGGCCAAACTGAACGCGGACAAATGTAACTTTTGTGACAGGCAAAACGGAAGGTGTAATCTTCAAACTTTTATAGATAACAACTACGGGAATGCCTGTCACAAATGAGAATATGATGAAGAAGTAGAATAGGAAGAATAATAACAGTTGAATAAAATGAATATGTAGAATAGGAAGAATAATAATAGTTGAATAAAATGAATATGAAGAATGTAATAAAAAAAAATAGATAGAAGATGAAGAAAAAGATGAATAAGGTGAAGAAGTTGATGTCAAAGATGCTGATGATGACGAAGATGAAAGTGTGGGAAAAGTAAAAAAAAAATAAGGGGAAGGGCGTGGAATAGTGAAACATCAATATCTGACAAAATAAAAAAAATATTTACATAGTGAATATCTTTGTCACTCCGAACGTCTTTAAGAAAAAAAAAATCATGCTATTCTATTTGATTGGGCTAAACCTCTATGCCTTTAATGTCTCCGCCACCTCCCCAAATACATCCTGCATTATTCTTAGTTGTTTTCCTTCATGTAGAATGAACCTACAAGGAAAGAAAGGGTTTATTTTAATTCCGATATTTTGGTCCCATTGACTTGCATTGGGATCGGGTATCGGTATCGGCGATATCCGATATTTTTTGAATATCGGCCGATCCAATCCGATACCGATACTTTCCGATATCGGAAGGTATCGCTTAACACTACTCACAAGCGTAAATGTACCAAGAGAAGCCTCACAGGGAAGAAGAATCGATTTTAGTGTGTGTTAATGAGCTCATTGCAGTTAAAAAATGATTTTCATGAAACATTTGTAATAAAAAATAAATTTTATGAGTCTATTTTCATTTATTTTGAGGTATTGTCTTATTTAACATAGCTACTTAAATTGTCAGAAAACATGATGTCTTTTGACAAAACAGAGCTCATTTTCGGATTCAGCGCACTTAAAAACAAAGATTACATGGAATAACCAAAACAGCTCTTGAATAATTTTTTTTTGCAGACCTGTGTTATTAACTAAAGATATCAAAATCTTGGCTAATCATCTTAACAAGGTGATAGCGACACTAATAAACCGGGAACAGTCCGGTTTTGTTCCCAATAGTTCTACAGCATGTAATCTTAGATGATTGTTTCTCAATATGCAGGTAAAGTCAGGCAATATGGGTCAGAGGGTTATGGTGTCTTTAGACGCCACTAAGGCTATTTTGTGGAATGGCAGTATTTGTGGGCGGTTAAGAAGGCTATGGGTTCTGACGAGAGATTTATAATTTGGGTGCAATTGTTATATGCTTCTCCAAGAGCCAGGATACGGGTAAATGGGCTCTTGTCAGGGGATTTCCCTTTGTAAAGGTGAACGCGGCAGGGGTGCCCCTTGTCTCCTCTCTTGTTTGCAATTGTTGAGCCCTTGGCGGCGACGATACTCAGGTATAGGGACATAAAGGGATTTCGATACGGAAACTATAAAGAAAAGATTGCCCTGTATGCGGACGATGTGCTACTGTTCTTGGAAGATGCGCAGTAGTCTTTGG
The DNA here is from genome assembly GCF_032444005.1 of Ranitomeya imitator. Classification (NCBI taxonomy): domain Eukaryota; kingdom Metazoa; phylum Chordata; class Amphibia; order Anura; family Dendrobatidae; genus Ranitomeya; species Ranitomeya imitator. The sequence goes on from NC_091291.1 coordinate 57,808,750, forward strand.
GGGCTGTTATAAACAGCATTAAAAAATTGGGGGCTCTTTCCGGATTATCTATTAATTGGGATAAGTCGGTGTTGTTGCCCATGGACACGGTGGCTCCACTGACACTAGACCCTGGGGTTTCCTTAAGGGTGGTACATGAGTTTAAATATCTGGGCATCATGGTTTGGGGCAAAATAGAGGACTTTGTGTGGCTCAACCTGACTCCTATGCTTGGGAAGTTCCAGCAGAAGATTGGGGCCTGGGATAAGCTATTTCTGTCGGTTGCAGGAAGAGTAAAATTGATCAAAATGATACTTATGCCTCTGCTCCTCTACATATTGCATAATGCTCCAGTGTGGCTGCCTCAGAGTAAATTTTATAGGATCAATACTCTATTTATGGACTTAATTTAGAAGGGTGGCCTGGCACGCATCAAATTGGAACATTTACTAAGGGCGAAGGATGAGGGTGGTCTGGCAGTCCCCAATCCATGGATTTACTATATAGCATCTCAATGCCAGCATATGGTAGGTTGGGGAGAAACGAACAGAGTGCTTAAGTGGGGATAATCATTGAACACGCGGTAGGGAAAGGCCCATTGTTAGCCTGTCTGGAAGCAGGCAGATTCCGAAATAACCCCAAACAATTCCCAACAATAGCTATGATGGGGAAAGTCTGGCAGAAAATTAAGTATTGGAGGGGAGTAATGGAATTTACGAGATTTACGCCAATTTGGTTTGGTCCTAGGTTGGCAGAGCTCATGAGATTGTGGGGGTTCGGTCAGTGGAGGCGCATTGGCATTTGGTTTGTGTCTCAGTTGCATGATGGGGATGTTATTAAAACATTCGAGACACTTAGGACAGAGTTTCCTTTGTCCCAGAAGATGTTCTTTCAGTATTTGCAGTGGAGACATGCCCTAAACTGTCAAAAGGAGGGGTCACGCGTGATTCTGCAGTCCGACAGCTTGTTGAATCTTATCAAGCCTCAGAGGAGTACGAGGGGGTTCATTACCTTGATGTACAGGGGTCTGATGGATACCTTTTTATTGAAACATCCATTAAAGGTACCTTCACACATAACGATATCATTAACGATATCGTTGCTTTTTGTGACGTAGCAACGATATAGTTAAGGAAATCGTTATGTGTGACAGCGACCAACGATAAGGCCCCTGCTGGGAGATCGTTGGTCGCTGAGGAAAGTCCAGAACTTTATTTCGTCGCTGGATCTACCGCTGACATCACTGGATCGGCGTTTGTGACGCTAAAGGAAAAATGGGTGGCGGACATGGGTCCTTTGTCAGAGTCACAGTGGGAGTCTATACTTCAATACATCCCCAGGGCATCCTTGAGTGAGGCTAAGAGGGTGTTGGAGTTATACCTGGTTTATAGGGTGTACAGGACCACGGCATGGATGAGGAAGGCAGGACTGAGAGGTGACTCTATATGCCCAATGTATGTTGAGGATGATGCAGATTTGATACATATGATGTGGTCGTGCGCTCGCCTCCAACCCTTTTGAGTGAAGGTGCTTAACTTGATTCAAGATGTGACAGTGGTAAATGTGGTGAGTAACCCGCAGACTTGTCTATGGATGATATTGCTACGGATGAATGTGTAAGGTTGATTATTGCAAGATTGTTGTATGCTGCGAGAAAGTTTAATGCTATTTACTGGTTGGATGAAAAACCGCCTGGGTAAAAGGAATTTATTATTAAAATTAATTATCTTTTCCTTATGGAAAGGAATATCTACATCAAGAGAGGTCAGAATACAAAATTTGAAAATGTGTGGGGCGGATGGATAGATTACCCAGGTGTGGCATCTGCTGAGTTATTGCAGAGTAGAATGGGGGTCGTTTAGTTGCTTCTGGAGGGACTTTTACATGTACTGTTGGACAATTTTCAAGAGGTGATGTTGTCAGTTGGTTGTATTGGATAATGGGCAAGGAACTGGGATGGAGGGTTGGTTATCGGTTAAGGGTCCTATTTTCGTAAAATGAAAATGTATTGATTGGTTTTGTATTAGTGGTACCTGTCTGGAAAATGAGTCAGACTGTGTTACTGCGTGTCATATGCTTGAATACAAAATTATTTGATTTAAAAAAAGAGGAGTGCACCGTCCGTAACTATAAACACATGCAGCGCCCCAGAGATCTGGTCGTTACAGTAACGTCGCTCTGCCACTAAGGGGAGTGATGGTACGTCTGACTGCACTAAGGCTGGTTTCACATTTGCGTTTTTTTGGGTGTGTTTTTTGCGGTAAAAAACGCAAAAAAACGCATGGTGAAAAAACGCGTGCAAACGCTGTGTTTTTTTGACGCATGCGTTTTTGCATGTGGTGAAAAAAACGCGGCGTTTTGACACGTTTACATGCGTTTGCGTTTTTTAAACGCATGCTGAGAAATGTGTGACAGCTGCCAATCATCAAAATAAAGTAAAAAACCCACTATAAACAGAAATAGTTAGGGTTAGGGTTAGGGATCATAACCCTAACCCTAAAGGGATCCTAACCCTAACCCTACCGCTAACCCTAACCCTAAGGGAACCTAACCCTAACCCTACCCCTAATCCTAACCCTAACCCTACCTCTAACCTCAGGGATCCTAACCCTACCCCTAACCCTACCCCTAACCCTAACCCTAAGGTATCCTAACCCTAACCCTACCCCTAACCCTTCCTCTAACCCTAAGGGATCCTAACCCTAACCCTACCCCTAACCCTACCCCTAACCCTAACCCTAAAGGGATTAGGGTTAGGGTTAGGGGTAGGGTTAGGATCCCTTAGGGTTAGGGGTAGGGTTAGGGGTAGGGGTAGGGGTAGGGTTAGGGGTAGGGTTAGGGTTAGGGTTAGGATCCCTTAGGGTTAGGGGTAGGGTTAGGGGTAGGGGTAGGGTTAGGGGTAGGGTTAGGGTTAGGATCCCTTAGGGTTAGGGGTAAGGTTAGGGTTAGGGGTAGAGTTAGGGGTAGGGTTAGGGTTAGGGGTAGGGTTAGGGTTAGGGTTAGGATCCCTTTATCACCTTTATGTTGGGGGGTGGCATATCAGTATGTTTTCTGGTTTTTTAATAGAAAAACCATGCGTTTTTAACGCAAAAAAAACGCATGCACAAAAAAACGCATGCGTCCCCATTGACTCCAATGTATTTTTTGACCCCAAAAAAACGCATGAAAATGCATGCGTTTTTTTTGGTCCAAAAAACGCCTCTCAAAAATACTACAAGTTGCATTTCTGAAAATGAACGCATGCAGTAAAAAAACACATGCGTTTCAAAATGCGACCAAACGCGTACAAACAAAACGCATGCGTTTTCAATGTTAAAAATAGGGGAAAAAAACATGCGTTTTTTTTTTAAAAAACGCTGCAGACAAAATCGCAAGTGTGAAACCACCCTAAAGGAGTTTTTTGACCAGGTATCACCAGTACACATTACTCTTCACACTCCGGCCACTAGGGGGAGTAAAAGGCTTATTTATTGGGCCACTCCTCACATTGGTTAAACTAGGGGTTGGACAGGAAGTTAGACAGAACGAAGCCTGGGAGAGTTCCAGGGAGGACCTGTCAGAACTGGGAAATCTGGCAGGTACCTAGCAAACAGAACAGAACGTTACGGAACCGCGCCCGCACTACCTTGCGGCGGTATCCTAAGAAAGAGACACGAAGCGAAGGATATTGTGGAAAATTGAGAAACGAGATCAGCACAAAGGAGATCCAGTAGGAGTCGTGCCCCGAGAACGGCAACATTCTACTGAGGCGCATAGCGGTGGCCGGAGCACCGAGGAAGTAACAGTCTCCACGCATTACTTCAACAGCTAGTGTGTTGGCTGTCTACCATGCAACACCTAAGAATGACATAGGAGGCAATCGTGGGAGAGGGGCGACACTAGGGTTCCAGAATAACTCCAGGCCTACCTGTCATAAAGGTGCGTCCTAGCCATAATATACTTGGGGGACGGAGAAGAGAAAGATCTAGAGAGAACGAGAACAGAAGTTGTGAGGACTATCCTGAATGCTCAGCAGGGAAGCACTACAACACACAGGTGCTAGTGGATAGAGACTGATTTCCACCTGCAAAGGGAACTCCGGATGTGCCTTCGGACCGGCCGCTCTCACACAGCCCCGTTGACAGTGCCCTGGATTGAGGATCCTGAAACCTTCAGTAAAAGGTAAAGAAACTGAACCCTGTGTCCTCGTTATTCCTCGCACTACGCACCATCACCCCCTTATTGGACGCCCCTTAGCAGGGTCACGGACCGGGCCCAGCCACCGTGACATCCCCAGAACTGAGCCAGCAGAGGACCGGTACCGAGTAACCCGAGGCCCTGCATCTGGGGGCGATCCAACTTGGCGTCACGAACAGGATCTACTTAAGCCTGAGGAATCAGGTCATGTGTGCCTTGGAACTGTGACTTATTGCAAAGACTGTGTATTGCTATTTCCCGCCAAAAATCCGCCATTGCCGCGCCGTGTGGAGCGCGAAGGGAGGAGCCATAGCTTCGTGGGTGGAGCCAGCTGGAAAAGCGCGTGGAGCGGAAGACGCGGTGAAGTGCCGACCCCGGAAGGAGAACCCCGACCCCGACAGATTAGCATGGGAGGAGGAACGGCCATGTCGGATTCCGGAGGAGCGGAGGCGGCGGCCACAGCTGCAGACTCGGGAGCACTTCTGGATTCCGCGGTAAGCGCAGCCCCAAACCCGGTATCACCTCTAGAGGCCGCGGGGCTTATCGCTCCCACCAACCTGCCGGATACTGCCGCCGCTACAGCAGCCATAATGCCCTTCTCTATGCCGTACCTACCAGGGGCCGCCTGGCTCCCGCGATACTTTGGAGAAGCTCATACGTTAACTGAATTTAAAGAAGGGATTTGTAGCCTGCTCGAGTTTTATCCCTTGACGGAGCCTCAGAAGGTTCATATGATAATCGGCCAACTCTTTGGAGTGGCATTGAGGGAAGTAAAGTCCTGGCCCGCTGTGGACAAGAAAACTGCGCAACAAGTATTTGCCAAGCTTAGGCTACGTTCACACTAGCGTTCGGCTAGTGTGCGTCGCGCTAGCGTCTGGCGACGCAGCGGCGACGCACGCGTCATGCGCCCCTATGTTTAACATGGGGGACGCATGCGTTTTTGCTTGTTGCGTTTTCCGACACGTGCGTCATTTTTGACGCTAGCGTCGGACCAAGAAAACGCAACAAGTTGCATTTTTCTTGCGTCCGATTTTCGTCAAAAAACGACGCGCGCGTCGAAAAACGTAGCGTTTTTGCGTGCGTTTGCATGCGTTTTTCGGTGCGTTGTGAGTCGCGTCGCCGACGCAGCGGCGCACAACGCTAGTGTGAACATAGCCATAAAGCCACCTTTGACACCCGCACCGCTACTGAAATTAAATTGACGTTCTATGGGTGCAAGCAGCGGCCGCAGGATACTGTAGCTTATGGGACTATGCCCTTAATCTGCAGGAGGCACTGCGGGCCATCAAGCAAAGTGACCCAAACAGCATGCAAGATGAGGATAAACTCCTGAAAGAGCGGTTAGTTGAAGGGCTCCTGTTCAGTAACCAAAGGGCCCAGCTACACTTCCTGGCCATGCAGAATCCAGATCTGACTTTCGCGCAATTCAAAGATAAAGCTATCCAGGCGCTACCGAAGCGGCAGCCCAGCCGTGCCACACTTCTCAGGCGGCAAGCCCTCACATACCACCAGGAGGTGGCGCCGAACGCACCTGTCTCCGCCGAGGCCGATGCCTACATCCTGGAAGATGACTCCCGTGCAGGACTGCGCCTCCAGGTACACGAACTGACCAGGAGCGTCGCTGCCCTAGCCCGGACCGTCCAGTCCCTACAGGAGGCCCCCAAGGAGAAGATCCAGCTGGCTTCCAGCCCGGAGGATGTCCCCTGGCAACGACCAAGGAGGGTTCCACCGACCAGAGGCAGAGACGATGATCATTTTCATCAGGATGGAAGACCTATCTGCCGCCGCTGCCACCAGGTGGGCCATCTTGCAAGGTACTGTCAGTTAAACGAGCGACCCCTGGGGCCAAGGGCCAACCCCCAGGAGTAGAATGCCCAGGCCTGCAAAATTGGAGAGCCAAATACGTCGGGGGGCATCCTGTTCTCCCCATCGTGATCGACGGTATCCCCATGAATGCTTTGCTGGACACCGGTTCCCAGGTGACAACTATGCCCTATATTCTTTATAGGCGTTATTGGGAGGACACTGACATTACCCGTGCCCCTGATGATGATTTCACCATAATAGCTAGCAATGGTCAGCCACTGCCGCAAGTGGGATATAAAGAGGTCACTATTAAGGTGGGGCGGGTAGAATTGGAGGCCCAAGGAATTGTCATTGTTGATATTGACCGACGTGAACGTTACCCCATGATGACCATCGGTACTAATGTCATAGAAAATTGTCTTGCAGAAGTTATTGTCTTGTTGCAGCAAGTAGCAGAGACAGCTGGTCACAGTGTGCAGCGTGCTTTGCAGAAAGAAATCAGAGCCCTAATGCGGAGACAGCAAGTGGAGCTGACTGGTGGTGAAATTGGCCGGGTCAAAGTGAGTGATTCGAATCCCATTGCAATACCCCCCAGCAGTGAAATGTTAATATGGTGTCGGGGAGCCATAGGCCTCGGGGGTAAGGACTATCAGGCTCTGGCAGAACCTGTGTATTCAGAAAATAGGCCTACCCTCCTGACAGCCAGAGGGGTGGTTGACGTCCGCAAGGGGAGGGTGCCGGTGCGTGTTCTTAACTGCGGGGAGGAGGAAGTCCACCTAACCAAATATGTCACACTTGCCAAGCTGTTTACTGTTAATAATAGTGTGATACACGAACCCGGGCCCTTGGCTCCGTCCAAGTCGGCTGACGACAACGGCTCTGCAGAGCAATCAAAAGATTGGTGTCAGGAATTACATGTGGTCACTGATGCTACTCCATCTCACCAGATACAGGGGGCCTACAGGATGGTTCACGAGTATGAGCGGGTATTCAGCAAACACCCCCTTGATTTCGGGCGGGTAAAAGGGATTCAACATCACATCCCCACTGGAGATCACCCACCCGTAAAAGAAAGATACCGTCCTGTACCACCAGCTCATTATCAGTGTGCCAAGGACATGTTACGAGAGATGAAGGAGGCTGGGGTAGTGAGAGACAGCTGTAGCCCCTGGGCAGCTCCGTTAGTCCTCGTTAGGAAGAAAGATGGCACCATGAGGATGTGTGTGGATTATAGGCAATTAAACCGCATTACACATAAGGACGCATACCCCCTGCCTAGGATAGAGGAGTCTTTGGTTGCGTTAAAATCTGCTAATTACTTCTCTACTTTAGATCTCACCAGTTGGCATTGGCAGGTTCCCGTGGCAGAGGCAGACAAAGAAAAGACAGCCTTCACGACGCCGATGGGTCTCTGCGAGTTCAACTACATGCCCTTCGGATTGAGTAACGCCCCGGGGACGTTCCAGAGGATGATGGAGTGCTGTTTGGGACACAAAAACTTTGAGACCGTGCTGCTGTATGTGAACGATGTCATTGTCTTCTCTAAGACCTATGAAGACCATCTGAAGCACCTGGCCGAGGTATTTGAAGCGCTGTCCAACTTTGGCTTAAAGGTGAAACCGTCCAAATGCCATCTGCTCAAACCCAAGGTACAGTACCTGGGCAATGTGGTGAGTGCTGAAGGAGTGGCCCCAGAACCCGACAAGGTCACGGTGATCAAGGACTGGCCGCAGCCCAGTAACCTTCATGAGGTCCGGCAGTTCCTCGGGTTGGTGGGTTACTACCGGAGGTTTATCAAGGACTTCACCAAGAAGGCCGTGCCGTTACAAGACCTGTTGGTGGGCCAGCCCAAGAAACCCAATGGTAAGAATGCCCTGTTGAATTGGAACGACGGACTGGAAGGATCATTCACTTGCTTGAAATCGGCACTGACGGGAGAGGAAGTACTAGCCTACCCGGAATACGACCAACCATTTGTATTGTATATGGACGCCAGCAACGTGGGGCTGGGAGCGGTGTTGTCTCAGGTCCAGAAGGTCAAGGAACGAGTAATCGCTTATGCCAGCAGGAAGCTTCGCTCCACTGAAAGGAACCCAGACAACTACAGTTCCTTCAAGCTGGAGTTCCTCGCCGTCATTTGGGCCATGACGGAGAGGTTCAAGCACTACCTGGCCTCCTCGAAATTCACCGTCTTCACGGATAATAATCCACTTACGCACTTGGACACAGTGAAGCTCGGCGCCTTGGAGCAGCGGTGGATGGCCCGATTGTCCAATTATGATTTTACCATCAAGTACCGGGCGGGGTACAAGAATGCAAATGCTGATGCATTGTCCCAAATGCCTCACCTACCCGAAACGGAGGAAGACCCAGAAGCATTTGAAGAAGTGGAGCTGCCCGCTTTCCATTGTCCCAAGGCAACTCAGTGTTCCCATCAGGTGGAGAACAGGCGCAGAAACAAACGTTGAATCCCCTGCCCCACCACGGGTGGACAGAGAACCAGGATGGTGACCCTGCGGTCCGTCGGGTGAAGGAGCTCCTGACGCAGGCAGGTTTGCATCCTGGCCCCGGATGATCCACCGGAGACATTACAGTTGTGGAAGGAGAGGGGCAAACTGTTTCTTCACGATGGCAAGCTGTGCCGAAGGAACATCGACCCTCGCACGTATGAATTAGTGTGGCAGATTGTGGTCCCCAGACAAGATGTGCCCATGGTCCTTTGAGCATACCACGATGGGGCAGGACTCTTCGGATGGAGGAAGCTGGAGGGGCTACTCCGTGGGAGGTTCTACTGGGTCGGCATGAGGAAGGTCATCGAGAAGTGGTGTTGAGAGTGTGGCCCCTGCAGCTTACGCCGGAAGGATCGGGACAGCCAACGGGCTCCCTTGCAGCCCATCATCACCAAACGGCCACTCGAGTTGGTCGCGCTGGATCACGTAAAGCTAACACCTAGCCGGTCAGGGTATATCTACGCTCTCACCATTGTGGACCACTATTCCAGATTCCTGGTGGTCGTACCAGTCAAAGATCTGACGGCTAGGACGGCTGCCAAAACCTTCCAGCAGTACTTCTGTCGACCCCATGGGTACCCAGAGAAGGTGTTGACTGATCAAGGGCCGGCATTTGAGGCGTAGGTGTTCCAGGAGTTCTGCAATTTGTACGGGTGTAAGAAGATCAGAACCACACCATACCATCCACAGACTAACGGGATGTGTGAGAAGATGAACCAAGTGGTGATCGACTTACTGAAAACCTTACCTGTAGAGGAGCGGAACTTGTGGCCTACAAAGTTATCAGATTTGGTAGACATGTACAACCACATCCCAGTGAATTCCACCAACTGCACCCCAGCGTACCTGATAAGAGGAAGGTCTAGCAAGTTACCTGTCGATCTGGACATGGGGGTTCTGACCCCCGAAGATATATCACCAGATGCGGATTGGGATACCGAGAGGCAGCAGAGGTACCGCAAAGTACAGGAATGTGTGGAAAAGAGTCTCGCTCAGGCCAGACAGAAGCAAGAGAGGGACTACAACCAGCATGCTCCTGCGGCTCCATTGGCACCTGGTGAGCAAGTACTCAAAAGAAAGAGGAGACTACACAAGCTTGATGATCAATGGGAAGCGGAACCGTATACCATTCTCCCCTCTGACTTCGACAATACAAAGGTCTGTCTCATCAGTAAAGACGGAGGAGAGACCTCAGCGGCCATATCCAGAGACCACCTGAAAATATGCCCTGATAAGCTGAAAGATGGGGAAATAGATCCCAGGACTTCTCCGCCCGTGGAAGAAGAGAAGATGATACACAATGTTCTTGGCGATTTTCCCCAGTCCTGGACTCAAATAAATCAGGCCATTTTGGTACCTGTCCTAACGTTCCATCAACCGAGACCGCCAGAACTAAATGTGGTGCCAGGGCAGCTGGACCCGCCAGAGCAGCCAAACCCCCCAGAAGATGCGATGCCAACGGTCGAACCAGCGGGTCCTCCCTCTGTCATCGGTGAATCTGCCATGCCCACCACTAATAGTGGTAGCACTGAGGACTCCAGTATGCCAGTGCTGCCCAGACTCACTAGAAGTGTAGCTAGAAGACAGTGCACTACACTAGCGATAGCAAGCGTAGCAGGTTCTGTCAGGCCAGTAGCAGCCCCTGCGCCGCGGAGGTCCACGCGTAGCACCAAGAATCAGACTCCACTTCGTTATAGACCTTGGCGATATTAACGATAGTTGTTATACTTATTTGGTTTAAAATGCTTGTGTAAATATCTGTGTTATAGGTTAAAAATGGACAATGGCGTGATGGACAGTGAATCACTCCAAAACTTTCACAGGGGCCCCTTTGTTTACCCGGGGTCCCTGCTATTCTATGGTTGCACCTACAGAACTGGGAGTCATGGAATGTGCATGACCAATCTTTTGCAACGTTCAAGCGTCCTTACCTTCCATAACGGAAAGCACTGTTATATTTATTTGTTAGAGTATATATAAGAATTTTTGTGTGTTTTCTATTAACATGTATTGTTGTTCTTCTTTTCCCAGTCCGGGAGTACTGGATTTAACCGGGGGGAGTGCAGCGCCCCAGAGATCTGGTCGTTGCAGTAACGTCGCTCTGCCACTAAGGGGAGTGATGGTACGTCTGACAAAGGAGTTCTTTGACCAGGTATCACCTGTACACATTACACTTCACACTCCGGCCACTAGGGGGAGTAAAAGGCTTATTTATTGGGCCACTCCTCACATTGGTAAAACTAGGGGATGGACAGGAAGTTAGACAGAACGAAGCCTGGGAGAGCTCCAGGGAGGACCTGTCAGAACTGGGAAATCTGGCAGGTACCTAGCAAACAGAACGGAACAGAACGTTATGGAACCGCGCCTGCACTACCTTGCGGCGGTATCCTAAAAAAGAGACACGAAGCGAAGGATATTGTGGAACATTGAGAAACGAGATCAGCACAAAGGAGATCCAGTAGGAGTAGTGCCCCGAGAATGGCAACATTCTACTGAGGCGCACAGCGGTGGCCGGAGCACCGAGGAAGTAACAGTCTCCACACATTACTTCAAATAGCGGCAGGACAGTTAATTACAGGTTGGCTGTCTACCATACAACACCTAAAAAGGACATAGGAGGCAATCGTGGGAGAGGGGCGATGCTAGGGTTCCAGAATAACTCCAGGCCTACCTGTCATAAAGGTGCATCCTAGCCATAATATACTTGGGGGACGGAGAAGAGAAAGATCTAGAGAGAACGAGAACAGAAGTTGTGAGGACTATCCTGAATGCTCAGCAGGGAAGCACTACAACACACAGGCGCTAGTGGGTAGAGACTGATTTCCACCTGCAAAGGGAACTCCGGATGTGCCTTCGGACCGGCCGGTCTCAGACAGCTCCGTTGACAGTGCCCTGGATTGAGGATCCTGAAACCTTCAGTAAAAGGTAAAGAAACTGAACCCTGTGTCCTCGTTATTCCTCGCACTACGCACCATCACCCCCTTATTGGACGCCCCTTAGCAGGATCACGGACTGGGCCCAGCCACCGTGACATCCCCAGAACTGAGCCAGCAGAGGACCGGTACCGAGTAACCCGCAGCCCTGCGTCTGGGGGCGATCCACACACCCGTGTCACAAGCTTCTTCATCTTCACCCACACATATTACCAATAATATCCAAAGTTGAAAATTATTTGTTCTAGTGTAACAAACACTGTTAAAGGAATGGCACTAAGGGTAGATAACCACGACGCTGGGAAACACTAGATTTCCTCTTTACAAGATATGGACGATGATGCTATTGATGACGACTTTGAAATTAATTTACCACATCCACACCAAGAAGATGAAGATCACAGCTGCAAAAAATTTGCAAAAAAAGGCTGTGAATGTCTGGAAAATCATTTTCTCTTGGGCAAACTTTCGATCTTAATAAAGTGATACCGAATGATGCATACACAGCTCTCATGTCTATTTAGCCTGACATGGTTGAAACATGATATATTCTGTTTTGTCCATGTCCACTTTTTGAAAGCGAGCTTAAAAGAAGGATAAAATAGAGGCAAGACGTTTGATTTGGGTCAGTAAGGAGGTAATCTCAGGTACAGATAGGTAGATCTGCATGCCATCGGCATACTGATGATATTGCAAACCGTGCCATTTCATCAGCTGTTCCAGGCCGAAGGTGTAGATGGAGAAGAGTAGGGGTCCTAAAACTGAGCCTTGGGGAACATCGAAAGACCATGGCCGAGGTGAGGAGGTGTTGTGGGAGAGGGAGACACTGAATGTCCCGGTAACATCCTGGTTGTTTTTTAAAGACTCTGCCGACAACCCCCAGAAGGCCATTTGCACCAACAGCCATGCCCGCATAAGCAGGGGTAACAAACCTCCCATCCTAACCACCACAAGCATGATCAGGCACATGGCAGCAAAGCACCAGACTTTGTTGGTTGAACACTAGGCTACATGAACTGCTTCTTTCAATGTTGCAAGCAAATCCACTGCCCATGGTGCAGGCAAAGATGCCTCATGCCCTGCATCTGCAGTTGCACACAAACACAACTAGCACCATCAATAAGCACATCCACATCCTTGTCCTAGTGCAGCGTTCAGTTGTCCATACCCAATTCTTTGGGCCTTTTTCCTGAAGCCCCGGGAAGCATAGCACTTCATCTGCGCACGCACAGCCTCAGGAATATGGCCGCTGCCACCGATAAAGCCATCATTCACCCGGCTCTGCTGCTTACCTTGGATACCGGGCCACTGCATCACCTCACCTTTGGAAGGGACCCTGCTCACACCATACCGCTCATTGCGCCTCATCATCCCTGCACCTCTTCCGCCACCACAGCACTGCTGCAACCCCCCATGGACACCAGGCCATGGCATCACCCACCTAAACAGGAAGGGACCCTGCTCAGGTGCACGCCATATTGCCCACCGCAACACCGCACCTCTGCCAACACCATGCCTCCTGTGACTCTGCTCTGCCACCACCAGCCCACAGGTAAGATATTGTAAATTCGGACAGTAAGACGGACCCCCATCTTTTAAAAAAAATTTCACCCCAAATTTGGGGTGCGTCTTATGGTCCAGTGCATCTTATAGTCCGAAAAATACGGTAAACTAAAAAAAACATCCTGCTCATGACAACTTACTATCTACAATGAGGTGGTGGAAATAAAAACTACAGGGGAATGTATTTACAAGGATGTATTTATAATGATATTACTGAGGTTTGTCGAAAGTTGTCGAGGCCTGAGGACAAGGAGGAGGAGGAGGAGAGCATGGTCAGTTGTCCTCTTGGTGATGACACGGAAGTATCGACTATTAGCAGTCTTGCATGCATGCCTGAGTTTCTGCTGCCTTTCCCATCACCCTCACGTTCCCAAAATTTTGGGTGACATGGAATACTGATTAGTGAGACTTCCAGACCCATGCTACTTTATTTCTCTTATTCCAGAGGCAGATAGGTGTAGTACAATGTTGGAGGACAATAGGCTCTTCTTGCTAAATTATTAAAACAATTCCCATCTGAAAACGCTGGCAGAAGAGGTCACAGTTCGTTGGCCAAGCAAGTAGTACAGGTGAGAGAGACACAACTCCAATCCAGCAGAGGCAGTGGAACACTGACAAAGTTCGGGGAGAGTTTTCTCACACCCTCCTGTCGCCCTGGCCCTGAGGCATGGAGGACTCTCACAAGGAGTGCTTTGTTTTGGAAAATAATAAGGGAGTACCTTGCTGACCGTACCAATGTTCTCTGTCATTCCTCTGTGCCCTTTAATTATTGTTTTGCAAAGCTGAACACGGAACATTAACTGTCTCTCTACTGCGAACGTGCACTGTACTCACGGTCATGGAGAGCACGGTGCCTCACTTTCTGGCGGTCACTGTGAACATGGCTCCTCACTTTCTGGCAGTATTTTTTTTGGCGGGAGCACACGCCTTCATAATACAGAGACAGAGTACAACATTGCAAAAGCGTTCACACTCTGCTCCTCAGACTTTCTATGTGCGCAGTGACTGCCTCTAGGCAGAAGATGATGATGGTGGTAGTTGGAGTTGGAGCATTTAACGCAGTCATGAAGCAGCCATGACAACTTGTAAGAGAAGTATTTTTAACGATATACCACATTGTTCGATATGTGACCTGTATTTTTTATTCTTTAAAACTAAAATAGTGTACCGAACTAGGGTAACAGACATCAAATGAAGCTGAGTGCAGGCCTGAATTTCCACATTTTGTAGGCCACAAATACATCAGATGTCTGACAGCGATTACACACTGGCAAATATGTGGCTTTTTTGTAATTTTGGAAGCTAAATCGTGCTGTAAAGAAATCGTGTCTCAGACAGCAAAAAAAAGGGTACACCGGCCTAAAATGCCCAAACTTGGAGCACACAGATTTATGAGGGCTGTCACGGGAATACCACACTGGCAAATATGTGGCTTTTTTTATTTTGGAAGCTAAATAGTGCGGCATAGAATTAGAGTATCAGACAGCAAAATAAGGGGTACACCGGCCTACAATGAGCTAACTTGGAGCACGCAGATATATTAAGGCTATCAAGGAAATACCACACTGGCAAATGCAACGCCCCAGAGTCCTGGTCGTTGCAGTAATGTCATTCTTCCACCAGGGGGAGCGATGTTACGTCTGATGGCACCAAAGGAGTTCACCCTGCCAGGTATCACAGCCCCACACACACTTCACACGCCGGACACCAGGGGAGCAAAAGGTTCTATCTATTTGGCCACTCCTCACACTAGGGTAAAACTGGGAGTTGGTTAGGACCTTAGAGGAGTTGAGTTCTGACTGGAGAGGGAAGGAGATAGTCGGCAGGAGAGGAGAGGAGCAGACTGGGCTTGGCCCAGGAAAGGGAAAGAAGGACACGGAGCTGCGCCTGCAACCCATGCGGCAGACTCCTAAGAAAAAACAAGAAAGGAAATGTGCCGTAGTGAGTGAGCACAGAAGTCGTAACAACAGGAGTAAAACACCAGTGGGAGACCAGCTAGAAGCAGGCTGCCTCCCACTGAGCGCAGATCCGGTAGCCGGAACACCGAGGGAGTAATAGACTCTACGCTTTACTTCAGAGACCAGCAGGACAGTTGATTCCAAGTTGGCTGTCCGACCTAAGAACCTAAGCAGACAAGGTTGCAACATGGAGGAGGGGCGATGCTAGGCTCCCTATAAAATAGCCTCAGGCCACCACCGTCATACGGGTTTGTCCTATCCATCTGGGGGACAGAGAGAAGAGTAGCAAGAGTGAGGACCTTATGGGAGCTAATGCACGTAGGGACCTACTACGTTACTGTGCGCAAGGGGAAGGCTACTGATTTCCACCTGGATAAGGGGACTCTGGAATTGCCATCAGACCGGCCGGACTCTGCCTACCCTGTCATCCGGCACCCTGGACTGTGGATGTTGAAGCCTTCAGTAAAGGTAAAGAGACTGCACCCATTGTGTCCTCGTTATTTACCGCGCCTTGCACCATCCACCATCATCATCTACACTTCTGGGAAGCCCTGGGGATATACTTCACCTGTGGGAAGGTATACCATCTAGCTGTGATTCCATCACCCCAGCGGACCCCTAAACAGCATCAGTCACCTTGACCAAACACCACAGGTGGCGTCACGAACACTACCATCATCTACAAACTATTTCGACTCTATTTAATTTGTGGCAACCCACTCATAGGGCCACGGTCCGTGTCGGGCCACCGTGACATCCCAGCTGAGGGAACTGAAGGACCCGGTACCGAGTACCTCATTGCCCTTACATGGGAAAGGGGGGCAATCATCCGCAAAATCATTTGGCCTTTTTTTATTTTGGAAGCTTAATAGTGCTGTATAGAATTAGAGTATCAGACAGCAAAAAAAGGTGTACATCGGCTTACAATGAGCAAACTTGGAGCGCGCAGATATATGAGGGCTGTCACGGAAATACCACACTGGCAAATATGTTTTTTTTATATGCAAAATAGTGCTGTATAGAATTAGAGTATCAGACAGCTAAAAAAGGGGTACACCGGCTTATAATGAGCAAACTTGGAGCACGCACATTTATCAGGGCTGAAATACCACACTGGCAAATATGTGGCCTTTTTTTTGTTTAATATGCAAAATAGTGCTGTATAGAATTTGGGTATCAGACAGCAAAAAAGAAGTACACAGGCCTCCAATGACCAAACTTGGAGCACGCAATTATATGATGGCTGTAACGACATACCACAAAAGCAAATATGTGGCCTTTTTTTTAATTTGTAAGCTAAATAGTGCTGTATAGAATTAGAGTCTCAGACAGCAAAAAAAGGGGTACACCGGCCTACAATGATGAACAAACTTGGAGCGCGCAGATATATTAGGGCTGTCACAGAAATACCACACTGGCAAATATGTGTTATTTTTTTTGTTTAATATGCAAAAGAGTGCTGCAAAAAAAGAAGTACACCAGCCTAAAATGACCAAACTTGGACCATGCAGATATACGACGGCTGTAACGGAAATACCACACTGGCAAATATGTGGCCTTTTTTATATGCTAAATAGTGCTGTATAGAATTACAGTATCAGACAGCCAAAAAAGAGGCACACCAGCCTACAATGCCCAAACTTGGAGCACACAGATATATGAGGGCTGTCACGGAATTACCGCACTGGCAAATATGTGGCCTTTTTGCAATTTTGGAAGTTAAATAGTGCTGTATAGAATTAGAGTCTCAGACAGCAAAAAAAGGGGTCCACCGACCTACAATGCACAAAGTTGGAGCACACAGATATATGAGGCCATTTTAGGTGAATTTAAAAACACAAAAAAATGGCACAAGGCTAGCACGCACAACTATGCTACGTATGCCTGAAAAAACATGATTTCTCAATAGGCCTCAGTCTGACAGAACAGACTGTATAATTTTGTTTTTTGGAGGTAAATTTTTGGAAAAAAAAAAATCAAACTAGGTATATAGTAAGGAAGCTGCAGCAGCAGAGAGTTATGGAGCTTTGGGAAAGATGCAGTGGGAGCAATGGATGCACATACAGTGCCTGCATTCCTTGCACTGATGTGGATATGCTGTGCCCTGCCTACTTAGCGCTGCAATATCAGGTCCCACAAATTAGCCCTAAAAAGGACTGTTGGTTTCTCAGGAGTTGTGGATAATAATAATAATAATTCTCGATTTTTCAAAAGCGTTTGATACCGTGCCGCACAAGAGGTTGGTACACAAAATGAGAATGCTTGGTCTGGGGGAAAATGTGTGTAAATGGGTTAGTAACTGGCTTAGTGATAGAAAGCAGAGGGTGGTTATAAATGGTATAGTCTCTAACTGGGTCGCTGTGACCAGTGGGGTACCGCAGGGGTCAGTATTGGGACCTGTTCTCTTCAACATATTCATTAATGATCTGGTAGAAGGTTTACACAGTAAAATATCGATATTTGCAGATGATACAAAACTATGTAAAGCAGTTAATACAAGAGAAGATAGTATTCTGCTACAGATGGATCTGGATAAGTTGGAAACTTGGGCTGAAAGGTGGCAGATGAGGTTTAACAATGATAAATGTAAGGTTATACACATGGGAAGAAGGAATCAATATCACCATTACACACTGAATGGGAAACCACTGGGTAAATCTGACAGGGAGAAGGACTTGGGGATCCTAGTTAATAATAAACTTACCTGGAGCAGCCAGTGCCAGGCAGCAGCTGCCAAGGCAAACAGGATCATGGGGTGCATTAAAAGAGGTCTGGATACACATGATGAGAGCATTATACTGCCTCTGTACAAATCCCTAGTTAGACCGCACATGGAGTACTGTGTCCAGTTTTGGGCACCGGTGCTCAGGAAGGATATAATGGAACTAGAGAGAGTACAAAGGAGGGCAACAAAATTAATAAAGGGGATGGGAGAACTACAATACCCAGATAGATTAGCGAAATTAGGATTATTTAGTCTAGAAAAAAGACGACTGAAGGGCGATCTAATAACCATGTATAAGTATATAAGGGGACAATACAAATATCTCGCTGAGGATCTGTTTATACCAAGGAAGGTGACGGGCACAAGGGGGCATTCTTTGCGTCTGGAGGAGAGAAGGTTTTTCCACCAACATAGAAGAGGATTCTTTACTGTTAGGGCAGTGAGAATCTGGAATTGCTTGCCTGAGGAGGTGGTGATGGCGAACTCAGTCGAGGGGTTCAAGAGAGGCCTGGATGTCTTCCTGGAGCAGAACAATATTGTATCATACAATTAGGTTCTTTAGAAGGACGTAGATCTGGGGATTTATTATGATGGAATATAGGCTGAACTGGATGGACAAATGTCTTTTTTCGGCCTTACTAACTATGTTACTATGTTACTATGTTAATAATAATAATAATCTTTATTTTTATATAGTGCTAACATATTCTGCAGCGCTTTACAGTTTTGCACACATTATCATCACTGTCCCTGATGGGGCTCACAATCTAGAATCCCTATCAGTATGTCTTTGGAAGGTGGGAGGAAACCGGAGTGCCCGGAGGAAACCCACGCAAACACGGAGAGAACATACAAACTCTTTGCAGATGTTGTCCTGGGTGGGATTAGAACCCAGGACCCCAGCGCTGTAAGGCTGCAGTGCTAACCACTGCGTCACCGTGCTGCCCATGTAAGAGTTGCAGACCTACAATACCTCTAAAAACCACGATTCTGACACAATTTTGGCACCAGCTCTCCCTACTCTCGCTGAACCAGGAACAGAATGCGGTGAGCAGGGCAGTGCCAGGTCTCATATACTCGGGATGATGCTGTACAGCCAAGCCAATCACTGCATGACCACAACAAAGATGGCTGAGGCGTTTCATGGCCTGGCAAACAATACCTGCACCATGATTGTGGAGCGCCCCCAGACACAGGGCCACAAGTCACTCGGTACCGGTCCCTTCTCCTTCAGTTCTGCGGTTGTCACTGTGGCTGGACCCGGTAGTGACCCTGCTAAGGGGCGTCCAATGAAGGTGGTAGTACAGTCTGTCAGGGGTTCGTGACGCCACCTGTGGTGTTCGGTCAGGATGACCGACGCTGCTGTGGGGTCCGCTGGAGTGATGGAATGGCAGCTGGATGGTGTACCTTCCCACAGGTGAAGTATATCCCCCAGGGCTTCCCAGTAAGGTGGATGGTGATGGCAAGAGGTGCAGGCAATAACGAGGACACAAGGTTGCAGTCTCTTTACCTTTTTACTGAAGGCTTCAATATACTCAGTCGAGAGCACGTACAACCGGGCTATCAGAGACCGGCCGGTCCGATGGCACATCCAGAGTTTCCCTCGCAGATGGAAATCGTTGCCTACCAATAGCACCTGTGTGTTGTAGTCCTACCCTGCTGAGCATTCGGAATAGTCCTCACAACTGCTGCTCTCGTTCGTTCGTTCTCTACAGCTTTCTTTCTCTCTCTCGTTCTTTGGTTCCAGATGTTGCTAGTTTCTAACGTCCCCCAGGTATATTTTGGCTAGGACGCCACCCGTTTGACGGGAAGGCTTGGAGGTCTTCCAGGACCCTAGAGACGCCCCTCTCCCAATGTTACCCCCTATGTCTTTGTAGGTGTAGAAGGTAGACAGCCAGCCTATGATTAACTGTCCAGCGGAATTTGAAGTAAGGCCTGAAGTCAGTTACTCCTACGGTGATCAGGCCACCGACTACGCGCCTCAGTAAGATGTTGCCTTCCTCTCTCGGCACGACTCTTACTGGCTCTCCTTTGTGCTGATCTCGTTTACACTGTTCCAAAATATTCTTCCCTTCTTGTCTCTCTCTTAGGATACCGCCGCAAAGTGTGCAGGCGCGGTTCTGTTACGTTCTGTTCTGTTCGCTAGGCACCTGCCAGGTTCCCACGCCTGACAGGGACCCCCCTGTGTCTTCTCCCTGCAACACCCCCTGCCATGGGGTGTTGCCCGGTTCCAACCCAGCCAGCTTCTGACTAACTTCCTCCCCAGCCCCTAGTTTTACCAGTGTGAGGAGTGGCCCAATAAATAAAGCCTTTTTCTCCCCCTAGTGGCCGGAGTGTGAAGTGTAATGTGTTCTGGTGATGCCTGGTCAGGAGAACTCTTTAGTGCCATCAGACGTACCGCTACTCTCCTTAGTGGCAGAGTACCATACTGCAATGACCAGGTCTCTGGGGCGCTGCACTCCCCCCCGGTTAAATCCAGTACTCCTGAACTGGGAAAGAAGAACAACAATATAATACAGTGCAAGACATACAAAAATTTTTGAATGCTAAGAACAAGTAATTAGAAAAGGTGCTTCCCTTTATGGGAGGTAAGGACGCTTAAACATTGCAAACAATAACAAGATTAAATAGTTTTAAATAACGTTTAGATTATAAATAACCTTTAGTACCCAGCCAGGTATCCTACTTAAGTGCAAATTTTGAACAAATAACTAACTCTACTTTTAAGGGCGTGTTCGCTGAACCCACTAAAGACCTACTATAAAATGCTACATAACTCGTTTCTTTCTATTCTAACTTCCCCAATGCAGGACCGCCTAGCTCCTTGGCTGGGCCTACTGTCATTGTACCAACCATCTTTCTACGTTTCTCAAGAGGACCCTCTCTCTAACCCCTACGGGTTCACTTCCAGGCTTTCCTGTCCTCAATCTTTACCAACATTATTAACTATCTAAATTCTCCAACATTATTAACGTTTCAACCTCTATGAAAGTAATTGTCAAACATTCCCTTTAAGAGGGACCCAAGTCTCTGGTGCAGACTCTCTTTCAGCAGCAAGTTCGCAATCAGCAAGTCCTTCTGCATCAGGTCTTCGCAAAGTCTTCTTCGACTTATAAAACCAGTAGGGAGCACCTTTAAAAAGGTGCAAACTATTTACAAGGCAGTTCTGAATCATTCACCGTCCATGATCCGACAGTCTTTAAAACAATGATGAACGTTGGTTAACAGTAGAAAAGAAAACAATAGAAAACAATAGGGATCCCGGGTAAACGAAGGGATCCCTAGGAGTTAACCCTAGATGGGTTGAAGGTAGCAGCAGGAAACAACGAACTATGTACAAATCGGGTTTTCGAGGTTTATTTCTGAGGAGGTTGTGGTCTTACCTCACAGACCACACCTTTCCGTTGGGCACGGGTGGAATCCGCAGTTGCTCGCGGGGCCGGGCTCGCTTGGTGGTCCACCACAGGGACCCCTTCCTCTGGAGCTCCAGCTTCCACCTGTAGGGCCGCGCATAACTGGACACCTCTGGCCACCCAGTCGGCCTCTCTCCGCCACCGGGTATACGTCACCGCGTCGCCTGGCCTCAGTTCACGGGTCTCCTCCCTCGTCCCATAGCGGGGCTTCACTTCACTCCGGTCGACACGGACCTGCAGGGGTTCTCCGATCTCCTGGATAACCCCCCTCTCCTGCCTGGGGTTGTAGAAGACTACCACTCCCCAGTGCGATGGTGGGATCTTCTCCTCTCCGGTGAGGTCTATCACGTCTACAGGTCGTGGCTGTTTCCTCCAAGCCGCCACTAGACGTCGCTGGTGTTCCGTCACCGGCAGGATTCTTAAGTCCCGCTCCTGCGGGGCACAACTTCCTGGCCGGGTCCAAAGTCCTGGCGCAGCCGAAGTGGGCAGAGAAGGGGACACAGGGGACAAACGGATCTCCGTCGGATGGCCCAACCGGGAACTCACTCGGGCACGGGCTTCCAGGTAACGTGCCAGCCGCCGAGCCTCGGCGGCGGCCACCCAGCCATCAGGCATCCGCCCTCCAGGTTTTCCCTCAGGCGGCTTTGCAGCAGTCAAGTCCTGCAGCGGCGGTGACTCTGGGATCGCCGAGGGCGATACAGGCTTGTGCCTGGCCGGGTCGCCTCCATGCGGTGGCCTGGGAGTCGCCATCTTTGTCCCCTTCTTCAGATCTTCTTCTCGGGCTCTCTTTCGGGGGCGGCTCCGTCCCCACTGTCTCCACCCTCCGTAGAGGATGAGAAGGCGGATGGGCCCGCCCTCAAGATACAGCAATGCTTAGACTGGGCGGCCATTATCGTTTGCACTCTTCGGTTCTTCTACACCCACTTCCACGCCCTTCTTCTTCTCCTGCGCTCCTCGTGCGCGACAATGGCGGCAGTTTTGGCGGGCATCTTGCGTCAAAAGCAATGCACAGTCCTTGCAGTAAATCATAATTCCAACACGTCTCAATCACAGTTCCAAGGCACACATGACCCAATTCTTCAGGTTTAAGTACGATCCGGTTCGTGACGCCAAGTTGGAGCGCCCCCAGACACAGGGCCACAAGTCACTCGGTACCGGTCCCTTCTCCTTCGGTTCTGCGGTTGTCACGGTGGCTGGACCCGGTCGTGACCCTGCTAAGGGGCGTCCAATGAAGGTGGTAGTACAGTCTGTCAGGGGTTCGTGACGCCACCTGTGGTGTTCGGTCAGGATGACCGACGCTGCTGTGGGGTCCGCTGGGGTGATGGAATGGCAGCTGGATGGTGTACCTTCCCACAGGTGAAGTATATCCCCCAGGGCTTCCCAGTAAGGTGGATGGTGATGGCAAGAGGTGCAGGCAATAACGAGGACACAAGGTTGCAGTCTCTTTACCTTTTTACTGAAGGCTTCAATATACTCAGTCGAGAGCACGTACAACCGGGCTATCAGAGACCGGCCGGTCCGATGGCACATCCAGAGTTTCCCTCGCAGATGGAAATCGTTGCCTACCAATAGCACCTGTGTGTTGTAGTCCTACCCTGCTGAGCATTCGGAATAGTCCTCACAACTGCTGCTCTCGTTAGTTCGTTCTCTACAGCTTTCTTTCTCTCTCTCGTTCTTTGGTTCCAGATGTTGCTAGTTTCTAACGTCCCCCAGGTATATTTTGGCTAGGACGCCACCTGTTATGATCTGGTGATTAAGGAGCGACATGCGTCTAGCTCTGAGCAGGTGGCAACTATACTGACCGCAGTCCCTAAGCCCAACACAACACTAGAAGTAGCCGTGGAATGCTCCTAACTCTACCTAGGCATCTCGTCACAGCCTAAGAGCTAACTACCCCTAAATATAGAAGCAGGAAAACTATCTTGCCTCAGAGAAAATCCCCAAAGGATAGATTAGCCCCCCACAAATAATGACTGTGAGAGGAGAAGGAAATGACATACGCAGTATGAAACAAGATTTAGCACAGGAGGCCACTTCTAGCTAGATAGAAATAGTACAGAACAGAACGCTGTGTGGTCAGTAATAAAAACTAGAAAAAGTCCACCGCAGAGAAATGCAAAAATCTCCACACCTGACTAAAGGTGTGGAGGGCAAACTCTGCTGCCCAGAGCTTCCAGCTTAACTGAATAGATCCATACTGAAAAGCTGGACAAATGAACAAAAACAAAGAAAGTGCTGAACAACAAAGTCCACAACAAGAGAATCGCAAAAGGACAAGCAAGGACTTAGCTTTGATGAACTGGTCAGAGTGTAAGGAAAGTCCTAAGAGCAATGACTCCAGGCAGGAACAATTGACAACTGGCATTGAATGAGGGATAAGGCCAGACTAATATAGCCGAGCCAGAAAGACGATCAGTGAAAACAGATGCTGAAGCTAGATCCAAGAAGCAGCCATACCACTCAAAACCACAGGAGGGAGCCAAAGAGCAGAACTCACAAAAATGCTACTTACAACCACCGGAGGGAGCCCAAGAGCGGAATTCACAACAGCCACCCGTTTGATGGGAAGGCTTGGAGGTCTTCCGGGACCCTAGAGACGCCCCTCTCCCAATGTTGCCCCCTATGTCTTCGTAGGTGTAGAAGGTAGACAGCCAGCCTATGATTAACCCCTTCATGACCCAGCCTATTTTGACCTTAAAGACCTTTGCCGTTTTTTGCAATTCTGACCAGTGTCGCTTTATGAGGTAATAACTCAGGAACGCTTGAATGGATCCTAGCAGTACTGAGATTGTTTTTTCGTGACATATTGGGCTTCATGTTAGTGGTAAATTTAGGTCAATAAATTCTGTGTTTATTTGTGATAAAAACGGAAATTTGGCGAAAATTTTGAAAATTTTGCAATTTTCACATTTTGAATTTTTATTCTGTTAAACCAGAGAGGTATGTGACACAAATTTCCCACACATCTACTTTACATCAGCACAATTTTGGAAACAAAATTTTTTTTTGCTAGGAAGTTATAAGGGTTAAAATTTGACCAGCGATTTCTCATTTTTACAACGAAATTTACAAAACCATTTTTTTTTAGGGACCACCTCACATTTGAAGTCAGTTTGAGGGGTCTATATGGCTGAAAATACCCAAAAGTGACACCATTCTAAAAACTGCACTCCTCAAGGTGCACAAAACCACATTCCAGAAGTTTATTAACCCTTCAGGTGCTTCACAGCAGCAGAAGCAACATGGAAGGAAAAAATGAACATTTAACTTTTTAGTCACAAAAATGATTTTTCAGCAACAATTTTTGTATTTTCCCAAAGGTAAAAGGAGAAACTGAACAATGAAAGTTGTTGTACAATTTGTCCTGAGTACGCTGATACCTCATATGTGGGGGTAAACCACTGTTTGGGCGCACGGCAGGGCTTGGAAGGGAAGGAGCGCCATTTGACCTTTTGAATGAAAAATTGGCTGCACTCTTTAGCGGACACCATGTCAAGTTTGGAGAGCCCCCGTGTGCCTAAAAATTGGAGCTCCCCCACAAGTGACCCCATTTTGGAAACTAGACGCCCCAAGGAACTTATCTAGATGCATAGTGAGCCCTTTAAACCCCCAGGTGCTTCACAAATTGATCCGTAAAAATGAAAAAGTACTATTTTTTCACAAAAAAAATTTTTTAGCCTCAATTTTTTCATTTTCACATGGACAACAGGATAAAATGGATCCTAAAATTTGTTTGGCAATTTCTCCTGAGCACACCGATACCTCACATGTGGGGGTAAACCACTGTTTGGGCACATGGTAAGGCTCGGAAGGGAAGGAGCGCCATTTGACTTTTTGAATGAAAAATTATCTCCATCGTTAGCGGACACCATGTCGCGTTTGGAGAGACCCTGTGTGCTTAAACATTGGAGCTCCCCTACAAGTGACCCCATTTTGGAAACTGGACCCCCCAAGGAACTTATCTAGATGCCTAGTGAGCACATTAAACCCTCAGGTGCTTCACAAATTGATCTGTAAAAATGAAAAAGTACTTTTTTTTCACAAAAAATTTCTTTTCGCCTCAATTTTTGTCATTTTCACATGGGCAATAGGATAAAATGGATCCTAAAATTTGTTGAGCAATTTCTCCCGAGTACGCCGATACCTCATATGTGGGGGTAAACCACTGTTTGGGCACACGGCAGGGCTCGGAAGGGAAGGCGCGCCATTTGACTTTTTGAATGGAAAATTAGCTCCAATTGTTAGCGGACACCATGTCGCATTTGGAGAGCCCCTGTGTGCCTATGCAATGGAGCTCCCCCACAAGTGACCCCATTTTGGAAACTAGACCCCCCAAGGAACTTATCTAGATGCATACTGAGCACTTTAAACCCACAGGTGCTTCACAGAAGTTTATAATGCAAGGCCATGAAAATAAAAAATAATTTTTCTTTTCTCATAAATGATTTTTTAGCCTGGAATTTCCTATTTTGCCAATGGTAATAGGAGAAATTGGACCACAAATGTTGTTGTCCAGTTTGTCCTGAGTATGCAGATACCCCATATGTGGGGGTAAACCACTGTTTGGGCGCACGGCAGGGCTCAGAAGGGAAGTCACGCCATTTGGCTTTTTAAATGGAAAATTAGCTCCAATCATTAGCGGACACCATGTCGCGTTTGGAGAGCCCCTGTGTGCCTAAACATTGGAGATCCCCCACAAATGACCCCATTTTGGAAACTAGACCCCCAAAGGAACTAATCTAGATGTGTGGTGAGCACTTTGAACCCTCAAGTGCTTCACAGAAGTTTATAACGCAGAGCCATGAAAATAAAAAAAAAAATTATTTTCTCAAAAATGATTTTTTAGCCCGCAATTTTTTATTTTCCCAAGGGTAACAGGAGAAATTTGACCCCAAACGTTGTTGCCCAGTTTCTCCTGAGTACGCTGATACCCAATATGTGGGGGTAAACCACTGCTTAGGCACATGCTGGGGCTCGGAATTGAAGTAGTGACGTTTTGAAATGCAGACTTTGATGGAATGCTCTGCGGGCGTCACGTTGCGTTTGCAGAGCCCCTGATGTGGCTAAACAGTAGAAACCCCCCAAAGGTGACCCCATTTTGGAAACTAGACTCCCAAAGGAACTTATGTAGATATGTGGTGAGCACTTTCAACCCCCAAGTGCTTTACAGAAGTTTATAACGCAGAGCCGTGAAAATAATAAATACGTTTTCTTTCCTCAAAAATAATTTTTTAGCCCAGAATTTTTTATTTTCCCAAGGGTTACAGGAGAAATTGGACCCCAAAAGTTGTTGTCCAGTTTCTCCTGAGTACGCTGATACCCCATGTGTGGGGGTAAACCACTGTTTGGGCACACGTCGGGGCTCAGAAGGGAAGTAGTGACTTTTGAAATGCAGACTTTGATGGAATGGTCTGCGGACGTCATGTTGCATTTGCAGAGCCCCTGGTGTGCCTAAACAGCAGAAACCCCCCACAAGTGACCCCATTTTAGAAACTAGATCCCCCAAGGAACTTATCTAGATATGTGGTGAGCACTTTGAACCCCCAAGTGCTTCACAGACGTTTACAACGCAGAGCCGTGAAAATAAAAAATCATTTTTCTTTTCTCAAAAATGATGTTTTAGCAAGCAATTTTTTATTTTCTCAAGGGTAACAGGAGAAATTGGACCCCAGTAATTGTTGCGCAGTTTGTCCTGAGTATGCTGGTACCCCATATGTGGGGGTAAACCACTGTTTGGGCATACGTCGGGGCTCGGAAGTGAGGGAGCACCATTTGACTTTTTGAATACAAGATTGGCTGGAATCAATGGTGGCGCCATGTTGCGTTTGGAGACCCCCTGATGTGCCTAAACAGTGGAAACCCCTCAATTCTAACTCCAACACACCCCTAAACCTTATCCCAACTGTAGCCGTACCCCTAATCACAACCCTAACCCCAACACACCCCTAACCCTAACCACAACCCTAATTCTAGTCAACGTTGCGGATTCGTGTGTGATTTTTCAGCACCATTTTTGAAAAATCCACGGGTAAAAGGCACTGCGTTTTACCTGCGGATTTACCGCGGATTTCCAGTGTTTTTTGTCCGGATTTCACCTGCGGATTCCTATTGAGGAACAGGTGTAAAACGCTGCGGAATCCGCACAAAGAATTGACATGCTGCGGAAAATACAACGCAGCGTTCCCGCGCGGTATTTTCCGCACCATGGGCACAGCGGATTTGGCTTTCCGTATGTTTACATGGTACTGTAAACCTGATGGAACACTGCTGCGAATCCGCAGCCAAATCCGCACCGTGTGCACATGGCCTAATTCTAAAGGTATGTGCACACGCTGCGGAAAACGCTAGTTTCCCATGAGCTTACCGTTCAATGTAAACCTATGGGAAACAAAAATCGCTGTACACATGCTGCGGAAAAACTGCACGGAAACGCAGCGGTTTACATTCCGCAGCATGTCACTTCTTTCTGCGGATTCCGCAGCGGTTTTACAACTGCTCAAATAGAAAATCGCAGTTGTAAAACCGCATTGAAATGCGCAGAAAAAACATGGTAAATCCGCCATAAATCCGCAGCGGTTTAGCACTGCGGATTTATCAAATCCTCTGCGGAAAAATCCGCATAGGACCAGAATACGTGTGCACATCCCGAACCCTACCCCTACCCCTACCCCTAACCCTACCCCTAACCCTAGTTCTTACCCCAACCTTAGTGGAAAAAAAAAAAATATTTATTTTTTTTATTGTCCCTACCTATGGGGGTGACAAAGGGGGGGCGGGGGTCATTTACTTTTTTTTTATTTTGATCACTGAGATATAACCTATCTCAGTGATCAAAATTCACTCTGGAACGAATCTGCCGGCCGGCAGATTCGGCGGGCGCACTGCACATCCGCCCGCCATTTAGGAAGATGGCGGCGCCCAGGAAAGAAGACGGACGGACCCCGGGAGGCCAGGTAAGTATAAGGGGGGGAGATCAGGGCATGGGGGGGGCGTCGGAGCACGGGGGGTGGATCGGAGCATGGGGGGGTGGATCGGAACACGGGGGGGTGGATTGGAGCACGTAGTGGGGATCGCTGTGCAGGCGGGTGGATCGGAGCACGGGGGGGGGATTGCTGTGCGGGGGGGGATCGCTGTGCGGGGGGGATCGGAGTGCGGCGGGGTTTGATTGGAGCACTGGGGGTGTGATTGGAGCACGGGGGGAGCGGACAGGAGGACGGGGGAGCGGAGCACAGGACGGAGGGGAGCGGACCACAGATCGGGGGGCTGGGGGGGCGATCGGTGGGGTGGGGTGGGTGCACATTAGTGTTTCCAGCCATGGCTGATGATATTGCAGCATCGGCCATGGCTGGATTGTAATATTTCACCATTTTTTTAGGTGAAATATTACAAATCGCTCTGATTGGCAGTTTCACTTTCAACAGCCAATCAGAGCGATCGTAGCCATGGGGGGGTGAAGCCACCCCCCCTGGGCTAAACTACCACTCCCCCTGTCCCTGCAGATCGGGTGAAATGGGAGTTAACCCTTTCACCCGATCTGCAGGGACGCGATCTTTCCATGACGCATATGCTGCGTCATGGGTCGGAATGGCACCGACTTTCATGACGCAGCGTATGCGTCAAAGGTCGGGAAGGGGTTAACTGTCCAGCGGAATTTGAAGTAAGGCCTGAAGTCAGTTACTCCTACGGTGATCCGGCCACCGACTACGCGCCTCAGTAAGATGTTGCCTTCCTCTCTCGGCACGACTCTTACTGGCTCTCCCTTGTGCTGGTCTCGTTTACACTGTTCCACAATATTCTTCCCTTCTTGTCTCTCTCTTAGGATACCGCCGCAAGGTGTGCAGGCGCGGTTCCGTTACGTTCTGTTCTGTTTGCTAGGCACCTGCCAGGTTCCCACGCCTGACAGGGACCCCCCTGTGTCTTCTCCCTGCAACACCCCCTGCCACGGGATGTTGGCCGGTTCCAACCCAGTCAGCTTCTGACTAACTTCCTCCCCAGCCCCTAGTTTTACCAGTGTGAGGAGTGGCCCAATAAATAAAGCCTTTTTCTCCCCCTAGTGGCCGGAGTGTGAAGTGTAATGTGTTCTGGTGATACCTGGTCAGGAGAACTCTTTAGTGCTATCAGACGTACCGCTACTCTCCTTAGTGGCCTAGTGCCATACTGCAACGACCAGGTCTCTGGGGCGTTGCAATTGGGTCTCTAAAGTCCGCCAAAAGCGCTGGGTGGAGATACCAGTTACCACCGAATAATCCCGGAAATGCTCGCCGCTCGTCAAGTATCCCGAGCATAGGGATACTCGGGCGAGTAACAAGTAGTGGCGAGCACGTTCGCTCATCACTAGCTGCAAACTATTTTAAAGTCAGGTCCTCTACTGTATGAAATTAGGAATAGAATAATTTTTGTGGCCTCTGCATCAGGCCTCCACAGCTTAATTTCAACCCAACCAAATGACAAAGTGTGATACGGCGGGTTGTTTTGCAACAGAAAAATTATAATTTTTTTAATGCGTTTTAGGTCTGCAGACAGTTTTATATCACCACAGCACTAAATGAGAAGGTGGGATAGAGCAGGCTGTTTCACATTTAGCTAGTGAAAAAAATATTAATTAGAATGCTATATTCATGCATGGAGCACAATAGAAGCAGTGCACAATACACTTGTAGGACATGTGCTCTGTTGCTTTGTCTGTGGACCTCCGTAATGGCCAAAAAAAAAGTGCTGGAAGGTAAATTTAACAGGCACACTGGACACTAGCTAGCTACACTATCTGACTGATATACAACTGCCTAACTAACTAGCTAAAATCTTACTGTTAACAGTGCCAGCGTCAGTAGCAGCCTCTCAGCACTGTTACAGTGTCAAAATGGCACTGAAACAACATGTCTGCTATTTATATAGCGAGGGACATGTGATTTCAGAAGCCAATAACACAAGCCGTTGTGTCAGGACATTGTGGGTGTTTCTTGCACCCTGATTGGTTAGCCGCAATATGCACTCTTACAGTTAGGGAAAAAAAAATGACTGTTTACAAGAACACCGCTCCTCTGAGCTCTGGAAACCCCCTCCCCTCATCAAACATGTGCCAAATGCTCATGATACACCACCATTGTCATTGCTAATGTGCTGAAAACACTTCTGTGTTACCGATTTTTCCTGATTTTGCTCGTGTTTCCGATCACGAATCTAAATGTGCCATATGTGTGACAAATTTATATTTCGTGATCGTTTTCCAAGCAAATTCTCTCTTCACTACTTATATAAAGCCAAAATGTACCCAAGAACACGTAATACTGTATGGATGAGCAATATAGTAACCATAGATTTTTAAACAATTTTTTAAAGAAAAGGTGGGATAGGAAACCTCCTGCGATGAAATCATAAATTAAAGCAATCTTTTTGTAAAAAAATGATAATAATTTTATTTGGTAAAGTAGTCCTTTAAAAAAGACAGGGATCCTGGTCACCACAACCTGGGATGAACAACCAACGCATTTCAGCCAAGAGCCTTAATCATTGTATGTACCACCCTGAACTGAACAGGTTTCTAATATAGGTTACAAGTTAGTGCTGCACAGGTGTGAGCTAAAGTAGATAACAAAAAACAACTGAAAATTAATTCAATGAATTGCCAAAAAAATTAACACAAAGTTGAAGAAAATAAACACATACATCATACATAAATATACACAGATGGTATGAGAGAATGAACGAGGAAATAAATAAATAAATAAATAAGTAAAAAAAGAAAAAACATTTTTTAAATATATAATATACCAAGACAAATAGAAAAATCGATTGGAGTTAATTGTATTGTAAAATAAGATCTTGTTGCAGATTCATACCGTGGGGGACTCTGGTCTCAAATCACCTCCTCTCTGTTAGGGGTCAAGTTACCACCTCTGCACAGGGTGAGTCTCGAGACATCTCTGCTGCAGTCTCCCATTCTTCTCCAGCCACAGTGGAGCCTGCTCAGCGAAAACGTCGGTCTCAGCATCTGGCTCAGCCTGATACTGTGTGGATGGTTACTGCTGCCTTTCCAGGTTTAGCCATTGTAGCCAGTAATGGTCAGTGGTGAGCACACGTCTCGGGGACTAAGTCCTGCTGTTCCCCTTCTGAGCATGCCCAAGGTAAGACCTCTCTTTGGAGGTCAGGGGTCACATGCTCAGGTACTGCAGCAGCTCCCATTGGTCCTCTATGAAGGTCCAGAAGTTGCTCAGGTACTGTGGCAGATCCCATTGGTCCTCTAGAAAGGTCCTGAAGTTGCTGCAGCTATAAAAGGTTTGCATGGCCGCACGGCCATGCGCTAGAATCAGCTTATGTCAAGAGCTTTTGCTATTCAGTGGTCTTGTCTGCTTGTAGTCAGCGTCTGGCTGAAATAAGCCACTAGAATACCGGCACCTCCAGTGAGGAGTTTTGTATGGTGAATTCAGGGCTGATGTAAAGCCATTAGAATTCCGGCTCCACCCGGAGAGGAGGTGTTTTTGAGCTTACTACTCCCTGACCACTGATTGCTTTTGCTCTGTTAGGCAGCTATGTTCACCTGTGACGCTAACAGGGTGCAGCGTTTTCCCTTCTGTGTGACTCTGTGAAGTAACAGAGTTCGCTTATACTGCCATATTGTGCCACTATTTGCTAGCAGCGCTTTCATCTCCTGCACGGTGGACCCTGGGCTGCGAACGCACCAATAATTATATCTAAATATACTTGTTGCGTTCCGCCAGCTTTAACATAATCCTAGCGCCAGGGTCTGGCTAGCAATGGCGGACAAACAGCAATTTTTGCGGTACATCGAGCAGCTGCAGCTGTGGATGTTCCGCAGTGGCTGTTCAGGCTGCTAGCGTGGCTGCAGCAACTTTGTCCACCGCCACCCCTGCTCCGACTATCTAGCCTCCCGCTGCCAGAAAAATGTTCTGGTGATGGCAAATCATGTAGGGGTTTTGTGAGCCAGTGCTCTATACACCTCGAGCTCTTGGCTGCATGTTTCCTTACAGAGCGGGCAAAGGTGGGATTCATTATGTCTCTCCTGTCAGACAGGGCGTTGGAATGGGCTACGCCGCTGTGGGAGCGTGACGATCATGTGGTGCAGAGTTCTCCGTTGTTCCTGAGCACTCTGAAACTGGTCTGCTTAGAACCTCGAGTCATCCATGATACGGCGCTCCAACTGTTGGCATTGACTCAGAGTCCGTCCTTGGTCAGCCATTTTGCCATCCACTTCCGCACCTTAGCATCTGAGCTGGAGTAGCCAGATAAAGCCCTCATTCCAATATTTTGGAGGGGGCTGGCTGACCATGTTAAGGATGCTCTGGCCACTAGGGAGATTCCCGCCACACATGAGGAGCTAATAGGTGTGTCTACTCGTATTGAATTCCGTTTTAATGAGCAGAGGTTAGAACGAGCCCAGTGTAGGCAGAGGTTTCAGCTGGCTCCCACCTTCGCCAAATCTTTGGAATCTCCAGTCCATGCGACCGAGTCACATGAGGCCTTGGAGGTGTCACGAGCGGGATCTAAGTCCCGGACGGCTCGTGCACTTAGGGTCTGTCATGTTTGCCAGCAGTCAGGACATCTTGCCACTAGATGTCCCCAGCGGTCAAGGAAATGTCAGCATCTAGTGGTAGTAGGTGGAGGTACACTAGACATGGAGACGTTTGCCTCTAAATTGTCCTTTAAGAGGACAATTACCATTGGCCCATCGACTCATTTGGTAGAACTTTGCATGGATTCTGGGGTGGAGGGCAATTTTATGTCTTCTGCCTTTGCCCAACGACACGCAATACCTCTGGTGATGCTCGCCCAACCAGTGACCGGACGAGTGGTGAATGAGTCGACACTGCCCTCACAGATTACACACCAGACCATCCCATTTACTCTATCCATGTTGCCATCTCATCAGGATATAAAATCTCTGCTCGTCATTCCTGAGGGAATTGTTTAGATCCTGTTAGGGATACCTTGGCTATGATACCACTCTCCTCATATCGAGTGGTCCACAGGAAGGATTTTGGGATGGAGTGAATCTTGTGGGGGTAGATGTCAGAGGGAATGCGTTCAGATTGCTACTACTGAGGTACCCTCAGATCTCTCCTCTCTCTCCAAGCAATATTGGCCCTATGCAGACGTGTTCTCCAAAAGGGCTGCGGAGATCCTTCCGCCTCAACGCCCCTATGACTGTCCTATTGACCTCTTGCCTGGTGCTGAGCCTCCCTGGGGTCACGTCTACCCATTGTCTCTCCCAGAGATGGAGGCTATGTCTCAGTACATCCAGGAGTATCTGGCAAGGGGATTCATTAGGAAGTCAGTGTCACCTGCAGGGGCTGGGTTCTTCTTCGTACAGAAGAAGAATGGAGAATTACGTCCATGCATAGATTACAGGTATCTCAACACCATCACTATTAAGAACAAGTACCCATTGCCCCTGATATCTGAGCTTTTTGATAGGCTTCGGGGAGCAAGGGTGTTTACTAAACTAGATCTGCGGGGTGAACCTGATTCGCATCCGTGAGGGGGACGAATGGAAGACGGCTTTTAACAC
This sequence comes from Ranitomeya imitator, assembly GCF_032444005.1. Taxonomy (NCBI): domain Eukaryota; kingdom Metazoa; phylum Chordata; class Amphibia; order Anura; family Dendrobatidae; genus Ranitomeya; species Ranitomeya imitator. The sequence continues at coordinate 57,842,339 of NC_091291.1, forward strand.
CAGGGATGGGTATTATGAATATCTGGTGATGTCCTTCGGGCTCTGTAATGCACCAGACATTTTCTAAGACTTTGCGATTGATATCTTCTGGGATATGCTCTCCACCTCGGTTGCAGTCTACCTGGATAATATTCTCATCTACTCTCCAGATATAGACTCCCACCGGAGAGATGTTTGCAAAGTCTTCGACCTCCTATGGGCAAATTCCCTCTATGCCAAGTTGGAGAAGTGTGTGTTTGAGCGGGCATCTTTGCCTTTCCTGGGCTATATCATCTCAGCCCAAGGATTGGCTATGGATCCCGCCAAGCTACAGGCTGTGATGGACTGTTAGGAACCCCATTCTCTCAAAGCGGTGCAGCGCTTTATGGGGTTCATTAATTACTATCGCCAGTTCATTCCCCACTGCTCAACTTTGGAAGCTCCTTTGGTTGCCCTCACCAAAAAGGGAGAAAATCCCAAATTGTGGTGGAGGAGGTCTTCAAAGCCTTCCTCTCTATTAAGTCCCACTTTGCTATCGCTCCCATTCTACATCGCCCCGATGTAGATAAACCTTTCATAATGGAGGTGGATGCCTCATCTGTCGGTGCTGGAGCTGTCCTATTGCAAAAAGATGCTCAAGATCGGAAGCATCCTTGCTTCTTTTTCTCTAAGACCTTCACACCGGCAGAGAGGAATTATTCCATCAGGGACAGGGAGATGCTACCAAGTTTACACCAACCACAAGAACTTGGTCTATATTCAGACTGCCCAGCGGCTAAATTCTCGCCAGGCCAGATGGTCCCTGTTCTTCTCCCGGTTCCATTTCTGGTGGTGTTGGAGCCCAGGGTAAATGCTCAAAGCATAGTGTAGGCTGAGGCCTAATTGGAGCAAGTTTAATATCTGTTGTAGTCTTAGTGTGCAGGGAGTAGGAAAAATTCTGGATACACAGCAGGGGATCAGCTGACATTACTGAACCCCAATAACATGGCAGCAAGTGGTGACTGTGCATACAGCACTTCCAGGCAGCAACTGGCGTTGTTGGAGCTCAGGGTCAATGCTAGAAACTGAGTGTAATAATTGCCGCACACACAGCAGGGGAGCAGCTGGCATTACTGTTCCCCAATAACAGAGGAGCAACTGTTGACTGTGCAGACAGCACTTCCGGGCAGCAAATGGCGGTGTTTGAGCCCAGAGACAGCAGGAGGAGCAGACTTGAGTTATTGCCGCACACACAGCAAGGGAGCAGCTGGCATTACTGAACCCCACTAACACAGGAGTAAGTGTTTGTCTCTGTGCAGACAGCACTTCCGAGCACCAACTGGCAGTGTTGGAGCCCAGGGTCTGCAGGAGGAGCAGACTTGAATTATTGCCGCACACACAGCAGCGTAGCAGCTTGCATTACTGAACCCCAATAACAGAGGAGCAACTGTTGACTGTGCGGACAGCACTTCCGAGCAGCAACTGGTGGTGTTGGAGACCAGGGACAGCAGGAGGAGCAGACTTGAGTTCTTGCCGCACACACAGCAGGGGAGCAGCTGGCGTTACTGAACCCCAGTAACACAGGAGCGAGTGTTTTTCTCTGTGCGGACAACACTTCCAAGCAGCAACTGGCAGTATTGGAGCCCAGGGAATGCAGGAGGAGCAGAATGTAGGTCAAAGCCTGCACTCGAGGCAGTTTAATATCTGTTGTTTTGTCAGCATGGTGGTCGCAGGACACATTGCCGGATACACAGCTGGGGATCAGCTGACGTTACCAAAACCCAATAACACGGCAGCAAGTGTTGACTGTGCAGACCGCACTTCCGAGAAGCAACTGGCAGTGTTGGAGCCCAGGGAATGCAGGAGAAGCAGAGTGTAGGCCAAAGCCTGCACTCGAGGCAGTTTAATACCTGTTGTAGTGTCAGCATGACGGTCGCAGGACACATTGCCGGATACACAGCTGGGGATCAGCTGATGTTACTGAAACCCAATAACACGGCAGCAAGTGTTGACTGTGCAGACAGCACTTCCGAGCAGCGACTGGCGGTGTTGGAGCCCAGAGAATGCAGAAAAGCAGAGTGTAGGCTGAGGCCTGCACTCGAGGCAGTTTAATATCTGTTGTAGTGTCGGCGTGGCGGTCGCAGGACACATTGCCGGATACACAGCTGGGGATCAACTGAAGTTACTAAAACCCATTAACACGGCAGCAAGTGTTGACTGTGCAAACGGCACTTCCGAGCAGCAACTGGCGGTGTTGGAGCCCAGGGAATAAAAGAGAAGCAGAGTGTAGGCTGAGGCCTAATTGGAGCAAGTTGAAAGGGAACCTTTAACCCCCTAGGCGTTTGTAACTGAAAGATCCACCTTGAGCAGCACTAATGTTGCACAAGGAAAATGTGGCTCTATTAGTTATGCTCCTTGCACATGCTGAACTAAACACTTATAAAATATGTGTCCCCTGATACCGTGAAATTGTCCCGGAGGTGGTACTTTCCTTCGTAATGAGACACAGCACAGCCGGCATTCATACCCCTTGGCACCGTGCGACGCCTCCTCAGCATTGTTTGAATCTGTCACAGATCCCGCGCTGTTATGTTAAACCTTGGCCATGCGCTGTTAGCGCTGCCCGTATTGTGACATCATTTGGTGTCAGGCTGACTGCGCCTGTGCGGCCGCGCTGCCCGAGATCCCACCTCGCAGTGTCTTCTGATTTATTCCCACTGCGGGGAAGGGATTCATGGGCATGCACAGTACATATCTTCACCTCTCACTCATCTCCTTCCGCCTTCTTCAGACTGTGCGGCCTCATGGACATGGCATGTGATTAAGGATCAGCTGATGCCGCACAGTCGGAAGAAGGCAGAGGGAGATGAGTGAGAGGCAAAGATATGCACTGCACATGCCCATGAATCCCAGCCCCGCAGGGTGAATAAATCGGTAGACAGTGCGGCAGGATCTTGGGCACAGCGGCTGCACAGGCGCAGTCAGCCTGACATCAAATGATGTCAGAAAACAGGCAACGCTAACTGTCAATGGCCAAGGATTCACATAACAGCACGGGCTACGGGACAGATTCAAACAATGCTGAGGAGGCGACGCCCGGTGCCAAGGGGGTATGAATGCCGGCTGTGCTGCGTCTCATTACGAAGGAAAGTCCCACCTCCGGGAGGGTTTCACGGTATCAGGGGGCACATATTTTTTAAGTGTCAAGTTCAGCGTGTGCAAGGAGCATAAGTAAAAGAGCCACCTTTTCCTGGTGCAGCATTTGTGCTTCACAAGGTGGCTTTTTCAGTTTCAAACGCCTGGATGGGGCAGGTTCCCTTTAATTTCTGTAGTAGTGTGAGTGTGGAGGTAACAGGAGCAATTGCCGGATACACAGCAGGGGATCAGCTGACGTTACTGAAACCCACGAACACTGGGTCATGTGTTGACTGTGCAGACGGCACTTCTGAGCAGCAACTGGCGGTGTTGGAGTCCAGGGATTACAGTTCAGGTGGTAGAAGCATGAACACAACAGGAGACCTGAATACTGTTGCCAACCAAGTATTTAATCTGGAAGAGGAGTGGCAAATTCTGGTGAGATCCAGGCCTTGTTCATTTTCAGAAAAGTAAGCCGGTCAACGTTATCGGAGGATAGTCGCATGTGATGGTCTGTTAGTATACCACCTGCGGCACATTCCGATAATACACTAGCAGCACCTCCAATGCATACTGGCTAAGCTCTGGCCATGTATCCAGCTTAGAGACCCAAAACTTGAAGTGGGAAGAGCCGTTTGGGAGTACCCTGAGAGGGCAAGACATATAGTCTGTCACCATGACGGACGGAAACGTTGCCTCCTGCTGACGGGAGCCGTCTGTGATGGTGTAGACATTTGTGGCGGGCACACAAAACTTTTCCACAGTTGGGCCATACTGGTCTTGCCTTGTGCTGAGGCACTGCTTCTGCACCCTGTTTGTGCTGAGCTTCCTCCACTGCCTTGACGCACTGAGCTGCTTTGTAAAGCAGTACCAGCACTGCTCTCAGTTGGACTGGAGAAGGTGATGGAATGCACCAGTGTGTCTTGGTACTCCCGCATTTTACACTCCCGGTTCAATGGTGTTATGAGGCTTTATACATTGTCCCGGTAGCATGGATCTAGGAGGGTGTACACCCAATAATCAGCCGTGTGGAGAATGTGGGTGATGCGGCGATCATTTCCCAGGCACTGCAGCATGAAATCAACCATGTGCTGCAGACCGCCAACTGGCCAAGAAACCCTGTCCCCTGCTTGAGGCGTGATCTCTGCCTGCTCTGCATCACCCCACCCTCGCTCTACATACTGACTACTGGAGCATTGTGTAACTCCCTCCTCTGGGCAGATGTCTTCCTCCTCCATTGACTCCTCCTCATCCTAGTCACAAAGTGTCCCCTGCCTAGGCCTCTGTGAGGAACCACGTCGCGCAGACTGTCCAGAAGCAGATGACATTTCTGACTTCTCATCCTCCACCTCTTCCACAACCTCATCCCTTAGCGCTTGCAGTGTTTTTTCAAGCAGGCAGATAAGGGGTACAGTCATGCTGACTAGTACATCATCTGCACTTGCCATCCACGTGGAATCATCGAAGGCACGCAAAACCTGGCATATGTCCTTCATAGTGTCCCACTCAGTGGTTGTGAAGTCTGAACGGCATGCATTGCGACTTCTTTGCGCCTGATGCAGCTGGTACTCCATTACTGCTGGCTGCTGCTCACACAACCGCTCCAACAAATGTAACGTTGAATTCCACCTGGTGGGTAGGTCACATATGATGCGATGTTCCGGAAGGCGGAATCGGCGCTGCAGAACTGCAAGGCGCGATCTTGCCATGCTGGAACGCCGCAAGTGAGCGCACGCTAGGCGGACCTTGTGTAGCAGTGCATCAAGATCCGGATAGTCCCTCAAAAAACTCTGCAGGACCAAGTTGAGCACATGTGCCAGGCATGGTATGTGAGTGAGGTTGCCTAGGCCCAGAGCTGCCACCAGATTTCGGACATTGTCACACACTACCATGCCTGGCTGGAGATTCGCTGGCACAAACCACACGTCGATCTCCTGCTTGATGGCATTCCAGAGCTCCAGCGCTGTGTGGCTTCGATTCCCCAATTAAATTAATTTCAGTACGGCCTTTTGACGTTTGGCCATGGCTGTGCTCATATCGGTCGTAACAGATAAGCTTTCACGGGTCAAGGTGGAGGTAGACCGTGACGGCTCCTGCAGCAATGATTCAGAGGAACTGGAGTATGAGGTGGAGGCAATGTGTACAGACCTGATTCCTGCAATCCTTGGAGTTGGCAGAACACGTACAGCACCACTCGCCAGATCTGTACCCGGCTTCACAACATTGACCCAATGAGCAGTGAGGGAAAGGTATCGTTCCTGTCCATGGTGACTGGTCCAAGCATCGGTGGTGAGGTGGACCTTGCTACTGATGGCGATTAGTAGCACATGTTTAATGTTTCCCTTCAAATGCGTTTGCACGGCAGGGACGGCTTACCTGCTGAAATAAAAGCGGCTGGGCACGTTGTATTGTGGGACTGCAAATGCCATGAAGTTACGGAAAGTGTCAGTCTTCATCAGCCTGAATGCGAGCATTTCAAGGGACAGTAGTTTTGCAATGCCAGCATTCAGAGCCAGTGCTCGGGGGTGGTTTGCCGAGAATGGTCACCTTTTCTTCCATGCCTGTGCTACCGATGGCTGTAGACTGGGATTGGAGTGTGAGGATGACTGGGAACGTGGTGCTGTGGGTGGAATTACTCTGGGTCTCTGGACAACAGTGCCAGAGGTTCTTCCATGGCGATCATGTGAGGAAGCCGAATCAGCTGTGTGTGAGCTGGAGGAAGAGGCTACACCACGAGCTGAAGAGGTGGTAGGTGCCACTATTGGTTGGCCTAGGTCTTCATTGTGTTTTTGTAACTCCACCACGTGCTTGGTCCGCACATGTTTCCACATATTTGTGGTATTGAGGTTGCTGACACTTTTACCTCTTTTGACTTTATGATGACAGCTTGCATTTGACAAAACAAATGTCATCTGCAACTGTGTCAAAAAAGGTGCAGGCACTACAAATCTTGGGAGCACCCGTTTTGGCATTTGGAAGAGGCATGCTCCTAATGGGTGCCGAAGTGGAGGCTACAGGCAACGCAGTCTTCCCCCTCCCTCTCCCTCTTTGGGCCGTTCAGGGAATCTCTTCCTCAAAGCTGCTCCCACCACCTTCCTGTACCTCACACCATGATGGGTCAAGGACCTCATCATCTACACTACCCTTTTCCACCAACTGCTTCTCCTGGGTAGTCTCGGCAGCACAGTTTGCACCAGAAAGTGGCACCTGAGTCTCATCATCAGATGCGTGCGGGGGTGTGCTGACCGGAGGCACTGGCCCACCCGCCTCTTCAGATTCAGAGAGACAAAGATGTTGGACATCACTGCATACTGCCTCTTCTTTAATTTCTCCAATGCTGCTTGGCTGGCCCCCTCCTTCCAAGCCAATAGATTCAGAGAACAGAAGTAGAGATGGCTCCTGTCCTGGGCTCTCTGACAGCCTGGCCAATTTGGCAGGTGGTGAAGAGACAGATGGGTGCTCTTCAGTGCTCTGTCCCTGAGAGGATGTGGCACTAATTGAAGTCGATGCGTTAGCTGCAATCCATCCGACAATGGCTTCAATTTGTTCATCCCGCAGCAGCGGTGTACGGTGAGCTCCTACAAAGCTGTGCATGAAGGACTGTTCCCTGCTAAAACTGGGGGATGATGAGTCACTGGTGCCCGCAGCAGGCTCAGAATCCCCACGTCCTCTCCCTGCTCCACCTCCACGACCACATGCCTTACTTTCTGCCTTCTTCATCTTGGTAGACTGATAAAGATAGGCAGAAAAGTACTAAGGGCTTAGTGTGCTTATTCCTGAACAGCTGCTAACAGGTATAAGAAACACTAATTTTATAAAGTGTGGACTACACTTTAATATGATCTAATGTGGCCTACACAACTGTAAAGTGGAGTGTTTGGTGAACTTTATAAACTTTTTGTTTGTTTTGCAGAACAGACTACAGAGTGAGCTTTGTTGTGAATTCTGTTTTCGAACTCCCTCCTGTGGTCATGAATGGCACTTCGGCGAGTTCTGTCCATGGACTCCCTCTGGTGGCTGTGAGTGGAGCTGCTGCTTCTGAGGTTCCTTCCACAGGTAACGTAGTTTATTCTTTGGCTGGCTGTTCTATTTAACTCCACTCAGATCGTTACTCCATGCCAGCTGTCAATGTTTTTGTACTGGTTCAGTTCGCTCTTGGATCTTTCTGGTGACCTGTCTACTCCAGCAGAAGCTAAGTCCCTGCTAGTTAATTATTTGTTCATTGTTTCCTGGTCCAGTTGGCTATCATGAGTTTGCCTTGCTAGCTGGAAGCTCTGGGATGCAGAGTGGCACCTCCGCACTGTGAGTCGGTGCGGAGGTCTTTTTGCACACTGTGCATGGTCTTTTGTAGTTTTTTTGTGCTGACCGCAAAGATACCTTTCCTATCCTCAGTCTGTTTAGTAAGTCTGGCCTCCCTTTGCTGAAACCTGTTTCATTTCTGTGTTTGTGACTTTCATCTTAACTCACAGTCAATATATGTGGGGGGCTGCCTTTTCCTTTGGGGAATTTCTCTGAGGCAAGGTAGGCTTTATTTTCTGTCTTTAGGGCTAGTTAGCTCTTAGGCTGTGAAGAGGCGTCTAGGTCGTGTTAGGTACGCTCCACGGCTATTTCTAGTTGTGGGATAGGATTAGGGGTTGCGGTCAGCAGAGCTCCCACTTCCCAGAGCTTGTCCTGTGTGAGTTTAATCATCAGGTCGTTCCGGGTGCTCCTAACCACTAGGTCCATAACAGTACAGCTGGCCCAAACTATTAATGCATCTCAATAGAGGGATAAGAGAAGTTCTGAGACCATTTTTTTTTTTCTCTGCAATGTTTTTTGTCTTTCTTTTCCCCTTAACCTCTGGGTGGTTCAGGACACAGGTGTAGATATGGACATTCAAGGTCTGTCCTCTTGTGTGGATCATCTCACTGCAAGGGTACAAAACATTCAAGATTTTGTGGTTCAGAATCCGATGTTAGAGCCTAGAATTCCAATTCCTGATTTGTTTTCTGGGGATAGATCTAAATTCCTGAATTTCAAAAATAATTGTAAACTGTTTCTAGCTTTGAAACCCCGCTCCTCTGGTGACCCTGTTCAACAAGTAAAAATCATTATTTCTTTGTTGCGTATGATCCTCAAGACTGGGCATTTTCACTTGCGCCAGGAGATACTGCATTGCGTGATGTAGATGCGTTTTTTCTGGTGCTTGGATTGCTTTATGATGAACCAAATTTAGTGGATCAGGCAGAGAAAATCTTGCTGGCTTTGTGTCAGGGTCAGGGTGAAGCGGAGGTGTAATGTCAGAAGTTTAGAAAGTGGTCTGTGCTTACTCAGTGGAATGAGTGTGCCCTGGCGGCAATTTTCAGAAAGGGTCTTTCTGAAGCCCTTAAGGATGTCATGGTGGGATTTCCCATGCCTGCTGGTCTGAATGAGTCTATGTCCTTGGCCATTCAGATCGATCAGCGCTTGCGTGAGCGCAAAGCTGTGCACCATTTGGCGGTATTATCTGAGCATAGGCCTGAGCCTATGCAATGTGATCGGACTTTGACCAGAGCTGAACGGCAAGAATACAAACGTCGGAATGGGCTGTGTTTTTACTGTGGTGATTCCACTCATGCTATCTCCGATTGTCCTAAGCGCACTAAGCGGTTCGCTAGGTCTGCCACCATTGGTACGGTACAGTCTAAATTTCTTTTGTCCGTTACTCTGATTTGCTCTTTGTCGTCCTATTCTGTTATGGCATTTGTGGATGCAGGCGCTGCCCTGAATTTGATGGACTTGGAGTATGCTAGGCGCTGTGGTTTTTTATTGGAGCCCTTGCAGTATCCTATTCCATTGAGAGGAATTGATGCTACGCCTTTGGCCAAGAATAAGCCTCAGTACTGGACTCAATTGACCATGTGCATGGCTCCTGCACATCAGGAGGATATTCGCTTTTTGGTGTTGCATAATCTGCATGATGTGGTCGTTTTGGGGTTGCCATGGCTACAGGTCCATAATACAGTATTGGATTGGAAATCTATGTCTGTGTCCGGCTGGGGTTGTCAGGGGGTACATGGTGATGTTCCATTGCTGTCAATTTCGCCTTCCACTCCTTCTGAAGTCCCTGAGTTTTTGTCAGATTACCGGGATGTATTTGAAGAGCCCAAATCCGGTGCCTTACCTCCTCATAGGGATTGCGATTGTGCTATTAATTTGATTCCTGGTAGTAGGTTTCCTAAGGGCCGACTGTTTAATTTATCTGTGCCAGAGCACGCCGCTATGCGGAGTTATATAAAGGAATCATTGGAGAAAGGTCATATTCGCCCGTCGTCATCACCGTTGGGAGCAAGGTTCTTTTTTGTGGCCAAGAAGGATGGCTCTTTGAGACCTTGTATTGATTACCGCCTTCTTAATAAGATCACAGTCAAATTTCAGTACCCTTTGCCGCTGCTGTCTGATTTGTTTGCTCGGATTAAGGGGGCTAGTTGGTTCACCAAGATAGATCTTCGAGGGGCGTATAATCTTGTGCGAATTAAACAGGGCGATGAATGGAAAACAGCATTTAATACGCCCGAGGGCCATTTTGAGTACCTGGTTATGCCATTCGGGCTTTCTAATGCTCCATCTGTGTTTCAGTCCTTTATGCATGACATCTTCCGAGAGTACCTGGATAGATTCATGATTGTATATTTGGATGATATTTTGGTCTTTTCGGATGATTGGGAGTCTCATGTGAAGCAGGTCAGAATGGTGTTCCAGGTCCTTCGTGCAAATTCCTTGTTTATGAAGGGGTCGAAATGTCTCTTTGGGGTTCAGAAGGTTTCATTTTTGGGTTTCATTTTTTCCCCTTCTACTATCGAGATGGACCCTGTTAAAGTTCAGGCCATTTATGATTGGACTCAGCCGACATCTGTGAAGAGCCTGCAGAAGTTCCTGGGTTTTGCTAATTTTTACCGTCGCTTCATCGCTAATTTTTCTAGTGTTGCTAAACCGTTGACTGATTTGACCAAGAAAGGTGCTGATGTGGTCAATTGGTCCTCGGCGGCTGTAGAGGCTTTTCAGGAGTTGAAGCGTCGTTTTTCTTCTGCCCCTGTGTTGTGCCAGCCAGATGTTTCGCTCCCGTTTCAGGTTGAGGTTGATGCTTCTGAGATTGGAGCAGGGGCTGTTTTGTCGCAAAGAAGTTCTGATGGCTCGGTGATGAAACCATGTGCCTTCTTTTCTAGAAAATTCTCGCCTGCTGAGCGCAATGATGATGTTGGCAATCGAGAGTTGTTGGCCATGAAGTGGGCATTCGAGGAGTGGCGACATTGGCTTGAAGGAGCCAAGCATCGCGTGGTGGTCATGACGGATCACAAGAATTTGACTTATCTCGAGTCTGCCAAACGGTTGAATCCTAGACAGGCTCGATGGTCGCTGTTTTTCTCCCGTTTTGATTTTGTGGTTTCGTACCTTCCGGGCTCTAAGAATGTGAAGGCTGATGCCCTGTCAAGGAGTTTTGTGCCTGACTCTCCGGGTGTTCCTGAGCCGGCGGGTATTCTCAAAGAGGGGGTAATTTTGTCTGCCATCTCCCCTGATTTGCGGCGTGTGCTGCAGAAGTTTCAGGCTGATAGACCTGACCGTTGTCCAGCGGAGAAACTGTTTGTCCCTGATAGATCGACTAGTAGAGTTATCTCTGATGTTCATCGTTCGGTGTTGGCGGGTCATCCTGGAATCTTTGGTACCAGAGATTTGGTGGCTAGATCCTTTTGGTGGCCTTCTTTGTCACGGGATGTGCGTTCTTTTGTGCAGTCCTGTGGGACTTGTGCTCGGGCTAAGCCCTGCTGTTCTCGTGCCAGTGGGTTGCTTTTGCCCTTGCCGATCCCGAAGAGGCCCTGGACGCATATTTCCATGGATTTTATTTCAGATCTCCCTGTCTCTCAAAGGATGTCGGTCATTTGGGTGGTTTGTGATCGCTTCTCTAAGATGGTTCATTTGGTACCCTTGTCTAAATTGCCTTCCTCCTCTGATTTGGTGCCATTGTTTTTCCAGCATGTGGTTCGTTTGCATGGCATTCCGGAGAACATCGTCTCGGACAGAGGTTCCCAGTTTGTTTCGAGGTGGTTTTGGCGGTCCTTTTGTGCTAAGATGGGCATTGATTTGTCTTTTTCTTCAGCTTTCCTTCCTCAGACAAATGGCCAAACCGAACGAACTAATCAGACTTTGGAGACATATCTGAGATGCTTTGTTTCTGCTGATCAGGATGATTGGGTGTCCTTCTTGCCTTTGGCTGAGTTTGCCCTTAATAATCGGGCCAGCTCAGCTACTTTGGTTTCGCCTTTTTTCTGTAATTCTGGTTTCCATCCTCGTTTCTCTTCAGGGCAGGTTGAGCCTTCGGACTGTCCTGGTTTGGATACGGTGGTGGACAGGTTGCAGCAGATTTGGACTCATGTGGTGGACAATTTGACATTGTCCCAGGAGAAGGCTCAACGTTTCGCTAACCGCCGGCGCTGTGTTGGTCCCCGACTTCGTGTTGGGGATTTGGTTTTGTTGTCATCTCGTCATGTTCCTATGAAGGTTTCCTCTCCTAAGGTTAAGCCTCGTTTCATTGGTCCGTATAAGATTTCTGAGGTTCTCAATCCTGTGTCATTTGATTTGGCCCTTCCAGCTTCTTTTGCCATCCATAATGTGTTCCATAGGTCGTTATTGCGGAGATACGTGGCGCCTATGGTTCCCTCCGTTGATCCTCCTGCCCCGGTGTTGGTCGAGGGGGAGTTGGAGTATGTGGTGGAGAAGATTTTGGATTCTCGTATTTCGAGACGGAAACTCCAGTACCTGGTCAAGTGGAAGGGTTATGGTCAGGAAGATAATTCCTGGGTTTTTGCCTCTGATGTTCATGCTGCCGATCTAGTTCGTGCCTTTCATTTGGCTCATCCTGGTCGGCCTGGGGGCTCTGGTGAGGGTTCGGTGACCCCTCCTCAAGGGGGGGTACTGTTGTGAATTCTGTTTTCGAACTCCCTCCTGTGGTCATAAATGGTACTTCGGCGAGTTCTGTCCATGGACTCCCTCTGGTGGCTGTGAGTGGAGCTGCTGCTTCTGAGGTTCCTTCCACAGGTGACGTAGTTTATTCTTTGGCTGGCTGTTCTATTTAACTCCACTCAGATCGTTACTCCATGCCAGCTGCCAATGTTTTTGTACTGGTTCAGTTCGCTCTTGGATCTTTCTGGTGACCTGTCTACTCCAGCAGAAGCTAAGTCCCTGCTAGTTAATTATTTGTTCATTGTTTCCTGGTCCAGTTGGCTATCATGAGTTCGCCTTGCTAGCTGGAAGCTCTGGGATGCAGAGTGGCACCTCCGCACCGTGAGTCGGTGCGGAGGTCTTTTTGCACACTCTGCGTGGTCTTTTGTAGTTTTTTGTGCTGACCGCAAAGATACCTTTCCTATCCTCAGTCTGTTTAGTAAGTCTGGCCTCCCTTTGCTGAAACCTGTTTCATTTCTGTAAAGGTAAAGATAGAATGGCACCAAGTGTTTCCTCCACGAATATGGTATAACGTGGGGTATGCCTAGACTGTCAAACAAATAGCGCTGGAAAATGGAGACTCAATTTAGAACCACTGTGGCATGCGGTAATCAAAAGCATTAGGGTGGTGCTCAACAAAAAAGCAATGAAGATCCAGGGAATGAAGAAAAATAAAGTGGCACTCACCCAATATTGCTATATGAAAAATGTCCTTTATTCAGAGTATACACTCACAGACATCAGGTGGAGAGGCGGCTTGGTAGGAAGGGAGGTGCAAGAGGAGGCAAGAGGACGACGGCCGTTTCGCGCCTGCGCGCTTCAACGGGTCCAGGTGCATGAATTAAGAACGTCACATCCTATATAGAGGACTAAACATCATGGTGTGAACAGGTGATACCATTAAAAACATATTTGGATACAAACACCAAATTATGCTAATAAGCACAAGTACAAACGCTTTTTGTATATACTATACATAATGCTAATACAAAAGATATAATTCTTACAGGAAAATAGACATGTCCAATTTGTCATTCAATCCTATTGCGCCTTGCGCATTCGTTTCAATAATCCACCTTGCTTCACGTTGTAACAATGCATTACCTCGATCTCCTCCATTCTGGGGATTTTTTACGATTTCCAAGCCTGCGAACCGCAAGACATTCGGGTCTGCGTTATGTATGTCACGCATATGCTTAATAAAGCGGGGACAGCCCTTCCCAGAGGAGACCGAACTATAATGTTCTCTGAACCTATGGTAAAGTGGGCGGATAGTTTTACCAATATAGAAGGAATGGCATGGGCACATAATTAAATAAACCACATACTGTGATTTACATGTTATTAATTGACGGACTGTGTGACAGATGGGACCAATATGAATGGGATTATCAAGTAGTCTAAATCGACAATAACTGCAATTTCCACATTTGTGGTTACCTGTAGGTTGCAGTTCCCTCAACCAATTTGAATTTTCAATGGCTGACAAGCGGTTTTTCACAATAAGGTCCCCCAAATTTTTTGTTCGTCTATAGGCGAAAATTGGGTGATTTTTTGTCAAAGATGAAAGTTCCCGATCAGACTGTAGAATGTGCCAGTTTTTTTGTATAGCCGCATAAATTACTTTATTCATCGGGCTATGCATAAATGTAAATACAAATTTATTACTATCACTGTCACTAGGGGAACTTTTTATTTTTTTACGATTTTTGAGCAGATCCTCTTGTGCTAATTTTCTAACCCTATTTTCTGCTACCGACAAAATTTTGGGGGGATAATTTCTTTCCAGAAAATTGGTTTTGAGTTCAGCTATTTGTTTATCAAAAACTTCCTCATTATTGATAATTTTCCTATATCTAACCATCTGGCTGTAAGGTATGCTGTTTTTTGTGTGAAAAGGATGAGCGCTATTAAAATGCAATAAACTATTTGTCGCTGTCAATTTTTTATGTACCGATGTATTAATTTTACCTTCGGCTATCTCGATCTTAACATCTAAAAATTCAAGCGACAAGCCCCCAAATACAGCGGTAAACTGCATATTGTCATCATTATTATTGTTAAGATGAGAAACAAAATTCTCAAAATCCTGTTTTGAGCTATCCCACACAATAAAGACATCGTCTGCAAACCTATAATAGGCACGTATAAACCGCAAAAACGGGTTCTTAATAGAGGTTATATATCGTTCCTCAAACACTGCTAGAAATAAATTCGCAAAAACACATGCGACCGGCGTGCCCATTGCGGTTCCGGTTCGTTGTAGGAACCATTTGTTAATGAACCTGAACGCGTTGTGTGATAACACAAAGTCCAGGCTTTCAGTGATGAAATCAATGAAGTCCTGGTCTTTATTACAATTCTGTAATATCAAACGTATTGCTTCGATGCCCTTATTGTGGGGGATCCGTGTATACAATTCACGATATCAATTGAAACTAATGAAAAAGTGGGCTGCCAATCTAAAGCGCGTAAAGCTAGTAAAAAATCTCCAGAATCCTTAACAAAGGAGGGAACTTTATGCAGCAGGGGTTTGAGCAACCAATCCAGGAATTTAGACAAGGGCTCCGTTAGTGAGCCAATGCCCGATATTATAGGTCTTCCAGGCGGTTTAGTAGCATGTTTATGAATTTTTGGCAAACTGTACCAGTTAGGGATAGTAGGATGTTCAGGAAGCAGTTTCTCTGCTTTATTTTTTAATAGAACACCTTTTGTTACATATTTATTCAAATGCTTTCTCAGTTTTTCTTTAAATTTCGAGGTAGGGTTGAAATCTAACGGAGTATATGTACATCTGTCATTCAACTGGGACATTGCCTCCTCAATATAGTAACTTCTATCAAGAATAACTATATTGCCCCCCTTGTCTGCTTTCCTGAATATTGTGTCATTCCACCGCTGCATTTCATGAATAGCATTCTCCTCTTCCCTTGACAAATTTTTTTGGGGGTGGCGATATAGAATGGCCTCCACGTCCTTTATCACCAAATCCTGGAATAAGTCTACAGCATTTCCTGGAGAGATGGGAGGCATAAACGTTGATTTTGTGCCCCCTTTAAAGGGTTCTATACTGGGGGCACCCTCTGTAATAATATTTAAGTCACGTATTGTGGCCGTTGATTCATCCAGACTAGCAAGGAGCCATGCGTCTTCAATATCTTTCTGATCAATGGGTGGAAAAGCCATAAAGCCCAAATTCCCAATACGGGCAGGACTTTCTGTAGAAGTATCAGAAGAAGATTTTTTCTCTTTGATATTTGAAAAGAATTTTTTTAGATGCAGCTTTCTTGTGGCTTTAAACAAATCGATCTTAAAATCTGTAAAGTTAAATTCCTCTGGAATACAAAAATTTAAACCCAACGATAATACTTTTTCTTGCTCCTGGGTCAAAGTTCTTTTAGACAAATTAATTATTTGCAATTTGTTACTATCTGTTATCACTTTCTCCAGGATACTTGTTTGCGTTTCTTTTGTGGGTTTCTTTTTTCGTCCACCTCGTCGGGTCTTTTTTCTAAAGGGATATCACTGTGAAGGCAAACAGCTGTGGCTCCTTGATTATCTGGACCCTCTTCTACCCCACTAGAATCGGAGTCTGCGGTTTATACGTGCCTATTATAGGTTTGCAGACGATGTCTTTATTGTGTGGGATAGCTCAAAACAGGATTTTGAGAATTTTGTTTCTCATCTTAACAATAATAATGATGACAATATGCAGTTTACCGCCGTATTTGGGGGCTTGTCGCTTGAATTTTTAGATGTTAAGATCGAGATAGCCGAAGGTAAAATTAATACATCGGTACATAAAAAATTGACAGCGACAAATAGTTTATTGCATTTTAATAGCGCTCATCCTTTTCACACAAAAAACAGCATACCTTACAGCCAGATGGTTAGATATAGGAAAATTATCAATAATGAGGAAGTTTTTGATAAACAAATAGCTGAACTCAAAACCAATTTTCTGGAAAGAAATTATCCCCCCAAAATTTTGTCGGTAGCAGAAAATAGGGTTAGAAAATTAGCACAAGAGGATCTGCTCAAAAATCGTAAAAAAATAAAAAGTTCCCCTAGTGACAGTGATAGTAATAAATTTGTATTTACATTTATGCATAGCCCGATGAATAAAGTAATTTATGCGGCTATACAAAAAAACTGGCACATTCTACAGTCTGATCGGGAACTTTCATCTTTGACAAAAAATCACCCAATTTTCGCATATAGACGAACAAAAAATTTGGGGGACCTTATTGTGAAAAACCGCTTGTCAGCCATTGAAAATTCAAATTGGTTGAGGGAACTGCAACCTACAGGTAACCACAAATGTGGAAATTGCAGTTATTGTCGATTTAGACTACTTGATAATCCCATTCATATTGGTCCCATCTGTCACACAGTCCATCAATTAATAACATGTAAATCACAGTATGTGGTTTATTTAATTATGTGCCCATGCCATTCCTTCTATATTGGTAAAACTATCCGCCCACTTTACCATAGGTTCAGAGAACATTATAGTTCGGTCTCCTCTGGGAAGGGCTGTCCCCGCTTTATTAAGCATATGCGTGACATACATAACGCAGACCCGAATGTCTTGCGGTTCGCAGGCTTGGAAATCGTAAAAAATCCCCAGAATGGAGGAGATCGAGGTAATGCATTGTTACAACGTGAAGCAAGGTGGATTATTGAAACGAATGCGCAAGGCGCAATAGGATTGAATGACAAATTGGACATGTCTATTTTCCTGTAAGAATTATATCTTTTGTATTAGCATTATGTATAGTATATACAAAAAGCGTTTGTACTTGTGCTTATTAGCATAATTTGGTGTTTGTATCCAAATATGTTTTTAATGGTATCACCTGTTCACACCATGATGTTTAGTCCTCTATATAGGATGTGACGTTCTAAATTCATGCACCTGGACCCGTTGAAGCGCGCAGGCGCGAAACGGCCGTCGTCCTCTTGCACCTCCCTTCCTACCAAGCCGCCTCTCCACCTGATGTCTGTGAGTGTATACTCTGAATAAAGGACATTTTTCATATAGCAATATTGGGTGAGTGCCACTTTATTTTTCTTCATTCCCTGGTGTTTCATTTCTGTGTTTGTGACTTTCATCTTAACTCACAGTCAATATATGTGGGGGGCTGCCTTTTCCTTTGGGGAATTTCTCTGAGGCAAGGTAGGCTTTATTTTCTATCTTCAGGGCTAGTTAGCTCTTAGGCTGTGAAGAGGCGTCTAGGTCGTGTTAGGTACGCTCCACGGCTATTTGATAGGATTAGGGGTTGCGGTCAGCAGAGCTCCCACTTCCCAGAGCTTGTCCTGTGTGAGTTTAGTCATCAGGTCGTTCCGGGTGCTCCTAACCACCAGGTCCATAACAGAGCTGCACTCACACAGAGACAGTGCAGACAGCCGTGAACGGCGCTGCAAGGCCAAGAAAAGCTCCTCTATCTAATCCTATAATGTTTTTCCACAATCTAGCAGGATACGGATGGAAACCCACTAATAGGGTAAATTTGAACGAATGTGCAGCAGGCTGCACTAATGCAAAAAAGGACAATTGAACAGTATGAAGCAGTGACGCACCCTTAGCTGACTACAACCGGCTGTGGCAGCAGAACAGACTACAGAGTGAGCTGCACACACACAGAGACCGTGCAGACAGCCTTGAACAGCACTGCAGGGCCAAGAAAAGCTCCTCTATCTAATCCTATAAAGTGTTTTTCCACAATCTAGCAGGATACGGATGGAAACCCACTAATAGGATACATTTGAAAAAATGTCCAGCAGGCTGCACTAATTGCAAGAAAGGACAATGGATTGAACAGTATGAGGCAGTGATGCACCCTGAGCTGACTACAACCGGCTGTGGCTGTGGACAGACTACAGAGTGAGCTGCACTCACACACGCAGAGACCTTGCAGACAGCTGTGAACAGCGCTGCAAGGCAAAAGCAAGGTTCTAACACAGTGTTAAGGCTAGCGGAACGCACCGAGTAAATAGAGATGTTTTTATTGATATTGGTGCGTTTGCAGCCCGGGGTCCACCGTGCAGGAGTACCTGCTGCTAGCAAATGGCGGTACTACATGGCGGTATAGACTAACTCAGTTTAATCACCAAGTAGCCGTGAAAGAGAAGCACTGTGCCCTGTCAGACTCCACAGAGGCACAGGCTAACTGCCCAAACAGAGAGCAGTCAGTGGTCATGCATGTACACAAAACTCCTCGCCGGAGGAGCCAGCACTCTAGGGGCTTATTTCAGCCGGGTCCCTGAATACATTCAAACACAAACTCTTCGCCGGAGGTGCCAGCATTCTAGGGGCTTACTTCAGCCGGGTCCCTGAACACACTCTCACGTGACCACACTGGCGCAAAGCACATAGCAAAAGACAATACTAGTGCATGGCCGTGCGGCCATGCGAGCCTTAAATAGTTGCAGCACGTTTAGGACCTTCAAAGAAGGACCAATGGAGTTGCTGCAGTACCTGAGCATGTGACCCCAGATCTCCACTGTGAGATCTTGCCCTGGGCATGCTCAGCGTGCAAAGCAGGACTTAGTCCTAGCACCTACAAGGACCTTCCAAGAAGGACCAATGACCTTAGCTGCAGTATCTGATCATGTGACTCTCGATCTCCACTGAGAGGTCTTACTCTGGGCATGCTCAGAACGTGAAAAGCAGGACTTAGTCCCAGAAGCGTCTGCTCGCCGCTGCCCAGCACTGACTTCAATAGCAGAAACAGGAAATGCAGCAGTAACTCTTAGCACAGAGTCAGACTGAGCGAGACGCTGGGATCGACGTCTCTGCTGAGCAGGCTCCACTGCGGCAGGAGAAGAATGGGAGACCGCAGTGGAGATGGCCTGAGATTCCCCCTGTGCAGAGGCAGGAACTCGACCCCTAACACACAGCGGTTGCTAAATTAGCCTGGATAAAGCAGAATAAAGCAAATCGCTATCTCCATACTGGCCCTCAGTCAGAACACAGCGTCCTGTCCCTAACTGAATTCACAGCAGAGTGCACCCAAAATGGCAGCAGCAACTTTTATAGTGCATGATGACATCATTTCCGCAGCCAATCACAGCCATGCCAGTAGTTACATGCCTACCATGCAAAACAGGATGTGCCAACACTTCTAATCATTCCCTCATTGGCTGAATTAAATGAAACTGGCTCTTTGCATTATGGGAACTTCCGATTCCGGTATTCGATATTGCAAAAGTATCGGAACTCGGTATCGGAATTCCGATACCGCAAATATCGGCCGATACCCGATACTTGCGGTATCGGAATGCTCAACACTACCAGGCAGCCAACCTCTCCAAAGTCTGACTAGTGTGAGGGTGGCTGTTTTATCAGTAGTTTGCACCTGTGCTGCCCCTTGCCTTTATCAGTGGAGGCCTGCTGCATCCTGCTAAATGTGCATTTGTCATCAGACAGGGTTTTGGGAAGGCTGTATCTTATGGTATTCTTTTTCTCCCTCTGGTAAAACCATTACTTCTTCTTGCCTGTTTTCATGCTATAAATCCATCCCTCTCTGCTGTGCTTGCTAGTAGGGTTGAGCGACTTTTAGTTTTTTAGGGTCGAGTCGGGTTTCGCGAAACCCGACATTCTCAAAAGTCGAGTCGAGTGAAATCGTCCGATTATCGCGAAAAGTCGGGGATCGACCGAAACACGAAACCCAATGCAAGTCAATGGGGAAGCATAGTCGGCAGTGAGTGGAGGCCAGGAAAACATGTACAGTGCCCATTTTAATGGCAAAAACATATATTCTTGTTACTGAAGCTTGTCAATCTTAATTTACCTTATAATAATAGTAAGGCATTGGAAATTGGGGGTCATTTGGCTAAAGTTGTGGGGGGTAGGGTTGGTTCAAGTATTTAGTGGGCCCAGGAAATCTGGACCACGTCACGGCAGTGGAGCAGGGAGAGGTAAGTATTTCAACTTTGCAAGTGCTGTGATCCTGAGCAAGCAGGGGGGGCCCACTCGTTGGCATTGGCACTGGCACAAGGCCCCTCAAAGTATGGCGGTGTGTTTGCACGGCAGGGGCGCCTCCCACCGGCAGCGACACTTTTGCGTACTATGAGGGGCCCTGTGCCAGTGATGTCGCCAACGAGTTTCCCCCCCACCTGATGAAGGAACCTGCACTTTCATCTGCACCTTTCTCTTTGTCCCCGTGTAAGGTGGTATGGTATGCGGGAAGGGGAACCTGACTTTCAGCAGAGTCACAATCTTGCTGTGTAGCGTGCATGGGGAATGTTGCGTTATGGGTCAATGTACCAGCAGACTCATCTATCACTGGCTGGGCAATGGGCAGGATGAGGAGGAAACACAGATATAGGCCCAAATAATAAAGTGGGCTAAATGCAGTTCAAAATTGGTAACAGGACTAACCAGGGGGCATTGCTTTTTTCAGTGGAGTACAACTGTAATGAGAGGCTGACACAGTGAGTAGGCCCAAATCAGTAAGTAGTCTAAATGCAGTTCAAAATTGTTAACAGAAGTAAACAGGCGGCTCTGGTTTGTTCAGTGTAGGAGAACATCAAGGAGCGGCAGACACCGTTAGTAGGGCCAACAAAACAATTAGGCCAAATGCAGTGTTATATTAAAAACAATTTAACGAGAGCCTGAAGATAGAAGCTAGGGAAAGGCAACCTGGAGAAAACCTTGGAGCGGAAGACACCGTTTGTAGAACCCAGATCCAACTTGTAGGCCTAATGCGGTGTTGTTTCAACAACTACTTAACGAGAGCTTCAAGATAGAAGCTAGGGAGAGGCAACCTGGAGAACATCTTGGAGCGGCAGACACCGTCTCTACAACCCATACCCAACTTGTAGGCCTAATGCAGTGTTGTTTCAACAACTACTTAACGAGAGCCTGAAAATGGAATTTCAGGACAGGAAACCAGGAGAACAGCAAGGAGCGGCAGACACCATTAGTAGGCCCCAACCCAACTAGTAGGCCAAATGCAGTTGTTCCATTTAACAACTATTTAACAAGAACCTGAAGATAGAAGCTCAAGAAAGACAACCAGGAGAACACCTTGGAGTGGCAGACACCGTTAGTAGGCCCCAACCAAACTAGTAACCCCACTGCAGTTGTTCGATTAAAATACTAATTAACAAGAGCCTGAAGATAGAAGCTCAGTAAAGGCAATCAGGAGAACACCTTGGAGCGGAAGACTCAGTTTGTAGACCACAACGAAACTTGTGGCCCCAATGCAGTTTTATAATTCTGACAGGCTGAAAACCAGCCTTTTTTTTTTTTTCTTTAGAGGAGGACAGCTGTATTAAGTGGCGCAGACAGACACTGTTAGTAGGCCTGACACCACAAAGTAGGCTCACTGCAGGTTGAAAAAAAGTTACATGGGTACACGGTCGGCATTGGTGTGCTCAGCGGAGGACAAATGGAAGGAGGGACCGCAGACACACTTAGTAGGCCTAAAATTAAAAAAATGGGCTCAAAGCACCTTCGATTATGTGGCAGGGGTACACAGGCAGCATTGGTGTGGTCAGCGGAGTTAGATTGGAAGGAGTGTCTGACACTAGGGTTGAGCGACTTTAACTTTTATAGGATCAGGTCGGGTTTCACGAAACCCGACTTTTTCAAAAGTTGGGTCGAGTGAAATCGGCCGATCCTATAAAAGAGTCGGGGTCGGGGTCGGCCAAAACGCGAAACCCAATGCAGTGCATTGGGTTACCAATGGTTCCCAGGGTCTGAAGGAAAGGAAACTCTCCTTCAGGCCCTGCGATCCATATTTAAGTGTAAAATGAAGAATTAAAATAAAAAATATCGCTATACTCACCCTCGGACGCGCCCTGGTACTAACCGGGAACCTTCCTTCCTTCGAATCAGCGCTTGCAGGACCTTGCGGTGACGTCGCAGCTTGTGATTGGTCGCGCGACCGCCCATGTGACCGCTCGCGTGACCAATCACAAGCCGCGACGTCACCGCAAGGTCCTGCAAGCGCTGATTCTTAGGAAGGAAGGCTGCCGGAAAGAAGCAGGGCGCGTCCGAGGGTGAGTATATTCCTGTTAGGTATATGCTCACCCTCGGACGCGCCGGAAAGAAGCAGGGCGCGTCCGAGGGTGAGTATATTCCTATTAGGTATATACTCACCCTCGGACGTGCCCTGCTTCTTTCCGGCAGCCTTCCTTCCTAAGAATCAGCGCTTGAAGGACCTTGCGGTGACGTCGCGGCTTGTGAATGGTCGCGCGAACGGTCACATGGGCGGTCGTGCGACCAATCACAAGCCGCGACGTCACCGCAAGGTCCTGCAAACGTTGATTCAAAGGAAGAAAGGCTGCCAGTTAGTACCAGGGCGCATCAGAGGGTAAGTATAGCGATATTTTTTATTTTAATTCTTTCTTTTACACTTAAATATGGATTCCGATACCGACTTCCGATATTGCAAACATATCGGAACTCGGGATCGGAATTCCGATACCAGATTCAGAAGATCATGGGTCGGGTCGGGTTCCATGAAACCCGACTTTGCCAAAAGTCGGCGACTTCTGAAAATGGCCGACCCGTTTCGCTCAACCCTATCTGACACAGTTAGTACTCCCAAAAAATAAATAGATGTTAATGTCTCGCAAAACAACAAAACCCCAAAAAAAGGGTGGCATACTTAGGTACACGGGTGGGCTCCTCTGCTGAGTTCCAGACATAGTAATTTGTCGCTAAGTATTTACTGGTGTCAATATAGGACACTGACCCTGACTATTTTAACTAGCATCATATATGTCAACAAATTGGTATTGTCAGTGCCAGGCATTGAAGGATGTCAGCGCATAGAATAAACATTGTTGGAGCTGTGAGAGATAATTTTGCAAGTGGTAGAGCACTGTTTGAGCTGGGGGGGGAACTCTCTTGTGGCCGGCGGTACAGGCCCAGGGCCCCTCATGTTACAACGGTGTGTCTGACGTTGGGTGCGCGCCACCACCGCCAGAAACACTGTATTGTACTATGAGGGACCCAGAGGCAGTGCCGTCGACCAAAAGCGGGCACACCCACCTCTTCAGACAAACGGCACTCTCACGGGTGCTTGCGCCAAGTGGCGAGACCACGGCCCCATGGGGGAAGTTAGCCCATTTAGGGAGGTGTAAACATGTCGTATGCTGGACAAACAGCTGCTGCAAATTAAGAGATTGGAACAGTCAGTAAGACCAGTCCACAAGCAAGACCTTTTTATAGGAAAGCTAGGTGTCAGCCAGGAAAGGTGGGGCAAAATAATTAGAAATCCATGAGTGGTTCATTTTAATGAAGGTTAGATCATCAACATTTTGGGTAGCCAGACGAGTCCTTTTTTCGGACAATATTGAACCAGCAGCACTGAATACTCTTTCTGATAGCACACTAGCTGCTGGGCAAGCAAGCTCCTGCAAAGCATATTCTGCCAATTCAGGCCAGGTGTCTATTTTGGATGCCCAGTAATCAAATGGGAATGACGGTTGAGGGAGAACATCGATAAGGGATCAAAAATAGTTAGTAACTATACTGGACAAATGTTGTCTCCTGTCACTTTGAATTGATGCTGCAGTACCTGTCCTGTCTGCGTTCATTGCAAAATCACTCCACAACCTGGTCAGAAAACCCCTCTGTCCAGCGCTACTTCTGATTTGTGCACCTCTAACACCTCTGCCCTGTTGCCCCCTGCAGCTCGTGTGAGAACCATCACCGGCACTGTGTGCTGGGAATGCCTGAATCAAACGGTCTACAAGAGTTGCTTGTTTGGTTGCTAATATTTGTTTGAGGTTCTCATGTGGCATGATATTTTGCAATTTGCCTTTATAGCGAGGATCAAGGAGGCAGGCCAACCAGTAATCGTCATCAGTCATCATTTTAATAATGCGTGGGTCCCTTTTGAGGATACGTAAGGCATAATCCGCCATGTGGGCCAAAGTTCCAGTTGTCAAATCTGCGGTTGTGCTGGGTTGAGGGGCAGTTTCAGGCAAATCTACGTCACTTGTCTCCCTCAAAAAACCTGAACCCGGCCTTGCAACGCCTCCAGTTGCTATTGGCCCCGGAGAAGCTTCCTCATTCAAAAAATACTCATCCCCATCATCCTCCTCCTCTTCGCCCGCTACCTCGCCTTGTAGACTGCCCTGACAATGGCTGACTGTCATCAAGGCTTCCCTCTTCCTCGGCTGCAGACGCCTGCTCCTTTATGTGCGTCAAACTTTGCATCAGCAGACGCATTAGGGGGATGCTCATGCTTATTATGGCATTGTTTGCACTAACCAGCTGTGTGCATTCCTCAAAACACTGAAGGACTTGACACAGGTCTTGTACCTTCGACCACTGCACACCTGACAACTCCATGTCTGCCATCCAATTGCCTGCCCGTGTATGTGTATCCTCCCACAAATACATAATAGCACGCCTCTGTTCGCACAGTCTCTGAAGCATGTGCAGTGTGGAGTTCCACCTTGTTGCAACGTCGATGATTAGGCGATGCTGGGGAAGGTTCAAAGACCGCTGATGGTTCTGCATACGGCTGGAGTGCACGGGCGAACGGCGGATATGCGAGCAAAGTCTGCGCACTTGGAGGAGCAGGTCGGGTAACCCCGGATAACTTTTCAGGAAGCACTGCACCACCAGGTTTAAGGTGTGAGCAAGGCAAGGAATGTGTTTCAGTTGTGAAAGGGCTATGGCAGCCATAAAATTCCTTCCGCTATCACTCACTGCCTCAAGATGTACAGTGCCCAGCCATGACTGAATTTCTTTCTGCAAGAACTCGGAGAGAACTTCCGCGGTGTGTTTGTTGTCGCACAAACACTTCATTGCCAATACAGCCTGCTGACGCTTGCAACTAGCTGTCCCATAATGGGACTCCTCGTGTGCAACAGTGGCAGCTGTGGATGGAGTGCTCGTGCGACTGCGGTCTGTGGACGAGCTCTCGCTTCTGCAGGAGGACGAGGAGGAGGGGGGGCGAACGCCTACAGCCAACTGTTTCCTAGACCGTGGGCTAGGCAGAACTGTCTCAATATTGCTGTCCCCTGTGGACCCTGCATCCACCACATTAACCCAGTGTGCCATGATGGACACGTAACGTCCCTGGCCATGCCTACTGGTCCATGCATCTGTTGTCAGGTGCACCTTTGTACTCACAGATTGCCTGAGTGCATGGACGATGCAGTCTTTTACATGCTGGTGGACGGCTGGGATGGCTTTTCTCGAAAAGAAGTGTCGACTGGGTAGCTCATAGTGTGGTTCAGTGTAGTCCATCAGGGCTTTGAAAGCTTTGCTTTCAACTAACCAGTAGGGCATCATCTCTAATGAGATTAGTCTAGCAATGTGGGTGTTCAAACCCTGTGTACGCGGATGCGAGGATGAGTACTTCCTTTTCCTATCGAGAGTCTCATGTAGGGTGAGCTGGACTGGAGAACTGCAGATCGTGGAACTAGCGGGGGTGCCGGTGGACATGGCAGACTGAGAGAGGGTTGGAGATGGTATTTTTGCTGGTGCCCTACATGCAGTGTTTCCTACTACGAAACTGGTGATTCCCTGACTGCTTTGGCCTGGCGATGAAATCTGCACATTTACTGCAGGTGTTGCGGGAAATGGTGGGCTTACAGTGAGGGAAGGGATGTAGCGTTGCTGACTAGCTTCATTGGCCGAGGGTGCTACGACCTTAAGGGACGTTTGGTAGTTAGTCCAGGCTTGCAAATGCATGGTGGTTAAATGTCTACGCATGCAACTTGTATTTAGACTTTTAAGACTCTGTGCACTCCATGTCCGATTCAACTTGTAATGGGCATGGCCTGTTAACTGTTTCACTTTCTAACCCAGGAACGGTATGTGTAAAGAGCTCCATGGAGTAACCCGTTGTGTCGCCTGACGCATCCTTCTCTGTTGTTCTTGGTGAAGAAGACAAGGAAGCGACTTCTCCCTGACCGTGAACATCCACTAACGACGCGCTGCTTTTACATTTATGTTTAAAGGGACTTAAAAATATGACCGACGTGGTGTTCAAACCAGCAGACAAGGGGGGAAATGTGGTCGTCTGGCCTAAGCATCTTTATGAAAATGAGGTATTTCGCCAACTCAAGAATGAGGTCTATTATAAAAAAATGACGTTCAATCCTTTGGATAAATATAAAATGGAACTATTAAATATCCTTAGGGAAGTTTTAGATGCCGGTACCATCAATAAAGAATTGTTTACGGCTCTTCATGTGCCGGAGCCAATAGTCTCTACACTATATTTATTGCCTAAAGTCCACAAAAATCAAACCACCCCACCAGGTAGACCTATCATATCCGGTTGTGGGAATTTTTTAGAAAATGTCAATAATTTTGTGGATTCGAGACTAAAACCATTGGTTGAGGAACTTCCTTCTCACATCAAAGATACTAATGAGTTTCTCAAAAAAATTGATGGGTTATATATTGGTAAGGACACCTACTTAGTAACATGCGATGTAGAGTGTCTATACACTAACATCCGGCATAGTGATGGGGTTCAGGCAGCTACACATTTTTTGGGGTCTTCAATCATGCCCAATCATATGAGACAGTTTGTTATACGTCTCCTCGAATTTTCATTGTCACATAATTTTTTTCTGTTTAAGGGGTCCCTCTACCTACAGCTCCAGGGCACCGCCATGGGTGCTTCTTTTGCGCCGGCTTACGCAAACTTATTCCTGGGGCTGTGGGAGAGGGACCTTTTGATGTCTGACACATGGATGGATTGTATCCCTATTCGTACGATTCATAGACGATATATTTTTCATCTGGCAGTGGTCAGAAGAATCCCTACAATCTTTTATGACGTCCCTTAATCATAATTCTTTAAATATACATCTGACGTATAGATTTGATTCCAACTCTCTGGACTTTTTGGATGTAAATATCTATAGAGGGGAGGATAATTGCCTATATACTAATGTTTTTAGGAAATCGACAGCAGTAAACTCCCTCCTACATGCTACCTCAGCACATCCCCCTGCGATGGTACAATCGATCCCTATCGGACAGTTTTTACGTCTCAGAAGGATTTGTTCTGCTGACATTGATTTCGAGATACAAGCCAAAGATCTCAAAGAGAGATTTCTCGAACGGGGATATAGTAAACGTTCAATCAAAAAGGGATATAATCGTGCCAAAAATATCACCAGACACCAAGCTCTTTATGGTCAACAGACCCCCAAATCCAACCAGGTAGTCAGATATATTACTAGGTATCACGGACAGAATGAGCTTATGAGATCATGTTTGGCTAAATCCTGGGGAATTCTGAAGGCGGATCCAGTTTTGGCACGATATATTAGTGACAAACCAACCATTACATACAGAAGATCCCAATATTTAAAAGATCATTTAGTTAAGAGCCATTATGCCCACAATCCAGTGATACCCTCTTTTTTAATGAATGTCAAACAAGCAGTAGGTTGTAGACCTTGTGGCAAATGTGTAGCTTGTCCCAATATAGATAGAGCACAAGTCTTTTGCAATTCTAAAGGGACAATGACGTACGACATTAAACAAGCCATAACCTGTACTACCAAGACGGTCATTTATTATGCCACATGTCCTTGCTCACTGGTTTATGTGGGCATGACGACCCGTCAATTAAAAGTTAGGGTCCGTGAACATGTGCTGGGGATTATAGCCGCAAAGGATGTTGATGATATATCCTTGCTGAAAACCATCCCCAAGCACTTTAAAATTAAACACAATTGTGACGCCTCACTTCTGCGAGTAAAGGGCATTGATGGGATTAGACCAAATGAGAGAGGAGGAAAAATAAATACTATATTATCACAAATGGAGACAAAATGGATCTGGACACTGAATACTGTGTCTCCCGACGGTCTGAATGAAAATTTGAGCTTTGCCCCCTTTTTATAATACCACCGTTTTAGTTTTTAGTTTTATTCTTTTATTCTGTGGCTTTTTTATTAATATTTTATTCTTTTTTAGCATATTATACTTACCATTATCTGATCGAACTGTGTGGAGATGTTCCATCGGCCGTATGGAGTGAACAACTGTATATTTTGGTTCGGACGAAGCGAGATTGGTTGTGTAGTCTTCAAAGTTCCGGACTTGTTTCATTCCTAATGAAGAAAATGGATTATTATGCGGACATTCCTTACTATTTTATTTTTATTCATTATTATTATTTTCTCTTTTTATTTTTATTTATTTTTTTGTTATTATTTTTGTACATTTTTGCATCATTTTTTTATATTTATTATGTTCTTTCCTATTTTTCTTTGGTGTTATGTATATATTATTTAATGTATTTAATAGTACTTGATATTGTATAATGTTGTCTTTGGGGTCTAGATATGATGTGATGTTATTTATCATAGTATTTGATTGCTATAGTCTATCCTTATTGGTTTTCTTCCCCCTTTTTTCCTCTTTTTTCTTTATGTTATGGTTCAATTATGATGTATTATCATAATTGCCATTCCTATATATATATTTTTTTGTTATTATTCACCTTAGATTTTTATTCCTTTCCCCGCCCTATTTCGCTATATAGTGATTCCATTTTCTTCTATATAAACATTTTTTTGTTACCCGCTCCCTTGCGACTCCCCGTGCTGTGCGCCTGCGTGGTCTGATGCTTGGAGCCCCGGTGTCCGCGTCATGGTGACTTAGCAACGCCAGGTACTCCGTTCCTGTGCGTGCTGTCACGTGACAACGACGCTGGGACTTCCGGGCCGCTCGGACGGTGCATGCGCCGTATATGCCGGGGTTACCGCAATGGACGCCGTTGGATATATAAAGTCCCAGTAACACTCATATCGTCACCCCCCTGACGAAGGACGAGCATCCGAAACGAGCATCGGGGTGCGCGATAACGGGACCCTGTAACCTCTGGAACATAGGTATTTTTGTGGAGTCATATTATTTTTTGGGAGCTTGTGGCTTGCGCTTTATTTGCACACTGCACATTGCACTTTTGTGGTGCCGCCCACTTACTTTATTGTGTTACCTTATTGTGGTACACTCTATGCCCCGCTGATATCTTTATATATTTGTTTTAGCACTCTTTGCACTTTGATGCTATTAACCCCTTGTGGTTACACAGGTTTTTGTGTCCTAAATAAGGTTGTTGATTATTGTGACTTATCTAGCACTTTTTGCACTTTGTTGTTATCAAATATTTGCGGTTGCACACATATTTTGAGAGCTTATACTGTTTTGTACCTATATATTTTTTTATACATTTTTATATAATTTTGACATTTTACTGCAGCGCACTTTACATCTTTTTTATATATTTCTTCTTTTTTATTGTTTCCATAAAATAATTTTTTTGGCTGTAACCACATGTGACAAAATATATTTATATCCATTAATAATTTTCCAGAGGTCACTTATTAATATCCTATATATTTTAAAGAATTTTTATTGTCCTGTAATACTCGCGTACTATTATTTTTTTAACATTGTGCCGTTGCCACTATAATAAAGGCTTATATTTTCTAATAATTCTCTGTGTGGGTACACTTCTTTGGCTGTCCGTGTTTAAGTTGTGGTTGGTTCTGCTTTTACATTTAGCAGTTTCAGAAGAGGAGGCAAAAGAGCTACAGGCTGAGTCAGCAAGGAAAGCCAAAACTTGTTCTTGCTGCTCCGGCTTTAAAAGCGGTTTTCCTACTCCCAGAAAGGGGAGTGTTCGAGGCCTTGTGTAGCCAGACGACGAACCTGGCTCCACAGCTCGAGACTTAAGTGCTATATTGTTTTTCCCACGACCACCTGATGCTCCACCACCACTACCATCATTACCAGCTGGCAATGACCGCCCACGGCCACGACCTCGTCCACCAGACTTCCTCATTGTTTGAAAAACGTAACCAAACTAACGGTATTTGTTAGTGTAAAACAAGTTACAAGGTGAACTCAAACTTCTGTTGGATTTATATATCCCTTTATAGGTGGGTGAGACTGCAGGGAAAATCAGGCTCAATGTATAACAGTTCACAGCTTCAGTGGCAGACAGATATGCCACTCACAGGACTGACACTGATGCAGACACTAACAATTAAAATCTCCCCCTTTTTATTTTTTCTGGGAGAATATTGAAGAAATGTGGCCCACTCTTATACAGTATATGTTCTGTGGCACAAAATTAGAGACAGATGCCACACACAGCACTGGCAATGAGGCAGAATTGCCAATCTTAATCTCCCACTATTTTTTTTCAGGGAGAATTTAAAAGAAATCTGGCCCAGTATTACACACTAGGTTTAATGTGGCACACAATTTCAGACAGGTGGCACACACAGGAGTGGCACTGAAGCAGAAATGCCAATCTTAACCCCTTTCTGCCATCAGACGTACTATTGCGTCCATGGGGGGTGGGCCCTACTTCCCAAGGACGCAATAGTACGTCATATGCGATCGGCAGCGCTCACGGGGGGAGCGGCGCCGATCGCGGCCGGGTGTCAGCTGCCTATCGCAGCTGACATCCGGCACTATGTGCCAGGAGCGGTCACGGACCGCCCCCGGCACATTAACCCCCGGCACACCGCGATCAAAGATGATCGCGATGTGCCGGCGGTGCAGGGAAGCACCGCGCAGGGAGGGGGGCTCCCTGCGGGCTTCCCTGAGACCCCCGCAGCAACGCGATGTAATCGCGTTGCTGCGAGGGTCTTGCCGCCCTCCCTCCCTGCTCCAGGTCCCGGATCCAAGATGGCCGCGGATCCGGGTCCTGCAGGGAGGGAGGTGGCTTCACAGAGCCTGCTCAGAGCAGGCACTGTGAAGCCTGCACTGCTGCATGTCAGATCAGTGATCTGACAGAGTGCTGTGCAAACTGTCAGATCACTGATCTGTGATGTCCCCCCCTGGGACAAAGTAAAAAAGTAAAAAAAAATTTTTCCAAATGTGTAAAAAAAATTTAAAAAAAAATATTCCTAAATAATGAAAAAAAAAAAAAAATATTCCCATAAATACATTTCTTCATCTAAATAAAAAAAAAAAAAAACAATAAAAGTACACATATTTAGTATCGCCGCGTCCGTATCGACTCGCCCTATAAAACTGGCACACTAGTTAACCCCTTCAGTAAACACCGTAAGAAAAAAAAAAAAAAAACGAGGCAAAAAACGACGCTTTATTATCATACCGCCGAACAAAAAGTGGAATAACACGTGATCAAAAAGACAGATATAAACAACCATGGTAGCGCTGAAAGCGTCATCTTGTCCCGCAAAAAACGAGCCACCATACAGCATCATCAGCAAAAAAATGAAAAAGTTATAGTCCTGAGAATAAAGCGATGCCAAAATAATTA
The DNA here is from genome assembly GCF_032444005.1 of Ranitomeya imitator. Taxonomy (NCBI): domain Eukaryota; kingdom Metazoa; phylum Chordata; class Amphibia; order Anura; family Dendrobatidae; genus Ranitomeya; species Ranitomeya imitator. The sequence goes on from NC_091291.1 coordinate 57,873,634, forward strand.
TTTTTTCTATAAAATAGTTTTTATCGTATAAAAGCGCCAAAACATAAAAAAATGATATAAATGAGATGTCGCTGTAATCGTACTGACCCGAAGAATAAAACTGCTTTATCAATTTTACCAAACGCGGAACGGTATAAACGCCTCCCCCAAAAGAAATTCATGAATAGCTGGTTTTTGGTCATTCTGTCTCACAAAAATCGGAATAAAAAGCGATCAAAAAATGTCACGTGCCCGAAAATGTTACCAATAAAAACGTCAACTGGTCGCGTAAAAAACAAGACCTCACATGACTGTGTGGACCAAAATATGGAAAAATTATAGCTCTCAAAATGTGGTAACGCAAAAAATATTTTTTGCAATAAAAAGCGTCTTTCAGTGTGTGACGGCTGCCAATCATAAAAATCCGCTAAAAAACCCGCTATAAAAGTAAATCAAACCCCCCTTCATCACCCCCTTAGTTAGGGAAAAATAAAAAAATGTATTTATTTCCATTTTCCCATTAGGGCTAGGGTTAGGGCTAGGGTTAGGGCTAGGGTTAGGGCTAGGGTTAGGGCTAGGGCTAGGGTTAGGGCTAGGGTTAGGGCTAGGGCTAGGGTTAGGGCTAGGGCTAGGGTTAGGGCTAGGGTTAGGGTTAGGGTTAGGGCTAGGGTTAGGGCTAGGGTTAGGGCTAGTGTTAGGGCTAGGGTTAGGGCTAGGGCTAGGGTTAGGGTTGGGGCTAGGGTTAGGGCTAGGGTTAGGGCTAGGGTTAGGGCTACAGTTAGGGTTGGGGCTAAAGTTACAGTTAGGGTTTAGATTACATTTACAGTTGGGAATAGGGTTGGGATTAGGGTTAGGGGTGTGTCAGGGTTAGAGGTGTGGTTAGGGTTACCGTTGGAATTAGGGTTAGGGGAGTGTTTGGATTAGGGTTTCAGTTATAATTGGGGGGTTTCCACTGTTTAGGCACATCAGGGGCTCTCCAAAAGCGACATGGCGTCCGATCTCAATTCCAGCCAATTCTGCGTTGAAAAAGTAAAACAGTGCTTCTTTCCTTCCGAGCTCACCCGTGTGCCCAAACAGGGGTTTACCCCAACATATGGGGTATCAGCGTACTCAGGACAAATAGGACAACAACTGTTGGGGTCCAATTTCTCCTGTTACCCTTGGGAAAATACAAAACTGGGGGCTAAAAAATAATTTTTGTGGGAAAAAAAAGATTTTTTATTTTTACGGCTCTGCGTTATAAACTGTAGTGAAACACTTGGGGTTCAAAGTTCTCACAACACATCTAGATAAGTTCCCGGGGGGGTCTAGTTTCCAATATGGGGTCACTTGTGGGGGGTTTCTACTGTTTAGGTACATTAGGGGCTCTGCAAACGCAATGTGACGCCTGCAGACCATTCCATCTAAGTCTGCATTCAAATGGCACTCCTTCCCTTCCGAGCCCTCCCATGCGCCCAAACAGTGGTTTCCCCCCACATATGGGGTATCAGCGCACTCAGGACAAATTGGACAACACATTTTTGGGTCCAATTTCTCCTGTTACCCTCGGGAAAATACAAAACTGGGGGCTAAAAAATAATTTTTGTGGGAAAAAAATTTTGTTTTATTTTTACGGCTCTCCATTATAAACCTCTGTGAAGCCTTTGGTGGGTCAAAGCGCTCACCACACATCTAGATAAGTTCCTTAGGGGGTCTACTTTCCAAAATGGTGTCACTTGTGGGGGGTTTCTACTGTTTAGGTACATTAGGGGCTCTGCAAACGCAATGTGACGCCTGCAGACCATTCCATCTAAGTCTGCATTCAAATGGCACTCCTTCCCTTCCAAGCCCTCCCATGCGCCCAAACAGTGGTTTCCCCCCACATATGGGGTATCAGCACACTCAGGACAAATTGGACAACACATTTTTGGGTCCAATTTCTCCTGTTACCCTCGGGAAAATACAAAACTGGGGGCTAAAAAATAATTTTTGTGGGAAACAATTTTTGTTTTATTTTTACGGCTCTCCATTATAAACCTCTGTGAAGCCCTTGGTGGGTCAAAGCGCTCACCACACATCTAGATAAGTTCCTTAGGGGGTCTACTTTCCAAAATGGTGTCACTTGTGAGTGGTTTCTACTATTTAGGTACATTAGGGGCTCTGCAAACGCAACATGGCGTCTCATCTCAATTCCTGTCAATTTTGCATTGAAAAGTCAAACGGCGCTCCTTCCTTTCCGAGCTCTCCCATCCGCCCAAACAGTGGTTTACCCCCACATATGGGGTATCAGCGCACTCAGGACAAATTGTACAACAACTATTGGGGTCCAATTTCTTCTCTTACCCTTGGAAAAATAAAAAATTGGGGGCGAAAAGATAATTTTTGTGAAAAAATATGATTTTTTTATTTTTACGGTTCTGCATTATAAACTTCTGTGAAGCACTGGGTGGGTCAAAGTGCTCACCACACCTCTAGATAAGTTCCTTAGGGGGTCTACTTTCCAAAATGGTGTCACTTGTGGGGGGTTTCAATGTTTAGGCACATCAGTGGCTTTCCAAACGCAACATGGCATCCCATCTCAATTCCTGTCAATTTTGCATTGAAAAGTCAAACGGCGCTCCTTCCCTTCCGAGCTCTCCCATCCGCCCAAACAGTGGTTTACCCCCACATATGGGATATCAGCTTACTCAGGACAAATTGTACAACAACTATTGGGGTCCAATTTCTTCTCTTACCCTTGGAAAAATAAAAAATTGGGGGCGAAAAGATAATTTGTGTGAAAAAATATGATTTTTTATTTTTACGGTTCTACATTATAAACTTCTGTGAAGCACTTGGTGGGTGAAAGAGCTCACCACACCTCTATATAAGTTCCTTAGGGGGTCTACTTTCCAAAATGGTGTCACTTGTGGGGGGTTTCAATGTTTAGGCACATCAGGGGCTCTCCAAACGAAACATGGTGTCCCATCTCAATTCCTGTCAATTTTGCATTGAAAAGTCAAATGGCGCTCCTTCGCTTCCGAGCTGTGCCATGCGCCCAAACAGTGGTTTACCCCCACATGTGGGGTATTGGCGTACTCAGGACAAATTGTACAACAATGATTGCGGTCCATTTTCTCCTGTTACCCTTGGTAAAATAAAACAAATTGGAGCTGAATTAAATTTTTTGTGAAAAAAAGTTAAATGTTCATTTTTATTTAAACATTCAAAAAATTCCTGTGAAGCACCAGAAGGGTTAATAAACTTCTTGAATGTGGTTTTAAGCACCTTGAGGGGTGTAGTTTTTAGAATGGTGTCACACTTGGGTATTTTCTATCATATAGACCCCTCAAAATGACTTCAAATGAGATGTGGTCCCTAAAAAAAAATGGTGTTGTAGAAATGAGATATTGCTGGTCAACTTTTCACCCTTATAACTCCCTAACAAAAAAAAATTTTGGTTCCAAAATTGTGCTGATGTAAAGTAGACATGTGGGAAATGTTACTTATTAAGTATTTTGTGTGACATATATCTGTGATTTAATTGCATAAAAATTCAAAGTTGGAAAATTGCGAAATTTTCATAATTTTCGCCAAATTTCCGTTTTTTTCACAAATAAACGCAGGTACTATCAAAGAATTTTTACCATTGTCATGAAGTACAATATGTCACGAGAAAACAATGTCAGATTCACTGGGATCCGTTGAAGCGTTCCAGAGTTATAACCTCATAAAGGGACAGTGGTCAGAATTGTAAAAATTGGCCCGGTCATTAACGTGCAAACCACCCTTGGGGGTAAAGGGGTTAATCTCCCACTATTTTTATTTTTTCAGGGAGAATTTAAAAGAAATCTGGCCCAGTATTACACACTAGGTTTAATGTGGCACAAAATTTGAGACAGGTGGCACACACAGGAGTGGCACTGAAGCAGAAATGCCAATCTTAATCTCCCATTATTATTTTTTTCAGAGAGAATTTAAAAGAAATCTGGCCCAGTGTGATGAGGGAACAGCCGCCATCTTGGAACAGGCATACTAACAGATTGGCGTGACTCCATTTTGTCTCCTGGTCACAGGTCTGCAGCGAGGAGTGCTTCTGGCCCCCACCTTTTCTAATGAATAAAGTTCCTATTAGTATGCTAACGGGCTGAGCTCATTGTAAACTGTAGACGGTATTTCAAAGCTCAATGAGGAAACCATGCCAGTAGGGGGCTTGGAAATGCTTAGGGGCTTAATTAAAACACGCATGCCAAGTAGCCACTGGATACACATCTATTATGGCAGCCCAGTCGAACCATCTCCAACATGGAATTGTGAATTATGGACGCATCGTCCGAGGTACAGGCTCATAAAAAATATTCTCCTTGCCCTAAAGAAATTGTGCATCCAACAGTGCGACTCCCATGGCGGTGGGAGGCCTGAAACCCGAGATATAGAGATCAGCCTCCCACAGGGACCGAATGGGTCCAGGTTTGATCCCAGTACGACCGCCAGAACAAACCACAGGCGCTGGTACTGCCCGTGTGCTGATCCGATCATCCTGAGGGAAGTTATCCCATTTATTAGAAATTGGAATAAATCTTGCAGGGAGGCAGAGGGGGTGGAGATTGCTAAGCCCACCCAGCTGCAGGCAAGGGGGGCTCAGACAGGTTTAAGAAGAGCTAAGGTCTCTGGGAGAGTCTCACTCCACAGAAGAAGATGATGATGATATCTTAAGGGACAGGGTATGCCAGCCAGAGGGGAGCAAGCACACGCTTTCTGGGGGCTGCCCGGCAACTAAGTTTTGGACCTGCGGAATGCTGCGCGCCCCCTGGCTTCCACAAGCGACCTTCAACCTGGTAAATTGACCTCCAGCTTTATACCTTTAAGCCTTGTATTATTGTTGTTATATTGTACTCTGACTGTAACTCTTGATATATTGTGATTGTATCTTTCTTGTAATTATCTAGTGCGCCCTTAAGGCAATTAAATCATAAATTAATTTTGGGCTGATCCTTTTACTCTGATTGCGAACCTTAGAATACCCAGTGTGGGTAACAGGGCAGTCTCCCCGGCGGCCATTTGCTCTAGGTGCAGTTCCTGACCTGAGAGACAAAGGGGGCGCCGGAGAGCTGGGCCTGTGTAGTGACGTCACGGATCAGTGACGTCGGAGGAAGGGGTAATCCTTCACACCCAGTATTACACACTAGGTTTAATGTGGCACACAATTTGAGACAGGTGGCACACACAGGAGTGGCACTGAAGCAGAAATGCCAATCTTAATCTCCCATTATTTTATTTTTTTCAGGGAGAATTTAAAAGAAATCTGGCCCAGTATTACACACTAGGTTTAATGTGGCACAAAATTTGAGACAGGTGGCACACACAGGAGTGGCACTGAAGCAGAAATGCCAATCTTAACCCCTTTACCCCAAGGGTGGTTTGCACGTTATGGACCGGGCCAATTTTTACAATTCTGACCACTGTCCCTTTATGAGGTTATAACTCTGGAATGCTTCAACGGATCCCAGTGATTCTGACAATGCTTTCTCGTGACATATTGTACTTCATGATAGTGGTAAAATTTCTTTGATATTACCTGCGTTTATTTGTGAAAAAAATGGAAATATGGCGAAAATTTAGAAAATTTTGCAATTTTCAAAATTTGAGTTTTTATGCAATTAAATCACAGAGATATGTCACAGAAAATACTTAATAAGTAACATTTTCCACATGTCTACTTTACATCAGCACAATTTTGGAACCAAAATTTTTTTTTGTTAGGGAGTTATAAGGGTTAAAAGTTGACCAGCAATTTCTCATTTTTACAACACTATTTTATTTTAGGGACCACATCTCATTTGAAGTCATTTTGAGGGGTCTATATGATAGAAAATACCCAAGTGTGACACCATTCTAAAAAACTGCACCCCTCAAGGTTCTCAAAACCACATTCAAGAAGCTTATTAACCCTTCAGGTGTTTCACAGGAATTTTTGGAATGTTTAAATAAAAATTAATATTTAATTTTTTTTCACAAAAAATTTACTTCAGCTCCAATTTGTTTTATTTTACCTAGGGTTACAGGAGAAAATGGACCCCAAACCTTGTTGTACAATTTGTCCTGAGTACTCTGATACCCCATATGTGGGGGTAAACCACTGTTTGGGCGCATGGGAGAGCTCGGAAGGAAAAGAGCGCCGTTTGACCTTTCAATGCAAAATTGACAGGAATTGAGATGGGACGCCATGTTGCGTTTGAAGAGCCACTGATGTGCCTAAACATTGAAACCCCCCACAAGTGACACCATTTTGGAAAGTAGACCCCCTAAGGAACTTATCTAGAGGTGTGGTGAGCACTTTGACCCACCAAGTGCTTCACAGAAGTTTATAATGTAGAACCGTAAAAATAAAAAATCATTTTTTTTTTCACAAAAATTATTTTTTAGCCCCCAGTTTTGTATTTTCCCAAGGGTAACAGGACAAATTGCACAACAACTTTTGGGGTCCAATTTCTCCTGAGTGCGCTGATACCCAATATGTGGGGGGGAACTACCGTTTGGGCGCATGGGAGGGCTCGGAAGGGAAGGAGCGCCATTTGGAATACAGACTTAGATGGAATGGTCTGCAGGCGTCACATTGCGTTTGCAGAGCCCCTAATGTACCTAAACAGTAGAAACCCCCCACAAGTGACCCCATATTGGAAATTAGACCCCCCAAGGAACTTATCTAGATGTGTTGTGAGAACTTTGAGCCCCAAGTGTTTCACTACAGTTTCTAACGCAGAGCCGTGAAAATAAAAAAATAAAAAATCCCCCCAAAATTATTTTTTAGCCCCCAGTTTTGTATTTTCTCAAGGGTAACAGGAGAAATTGGACCCCAAAAGTTGTTGTCCAATTTGTCCTGAGTGCGCTGATGCCCCATATGTGGGGGGGAACCACCGTTTGAGCGCATGGGAGGGCTCGGAAGGGAAGGAGCGCCATTTGGAATGCAGACTTAGATGGAATAGTCTGCAGGCATCACAATGCGTTTGCAGAGCCCCTAATGTACCTAAACAGTAGAAACCCCCCACAAGTGACCCCATATTGGAAACTAGACCCCCCACAAACTTATCTAGATGTGTTGTGAGAACTTTGAGCCCCCAAGTGTTTCACTACAGTTTATAACGCAGAGCCGTGAAAATAAAAAATCTTTTTTTTCCCCACAAAAATTATTTTTTAGCCCCCAGTTTTATATTTTCCCCAGGGTAACAGGAGAAATTGGACCCCAAAAGTTGTTGTCCAATTTGTCCTGAGTATGCTGATACCCCATATGTTGGGGTGAACTCCTGTTTGGGCACACGGGAGAGCTTGGAAGGGAATGAGCACTGTTTTACTTTTTCAACGCAGAATTGGCTGGAATTGAGATCGGACGCCATGTCGTGTTTGGAGAGCCCCTGATGTGCCTAAACAGTGGCAACCCCCCAATTATAACTGAAACCCTAATCCAAACACACCCCTAACCCTAATTCCAACGGTAACCCTAACCACACCTCTAACCCAGACACAACCCTAACCCTAATCCCAACCCTATTCCCAACCGCAAATGTAATCCAAACCCTAACTTTAGCCCCAACCCTAACTGTATTCTTAACCCTAACTGTAGCCTTAACCCTAGCCCTAACCATAACCCTAGCCCCAACCCTAGCCCTAACCCTAGCCCTAACCCTTGCCCTAACCCTAGCCCTAACCCTAGCCCTAACCCTAGCCCTAGCCCTAACCCTAATGGGAAAATGGAAATAAATACATTTTTTTTATTTTTCCCTAATTAAGAGGGTAATGAAGGGGGGGGTTGATTTACTTTTATAGCGGGTTATTTAGCGGATTTTTATGATTGGCAGCCGTCACACACTGAAAGACGCTTTTTATTGCAAAAAATATTTTTTGCGTTACCACATTTTGAGAGCTATAATTTTTCCATATTTGAGTCCACAGAGTCATGTGAGGTCTTGTTTTTTGCGAGACAAGTTGACGTTTATATTGGTAACATTTTCGGTCACGTGAGATTTTTTTATCGCTTTTTATTCTGATTTTTGTGAGGCAGAATTACCAAAAAACCAGCTATTCATAAATTTCTTTTGGGGGAGGCGTTTATACCGTTCCGTGTTTGGTAAAGCAGTTTTATTCTTCGGGTCAGTACGATTACAGCGATACCTCATTTATATCATTTTTTTATGTTTTGGCGCTTTTATACGATAAAAACTATTTTATAGAAAAAATAATTATTTTTGCATCGCTTTATTCTGAGGACTATAACTTTTTTATTTTTTTGCTGATGTTGCTGGATAGTGCCTCGTTTTTTGCGGGGCAAGATGACGCTTTCAGCGGTACCATAGTTACATAGTTACATAGTTATTAAGGTTGAAGGAAGACTATATGTCCATCTAGTTCAACCCATAGCCTAACCTAACATGTTGATCCAGAGGAAGGCAAAAAAACCCCATGTGCAAAGAGTAAGCTCCACATTGGGGAAAAAAATTCCTTCCCGACTCCACATACGGCAATCAGACTAGTTCCCTGGATCAACGCCCTATCAAGGAATCTAGTGTAAATACCCTGTAACATTATACTTTTCCAGAAAGGTATCCAGTCCCCTCTTAAATTTAAGTAATGAATCACTCATTACAACATCATACGGCAGAGAGTTCCATAGTCTCACTGCTCTTACAGTAAAGAATCCGCGTCTGTTATTATGCTTAAACCTTTTTTCCTCCAACCGCAGAGGATGCCCCCTTGTCCCTGTTTCAGGTCTATGATTAAAAAGATCATCAGAAAGGTCTTTGTACTGTCCCCTCATATATTTATACATTAAAATAAGATCACCCCTTAGTCTTCGTATTTCCAAACTAAATAGCCCCAAGTGTAATAACCTATCTTGGTATTGCAGACCCCCCAGTCCTCTAATAACCTTGGTCGCTCTTCTCTGCACCCGCTCCAGTTCAGCTATGTCTTTCTTAAACACCGGAGACCAGAACTGTGCACAGTATTCTAAGTGTGGTCGAACTAGTGACTTGTATAGAGGTAAAATTATGTTCTCCTCATGAGCATCTATGCCTCTTTTAATGCATCCCATTATTTTATTTGCCTTTGTAGCAGCTGCCTGACACTGGCCACTGAATTTAAGTTTGTCATCCACCCATACACCCAGGTCTT